>NC_138497.1:88330198-89530198 GCF_964252035.2 Podarcis erhardii | reverse complement strand
AGTTAAAATAAAGAAATTAGGTTAAAGGAGCCTGCTTTCAGTATTCCTTTAACCAAGGGGCATCTTCTATATAGCTCCTCTATAAGACTATTTGTGTGATATTTTGGGCCTAGCGTGACCTTCTGTCCTTTGGTGAAATGTCCATTGTGTTACACAGATGGACTGCTAGCTTGTTTATTAAGGTTATGCTCTGATTAGGGCCATCAGAGAAAAATGTTACCTTTTCCCATGAAATCCCCACCCCCAGCTATACAGAGTAGAAAAGGCACATTTAATGGGCGTAAATTCAAGCTAAGTGGCCACTTCACTGAAGCAAGGAACCTTCCAAGCATAATTTTCTGGCCAGTTACATGAATGTACAAGATTGCCTGGGAATGAAGCTTTCCAAGGATATGTCAGGGTTCCTGGAAATCCCTTTTGGACCTGCACAAGTGGTTTTATTTGGGGAGGATGCTTGATTAGTGGCTGGGTTGTTGTTTTTTAATTAAAAAGCAGCAAGGCCATTCTGTGTATTCTCTGTTTTACAGGCTGCGCAGTCTGCACTGATACTGGCTCAAGCTATGTATGGTGCATGCTAGCTACTGTTTCCCCACACTGGATCTCAGGAACGCTACATTCCTAGATAGCATTTGCAGATTTGTAAATGCAGATTTAAAAAAAGCAAAACCCAACAAGGAATCTACAAGGGCTCTTTTGAACTGCCCAGCACTGTTGCAGTGGAAGCAGGGTTGGACCAGGCAGCCCTCAAACAAAGGACTAAGAAACAGAGAACTGTCCTCTGGCAGCCCTTCAAAACACAGGACCTTATTCTGCAGTGTGACACAGGCCACTCATGCCTACATGCTTTTGGCAGCTTGCCCTGTGGCAGACATACCCCCCTTCCCATGCGTGGCTGCATAACATCAAGGAGGGTCTCCTGCCTCACATGATTATAGCCAAGTGAGACCATTTCCCATAGTGGGATATGGGAAGTCAATAAGAAACCCTTTATTTTACTTCTTTCTTCCTTTCTCTGTTTCTGCTATTCTTGATCCTTCCCTTTCTCCCTTTTTCTTTAAAGCTAATAGTTAGAACTGTTTATTATGCTGTTTGGTTCTGGAGCACTCCGGATACAGAGCCACAAAGGGAACTGGAGGGGTCAGGGGGCAGAAAGTGAAGAGGGACTTGGATCGTTCTACAAAATTGGACTTGCGGCATGGCACCTGCATATGTTGTTGTAAAGCTGATTAAAAAGCACAATAAAAACTATTAATAGAAAAGAAAAAGAGGCCGCTCTTCTTTGATCTCAGAGATTGTGTTGGGACTTAGCTGTGGGGTACCCTCTGAGGTATATTCGGCTCAAGCCAGTAATGGAGTTATAGATCAAAATCAGTGCCATGACACGTTCCCAGGAAACAATGAGAAGCAGCTCCTTTCCTTGGTATAACATGCTCTCAAAGATGCATCCCTTTCAGGAGAGCATAACGTAGCATAGAGTGGCTCAGAGAGCTGGACTTCAACTGCGGAGGAATCCTCAAACCCTCCTCAGCCACAAATCTCCACTTTCCCAGCCTAAACCTACCTCACAGGGATACTGTGAGGATGCAATGGAAGACTGTCCCAACATACACTGCCCTGAATTCTTTGGAGGGAGGGTGGCATAAAACAATAATTAATTGTGCTCATCTGCCCGGTGTTTCCGACTACATTTGACTGTGTAATGGGGGTTCTAATTTTCCCAGTCAAACCACAGGTTCTCTGCGTCACATGACTACTACCCCTGCTCAAAAGAAACAGTGTGGCTTAAACTGGGGAGCGGAGGAAGCAGGGGCACACAGGCCAGCCCAGCCCTCAGTGTCCCCATGCGCTATGGGCACACCCACTCCAGCACCACCACCACCCTTGACTTTCCCAGAAGGTCTGAAGGGAGCTTTTCTTTTGGGCCAAATGCACTCCTTCAGACATGTGACACTCCCTGATAAGGTGAGGAGGAGGAGGCTTGTAAAGACATTCTGCCCAAAGCATTTAGAAGTCCCCTTCAGACCTTCTGCGTAGTCAACAGAAGAGAGTCAGCAGTGGTGCACACAGGCCTCTTCTCCCTTACCAGTTTAAGCCCTCACACATTCTTCTGAATGCCTGAATAAGACTATTTGTTATAAATTGAATAGGCCAGTGCAAGAAACACACAGCTCCTCTGCCACTTGAATGATGGTTTTCAGTGAGCTACCTGCCAGCTGATTGGTGTGAAATCAAACACATACCAAGCCTGAAAAAACTCCAGCCATGGAGGATGCAGGTAAGATTTTAGTAATTTGTTCAAATACTTGGAATATTATTATAATATTTATAGCCCACCTTTCCGCCAAGGATCTCAAGGTGGCATACGTGGTTCCCCCCCATTTTCTCCTCACAACAACCCCATGAAGGAGGTTAAACTGAGAGGAAGTGACTGGCCCAAGGTCACCTGCTGAGCCTCATGGGCATTTGAACCCACGTCTCCGACACCTTAGTCCAGGACTCCAACTGCAGCACATCACTTTGTCATGACATGAATGAAACTGTGCCTCTCAGATTTATGAACGGTATTGGAATATCTATGTGGGTGCAGTATACTAACACACACACACACGCGCACACACACACACACACACACACACACTTGTTTTACTCTAAGTGGACGTGACCAGAATACATAGCATATTCTATTTGTTTTTTAATGTCAGAGTCTAGCATAAAACAAATATTCGGTTGCACCGGTAGGCTGCACTGATATTGTTTTGAGAACGCAGTAAAGAAATGAACTCATAAAAGGGAACCATTTCATCTTCATTTTCTTCCCTGCCAGCTCATTTGGCAATGTTGGGTACTGACTGCCATTGTGGTTAATTTGTATCTGGTCTTTATTTCTGAAGCTATGCTGTATTCAAATCAGGAGAAACCTGATCTGGTTTTTTAATACTCCTCCCCCTCCTTTTAAAGCACATATTAATTTTAAATCAGAGTGCTTGAAGTCTTACACCCAGGGAAGAAAAGCTGCTTTGCCCACAATCCAGTCATTTTGTTTCCACGTGTCCCTGAATTGTGCATAGTGTGTACTCATACTGTCTCACACTTCTGTGGGAATCGCAGGAGGTGGGGTGTTGGTTTCCACCATTCCTCCCCAGTCTAGTCCCTGACACCTATACAGGGTTGCCTTCAGATGTCTTCTAAAAGCTGGATAGTGTTTATTTCCTTGACATCTGATGGGAGGCTGTTCCACAGGGTGGGTACCCTCTGCCTAGTTCCCCTCACTTCTTGCAGTGAGGTAAGCAAGCCTGAACCCAGATTGGAACGGATCTAAATAACCTGCATCATCCAAGAATGCTTGTAGTTGCCCCAAGCTTCCCCAAGGAGGGGGTACCTGTGACTGGTCAGTAATTTTTCCAGTGCAATGGGTCCAGGGCTGGCTTCTTTACAAAAGGACTCTTTTAAATGCATGTGTGCAGTTTCCATTTTAATTCCTGTTTCAGCTAATTGTGTAAGAGCGATGCCTAAGCAGTGCTAAAGGGCTCTAATAACGAACCAACATGTTTTGGGACTTAGAGGGATGATGGCCTCTTAGGAACATTGAGTGGAATTCAACAGGTGCCCTTGTGCTGGCGAAAGAGCTTCTGACCCAGCGGACGGCTGGACGCCACCTGCTTGGCTCAAGCAGCGAATGTTGCTATACATCAAAATAAGAATAGCACAAGAATGGCAAGCCCAGGAAACCCATAATGCATTGTGACAGTAAGTGAAACATACATCCAGTGCCATCTCTCAAGCGAGCCGCTGGCAGTATTTAAGAAAAGGCTGTGCAAACTGTGCCAGCTGAAAATGAAAAAGGAAGATAGATCCTGGAGCTGGAGAAAAGGCAGCTGACATTATAATTCTGCCTGTGGGCTGTGCGGATGTTACTGAAGCCTCGTCTTAGCTTGATTCTGAGAATCTTCTGGACATAATAGGAGACTTTTTTGGTTTGGTGTCCAAGGCTGAACAAATAAAAAGAGGAGTTGTTGTTGTGTGTGTGTGTGTTTTAAAAAATCTGATTATATTACTAAACATTCATAAGCATCTTTTCAGAGCTTTCAAAATAAAATAAAAAATGGGAAAGAGTAATTCTGCCATTCACTGTGCAAGATATGATAAATGAAAAACGCCACACACACACACACACACACACACACACACACACACACACACAATGGATGAGAGGAAAGCATTAAAAAAAGGCAAAACAATGGAAGAAAGGACTTTGAAATAATCTCTAGTACCTTTACCTGCAGGGGGTTCTTTGTGCTTATGGCAATGACGTGATACTTGTAATAACACAGCTCGCAGCTCCAGCATCCCCTCTCACTGATCCATTTGATCAGACAAGGTTGATGTGTACATTTCACTGACCCGTCGCACCGACACGGACTAAGCAACTCACCCTGGGAACAAAGAGAAAGAAAGAGAAATAGGATCAAAAGCTGGTTTTTGCTGGCCCCGTCCAAAGGCAGTGGAGCACAGGCAGGCCTGCGTGAATATGGAGCTGCATTCCTTCCCCCACCCCAAGGGTAGAAAACAGCCAACTGCTTCCTACATGGTCCCACCTCAGATTTTCCCCTCTAACCACATGGAGATGAGGCCACCTCTTGGCACTAGGCATGTGGACAGCTGAATATTTCTTCACACACATGACTGAAACTGCCTTGGTTGCGCTGGTTGATGATCTCCAGCAGGCTAGGGACAAAGGTGAGAGCTGTTTCCTAGTTCTGCTGGATCTCTCAGCGGCCTTTGATACCATTGACCATAACATCCTTCTGGACCATCTAGAGGGCCTGGGAAATGGGGGGGGGCACTGTCATACAGTGGTTCTGCTCCTTTCTCCTGGGCCGTGTCCAGAAAGTGGTGTTGAGGGATGAGTGTTCAGACCCCTGGGCTCTCACTTGTGGGGTGCTTCAGGGTTCTGTCCTCTCCCCCATGCTTTTTAATATCTATATGAAGCCGCTGGGAGAGATCATCAGGGGGTTTGGGCTGGGTGTTCATCCGTATGCAGATGACACTCAGCTCTACCTCTCTTTTAAATCAGAACCAGTGAAGGTGGTGAATGTCCTGTGTGAGTGCCTGGAGGCGGTTAGAGGATGGATGGCAACCAACAGACGAAAGTACAGCTGACTAACTTGCTAAGAGGCAGAGGGCCTTTTCATCAGTGGTGCCTGCCCTGTGGAACGCCGTCCCATCAGATGTCAAGGAAATAAACAACTATCTGACTTTTAGACGAAATCTGAAGGCAGCCCTGTTTGGGGAAGTTTTTAGTGTTTGATGTTTTATTGTGTTTTTAATATTCTGTTGGGAGCTGCCCAGAGTGGCTGGGGAAACCTAGCCAGATGGGTGGGTTATAATAAATTATTATTATATTATTTGTATACAATTGCTCAAGGGCTATTTTATTGTAGCATAGCTCTACACTACTGAACTCCAGCTTCTCCAGTTATTTTAAACACTTATACACTGCCTTACCAAATTTTCCGTCATTAGACTCTTCTATCAAAACCAACAAACAATAAAACAATTATTACTATTGAAGCCCAGCATGATTTTCCTCCAGCTATCCAAAGACCATTGCATATCAACAGATATGTGGAGGTAGAGTGTAACCATCATAGCTAGTACCCATTGTTAGCCTATGCCACCGTTAATTTGTCTAAAAAGCTTTTAAAGCAATCCATCCTTCTTATAGGAGTGAATTCCACAATGGAATTCTTCTGGACTTCCGGGTTAGCGCCTCCGGTAATGGCGGAATTCCTCTGATCTGAGGAATTTGCTTCGGCTGGCACCTTTTGCGCCTCCCCTACTCATGGGGAAACCTGGTTTCAGGGATCCGGAGCGACGTGGGGTGAGCGGTGCGGTGCTTCGAATTGACTGCTTCTTCCACGGAGTGAAGCCGCATAGCTGTTGCCGGAGAGCGCTGACTTTTTCCTGTAGACAATTTGATCTTAAAGCAACTACCCATGAGTAGAGCGGAGAATTGGATTTTTAAACGTCTTAATTTGGTGCCGAAACGGGGAGGTCTAAAACAGGAAGTCCACCTTCCCCTTTTGTAAATAGATTGAAGCAATGAGGATGCAAGCTGAAGTCTCGGAAAGCCTATTGTAAAGGACTAAATTTCCATCAGTAAAAAATACTAAACCCCCCTTGGTGGCAGGAGAAGAGGGGGGAAAGTTTTGGACTGAGTATACCTGCAGGAGAGAGCGAACAGAGTTAATATACCACCGCTCCGATCCTGGAAACGGGCTGCCAACAGGACTGACCGTGATCAGAACGTTCACTGACAGTTAGTTAAATAAGAGGAATACATTGTTTCCATGGTCTCCGTCTGCGTTTAAAAAGGAGTAAAAGTAACAGAAAATTGAAACTAACTTTATTGTTTGAATTGAGTTTAAGAGGACTAATACAAATAGAAGCTTTTGAAACTGTCACAAGAGTTGAGCTGGGGGAATTTCCAGCTGCAAGATAAAAACCTGTGAGATTCTGGGGACCTTGAATCGGTTAAGAATGTTGACAGAAGAGGCCTTAGTGGTTGTACTATGTAAGATAAGTGACTCACTGGAACAGCTTCACAAAAAGGTGGATGTGGTAACTACCAAAATTGACAATTTGGGACAAAAAGTGAATACCAATATAGAAACTCTTCAGAAACTGACACAGGAATCTACTTTGACATGGCAAACTGCGGAGAAGCCTAGGGAGAAAGTTATTGCCGTTGAACCTAAAGTAACACAATTGGAGAGAGAGAGAGTCCTAGCCTTACAGATGCAATTTGATGACCAAAAGTTGATGCCTGCTATGATTGAATTTAAAGAAATTCAGACTTCGAGGATCAGAGCCCTACCTGAACTGGAGAAGGAAAGTTTGATAGATTTCCTTACACAGGAATTTGATGACTTTTGGGACTGGGACTTGGGTCAAGAAGAGATTAAAGCTGTGAGGGCTCTCGGACTTGGAAGAGGAGGGAAAAAAGAGAAGAACAAAATAAGAGACTGTTGGAAATACCAGAGGAACTTAGAAGAACAACAGTCAAGAGCAGAAATTTTGAAAGACGTCCTGAAATACCTTTCGGATCTTAGATTTAACTATGGAGATTTGGTTGCCCTGTCGAGAAGGAATAAAATCATCTTTAGGTGGGAGTTTCCCCGAGATCTACTCTTTAGCCTCAAAGGAAGGAAAATGAAAATAAGATCAGTGCAAGACAAAGTAAAGTTCATGTATAAATATGAAGAAGACTCGCAAAAGGGACTTGGAAAAGAGTTAAGAGCATTGGACAGAAGATCACCAGGTTGATGGACTATAGGGAATTGGCGGATATGACTGGCAGAATCCGGGACCAGGGAGAAGAGTCGGTGGAAGAAGATTGGAAAAAGTTTAAAGACTATTTATAAAAATATTGTAAAATTAATGAGTGTTAGAAAAATGTTGGAAAGGAGCTATCTGGCTTTAGTAGAAATGTTACAAGGAATTAAGTACAAATAGATTATTAGAGTATTAAAGGGAAAAAAAGTTAAAATATGTTGAGACAATTATATATTAAAGGGAAAAATAAGGTTAGAATATGTTAAGATAAATTACAGGACAGAAAACAGAGGAAGATGGAAAGGAATTGCTGAAACAGTTAATTAAAGTGGAATACAAAAAGGGAGGTGTGAGGAGGTCATTGAAACAAGTAAATGAAAGTTAAGATACTGAACTTATTAGATGTGTTTTAAATTGTGTTTGTTTGGTTTTGTTAATTTAATGTTTTGGGGGTTGGTGTTGTGTGGTGTTTTTGTTTTTGTATTGTTTTGTTGTGTTTAATTCTTTGTCTTCCTTTTGCAGTCTTTAAAATGTTAATAAATATTATTTTTTTAAAAAAACCCACACACAATGGAATTCTTCTTTCTTTTGTGCACCATCCAACTTTCAGCACAGTTCTAGCATTATGAGAGAGGGAGAAAGATACCTTTGGAGAAAGGGTGTTCCAGAGGACTGGGGCAACCACCAAGGAGTCTCTGCTTTGCAACATACAGTCAGCCTAAGTTTCTTACTAGATGAAGCCTGGAGCAGAGCCCTGAAACAACAGGCTGGTGGGCTCATACAGGCAGCTGTGCTTTCTGGGGTTGTGGCAAGTCTCTCCCCTATGTTCTCCGTAACGTCCTTCCCCCCAAGACTCCAACCTGATTGCTTGACTCTAAGTCAAATGCAGCACCTGCTCAGAAATCCAGCCAAAGCTGCTTGGCATTCAAGTTAGATCGTCAGCAAAAAACACCATTAATATTCATTGCATTGTTACAAGTTACAAACTGGTTTATAATGAGAAATAGTGAATCCTGCCATTCCTTGTCATGCAAACTCAGAAGCTCAGGGCCGAGTGGTTCTGACATCCGACAGTATATGTAGCAATTTGTGTTGCAAAAGAACCTGGGAATAAAGATAGCAGAGCCATATCCGCCTTGACACTCCTGCCCACCCACCCCCACCCCCACCATCTGCACAAGTTGGGTAGTCCCTATCCCACCACGGAGTTTAATTATGAAACTGGATTGGGAGGAAAAGGGCATAAACCAGGAGGAAACAGCAGCTGAAGAAGCAGTATTGCCAAAAAACATGATATGACCTTCTGTGCAATACAGATCCTTTTCATGCCACAAAGGTAAGACCAGGAGCTCTTGGTCAGATCAGAGAGAAACCCACGTTGTTATTCACGAAGTATGGCAGCATAGATGTCATCCCACAACGAGAGCTTGTAGATGGTTGGACTAGGATCTTGGGAGACAAGGGTCCAGATCCCCACTCAGCTCACTGGGTGACCTTGAGCCAGTCACTTTCTCTCAGCCTAACCTACCTTACAGGGTTATTGTGAGGATAAAATGGTAGTGGTGAAAAATAGATGTAATAAAAAATCATTTTGCGGGGTGTGTGTATGTGGTGGTTTCAGACAGTATTAATAGGGTGCTTGGACTGTCCTGTGTCAGCTTCCTTCCTCAGTGATGAATCCATTCTGCTATGGTATTACATAATAACTGCAGTCTCCACTAGGCAAGCTATTCAATAATAGTCATTTGTGCGTATAACACCAACTGGTAGCAGCATGTGTTCCAACAAAAATACTAAATGTAGTCCAGGGGAGCACATTGTATTCATGTATATGGAATTATATGTGCACAAGTGGCAACTAGGTTGTTTGGGTATTCTCCACTATTCCTTTAAGGGGTGTGAAAATGTGATAACTTGGAAAATCAGCAGGCCTTGTAAGTCTCTCTTGTATTTAACAACATTTTATGTTCTGCTTGAGTGCAAGCTTTTAAGTGGCTTACAAGAAAACTCTCGATAAAATACAACAAACAGCCAAGAGATCATCACCCATTTTAAAGCACTGAGTAGTTGATCATTTTAAAGAGCCACTCCTGAACATGTGGGTGTCCGACTCCCAAGTGAAATATTAACTCTCCTTGCAGGAATTATCGAGTTCCTGGGTCTAATTCCTACCTCGCACACACCCTGCCTTCAGTAATTCCTAACACTTTCCCTGCTTTATTCCCAACATCTCAGTAAGACTGCCACATTCTTATTTAGTATAAGTTACTCACTTTGCAGGCCCAAAACAAGAGGCTGCTTATTGATGAACAGGGAAAGGAAAATCAAAGCAACCACAAGAACAAGCTACAGAGTGGGGTCTTAGCTCCAACTGCGAATAGCTAGAGGCAATGCCTCACTCTATCATCAGTCATTACTACAGCGACTCAGCTCTTGGGGCCTCCTATGGCAAGGATCGTGACCCTGCTGCCTTCCAGATGTTGCTGGAGCCATCATCCCTCACCATTGGCCATACTGGCTGGGGCTGATGGGAGCTGGAGACCAACAACAATTGGAGGGCCTCAGGTCTTCCATCCTTGTCCTATGGCAGCTCACCCACTAGCTTGAACCTTGGGCCCAGGGGTCAAATGCAGCTCTCTGGTCCTCTCTGTGTCCTTTAGAGCTCTCCCCAAGCCACACCCCTCCACAGCCCCACTCCAGACCACCTCACATGCCTTTGCCTGGCTGGAAGATGCCATTGAAATGTGACCAAGGCTCTTGCTTGCTTGCTTGCTTGGAAAAAGGATGAAGAGATGTGTGTGCAGGGGTGTGTATGTGTAGCAACCTTTGACTTTTGCATGGCCATAACGTAGACTGTTATACATAGGTAAGAGTCACATCCCTTGTTCCACCCACCTTTTGCCTCTGGCTCCTTCCATGTGGCCCCAGGAAGGCTGTCCTTGAGGGAAAACAGTCCCCAGGATGCAAAAGGTTCCCCATACCTATCTTATGGTATCTTCAAAGCTAATACATGTTACTGCCGCGTGCAGCTTTTGTGGGCTAGGGCCCACTCCCACTTTGTTGCCGGCACAGTGCAGTCACGTGGGACACCCATTTTATCAAAGGTGGGCACAAAGGGAAAAGGGGGAAAGTTTATACACTGTTGCTGGGTTGTTGTTGTTTTTAATTTACTTGGAGTTTATACCCAAAGAGTGTTGGGTGACAGACAAGAGGGTATGGTGGATGCATGACTCTTAATGCTTTTTTTTTCTAGAAAAAGAGGTGCCAGCACTCACCATGAACGTCTCCCCTTATTCTCTTAGAATGCCAATGGTGCCCACCTGAGAGGTGCCAGAAATGAGTTCCGGTGAGCTCTGGTTGGAAAAAAAAGTGCCCTGTGTGTGTGATAAGCTAAGAATGAAATATAAAAAGTGGCACTAATTGTCTCTTTAGTGTATGTAACTCCACATTCAATTGATAAAGAATTGGAAACGTAAAAGTGGAAAATAATCACTAGGCATTTCCTGCATTAAAAACATAATTATATGGGATTTAACAAGAATCACATTGTTACTCTGTTGCTGGTAAATGCCAGTAACCGTGTATTAGTAATTTGTCATCACAGAAGACACTTAGCCCTAGCTGCCCTTCTGTTAAACTTCTTTAAGTGGTCCCACAGTGGAGAGCGAATGGTTGAGACTGCCAGAAGACCCAGGACATCAGGCTATCTCTCACTTAGCAGCAAATATTTCATGATTTGCCATTTGCAAACATCAGTTTTCCCTCCCGGTGGCCTCATGTGGTTTAAGTCCCATGAAATAAATAGTAAGCTCCTGAGATTTCGGCTTGTGCCTGTCACCAAGTGGTATTGAGAAACCAAAAGGCAGTTTATGCTGCTGAAATGTGATCCTTCCAGGGAGGGGTGAAGACAGATTTTGCATCATATAATTTAGTTTCAGATTTATAGGTATTTCTCCCCGTGCCATCTAGAGAAATACAGATGTCATGATCTAAGATTGGGTGTTATCATTTAATATGTTTAGGTTTCAAATGCCAAGCCTTTAGTTGGATATATTATGAAATTTTCATTATTGTTCATCTGTTTTCGTGGTTCTATAATAATTTGAGAACTAATAAAAATAAACTAAAAGGAAAAAAGAATGGATCTTTAGAAGGAAGTAATCACCTTTTGTATCTGCTGGGATTTGCAAGTGCTGGAATCTTTCAGCACAGAGAATTTGCTTGGTTAACTTTGCAGCTGAGGACCAGATTACCTGAAAGATCATCTCACCCCTTATATAACCAGTTGATCATTGGGCATTGCAGGTAAGGGCCTCCTGCAGATACCATCTTATCTGGACGTCCATTCAGCACATGCAAGAATCCAGCATTTTGTGATGTGGCGTTGACTCTCTCAATTCCCTCCCTTGAATATTAGGCAAGCAGAATCTCTGTTGTCTTGTTGGCACCTAGTAAATACCTTCCTCTTTCAACAAGCCATTGAAGCTGAGATCTTTCCCACTCTGCGTCCGTATGTTTTTTAGCATTTTATCTTTTGTGGTTTGTCACTCTGGGCTCCTTTGGGAGGAAGGGTGAGCTATAGATTTAGTAAAAAATAAATTTTAAAAAATCAAACTTTCTCTCTAATTTTGCCATAGGTGACAGAAGAGTAGATGTTGACCCCTCATGTGATGCAATAAAAGCATGATGGAAACAGTGCTCTAAATAAAACTCCAGGAGGAATTACAACTCTGCATTAAGACCATCAATAATTTTCAAATTTTCAAAGAGATTTTTAATTTTGCTTTTTATAATGTCATCTTAATAGGTTTGGGGGTTTGTTTGTTTGTTTGTTTTAAAGTCATGAACACAGTCCAATGAACTTTTAAGTTCCAAGTTAAGATCTTGTTCAAGTCAATTGATCTTAAAAAGTGCTGACATTTGGCTGGCTGCACTGTGTTGATGGTAGTTTTTCTGTTAATGTTTCATATGGTTTTTGCCATTTGTTTTTTGCAAACTTGTGAAAAATGTGACTTAACATTTGCAAATGAATGTCTATTGCCAAGAATCAGAAATTAGCAGCAAAAAACTCAAGGCTTGTGTGAGAAACTAGATAACCTTAGTTGTAAATTGTGACTTTTATATCTGCGGATGTGAGAAGGATTCATTAATTAATCCAATTTATGAGCCTGTGGCTAAATTTAGAGTGCAACCCTATCCCATGTCTATTCAGAAGTGCATCCCACTGAGTTCAAAGGGGTTTACTCCCCAGGAAGCAGATACAGGCTTCCACCCTGCTGAGAAGTTGCCAAGAGAGAGAGAACTTAAATTAATGGAAAGGAAACTCGAGGAAATTGAACTCAAAAAACCAATATTCTTAAGGGAGAAAGCACTCTTTAAGACAAAGATAGGGCTGTGTTGGTTGGCTGGCATCTGTCTGTCTTGAGAGAGGTGAAGTCAAATGACCCGGGCAGTGTGCATGGAGGTCCTCAGCTGCCCAGACAACAAGACTCCCCTCTTGACCTAACTGATGTGGTCCAAAGGAAAGCAGAGCAATACATTTGGCACCAGCTTGGCTGCAGGAGTTGCTGGGAGGAGGCATACAAGACGCCATCCAACTGTCTTAGGGACTCCACTCCAGATTTGTGCAGGGTTTATTCTTTAGGCTTTTCTTCTCCCAAAGATAACCTGAAAGGCAGGAGAGGTTTAGGATTGGAGTCTTCCTTCTCTTAGATGGGTTACCAGGTTGATGAGCGCCATCTGCCCTTTACTTCCCTCTACAGCATGTGTAGAAACCGCCTTCTTGACCATTGGACCCACTATTGGTCTTGTCTGCTCAATCTGCCAGAGCCTGTCTTCATATCCAGGGTAAGTCCCTAACTCACCAGGGGTTTGAGACCCATCAGCTTCTCCTACCTGGTTCCACTGGGCAATCAAAGCAGTGCCTAGAGTGTGGCCACTATCACATACTGACAGCTTCTTGGAACCACAGGTGAGAGCTGAATGCAGGGTGGAGACCAAAGGTGGACAAACTACCCCAGGAGGAGCATGACATGTTCCCCATGTACTACCCCTCCCCTAACACCTCAAGGGCTGTGTACACACCATAGAGCACATAGCCTCACCCAAAGAATCTTCAGAACTATCGTTTCCCTCTCACAGAGCTACAGTTCCCAGCACCTGTAGCAAACTGCAGTCCTTGGGGAGAGTCATGTGCTTTACATGTATGATGTGTACACAGTCCTGATTCACTGCAGGAAGATACAATCAGGGCACTGTAGAGTGACACAGCTAGGCATCATAGCCCAGTCCTTCACTGACTGTCAGAGAACGGTGACTGAATTTAATCCATGAGACGTTGATATGAGGCATGTCACACCGTGGCTTTGTGAACAAGAAGAGGAGGCAATAAAATGTACTCAGAGTCATATGAAGAAGCTGCTCGACTTGCCACACAACCCTTTTGCGGAACCATTCTGACACAAAAATACAAGTCATGTGTTGGTACATTTGGCCATAGCGCCTGAGGTCTACAAGTCTACAACTTGGGTATCTGCTTGTTTAGCTCTGAGAGTAAACCAGGATCAACATCCTGAGCAAAGAAGGAGGGGATCTTGTGGTATAAAGCTTCTGGAAGCCCCAGATATTGTTGGACTCCAACTCCCTGCCCATGGGCCATGCTGGCAGGGGCTGATGGGAGTTCGAGTCCAGGAATATCTGAAGGGCCAAAGGTTTCCCCATTCTATAGCTCCCACATCACACTGTATGATTCCCTGTTCCTGCATTCCTCCTTTTTGCTGGGCAGTAGCAATGTAAGGCTTTGTTAGTGAGGTGCTAAAGCCATCAAAATGTTTCCTGACAAGCTTCTGTTTGAAACTATATTTTGTTATATTTATGAGTTATATAAAAAACGTTTACAGTAACAAAGACTTTACACCAGGTGTGGGGAATTTTGGCCTTCCAGATGTTGCTGATATTTTATTTGTGCCTGCAAATGTTTCAGGGTGTTCCCAGGTTTTTTTGAAACACAATCACTGTTGGAACATGCCTGGGGGCACACGTAGCCCCCAGAATGAGACAGACCTCTCTGGGTGTCTTCCTGATGAAGCACAGCCCGGGACGTTCACAAATCAGTCCTGGTGCGCACCAGCGACACATATCAAAAGACATGTGCATGCTCACTCAGCAGAGTACAGTGGTGCCTCACAAGACGAAAAGAATCCGTTCCACGATTCTCTTCGTCTAGCGGTTTTTTCGTCTTGCGAAGCAAGCCCATTGACAGCTTAGCGGATTAGCGCTATTAGCGGTCTAGCAGCTTTTAGCGATCAGCTGAGAGGCGGCTTATCAGCGGAACAGCTGATAAGCGGCTTAGCGGCTTAGGAAAGGGGGGGGAGCGGAAAAAACCCGTGGGAACTCGCAAGATTTTTTCGTCTTGCGAAGCAACCCCATAGAGAAATTCGTTTAGCGAAGCGCCTCCAAAACGGAAAACCCTTTCGTCTAGCGGGTTTTCCGTCTTGCGAGGCGTTCGTCTTGCGGGGCACCACTGTATAGCAGAAACGATAGTGGAACGTGAGTATGTGCATTCTAAGTGATTTATTAAGCAATATACAGTGGTACCTCGGGTTAAGAACTTAATTCGTTCCGGAGGTCCGTTCTTAACCTGAAACTGTTCTTAACCTGAGGTACCACTTTAGCTAATGGGGCTTCCCACTGCTGCCACGCCGCTGCCACGCGATTTCTGTTCTCATCCTGAAGCAAAGTTCTTAACTTAAGGTACTATTTCTGGGTTAGCGGAGTCTGTAACCTGAAGCTTCTGTAACCTGAAGCGTCTGTAACCCGAGGTACCACTGTATACAGGATAACGCAATCATGGCGTCCTCTCACTTCTTCTCCAAGAGAGAGAGAGAAAAAGAAAAGTACAAAAGTACAGGACAGCGGAAGAGAGATAAGACTGATTTCCGTTCACACACTTTCCAAGCCTATAAAGTAATCACTGACATGTGATGTAAAAATCACACATTCAGCAACGGAGGAGTGAAATGCTAACAACCACCTCATGCCCTGTAACATCCTGCCGAATTTCTTAAAACCTTTTTTTCCAGTTTATTGTTTTGTCCCACTTTCATTGTGCAAGAAGACCTCTCCAGTTGGCAATAATGCAATAGCATTGGGGAAGCGTCACAGAATAAAATGGAATATGTGGATGGTCCCCCATAAACCCGCCACTAATGCACTATTATTGCATCAACTATGTTGGCGAACATTGCGCCTGGTCTGTAATGCCGTAGGGGGGCTTTAGTGGACCATTTTCAGTAGTCAAAGTTGCCGGATTTGAGTAGAAAGCTAAGGGACATGCACTGATTAGAAGCAAGCGGTTTGTCCTCCCTGAAATATCTGCAGAAGCTAACAGTATTGAAAGCAGGATGATGTATAACCACCTTGATATAATAATGAGCACAAATCATCATGAACACACGACAAAGACGATGTTTAGAGGGGCCATTAACTTAGTGCAATAGTTTCTTGATTGCTTCTCCACTTTAGGCAATGGTTTTTAGTAAGAGTAAGTAAAAAGCAGTGGTTTTGCTGGTGAGGAGGTACTGGCTAATCCAGTACAGTAAACCAAACATAGACTACATGACTGTGTGAGCTTCCAGATAGGAGCTCACAGCTGTGTTGCCCCTCCCTCGTCTTTTTTGAATTCCACACTGAGCTAAGCCAAGGGCGATCCTGTGTCTTTTAAAGAAAGATGAGAAAAAAGGGTTGTAGCTTAGATGTAGAACATGGGTAGACAAACTAAGGCCCAGCGGCCGGATCCGGCCCAATCGCCTTCTAAATCCGGCCTGCGGACGGTCTGGGAATCAGTGTGTTTTTACATGAGTAGAATGTGTGCTTTTATTTAAAATGCATCTCTGGGTTATTTGTGGGACATAGGAATTCATTCCCTCTCCCCCCAATATAGTCTGGCCCCCGACAAGGTCTGAGGGACAGTGAACCGCCCCCCTGCTGAAAAAGTTTGCTGACCCCTGATGTAGAACATCTGCTTTGCATGCAAAAGTTCTTGGCATCTCCAGGTACGGCTAGAGGAGACTTTTGTGGGGGACTCTGCCGGTCAGTGCGGACAATACTGAACTAGATGGACCAATGGCCTGACAATATAAAACAGCATCACATTTGACCATCTTGTCAGCAGAGGATGCAAGATCCTCAGACAAAAACTTCACTGCAGATGTGCGGCAGCCACATACTCTTTCCTCATCCCATCCCAAGATTTAAAGGCCTTATGGCAAGGCCAAGATCACATGGGTATCCCAAAATCTTGGGTTAGGATTGTAATTTGTGTAGGCATTAGCTACATTTTCTCCAGAACGGAGATGTTCAGCTACCCTGTTCATTTTGCTGGGTGTATATAATCTACAGGATAGATTACAAATCATTTAGAGCCAGCTTGAATTTGGTGACTCACAGTACTTCCCTGGTAAACATCAAAGTGGGCCATTTTCAAAGTCCATTAAGGGAGAAGAACATTTGCATTTGGTTTGCAAATGTCAAAAGTCCAATTATTTCACTTCTCAGAAGAACATTTGTTATGAAAGATTTGTAAATCTGTACAATAGAGGAGATGAATTACAGGAGACATTAAAAAGCATCTGACTCCCTTGTCCATCCAAACAGTGTAGCTGTAATGGATAATAGTAGGTTAAATGACAGTTGTCAAGGAGCACTTGGCTGTGAGAAATTACATGGGTAATATCACCTGGATGCAGCTGTCACTTTTGTCAGCTATTGCTAACATGAGTAAGTGACAATCCCTGAGCTTTGCTGGTGAGATAATGCCATGACTTGTTCATTATAGGTCCCTGCAGCAATGATTATTTCCCCTTCCTTACAATAAATTAAGTTTTTATCCTTTGTGCATGTATGTAAGTTCCCATCCAGACAATAGACTTCTATTTGTTTCTCTACATAATTAACACCATCTACTATATATTTCAAAAAGTAGTCTGTCCATTTGTTCTCTATAGATGCCTCTTGAGATATCACCATCAAATATGGCATGGGAGCAACAGTCTTCCTCAATGTTTGGATGCTGGCTGCCATTTTTAATCAAGGTGGTGGACCAAAACATAGAATTGTAGAGTTGGAAGGGACCACGAGCGTCATCTAGTCCAAACCCCTGCAATGCAGGGATCTTTTGCACAATGTGGGACTCAAACACATGACCCTGAGATTAAGAGTCTCATGCTCTACATGACTTGGGTGTGATTCTACCCATTGTTTGGCACAGGTGTGGTGACCACCTCCCAAAGTATTGTCACCACATTTGGCCCAATGGTTCCCAAGGTGGGGGTGGGGGAGTCTCTGTCAATGTTTGGACACCAAGTGTAATTTTCATTCAAGGTGGCAGACTGAAAATGACTTTGGCATGACTTCACCTTTTTTTGGCACAACTTTGGCCTGTTACTAACTGTCCTGGATTCGTATGGGATGCTAAAATAAATAATAAACAGATAAATAAAATAGTCCCAATTTTATTTTATTTTATTTTTTAGGAAACAGAAGAAAAGATTCCCTAATACATTTTTTTAATACAACAGGAGAACAGATTCACTAACTGATATCATCTGAATATAATTTAGATGATAGTTCTTTTTAAGGCAGGGTTTGGTCTCTCTCTCTCTCTCTCTCTCTCTCTCTCTCTCTCTCTGTGTGTGTGTGTGTGTGTGTATGTATGCCTTATTATCTCTAATCCTGCAAGGCTTTCAGCTGTTCCATTCTAATCAATGTATATTTTACAAGTTCAAAGTCAAAAGTTAATGCTTTCCACATGCGAGCGCCTTATAATACGGTTCTTATCAGTGATGCCGTCATAATTTCAGCAAATTGAACTTTGCAGTTACTCGTGCGGGAAGCTGTTAGCGGAGAAAGACACTCGCTAATGGGCATCTTGGAAAACGTTGTGCTGGCAGTTTGCTGAAAGGACCAGCCAGAGAGAATTGGTAGAAAGGGATACTTCTTAGAGCCCTGTGATTGCCAGCTCCCCTTTCACAAAGCACCAAATGAAACACATCAACGTTCCCCCCAACCCCCCTGCTCTTTCTTCCTTTCTCTCGTTCTTTCTTTCTTGGAAAGCTGGAAAACCTTTGGGGAAGACAGTGCAAGTGTCGTGCTGGGATTTGCAGCACGAGCCTATTCTATATTCTCTCATGCTTGGCTTATGTTCTCACTTTCATAATGAACAATCAAAGCCGGCACAGGAGCTGGTGGGGCGCAAGCTGCTTCGATGGCCCCATCCAAAATTTACAGCTATGACATGAGGCCTGCAATTTGCTGGCACCGTCAAACTTCTTTGAAAACAGCAGGGTTTCTGCCAATATGTCCTGAGCGAGAGAAGGCATTTTTCTTTTTTCTTTGCTATGCAGGGTGAAAGAGTATAGCAGATTTAGGGCTGTGTATGTGTGTGTGTGTGTGATGGTGGGGTGGCTTGGGGGGCACTGAGCCATGAGGTTCTTTGGCTACCTGGTTGCCATAGCAACAGCAAGCGCATGCAGATCAGTCATACAGGACAGGAGCTCCCTTGGCCCATGAATAACAACGTAAATAAATGAAGTGCTAAAAGAACAACAGCTCCGTTCAAGGAGGAGAAAGGCAGCCCTAGTGCGAGACTCTGTGAGGCCCTGCCAAGGAGGTTGAAATGTACAGGGAAAGGACAATATCAACAAAGGAGCAAATGGGTAGAAGCAGCTGACTTTGTGCGGCAAATAATTTATCAGTTTCTTTTGCATGGCGGGTGAGGAACCTCAGGCCCAGGGAGCAAATATTGCCCTCCCAACCTCTCTAGCTGGCCCTCAGTACTCTCCCTAGGCCAGATCCCTCTTCCCAGCCTGCTCACTCACTGGCACTACTTCCCACTCCACTCCAAGTGTTTTTGCCTGCCTGGAATTTGTCCTTGAACTCTGTTAATTTGCCTTGCTTGTCTGGTTGGAGGATCAAAGAACCATAGAATTGTAAAGTTGCAAGGGACTGTTATGTACTGAAGTTCTTACCTTGGGCCAGCAGGGGGATACTGTAGATAGTTATGCAAATGAAGGATCGAAAGTGACGTTCAGTGATTGGATAGTTTTAGAAAGTTGCTACAGTTACGTTGTTCTGGAGCTCTATATAAGCAGGCTGACTGAGCTCTTCAGTTCAGTTCTGTTCTGGCCTCTGAATAAACAAGAGCTGTTTGAACAATCGCTGTGTCGTCTGATATGTTCACCCACAACTTAACAGGGACCACGAGGGTCAAGCAGTCCAAGCCCCTGCAATGCAGGAATCTTTTGCCCAACATGGGGCTCAAACCCACGACCCTGAGATTAAGAGTCTTATGCTCTACTGACTGAGCTATTTCTATGTACTGTATCTTGATAGTGAAGGGTGTGTGAGTGTGCTGTGCAACAGTAGAATTCACCTGCTTTCCCACTTTTGCCTCTGGCCCTTGGAAGGTTTGCATGCATAGCAGGGAATGCAGTCATGAGGCTGAAAAACAGCCCCCCACCCTTGCTTTATGTCCACAGTACCCTGCAGGCAGTACTTGAGTAACTGTGGACCCTGCCTCTTAAAAGTCCAGCATGTTTGGTGAAGAAGGAAGTCAGGGTGCCCTAATAGAAATACGTTGGTGTCCCTTTATGCCACTTGAAGGCCTTTAAGTCGCTTCTTGCGATCATAAGGGATTGTGATGATGGCACAGAAGGTGGAATTACCAGGAGCCCATCTGAGTGTATCAGTTTTGCTGGTCTGAGCTGACACCCAGGCTAAAGCTTAAGATCAGGAGTTTGGCTAGGAGCCAGAGTGGGTAGTGGTCCAGAGGAGGAGTAACAAGAAGAGGAAGAAAGAGAGACTCTTTGCAGAACTAGTGGCCAATATGCATTGGCCTGTGAGCTCTGGGCATACCGAGATGCCAGCAGTGTAAAGCGAGAGATCCTGGCAAAGGGCCAGTGTATGATTTTGACCTTTTATATGATTCTCGTGGAAATGTGCCTGGAAATCCTTCACCAAGCAGCAAGAATTGAGATAGAAATACAACGCTTCTTTCTTCATAGGGCCTCCCTAGATTTCCTTTTAATTGTGCGTTCGTGATGATTTGTTCTTAGGAAGGTCTTGGGGGTGATAATACCTTATCCCGTTTGGGGGCAGACATACCGCTTCATTTCTAATCAGTGGATGTCCAGGAGCTTGCTGGTGAAATCCTATACCTTTTCACACCACAGTTATTCTGTGGTGTGTGGTTTCCCCAAACCCACCCCTTTTGTAGTCCAGTGGTGCCCCTCCAGACAACAATAATGTAGTAACATTGGGGGAGCCCCAGTAGAACGATGTGTGGAACGCTCAGTATAAATGCACTGCTAATACACAATAAGCTGTCTTTGAACTGTGCCTCTTGCTCGCCTGGATGAAGAAGTGTGTAGAAACCTCCAGCTTTTGTGTGGCAGGCATGTAACATTGTTCTGCACACTTCTGCCTTCGGGAATGGCAGTGAGTGATAGGAATATAGGTGAGATGGATTTAGGTTTTATGAGGCACTAAGCTACTGAAGGTAATGGGGCCCTTTATATGTCCAGCTGTCCTTTGCCAACAAAAAATTGTTGCTGTTTTTTGTGTTGAATATATGCTATATGCTAATTTATGGACCTAATAGATATCTAAAGTCATTTGCACATAACAAATAGGAGCCTACACAACACAAAACACTGTTGCTGTATGTAGGTTTTATTTTATTTGTTTTTTATCTTATATTTTGTAAATGTACATCCAGGTGTTTCTTTTTCTTTAATTTTTTGGGTGGTTCCCAAGCGAGTGGCGCCCTAAGCTATAGCTTGTTTAGCTTATATGTAAATCTGGCACTGAGGTGAGGATATTGATTTGATAGGGTGAACTTCCCCATGTACACTTGATAGGTTTTACTTAGGCAACCTATCTATATTTTTAAGGTTGACCTAAGTTGGCTTGGATCCAAGATAAAAACTGGGAGAAGAAAGGATGGCACAGCCCATTGGTATAGCTCTTCATATCGGGGGGGGGGGATCCTCATAACTTTGCAGGGCCAGTGTGACATGTTATTTTTGCTTTTTGTGAAGTGTCTATGGTGCAAGCATGGAGAGATGCAAAGTCTCTTAAGACTCTGATAACCTCTCTGGCTCTTGCTGGGGAGCAATTAAGTAAGCGTGAGAAGAAAGTATCTGATCCACTGCCATCAATGGCATGGTGTAATTGCTACATAAAATAATTAGAGGGCTTTGTTTATATTGTTGCCTCAGTGCTGCTCGAAAACTAATCCTTAAGAGTTGCCCCATGCCTTTTCCCTACTTCAGATTTCAACACCCTGAACAAATGGTTCCCATAATACACTGTTACAGATCTGCAGTAACAGAGTTTGGGAGTGCAAGGGCACCCAGAAACTGCTATAAGACGCCCCCCCACACACTATTTGAATGGCAATGCCCATCAACTTGGTGGGGGGCTGGCCCCCACATATATTTTATTGTGGGGGCCACAGGGAATTTGGCCCCTAGGAGCTGGCCCCTATATCACAAACAAGGAGGTGCAACATGTATAATCATTCCCCATGTCTGTGATTATGTCACAACCCTGTACTGTTGGGAAACCATAAAGGAACGGATCTCTGGGTTGAAAGTATTTTGGTGTAGCAGTGGAAGAAACACCAGTGATGCAATTTACGCACAAAGAAAGCTCACAAGTCCTGACAATCAAGGATAGAAATCCTCAGTAGAAACTAAAATAGTAGAATGTGGGCCGTCAGCTCTGCAGGGCCATTTGGCAGAAGATCACACAAGCCATTTACTTGCATCCATTTGGTTTCGAGCATATTATTACATGCTGCCTGCTTCCAAGCAGCAAAGAATTCCAGGGGCAGTGCCACAGAAATCGTTTTCCTTTGGTTGAGAGAGCACTGGGAGATTTATGGCTTCTTTGTAATATTTGATTTATTTACAAATATGCAAGCAGAGTATATAAAAGCATGAGGGGAGCACAGTAACAGCGCCTCAAGGTAAACAGCTAAGCAGACAGGTGAATTGAGCACCTGTGCAAGGAGAAGCTAAGTACTACCCATTTATTTAAATTATTAATTATCGGCTGAAGCTGAAGCAAAGGCACAGCAAGGGCATTGCATGCCAGGAACCAAATCCCAGAGGGCCAATCCTGTGGAAACTTAGTTTCCCCCTCCCTCAGCTTTGCTCTAGCTGTGACGCCTTGAGAGCTGCATTAAACTTCAACCTATATTAGACCCAGTTTTGGAAACAAAATACAAACTAATCTACACTGGCACTACTCAGAAGTCAGCTTATAAACAAAGAGCATAGGTCTAGCTTTCAGTTCAAGCTCAGTGCAAGCTTTTCAATAAAAATCACCATTCTGAGAAGATTCATTTGGACTCTCTCGGAAGTCGGTGGACTCTCCTGGAGGTTTTAAGCAGAGGGTTGGGTAGCCAGTTGGCACTGATGCTTTAATGGAGATTCCTGCATTGCAGGGTGTTGAACTCAATGACCCTTGGGGTGCCTTCCAACTCTAATAGTCTACAATTAAATACCCACTTAAATTTCCACTCAGTGGCATTTGGTGCAGCTGATTCAGTCACATCCTATTTTCAAAGGAAGGCCATTTTATTTAATCAACTGCAGATAGCCAGGTGTATAAAAACAAGCCTGTTTTCCTCTTCTTCTTTTACTGCAAATATAACAAAAATTATATATATATATATATATATATATGCAGGTTTTGGTGTCCTCGGGTGTCTTCCCGTGTAAAAGTTGGGGTGTCTAGGCGACGTTTCGACGAGGTCTCACTCGTCATCTTCAGGCTGGTGCTTTCGGCTTCTTGTTACTGGAACAGAGCAGGATCTCAGTGTTTGAGTTCCTATAAATACTGTAGAGGGGGTGTGGTGTATAGCCTCCAATGTTCTGGGCAGAGAGGAAGTTCCCAGGCTAGTGTGCCTTTTCTTCTTTTGTTCCTTAATTACTTGAGAGATATCTTGAGTGATTTCTTGAGTGATATCCTGAGTACCACTTAGGTGGGTCATTAGGTGTGGATTAGTTGTTAAAGTCTTTGTGTCTTGACCTCTTGAACTTTGTGAAGAGTTTTCCTGAGAAGATGGCTGTACTGTACTTAGTTGTGCTCTGGCTTGGCTTCGTGTATAGGGGCGAGCTGTGGTTTTGTGGCTTGTGTCAGCCAGATCTGTGTAGGGATTGCAGGGGGGTGCAGCATCCGGAGGTGCCACCATGGATTGGCTACTGGATGGTGTCTGTAATTCATCTGTGGAGAGGGTCTGGGTTTGGGTCTGGTGTGGTTGATTGGTGTTGGCGTTCTGTGTGCCTCTGGATCTGGTGTCAGTTTTTGTGGGGAGGGCTAATTTCCAGATGTCTGGCAAGCGGGATGTGTCGTCACGCTTGTTCATGTTGTGAGGGTGTTTCTCTATCTCGATGGCTTCCATGATTATTCTCTTGTGGTGATGTTCCGTGTTAAAGAGCAATTTGGAATCTGCAAAATTAATTTCGTGTCCTGTTTCTTTCATGTGTTGGAAAAGAGAGGAAGTTTTTTCTTCTTTTTTGACGGCATTCTTGTGTTCTGCGATACGTGCATTTATTCGTCTGTTTGTTTGTCCAATGTACGTGGCTGGGCAGACTTTGCAGGGTATTTCATAGATCCCTTGGTTTTCCAACTGGATTTTATCCTTGGGGTTTCTGAGGATATTGGCTATTTTTTTGGTTGGTGCAAAAGGCTGTTTTGATATTGTGTTTATGGAGGATTTTGCTAATTTTATCTGTAGTGCCCTTGATATAAGGAAGGAGGGCCATGCCATTGTTTTCTTCTGTGTCTTGGTTTTTGGGGGGTGTTTCCTTTTGGATTAGCTTCGTAATCCTGTTTTGCTGGTATCCATTGGCAATTAACACGTTTGAGAGATTCTGTAACTCAGTTGTCAAGTGGTCTTTGTCAGCCAGGCATTTGGTTCTGGAGATGAGAGTCTTGGCTACGGAGTTTATTTGTGCAGGGTGGTGGTGTGATTGTGCATGTAAGTAGCGGTTGGTGTGTGTTTTTTTCCGGTAGATAGTGTGTCCTAGGGAGCCATCAGGTTTTTTGTAGATTAGGACGTCAAGGAAGGGAAGTTGGTTGTTGGCTTCTATTTCCATAGTGAATTGTATTTTGGGGTGTAAGTTGTTGAGATGTGTGAGGAAGCTATCCAGTTTTTCCTTCCCGTGTGGCCAAATTACAAAGGTGTCGTCAACATATCTGAGCCAAAGTTTGGGTTTGTGTTCTGACTTGTCTAAAGCATTGGTTTCAAAGTGTTCCATGTACAGGTTTGCGATGACCGGTGAGAGGGGTGATCCCATAGGTGCTCCTTCTATCTGTTTGTATCTTTGTCCATTGTGGATGAAGTACGTGTTGGTTAGGCAGTGGTTGGTCAGGTCCAAGATGTATTCGGGGGGATTACACCCCCCAAAAACCAAGACACAGAAGAAAACAATGGCATGGCCCTCCTTCCTTATATCAAGGGCACTACAGATAAAATTAGCAAAATCCTCCATAAACACAATATCAAAACAGCCTTTTGCACCAACCAAAAAAAAAAAAAAAAAAAAAAATAGCCAATATCCTCAGAAACCCCAAGGATAAAATCCAGTTGGAAAACCAAGGGATCTATGAAATACCCTGCAAAGTCTGCCCAGCCACGTACATTGGACAAACAAACAGACGAATAAATGCACGTATCGCAGAACACAAGAATGCCGTCAAAAAAGAAGAAAAAACTTCCTCTCTTTTCCAACACATGAAAGAAACAGGACACGAAATTAATTTTGCAGATTCCAAATTGCTCTTTAACACGGAACATCACCACAAGAGAATAATCATGGAAGCCATCGAGATAGAGAAACACCCTCACAACATGAACAAGCGTGACGACACATCCCGCTTGCCAGACATCTGGAAATTAGCCCTCCCCACAAAAACTGACACCAGATCCAGAGGCACACAGAACGCCAACACCAATCAACCACACCAGACCCAAACCCAGACCCTCTCCACAGATGAATTACAGACACCATCCAGTAGCCAATCCATGGTGGCACCTCCGGATGCTGCACCCCCCTGCAATCCCTACACAGATCTGGCTGACACAAGCCACAAAACCACAGCTCGCCCCTATACACGAAGCCAAGCCAGAGCACAACTAAGTACAGTACAGCCATCTTCTCAGGAAAACTCTTCACAAAGTTCAAGAGGTCAAGACACAAAGACTTTAACAACTAATCCACACCTAATGACCCACCTAAGTGGTACTCAGGATATCACTCAAGAAATCACTCAAGATATCTCTCAAGTAATTAAGGAACAAAAGAAGAAAAGGCACACTAGCCTGGGAACTTCCTCTCTGCCCAGAACATTGGAGGCTATACACCACACCCCCTCTACAGTATTTATAGGAACTCAAACACTGAGATCCTGCTCTGTTCCAGTAACAAGAAGCCGAAAGCACCAGCCTGAAGATGACGAGTGAGACCTCGTCGAAACGTCGCCTAGACACCCCAACTTTTACACGGGAAGACACCCGAGGACACCAAAACCTGCATTCCTGTACCCGTGAAAATCTACGAAAGCAAATATATATATATATATATATATATATATATATATATCATAAAAGCAAGCTCCTGAAGGAGCCTAGCTCTATAGCATGAAGGAGAGCCCCAGCTGATGGAGCCCCAAGATAAAGCTAAAAGCAGAGTGAGGCATCTGTGTGAAGGAGCAACAGGATGAAGGAACCGCCTCAGTGGACCCTCTGCTGCTTTTGATCTTGCAAACTGGAAACCGCTCAGAAGTTTCTTTTATATTAAAAGGTATAAAGATTTGATAGATAGATAGATAGATAGATAGATAGATAGATAGATAGATGATAGATAAATGCACTTTCCTAATATCCCCCCTCCCAAATAATAATAAACAGTTATGAAGGAAGAAAATGAGCTGGGGTGTGGGGGCTTTCCAAAGCATGGCACAGAGTATCCTGTAATCTTATTGGACAGCAACTGTGGGCGGGTGCCCACTTTCAGTGATCTCCTGGCTCTTGAGGAACAAATTTGTTTGCTTGAGGCAAAAATAGCTGACCCAGAAAAGCTGAGAGATACAGAGAAGTTTATGGGTAAATAGGCAAATGGACTATAAAGTGGCACATGTGGTTCAATGTAGGTAAGTGTACAGAAAATTGACTTCCTGTATACTGATGGTGTCTAACTTGGCTGCAACTTCCCTGGAAAGGGATCTTGGGGTCATGGTGGATAGCTCAGCCAAAAAAGATTGACACTGTGTGTGGATGTCATGAAAGGTAAATTCTATACTAAGGATCATTAGGGAAGGGACCGCAAATAAAACTCTCAGTATCGCAGTTCCTGTGTACAAACCTATAGTGTGACTGCATCTGGAATCCCATGTGCTGCACCTCGGCAAGATATTGTACTGCTGGAAAAGGTGCAGGAAAAGGTCGTGGGAGTAGAGCAAAGGTTACAGCATTTAAGAGTTTGTTCTTTTATAATTTTTTCTTTCAAAAGACAAGTCAGGGGGCATAACAAATGTGTATACAAATCTACATGGTGTTGAGAAACTGCATAGAAAGAGGTTTTCCTGCCTCTCTTATAATAATAGAACGTGAGGCTATCCAGTGAAATTGAATAGGAGGAGATTCAGGACAGGCAAAAGGAAGCTATACTTCTTTTTATATATATTTTTGTTCCTCGGGAATTTGCTACCACAAAATGTAGTGATGACCACCAACTTTAAAAGGGGGTGGCTTTAAAGGGGGATTATACATATTCATAGAGTTTAACCTTAAGCCTTAAGGCTATCAATGGCTACTTACCATGATGGCCAGTAATACTACCTTCAGGACTGGAAGCACCAGGATTGGGAGAGTGCTATTCAACTCATTTGGTCTGGGCTTTTTGGAGGCATCTGGTTGGCCACTACAGTGGTACCTCAGGTTACATATGCTTCAGGTTACATACGCTTCAGGTTACAGACTCCACTAACCCAGAAATAGTGCTTCAGGTTAAGAACTTTGCTTCAGGATAAGAACAGAAATTGGGCTCCGGCGGCGCAGCAGCAGCGGGAGGCCCCATTAGCTAAAGTGGTGCTTCAGGTTAAGAACAGTTTCAGGTTAAGAACAGACCTCCAGAACGAATTAAGTACTTAACCCGAGGTACCACTGTATAGGAAACTAGATAGCTTAGTCTCACCCAGTAAAGCTCACATTATATTCTACTAGCAGCCTCATATCTGGTCTTGATTGGGAATTCTAAAAAACCCAAAAAATCAATTCTGTTTTTAAAGGTTCAGCCCGCCATCTGGATTCAATGTGGTGTTCTATTCTATCCAAACATAGATGAAAACATGCTCCTTGATCTCAGGAACCATCCTGCAAAATTTGGTTATGATATATTCAGAGGTGTCCAAGTGCACAGCAAACAAGCAGCTTTCCAAAACATATAACAGATTGAAAACAAAGAAGCTTTCATGCAGCAAATCTCAGAGAGTATCGCTGAACCCCAAGGGACTTTACTTCCAGCCAACTGACACCCTCCCACACAGAAATACTCTCTACAAACTCAAAATTGTGAATGGGTTCTGTTTTTTTGTCCCTTTCATTTCCTGAAAGGCCTGATTATGGATATCACATTCCAATATTTGCAGAGAGATTTCTATCCATCAGGAGGCCATTTCCTATCATTAGCTCCCATTAATGAAAGGTTGTGCTATCATCGTGGAATATTGGCCAACCATCAGTCACACAAAGGATGGTAAGGCAGCATTCATACCAATATTAGTGGGTGCCATGCTTTAAACTTTGCGGAAATACCTTGAGGATTAAAGCTAGCTTGAATCTGAGTGAAGTTGACCCTGCCTCCTGCAGTTTTGGCAGCTGAATTCCAGCTCAAGGTACTGGCATCGAATATTCATGTTGTACCTGTCCCTACATCTCTGCAGGAGGCAGGTCTCAGAAGCCAAAATGATATTCTTAGATCTTTCACTCCCTCTACCACTGCTCCTGCCATCTCTTATTCTCACGCATAGCCCCACCCTCATTAAGACAATATGAAGCTAAAATAACACATCAAAGTGGAGTTTTTAAGGGACGGATCACCTTCCTTGCAGGAGTGCTTCTGTTTCTCCCCCCACCCAAAGAAAAGGGCAACTGAGAAGTAAATTTCCTCCAGCCTGGTGTGCACACACTATACAAACCAGGGGAAGGGTGGTAGGTCAGTGGAAGAGCAGGTGCTTTGCATCCTTCCCCTGGCATCTTCTGGTCCATCTGAGAAAGATTCCTGCCTGAAACACTGGAGAGGTGCAGCTAATGAATGTAGACATTACTGATCTAGGTGAACCAGCGGTATGACTTGCTTCAAAACAGGTTCCTAGGTTTCTAACCTGTTTTATAATCGGATATTCTCAAACAGTTTTGAGGGCTGTGATCAATCACTTGAAAACAGCATAGGGCAGTATCCAAGTAACATAATAATAATAATAATAATAATAATAATAATAATAATAATAATAATAATTGTATTATTTATACCCTGCCCATCTGGCTGGGTTTCCCCAGCCACTCTGGGCAGCTCCCAAAAGAATATTAAAAGCACAGTAAAACATCAAACATTTGTTTGTTTGTTTAGTCGTTTAGCCGTGTCCGACTCTTTGTGACCCCATGGACCTCAGATGTCTTCTAAACGTCAGATAGTTGTTCATTTCCTTGACATCTGACGGGCGGGCGTTCCACAGTGAGATTTGCTCCCTCCACCCCCTGCCCCCTGCCCTGGTCTGGAGGGTTGGAGAAACCTCTGGAACATATTTAAGGGGCACGTGGAGGGGGAAAGTCCTGTTGCACAAGTGGAAATTCATGTGAAGATGTGTTACTCAGTGCTATTTTTGATACAACCCATAATCCATATTGGATACATGCGTGTAGAGGGGAGAGGGGATTTGTGTCTGGTGTCCACCCTCAAGGTGCAATTGGCATGTCTGAAGAAGCTATGTGCTTTAAAGGGGTGTGGTGGTGTCCAACACTCCCGTTCTGCTAGTGCAGGGATGGAATTTTCCAAGCCCCTCCTGTCCGCTGCAGCCTCTACACACCCTTTAAATCAATTCAGCCGGGGGTGGGGGTGGGGGATCCTCTGGAAAAGATTTTGAGGGCATGCAGGGAGAGGAAATGAAGTAGAAGCACTGCTGTTTCAAGAGAACTTTGCTTGCACTGCACTGGATACAACTCAAGGTTTGTTTGCAGACTTTTTTTCTAGTTTCAGATGCGTTTAGGCAGGAGTGAAACTAGGCTATATTTCATCCAGGTCAAAGATCCAGTTTGGCACACACCCCATGCACATTTGTGTACACACATGGGAGCCTTAATGGCACCCCTCTGAAGGCTTCACCCAGGGCAAAAGAAACCTGGCTAGCCCCCACCCCATAGCTACGGCACTCATTTAGGGCTCTGCATTCATAACCAACTAAGTTGCAGCCTCCTATGCTACTACCACTAAAACAAAACCACCCAGTTTTATTTATTTATTGCCCACTAAGCTGGAGAAGAGAACAACCCCAATGTGGTGTGCCTAACAGCTCCAGGCCAGAACTTCAAGAAAATAGTAAGTTTTTTTGTTTGTGAGTGCTTGGGAACATTTGCAAGCAATAAACATAGAATGTGAGGCTCACTGTAGGAACAGGTCATGCAAATCAACCTAGAGATGTACAACAAACTAGGTCACCACTGTTGATTTCAGACTGTTGTCTAACTAACAGCACCTGTTCACTTCCAGCTAGACTAAAGAGCTCACCTCTCTCACTCCCTCTTTTGGAGAGGGTGGGCGGGCTTCCTGTTTACCAGTGTTCCACATTCTATGTTTCCAGGCAAGCAGACCTCCTCCTCCTCTAGACCCTGTTTTTCTTCCTAGCATATTGGGTGTTGTGATGCTCAGCAGGTTGCTAACTCTACCTTTGTTGTGAAGCCTGTGTTTGTGCATGAGGCTCAAGTAGAGGCTTTTGCTATTGGCTTTGGTCTGCCTCCTTCCATCTAAGAGCTGTGTGTCTTTTAGAAAAGGACGCAGACAAACGAAATAGTGAATATATTTTCAGAAGAATATGTAAATGTGGATTATAAGAGAAGAAAGATGAGGGTTCTTTCTAGACTTCTTTGAGAGCACAAATAAATTCTTGAAACATAACCTCCAAAAGGCAACCAACTCAAAAGGGGCAGCCGTACCATTAGGCAAATTGCCTCAGGCAGCTGATTAGAGCACCACAAAAGCAAGCAGGTTGCTGGCTATTTAATTTCGTACAACCATTTCTTAGAACTGTATAGCCCAGCCCCCTGCAATGCAGAAATAAAGCTAAATTATTATTATTATTATTATTATTATTTGTTGTTGTTGTTGTTGTTGTTGTAATTTTCACTTCCAGGCAAGGGGGAGAGGTGCTTGTGAGGATTTTCTGCTTCAGATTACTAAAGAACTTGGACGGCCATGGATGCCATGCACCTTGAGTGGGTGTGGGGCAGGGCTCAGGCAGCAAGGTGTTCCGGGCTGACCCTGCATCTTGAAATAGTTGCATGAATAATCTCTGTATCCCTTACGATAATGCGCAATAACAAAATAAAAGGAAGAACTGAAGTTGTCAATCTCATTTTAAATGTGCATTGAATGTATTGTGTGGATAGTCAAACTAACTAGACACAATCTGGGAGATCTATGGTCAGAGCTTTCATTGGTTAAAATCACATCGGAAGACGAATATGAAGATTCCTGTATTGCAGAGTGTTGGATGAGATTACGCTTGTGGGTCTACAGTTCTATAATTCTACGTGGCACTGTGTGGTTCTTTCTTTTTTAAAAAAACACCTTTCCGTTTTTGACTTAAATCCCTCCTTTCTGAAGCTGCTCTTAGACACAGAGGTGGGGAGGAGGTCTGATACATGTATGTTTGGCATTTCCCTTCCCACAGCAGCAGCAACTTGGGGAGGGGGGAGGAATTGAAGGCAGAAGAAAATGATATCTGCCCTGTCCTAGACTACCATACTCCCAATACAAATCAGGTTTCTCCCTTTTGGACCCTGTCCACGAAAGAAGATGCCCTCAGAAGATTTGGCCATAGACCCCTCACATCATGTCCACTGTGGGCCTCTTTTTAAACAACAACAAAAAAGTAGATTCTTTCCCCTGTCGCTGCCCCATCATATGGTGTGGGCACCCCCAAAAAGTTAGGTTGAAGGATGACGGTGCAAGATCACCTCATGAACTTCATAGCTGAGTACGGATTGGAACCCTGGTCTTCCTAGTCCTAACACAACACTCTAATATACCCTTCCTCAAGCTGGGAGGCTACTGGACTCCCAACCATCACCATCCCCAGCCAGCATGGCCAATAGGCAGGACTGATGGGAACTGTACCATAGCAACATCTCAAGGTTGGGAGCGTCAGTTTGGGAAAATATGCTCTGACCACTACACTGCCAGTTTTGGAGAGGAATTAATATATTATCCTTTTAGGAAGTGTTTCTCTTGTATGGAAACTGTGTTTCCTGAGCACTCTACCTTGGGGTTGCAATGTTTAGTTCACAGATTCATTAACTGAAAAATTGGTGAAGGGAAATGTTAATCAAGCTCAAGAGATCACTTGTTTATATATCCACTCATCACCTTTAATATATATCCATAATTCTTATTCCACCTTTCTATATGAATAAAATAATGGCAGCTATATAGCCATGTGAAAGGTGGATATATGAACAAGCAAGCCCTTCACTTGCAGGCCTACTTGATTAAAAATTTCCCTCAACTATTTTTCAGCTGATGACATGGCATCTTTCTCCGCCAGCTGCCACCACATGCCTACCTAAGGGCTTTCTTGCCCTGATGGGGAGAAGAGAGCTAGCTTTCAAAAAAAAAAAAAAATCTCTCTCCCCCCCCCCCCCCGGTAGCTTGTCTCTGCTGCTCTGTTACGCAATTGTCATTGATGCTTATTGTTCTACTATTTCTACATCATCTATTTTGTGAGGTTTTCCTGAAAAGTGACATACACTGTGCAAAAAGACAGAACTGGGTGCTGAGCCTTGGCATAAATTAAGCCCGCAAGATATCTCACCCACAGGGGCAAAGGAAACTGTAGAGCAGGGTTTCCCAAACGTGGGTCTCCAGCTGGTTTTGGACTACAGCTTCTATCAACCCTAGCTAGCAGTGGTCACGGATGATGGGAACTGTAGTCCAAAAACAGGTGGAGACACAAGTTTGGGAAAGCCTGGGCTTGAGAACACAAGGCTGTGCATGTTTAAGTTGGAAGTGAACACCTCTAGATACAATGGGGCACAGGGATGCCACCCCAGGGCAGGAAACCAGAGAAGCAAAGATTCTTGTGGAACCTTAAAGACTTAACATGTTTATTGCACCGTACATTTTTATGGACCACAGTCTACTTCCTCAGATGCATAATGTGCCATATAGGGCATTCTCCTCGCTAACAGGGAAGAGTGCTTCTTCTTCTTGGGCTGAGATGGAATACTTTTCAGGGCCCAAAGCAGCCATCACAAAAGACAAATGCAGTTTTGAGAAATGAAGGAAGGCTGTTCTTTTGAGAAGTGCCTCGCGTTATTGTACAATTGCTGAAAGCGCTCCCTACCGCCACCGCCACCCATGCTTGTGCTCATTATTATTGTGAAGGAAAAGATTCTTACAAAAATTTTGTATATGGAGAAACAGCCTGGAGAAAAGTTGCCCTTTGCTGTTCAGCACATTGAGATGGGAGGAGCGAATGCATTAAATGGCATCTCAGGTACAAGGGAACCCATATCGCTGTACCTGTGTGACCCACCTAACTAGGAAGCTCACTGCCGTTGCAAGACTGAAAGCAGATGCTTTGAAATATTGAAATCCCATCTCATGCTGTCCTGTGGGGCAGAAAATACATGTGCACCTAGTGGTGGAAAACCACAGGGAGAGGCTCTTTTAGAAATACCGAGACACATATTTCTCAGTGACATCTAATTGGGGACTGGATGTTCTTCTGTCACATTGAGATAAACTACCTTTTCTTGAATGGCTGAGCTCCCTATGGGATCTGCTGGGGTTTTGGAGACAGACTATGCTTGTGTTTTCAAATCCTCACAAAGTCTCTTGAATTGAAAAACATGGCCTACAAAGCGGCACATGTAATTCATGAGGGGGGAATTTGTCCATATCCTTGTCTCCTCCTTTCCTGACAGGCGGGGAGGGGTGTGTGTGTCTGATCACAGCCTCTGGAGAGAGAGTGCCAGGGTCAGAGTGCCATCATCTCTTCACCGCTAGCCGGAATGAAGCCAGAGGCCAGGAACGGACGTTAGTAACCACATTCTGTACCACAATGAGTTGCTTTCCCCTGACTTTTATGCAGCCAAGCATTGTTCCACCTAATGCTGAGTTCAGTCCTAGCATGCCAAGAGTTTTGTGACCAAAAGGGGGTCACTGGGAAGCAAAAGGGAAGTACCTGCATGTCAGGTGTGTCCTAATAAGAATGGCCGGGAAGTCTAAGGCACTGTGCTTAGGCTGCAGTTTCCTCAGAAGATGTCGGTTCAAAACCTACTTTGAGACAGTGTGGTGCAGGGGTTAGAGTGTCAGACCTGGGAGACCAGGGTTCAAATCCCCACTTAGCCATGAAGCTCACTGGGGGACCTTGGACCAGTCACTGACTCTCAGCCTAACCTAATTCACAGGGTTGTTGTGGGGATTAGATGGGGAGGGGGAGAACCATGTATGTCACCTTGAGCTCCTTGAAGAAAAAGGTGGGATATTAACTTAAATAAGGTTTGCTGAAGTGTATTTCCCCAAGTCATCATCCTCATCCTTTGGGGTCACCCCCTTTACAAAACCCAGAAAGTAGGGTGACTTCACATGTGTGTGATCACATATAGCAAATTGGAGGGGGAAGAAATAGGAAACTGCAAAAGCCACCCTACTCTAGGGAGGCACTGAAGTGAAACTCCTGGTGCCATTAAACCAAAATGTAATGACAACAGAGGAGGAGGAAGCAGGTGGGACAACAAAAGGCGAATGAGGGATGACGGTGAGAGGAAGGAGCGAGTGAACAGGCAGGCGACACGGGGTGGGGTGGGAGTGGGAGCCAAAGCAGATATATAGAGGAAGCTGAGAGCATGTGAGAGGAAGGTAAAGGGGCAATTTATGTATTTATTTATGATGACCCTTCATTTTATGAATCGTTTTTTACATATGTGTCAAGGCAACGCACAAGCATATCACAATAACAAAAATAACTGGAGATGGCAGAGACCTTTTCATCCAGCTGGAAAAGCATGTCGAAACAAAAACAAAAAAAGGTGGCACGTTGGAAGATGGCCGACAATAACATCTCTCTGACCCATACGAGGTAATTAAGGGGCTGCTATGGGAAGTATGCAGCCTTCCCCCCCCCCAGGATGTGGGGGACCCTGTCTTGCCAGCGGTATTCACAATGCACCCCCTGATCCGAGAGATGGGGGTGCTGAACACTTGGCACGAGCCCTTGGTGAAGTCAGCTCTTCCTGACGCCGATTCCAATTAGCGTGTGCTGGTTGCTTCAGCTCGGAATTATAATTGGAAATATACGATTGGAAAGGAAGCTGAAGCACATACATCAAGTAAAGCTCGAGATAAGGCTGCTGATTAATGGATCTCTGTGACCAGGAGTGACGGACGGATAAGTAAATCTTCTGATGAATCACCACTAGGAGACTGTATGTTTAGAATGAAGGGGGGGTGGAGGAAAAAACCTTTTTTTCTTTACACGATGTGATATTAATAACCCTTCACCCCAGAAAGAAATAAGATCGTCGCGTTTTTATCAATCATAAGCAGGATTTTAAGAACTGTGTGGGGATGGATTACAACAGAAGAGAAGACTGGTGAACGGTGAGGAAGAGGAAAATTTTTATGACGCAGTTAAAAAATGGCGTCTCGCCAAGACAGGCTTGCCGGAGAAAGAAGGACAGAGGGGAGGAGAATCAGGATCGTTCGAAAGAGAAGGAGTGTTGGAATGTAAGTTTGACCTGACAGAGCCCCCTGATTTGTTTGATATATCTGGCTAGCCTGAGGAAAAATAAAGGACAGACCAAAGGTTAACTTTATTTATGGAAGAGACGAACAGAGGCTGTCCCTGAGAGAGATAGTTTTTGAAGAGTACAAAACTCACACAGAGACGCCAGTTTCCAGTCTGCTTGTGAGAACCATCAGAGATCGCAAAGAAAGGAATATATGATAACAACAAGATGAGAAAGAAAGTAATAAAGGACTATCTGGATCGAACTGGATCGAACTGTATAATTTAAAGCAGTAAAATATGTGATGCCTGGAGCTATCCGGAATTTTGGACTCGTGCCGAGCTTGATGTATGGGTACCCTTAACAAAATTTAAAATTTGGCTGTATAATCTGGAACTAATGTGATTTGAATAATGTGATGTGATTGGCCTGTTAATAAAAAATATTTTTCTAAAAAGAAACAAAAACGTCTTCAATTGTTTCCTGGAAATCACAACTCAGATGAGAGACAAAAGGAGCAAGGAGCCATGGTAGTCAGGAGGTGGAAGAGGTGGAAGTTGGATGCTAAAAGCAGAAACAGAAGCAGCCAGGGATGTGGAGGGGAAAGAAGAGCGGAAGAAGCAGAATGAGAGAGTGGGGCAGGCAGGTAGGACTTGCTGAGAGAAAACAGAGGTGAGAAATAGAGCAAGGTGGGCACAACACAAGGGCACAACACAAGGGCAGGGAGCCTTTTCCCATCTAAGGAGCAGCTTCCTTTCTGGGCAACCTCACAAGAGCTGCATGCCAGTGGTGGGCAGCAGCAGAAGCAATAGTGGGCATCAATGGAAGCAATGGCTAGTCTCGACTCTCATGCTCTCTTTCTACCCCTCTCTGTATCCTAACAACTAGACAAGCAAGAGGCATTTTCAGCATTCAAGGACACAGTCCAGCCAGGCAAAGGCATCTGGAGTACAAAGCACAGCCAGTGAGGGGTGTGGTCTGCATTACACTTGACCCACAGTCCTAGCAGTCTCTGAGCAATGCACCTCTCAGCTAGAATGGACCCAAATGGTTCCCAATGGCTCTGAGCACCTGCTTGGATGGGCTGCTTCAGAAAGCCACTTTGGGAATGGAACTGTGGTCCCCTTGGCTGAAATCTGCAAAAGCAATATCACTACCCACCCTCTCCCAGTTAAATGTCAGTTATAGGATACCAATCATTAGATAGCTCACTTGGTAGACCACCAAACTCTTAATCTCAGGGTCATGTGTTTGAGTCCCACATTGGGCAAAAGATTCCTGCATTGCAGGGGTTTGGACTAGATGACCCTCGTGGTCCCTTCCAACTCTACAATTCTATGTTTTGGTTCACCACCTTGATTAAAAATGGCAGCCAGCATCCAAACATTGAGGAAGACTGTTGCTCCCATGCCATATTTGATGGTGATATCTCAAGAGGCATCTATAGAGAACAAATGGACAGACTAACTATTTTTTGATACCTCGGGTTACAGATTCTTCAGGCTGCATTATTTTGGGTTACGGACCGCCTAAACCCAGAAGTACCAGAATGGGTTACTTCCGGGTTTCGGCAGTTGCGTATGCGCAGAAGCGCTAAATCTCTAAATGATTCCATGATTCTATCTCACACTACCAAGTTGGACCAATTCCTTTTACTATTGGGGCTCAGAGCTGGTAATATCTAGTCCAGTATTGTCAACATTGCCTGGCAGAAGGCCTCAAATCAGCCTCTCATCTATGTTTAAGTTAACTACTCCATCTACAGTGGTACCTTGGGTTAAGTACTTAATTTGTTCCAGAGGTCTGTTCTTAACCTGAAACTGTTCTTAACCTGAAGCACCACTTTAGCTAATGGGGCCTCCTCCTGCTGCCACGCCACCAGAGCACAATTTCTGTTCTTATCCTGAAGCAAAGTTCTCAACCTGAAGCACTATTTCTGGGTTAGTGAAGTCTGTATGTAACTTGAAGTGTATGTAACCTGAAGCGTATGTAACCTGAGGTACCACTGCATTAAAAAAAGCCCTTTTAACAGATCAAGTGAGGTGTCAGGGAACTTCCATCGGAGCCAGAGGCGGAGGGAAGGCTCCAGGGCGATGCTGGAGAGGGTCCCAGCAGGGAGAGAGGCAGCCCATCTGCTGGGGAAGGAAATCAGCGTAACACCAGGGGTGAAGGGGGGCAGATGGGGGAATCGGAGAGAAGGCTCCAGGACTCTTCACCGGAGACCAGTGGGGAGAGCATGGGTACTCCGCTACCCACACCCTCCCTGCGCAGAAGACTTCCGCGCAGGGAGTGTAGGCATAGACTTGGCGTCAAAGAACTTCTTTGCTGGAAGAAGTTTAAGAAACGCCCACTGACGGATTCTGCCAGCGACTTAGACAGCCACGAGTGCAAGGCTGTCCAGAGAGAAAGGGTTCAACCAGGCAACCTAGCCAGGAGTGGCGGCAACTTACGCACGAGCAACCCCCTTAGAACCATTACATGAGGGTTGAAGAAAGGACCTTAAATTAGACAAGGGGTATCCTCTACTGCTGAGCAGCACACTCCCTTACACAGAATTCAAGCGCAAATATTCTCCTACAGTTCAAGTCTGCATCAATGTAGCCAAGAACTCTTGCAAGAATACTTGTGCTGAAGGAAGTGTTTTCACACCCCTGTTAAATGGAGGCAAGGTGTTCATTTGCCTGTAATTGTAATTCACAAATAAACACCTAGCTCAACCTGCTATTATCACAGTCGATCTTCTGTGACTTTGTGTTTCATTGTGTGGTGTGACAAAAAGACTATGTTTCGTAACAATCGCGGTTGGCAGAAGGTTTGTGCAAGGGCTTATGGATTCAACAATGTTGCAAGTTTAGACATTTCTGGTGAAACTTGGCAACTAGCCCAGAATTTGGCAGCTTTGTTAGAATTTTAACAGCGGAATTACTTAGCACAGGAAGAGATGGGAGACTGCAGGATCCCTCGGTCAACTCTGCTGTTAAACTAGATCCATCAGGCCCTGTCACCTAGAAGCACCTATTCCATCAGGCTATAGAAGAGGGCAAGACTGCAGGGTCTCTCCAGCGGCTCTGCTGAAAAAACATCAACTTCTGTCTCCTCTCTCTGAACTCTTTCATTCCTACTAGCCATAGGAGCCAACTCCTAGGGACCAAGGTCTCTTCACCCAACCCCCAATAAAATATTTGAAATATCCACCCACCCCACTTGATGGGCATTGCCATTCAAATGCTGTGTGTGCACTATGTCTTGTGATCGATTATGCAAGGAGGAGCTTACCTGCCTGCCCCCCCATATTATATTCAAGTTGGCACCCCTGTCATTTCAATTATTTTGTAAATAAGAACTAGTCCCTGGCTTGTTGTTTTTCCTCCTCTCTCCCAATTCCTTTTCCTTTTATGTCATGCCTGAGGCACAAAAACTGATATTTGTAAGCTGCTTTGAGAGCCCTTCTTTTGGCCGAAGAGTGGAATAAAAAAAATAAAAAAAACTTTAAACAAATAAACGAATATAATGGGGGGGGGGGGTGTTGCTCCCTACACTTGGATGCGTGCGAAGGCTCTGCCCAGGTCTCCTCGGTTTTGCCCAATCCGAAATCATTTGATGGAACCTATTTTCTGTTTAGGCCTATACATGTGTTATATCTCTCCTGAGATTGAAGGTAGGTGGAAAAAGAAAATATCCTCTGAGCCCCATTCCTACCTCTTATGACAGTGGAAGCTCAGTCAATTACTAGTTCCTCATAAAGATGGGAGTTCAGCTCATAATCACGCAAACGCTTTGGGATGTTAACAAGCGCTCCCTGGCTTCCCCTACACTTTCCTCTTGCTGAAATACCAGAGTTTTCCTTGGTACCGCCTGTTAGATCAAGTGAGGTAGGGTGGCCCAGAAATATTTTAATAAATATATAAAAAATGTAATAATAGTTCCAGAATACACACACCTTTAAAGACATCTAAAACTAATCGTTTGCAATATCATTAAAAAACAACCCTAAAAATAATAGCAGCTAATGAAAGTACATCCGTCAACAAGTTCAGCATCCATGGTGGATATATATTTTACTGACCATATTAAATTCACAACAGAATGGTCCCAGCAAATTTCCCTTGGGTGAGATCTCCATAATGTTTGGTGTTGCACTTGGGCAATTTTAGATTGTGGACTTATTGGGAGTATTACAGGCTTCCTAAGTCGATGGTAATGTGCATTACTTCTCTTACTTCAAAAACTTTGTAAGCCAACCCTACAGCATACAGTCCCTACCCATACAGTCAATTGAGTTAGATCCTGCCTCAAAGTCCTGCAGTGCTGGGAATACTTCTGGCCCAAGGAATAAACTTTGACAGGAAACCACTGGGCAGGAGCTTCACATGCCATCTTCTTATTCTCCTCCACCTCCTCCTTGCCATTGAAAAGCCTCCACGTCACGCCTCAGCTGCAGTGTTAGTTTTAGAGAGTCAATATTTGTTAGGAATGTGTTCTCGTTGACATTTAAATGGCAAGGTACCTGCTGGTTCTCAACACTATCTAGGAGGTTTAAGAAACTGAAGGACATTGTCCTCTTTCTATGCTCCTCCTGATGGAAACATGCAGATGGGGACAGATATAGCTTTGCTTTAAGTCGTTTATATACAGTCTTCTCTTGTATATTATTTAGTACAAAGCTCGATGATGAAGCTCTTTTGCAACGAAACGTCTGATTACCGGAATGACGTCAGAAATGAGCACTGAGCCACTGATATATTACAAGTGGACTCTTTATTTACTGCGTTTGCTATTGTTTAAGATTAAACCTATTTGGGAAATAAATTACTTTTGCTATTTTTATGGATTTCTATTGTATGTTTACAGATTGTTGCCTTGGTGAGATTATTTTATGTCAGGGCTGCTGGGGAGTAGGTCCCAGCCAACAAAATGGCTGGGGCATGTTCCACAGGGGGGGATGCGCTGGGACAACCGATCTCAGTGATCACGGGTAGGAGGAGGAGTTACGCTAAGACCAGACCATGTCATTACAGAGGAGGCAGGTTTAGTCGTTGTCTGAGGACTATCCCTGCCTCCGGGTCTGGTCCTGACCGGATGGATACTAGAATCAGCAAGGGATACCCACATGACCTGAAAGTGTTGCTGTGCAATGCCAGGTCAATGATTCATAAGACCATTGCCATCCATGACTTGATCATGGATGGAGGACTTGACCTGGCATATGTGACAGAGACTTGGTTGGATGAAGCAGATGGGCCTGTCCTTGCCGCTGCTTGTCCACCAGGTTTCTCTTATGCACAGCAACCCTGGTCATGTGGGCGGGGAGGGGGGGTTGCAGTGATTTTTAGGAAGTCATTAGTTTGCACCAGGCGTCCTACTGGGAAGACCCAGTTTTCCGAGTGCATGTTCTGGAAGTTGGGCAATAGGGGCAGTACAGGATTCCTTTTGGTGTACCGAAAACCTCCCCGCTGCACCAAGGATTCCCTGCCCGAGCTGCTTCAGGTCGTGGTGGATGTTCTCCTGGAGACACCTAGCTTGGTCGTCCTAGGGGATTTTAACATCCATGCCGACACAGCCTTACAAGGGGCTGCTTGGGACTTCGTGGAAAGCATGGCCTCCATGGGGCTGTCCCTGAATAAGTCTGGCCCAACCCATAGCCGCGGACATGCCTTGGACCTGGTGTTTACCTCTATGGATGTTGGTGATCTGACACTAAGTAAAAGCGAAACGAAAGAAGTGCCATGGTCAGATCACTTCCTGGTGCAACTGGACTTCTCTGCGACCCATCCCCTCTGCAGGGAGGTGGGACCGATTCAGATGGTCTGCCCCCACCACTTATTGGATCCAAATGGTTTCCAAAGAGTGGTAGGGTATGCTTTATCCCATGTTGATGGCCTTTCAGCCGATTCCCTGGTGGCCCGCTGGAATGTGGAGTTAACCAGGGCTATTGACTGTTTGGCTCCGAAGCGCCCTCTCCGATTGCATGGAGCCCGGAGAGCCCCGTGGTTTTCCACGGATCTGAGGGCAATGAAACAATCATTGAGACGGCTAGAGCGCCGGTGGCGGATAACTCATTCCGAATCTGACCGGACACAGGTTAGAGCTCAACGTCGAGCCTACCAAGTGGCGATAGCGACGGCGAAGAAGACTTTCTTCACTGCCTCTATTGCATCTGCAGAAAACAGCAGCAGGAGACTTTTTCAGGTGGTTCACAATTTAGCGGAACCACCTGCGACATTGGGGCCCAGTACGGGCCACATGATCTCCTGCAATGATTTTGCAAAGTTTTTTGCAGATAAAATCGCTCAGATTCGGGAAGAAGTAGACTCCACCGTGGGAGCAGGGCCAGGGCGGGAGAGTGCTAGAGTCCTGTCTAGTCAAGTTGTGTGGGACCAATTCCAATCTGTTACCTCCAAGGATGTGGACGGGCTGCTTGGACGAGTGAAGCCAACCACCTGTCTCCTGGATCCTTGCCCATCCTGGCTTATAAAAGCTAGCCGGGAAGGACTGGGCGATGGGCTTCGTGGGGTGGTGAATGCTTCCCTCCGTGAGGGAGCCTTCCCAGACCCGCTGAAAGAGGCGGTTATTAAACCGCTTCTTAAAAAACCATCTTTAGATGCGGCCACGATGGCCAATTATCGCCCAGTCTCAAATCTTCCATTCTTGGGCAAGGTGATTGAGCGAGTGGTTGCTGAACAACTCCAGGCACGCCTGGAAGAAGCGGACCATTTGGATCCCTTCCAGTCGGGATTCAGGCCTCATCATGGGACTGAAACTGCCTTGGTCGCACTGGTTGATGATCTCCGGCGGGCTAGGGACAAAGGTGAGAGCTGTTTCCTAGTTCTGCTGGATCTCTCAGCGGCGTTTGATACCATCGACCATAACATCATTCTGGACCGTCTTGAGGGGCTGGGAGCTGGGGGCACTGTCATACAGTGGTTCCGCTCCTTCCTCCTGGGCCGTGTTCAGAAAGTGGTGGTGGGGGATGAGTGTTCAGACCCCTGGGCTCTCACTTGTGGAGTGCCTCAGGGTTCTGTCCTCTCCCCCATGCTTTTCAACATTTACATGCAGCCGCTGGGAGAGATCATCAGGAGGTTTGGGCTGGGTGTTCATCAGTATGCGGATGATACCCAGCTCTACCTCTCTTTTAAATCAGAACCAGTGAAGGCGGTGAAGGTCCTGAGTGAGTGTCTGGAAGCGGTTGGAAGATGGATGGCGGCTAACAGATTGAGGTTGAATCCTGACAAGACAGAAGTACTGTTTTGGGGGGACAGGAGGCGGGCAGGTGTGGAGGATTCCCTGGTCCTGAATGGGGTAACTGTGCCCCTGAAGGACCAGGTGCGCAGCCTGGGATTCATTTTGGACTCACAGCTGTCCATGGAGGCACAGGTCAAATCTGTATCCAGGGCAGCTGTTTACCAGCTCCATCTGGTACGTAGGCTGAGACCCTATCTGCCTGCAGACTGTCTCGCCAGAGTGGTACATGCTCTGGTTATCTCCCGCTTGGACTACTGCAATGCGCTCTATGTGGGGCTACCTTTGAAGGTGACCTGGAAACTACAACTAATCCAGAATGCGGCAGCTAGACTGGTGACTGGGAGCGGCCGCCGAGACCATATAACACCGGTCTTGAAAGACCTACATTGGCTCCCAGTACGTTTCCGAGCACAATTCAAAGTGTTGGTGCTGACCTTTAAAGCCCTAAACGGCCTCAGTCCAGTATACCTGAAGGAGCGTCTCCTCCCCCATCATTCTGCCCGGACACTGAGGTCCAGCGCCGAGGGCCTTCTGGTGGCTCCCTCATTGCGAGAAGCAAAGCTACAGGGAACCAGGCAGAGGGCCTTCTCGGTAGGCCCTCTGGAACCACCCTGTGGAACGCCCCCGCCCTGTGGAACGCCCTTCCAGCAGATGTCAAAGTGATAAACAACTACCTGACTTTCAGAAGACATCTGAAGGCAGCCCTGTTCAGGGAAGTTTTTAATATGTGACATTTTAGTGTATCTTTCATCTTTGTTGGAAGCCGCCCAGAGTGGCTGGGGAAACCCAGCCAGATGGGAGGGGTACAAATAAATAATAATAATAATAATAATAATAATAATAATAATAATAGTTGCAGTAGTCACTGTATCACCACCCTGTTCATTGTTTTATTGGTTCTCAGCACTTTGGCAAATACTAGTGGTTCCTACATTAGGATGTATTCCTAAGAAGCATTTAGAGAGCAGATGAAGTTCGGCCACCTGAGGCAATATGGGAAGGTGCCCTCCCTGCCAAAGCCTTGCTCTTTGGAGTCGCACAGCAGTGGCTTCTAAATTCCAGTGAGATGTTGTGAGAGCTTTGCAAGAACTCATCAGAACCCAGAAGCCACCACTGTTTCTCCTTGGTGCTCTGGTGGCAGCGGGTGGGCCGGAAGCCCATGGCGGCTCTGGAGAAGCAAAGAGAAGTGGAGGCAGCTTCTGGAAAGATCTCACAAGAGCCCTGCAAGATCTTACCAGAACCTGGGGGTGGTGCCAGAGAAGTGGCAGCTTCCAGTGAGATCTTGTGAGAGCCCCATGTGATTTCTTCTCTCTTCTCTGGCGGTGGTGGAGAGGCTCCTGCAGGGCACTCACAGGGGGGCTGCCTCTTGGGTACCACTGCCCGAGGAGGATGTCTCAGTCCACCTTATGGACAGCCCTGCACCATCACTGCAAGTCACAAAACCTCTTAATCAAATGCACTCACACAGGTCATTCCCAAACAGCCTCTTTATTGAGCACCCATCCTGATTTGTTTGTGCAAGGTTTTTAAGGAGCTTAGATAATGTTGCATCGAGCAAATATTATCCCACACTTTCCAGCGAATTTCCTGGTCACTTTCTTCATTGCAAAAACTCAAAGCTTTCGGGTGGTGGTGGAGTGGGTTTGTCTCGTAAAACCTCCAAATAACTTTGATTGTGCAACTGACCTTACCAATAGGTGATTGAATTCCACCTATTACTAGTGACAGTCTGGAAGCACCTTAAAAAATTATTCCATTCCATTCACACAGAGCCAGGGTGGCACAGTGGTTAGAGTGTTTGACTAGGACCTGGGAGACCAGGGTTCTAATCCCCACTCGGCCATAAAGCTAAGTCAGCGACCTTAGACTAGTCACTGTCTCCTGGTCTAACCTACTTCACTGGGTTGTTGTGGGGATTAAATGAGGAAGGAGGGAACCATGCATGTCACCTTGAGCTCCTTTGGAGAAAATGATGGGATATAAATGCAATCAATCAATCAATCAATCAATCAATCGTGATGAGTTAAGCTGAAGTGGGGAAATCAGCTTATTGTTAAGCTGAACCCTTTAAAAATAAATTTCAGATGTCCGAATTGGCACTTGCCTGTGGAAAATCCACAGCATGGACAAAGTTTCATTGAAAATCACGAGGAGATAGCTGCCAGGATGAAAAAGCAAGTGAGATAGCAAAAAGTTCCTGCGAAAAGCCCCCCCCTCTGAGCAGTCTCTACACCTCAGCGTGAGTCCCAGCCTCCAACAGCAGGAGAGTGAAACTGAGCAGAAGCTCAGTGGCAGAGGCATTCTGCAGCGACACGGTAAGGATGAAAATTAATTTGGAAGCAGCCTCGGAAATTCTCAAAGGACAAAAGGCTCATCGTCAATGTGGACGAGTTTACCCTTTAGCCACTTTCCCATACTCAGAGTTGATAACGAGTGGGGAAAGAGTTACACCAATGGCTGCAGTGGGGATTGGGATCCCCATTAGCAATTGTGAATACAGCATCAGAAGATGGTTGCTTTGCAGGCTAGTTAGGTAAAGGTAAAGGGACCCCTGACCGTTAGGTCCAGTCGTGACCGACTCTGGGGTTGCAGCGCTCATCTCGCTTTATTGGCCGAGGGAGCCAGCGTACAGCTTCTGGGTCATGTGGCCAGCATGACTAAGCCGCTTCTGGTGAACCAGAGCAGCGCATGGAAACGCCATTTACCTTCCCGCCGGAGCGGTACCTATTTATCTACTTGCACTTTGAGGTGCTTTCGAACTGCTATGTTGGCAGGAGCTGGGACGGAGCAACAGGAGTTCACCCCGTCACGGGGATTCGAACCGCCGACCTTCTGATCAGCAAGTCCTAGGCTCTGTGGTTTAACCCACAGCGCCACCCGTGTCCCATTGCAGGCTAGTTAATCCAGACCAAACAAGACTACGGTTCACAGAGCAGTTCTATGGTGATGGGTTCTGTGGTTTATGTGCTGCTGTTTCCTAACCCCTGAAGACACAGTGTGCCTAGGGTAGGAGACAGAGATGCCTTTCTGTACTCATTTCCCTCCTGCTCTTTTGTCCATTTCCCCTCCCACTGCAACCAATTAGCAGGGAATTAACTATGGCAGCTGTAGAGCTGGTGGTGTTCAGGGCTCCTGCTGGAGAAATGCCGGTGGTGGTGGTGGGGAAAATTTGGGATTTAGATCCTCAGCCACCCCAACACCCCCCGCCATGCCTTAAAATGTCCCCTGACATGCACACACATCTTGCTGGTGCGACATTTGTTTATTTAATATCCTGCCCTTCTTCCCAAAGGAGCCTAGGGCAGCAAACCCACAAGCAGTAAAGCAATTAAGATGTCTGTCAGGGCTGCCTCTAGGTCCCAGCTCACAGAGGACCAACGCCAGGCTGATATTATGTACAAAAGTCTTTATTGAAGTATAGTTTCCATTTTAAAGCCAGAGCGTGCAACCCTACGTCTAGACTCTAGGTCGGCGAAGTCCTATCTGAATCACTTCCCCTTCTGCACCAGTTTAAGATCCTAGCCCTGCTCCACCTTCTGCGCTGCTCTCTCCTCCTCTGGGTCCTCCTGCCCTCTGGGGCATTGCCCTTCCTGGACTCTTCCGACGCTGAGTCGCTTAGCTCCTCCCCTTGCCTCCGGCGTGCTTTAGGACCCGGTTCCCAATCTTCACTCTCTGCTGTCCCGCGCTCCTGTACATTTGAACTTGCTTCTCGTGCCAACCCAGTGACCTTTCTCCTAACCGTTACACTACTTTTATCACTGCTTCCCTCTTCCGTGACACTGGCCGGATCTGACCTCCCCTCCGTTGTACGACTCTCCGAGGGAGGCGTGGTCAGCTCTGCCTCGTCTTCTCTCCCTGGTGGGGGAAGTACTGGTCCCGATGCCTGGGACCCTTCCCCCCCACTCTGCTCTGGTGGGGAAGCTGGTCCTGATTTCCAACTACTACTCTGGGAGTCCCTGCTCCCCCCTTGCTCCTGGGGCGTTCCCCTTGGGACCCCCCTACCCCTGGCCACTGGCGCTCCCTTCTGTGAATCTTCCGATTCGCTGGAGAGGCTCATGGAATCCCTCGGACCACTGTCTCCTCCTACACTGCCCTCGGATTCCTCCCCCTTGCTCTCCATCTCCCATCTTCCCTGTGCCTCTGCTCCTGAGCCCCTGACAATGTCTAAAAACAATTCCAAATACAGAGACAGCCTGGGAACACAAAGCTATGAAAATAACTATAGCGACATAGGAACATAGGCAGCAGTCTTATGCAGAGTCAAAACATTGGTCCATTGAGCTCAGCTTTGTCTACACTGACTGTCTGGATAGCTCAGTTGGTTAAAGCATGAGGCTGATCATGCCAAGTTTGCAGATTTGATCCCCATCATGGGACAGCTGCTTCCTGCATTGCAGGGGTTTGGATTAGATGATCCTCAGGGTCCCTTCTAACTCTAAAATTCTGGGATTCTGGGATAGGCAGCAGTTTTCCTGGATTTCAGGCAGAGGTGTCTCCCAGCCCTACCTGGAGATGCCAGGGACTGAATCTGGGGACCTTCGGTTTGCAATGCAATGCTCTGCCCCTGAGCTACAGCACTTCCCCAAAGCAGCTTTCCAGGGGTGTACTAGGGAACCTATACTGGCCTAAGTGCCATCCCACAGGCAGGCTTCCTTTTCTGCCCGCAAAGCAGCTCTTACAACACAGCCAATCATTTCTAAGACAGCCTTTGGCAGGCTTGAGAATGGCACCCTAGGTTGCTCTGTATAACAAAAAGATCCAGAGCATTTTGGACACTAACTTAAAATGTGAAAACCAAAGCATTACTGCTGGTGCAGCATTGCTGAATATAAACTCCTGTCTAAATATAATTTAGACACGGGAAGAAATATTAAGCTGTTTCAAGACAGAAAGGGCAATTTCTTTTTAAAAAAACCCCCACCATGCTCATGTATAACATTAAATATATGCTACCATTCTGTGAGAATGATAATTAAAGCAAGGAACTCACTGATGGGGAACCTTCTAGAGGTTTCTGGACTCCAACTCCCATCATTCCTGACAACTGGTCATGCTGGCTTAGACTGATGGAAGTTGGAGTCCAGCCTCATCTAGAAGGCTAAAGGTTCCCCATCAGTGATAGAATTCCTTCCTTTAGCCCAGAGTTTGGAAATGAAAGGCCTATTGGCATCCTTAAAATCCTGACTTCAAAAACTGCTTAGTTGCAGGCATGAGTTTTGGCATTGTTAAGAAGATTTACACTGTCTGCAGAGCACACACAAACATACCCCTGGTATGAAAGGCATTAAAGAAGTATTAAATAATTTGCCATTAAGACTGCCACTTATTTTTCCACTGGTCCTGGTCCTGTATCTTTTATAGCCTAAGTATGCAAACCTATGCACATTGATGTGGGTCCACACCACATTGAAGTCAATAACTTCTGAGCAGATATGCAAAGGACTGCATTGTACGACGCAGACATTTAGCAGGTGAAGGTCTTCCTGACATGGAAATAAGTGGAGTCTAAATATCTGTATAGTGGTACCTCGGGTTAAGTACTTAATTCGTTCCTGAAGCATCACTTTAGCTAATGGGGCCTCCTGCTGCCGCCGCGCCGCCGCAGCCCGATTTCTGTTCTTATCCTGAAGCAAAGTTCTTAACCTGAAGCACTATTTCTGGCTTAGTGGAGTGTGTAACCTGAAGCGTATGTAACCTGAAGCGTATGTAACCCGAGGTACCACTGTATCTCAAAGGCATTGTGAAAGACATGGGAGCAGGTCCCATAAGAATAATAATACAGCAACCCTATTTGCAATGCATTCTGATGGTACAGCTTAGTTCCCGCGGTCTTTCCTCCCTCCTTTGTAGTGCCGGTACCTTATTAAAAGGAAACCTCAATGAGGAAATAAAGCCCATTGAGCAGGACTGAGATGAAAACTGAGCCCAACTAAAGCAAGCTAGGATGCAACGACTACAACTAAAAATAAGTCATAGGGAGGCAGGGGCAAGGTCCCTCCGATGGGGAGAGATCTGGTTCCACTGAACCTACATCTCCTGCAAGGTAGTTAATATGTGTGCAAAATTCATTATTCTGCATTCGCTCATCATTTGACAGGGTGAATTCCTAGGCAGGCATTTGAAAGGGAGGCAGAGATGGTTTACAATGCAAATTGAACCTTATTGTTAGATCACAATTATGACAGCGGAGAAGCACAGACAACAGGCTGTTCCATTTGGACTCTGCCCAAGCCCATCTTGCACGTGAGAGCATTTCCTTCCCGCAGGCTGACTAGGTAGGAGTCTGAGATCGCTGACAGCTCTGGCAGGAAGTGTGCTCAGTGCAAGAGGGAGTTTCAATGCAGCACACCCAAGGTATCTCACATGTACGCACTCACACAGGCGTGCGACGATAGACCAAAGCAGCGTGTTCCACAAAGCACCTCTCTTTGTCTTCACCAGCTCGGTTTAGATCATATGAAGTAATATCAAGGAAGAAGCTCTTCCTTGGGAAAGGAAGCAGCATTCCTTTGTGGGCAGGCCAGTTAGCAGGCGTGGGCAACCCACGGTCTGTCTGTAGCACATGAGAAATGGAGGTTTCACCCTTTCCTTCCCTCTCACAGTCTCCCTAGAAGGCAAACCCTCATTTGTTTTCCTCTCTTGCATGTTGCAGTCACAATAACTGGTGACTGTCATTCTTTTCTCTCTCTCTCTCTCTCTCTCTCTCTCTCTCTCTCTCTCTCTCTCTCTCTCTCTTTCTCTCTCTCTCTCTCTAAATCACAGTCATGTTTGCTGTCTCGTCTAGTTTGGCCCAGAGTCTGCGACACTGTCTATCTTAAAAATGAGAAGCTAGCTGAATTTTGCTACTCTGTAATACTTAGACTCCAGACCTGAAGGGGTTAGAGCATCATGCTGTGAATTCCTCTAACCTGTTAAGGGATAAGCACGCCATCTGGAACTGAGAAGAAGCGAATCCTTCGTGACTCTAGATTTGACATTCCTTCTGTACACATTAGAAGCTGCTTTCCCCATCAGACTAGACACCTCTCCGTGAGGCCTTGTCCCTGAAAATATTAGGACATAGAGCTGAGAGATTCTTATTAATTATACGCAAACATACACATGAATACAAAGAACCCTAATCAAAACTGAAAGCAATTAGCCAGTTTTCTTTGAAGCCTTTCTTTGTACTGGAAATCTCCAGAGTACATCTGTGGTTTCTGGAAGCCACAGGAGGTGAGAGTGCTCTTGTGCTTGAATCCTGCTTCCTGGTTCCCTATGGGCATCTGGTTGGCCACTGTGAGAACAGGATGCTGGACTAGATGGGCCGTTGGCCTGATCCAACAGGCTATTCTTATGTTCTCTAGTTGATCAGTCCAGCTTCCTCCTAAGTCTTCAATAGCCAGTGGCGTAGCGTGGGTTGTCAGCACCCGGGGCAAGGCAAGTAACTTGCACCCCCTAACCCGTGGATTTTAGCAGGGGGCAGAGAGCTGCAAGTGTGAGCGTGCCCCCCCCCAGATGTTGCGCCCGGTGCAGCCGGCCCCCCCTGCACCCCCACGCTACGCCACTGTTAAGAGCTACTCTCTCTTACTTTTCAGGTACACCCTACCCAATGTCTGTTCTTCGGCCTTGTTCCTTAACTTATATCCTCTCTTCGTTTCCAATCACTTTGGCTTTTTTTCATCCTAGGTGGAGATCCAAATAATGATCCTCTGAAGTTAGCTCCAAGAAATTAGTCATAACTAGTTTGTATCACGAGGTCAATCTTTCACATTCTCATGTCATGGCTCCATCGATGAGGGTTCTGTCCCATCTTATCATTTTCATTCTTGCTGGGGCGTATCTAAAACACAGTCAAAGGGGACAGAAGTTCCTAGATTTGCTTAGTTTTAGGGAAAGTTCTGGAGTCGGATAGACATAGCCAGACCAATTGTCAACCAATAATCCTCAGGATATTCAAGTCAATCTCCCCACCCAGCAGATACCCAGCAAATAATTTGCTCCACAGAAAACTGCTAATGCTGTCTCTCATGCCTAATAAACTAACCACCCACCAAAAGGATGACAGGAACAGTGAGGAATTCTGGGCACTTCCAGACTTTCACTATTTTCAATTGGGATTCAATCCCATATAAGTAAATTCAGGGTGCACAATTACGTTGATTTGGTGCTCTTGCCCAAGAACCTCCACCTCCACAAATCAGACTGTGATAATGAAAGTGGCAGGGAGATGCATTCAAAAATGCGTGATAACATGCATTCTACTTGTGAACAAATCTTGAATGCTCAATAAACAGCCAGTCAGTGTTTTCTAACCTCCCCACAAACCTTTTGCAGTGGTGATTATGAAGCTTATTGAGAGGTAAGAGAACTCAGCCACATTAGTTTTTTTTAAAGCATTTTAAATGTGTTATGAACATGCTACACCAGATGGCACTGTAGAGCACAAAACTTTTCTATGTGATTTTTCATAGGGCTTTTTTTCCTTTTGTTGTAACAATTTAATTTATGCCTTATTTATAGCACCCCCCCATGTGTGTAGATCCACCCAGTCAGCAGTGACACAATGCCTGGATCTGCTGCTAGGGCAAAACAGGCAGCACTTGAATGAACTGATGCCATCAAGTTTTGCCAAGTTTGTCTATATAAACAACAGACTTTGGAATCGATAGAAGGAATATGCTTTCCATATTTTTCTGGTGCAATATTTCCTTTTACATAAAAGTAAAACTGGACACAGTACCCCAGGTGCCTCAGTCGGACCGCACCTGGACTACTGTGTCAGTTCTGGGCACCACAATTTAAGAAGGATATTGACAAGCTGGAATGTGTGCAGAGGAGGGAGACCAAGATGATCAAGGGTCTGGAAACCAAACCTTATGAAGAATGGTTGAGGGAGTTGGGTCTGTTTAGCCTAGAAAAGAGGAGATGGAGAGGCAATATGATAGCTGTCTAAAGGGCTGTCACATGGAAGATGGAGCAAGCTTGTTTTCTCATGCTTCGGAAACTAGGAACCAAACCAATGGATTCAAGTTATAAGAAAGGAGATTCAGACTAAACATCAGGAATAGCTTCCTAGTGGTAAGAGCCTTGTAGAACTCAGCAGGGAGAGGGATGGGGTATAAACTAGAATTAGCTGGCTCTGCCTGCCATGTGCTCTGGCCTCGCCCACTGTTAGGGCTCCTTGCCTTCTGCCCTGCCAGCCCGAGTGGCCACCAGCCATCGCTAAACTTTGGAGCCGAGTTTCTTTTGTTTCCTGCTCTGCCTGGTTCTGTTATCCAAATAATAGTTTCACCACGAAAGGGGACTCTGGGATAAGGAAAGGCAAACAAGCCTAGCCCATTTCATTTTGCTCAATAATTGTTTTATTCCCAGGAAACCCTTCTCACTACAGTATAATTTAATGGAGACAAGACAAATGCACCTATTCACTCTCCGCTGCTTCTAAATTTACTCGGCTGGTACTACAATGGGGAGCTTAACCTCACCATAATTGAATTTAAATAGCATCCAGTTCTCTGAGGCAGACCAAGATATGCATAAAAAATAAGCTGGGCAGTTGGGGGAGGAGAGGAGAAGAGAGGAGCTCCTGCCATGTCCAGGTTTGTTTTCTGCCATGAAATGTTTGGTGCTGAATAATATATGAAATCCAGAGACAGGCCTGCAAGCTGCTCACTGAGGTTAGCTCTTCCCCGGCCAATCTTCTCATGATTTGTTCCCTTATTTACAGATAGTGGCTTACTGCATTCTCACCTAATACCATGCTCTGCAGTGATTTGTGCCGTACTTCTACGCTTGTTGTTTTTAACATGTGAAAATGGGTTTCCTCACAAAGCAGCAGCCACCAACCCTATCACGACGTCCTCTTATATATCAGTGGTAATTTGGACAAATGCTGTGCAACGCCTTCTGTAATCAGCACGGATCTGCCAGTTTGCCCCGTTTCACAGAAATTGGATTTCTGTGCGTGAATATATCATGAGAGCAAGCCTGCACCTTCCCCCGATCTCCACCGTTTCTAGTCTGTGTGCAGAGAGCTAGAGACAGGTGGGTGCTGACGGTTTTCTTGCTGGCAAAGTTTAAAGGATTCCAGAGCTGGAAAATAAGAGCTGCGGTGCATCAGCAGCAGGAGCAGAGATTACATACTTCAGAAAATCGAGTACAGCTGAGGTCTAGGAATGAACTTTGATACTGTAAGCTATAGCAAAGAAAGCCTGCTGCCACCCATGCTTTGGCTGAAAAAAAAGGAGAGAGTCTCCTTATTTTCTCTCTCTCCTGCAATACTAAAACTTGAATGTTGGACTATTCAGGACAAACAAAAGAAGGTAAAGCACTGGAGATGTTGAGAGAATTGGGACAGAAACTGCAACAGCAGCAGAAATTGCCAATATTCTCTTATTTGTACCATGTCCGGAACACAAATCAATCCAGCAAATACATTCAGTATTCACTGTTGTTGCTGCTTTCGGTCTGCAAATGATATGTAATTGATTATATTTCTCCCCTGCCCTCCCCCAAAAATGCATTGTTTCCTTTTCCACTTAAATGAATGGCCTTAGTGTTGAAATGAATGGTGTGGAACAGTGTAACAATAATGTAAATAATCACATAATCAGTAACATGACATTCTTCTGCAGTGGATAGTGAGATGAAGAGCATTGCTTCTGTCAGAAGGCGAACTGAGGCAGGACAGAAACAGTGCTGCATGCAAGGAACGTGGATCAAAATGGAACGGATGCCTTCTTACATCCCTACACAGTGCATAGTTAACCTACAGAATTTGTTCCTGCAAGAGGTAGTGATGGCCAGTAACATGAGTGCCTTTAAAAGAGGACTGCACAAATTCATGGAATATAAGGCTATCAGTATCTACTAGCCAGGATGGCTGTGTACTCAGGTCCTGACTCCCCATATATCTCTGGTTGACCACTGTGAAAACAGAATGCCAGACTAGATGGGCCTTTTGCCTGCTCCAGCAAGGCTCTTTTTCTGTAGTCTCTTTTACTTCTTTGTTTTATGCTGCTGCTAGCCATCTTGTGGATTGCTATGGGATGGTGAGGTGGGACCCGAATCAATAAACTAGGCTGTCCCAGGATAGTTTACTCATCATGAGATTAACACACTTGTGTGAATGTTGAAACAGGGATGGGGGGGGGGGAGACACTCCCAGGAAGTATGTTTTCTTGGAAAGAGAGGTCATTTTGATGACCTGAATTTTACAGGTTCCAAGGTAGCCCTCGTAGTTGAACGTCAACAGATGTTCATTATGTGCTGTTGCGTTTAAGAATTCAACTTAATAGGCAACTAGAAGTTGGCTAAGGGAGTGTTCAAAGAAAGCCAGTGTGTTGGGATAGGTCTGGGGAAGCTCGAGTTCAAATCACACAGTGCCATGAAGCTCACTGGGCCTAATCACACAGCCTAATCTACCTCACAGGATTGTTGCTAGGATAAAATGAGTGGGTGGGGAAGCCATGTTTCTTGGAGAAATGGGGGTGGTGGCCGTAAATGTCATCACTCTAGTAATGCAAGGTTTTCACACAGAAAATAGTTTCAATAACTGAAAATGAATTGGAAATATATATTGATGTCTCAGGCTGCACTCCTGAACCCACTGATTTGAAGGTAAGCCCTAGTGAACTCAATGGGACTTAATTTCTAAGCAGGCATATAGGATTTTGCTGTAAATTATTTATGCGAGTTCTGTGAATTATAGGAATTTGTTTGTCCTTTGATGATTGTTCTTTCAGTCTCTAAGCCTGTGATGATAATGGATGAAAAAGATCAGGACTACACAGTGCATAGTTAAACCCCGGATTTTGTTCCCACAGGAGATAGTTATGCCCACCAAATTGGATGGCTTTCAAAGAGGATCTGGCAAATTAATGAGGACAAGTGGCTCTGGTATGCCTCTGAATACCAGTCGCTGAGAATCATGGATGCACAGAGTGCTGCTGCTCTTGTGTCCAACTTGCAGGCTTCCCACAAGCTTCTGGTTGGACCACTGTAAGAACAGGAGGCTGGATTAGATGGGCCATTGGCCTGATCCAGGAGGCTCATCTTATGTTCTTATGGATGAAGTCACAAGAAAGGACAGGTGCGTTTAATTCAGTTCTGTGCAGCCTGCTGGTTTGCATATTTATGTGCAGCTACAAATCCATCCAAGTTCTCTAGGGAATACTACTCTCTGTTAAGTGTATATAGCATATCATAGACCCTTGTGGGATCCCACTGCCCAAAAACCATGGACCCAAGCAGTGCTTTGTTTCTGGGGGGATGCATACCCCTAAACATTTTGTGAATCTTTGTACTTTTGTCCATTGACTGTATTTATTTTTCCAGATTTGAACTATAAAATGGTGTTTTTCTTGAGTTAAAATGAGAGTACCCTTAAACAGTTTTTAGGGGGGGGGTACTGGATCCAAGCAACAATCCCTTATTCCTGCTTTCTGGTAGTGATCCTGCAGCTAGGAGTAGAACCACTATAATACGGTACCTCCCACTCCCACCTCCTTAAATCATGCCATAAGAAATAGCATGGTGTGAAAAGCCACTGAGAGGTCAAGGAGAACCAGCACCATCATACACCCCCTGTCTCTCCCCCAACAAAAGCCAGCAACCAGGGAAACCAAGGCTGTTTCAGAGTCAAAACAAGGCCTGAAACCAGACTTGATCTAGATAGGTGAACCACAACTCCAAACTTCCTTGTCTGATGCAACGTAATGCTCGTTCCGCAGCATGTGCTCACACCCCTCATTAAATGTTGGATGCTAGCGGACAAAATTTCTCCTTTAGGTAATACTTGGAGTTATCATCTCTTCCTCTCTTTGGTTGTTGCCTGCACAATTAGATCAACCATAATTTGCAATTTCACAGGAGCAGAAATATTTTATGGCCACTTGGTTGCTCACCTTCACTTATCCTCTTTGAAAAGAAGCGATCTTTTGCAGGGATAACTTTTCTCATTACTCTTTAAGAGAGAACATAAATTGCATACATTATATAGGGATGGTGGGGACGGAAAGAGAGATTAGGAAAGTGAGACAGATACTGTCTCATGTAAGCGATCATGCTCAAAGAAAATTATATTTCAGAATCTCTCTTTAAGTCAGTGGAAAGGAAGAGATCAGACAAGAGTGAACTTTTCCTCTTCCGATTTACATTTTTCTTTTCTCTTGCATATAAGAAGCCCATCTATAGCAGATTTCTTCGGGCAGAATGGTGAAGTCAAGGTGGTGCTTGAGGCATGAGCCTCTTGTCTAAGAGCAATGGTCAAATTATAGGATAGAGATGTGGGAGAAGCAAGACTATCACAGGGGACTTTGCGTAGAATAACAGGGTGTTTTATGAAGAAATGGAATATAAATGTCATGGGATTTTCACTGTGCCCCCCCCCCAATGGAATAAGATCATGTCAGAATGGCAACTTTTTATTGTCTTCCTTTCCTAGTTCTTAAAAGAATGCCTCCACTACTCATTTAGAATCATAGAATTATGAATTATAGAGTTGGAAGGAACCCTGAGGATCATCTAGTCTAAACTCTGCAACGCAGGAATCTTTTGCCCAATGTGGGGCTCGAACCCACAAGTCTGAGATTAAGCCACTCATACTCTACCAACATTTAACTTGGTTAAAATGCTAATATTATGAACTGGACAAGGAGAATTGGCTTCTCCTACTTCTGAGCTACTACATCTTTCTAATGGCGGTGGGGGCAGATGTCATAGGCGAAGGGGATCGAGATACGGATATGCTCGTACCCCTTCCAATCTGCGCCCCATCCCGAGAGACGAGGGTAGGGTGAGCAAGGATTACTCACCTCCGTCACTGGTGTTGTGCAATGCCAGGTCTATAGGCAACAAAACCGCCACCCTGTGAGATTTCTTCACCTCGCAGGGGGTTGACCTGGCATATGTGACTGAGACCTGGGTGCGCGAAGGGGATACTGTTACCTTACGAGAGATGGCGCCCCCGGGTTTCTCCGTCCTCCACCAGTCGCGGACTGTGGGCCGGGGGGGGAGGGGTGGCGTTATTAATCCGGGAAGATTGTTCTTTCAGGGCTCTGCCATCGCCATCGATCCCCGGCATTGAATGTGTTGGCCTAGTGTGGGGCTCCGAGGTGAGCTTGGCTGTCTGGCTGGTGTACCGGCCACCTAGCGCACCAGCAGCCACCCTGTCAGGCCTGCTGGAGGCGGTGGCCGGCTGGGCCTTGGAGTTCCCTAACCTATTGGTATTGGGGGACTTCAACATCCATGCTGATGCCACTCCCTCCTCACAGGCTCTGGACCTGGTGTCTTCCATGGCGACACTAGGGCTCTCCCAGTTTGTTTCGGGCCCCACACATCAAGCAGGCCACACACTGGATTTGATCTTTGGCGTCGGTATAGATGTGATCATGTTTCCTTCGATGAAGGTGCCATGGTCTGATCACTATGCTCTGAAAGCCAGGATTGACGTTCCACCCCCACCCTGCTTGGGTGGCGAGCCAATTTGGGCTCGCCCGCAGAGGCTGATGGACCCTGATAGATTCCGTCAAGCCTTGCGGGACCTTTCTCCCCCTGGCGACTCATTGACTGAGCTTGTTGAGGCCTGGAATACCCAGCTCCTGGCAGCCATCAATGAGATCGCACCTAAGCGCCCTCTGCGACCCCGCAGAAACCGGGCTCCCTGGTTTACCGAGGAGCTCCGGAAAATGAAGCGGGACCTCAGACGGCTAGAGCGAGTATGGCGGGGTGCCCGTGACGGAGCTTCAAGAACATCTTATAGGGTTTTTATGAAAACCTACGAGATGGCAGTGAAGCCGCTAATAAGTCCTACTTCTCGGCCTCCATTGCATCCGCTAGCTCTCGCCCGGCGCAATTATTTAGTATAATTCGGTCTTTAATGTCCCTCGAAGAACAGCCAAATTTAAATAACAATTTGACACACAGCTGTGAGGCATTTGCGAGCTTTTTTGCGGAGAAGGTCTTGTTGCTCCGCCATGACCTCCCTGCCAATTTGGATACAATAAAGGAACTGGAGGCCCCTCGACTGTCCTCGGGTTCAGTATTGGACCACTTTGACTGGATATCCCCAGCCGATGTGGACAGACTCCTCTGAGCTGGAAAGCCCACCACTTGTCCTCTCGACCCGTGCCCGTCCTGGCTGATTAGAGCGTGTCCAGACGAGGTGCGGGCCCCCCTGGGGGATATCATCAATCTGTCCCTTGGCACCGGGACATTCCCAGGGGAACTGAAGGAAGCAGTGGTGCGCCCGCTCTTAAAGAAAACATCATTAGATCCCTTAGATCTATCCAATTACCGCCTAGTTTCGAATCTTCCATTCCTGGGTAAGGTGATTGAGAGAGCGGTTGCTGAACAGCTTGGTAGGTTTCTGGATGAAACATCGGCTCTGGATCCATTCCAGTCCGGCTTCCGCACTGGTCATGGGACCGAGACGGCTCTGGTCGCCCTAACAGATGATCTCCGCAGGCAGCTGGATCGAGGCGGGTCGGGGCTGCTGATTCTTCTAGACCTGTCAGCAGCCTTCGACATGGTCGATCACGAACTCCTGGACCACCGCCTTGCCGACGTGGGGATCCAGGGCACAGTCCTTCAATGGCTGCGCTCGTTTCTCTCTGGTCGGGGACAGAGGGTGGCGCTTGGGGGGGAATTGTCATCCCGCCACTCCTTGGTGTGTGGTGTGCCCCAGGGTGCAATACTCTCCCCGATGCTTTTTAACATCTTTATGCGCCCCCTCGCCCAGCTTGTCTGGAGTTTTGGGCTGGGCTGCCATCAGTATGCTGATGACACCCAACTCTATCTGTTGATGGACGGCCACCCGGACTCGGCCCCAGACACACTGATCAGATGCTTGGAGGCTGTGGCTGGATGGTTACGTGGGAGCCGGTTGAAGTTAAATCCTTCGAAGACAGAGGTCCTCTGGCTGGGACGGGATGACATGGGACTGAGGGGGCAACTCCCATCTCTTGCGGGGGTGCAATTAGTGCCAGCACCGTCCGTTAAGAGTTTGGGTGTAATCTTCGATACCTTCCTCTCCATGGAGGCGCAGATTGCAGCTATAACAAAGGCGGCATTTTTTCATCTCCGCCAAGCTAAGCAGTTGGCTCCTTACCTCTCTCGCCCTGACCTAGCCACTGTGATCCACGCGACGGTCACCTCCAGACTGGATTATTGTAACTCGCTCTACGTGGGGCTGCCCTTGAGACTGACCCAGAAACTCCAGCGGGTGCAGAATGCCGCAGCGAGACTCCTTACGGGGTCTTCACTTAGAGATCACATTCATCCGGTGCTATACCAGCTGCACTGGCTCCCGGTGGAGTACAGGATCAGGTTTAAGGTTCTGGTTTTAACCTTCAAAGCCCTATACGGCCTAGGGCCCTCATACCTACGGGACCGCCTCTCCTGGTATGCCCCACAGAGGAACTTACGGTCTTCAAATAAAAACACCTTGAAGGTCCCAGGCCACAGAGAGGTTAGGCTGGCCTCAACTAGAGCCAGAGCTTTTTCGGCTGTGGCTCCAACCTGGTGGAACGCTCTGTCACAAGAGACAAGGGCCCTGCAGGACTTGACATCTTTCCGCAGGGCCTGCAAGACAGAGCTGTTCCGCCTGGCCTTTGGTCAGGGCGCAGCCTGACTCCCTCCTTTGGCAATCTTTACAAAACTTTAGTTTATGGTTGCCATCAATTTTGATTTTAATTAATTTTTATAATGTTTTATAATGTTGTACTGTTTTAGTGTTGTTAGCCGCCCTGAGCCCGGCTTCGGCTGGGGAGGGCGGGATATAAATAAAATTTATTATTATTATTATTATTATTATTATTATTATTATTATTAATAAAACAGGCACAGCTCGCTGACACTAAGCAGATCTGGATCTCACTGACAATGTATGGATGACTGTCATCTGACAACCCCATGCATGATGCCTGAGTTCCACAGAAGAGAGGCAGAAGATGTGTGTATGTGTGATACACATCAATTGTACATACTTGAATACACACGCATACATGGTGAAAAGAAAACAGGCTTTCAGAGTTTGTGCAGTATGTTCCTTGAAAGATTTCCTTTAGAAACTGGGGAAGGAGCAAATGTTGGTAGCAATTTGAAATGTGATTACTGGAGAGAATTTTCCACATATGAAACTTCTTGATGACAAAAAGAGAGCATCTCCAAGAGAGTGTATGCAAACACAACTTTTGCTCCCTAATGAAATATCATGCTAGTGAAAGATTATCATTAAAATGCAATAAGGAGTGTGAAATGTCCCATAAATTCATGGGGATTGGTTTGTGGTACCTCTGCAAGAGAGTGGATGCCAAGCAGCTGAAGTTAAATATAAAATACATAAATCAGGTGACTGGAAAGGCAAAGGCTTTAAGGAGTGACAAGGAAGCCATCTTTTTAGTTGCTGAGGCAACTCTCCAAGAGAAAATAGGGAATTGTGGAGGAAGGGCTCTGTGTAAATGCCATAGAATTCCCTCAGCAAGTGGCTGCTTGTGGGCAAAAGAGCCTTACAGGTGTCCAGTGACAATACCCAAGATTCATAAGTCACTCCTAGATATCTCTCTGGGGTGTAAGAACTAGATGGGGCCAATGGCTTGACTAGTTTACCAATAGGAAGTTAGAAAAGACTCGCACAAAAAACAGTAATGCAGAGAGTACATTCAAAGGCTGAGTCGGTTTTCATTGTATTGCTGCTGGAAGCAGAAAATCCAAAACAAACATTAGAGATATAATAATAACTAAGTGTTGATTTATCACCATTTGATTGCACTCCAAATCTGCATCTTCTGGCAGCTGCCCTGCTCTGCCTAATGATAGGGATAGTCCCGTATGAAACGTGATCAAGTCTGGGCCTGTGAATTTCCAAATAATGGTTAGAATAACTGTGCAAACAGTTGACAAAGCTTATGCAGGGACTCAGTGTTTAATTGGTGTGTTAAAATAGAGATCACTGAAATCAACACAGCACATCGGTTAAGTGTTTGGTACAGTCATGTTCAACGTTTTGATATCGTAATCCAGCTCTAGCAGTGTGAAGCATGGGAGTGTGTCAGGAGGCAGTGGTGCAGAGTGCTGGTCTCTGCTTGGCTATGCATGGGAAGCTGAAAAGGGGAGGGTGGAGATGGAAAGGTTGGCTGACAGGGATGGAGAAGCCTCAAGATGCCCCTGGCAGGAGGCCCAAGCAGAACCTGCAGGCATGTGAAAGGGAGGCCCTAGGCAGAGGAAGCAGGAATCTGGGAGCTCAGACAGAAACAAGGAGAAGGGAAAAGAAATTACATTCTGGCAAATTACATTCTGCATAAAATGTGGTGCCATCTCAATGAGAACCATTACAAATTTGGCTGCAGTGCTGAAGTGAAGTTTCACTAGACTTGCAAAGTTGAGAGAAAGTTGTGACAGTACTACGCAATGATGAAGCAGACAGAAGAAAAAGAAGAAGAAGAAGGGAGGTGGGGAGGAAAGACCTCTTCCCACTTTTTGTCCTCCTTTCCCCCTTTGAAATCCAGTGTTCATATGCAGCTCGCGGCTGCCTCCGTGTCTTTCATCTGCGGAAAGTATCTCTCACACAGTTACGAATGATGGACACCGCTGCAAAACTTCCTGCTGTGGCTGTCAGTTAGGAACAGTGGGAGAACATTGAACAGAAAATTGTCTTTGAAAGAGCAAGATTCATCAACATGCAGCCTGCATCTCTGTGTCTCTCAGCATACATACATACATACATACATACATACATGCATACATACACACATATACAGTGGTACCTCGGGTTAAGAACTTAATTTGTTCTGGAGGTTCATCATTAACCTGAAACTGTTCTTAACCTGAGGTACCACTTTAGCTAATGGGGCCTCCTGCTGCTGCCATGCTGCGACCGCACGATTTCTGTTCTCATCCTGAAGCAAACTTCTTAACCCAAGGTACTATTTTTGGGTTAGTGGAGTCTGTAACCTGAAGCGTCTGTAACCCAAGGTACCACTGTATACATTCTCTCTCTCTCAGACACGTGAGATGGTATATTTCCTTATGGGGTTACCCCTAATGGAACTCTACCAGGTGAAAGCTGATGAATGGCAGACACAGGAAAGAGTTTTTCAGTTTTTGTGTTGCACCAAGTTATCAACATTCACAAACACAAGCATGGTCGGGGGGCCGGGGGCTTTTCCCACCAAGACGGCTCTTAGTAAGTATATTTTCACAACACATCTTGTCCAAGGATGAAACATACTCTCAGTGACAAGTGGCAATTTGTTCAGAGGGTTTCCTCTAGTTATTTTTATAGAAACAAGATAGAACTGAATCTTCATATTAGGCACTATGGCAGATGGATGAGCAGATTTGAATTGGTGCTGAAGAAGCAGGAAGGTGCCGTGATCAAGCCTCCTCCATTCTCCAAATGCATATATGTCTAGAGCTGCCTTTTCTAAGTTGGTGCAGTGCTAGTGTTTTGGACTATATCTCCATCAGCCGCAGCCAGCACAGCCAAGCTGGCTACAGCTGATGGGCATTATGCAGGCCTATACAAATCTTAAAACTCTTTGTTGTTGTTTAGTCATTTAGTCGTGTCCGACTCTTCGTGACCCCATGGACCAGAGCACGCCAGGCACTTCTGTCTTCCACTGCCTCCCGCAGTTTGGTCAAACTCATGCTGGTAGCTTCGAAGACACTATCCAACCATCTCGTCCTCTGTCGTCCCCTTCTGCTTGTGCCCTCCATCTTTCCCAGCATCAGGGTCTTTTCCAGGGAGTCTTTTCTTCTCATGAGGTGGCCAAAGTATTGGAGCCTCAGCTTCACGATCTGTCCTTCCAGTGAGCACTCAGGGCTGATTTCTTTAAGAATGGATACGTTTGATCTTCTTGCAGTCCATGGGACTCTCAAGAGTCTCCTCCAGCACCATAGTTCAAAAGCATCAATTCTTTGGCGATCAGCCTTCTTTATGGTCCAGCTCTCACTTCCATACATCACTACTGGGAAAACTATAGCTTTTACTATACGGACCTTTGTTGGCAAGGTGATGTCTCAACTTTTTAAGATACTGTCTAGGTTTGTCATCACTTTTCTCCCAAGAAGCAGGCGTCTCTTAATTTCGTGGCTGCTGTCACCATCTGCAGTGATCATGGAGCCCAAGAAAGTAAAATCTCTCACTGCCTCCATTTCTTCCCCTTCTATTTGCCAGGAGGTGATGGGACCAGTGGCCATGATCTTCATTTTTTTGATGTTGAGCTTCAGACCATATTTTGCGCTCTCCTCTTTCACCCTCAATAAAAGGTTCTTTAATTCCTCCTCACTTTCTGCCATCAAGGTTGTGTCATCTGCATATCTGAGGTTGTTGATATTTCTTTCAGCAATTTTAATTCTGGCTAGGTATTCATCCAGCCCAGCCTTTCACATGATGAATTCTGCATATAAGTTAAATATGCAGGGAGGCAAAATACAGCCTTGTCGTACTCTTTTCCCAATTTTGAACCAATCAGTTGTTCCATATCCAGTACTAACTGTAGCTTCTTGTCCCACATAGAGATTTCTCAGGAGACAGATGAGGTGATCAGGCACTCCCATTTCTTTAAGAACTTGCCATAGTTTGCTGTGGTCGACACAGTCAAAGGCTTTTGAATAGTCAATGAAGCAGAAGTAGATGTCTTTCTGGAACTCTCTAGCTTTCTCCATAATCCAGCGCATGTTTGCAATTTGGTCTCTGGTTCCTCTGCCCCTTCGAAATCCAGCTTGCACTTCTGGGAGTTCTCGGTCCACATCCTGCTTGAGCCTTCCTTGTAGAATTTTAAGCATAACCTTGCTAGCGTGTGAAATGAGTGCAATTGTGCGATAGTTGGAGCATTCTTTAGCACTGCCCTTCTTTGGGATTGGGATGTAGACTGATCTCCAATCCTCTGGCCACTGCTGAGTTTTCCAAACTTGCTGGCATATTGAGTGTAGCACCTTAACAGCATCATCTTTTAAAATTTTAAATAGTTCAGCTGGGATACCATCACTTCCACTGGCCTTGTTATTTGCAGTGCTTTCTAAGGCCCATTTGACTTCACTCTCCAGGATGTCTGGCTCAAGGTCAGCAACCACACTACCTGGGGTGTATGAGCCATCCATATCTTTCTGGTATAATTCCTCTGTGTATTCTTGCCACCTCTTCTTGATGTCTTCTGCTTCTGTTAGGTCCTTACCACTTTTGTCCTTTATTATGGTAATCTTTGAACGAAATGTTCCTTTCACATCTCCAAGTTTCCTGCTTGGCAGGGGGTTGGACTCGATGGCCCTTGTGGTCTCTTCCAACTCTATGATTCTATAATTCTATGAATTTTCTTGAACAGATCTCTGGTTCTTCCCATTCTGTTGTTTTCCTCTATTTCTTTGCATTGCTCGTTTAAGAAGGCCTTCTTGTCTCTCCTTGCTATTTTTTGGAAATCTGCATTCAATTTCCTGTATCTTTCACTATCTCCCTCGCATTTTGCTTGCCTTCTCTCCCCCGCTATTTGTAAGGCCTCGTTGGACAGCCACTTTGCTTTCTTGCACTTCCTTTTCATTGGGATGGTTTTTGTTGCTACCTCCTGTATAATGTTGCGAGCCTCCATCCATAGTTATTCAGGCACTCTGTCCACCAAATCTAAATCCTTAAACCTGTTCCTCACTTCCACTGTGTATTCATAAGGGATTTGACTTAGATTGTATCTTACTGGCCCAGTGGTTTTTCCTACTTTCTTCCGTTTAAGCTTGAATTTTGCTATAAGAAGCTGATGATCTGAGCCACAGTCAGCTCCAGGTCTTGTTTTTGCTGACTGTATAGAGCTTCTCCATCTTTGGCTGCAGAGAATATAATCAATCTGATTTCAATGCTGCCCATCTGGTGATGTCCATGTGTAGAGTCGTCTCTTGTGTTGTTGGAAAAGAGTGTTTGTGATGACCAGCATGTTCTCTTGACAGAACTCAATTAGCCTTTGCCCTGCTTCGTTTTGATCTCCAAGACCAAACTTGCCAGTTGTTCCTTTTATCTCTTGATTCCCTACTTTAGGATTCCAATCCCCTATAATGAGAAGAACATCCTTCTTTGGTGTCACTTCTATAAGGTGTTGTAAGTCTTCATAGAATTGGTTAATTTCAGTTTCTTCAGCACCAGTAGTTGGTGCATAAACTTGGGTTACTGTGATGTTAAAAGGTCTGCCTTGGATTCGTATTGAGATCATTCTATCATTTTTGAGATTGCATCCCAGTACAGCTTTCGCCACTCTTTTGTTGACTATGAGGGCCACTCCATTTCTTTTGCGGGTTTCTTGCCCCCAGTAGTAGATATGATGGTCATCCAAACTGAATTCGCCCATTCCTGTCCATTTTAGTTCACTGATGCCCAGGATGTCAATATTTATTCTTTCCATCTCATTTTTGACCACATCCAACTTACCCAGGTTCATGGTTCTTACATTCCAGGTTCCTATGCACTATTTTTCTTTACAGCATTGGACTTTCCTTTCGCTTTCAGGCATATCCGCAACTGAGCGTCCTTTCGGCTTTGGCCCAGCCGCTTCATCAGCTCTGGATCTACTTGTACTTGTCCTCCGCTCTTCCCCAGTAGCATGTTGGACACCTTCCGACCTGAGGAGCTCATCTCCCAGCGTCATAACTTTTATATGCCTGTTGTCTTTGTCCATGGAGTTTTCTTGGCAGGGAAACTGGAGTGGCTTGCCAGTTCCTGCTCCAGGTGGATCACGTTTGGTCCAAACTCTCCACTATGACCTGCTCATCTTGGGTGCCCTGCTCGGCATAGTTCATAGCTTCTCTGAGTTATTCAAGCCCCTTCGCCACGGCAAGGCGATCCATGAGGGATTAACTCTTATATCACGTTTAAAAAAAAAAATCGCAGAGCTGGAAGGAGCCTCAAAAGGCTGCCTTGCACAACCTTTTGCTGATGCATGAAACCCACCACTACAGCAACAGAGGAAAGACAATAGCTAAGGTGAAAGGAATTTCAAATGTTTCTATTGAAACAGTTGTTCATATTATTTGGAAGCATGTGGTAAGCTTAGTACCTCTTGTATCATGTACTAGCAGCCTTATACCTGGCGATGCTTGGGAATTCTAAGACATAAGAATAAGAAATAAGAAATAAGAATAATTTAAAAAATCAGTGCAGTTTTGAAATCAATGGTCAAGAGTGTGATTTTGAAAGGTTCACTCCACCATCTTCATTCAAATTGGTGTCCAATTGTGTCCAAACATAGACAGAAGCCCGTACCTTAATCTCATGCACACACACACACACACACACACCCCTCTGTAAGTGAGGGATCAAGAACCTAAGTTCCTCACAATGATCCCAAGTTCCCCCAAAATGAGTTGTAACTAACTTCAATAAGGTGTAAGCACAACTCACTTCCCCCTCCTGGACTTGGGTAAAAGAATGTACTAGAACAAATTATAGCTACATAAACACTGATCAAAATTACTGGCGCAAATTATAACATTTGACATTTTCCTGGACTTGGTACCTGTTCCAATATTAATATTTTATTTCTGTCCCCTCCCCCATTTACTTACTTCTTTGTGAATTGGAATCTGAAGTTGCAGCCCTAAAGCTCCTACCTGCTACCTTCACCCCCCCCCCCCGCCCAAGCCAGACCATTGGTTCATCCAGCTCAACACTGACTACATTGACTGGAAACATCTCTGCAGAGTTTCCGATGGGAGCTCTTCCCAACCCTACCTGGACATTCCAAGGAATCAGCAGGAATAGCCAAGGTCTTATTTCTACCTCTTAAAGAAGCACAGGAGGTCCCTTTGCTGGCGCTTCCCCTGACACTACATACAACACTGACACACTTGCAATCCAATTATATGTCTCAGTTGTGCACTGTTGTGCTTCAACTACTGTAAAATCAACCTGCAGGTTTTTCTCTGGTGCATCATCATCCTTACAGATATACACAATTTCCCTTAGTCCACAGCAAGAAGGCTGCATGAATTACAGAGAGGTGCTGACTCAGGTCAAACTCAGACTTTCTCCATCCCCTCCTGTACCAATAACTGGCACTGTGAGAGCTTAGGCTTCAGAATTCTGATGGTGTGATTATTGTGGCTGGATTGTGGCCAATAGCTCCACTGCGCCAGTCTACTAGAAATGTGATCTTTCCCAAGGAAACATATGCTCTCCATCTCACGAACTGCTTTGACAGGGATTGGCAAGTTATGCTTTTGAATCTTCAGCACCATCATACCTTTGTGCAGAAAGGGGTTTTCATTGGATACAAGCGCACAGGGTTTAGGAGACAAGAAAACCATGGCTAATTGTTGGCACAAGGGCCTGTGTTTCTGCAGAGATCCATGGGATGGCAAGAGAGTTTCTTATAATCCACATCAGCAGCTAAGGCGTGTCTGGCCCTGCCTCTTTAGCGTTTTTAGGTGGCTAGCTTACACACATCTTTCTTTTGGCAGGAACAGAGACCTGATTGCTATTTGTAACTGGGTTTTAGTGATTTGTCATGGGTTTTACACTATTTTATGGATTATTTATTTATTATTTATGTTATTTTATGGGTTTTTGTACACTGCCCCATGGCTTGTGCAAATGGCAGTATATACATTGTCATTATCTTCTTCTTCTTCTTCTTCTTCTTCTTCTTCTTCTTCTTCTTCTTCTTCTTCCCCACCCTTCTGGCTGGGTTGTCACAGCTACTCTGGGTGGCTTACAGTACATATAAAAACACAGCAAAATGTCAAACATTAAAAACTTCCCAATACAGGGCTGCCTGTATGCACTAAAATGCAGCTTTAAATTTTGACATTGCAGGCCTCCTCTGGATCTGTGTCTACATAGTGTTCTCTGACTTCAGTCTCTACTTCTTTTCTGTTGCTGCATATTTTTCTAATATAACTTGGCATTTGTTGAATTCTTTCTCTGGAATCATCACAGGCAGAGCTTGGACTATAAGGATAATCAGGGGGTGGGGGTGGGGAGACAATAAAGGGCAGGCAACTCCATGAGTGCAGGTCTTTTTTTAAAGGTCTTTAGTAAGGGGGGGTCCTAAAATTCCACTTTCCAATGCACACTTTCTAGCCCAGAATATCCTACAGTATTTCCCTGTAATTCATGATTGGCACTAAAGTCGATATAATACTGAGAGCTCTGACGTAGGTGAGAGCCACACACCATTTAATAAGATAGTGTACCCCTATATCAGGGTTGAGGAAACTCCAGCAACAGCTCGTGGGCCAAGGGGCCCTGGCCGCCTGCCAGGTTTAGCCCATGAGGCTAATCCTGATAAAAATCTGCCCCAGGAGCCCAAAAGATTTCCTACACCTGCCATACATGCGGAGGGGAGATTCCTTGGAAGACGCCATGGGTTTTAAATGCATGGTGTGGATGTGACTGCAGTTTTAAAACAACAGCGGCTCACCTCCTTAGCTGCTGATGCAAAAAGAACAAACCACACATAGTACCCTCACTGTTATTTTGGCTTGTCGCCTTCAGCTCTGTTGCTTGCTCTTTGATCATATATTACATAGTAAAATTAAAATGGAACAAAGCAATGCAAATGGTGCCCGGTTTCTTAGTGACATGACAGGGAAATGGAATATAGAAAACCCAAGTGGATAACTGGCCACAGAAATGTTGTTTTTGGCTGTCTCTCTCTGGTGAAAATAATGTAAGCAGCCATGCTCCCAAAACCTGCTTCCACTTCATTTGTAGCATCTGACAGCTGTAGAAGTCAAAGCTTGCTGTCAAGAACCTACAACCGGACATCTGTGTGCACTCTGCAAGGGATGGAGAAATGTACACACTGGTCTCCAGAAAAGTCTGCATCAATGCTTCATTATTACAGTGGTACCTCGGGTTAAGTACTTAATTCATTCCGGAGGTCCGTACTTAACCTGAAACTGTTCTTAACCTGAAGCACCACTTTTGCTAATGGGGCCTCCTGCTGCTGCCGCGCCACCAGAGCACGATTCCTGTTCTCATCCTGAAGCAAAGTTCTTAACCTGAAGCCCTATTTCTGGGTTAGTGAAGTCTGTATGTAACCTGAAGCATATGTAACCTGAAGCCTATGTAACCCGAGGTACCACTGTATTTTGTAGATAACAGCTAAGCTGATTCTGTGCCACTCTCAGTTGAGTTGAAACACACTTTCTCCTGTATTGCTCTTTGGGATGATAAGGAGCAGCCCCGAGGGCAGCAGATTTTATTGATCCCTTTTTTGTCACGAATGGGAAGTTGCACACAAACGGGTTCCTATTGCTTAGGGGACTGATCCATGGGCCGTTCAAGCTTTATCACTTGACCAAAGGGGATTCAGCACCCGGGGGCCACCTCATGCTCAAGTCAAAGCAGTTTTGACGCAGCAAGCAGAAATAACTATTTCAAAAAGTGTGTGCATGTGGATTCTGCAGCACAGGTTGCAGCAGGAGTAATTTTCATGCACTGATACTGCAGAGCCAGCTTATATTGTTTAACTGGAGATACAAGAGATTGGACCCAAGACCTTCTACATGCAAATCAGGCACTGTACCACTGAGCTATGATACAGCACTACAACAGATGGGGTTATTAACTGGCTATGGCTTTGCAAACAACCTTCCATTATTCTCTGTGCTGGGTCTTTCATGCCTTTGCAATTGCCACAGATTCCTCCATGCTCTACAGAGTGAGACAAATTTTTATTACATTTTGCCTTCGCGGCTTTGGACCTCATTGCAAACTGCTGTGGAAAACCAGGTGTGTGCACTTTCTATGAACTCCACAGCCCTGGTATTCAGCGTTCCATTACATTTGCCTTTGTCACATTCAATAAGTTCCCTTTACACTCTTGGGCTGCCCTGGAAGTCTACAGTGGCTAATTTAACACCTCCAAAATCACTGTGATGGGCATCTTCACCTCATCTCCCCCTTCAGTAAAATCCACTCAGTCTAGCATGACTGGCATTAGAAAGCTGCAGTTTCATAACTGGCTGGGCATTTGCTTTTTAATTAAAAAGGGCGAGGGTCTTGTATTTAATGCTACAAATTAATCTAGCACTTCCATTTTATGAAAAGCTTTAAAAACCCACACCAGTCATGTACAGCAGACATTCGCTTGCTCCACTGACTTTGATTGAATAGATTATTATATGATTAATATAGGAGAAACACAGGTTGTGAACTAGAAGTCTGCTGAATAGTTTATCAACTCATAACCCACACAGGAGCAGGGCTGAGAGCTACACAGAGACACAAGCAAAGGCTGCAATCCTGAATGCACTTCCTGGGGTGTAAGGCACATCCAACACAGTGGGACTACGTCTGAGTCAGGCACAGCATTGCACGATGGGCCTGATAGGTCCTGCAGAAGTTGACAGCTCAGGTTTGGCTAACTTTGCCTGCTGGAAAATTTTATGATCCCCTTCAGACTGGTTTGTGCAGTTGTGACTTCCAGATTCCGGCGAGATCTCTCAAGAGCCCCAGGACATCTTGTGAGAGTCCCGCAAGACTCTATGAGATTTCATGGGGCTCTTGCCAGAATCTGCTGCTGCTTGTCCTGGTTTCTCTGGTGAAGGTATTCAAGGCAGTGCCCTTGCCTCCTGAGGTGGCTACATCATACCCTCCAACATTTCTCCGATGGAAATAGGAATGTTCTGAATAATTATTATTATTATTATTATTATTATTATTATTATTATTATTATTTATAGGGTTGCCATATGTCCAGATTTTCCCGGATATATGTGGAATACTGCAGCCAGCAGCTGTGTCCGGGTGGAAATGCCGTCGTTCCATAAAAATATCTCAGAATCGGTTGTTATTTTTAAGCGGTTTTACTCCAAAGAGCTCAACATCTTTGCCCAAAACAGCTCAACATATATAAAAACACAACAAAATATTAAACATTTAAAACTTCCCTACACAGGGCTGCCTTCAGATGTCTTCTAAAGGGTGTATAGTGACTTATCTCCTTGGATCGGGGGTCACATTTCTTCGATGAAAATAGGGACATCCTAAGGAAAAGCAGGACATTTTGGGATCAAATCAGAAACATGGAAGGCTTCTGTAAATCCAGGACTGTCCCTGGAAAATAGGGACGCTTGGAGGGTCTGCTACATCAGTCTGAATCATGGATGGGCCGTCCCCACAAGGAGTCCCAGATTTCAAGCATATGCTAGTTTTGATCTTGACGTTGACCCAAGAAAAAGCCTTGCCTCATGAATTGGTAATGAAGAGGTAAGTGCTCTGTTGATCAGGCACAAAACACGAATCACATTGCTGCCCCCTCCTGATCCGCCGCCCCCCCTTGAGCTTTCTCTCGAGGCCTGATTGCTTGCTCTACCTCTTTCTGATCCTTGCCAAGTGGACTTTCATCATACTGGCAATTAGGGGGATAATAATTTAAAGAGATGAACCGAACACACAAATCTGCTAATCCTTTCACAGGGCCTGTTTCCCTTAATCTCTCTCAGAACCTTTAACACTGAGGAAAAAACACACCACAAAACCCAGAGCCATGCTCCCAATGCTCCACCAATTGCTCATTAAAAGGAAAACCTTAACCTCGCTCTCTCTGCCTCACAGGCTTTCCAGAGGCGAGCAAAGCACCAAAAAGCCAGCATTCATCCTGATTGCTTAAGAGTCGAAGGAGAGCTGAATATGACAATAGCGTAACCATTGTGTAACAGGTTACGGAAGTGGGGGGAGTTTTATATATATATAAAATAAAAGAAAACCATGCATAAATTTAAAAAGGGCAGAGTGAAGAATAGGATTGTCAGCATTTTTTTAATGGGCTATGCTCCACAGATTGCTAGCTCCTACTTGATTTCCTTAAGTCTCTGAAACGCTGTTCTTATGTGGGTGGCCTCATCAAATGATATGGCTTTCAGCTCAGCACCACTCTGTCTCTGAAACCCTACGCTAGGGGTGGGGAACCCGTGGCCTTCAAGATGTTGCTGGTCTCCAACTCTCATCAGCTTCACCCAGCATGTCCAAGGATCAGAGAGCTATAGTTCCCCAACATATATATCTGTTGCATGCTGTGCTGTTTCCATTCCACTGCAGTTCAGGTTCTGCAAAACAACAACATTATTTGCTGTTTGCTGTGGCCAAATTTAATAGCGTTATTCATTATTATAATTGCTACATGGCTTCAACCTAGAATTCCCTTGCCCTACTCTGGATTTTTCAGACTATCGTTCCCATCCTTCCTCACCACTGGCCGTCCTAGCTGGAAGTGATGGAAGCTGGAGTCCAGCAACATCTCGAGGTTGGAGGAAGCTGTCATACTGTAGCTAAGAATAACAGCATGCAGCTGCAGCAACTGCTTGTTGATTTCCTGTTTACCCCTGCCTCTACTTCCTTCTCCTTCCATTGTTGTTCCCCATTGTCCAGTTCTAGATTGTAAATTCCTCAGGGCAGGGACATGGCCTCTGATACTCTGTAAAATGCAGTGCATGCTGATGATGACACAATATAACAAACAACAATTTAGCAGCAGTTTGATGGGCAAATATTAAGCGAATATTTTCTCGCCCTTATATAAATGCCTCCTTCAGGCTGCAGATCAGAGGCAAAGGCATGATTGAGAAGGTGGCAATGCTAGTGTAGAAAAGAACAACTTGGGTAATCTACTCCCTGGAGGGGCGGGGGTGGGAGAAAAGACAGCCCTTGCCAAGAACAAAGATTGTTTTCCATACTGCTTGACTCCTGCTGTTTAGAAACAATTCTCACATTATTCAGCGCAAGCTCAGGAAGACCAAGAAACACCTACAGTAACTGTCCTTATGCTGGGGAATGTCTGTAAAGCAGGCTGCACTAGCTGAATGCTGAGAATCCAAGCAGCTCCCCCCACCCCCAAAGAATAACACCAAATTTCTAGTGCTTGTAGTTGTGCTGGAGAATCACAAAAAAATTATGTAGGCAGTTTTGACTAAAGAAAACTTAACATAACCTAGAAATATTAGGTAGGCTAGACCATAGCTGTCAACGGTTCCCTTTTTTTAAAGGGAAATTCCCTTATTCTGAATAGGATTCCTTGCAAGAAAACGGAAAAGTGGACAGCTATGGGCTAGACTGAGTGACTGTGACTCGCCAAGTGAGTTTCATAGCTGTAGTGGGGATTTGAACCCTACTCTCCCAGGTCCTGGTCCAACACTCTAACCACTACACCACACTGACTACCTACCTCTCAGAGTTGCTGTAGGATTAAATGAGGAGGGTGGGGGAAGCCATGTATGCCACCTTGAGCTCCTTGGACAAAAAGGTGGGCTGCAAATGCAATCAATTAAATAAATCAATAAAAAAATAAAAATAGGAAGGCACCTTCTGGAATTTACAATTCCAGCAGGAGAACCTCTTTGTTTAATCAAAGCAGCTCAATGGGCTAAAGACGATAATCAGTGTCAAGTCATTATTGTTAATTAATTTGATATGCACGGTAATAGCTTTGATCACAGCAGATAAGGGCTGTGATGGCACTACCGGGCTCCTCCAAGCGCTTTGCGACTGTCACAGGTGAGGTAGGCAAGATGTGTCTTCATGCTTTTCAGCTCCACCAAGATCAACAATTGGGGACAACTGTTCAGAGAGAGCTGACTTTAAAAAGAAAATAAGAGAGAGAAAAGTCCCTACAGTATGAAGGGTAATTTCCTATCCCCTGTAAAGCTGGCAGGCATTGGCATTGGCAGAGCAGATGCCACAGTTCAAGGCTGGGGGGTGGAGCTGCTACCCACTCTCCTCTACCTCTCCATCACTGGGTCAAGTGGGTCCCAGCAGTGGAGCTGCTGCAGCTGGACACAAGCCAAGGAGGGTGGGCGTCAGGCAGCATAGACGCCGACTCTACTGCTCTCCTCTGCCAGGTCAAACAGAGCCGTTGCAGCCGGGCATGCTTCACTGTGGCCAAGGAAGGCTGCTCTCCACCACCAGGTCAGAAGTGACATAGCGGCAGAGCTGCTGCCACAGGGTGTAAGATGTACTGCAGCCTCTGCACCAGGCACAAGCGCCACAACCAAGGCGCAGCTCCTTCTGGTGTGGTGCTAGGCTCTGATGAAGGAGCCTGCTGTGGGGACACCTGTTTGTGCCCGGGGCCACGGCCTCCCATGGCATCCCTCACGCTACACCTCTGGGCATCAGTACATAGAACTGTAGAGTTGGGCAGGACCTGGAGGGACATCTAGGCCAACCACCTGTGATGCAGGGGAATATTTTGTCCAACATGGGGCTCAAACCCACAACCCTGAGATGAAGAGTCTCAAGCTGTATGGACAGAGCACCTATCAATTAACATTGGGCTGAAGCCTTTGTGGGAAAGCTTACCAATAATTATATAAGGGGTGAAGGCTGGGGTGAAAGGAGCTGGCGAATAAGTCTTTGTTTTTCAGGGAGAAGATGAAGTCGACTCATTTTCGGAGGTGTCGGGGACTTGACATCATGACTGATGTGAAGAGGTGAGGGAAGGTTCCTGTTCCTTTCCATCCTTTAACCACTTCAAGAGCTTTACTGACAGTAAAAGCATCAGCAGCATCAGCAGCGTCGCCAGGTCTTACAGCACCATCAGGTGTGGATGGGCCACAACTCCCATCATCCCTTTTATGTTTTTCTACTCTTGTAAACTGATATAGATGATATAGATATAGATGATATAGATATAGATAGATACAGTGTTACAGAAACATTTTAATAAATGAAGTAATAAATAAAAACTCTGAGTATTGGTCGTTGCTGGCTGGGGATGATGGGAACTAGGAGTCCAGGAGCATATGTCGGGCACCAGGTTCACCACTGCTGCCCAAGGACAGGGATGCTCTATGATGATGCCAGGTGTTGATCCCAGGACATCACTGGAGGAAAAGATGGCTGCCAACTCTTCCCATGAATCACTGGTTCTCACACATATTTTCTCTGGGCCACACTTTCAGAATAAAAATTTGCTTGTGCCACACCAAAGTTTTTATTGGAAAGGAAATACATTGGGAAACAAAAAGAAACAACTCCCAGAAGTGCTTGATTTATAACAGAGAACACAACTACTTTATAATATGATCATGGGACATCCAGGAAGTATAAAATAATGCACCTACATAAGAACATGAATCATTTCCAAAATATAATTATGAAAGAGCCTCTAACATATTTACCTTAAGTATGTATACAAACTGAAGGAGAAGTGTGAGCTTGCTTTTGCTGGATAAAAGCATTTATATTAGGTCTAATTTGATACAAACTCTCATTTCCTCATCAACACAAAGAAGCCTTTCTCTTTTCTGATCTTTCATATTTGTCAGAGATTGAAATCCTTGTTCATAACAATATAGAGATCTGCAGAAGAATAGCCAATGCTCTTGAAGAGAGCCGTGAATACTGTTTCTAGTTGCATATCCATTTTACACTGAAATGTTAAAATGTTTCTTTGCTTGTCCTTGAATCTTCCTGCCACACTTGCCATCCTCTCCTGCCACATTCTTTGGGAACCACAGTAAGCTCTCCAGTCTCCCCCAAAACTGATAGATTCACTCTCCCATGCCCTACTGCTGAGCACCAGTCCCATACGAAAGATTATCAAGACCGTATAAAAAAAGACAGATCAATACAAAACAAACTCAAGTCGGTGTACAACAGAAAAATCAAAGATAGTATAAAGGAATCTCAAAACAATATACAAAGGGTACACCACATAAAAAGGATGCGGGTGGCGCTGTGGTCTAAATCACTGAGCTTCTTGGGCTTGCCGATCAGAAGGTTGACAGTTTAAATCCCCTCGGCGGGGTGAGCTCCCATTGCTCGGTCCCAGCTCTTGCCGACCTAGCAGTTCGAAAGCACGCCAAAAATGCAAGTAGATAAATAGGTACCGCTCCAGCGGGAAGGTAAACGCCGTTTCCGTGCATTGCTCTGGTTTCACCAGAAGCGGCTTAGTCATGCTGGCCACATGACCCAGAAAAACTCTGCAGGTAGCTCCCTCAGCCTGTAAAGTGAGATGAGCACTGCAACCCCAGAGTCGCCTGCGACTGGACTTAACTGTCAAAGGTCCTTTACCTTTGCCTTTTTTAGGCCACATAAAATGGAAAAGAAATAAAAACAGACCAAATAATAACCTTTAAAAACTACATTATATTATTAAATCAGTAACACAAAATCCTAACCAATTGCTTTGTAATACAATGGCAGCTGACTAGATAACAACTCAAATATTCATGGAACTGAATCAATGCTTCATTCATTATCTCACAGCCAGGGTAGAAGGTAGAGTCCTGATGATAAGACTCTCACTCCAAATGGCAGTGAGCAACTTTATCTCATCTACATTCCAGCTTCTCAGGTTGATGGTCTCCAACTCCCATCAGCTCCAGCCAGCTGTCAGGGATGTGGGAGCTGTAGCCCAACACATTGGCTACCCCTGCCTTATCTTAATGATAAACCTTCAGCAAGGAGACAGTCCTTGCAATGAACTCAACCTCCAGACTGACCCGAAACCAGTAGGCTCTCTTGCAGCCCGACAAAAACAACTGACTTAAACTTCTGCTTCTCAGATTTATACCCTGGGACCTGCTCTTGGTTCAAGCCCCAGGCCCCACTTGGGGATCAAAATTTTTAACATTTCAGGAGCTGTATCAGATGGAGAGATGGGGAATTCATTGCACACGAGACCTGTATTATGCACTTTCCCCCTTAATATTAACTCCACCCCCCATTTTATTCTACGCATCTTATAGTATATACTGATCAATAAAAGTGATTCACTCAAATCCAACTTGGAGCACATCAATCATATCGGGGGATGTCATACCATGCATATCACAGCACAGCAATATATAAACCTTAAAATCCATACACTTTACATTTCTCTTTGCTTCATGATATAATCCATAAATGTAGATAATATTTCATTGTAATCCTTTATCTTGTGTCATCTCTTAACATACTATCAATTCAGTTGCTGCCAGCTCAGCAGCCTGCACAACCCAAACATAAATTTCTGGACTATTAATAGCCCTCCAGGCCAGCAGTACCATTGTCTTTGCAGTGCTGAAGCCCATGAAACATAGGCTCACTGGCCTTTGTTCTCATCAGAGAACCCACTCAGAAGAAGCCTCCTAAGATGACTTCTTAAATGTCCATGCATAGCCTGGTGAATTCCTAGGAGAGCTGGAAGTTGCAGGCTGCTGTTCAATTGGCCTGGCATGAGATCACTGTACAGCTGCAGGCCACTCTTTCTGCTGCTGCCTCAATCTATGCCATTTTATAGGACCAGAATGTCTCTAGATCAGAGATGGGGAATCTGTGCCTCTCCTGATGCAGTCAGACTCCAACTCTCATCAGCACCAATCAATATAGCCAAAGGTCAGGGATGATGGCAGCTGTAGTTCTGCAATATCTGGTTCCCTGTCCCTACTTTAAATGAAATATACAAATCACCATAAAGTAATCATAAACAGTAAAACAATTCTAGTCATTCAGAGCTATAATTTATATCTTTTGAGAGAGTGAATTTGAACATTGTTCCAAAAGAACAACTTGGAACTCTATTGCTATTTTCAGCCATGGCGAACTAATCTTTGTTCCTTGTTGAGCATACAACACTGATTTGATTTGATTTATTGTATTTCTATGCCCTTTTCCATTCAAATGATTCCCAAAGCAGCTCACAAACAATAAATAGCAATAACATAATAGAACATCCCAAGTACGCCATAAATCATATGAAACACTTAACAAATCATCAGTAAAATCATTACAATCTATAAAACGCTATTAACAAACCAGCAACTAGTTGAGAATCAAAGAAAAATAAAACCACTTCTCTTTGCAGCTTCTGATTACTAAGTCCATAATTCGGGTTCATTCACATGGAACCGCTCATTGACTAGATATCCTGAGTTTGGAAATTATTTTGATAGCACCAAATCCAAAGTCTCCAATGCCCATTCATGTGTATTTCTAGTGCTGCAATTAGGTAAATTTAGACTCTGGGCTTAAATGTCTCTCTCCCTGCTCTTTCTATTGCATTGTTTACTGCTTACTTCAAAATGTGGTAAGCCAGCCCTTCAAGAGTTTGGGGGCCTTCCTGCTCACTCTGATGACTGCCCCCCCCGGACATCTGCCCCAAAGTCCCACCCCTTCCTGGTGCCACTGTGTAGCCCATCCCCATGTCAGAACTGGGGATGAAAAGCCAGCTGGTTCGGTCCCAGCTGGAGCGTATCCCCTCTCAGCTTTGCTGCTGCGGAGATCCATGGACCTCTGCTGCTCCGACATTTGTCAGTGACTCAAGCCGCAGTGCATACTTGAGCACACATTACTCAGCAGTGTAAACTGTGCAACAAAGGAGGCTTGAGGCATAGATACAATACTAAGGCTACACATTTATTATACGTAAATCAGGATAAAGAAAACATGGCTTCTCTCCTTGCCGTCTTCTTGGAGAGAGACTGAAAACAAAAGCAATACAGAGCAGAAGTACCACTCACGCCAGCAATCTGTGCTGGAATGCAAACAGACATGTGACATGTAACAATCCACATATCTGCAATGAAAGGTGGAATAGAATTCCCAACACCCCATAGCAGATGGTTAGTGCCCTCAGCTTTGAGGAGGATAATGTGGGGCTGGATTTAGTGCTCTCATATCCCAAGCAGAAGAGAGTGAGTCCTCCATCCTAACAACCTTGTGCCAATGGTGGGGCTGGCAAGGGGATGGAACAACTTCAAGTAGATGCTGAGCGTGTTCTTTGCAAGAGTCCTGCAACAGCTGTTTTTCAGCAGGGTCCTGAAAAACCTACATTGGCTCCCAGTACGTTTCTGGGCACAATTCAAAGTGTTGGTGCTGACCTTTAAAGCCCTAAATGGCCTCGGCCCAGTATACCTGAAGGAGCGTCTCCACCCCCATTGTTCTGCCCGGACACTGAAGTCCAGGGCTGAGGGCCTTCTAGCAGTTCCCTCACTGTGAGAAGCGAAGTTACAGGGAACCAGGCAAAGGGCCTTCTTGGTAGTGGCGCCCAGCCTGTGGAATGCTCTCCCACCAGATGTCAAAGAAATAAACAACTATCTGACTTTTAGAAGACAGCTGAAGGCAGCCCAATTTAGGGAAGCTTTTAATATTTGATGAATTATTGTATTTTAATATTTGGCTGGAATCTGCCCAGAGTGGCTGGGGAAACCCAGCCAGATGGGTGGGGTATAAATAATAAATTATTGTTATTGTTATTTGTGCCTGTGTGTAAAATAGAAGTTTGGAAAGGTCTGTTCTTGGTGTGAAGAGGATCCTCATGGTTTTTACTTTGGTGGACTACAAGTCCCATCACACCCCATGTCTTGAATATAGACCTTGGGGAATAAATGGTTTGTGTGTGCATTTTTTAGTTTAAAGCAGATGTCGGGGAAATTAATCTGTTTTGCACTCATATCTCCATTCCTGCCTGATTACTCTCCACTTCTGATTCATTTATATGCCAGAAAGGTAGACCTCCATCACAGGTGATTTTGTATGTTGATGTTAATGTCATGTGCTCCTATGAACTCTTAAATGCTTTTTCTTTTGTTCTTTTTCTGAACAAGCAAGAGTGCCTTGTGGCACGTGAAAGAGTAACAAATTGTATAATGGCATAAGTGTTGGTGAGGGGGTGTAGATCGTGAGGTCAGAATGAAATGTGTACACTACTGAATGGCAATTTCATCCTTAACAGTGCCTTAAACAAGAGCAGTTCACAACAAGCATGGTCTGTATAAGCAGGTGAGAAGGAACGACCCCCTCACTGCAGATGGAACAGGAAACAGTCCCTTTATCTAAGATTTCTATCTTAATATCCAACCAGTGACAGTTTTGCTCTTTCGTTAGACTTTGGGTTTTTTATTTGAATGACGGGTTCTCAGCAACTGTGGTTAATGTGTCATGCTTAATGACATCGCCAGGGCCCACCCTGTGACACCATCAGAGGCCTGCCCCTAGGTCTCATGTTTGGTTCTTGAAATTTCAGGGATGCTCCTGACCTGGCAACCCTACGTTCTTCATTGCAAAAAGACTGCTTTTTTCTCAGGTATACTGCACAAGACTACCCAATCAACTATAATTGGGCATCCTGAATTTGCCGGGATGTGACTGAATCCCACTAAAAAATAGCGACAGTCTGGAAGTGCCCTCATTAAGGAAAGGATCCACTCGCTGATGTCAAAGCTTTTGATAACGGTTGTGCAAACAAGACATATGGGACACTCAGCAGCTAAATGCTTTAGACATTCACCACCAAGATACGAATGTAGAGCACTACAGTTCACAGGAAGAAATCAATCATACAGCTTGTTTACAGAATTGTATCCTGAGATAACTAAAGCCCTTCATTTGTTTCCATCTCCAGTTTGTTTACACAATCAGTGAGCTTAATTAATTGGTTAGAGGCTAGTTGAAAGCAAACAAGTGAACGGTTGATTAATTAGGGGCTGGCTTCACCTCTGTTTTGTCTCAGGGTAAGAGACCATACCTCAACATAGAGTTAGGTGTGCCCTTTTATGTCAATGGACCTTATGATTATTTCCAATCAGGGAACCCACAAAAAAGGGAGGTCAGAGGGGACCCTAATATGGTCAAGAGGTGTGTGGTTGGGACATCCATCCCAAACCAGGATGATCCTACAAAATAGACTCCTGCCGTAGTTAAGGCTAGGTGATAAAGAGCGAGAAGGGCAGCAATCCCCTTTTCTAGGATCCACAGCTAGGGACAGGCAAATCTGACATTTTCACCTCAGTTCTCCACACTTCCACATCAATGTTTGTTTTTTTATGGTCTCATGAAAATTCACCAGCATTTATATTTCTCCTCATAGAAACAAATCAATTTTCCCTAACATAATGCATTTTTGTATGCTGTTTTCATAAATATATGCATTTTTATGCACACTTTTGCCCTCGTGTGTGCATTCCTGTATCCCTTGCTTGGCTGGAGAGCCACACTGCAAAATTCAGAGAAGTGCAAATTCCGAAGGGTGGCTGCTGCAGTCCAGGTATTGTTTTAGGCAGTGCAAATCAGGCAGGTTCACTTTTAAATGCAAACTGAACCAAATTTCTCCCCCATCCCTACCTAAACTGCCTAAACGGTCTTGCTTGCTGTGCTTTGGGAGCATAGCTTTGCTTTGCAGGGAAGAGCCAAGCTTGAGCGGAACTGAGAGCAAATGTGGGAGCGGGGGGAGAGTGAGCAAGGGAGGCAGAATTGAGATTCGAGAGTAAAGATGCTGAGCTTCTAGTTTGGGGTAGTCAACCGGCTGCCATTGCAGGGTTGTTGGGCCTCATGTCCCATCAGCCCCAGCCGCCACAGTCAGTGGTCAGGGATGATGGGCAAAATAAGGTATTCTCATTCAGCTTGCTATTAATAAACAGGCCAAAATAGTAATGAGCCTAAAGACATCCCTGGCAGTAGGATAGAGGTCTATTAAAGGTAAAGGTAAAGGGACTCCTGACCATTAGGTCTAGTTGTGACCGACTCTGGGGTTGCAGCGCTCATCTCGCTTTATTGGCCGAGGGAGCCGGTGTACAGCTTCTGGGTCATGTGGCCAGCATGACTAAGCCGCTTCTGGTGAACCAGAGCAGTGCACAGATACGCCATTTACCTTCCCGCCGGAGCGGTACCTATTTATCTACTTGCACTTTGACGTGCTTTCGAACTGCTAGGTTGGCAAGAGCAGGGACCGAGCAACGGGAGCTCACCCCATCGTGGGGATTCGAACTGCCAACCTTCTGAACGGCAAGTCCTAGGCTCTGTGGTTTAACCCACAGCGCCACCCACGTCCCTAACAGAGGTCTATTAGATGTCTGTAAATTTCACATACTTCTTAGTTATTTCATTTGCTTGGTTGCCTCAGTGTAAAAGATATTAAAATGTACAAACCCCTCAGATAAGATACTTAGGTTCATCCATTTGCACCCCCCGTTTTCCTTTTTTTTTTTTTTTAATGGAAACATCACATTTAGATGCGTAAACAGCTTGTCCTCTTGAAAATGGTATAATTATGTGATGGAATAAGACAGAGCAGCTATTCAAAGTAGCTTTCCCTGAGACAAAGCCAGTCGTTTGTCTCCTACTAAATTATTTCCTTCATCCCAGTTCCCTAATTAGAAGAGGAGGAGCCTTTTATATATTTTCCTCAACACATTAAACAAGCTAATTGGCCAGTAAGATACAAGCTATCTGCTGTTCCCCCATTTTTTTTTAATTTAAGAGAACCATGACACTAAGTTTCCATATTCATAAGAATTCCTCCGGTCTGGAGATGACTGAAAGACTTTGCAGGCAATAAGTCATTCCATGGGAGCGTTATTTTATAAAACAAGTCTCAGCTTCATTTCTCTAGCTGGAAATGCATCACTCAAGTGCTCTGCTTTCAGCTTAAGTTTCATATTGCCAGCATCAGCCAGGCTACATGGCTTGTTCTCTTTAAGTCTCCACTATTGACGTTCTTGTTGGCTGAGGTCCCCTGTGTGGCCTCAGCATAGCAAACACAATTAATCTTGCTGGTACACGCCTTACACTTGGTCCATTTTCTATGCATCCAGCAGCACGAAATTGTTGCATGCCATCCCAATCTCCAAGTGATGGGAGGTTCCAGGGGTTCCAGGCACTTTACCAAAGGTCTGTGTTTCCTTTAGGAAATGACACACAGTGGAGACTACGGTGTCTTTATGACATATGGTTTGTGTACACATATCTACAGTCTGAGCCTGTGATGGAAGGGTTCACAGCATGGACACACCCAAAGGGTCTTGCTTCTCCCATGGGTGCAGCCTTGGGTTCAAACAGACATCAAACATCGTGCTCTGCCTGCAGCTTTGCATCTTGGTCAAATACCTCCTAACTCTCTTATTCTAAGCTCTGGCTTTATCTGCTGAGGGAGAGGGGGCCCAACTGTTTGCTGTCTCACACCAAATCCTTTGATGCTTTGTTCTCTTACTGGCCCACCACCCAGGCTATCACTGCAACACTGTTACATTTTAACACTTGCTGATTACAGGGGATTAAAAGTGTCTAGCACACAACTTAATACACACGGTCTGGCACCCAGTTTTAACACCCCAAGCCTTAAATAAGTCTCAAACTAGCTTGATCCAGAGATTATAGTGGACTGGCACCCGCAAACTCATAACACTATCTTTCAGTCGGCGCAATCCCTAACCCCCACAGGAGCAGGAGGCAGAGAAGAGAGTCAGGAATTGGAAGCAACATTTGAAAACAAAGAAGCCACCCAAGGGCTCTGCAAAGTTGCCTGTGACCTTAGATAGCTCTTCTCAATGGAGCTTTAAGTGAAACTGACACTCACGTTTTTGACACTCTTGTCAGTATTTCCGGATCAGTAAACTGTCAGCGCCACTCACCCTTTAGCAGTGGTGAAGGTTTTCACAGCTCGGCTTGCTTGCAGGAGTCGGTATGGAGGAGTCTGGTTTATTCCCTGCAGCAGTGGTGTGGGTGCAGAATCAGGAGCCTGAGCTGGTCAGGATGAGCTACTGTATACTGTATATCAGGTTTAGAATTTATTTTGATAAAATATATTTTAGAACACCTACTGCTCCAGGCTCCAGGTAATCTGCAACCATCTAAACTACATAAATGTTAAAATCACCCTGCAGAATAAAATACAGCTGATAACCCAGGCAGACTTAACATAAGATAAAGTAAGGCAACCTGTTTTTTGAGCATTCATCCTGACTGGTTTGAAGAACTTTTATGGGGTAGTTAGACAACATGGGCTGCTTACTGAGCATCCATTCAGAATTGTTTGTGAGGAGATTAGACTATGTTGTGCCAAACATTTCCCTATCCCTTTCTGTATCACAAAAGTCCAATTTGTGTGTGTGTGTAGCAAGTTTGTTGCACAAAAGCTCCAAATCAGCTTTAATTGTACAGCCTGGATTTGCTGGTTTGCTGTTCCAAAATAGGAACAGTCTGGAAATGCCCTAAAATAACCTGGTGCTACCAAGTGCTGGCACAAAGATCTGCAAACATAAATGCATCTTTAATTGGTGCTGGAGAATATCACTAATGTTGGCACTTGTCTACGGTCAGAGGGGAGATGGTTCCACCACAGAAAAGGCCCTCTTTTTGGTTGCTGCCAAATGAGCTTCCAAAAGGTTGCAGCCTCATTAGTGGATTGTAATGATCATGCAGGGAAGTAAGGGGAAAGATGATCCATTAGCTATCCTGGTCCCAAGTTGTTTAGGGACCGAAACCTTAAACCTGACCTAGTAGCCTTTTGGCAGACAGTGCACCACCTTTAAGAGTGGTGCATATTCACAATGGCAAACTCCATATAAAGTTTCGAGTGTTTTGAATGAGCTGTAGCTTCTAGACCAGCCTTCAGGGCAGCTGCACACAAGCACATTACAGTAGTCCAATTTTGGTGTTACCAACGTATGCATTGCTGTGGCGAGGACATTCCTGTCCAGGAATGGGCACAGTTCGTGTATCAGCAGAAGACGGTCAAAGATGGCTTAGTGCAGCTACTTGGGCTTCTAGGGGCAATGTTGAATCAAGGAGCACCTTCATACCTGTCAAGTTTCAGCTGACTGGTCCTCATCCAGCCCATTGTATCCAGGTGCTAGTTCACCTGACTCAGACCTAAGTCTGATAAGGCTGTGTCACTAGGCATACTGAAAGCCAACCTAGACATGATAACACATCATTATGAAGCATGCCTGTATTTTTTAAAAATGTAACAACAGGAATTTCTCGCTCCTGCAACTCTTTAACAATTTTCATTGGGGAGGTGAGGCTTAACCCTTTCCACTTATGCTATTGGCCTGACAGAAATCATATTCCCAAGGTGCTGTTAGCCTCCGTAATTTATATTGAAACTGAACGACACATCAGGACACCAGATGAGTGATGAACAGCCTTTCAGGCTGTCATTTGCATGGGATCAGGACAAATCACATAGGCAGAGAGGCCTTGACACATATACCAGACTAGTCTAGGACACAACTAGAAAGGCACCCATGCAGGTAACAGGGGAAATGCAATAGCGGCGGCCTTGGTTAGGGTTCAGAAAGGGCAGGGCGGAGACTTCAGAATTAGGCAAAGAGATAAAAGCACATTGTAAACTGCAGCTGCCTTACTGCCGTTTGTTTAAACATATCACCCTGTGGCACAGAGAAAAAGAGAAATAAGTCTGATTTTGCAAGTTTGCATCAATTCTCATTCACAATATTGCTGTTGTCATCGTTATGATATTTTGAATGCTTATAGACCACCTTTAAGAGTAATATCCTCTTAGGCAACATACAAATAAAATATAATAAAATGCAGCCACAACCATAAAATTGTAAATAAAAGCCAGCTGTAACAAATATCCAGTACTTCACCACCACCAGTTTATATACAGTAGTGAGGAAGGGCTAATGCCTGGTGACAGAGCAACTGCTTTTCTTTTTCTTTTCTTTTCTTTGTTCTGTCTTATAAATTTATTTATTCGGTTTTTCAGATTAAAATTCTACAGTCACATATCGAACATACAACATAAAAACAAGATTCCAAGGAATCTCTTGGACTTCCCTCCTTCCCTTTGTGAGTCCTATTGTTAATCATTTCCTCCTACATCTTTTATAATAATCCAAATCTTCCACATTTCCATTGTGTCCAAAATTCACCATTAAACTACAAGTGATATTCCAATCCTACTAACGATTTTAACTGTTTACGATGGTTTTTAAGGCAGCTTATAATTTTCCCCCACTCCTTATCAAAATTGTGCTCTTCCTGATTTCTGATTCCCCCGGTCGTTTTAGCCGTTTCGGCAAAATCCATCCACTTGATCTGCCAGAGCATCTGCGTTTCATGCAGAAGGTAGTCCTGGAAATGATTCCTTTTTGGAAGGCCACTGCCAGTCAGTGTAGACAACCCTGAGCTAGATGGACCAACGGGTCTGATTCGGTATAAGGCAGATTTCTATGTAACAGCACACACACACACACACACACACGTCTCCATGCCTCACTTTCTCTCTTTGTCTAAGTGTTCCATCACACAGCTGCATGCACCGCCACCCACATCGCTCCTCACAGAGGATAATCACGGAGGTGTCACAGTGACTTGGAGTGAGTTGGGGACATGATTTCCACCATCACAATGCGGGTGGTTAATCAGCCTTGTGCATACCCAAAACAGAAAGCCCAGTGTGGAAATAAATGTCATTCTTCAAGAAATGGGATTCTTCTTCCAAACTTCCTTTGATTTCTTTATAGTGTTTCTGCAAATCTCTGGAAACATTACATTACTCAACGGCAGAGCAGACAGCCACTCCCACTGATAGCACCGTTTAATCTTTTACTAGAGCACTTTGTGCCTAAAGCCAGCAGTGTCAAGAGTTGTGATGCGGGTCCTGAAACGGGTTTGCTATGTGACCTTGTACAAAGCACTTAAATTCAAAGAGCTTCTGTTCAGAAGGAGATTTTTTTTAAAAGAAGAAGAAGATAATCTTTAAGTCCTGTGCAAGAGTCGTATTATTCATAGTTGTTCCAGGGTGGTAGCCCCAGCACATTTCAAAGTAAACGTCAGATTCTCTTCAGAATCCTCCTTCATATATTCCCCTCCATTAGCTTTCAGTTTACAAGTTGCTAGCAGATTAAACATTCTCTCAGGTGCTTTCTTTGTTCAGTCAAGGTTTGTATGCGGTAACAACCTGAGCTCTGGAATTTATCCGTTTTTGTTAAACGGATTAAACCATATAACAGGATTTGATTGATTGATTGAAAAAACATATTGCAATAGGGGATTTTGTTTCTCCAAAGAGTGTGGCATAGCTTATTTGCTAGAGTTCTCTGGATATAGTGCAATTATGATTATTAAGGTCCCAGGCTGCCTAGCTAAGTGCTGTAGAAGAATAAAAGCAAAATAAACCCTGCCTATAGCATTCACAACAATGTAAGTAGAAGGTAGGACTTGATGTTACAAGAAAGATGGGAGTTGTTAGCAACAGTGGAAGTCCTGTGTCCATAATGTATAGTGTTACAAACTTTACTGCTTATAGCCAAGGGCCCTAACGATCTAAAATTAAAAGTTTGGATCAGGAGAAGATAAGAAGAACCATATGGAACAGGCTATAGGCCCATCAAGCTTACTATCCTTATCTCACAATGCCCAACCAGATGCCTATGGTAAGTCTTCAAGTAGGACATGAGTGCAACACCACTCTCTACACTTGTGAGTCCCAGAAACTGGCATTCAGAGGGGCAATGGAGGTAGAACATAGTCATCATGGCTAGTAACTGTTGACTGGTAGCTGGTATCTGACTTTTAGAAGACATCTGAAGGCAGCCCTCTTTAGGGAAGTTTTTAATGTTTGACATTGTATCACTTGTTGTTGTTGTTATTTTGGGAGCTGCCCAGAGTGGTTGGGGAAACCCAGCCAGATGGGCAGGGTATAAACAAACAAACAAATTATTATTATTATTATTATTATTATTATTATTATTATTATTATTTCTTTAGTGAGCACATGGTGGGCTTGCATCTATTTTTTTGCAGCAACAGAGAATGTGATGGAGGCGAGATATTTCTTTGCTGCCTTCACCGCCACATATGAGCGCGAATCAGGTGTTGTTGGTTGCCTTCAAGGAGAGTCTTTCTCCTTTTCTTCATTGTTCTCAGCTCTGGACTATGGAGCTGTTGGGGTGGGCTTAACACAATCTATAAGCCCCTTGCAACCTGCCGTCCCTATTTCAACCAAACTGTTCCCCTCCAGATACAGGTAGGTAGCCGTGTTGGTCTGCCATAGTCGAAACAAAATAAAAAAAAATCCTTCCAGTAGCACCTTGTTGTTGTTTAGTCGTTTAGTCATGTCCAACTCTTCGTGACCCCATGGACCAGAGCATGCCAGGCACTCCTGTCTTCCACTGCCTCCCGCAGTTTGGTCAAACTCATGTTTGTAGCTTCGAGAACACTGTCTAGCCATCTCGTCCTCTGTCGTCCCCTTCTCCTTGTGCCCTCAATCTTTTGTTGACTTTGTCCATTTAGCTTTCTTGGCAGGGATACTGGAGTGGCTTACCGGTTCCTGCTCCAGGTGGATCACGTTTGGTCAAAACTCTCCACTATGACCTGTCCATCTTGGGTGGCTCTGCATGGCATAGCTCATAGCTTCTCTGAGTTATTCAAGCCCCTTCGCCACGGCAAGGCAGTGATCCATGAAGGGGAGTAGCACCTTAGAGACCAACTAAGTTTGTTATTGGTATGAGCTTTCGTGTGCATGCACACTTCTCTAAGGTGCTAGCTACTGGAAGGATTTTTTTAATTTTGTTGCCCTCCAGCTTTCTTAAAACAAATGCATAAAAAAAAGGTGTGGGGGGGGGCAATGGGGACAGGACTTGGAAGGTAAAAGTCTAGATCGCCACTCAGAAAAATGTGCCCCCAAACAGCAAGGCTAGTTTACAACATTTTGAGAGAAGTGAAATGGTGCACTTGACCCCCAAAAGGGGTGGTGGTGTGGGGAGACAGGGAATATGAGAGAGTGTTTAGACAGTTTAGTTGAATACCACTGAAGGGAATCCCATCCCATCCCACCCCCACTTCCCTGTAATGCAAGCCCTGCTAAACAGCTCGTCTAACAATACATTTCCATCCAGGCCTCAGGCAACTGTCTGGATAACAGAGTCCCCAGCACCCCTGCAAGAATACTTAAGTTGGTTGTTGTGTCTCCCTCTGCTTCTGACCCGCAGGGAACTGCCTTTTTATCACATAATAATGGTTCAAATTGCCATAATCAACTGATAAATTTTGGTGTGATGTTATGATTCAACAAATTTCCAGGCTATTATCTCAACAATAATAGTGTTTTCCCCACTATGATAAAACCCTGAATTTGAATGCGCCCCTCTGCGCCTTTACTTGTCACACAGAGACCACAGGGACTGGGTAGCTGTTTCATGCAGCAAATTGCACCAGAGTGACTTTTTGTCCTCTCTGTGTGTGCAAAAGGTCCCAGGTTCATTGAAGAGACCCCTGCCTGAAACCCTGGAGGGAGCTGCCAGTCAGCACAGACCTTATTGCGCTCAGTGGGCTGGTGGGTCTGACATGGGCAGCTTCCTATGCTCCTGTGGCATTGTTCTGTTGATGCCTGGGCTATGCCAATACCACGCCAATGTTAACATTTCTCCTGCCAGCCTGGCATTCTACTCTAACAGAACAAGGGAGTTCATGAGTGATCCTTTGCTGCCAAGTGGGTGTAACTTAGGGATGAGATTGCTTTGCTGGCATATGTTTACAGGCAAAGTCAAGGCTGTGCATATTCTGCAGCTGCACCATGAAAGCATGGAATCTGGCAGTGGCCACTGGATTAAAAAAAAATTTTTTTAAAGCAACTTGCTTAGTTCTGGAGCTGGCAATGATAGATTCTAGAGAGGCATGTGTGTCGGAGATACCTGGGTAAGTCAGCATGGGGGCTGAATAGGGTTTCCATTGGTCTAAGAGAGGGGTAGGCAACCTAAGGCCCAATTGCCTTCTCAATCCAGCCAGCGGATGGTCTGGGAATCAGTGTGTTTTTATGAGTAGAATGTGTCCTTTTATTTAAAATGCATCTCTGGGTTATTTGTGGGGCATAGGAATTCGTTCATTTTTTTTTTCGGCCCCCCCACAAGGTCTGAGGGACACACCCATGCTCAAGAATCTTCTCCAGCACCATAATTCAAAAGCATCAATTCTTCGGCAGTCAGCCTTCTTTATGGTCCAGCTCTCACTTCCATACATCACTACTGCCATCAAAAACCACCAGGAAACCTTGCAGCTGACCGTGCTACTTGTGAGTACACCAAGAAGTCTAAGTAGATCTAAACTAATGAGCTCCTTTTACTTTCCAATCTGCTTCTCCTTTTGTCCTTTTCTTTCCCTGTTTAAAATTCTTAATACAATTTCATACAGTTTGCAACTTGAAGAGTGTATAAGATGGTAGACTTCTGATAATCTCCTTTGTGCATGACCACTGGGCGCATTTTACTGAGTGAAAGTTTGGGGATGTTAAAGAGAAGCAGGATGCCCTTGTTACAGGAAGAGCTGTGTACTCCCTGCATAAACTGAGAGGGATATGCCTGGGAAATGCAGGGCACATTGTCTCAGGATCCTGGGTTTTGGTATTTACTTGAGTGCCCAGGAATTCCCCGTTTGGGGACTGTAAGAATGGAAAGGAAGCTGTGGTGGTAACTGGATAGTTACAATGCAACTGGCCAACCTTACAAGGCTGTTGCTGCACAGCAGTTGTGCAAGGAAGGCCATAAGCAGTTTCTCCTGGCCTCTCCCCCTTCGGTTACTCATCCTAGGTGATACCCAGCTTTACACACTGCCCTAGAGGGTAAATCCTGCTGATTTCAGGATTGGCCGTCTCCCCTGTTTAAGACTGTAGCCTTTGCTATTTCTAAACTGCATTTTCTCTTGCTTTGTGGGCCTAGGCTCAGTCAGCACAGATTTTAGTGAAAGCCAAATAATGTAAATTCCTTAAGCACCAAGCAAGCCTCAGAAGAAGATAGATCCCTTAGTAACTTGGCTGGCAAGATCTTTCTAATCTCATCCTTCTTAAAAGACAGTGGCTGGGGGAGAGTGAACTGCTTTGCATAAACGGGTTTGCTTCTCAGAGCTATTACTCATGCCACCCACACAAACCCCAAAGATTACAGATGTCCCCTAGATTAAGCTTGTTACTATTTTGAGTTGAGAGAGTGAACAAGCTAAGCAAGAGCTCAGGGGAATTTTTAAGTGTTGTCTTGAAACACAAGGAATGGTGTGAAGAGGAGGCAGAAGGGTGCGGGTGAACGGAAGAGACGCAGCAACCGCCCACTCAGAAAATAACAGCTTCCACTTCTCTCACACTTATGCCTTCTGAGGATCCCAAAGTGCTTAGCAAACAGAAATGAAGGCAGCCTTTAGGGAAAAGGCACTAACATAACACAAGGAGTGGGGAGGGAACTACGTTTCCCATGATGCACTAGGGTGACAGGCTTGGCACATCTGAAAGAGGAAAACATCAAGGATTTAGTTAGTTAGTTAGTTAGTTAGTTAGTTAGTTAGTTAGTTAGTTGTAGTAGTAGTAGTAGTAGTAGTATTTTGGTTTTGCTTTTGAAACAGGAAACCCCTAATTCCCAACATTACATCTTTGTATTCATGTCCACTCACTTGTGCTCTCAACTTTGCATCAGCAAATCATCTGCCATCCTTCCATCCCGCACTGTTGAATGTGGCTGCTGGATGTTTTCTAAGCAAGGAGCTAGCTGGATATATAGCACAAAGCAAGAGTGCATCATAATTGGTTGAGATGTCGTATTAATAGTAGTAGCAGATTGCACAGGGCTTTAAACTGTTTTTAATACTGTGCTTTAGTGTTGTATCCTGCCCTGGGACCTTAGTGTGCAGGATAGGAAAATAATAATAATAATAATAATAATAATAATAATAATAATAATAATGTAAAGGTAAAGGACCCCTGACAGTTAAGTCCAGTCACAGGCAACTCTGGGGTTGCGGCACTCATCTCACTTTACTGGCCAAGAGAGACGGCGTTTGTCCGCAGACAGTTTTTCCGGGTCATGTGGCCAGCATGACTAAGCCGCTTCTGGTGAACCAGAGCAGTGCACAGAAACGCCGTTTACCTTCCCGCTGGAAGGTACTTGCACTTTGACGTGCTTTCAAAGTGCTAGGTTGGCAGGAGCAGGGACCGAGCAAAGGGAGCTCACCCCGTCGCGGGGATTCGAACCGCTGACCTTCTGACCAGCAAGCTCAAGGTGCTCAGTGGTTTAGACCACAGCGCCACCCATGTCTAATAATAATAATAATAATAATAATAATAATAATAATGATGGAATCATAGAATCATAAGAGTTGGAAAGGGACCAAGGGTCATCTAGTCTAAGCCCCTACAATGCAGGAATCTCAACTAAAGCATTCATGACAGATGGCCAGCCAACCTCCGCTTAATAACCTCCAAGGAAGGAGAGTCCACCACCTCTTGTGGAAGTCTGTTCCACTGCTGAACAGCTCTTACTGTCAGAAAGTTTTTCCAAATGTTTAGTTGGAATCTCCATTGCCTCGAGTGCTACCCTCTAGAGCAAGCTTCCTCAACCTTGGCCCTCCAGATGTTTTTGGCCTACAATTCCCATGATTCCTAGCTAGCAGGACCAGTGGTCAGGGATGATGGGAACTGTAGTCTCAAAACATCTGGAGGGTCGAGGCTGAGGAAGCCTGCTCTAGAGCAGGAGAAAACAAGCATGCTTCCTCTTCAGAGCCTTTGTCTTTGATCTCTGAGAATTCTTGGAGAACAGATGAAGTCCCTACAGACTGGAGGCAGGGAAGAAGAAGAAGAAGACTTCAATTATGGTGAGATCCCATGCTGCAATAGTACATGTGTGATTAAAGGTCCTGGAGCTGTGATGGCCAAACTTGGCCCTCCAGCTGTTTTGGACTACAGTTCCCATCATCCCTGACCGCTGGTCCTGTTAGCTAGGGATGGTGGGAGTTGTAGTCCCAAAACAGCTGGAGGGCCAAGTTTGGCCATCACTGTCCTAGAGCATGGTTTGAAGGCACATGACGCAGCAGCCTTTCCAAAGCTAAGCAGTTCTGGATCAGGTCAGTCCCCGAAGGGATGACTGCCTTTGAACCTTGGTTTGGATTCAGACTTATGCCCTATTGATTCAGATGGGTCTGTTCCAGGTATGACTAAAACTGGATCCAGCTCTCTGTGCATTCTACAGATGGGATATAGATGCAATAAATAACAACTGCCCACGAGGGCAGGATGCAATCCGTTCTGCTTACATGGTCACATAATTACAGGCTCACACATACAATGCTCTCCTGAGGACCATACTGAATTGACTCCCGGGCTGCTGAATGGGAAAGGGAAAGAAACTTAGTTGATGAACTTGATGAAAGAGAGGACGTTAAATTATAATATAATAAATTAAATTACTTAAATGAAAATAAGGTTGGAAGGATTTGCTGAAATAACGATTTGAACTAGAATACAAAATTGGGAGGTAAGGGGAGGTCAAGGAAATAAGTAAAGGAAGAAAGTTATGTAAAGGTCTAATCAGTTCTTTTTATATTTTTAAGTGAATATATATATTTTTTATTTTTTTTTATTTCATTTTTCTTTCTTTGTTGTTGTTGTATTCTTTCTTTGTATTTTGTATTGTTCTTTTTTCCTTTTTGTAACTTTTAAACTCTGAATAAATATCTTATAAAAAAAAGAAACTTAGGCTGCATATACACACCATATATTTAAAGCACATCACTTTCTCCCAAGATTCCTGGGAACTGTAGCTCTGGAGGGTAAACTACAGTTCCCAGGACTCTGGGTGGGAAAATGTGCTTTTAAGTGTGCTTTAAATGCACGGTGCATCCGCAGCCCTAGTGGCATTGTGCTTGTGAATAACAATGCTGTGAAAGCAAAAGCTTCCTGGCACACTCAATTTGCGGAGATACATTGCACTGTTCAACTCCAGCACTCCCTGCAATATACTACAAACCCTCCCTCCGCACACATCCTTCCCTGTCCTCATGGCAGGCATGTCACTCGTTAGCAAATAAAGTCCAGAGTGGAACGTCTTGGCACCTTTTTTTCGTTGAGATTTATAAGCGTGCAGCATCAACTATACTTGTTTCCTTTCCAACATTGACATTAATGGCTTTTGAAAAGCTCTGGCGGCTTCCGTTGCTCCCCCCCCCACACAGATCCACGTCAGCTGCCTTTCCCTAATCAAAGTTCTTCCTCTCATTAAATCTCACAGCTTTGTTTCTGATATTCTCTCCACAATTTGTGCTAAGCTAACAGGTTTATAATTGCCTCCTATGATGCATGGCCCTTCTTCTCCAGGCTTGCTGTAATAGTCACATTGCGCCTGCCACTTTGTAGGCTGCAGGAATCTTAACCATCATTGGCAAATGTCTAATGATATCAGCTTTTTCGGCTTCCAGCCCATTGGAAGTTTTTAGCGGGAGAGACTTTGCTTGCCAAATTGGCGTTTCAAAGAAAATGGGCAGCAGTGAGGCTTGGTGTGCAGTGGGGAAAACTTGACAAAGCCATGCAAGAGAAGAGCAGGAATGGAAACAGAGAAGCAGGGATGGGCTTTGGCACGGGGGCAGGATTAAAGCACTGTGTGACCTGAGGTTTGATCTAGCAACAGGAGCTTCCTTATTTATTTACTTACCTGTGCTTTTTGGATGCTACCCATGAACAAACCTTCTCTGGGCAGTTCATGAATTCAACAAACCATAACAAGTAAACCAGCATTATAAGGTTCTTAAGTAGCATAACTTCTTGCCACTTCAGAGAGCTGGGTTCAAGGGAGCTGAACATTGGCTCAAATACAGTCTCCATCAGCCATCAAGAGAAGAAAAATCTGAGAAGGCCCAAGGATAAGCTTCTGCTATCCAAGGTCTGGGCAAGAGGAAGTGGAGAACAAAGAGTTTTTTCTATGGGTAGAAGGCCCACCAAAGAAAGAGAAGTCTGCAAACCAGCACTGGCCTCCAACGTATGGTAGAATACAGAATTGGTTGGCATTAATTGGGAGGGTCCTTGCAGGCTGGCATTCGACTTGCACCAACTCAGGGCTCTAATCACCACAGCCCAATGTACAGCGCTTATCCCCAGCAAAGCCCCTTGCGTTGTGGTTCCCATGAGCTGGTTGCCATGTGCTTTGGAAGTACTGTGCAAGGGAATGGGACAACCCACTTGCTAATCATGTGACTGCATAATGATATCAAGTGACTGACAGGTAGGTTGTTCCTGGCCTACAGGGATGACGAAAGGCAATGATCTGGCTCACCATGCCAGAAGGATTCTTCACCTCTGTTGTTATGGACAAGGAAAAAGAGCAGGCTTCCCTTAGCAACTGCTCTTGCCATCATATGAAAATAGAGTTGATTTCATTGTTTTTAATGTTGTAACCTTATGATGAAGGGTGGGTAATGAATGAATGAATGAATGAATGAATGAATGAATGAATGATAGAGGTGGGTGGGCTAGATAGACTGAGCCACGAAGCTCAGTGGGTGAGCCAACGACTCAAAGGAATGTGTGTTTCAGGCTCCGGATCCTCCCTACCAGAAGGAACTCTATATGCCTATATTGGAATGAGTATAGGGAGTTCCATACATTTCCTTCCCTAAAACAGATCACATATCCAGAATTCACATTCCCAGCTACTATATCCTCCCTTTGAACTAAGCTCAGGTGAAGCCTGAGAGGGGAAAGCAGAGGCAAATTCAAATAGAGAGATGCCACCTTCAAAATATATGGGCTCAGCATATTTATATTTTACAGGAAGGAGTCCCTATTTCATGCTCCAGAGCCTTCCAGATCTGAAGGAGGTTTTGATAGTCTTGCCCTCTCAACACAATAAGTAGCAACAAGGGGACATAACTACAGAAGGAGAGTTTATGCACTGCTGCCTTTGCAATCTTGCCACTCACTGAAGTGAAAGAAGCTTTTTCTTCTTAATTTTTTCTTTCTCTGATGACCTGCTTGGTTCCCCTCCAGGTAGGATTCAGACCTATTGAACACGGAGGTTCACCTGTCAAAGCATCTCAATTTCTTTTCTGTCCAAGCTAAGCCATGCTTTGTGAACAGATGTTGTGAACCGAAACAAGAAAATAGTCAAGAGGCCTATCACTCCTATGCACTTGGGCACGTGTTTATGAATCACCCTTGCTCCTGAATCTTAGTTCCCAAACAGAGAAAATCCACAATATCTCAGCGGAAATGAATCAAGTCTCTGATACCTGGATCTGGCTGGAGGAGGTGTTGCATGCTAAGTGGGCACAGAATACTGACTGACAGAGGGGAAAGTGATAGAGCAAAGGGAGAGGGAAATGCAACAAGGGGCATGGCTGGCTGGCACGCTGAGCAAGAGCACTCTGCACTGCAACATTTTATTGTAGGTCCCACAGAGGGGGATCTGAAGTTGAGAGAATAATGGCATACTTAAGGACATCTCATGAGTTTGTGGCTCAGGCAAGATGTAAACCAGGGACCTTGAGGCTCACAACGTAGCCACTCAGGGAAAGGAAGGAACCACAAGGTTCCCAGATTTTTTTCAATGAATCCAGGGACACATTTCAACTTCAATGGATTTTGTATGGGGACTGATTTGTAAATCTGGGGACTGTCCCTGGGAAACGGGGACATCTGGTAACCTTACACAAAGCAGCATTATGGAGTTGCTTTCACTTAAAGGGAAGCCCAAATGTTTCTTTATCTCTACTCCCTTTGCCCAACATGAGTTTTAACAGAAACCATGGGCTTATACATAAAAGCCACCATCACACACACAGATCTTAAGATACAAGCAAGCCAGCTGCTTGGAGGCTGCCGTGTTTCGAACTGCCATAAAACTGAAGTCTGAAAATCCTTGCAGCCTTTTTGGCTTGCTTTAGTCGTGAGATTATATATTAAAAAATATATATATATTGCAAAGACAGATGAGAAAGACGCACAGGGAGAAATCTTATTTAGGCTTGTTTGTAAAGAAAATCAAAATAGGATTTGCATCTCTTTATGGGACTTGACAGTGTACTGTATACAGAAACAGTTCCTGCCCAAAAGTTTGCATTTCCAATCAATAATGCTTTTTTTATATATATACACATTCTTCAATATGCTTCCTGTCCTTCCTTATTATTTCATAATTGGGCAGAGGATGGGGAAGCAGATATGTTCATTCTCAGTATTCAGATTCTGATGAAGATTATTGCCTGATAAAGGCAGATGTGGAACTCAAAAGGCTGCATATGTCTTTGCCAAGAGAGGCTGGTTCAATGAATCTATTCATCTCTCTTGTCATGGAAACTGGAAAGAAGCAATTGGGCAGCCAATACATTATATTTATGGTATAAATAACCTCTGGCAAGGATATTTTGGTGTTACCTTAATTTCTTATAAATCTCATGGGTGACAGCCTTCTTCGGTGTGTTTGTTATTATGGCCATTCAGGTTTGTTGCTGTTTCTTCTTTTCTTTTCTTTTTTAAAAAAGAAACAACCTTTCTGCCTTTTGTATTGTGTAGACCTTACCTGCAGAATATTCTATAAACCTAAGAAACTCTGAGTATATGTTCATATTAACATATAGGCATTATGTATTAAATCAAAGCATAATCACTAACACAAATATAATCTGACTTGGCAAGAAAGTTCTGGGAGAAAATTAAAGTTCGGCTAGTGAAAATGTTGGGTTATGAATTTCCATTGCATCCACTTACAATTCTATTAAATTATTTGGAAAGGCCAATAAAGAAAGAACATAAGGAAATGATTTCATATTTGCTAGCAGCTACCAGAATTTTATATGCTGGCAAATGGAGGTGGGCAATAGTCCCAAACAGTTAAAGAATGGCATGATAAAATATGGGACTATAATGATGATGATGATGATGATGATGATGATGATAATAATAATAATAATAATAATAATAATAATAATAATAATAATAATAAATTTATTTATACTCCGCCCATCTGGTGACTATGTGGTGATGGCAGAATTAATGCATTACCCAAGATTTGAGGGCTATGATTATAGGCTTAACATGTTCATGTTATGAAGGAACAAATTTTTGGAGTATTGTAGAGTACATGGAATCTGAGTGTTAATTATGGATTTTTAATGTTCTGAGGAGAATGATAATTGGAACTAATCTGTATAACATTTTCTTCTTTCCTGTTGCTGTTATTGCTGTTCCTATCACATATATGATTGCCTGTCGAAGAAAAAAAATATATGTCTGATAAATAATAGTAATAATAACAATGCTTCGTGTGCACTGAGATTGACATCAAATACCTTCCTCAAAAGTCCACCTCAGATGCGTGAGGGGTGTGTGTGAAAAAACAGGCATTCTTTGTGGTGGACCTGCAGATGTGGAATCCTCTACTTTCAGAGCTGCATCTGGTTACTATGCCACATTGATTTCAGGAGACTCTGAAAACATACCTTCCAGGTGTGAGGTTGTTGTTGTTTGTTTCTCTTGCAGCCTTTGCCAATATATTGCCCTCCAGCTGTTTTGGACTACAACTCCTATCAACCTCAGCCAGCACAGTTGTAATCTAAAACATCTGGAACACACCTAAAAATAATATTAATAAATACATAATAATAAATAAAAAAGCAAGTGTTTGAGGGCCAAACTATGTTATGTTTTTATTATTACGAGCCATTGTGAGATATTTTAAGGTAAGTATGGAGGTGGAGAGCAGCTTTCATTTAGACTGCAGAGCATTTAGACTGCAGACCCTTCTCAAGGGCATGAGGGCTCTGGCAGGGTACTAGAGTCTTCCCGCCTTCTTCCCCAAACCCAGCAAGGACTTACCAACTTTGGGAAAGAGGGGGCGGCAGCTCTAAGATACTACCAGAGCCCTCCTACCTCCTTTCGAAAACCTGGTGCCTCTTACCTGGCAGCAGCTAGAGAGGGTCTCAAATTTTGGCCTTGCACAGGGTCCACCTCCGCTGCATTGGACTTGAACATAGAGGGAAAACTTTCATTGGTGTCAATGGTGCTCCTTGTGGGATCAAAGCTGGGTTGGTTTCCACCCATGATCGTGGCCAGGAAGGGAGGGAATAAACATCCCTTCCCTGTGCACTTAATGCAAATGGAGGGGGAGCCTTCCATGCCTTATTATTTTAAAATTCAGCAATGTGTGTTTTGACCCTAAGGCTGTAATCATATACCCACTTACAAAGAAGTAAGCTCCACTGTACTCAGTGGGACTTACTTTTGAGTAGGCAGGCATACAATTGTGCTGCCATTGTCTTAAGGCTTCAGTGCTCTCTAAAGCAGACTGTTTGCTTTAACACTGATTATAATCTCTACATACACACACACAAAGGCACGCTTCATAGATTCCATCTTTCCTGGACTAGCGCAGAAAGATAAACAGTTTGTGTACCTCTATAAAGATGAATTATGCAGGATACGCAAGGGGAATAGTTGCATGCATCTTCAGAAGAGTGGCTTTCTAAACATATAAAAAAGAAATAAAATTCCACAAGGTGTAATTTGTCTGGCAGAGGGGGAAAAATGTGTATTTAAACAGAGAGGGTTTTTTGTTTGTTTGTTTTGTTTTTAAATCATCTTAAGGCATTTTTGCTGAAACCATCAATTACAGAAGTCACCACCAAGGACTGTGTCTCAGTGGTCATTTATCCTCTGGCTAACAGAGTATACTGCAAATCAGCACTCTGGTTCTGTGCAGCGATCAGGTACAAGAGTGACGCTGGCAGGAAAGAGGAACGATGGGGGTTGCTTTACACAGGGTCAGACCCATTGGCCCAGCAAACTCAGTGTTGCAAACACAAACTGTCAGCAGCTCTCCAGGGTTTCACCATTCCCATTCTTACGCGGAGATGCCGGGAATTGAACCTGGGACCTTAAGCACACATATTAACAATAACCAGTGCTCTCTATGGACACCTCAGCATCTAGCCCAAGAACTGCAACAGCGGCCTCAGGAGCTCCCACCAAATCCCTTGCATGTCATGTTTGTACCTTTGTTTGTGCCTATCTCCAAAGAGATTCTGACTTGCCCAAACCACAGAAGCTTGTACAAATGTATGCCAGTGTCAGGGCACAGCCATAGGCAGCAGTCAGATGTGACTCAAAGCTAAAGAACATACAAGAACCTGTTTTTGGGTTTTTGTTTACTCAAATTATCATCTCAAACAGGAACTCTTCCTGTCTAAAAGGACTCAATGGCCAACCAACTGCCACTCAATCCAGAGACTGATAATGTTGAATCGCTCAAAATAATGTTCCAATCACTGTTCTGTGACTCACCACATGGGGACAGCTGCCAAAGAGCCATTTCTAGTTATAGCCCTGGTAGAGACTTACAGCTGGTTGAAACAAATATTGGACAACACAGTACCAGGGCATCACAACCAGCAACAAGATCTAGGTAACTACCAGGGCTTTTCCCCCCAGTTGAGCACTTCAGTTTTTCTAGATACTGCAGGTCCAACAATACCATTCTCACTGCTGGACAAAGTGAAGTCACACAAGATCCCTTCTGTTTCCATTCCTCACTATGAATCTCTCTGCCAAACTCTTTATGTTTTAGATGCTACATGAGTATGAGCCATCTTCACTACCCTTGTGAGATGCTGAATTTTCCTTATTAGGCCGCAAGACATGCTCCATCCAATGCCCTTACAATAGACTCAAGGCTCTACTAAAATGCTGACGACTAAAATGCCTTTTCCTTTCTTCCTTAGGAAACCTTAACATTTACACTCACAGTATAGCAAAGTCAGCTCTGGATTCCACACAGTGATGGAAGAGAAACTACAGCAAATCCTGATTCCAGCCCATTTTTTGGTACAGCCTCACAAACTAAGCTAGGAAATATATGTCATTTCTTACTACACTACATTACTCTTACATTAAACATTAGCAGCAGGATTACCCCCAAAAAAGTAAATGCTAATTTCATGAGTTTGGGATGACAGGAGTGCCTGGCGTGCTCTGGTCCATGGGGTCACGAAGAGTCGGACACGACTAAATGACTAAACAACAGCAACAATAGAATTTTTACTACCAAATGCAACATATGCTGTACTAAGGATGGAGTTGGCGCATGGCACTAAGAATCCAGTTAAGATAAAACATTTCCACTCAAGCCAACCTCCGTTCTAGTAAAAGGGCAGGATTGGGACTGCAGCAGAACTAAAGAGATCTTCCAGCAGATTCTGAACCAACCTGGTATAAGTGCATTGCATTCCCCCTCCTGTTCTGCCCAGTTGCTGCAGTGCCTGTGCATTTTATGTGCAGGACTGTAGTTAACCTTTCTCAGTTTCTGTTTTTAAAATATACGTATTGTACTGTGACCTTCTTGCATTTTTATTTGTTGGAGGGAAAGTATTTTTGTCTTCCCCATAAAGCAGAGCCTGTACTCATGGATTTCTGCAATTTGGTATTAGCCAATGTGCAGCTGATCTTTGAGAGCTGCAGTGAGCCACAGGTTGGATGCTTGGTGTATGAATAACTGGTTGAACCCTGGATGTGTATCAGTGTGCAACTGAGCACAAGCATTCTGGGTGACAGCAGTGTAATCATCAGAGTGATTGCTATGTTGGTGCCTGCATGGTGTCAGGCCAGGGATCAGTTTTATACTACACAAAGCATTCATCACCCCTGCTTGCTATTTTGGATCTATGTCTGCAAATAACACAGCTAAAGTTCAAATTGCTACTAAACGTATGATGGAAGAGTGTTTTGCAGCTGGTTCATTTACCATTACTGGAAGACATGAAAGATCATCTCATCCACACCTTCTCACCATAGACATGCGCGCGCGCGCACACACACACACACACACACACACACAGAGTCTGTTGGAAGGCTGAGCCATCCACTCAAACCATCCACTGGTCAAACCATACAATTGAAGCCACAGTGGCCCACCAGAATTGGAAGCATAAGATAGCCATCTGTTGTTCCACAGGCAACTTTTCAGAATGCTACATGTGGAAGCATTATTCTCGATCTTCCTTTCAACTATAGCATTGTGTGTGTGTGTTTTAACAACAACAACATTAGCACCACTATTCTTTCAATAATACTTTATCACTGAACAGGCTTTACCATTCTCAACTTGTTCAGCATTTTGACTGGCCATGGTGAGTCCTTTTGCTGGCTCAAAACTGAGACTCAGAGATAAAGATGCCCAAGTCCAACCTATGAAATATTGTATGAGAATAGAGGCAAATTCAGGGTCTTCATTGTCTGAGTCCAAGGTGCCAGCCTGACTCTACAGAGATAAATCCTATATTCTGACTCTGCATTACAGATACTACCACATCACTTTATTTCATGAAAGCATCTAATGTGGCCTCACAAATACTACACAACCATTCAAGATCAGAGCTACAGGATATCCATGTTAAAACAATGTTTGTGATACAGCACGGAGTAGCTCCAGCTATTTTAATAATGCTGAAACATGTGCAACTGTGTAACAGATTGTGGTCAATGAACACAATTTAGTGGAAACATCTGCTCTGAGCATATTACAATCAAACAGGAGCTGCACAATAGCATAGTATGTATGTATGTCCAAAAGCTATGAAAAAGAAACTGCACCCCAAATGTGTCCAGTGTATCTGATTGTGATGGGTGAGCCCTCACACCAAAAATGAAAGTTTAGAAGTTTGGTTGCACAATTTCAGTTGCTCATCATTCCTAATGAATCATTATGTCATCGTGCTTTCTAAATACACTTCCTAGAAAAGTGTGCTGCTGTTTGTTTGTTTTTCAAAAAAACTAATTGCTTTCAATTGCTTGGCTGTTTGTTTACTTTTGCCTTATTTTGTAATCTTTAAATATCTGCTAGCTGAGCAGTGCTGAAATTCAAGTTTTCAGGATGTCCACACATTTTTAGCATTTCAGACGTTAGCCAATCTGAGACAAGCTTGTTTAATTCATTAATTTGACACACTGAGATCTTTCAGCCAGGTATCAAAGATGACATTACTTTCATTATGCACAATATTTTCTAACACATGAAATCACACAAGCTTGGATACAAACTTAGACATACTTGGAGAGTAGACCCATTCAAATACATAGGACTTCAATTAGTCAAGACTAACTTCCAATTCAACTGGTTTCAATGGGTCTACTCTGACCAAATCTGGCTCACACTGGACTTAGAAAGTCTGAAAGATTTCCAAAACACTTGAAATGAAATGCTATCTGGGGGAAGCTGTATATCCACTTTTCTCTACCAAGTTGCAAACCATCAGTCAAACAAAAGCGATGCCTCTGCTGTTTGGAAAGTCAAGCAACTAAACATAACACCAAATCAGTAGTAGGAAGGCAATAGCAGTGTCACTCTGAGCAATACTTGCCTATGTCCATGTAACTTTGCATGTGGAATGCTATTGACACAGAAAGACAATCCATCTACTGGAACTTAAAACAAGGAATGGCTAGCATCTTCAGGGCTGGTCACAAAAGGCGGCTCACAGATCCTCCACAAGTGCATTAAGCTGTATTTCTTTCACTCATCATTTCTTTCACTTCTCCCTTGGAAGAGTAATGCCTGACCTGGCACAAACTACCAGGAATGTAATTAAACTCCACCAGCGGAACAACTACATATGTGGAGCTTAATATTTCTGGATTTCTTCTTTTTAAAACTGTACTTTATGTTTACTACTGCTTATGCAGAAAAGGAGGGGGGTGGTCCTGGACCCTTGTTGCGATACTTTTTTTTGGAGGGGGTTTGTCTACTCGTGTTTGTGATTGGTGTATGCACCTGTGTGCTTTTGGTCCTGGGCCTACTGTGTTGCAGTACCTTCCAGACCTCTTTCATCAAAAGTTACCAAGTTGGGCCATTGTGCCCACTGACTCCTCCACTCTCTTTTTCTCTCTTTCCAAACTTCACTACAGATACAGATAAATGGAACACCCCAGGTAGCTGTGTGAATGCGTGGAGAGAGGGGGTGGGGAGCCTTTCCAGCTTGGGTGGAGAATCAGTGTGGACATGGGTGGAGGTGGGGAGGAGGGGCAAGTGCTATTTTGGAGGTGTAGGAAAGTCTGGCTTTGTAGGAAGTCTCTCTCAGGTGAATGTTAACATATATGTGCATAAACACACAGACTCACCTGCTCTGGGCCCTGAAAGCAGATCCTGCAGAGTGGGGTCCTCATGCCACTGTCCAAACTGCTCCCCAGGGAATACCGATCTTCCGCCTTCCCTTTGCAGAAGTCCTCGGAGGAGGCGCTGCTCATCATAGACATGGGCTGCTCTCCCTCTCCTCCAGGACTTCCCCACTCCTCTTCTGGAGGGCTCGTTGCCCCCCCTCCCCCTCTTCCTCCTCCTCCTCCACCACCACCCCCGGCAGTCGGCGCTCTCCAAGGTCCCCTTCGCCCTCCATAGAGCGTGGTCAGCGTGTTGTTGTTAGAAGCTTGCAAGCTCAAGGCTTGGTCTCCACTGTTCATGGGAGGGAGAGGCAGCGGCGAGGGCGGAGGGGGCGCGGGGGGTCTCCTCAGGAGGAAGACCTTCAGGTCATTGAACAACATGCGGCAGCGGCACTTGAGGAGACCCTGGTGGCGCAACATCTGTCTGGGGATCAGCAATCCGCAGCAACAGTACCATAAAACGATCGCACCGGTTGGTATTAACATGTGCCTTCCCTTCCAGACAGGCACGGGTGGGAAAAAATGGGGCCGGTAGGGGGCACCCAAGAGCAAGAGGGCTGAATTGGTTAATTTCCGTTTCCTTTCCCCTGCTCCCACCCAAATTCACTGATACATATATAAGAGCTAGCTAAATAACAAAAGTGGAATTTGTAGGAAGATCTTTCGGATATTTCACAGCAACCCCGTTTTAAAAACACACACACACACACAACAATCATGAGGTTTCTTTTTAAAACAACAACCACAAAATATTGATTTCAAGCTCCTCCTTCCCACATCTCCTTTTTTAAATGAGCAATTCCACAATTCCTTTTTAAAAAGTTAAAATGAAATAGTTATGGAAAGAAGCCTTATCCACTCCAAGTGCTGGGTAGGATAGTTCGGAAAATGTGGTGGAAACTGATAACAATTGGTAACTCCAAAAAAAGGAGTAAGTGGAAGAGGAATTCAAGTCACCAGAAGGTGTGGAGAAAATAAATATATGTGTGTATATAGTTTTTTCCAACAGTATTTGGCATGTCAAGTATTTCTCCTTATTACTATTTTTATTTAGTTGGAACGTTTTAAAAAGGTGTCTCTGACAGAATATCAGCAGAGCAGATCATTAATAAAATGCAAAATTAGTTCTTGTTTCTATCATCATAATCATTATTAATAGTAATATCAAAACTGATTTCAGTGAAAAAAGATGCACACATTTCTTGGGGAAGAGGGGAAAACACACCCTCGATGTGAAATCCTCACCGATTACTTGAAATGTTACTTTATTAAAATATTCTCAATAGAAAATTTGAAAGTCCTGAAAGGAAGTGAGTATTAAATGAGGTTAATTTTTTATATACCAAATTCACTGGATTTTGTTTTCACTCCCCGTTCCAGGAACTGTCTGGACCACACTCACGCATACACACATTATTATTATTATTATTATTATTATTATTAGGATTGAGGAGGGGACGTGGATCTTAGTAATTCCTCAAATGGTTTTCCCTCCTAGACTTTGGGGAGGAAAACAAATCCGTAGAAAACGGTTCTATCCTTTTCGCACGAAACTGACCAAGAGAACGTGGATCTTACATTGTCACGTTTCCTTTCCCCTTTCACAAAATAGGGACGTCATCAAACGCATTGACAGCCTGTACAGACCATTGTGGCTGACGCGGAGGAAAAGGTGCGTTCAGCAGATGCAGGGATCTCCTTTTGATGCATAAGGCTCCTTCTTTTCCGCCGCTACAACCGTCTCCAGTTTCATCTTCCTCTTCCCCTGTCCTCCTCCTCCTCCTTCTCCTCCTCTTTCTCTGACTGTTGTTTTCGCTCAATGGCATTGACGCTCAACCATTGCAAGTCTTTAAAATAAAAAGAGGTGGGGGTGGGGGACCCCACACGTAGATAGTATCCTCGGCTTTGGGTAGGGGGGAAAAATGAAAGCAGGCTTGTTAGGAATACGATGTGCCAGATCGAGAAGGGGGGAAAGGCGAAGAGTGGGGGTATTTTGCTTGAAGCTCCTCGCGTCTGGGTAGCGATCAGCTTCTCCCTTTCACCAGCCTCCCCTCAGCTCTCTCCCATCCGGCTTTCAGTGATGATGTGGCTGTTGCTACCTCCTTGGGATGCAATGGGAAAGGAGGATAGTTTTGCAGTGCAAATGGGGATGTTGAGGAAGGGCGGGAGCGAGGAAGGATGGGTGGAACGTGATTCTCTCTCCTCCTCCTCCTCCTCCTCCTGCTGCTGCTCAGCCCTTAAATAAATAAAGCCAAGACAGAAAAGCGGCGGCGGGGGGAAAGAGCGAGTGAGCGAGCGGGAGAGGGAGGATAAATTCAGGTTGTTGCCCAGCCTTGCTTCTCTCCGCCTCCAGGGCCGGCAGTCGCTGTCAATAAACCGTTTGGGGTGGGGGAAGGAAAGGTCTTGCTTAGCATAGAAAATATGCCAGGGAAGCTGGCGGAAGCAGCGGCGGAGGGGGGCTGGTCAGAGCTGCTGCAGTTTCAGCACCAAAAGGCTCTGGACAGCTCCCTTGCCCAGCTTGGCGCGCTACTGGGGAACTGACGCAACTAGCAGAGGGATCCGAAGAGTAAGGGGGGTGTGGGAAGGGGGGGAGAGAGAGAGAGAGAGAGAGAGAGAGAGAGAGAGAGAGAGAGAGGGAGAGGGTGTGCTCGTGTGAGAGAGGGGGCGGGGGGAGAGACTAAGTGCTACGGAACTGTGAGCCGCCTTGTGTTAGCTTCCACCCTCCCCAGCAATAAATTAGGTCCTGCGAGTATTATGTTGATATGGTGAGGCTACTGTTTCCTTTGCTGCCTGCATGTTCGTCTGCTCCGTGTGTGTGTGTGTGTGTGTGTGTGTGTGTGTGTGTGTAAAAAAGAGACGGTGTCTGTGGGTAAGCTGTAAAAGCGTGTGTCCCTGTATGTTTCTGCGTGGGAATTGCCTGCCTTCCACTTTTCCGCGTGAACGTGGAAGGGTGATCACTGTGCGCGTCTCGTGGGAAGGCAAAGGTAGCTCCTATTCCGCACGCCGTATCTATGCATCTGCGAGTGTGCCATACATCTCTAAGAACGATCTCTACGTGGTTGTCTGTGTACAGAGGAGTGTGTGTCTGTGGCGCTGCTTCTCTGTTTTCTGGAAGCTGTGCTTTACGTGCGTGCACCTGTGAGTATTAGGAACACATTTTCTTTGTGTGTGTCGTTGGAATGTTGTGAGAGTAGGAACTGATCTCTCACCTGCACAGCTATTTTATGTATATAAGGTCTAATATCCTTTTTATCTGCTTTGCGGGAGAGGGGGTTGTTTTATTAGTTTATCTGCTTAACAAAGTGCAGTCATAAAGTGCAGATATCTGAAGGACAGCAACTCAATTTGAGCCAGGGTCTTTGGGAAACTAGTGTGGGTGCCTTAAATGAGGAAGCTATGCTTCTATATATCTGTTTTTATTTGCGTGTGTTAAAGTGGAGAATGTGTGTTTTGTTTCTCTGCATAATATGAGGACTTTCACCCCGTCCCATCAGAATGCTTATATTATTAACAGCACACTTGTGACACTGCACATGTGACTTGATGACCCCTGTTCTGGCATAATTTTGATCGTGTTTCCTCATGAAACTTAACACACACAATAGCAGAGCCTCCAAGAACAACAGCCACTGATCATCTTCAGGAATACTTTTCCCCCACACAGGAAATATTAGGTCACTTCACACATGAAGGGTTTCAGGCCACTTAGAATGAGATGATTTAAACAAATATATTACATGTTTTGGCACATCAAGTGATCCATTCTACTGCTTGAGTTTAGTTGTTACTTCCAACAGGCTTCACTGAGGTATCAAAAATGATGGGTTGTAATTTTAGGGCAAAGTCAGTACGGTCAGTAAACTGAGTTGTGGGTTGATGGGTCAAGACTTGGTGGGCCAAATCAGACCTGCAGGCTGCTAGTTCACCACCTGTTCTAGAAGATGTGTAATCCTGTGTGCAGTTCAGATGATTTCAAAGAGGGTAGTGGGTAATCTGGTTCTTCTGAGACACGCCCCCCCCCCCGAAATGAATTAGCTGCAGAGGATTTGATGGCTTACAGGTATAATTTTCATTAATGCTGGGAGATGCTTTGCTCATTAAGAAATATATTAATTGTGTCCCAATGTGTTGTGCTCTTGAATACGGTCCATTATCACATACCATGGTGGCAGTGTGAATATATGTGAGATAGATCAATCATCTTGGTATGGTACTGATTAAAGTACCATAGCTGCAAAGGATGCATGTGCCAAATTTACACTCTACCTTGTTACAAAAGGTACACAAGGTAGCTCACATAAAATCAATATAAAAATGCAACCTAAAAAAACAGTAACAGAAACAAGTCAAGATGCAAAACTAAAAACCAAGTAGGGGAATACACAATAAAATCAAGATTGTAACAAAATCCACTTAAATAAATTCATATTTATCACACACCTAAAAGCAGGCCACGAGGGCTCCATAACCGCATTCATTTCTCAGGTATCTATACAATGTTTCTCAGCCAGCAGTGTACCTTGAAGAGTAACTTCTGCAGTGAAATGTAAGCCTCAGGCATGTCCATATGGAGGGATATGGTTCAGAGATATTCTGGTTGCAAACCATTTAGAGGTTTAAGCCATAACCTTCAAGTGAGCATGGACATGCACTGCCAACCAGTGAAGCCAACAGAGGAACGATGTAATGTGGTATGAAGGGGTAGCTACTGATTGAATCCTGGCAGATGCATTTTGGACTTGCTGAAGTTTCTGGGCTGTTTTCAAGGCTAGCCTTGTGTAAAGTGTACCTGAACGACTGAGGACAAGCCTGATGGAGAACTCCTCTGGCTTTCTGTATATTAATTTGGCATTTGGATTGTCCTTGGACATTATTTAGCCCTGCCCAGGCAGTTTTGCTAGTCACATGCATACCACAGCTGGTTGTAGGTTTGCATTGCAAGATGTGGCCTTGCTTTGCCTCAGACCCTTTTAGGAGGCTAGATCATAGGAAGCCAGAACAGGTCCTCTTCAGCACTGGTGCTTAAGCCTCCAAGGAGGTCCAATGGCCAAACATATCTCTTTTTTATTTTTAACACTGTAGCAACTTATTTTGCTAGGACTTCCATTTGACAATTTGACCACTGCTGCTGGTGTTAAGTCACTGATGCTTTTAAACGTGAGGTGTGTGTGAGTTAACATGGTGTTCTGTATCAGTGTTTTATATAAATTATTCCAGAAAATAGATGCTGCAGATATACACTTATATGCACATGGAAAATCCCACAGAGATTGTTCATATACATGTAAGGCACACTCACAGATACACAAGTGGAGAGACCACTGTTGCAGTCAATTCCTGCTTGTGGGCTTCTCATGGGCATCTGGTTGGCTACTGTTGGATAAGAATGGTGGGCTATATGGGCTCTTGGCCTGATCCAGCAGCGCTCATCTTATATAGGGTTGTGGAGTCATTTGAATGCCCCCCTACAGTTCTCTTGTACTTAGGGGTGTCCAGATAACTCCTTGCCTGTATACACATACTTACTTGCCAGCTTCCTTATGTGCTCTTATGGACCCCTGGCCCACATATCACAAAATAAAAATGGTCTCTGTATAAGTGTTGAGAAACCCTCAGCAGTTTAGGGCTTGGTCACTTGCCTCTCACCACTCCAAGAAGCAAAAATCCCATCACCAATGAACAATGCAGGTAAGATTCAAATGTCATTCAGATGTGATACTGGGCCGGGTCTCCCTTTGTGATACAAATAATCAATAGGCTTTGGTGAGAAGCAGCATGAAGTGCAGTGGAAGTTTCTTCATTCTTCCCTAATGAAGGGTGGAGGGGGGTGGATCCAATTACTCAGCACAGCCAAATGAAAACAGCACGTGCAATTAATTTGCCACAAATAAGTTACACTTCAAACCACTGTAAAGTGTGAAACACTTTATCACTGAGAGCTGATGTGCCATGGAAAATCAAGGTTTTGTCTTTCACAATAGACTAAAAAACCAACCCTATGGAAATACATTAAGGATTCTATAAGTTGCAGTTCTTGACTGTAAAACAGTCATTTGAATAAAAACAAAAGAATATATAAAGGGCTGTAACTTGGAGGATGGAACAAGCTTGTTTTCTCCTGCTCTGGAGGGTAGGACCCAAACCAATGGCTTCAAGTTACAAGAAATGACAGGAATGTTTGACTGTGGAATGGACTCCCTCAGAAAGTGGTGGCCATGGCAGACCGTGAGGCCCTGAGCAACACCAAAATTCAATGCTCCCAACTTCTTGCCTTACATTCTGCATAATAGAATCATAGAATCATAGAGTTGGAAGAGACCACAAGGGCCATCGAGTCCAACTCCCTGCCAAGCAGGAAACACCATCAGAGCATTCCTGACATATGGTTGTCAAGCCTCTGCTTAAAGACCTCCAAAGAAGGAGACTCCACCACACTCCTTGGCAACAAATTCCACTGTCGAACAGCTCTTACTGTCAGGAAGTTCTTCCTAATGTTTAGGTGGAATCTTCTTTCTTGTGTGGTGTCCCCTGCAGCACCTCCAAGGCTCTGCGTCCAGTACAACCGAACCATCACACTCCCCTAAATCTGCCTCTGGTGTTGGACTCTCCTTTCTTGGAGGTTTCAAAGTAGAAGTTGGATGGCCATCTGTCATGGAGGCTTCAGCTGAGATTCCTGCATTGCTGGAGGTTGGATTAGATGACCCTCGGGATTCCTTCCAACTCTACAGCTCTATGGTTCTATGAAAAACAGAATATTAATAAAACATCAAAATGACTTTTCTTCTTCTTCTAGGAGACAGGGAAGTGGACAGAACCAAGTCAGATAAAGCAGGACTGGAGAGGAGAAGACTGTCTTATTCTGCTGCAGTTTGGACTGCTGTAGCTCAATAGTAGATCACATGCCCTTCTCCAGGTTTCCCCAACTATTCAGATGAGGTGGCTGGCAATCAAGGAAAGGGTCTTCTCAGTGGTGCTGCCCCATGTATGGAGTGCGCTCCCCAGAGAGGCTTATCTGGTGCCCCTGCTGTGCAAATGCTTTGAATTAGGTAGTTTGTGGAGTGACTGATGTGAAAAAGGAAAAAAGTAGATGCCTGCCATCCCAGAGTGGTTCAAACTATGACTTTCACTGCCATGGCTACTATGGCATTCTGACCTTAGCAAGCCCAGCCTGCCTACTAAGCAAATCCCCTTTCTGTCCCTTTGCTTAAGGCAGTCCAGACCCAAGAACAGCTGAATCTGCCCCAACCACTACCTGGATGTCATGCTTAGCTGGTACCTGTACTAGCATTTGACGCTTGATGCACATAACAGTGCATGGACTAAGTACCTTTTAAATGCTACACCAATTACATGAAGCACGCAAATCTCTACATTAAGTCATCACTGTGTGCTAAATCAGCCCTGGGAAAGGGAGAACACAAGACACATAACATTCTGATTTGACCCTTCAGGAGCAGAGAGCTGGGAGGCAGCCATTTTTTTTAAAAAAAGCATAAAGCCTCTTCTTGATCCTCCCTTCCTACACAAAGCAAACACTTTCCTCCACCCGTTTTGTTGCCTCCTCCTCTGTCAATAGCGGCAGAGAGCTTCCTGTTCCACTTAAGCTTCCCTTAATGGGACAGAGGCTGCCTTGATTGCTTTGTTCTCAGCCACATCCCCCTGGCAAGCCATCACTTAAAGATACTTCACTGAAGGCTCCTGACTGAACTCTCAATGATCAGGAGCCTCCTGCCTCTGTGAGTGTTGCCTTGCAGTAAGACTTCCCGTGTCTTTCCGGGATGAGGATGCAATTAAGGAGAAAAACTTGAGTGTGGTAATTAAGCGGAGCATCTCTGATAAAACCAGTGGGCAAAACGGTTTGGAGCGGGAGCATGTTGCTCACCCGGAGGTACTCTGTCTGTAGCAGGAAGATCAGTGCCTGTTGGATGGCTGGGGAGGAGAGCTGATAAGGAAGGCAGAGCAGAATTAGTGGGCTTGGTGGGGTCGAAATGAGCAGAGAGCCTGAATACTTGGCAGAGCATAAAATGACCTACAGGAATGTATCAGTGTGGTGGGGTGGAAGAATGAAACACCATGAAATCAGAGCCAGCTTGCTGCAGTCTCAAAGCTGGAAAAAGGGTTATGTGCAAAGGTGGGGTGTCAACAGACAGGTACATGTGCCAGGAGCCAGAGTCAGGAGTAAGTCTGCAATAAGAAATGCAGGTGTCAGTGAAGTTACATTTTTTTTCAAAGAAGCAAAACACTGCAGGCCTAGTGGTCACAGCAACCCTTCCCATTAGGTCTTGCCCCAATGAAGGTGTTATGTACTGAATTGAACAGGATCCAAAATGCAGCAGTCTGATTGGTCCTAGAACAATAGGATCCAAAATGAAGCAGTCTGTTTGGCCCTAGAACAATAGGATCCAAAATGAAGCAGTCTGATTGGTCCTAGAACAATAGGATTCAGAATGCAGTAGTGTGATTGGTCCTAGAACAATGCAGCAGTATGATTGGTCCGCAGGAACCACCCAATCCAGCTCCAGATGGAATTGAATCCACAACCTGATTGGCCTACAGGAGAATCCCGGAATTAGCCAATCACGTGCAGCCCATTGTGTAAATAATGTACATAAAGCAGATACTGTGGGGGAACTTCCATTCCTCCTCACCACTATGAGCTGAATAAAGAGCGTGAAATCCACTCTCGACTCCGAGTATATTTCAGAAGCAGTTGTGAAGACTGAAGTTTCCTGCCTTCCCACTGCTCTCTAAGGCTCCTCCTCCAGTTCCTCCTCCCCCAGGTAAAAGTGTAACTGCTTTTTATAACATTCTGCAAACAGAAGCAGAATGTGTTTAAGAAGCTGGGCACATGTCCTTAATAGCTAGCTGTAATCATAACCACTGCATTTATAAGACTCTGTTTCGTTTTTTGATCCCTGGGAACGGTAATGGGAGGTGAAAAGTGGGGGGAATCCTCACCAGATTCAGCCAGATACGGCTGCAAGGATATCTTGTGAGCCTCTCTTTTGGTGTGCTCCAAGGCTGTCAGGAAGGATTTCGCTCCCCAGAAACAATCTTTATTTCCCTCCATTTCCTCCGAGGGAATCAAAGGCTGAGAGACAGGATGCTGGCTTGTGTGCGGATGTAGCCCAGTCCAATTTCCCCAGGAAAAAGGCTCACTGAATGGATTTTGTTCATAAGCAGGGTTTGAGGGCCAACTTGGATGATACAGAAAACACATGATTGCATTTGCAAAATTTTAATAAAAGCAACTGTGTGACGGACCCTGATCTGGAGCAGGACTGTGCTGCAAGGGAAGAAAGCGTTTACTCTTCCCAGCGCTGTTTTTCCAATGGGCTCCATTCCTTCTTCTGTATCAAGCTGCTGTTTGTAATTTGCACTGATCACAGCTCCTGTCCCCAGGGACAAAGAGTAGCTTTGGGAGATGTGCTGGTCAATGTCCACATTAGCCATGGTCTCGATTTATTTTTTTAAAGTAAAGCCATGCAAATATGATCATCATGTATAATCATGATGTGAGCAAGGATTCTGCCACCACCATCCCAACAGCTTGGTTAGATGAGATGCAGTGAGATTTAGATTCAATTTAATATATGCCACCTCCCCATTAAAAATAGCACTCTACATAGCTGATGATACAGGCTAGTGAGGACATGGGCCTTTCACTTATAGTGAGCTAAGGCTCACTAGTTTCATTCATCTGAAGTTCTAGTTCGGTATGCACTTTCTTGTGGCACAGGTGTGGTGCACTGTGAAAGTGATCGGTGGCAGGGAATGAGAACCTGGAACTCTCCGGGTCTGGTTTGGGCTACACCTCTCAACACCTCTGAATACTGGCTATGTTGAAATCCAGCATCATCAGAAGAGCCATCTCTGTGAAATGGGAAGAACACAAAAACATAAGAAGATTCTGCTGGACCAGGCCATTGATTTTCCACCAACCAGGTGCCGGTCAGGGTGTCCCTAAGAAGAAAGCTCTGACTCCCCCCCCTTTTTATGTAACATGTAAAGCTGCAGATGGATGAGAGAGTCTGCTGTTAAGTGCATTCATCCCACATAATTGTGCTCCTATCCTTAGGCTTCCAGTTTTCAAGACCTAAGCAAATATCTGTATTTGAAGTTTGCCCACTGTGCTGCAGAAGATCAGGGACTCGTGGCAAAAATGTGATTTTAAAAAATTAAGTCATCCGACATAACCAAGTATGTCTTTATAAAAGGCCTCAGGTTGGCTCCAAAGGCAGCAGGCCAAAGGCCAAATGCTTGTAACTACCCAAGCAATGTAGTAATTATCTTAACAGGCTGGTCCTCAAGGGACCTAGAATTTAGGGATTAAGTAGGCAGCAAACACTGAGAATCTGGATACTTCCTGAGTATTATTTATGTAGCTGACCTGCCCCTGATAATTTTAGCTGAAGTTCTTAACTATGCAGAGCTGCAGTTCAAGCTGCTGTGGGATAATAGTACTTATGTACATATTGCAGAAGGAGCAATGTCAGTGAATGCACCATAGCTGTATGAGGCTGGGCCTGCCCCTAACATTAGACAGGGTCAGGTGTGCTACATGGCCTGCCCTAGACATCCCTAAGCTAGCCTGCTGCCTTCAGGAGCAGTGGAGGACACTATCCCATGACAAGTGTTGAACTACTATTAAATGGCCTCTCCAATCAGCTTCCATACCTAGAATGGAGGGGGAGGCCCTGTCTTGTCCTTTACACCAGGCAGCAAAAATATCTTGGGCAGTGAATAGAACAGAGCTCATGTTGTGATCTTCACAAGGGTCCAGTGCTGAGGGCCTTCTGGCTGTTCCCACACTGTGAGAAATGAGGTTACAGGGAACCTTTGAAGGTGACTTGGAAATTGCAATTAATCCAGAATGCGGCAGCGAGACTGGTGACTGGGAGTGGCCACTGGAACCATATAACACCGGTCCTGAGAGACCTGCATTGGCTCCCAGTACATTTCTGAGCACAATTCAAAGTGTTGGTGCTGGCCTTTAAAGCCCTAAATGGCCTTGGTCCTGTATACCTGAAGGCATTTCACATCCCCAAATCAGAGATGTGGTACTTGTGGCCCTCTAGATGTTATTGGACTTCCAATTCGCATCAGACCCAGCCATATGGTCGAGAGGCAGGTCTGATGGGAACTGTAGTCCACCAACATCTGTAGGCCCAAGGGTTCCTATGTGTGCCCCAAGCAAAGTATATTCTCCCTACTCTTTCTTTTTTTATATTAAATTTTTATTTTTTACCTCAGATTTCCTGTACTATTTCTAAATTTACAAGTGTTTTTAAAATCCTGCCAATGTATTAACCTGTTTACAATACGTTTGCAAATACATAATAAACATTTCCCATTCTTTTTTAAATTTCTTGTCATCTTGATTTCTGAGCTTTCCAGTTAATTTCGCCATTTCAGCATAGTCCATTAACTTGGTTTGCTAAACTTTTTTGTTTGGGACTGCTTCCTCTTTCCATCTTATTCTCTCTACTCTTTCAAGGCCTTCTCCCCTTGACATTCCCACTTGAATTTGCAAAAGACCCAGTTCTCTCTGTCTAATGATGATACAATTTTGTTCTCTCTTCATCATCCATCTGTAACAGTAGAAGTTATTCTGATATAGTTATGAAAGTATTTTTAGTATTTACTATTTCAGGATACCCTGGCTAATCCTTCCTGGGTCTTGTAATAGACTGGAAAGTGTAGCAAAGGAACTTGAAAATTAGGCTTTACATCTCTCAGGCATCTTGTACACCCATATTCTTATTCCTAAGAATCCCAAGTGGCCTGACCATAACCACACGTTCAAATTTCTGTGAGATTTTATTCTAACCCTTGATAGTGGTCAAATCCAAGGGGAAAATCCACACCTAGCTCACACCGCTACTTCCTTTGCCTCCTGACATGCACCAGGAGGGGGCAACCTGAGCTATCCCCATTTATAGGGAAAAAGCCTAGAGTGGGAGAATTAGCATATGAGATCATGTTTCTTTCTGAAATCCCCAAATATCCCTATCCTGGGATTTAACATCATGGGCAGCCCATATTGACTCCTGAGCTGTGGCATCTCATTTCTAGAACAGCAGGCAAACACGCTCGACTTTGCATAAATACAATGCAGGCAGCTCTAGTTGCTTACAAGCCAGATAATCGTCTTAGCTTCATAGTAACAATAGAGGAATTTTCCTGGTTGGCAGAGGCACCAATTGCTTGCAAAACATAGTTCTGACTCCTTCCCTGTGGAGGAAGACTTCTTGGGCCATTGCTGAGTTTATTCCATCTGCATGGTATTAAAGGCACAGAAGCCCCCTCTGGCAGAAAGGTGGCCAATCTATTTGTAAGCATCTGGCATTGCCACTGGATTTCACCCAAAGTAGTGCTAATTTGAAAGATTCCCCTTCTAGCAAAATTTCTACGGGGAACGAGTTCTGACAATGAAATTTCACAAGGCAGTCAGATTGAATTTCCCAGGTGTCAAAAAAGGTTATTTATGTATGCCACTACTGCAGCCTGTGTTTTATTAGCCCAAAAATGGAAAACGGGTGAGGTCCCAACCGAAGAAGAGTGGCATCTTAAGTTGACGGAATATGCACAGCTTGCAGACTCAACATATAGAATAAGAGAACAAGAAGAATATACATTTAGAGAAGATTGGAAAACGTTTATTGAATATATGGGAAATAATTGTGTACAGTTGAAAACGTTGGTAAAGGTAAAGGTAAAGGGACCCCTGACCATTAGGTCCAGTCGTGACAGACTCTGGGCTTGCGGCGCTCATCTCGCTTTATTGGCCAAGGGAGCCGGCGTTTGTCCACAGACAGCTTCCGGATCACTTAAGCCACTTCTGGCGAACCAGAGCAGCGCACGGAAACGCCATTTACCTTCCCGCCGGAGCGGTACCTATTTATCTACTTGCACTTTGACATGCTTTCAAACTGCTAGGTTGGCAGGAACAGGGATTGAACAACAGGAGCTCACCCCGTTGTGGGAATTCGAACCGCTGACCTTCTGATCGGCAAGTCCTAGGCTCTGTGGTTTAACCCACAGTGCCACCCGTGTCCCTTATGACATTTCATAAAGCACTTTCACACCCCACATCAGCAAAATGGTCACCCAGAAAGTGGCCAGTAGTCTCTGAACATCGGCATGCACACAGCAAACTCCATTAGGTTGAGTGGGCCATGCCATACCTCCTGTAAACCCACCTATGTAAAATGTTCAAATCTTTCGTACATCTGCTAAGCTTTGCAGCAGGCCTCATGAACTGGGAATGCCCACACAATACTAGAAGTTGGCTTATAAGTAGGGCAACATTTTGTAATGGAGTTCCTGGTAAGGAGTATGCTGTGGTCAAGACTTGGCTTTATTTATATTCCCAGTGTTGTCCTCCTTTCTCCTTTTTCCATGCTCCATTCCACTGGGGCTCTCTAGGAACGAACAAAGGTCCAAAAAATGAAGCAACTGCATCTTGTAAGGATACAACAGGACCCTTAAGGCCTATCTACACTACAGACCTACCGTACATATCAGTTTTATTTCTATTACCTATCACATCTTACACCAAAGAATTCACAGAATTGTATGACTGTAGTGAGAAAGTGAAGATCCTAAACCTTGCACACAGAACTACAGTTCCCAGGGTTCTGTTTACCAAGGAACAACTGTTAAGCCAGTGATTCCTCAGAGCTGAAACACACAAACCAATGTCTCTCAGCAGATACTGGGAGAGGGGAGGCTGCCTGCTGGGGAGTGGGTAGGCTGGGGTACTGGGAAGATGTTTTTGTGTAACGTTCGGCCATTCTGTTTCTCTGCCCTTTTAAAAACTACCAAAACATGGGCAGGCAGCAGTGCCAGATTTATGTATAGGCTAAGTAGGCTGAAGCCTAGGGCCTCTAAATCTAGGGGGCCTCACCAGCCTGCCATCTTCCCAGTACCCCAGCCTACCCACTCCCCAGCAGGCAGCCTCCCCTCTCCCAAAATTGCAAACCCAAGACTTCATGCAAGGGCAGGACAACTCAGTCCCAGCAACTATGAGCAACTTCAATTTTTTTTTGTAGGGCCCCAGTTCACAGCCAAAGTCTGCAAAATCTTAGAGATATACCGGTAAATAAAATCCATCTAGATTGCCTGTGGGGCCCAATTGCTCCAATTGCCTTAAGGCTAACCCTGATGAGACTGTGCAGAGGTTGTATTGACAAGCCCTGCCCCTTCTAGGTCCCTGGTGTCACTATTCAGAGTATAGACTCAAGGACTTATTATGGAAATAAGGGGGGGGGCACTTATTGGAAATAATTTTTGTCACTTCTTCTCCCCCCCAAAAAACCCCGGGATGATGAGCCCAGCCACCTTTTATTCAGTCGCATAAGCACTACACAACAGCATGGCCATAAACCTGTACGTATACACCCAATATAGTGGTACCTCAGGTTAAGTACTTAATTCGTTCCGGAGGTCCGTTCTTAACCTGAAACTGTTCTTAACCTGAAGCACCACTTTAGCTATTGGGGCCTCTTGCTGCTGCCGCGCTGCCGGAGCACGATTTCTGTTCTCATCCTGAAGCAAAATTCTTAACCTGAAGCAGTATTTCTGGATTAGCAGAATCTGTAACCTGAAGCGTATGTAACCTGAAGTGTATGTAACCCGAGGTACCACTGTATGTACCAGTGGAGATTTATGTCCAGCAATATCAAGTTATAGGAAAACTGGTGCTATTAACAGTAATCCTTCTAGTGGGTTAATTGGTTCAGCAACTTCCATGCACACGACGTGTGTTGCTAATTATTTCCCCAAAGAGTTAAATGATAACTAATCAGAGGCAGCTACAGTTGCAAATGGCAACAAAATATCTGTAAAAGGAGGAGGAGGAGCAGGTTTGCTCAGGTGAGTCGCAGGTAGAAATACTGTTTGCAATGAAGTGAGAGCAGTAGTTTACTTGCTCAAATTCACAAATAAGAAAATTTTGAGAATTTAAATGCTAGATTAAAATTGATTACTTCATTGAGAAGCAGATTGTAAAAAAAAGATTGGGGCCTAATAGTAGAGTGCCTGGTATCTGGGGGGCAATCTCATCCTTTGTTTCCACACTGTGGCTGCAGACCAAATCACCTGTCAGGACAGTTATGAGATTCAGGTGAGGGTCAGATGCCTTGTCAATCCCAGCAGGTTATATAAGAGGACGACCATCCTGGCCAGGTGTGTGTCCCACAACCCTCCATCAGCTGCCATGATTACTCCCCCACTATTCCTTCCAGTCTGCTTATCTGCACCCTTAACTCCATATTTTGGTGCCCAAGTACCTGATAAGGAACTGCAGGTGAGTCCAGTTCCCAGGCAGAAAAGTCTACCTTTCACACTTCACAGAGCCCTTTTGGTGCCTGCAGCATGCACTGTAAATTGCCCACCTTGGGGACCAGAGAAGGCAGCAGTGGGAAGGGATCCAGAACTACTTGTAGAAGGCAGGAGGCCAGGCTGCAGGCTGGTAACTGGACCTCATCCTGAGGGAAAATAAGTTTAGGGATCAGTTCAGGGTCAGAGGAACTATGTTTTGTCTTATTTTATTTGTGCCCGGTGGTGTTTTCCTTTTCTGTGTTTAATTTAAAGTGCCTTTTGTGTTTCAAATCCTGTTACTTGTAGATATTCAAGAAAACATTTGTTCTTTGTTTAAAAGCCCAGTCTGGTGCTGTGACCACAGAGTCTCCCCTGCTCTGCCCACTACCAGTGCCTTAAGAAGGGTCCTGGGAGGGGAAAAGCCCAAAAATGTACAGGTGCCAACCCTCCAGGAGAAACCCAAATTTAGGGGTTTTCATCTCCAAACCCCAGGAGTCAGCCAGAGGGTTCTCACTGCCCCTCAAGAAAGGCATAGGGAAGTCAGTGAGTGGTGGCAGCTACTGAAGAGTGACAGAAGCCCATGTTTATCCAGTTGAAGATTAATTTTTATTTTTATTTTTAGATTCTAATTGAAACATGCGTAAAAGGTTTGAAAGTGGTCTAGCAAGCAGAAGAGACAGAGACTTGAAAATGCTATGATAATGAAGTTAAGACCAATCACGGCTTTCGTGCATCAACCAATCATTGAAGCAACAAGAGCTGACAGATCACTCTTTAAATCTGGTGGGCTGTGCAGCTGTGGATTGCTGCCTTGATGCAGTGAACTGTTTTGGCATTATCAATGAATTTTATTCTTTCTTTTCGTCCTCCTCAAAGAGATGGGCAGTTCTAAAACCATTTTTGCCACCTCACTCTAAAGTGCCTAAATATTTGTCCCACACTAGGTGGGATGCACACGCAAAAGCCACAGAAGCCAGTGGCGTAGCGTGGGGGGTGCAGGGGGGGCCGGCCGCACCGGGCGCAACATCTGGGGGTTAGGGTTAGGGGGCGCAAATCCACGGGTTAGGGTGCGCAAATCTATGGGTTAGGGGGCGCTAATTACTTGCCTTGCCCCGGGTGCTGACAACCCACGCGACGCCACTGACAGAAGCTGTTTTGGAAAGTTACAGTTCTATCACTGATGCCCTCAGTCATTTGTACTCTGACGTTAATGGGAAAGGGAAACCAGGCTCCAAGCTAACAATCTTTTGCAGAAAATGGAAGAACTGGAATTTGTGTTTATGCTGCATTTTTGGACTAGGTCAGCAAAGCCCTTCAGAAATCAGACCTGTTATTGAGTTCTTGTGCAAGTTTGTACAGTTCACTTCTGGATTTTTTAAGGAAAAGTAGAAATAATTTTGATGAGCTTGAGAAACAACAAAAGCCACCTTGGCAAATGTCAACTACAAAACAAGGAAACAGCAAAGAAATAACAGAAGTGAACCTGATGCCTTAGATGCACTTCAAGAGATAGGTTTAGGATAAAATCCTTTTTTCCTATATTAGATGCACTTGAAGCCAATTTAAAAATAAGAAGTACTGTGTACAGTGATGTTGCCATGCTTGCTAATTTGACCACGACTGGACCTAATGGTCAGGGGTCCCTTTAACCTTAACTAAGCAAGAAATTAAGCAAGGTGTTGAACTGTTGATGGAAGCATACCCAGAAGATATTGACCTGAAACTTACTGATGAACTTTTCACCTGTACGTGACACAAAGGCGTAGGCTTACAGCAGAGCACTTTCATACAGACCTTTATCAAATTGTATACAAGGCAAAAATTCAGATGGCCTTTCCTAAGGTGGAAGCAATCTTGCAGCTATTTCTTAGCTTTATGGTCACTAACTACTTGGGAGAGAGGAGTATTTCAGGACTCAAAAAAATTAAAAATTAAGGACCACAATGTCTTAAGACAGGTTGTCTGCACTGAGCATTCTGTACATTGTACATTGAAAGTGACAAACTTAGACAAACAAATTTTGATGAAGTTTTGGATGATTTTGCTATGAGAAAGGCTAGGGGAAAAAACATTTTAGCCTTACTGTATTTGATGGTTGTAGTTTACTTCTTAAGATGTATTTTAAAACTGATTTTTTAATGACAACATAAAGTAGAATCTAAAAGTGCCACACTGTCAGGTAATCAAAGCACCACTTTAGCTAATGGGGCCTCCTGCTGCTGTCGCGCCGCTGGAGCACGAGTTCTGTTGTCATCCTGAAGCAAAGTTCTTAACCTGAAGCACTATTTCTGGGTTCACGGAGTCTGTAACCTGATGTGTATGTAACCTGAGGTACCACTGTATAGGGAAGTTTTAAAAATGTTTAATGTTTTATTATGTTTTTATATATGTTGGAAGTTGCCCAGAGTGGCTGGGGCAACCCAGTAAGATGTATGGGGGTATAAATAGTAAAATTATCATTATGGAAAGGGACGTCCCTATTTTTAATGGGAGAAATGTTGGAGGGTAATTAAAGTGGCTTTTCATACAGCCTGTTTCTACCATGAGACTGAAAGCTATCATGAATTGTCCTGCTACTACCACCAATTGTACAAAGCATATTATGTCCATGACCTTGTTAGCCTTATTTCCAAACGGTCACGTCATATTGCATGGATAAATGCTAGAGTTTACAGTTTCAAAAATGGGAAGTTGACTACAAAGGATTAGTAATAGTAGTAGATGGTTTTGAATTTGAAGAAATCAGCAGATTTTGAATTTAGGGTAAATTTAGTTCCAGATTTGGTTTTGTCTTCATAAACATTCACATATCCAAAATGGTGAAGCGTGCTGAGTTTGCTTGCAATGCAGAGCCGTCTTTCCCATAGAGCTTAGTGGTGTGTTGCGCCAGGGAGCCGGCCTCTCAGGGGCACCTCAGCGAGTGGGGGAGCTGCGAGGCTTTGCCGGTGGCTTCTCCTTTCCCTGCACACCCACCAGCTGCGCATATGGCTTGCAGGTGCGCAACTTCCCTCCCAAGCCTCTGCGGGGATTGCTTTCCCACAGCAGCTTGGGGGAGAGTTGCACCCCCCATGGCTGGCAGTGTGCAGCTTTGCCCCCCCCCCCACTATCCATGGTAATTTGGGGGCGCTGGGCGGATAGTTGCACCCCGGTGCCGCATCTGCTAAAGACGGGCCTGCTTGCATGCAGAAAAAGTGAGAGTAAATAACAGTATATCTCAAAATTAGGTACAAAAGCATTCAGCTCCTTAGCGCTTTTTACTAATACTTATTTCCTAATCACCCTCTAGTCACTGAAAGCAGCCCTTCTTGGATGTAATCATTCAAATAAATTCCATCTCGGGCTTTTGCTCTATCTTCTCTTTGCAGGATCAAACACTTTACAAAGCAATCCTTTTCTCGCCCCAGGGACTAAACCTTGGCTACTCACTTCCTGCCATGCCAGTGACATCTCTTTGGAAAAAATAACAGCACACATGCAAAGTGCACTGCTTTTATGAGCACTCCTGTTATTGCTTGCTGAGCTTTTTTCCTGGAATAAGCATTGTTTAGTATCTGTCAATATTTCAAGCTGATCTATGCTAGCTATGTTCTTCCCATCTCACCCATTAAATGGAAACTTAACATGTTCTGATCCCAGAGCAACCCTTTGTAGAAGAGAATGCAGGGAGCAGATAACAAGTCAGCTTCTTGGACAAAATGGAAGTGGAGTGGAAAGAACGTTTCATATCTAAATGCTGTCCTTGGAACAAGTGGTGTGGGCTGACTAAGAAACCATCACAGAGAAATTCTACCATCCTACCCATCAGTTGTAACTTTTTCAACAGGGAAGGGTCACACAGAGGCAACTGTAAGATGTGTGGCCCTCACATTTATGATGTTGGCTGAACATTCATCAGTGTCTATGTGTGCATACATGTGGTCAGATAGCTCCCACAAATCTCTCTCTTTGGTGATCACTTGTAGCTGAGTAAGATTGTCTCCCATACACGGTTTTAACAATGAGTCTGTGACTGTGGAGGCCAATTCTGGACCCACATGTCCTTCCACAGTGGAGACATTGGTTTCTGGGTGAGAGTTGATCACGGTGTGATTTGCCAAGCACACCTTCCTCTTAACACGCTTCTCCCTTGTGTCCTGAGTTTGAGCGTCTTCAAAGCCCATGACACCTTTGGTAAAGGCTGTTCTCCAACTGGAGCTCCCACAAATACCAACCCCACAGTAGGGTAGAAGCACAGCTGACAGTGGCAAGATGGTCCCAGAAAGCTCATGCGGCTTCCTCTCTGGTTCCTTTTTACCAACTGGTTAAGACAATTTAATTCCAACAGATTTACCCCCCCCCCTTGATAAGTACCTGATGTTTTAATTACACACTTCCTTCCTTTGTTTTTGTTTTCATTTTATTCATTGTATTGTTTTATGTGATCTTGTAATTTTGTCATAAATGTTGCATATATATTATATGTTTATAGAAAAATAATTTGGATGCCCATTCACAATTATCTCTAGTCCAGTACAGCCAAAATTCATGTTTAGAAATATCATAATACACTCTGTCCTAGAATATGTCACTTCAAAATGCAGGCGGGGGTTCCATGTTTGACTGATCTTCCACATCAATTATTTTATGGATTCCATAAATAGCACTCATTTGTTTATATGGAGGAAAGTAAAATGGGAGCAACACTGTGTGGAAGCAAAACCTACCAATCTAGTAAGCTATTGACTCAATGACCCATCTCAATGGTATTACAGACCACAGCTGTTTTCTTCTCTCCCTGTGAGATTCTGGACTCTGCATGTAAGAGAGGCCCATGGCCTGGCCATTTGGCCTGGCATTTTTTAGGGGCCAGTTTTTAGGGGGTTTTGCTATAGAATGCTATGAAATGATGACAAAAGTTTGGCACTGGTTTTGAGGCGATTGGATGTTGGGTTTTGGGTACCCCTGTGCCCCCTGTTGTTGATATGCAGTGTCCCGTGCACAGCGGAAGGATGAGGAGTACGTGCCACATACTCTATATTGCTTTATTTACACTTCGAAGCTGGTATGTTACAGAAAAAACATCTTGCCTCTGCCGGAGCAGAGAAAAGCATCCTCTCTCCTCTAAAGCACAGAGAGAAAACAACACACACTGAACTGCAAAGAACAGTGAAAAACAGGAAACCAGTGTACGTCACATCCAGTCTCCCTTTCCCGTGGGAAAACCCAACAGCACAGACTGTGGAATGTAAACATTGTCTTGTGACAAGCATTTCGCTGCACAGTGAAGAGAGCAGAAACCAACATCCTCCCCCTTTCTGTGAACATCACTGGGCAGCGTGTTCGTACAATATCAGTACAAACCCAACTTCTGCACATAGGTACAGTGTTGATCCCTTGATACAATCTTGGACAATACATCAGCAGGAATTTCATTACCTGGCATATAGGACACCGTTACGAGTCCCTTCTGAATACGTTCCCTAGCATGTTGCAACTTCAATTGCAAGTGCTTCGTGCTTTGCTTACAACCTTCAGAATTCAGCAAAGCCAAACACGCTTTGTTGTCCTGGTAAACCTGGATTGGACATTTGACAGGAATTTTCATGTCTTTGCACAATTGTAACAACCATTCACAATCTTTAAGTGAATAAGACAGTGCATTCAGTTCAGCTTCACAAGTACTTAAGCTAACTGTTGTTTGCTTCTTGCATGACCAATCAAATACACCCTGATTGTACATATAGCAAACTCCAGACGTACTTTTCCTGTCTGTAGTGTCACTTCCAAAACTTGCATCTGCAAATATCTCAAGACCACCAGACTTCTGATTGTTAAATCTCAGTCTGTAATGCATAGTGCCTTTCAAATAGCGCGCTATGCGTTTCAGAGCTTTCCAATCCTTAACAGTAGGATTGTTGACTTGTCTGCTTAGCAAATTACAGCTAACAGCAATGTCTGGTCTTGAACATCTGGCAATGAAGTTTAGCTTGCCTAGCACACTTCTGTACAGTGTAGTGTCAGAAAATGCTTCTTCAGTGTCATCTACCTGATAACCTGTTATCATCGGTGTGTCTACAGGGTTAGCATCCATCAGGTTTAGTTTGCTTAACACATCAGCAATTTTCCGTGACTGGTGTACTAGAATGTTACCATCTTGATCTCTCTCTATTTCTAGAGATAGGTAGTTGTTTACCTCACCAAGATCTTTCATGTCAAAGTGCTCTTTCAGTTGAGCTAGGGCGTTATTGTACATTGTGACATCCTTCCAAAAGAATAAAAGATCATCAACTTAAAACAAACAATAGTTTCTTTTGCCCCTCCTCTTTGACAAATACACATGGATCAGCTTTCCCTTGCTTAAAACCTAGAGAAAACAATACTTCAGTAAGTTTTGTGTGCCAACACCGTGCACTTTGTTTGAGACCATAAAGGGACTTCTTCAGAGCACAAACAAATCCCTGTTTTACCTGTACGCCATCAGGTGGAAGCATATAAAGTGATTCATCTAGAGATCCGTACAGAAAAGCTGTATTTACATCATGGTGACTAATGTGTAGATTCTCCTCTGCAGCTAGCTTGAGCATAAGCCTAATGCTCTCATGCCTCACTGTGGGTGAGTAGGTCTCGTGATAGTCTTCACCTGGTACCTGTGCAAAACCTCTGGCTACCAATCTGGCTTTGTGTCTGACTATCTTGCCATTTTGATCAGTCTTCGCCTTGAAGACCCATTTGCTTCCAAGCAGTTTCATTCCTGGAACTACTGGAACAAGGTCCCATGTTTTGTTCCTTTCCAAGGAATCAAGCTCAGCCTTCATTGCATTTAACCATGGCTCAGCTTCCTTTGAATCCAAATCCTGGATTTCTTGGAAACTTGAAGGTTCAAATACCTTCTTGGAGCTTTTAACAGCTGTTACTGCTATCTTAGCAAACTCATCAGCAAATCTCTTTGGAGGTCTGCCTTTTGTGGCTCTCTGTGACCTGCGAATTAGCTGTAGGTCTTCAACACTCTCCTCTTCCTTCTTGGGAGAAAAGTGGCCTATTGTGAACAATGGTTCTTCCAATTCTTGATCAGAGCTTTCAGAGGGTCGCATAGAGGCTTTCGCACTCTCGAAATCCTCTGAATCACCCGATTCAGTTTCAGACTCAGAATCAGAACCTTCATCAGTGGGTGTGGGTTGTTGTGGTTGCTTTTGACTATCCTCAGTCTCATCACTGTCATCTGGATAACATTGGAAAATTCCCACATTCTCCCCCCACTTGGCATTGTACTCGACACTTCTTGTGAGCTTAATTGCCTTTGAGTTAGTCATCATTATTCTGTAAGACCCTTTCTGATAACCTAGAAAGATACCATGCAATCCACGCTTGTCTAACTTGGAGTTTTGTGGTGAGTGAACCCACATGTCAGAACCAAAAATTTTCATGTGTTTGATGTATGGCTTCTTGCCAAACATCTTCTCATACGGGGTACAACCAATCGCTGAAGATAACCTGCGATTATAACTGTAAGTGAAACATGAGAGAGCTTCGGCCCAATAATTCTCTGGAAGATTTGCATCATGCAGCAAGATTTTTAACCCTTGAAGCAATGTCTGATTTGCTCGTTCCGCAAGTCCATTCTGCCATGGCGAGCGAGGACTAGACAAATCGTGTTGAATTCCTTTCTCAGTCAGAAAAGCTTCAAACTGCTGAGAAGTGAATTCTCCCTCGCGATCACTGAAAAGAGTCTTTACCTTCTTACCATGCACATTTTCCAACCAAGCACAGAATTCCTTGAACCTAGGAAAAGCCTCTGATTTCTGCTTGAGATTGTACACATAAATATACCTGGAAAATGCATCAATGAGAACCATGAAGTACCTGTTTCCACCCAAAGAGGGCGCTAGTGGTCCAACCAAATCAGCATGAACAATTTGGTATGGTTCTGTAGCTTGCCTACTAGACACCTTACCTTTCGCAGCCATTTTCACCTTGTTTGCTGCGCATGCCTTGCACTTCATGTGGTACCTGCAGGGTTTAATAGTCATACCTTCAACCAAGGCAGGCATTTTAGATACTGCCTCAAAATGCAAATGACCAAATTTCCTGTGAAAATCATGAATACATTCTGCATGCAAACTTTTGTTAGAACCTGCAATGCAACAAGTGTCATCCTGCACAACATCATCATAATACAAAACATACAAACGATCAACATATTCAGCATACAATACATAATCATTTTTCTTTGTGATGATGTACCTTTTGTTCTTAAAGGAAACGTCAATATTCCGCTCATTCAGCTGTCCAACGCTGAGCAGATTATGTTTGGCATCTGGCACATAAAGCACATTCTGTATCGATAAGTCCAAACTGTGAAGAACAACAGTTCCGTAGCCTTTACTGGGGATTGTGTGGTCATCCGCTTGGTGAATCGCACCTTCCTGCGGTGTAAAAGACACAAACAGTCGCTTATCGTTGCACATGTGGTGGGTCGCTGCTGAATCAACCACGAAGAAAGATCTAGACGTCTTCTGGACCTCTGCAACTTTTGGAGTGAAGCGTGAGACCATTGCCTTGTGCTGCGTTGTCCTGGACACCGGACCTTTGCCTTTGCTCTGGCCTCTTCCACGCGATGAGCTTTCACTGCGCTGCTCTGTCTTGGCCCTGGGATATTTGCATTCCCTCTTCATATGGCCTAGACGTCCACACGAGTAGCATTTCACTGCCTTCAAAGCTTTGGCGCCATCTGGTGGTTCCACTGCACTATGGGATGACATCTGCGAAGTCTCCCTTTTGCCCATGCAGCTAGCACCCCGGCGATCTGCTTGATTCTGAATCATGGCAGTATCACAGGCTACTCTGAGTTGAGCATTTGGCTGATCAGTGGTATCAAATTCCCCACTTGCCTCAGCCAGCCTTCTGCAGCTAGCCATCATGACTCTGGCATTAGCCTTCTGCGTCATCTCTGCTGCTTTAAATCATGCTGCTTTATACAAGCTGCGTCTGTGCTGCTTCATTCCAAAGGCAAGTTCAAAACAGCCTCTGCCTGTGAGCCTGTGCCACTCTGCTTATCTGCAGCTGCTTCAAACCTTATTCCAAAGGCAAGTTCAAAAGGAAAGTTCTAAAGTGCTTTCTCTATGCTGCCTTAAATCCATGCTGCGTCACTATTGCAGCTGCTTTACTCCAAGAGCACTTTTAAAAGTTACTTTCGATTTCCCCGCATAGTAACTTTGCCCGGCAAACGGCTTTAAAAGTTCAAAGTCCAGCCATAAAGCCATTAATTAGAAGCTGGCAGGCTGCCCGGAGCAGTAGCACATACCTCATCAATCATCTTGACGCGCAGAGCAGATTCCATTCCGATCTGTCCCCCTGCATTCCGATCCTTTGCCGGCACTCCGATTCGACTTCTGGAGCCCATTCTTAAGATGACTGCGTTTTTCTGGGCCCATAACCAGATGTTGTTGATATGCAGTGTCCCGTGCACAGGATGAGGAGTACGTGCCACATACTCTATATTGCTTTATTTACACTTCGAAGCTGGTATGTTACAGAAAAAACATCTTGCCTCTGCCGGAGCAGAGAAAAGCATCCTCTCTCCTCTAAAGCACAGAGAGAAAACAACACACACTGAACTGCAAAGAACAGTGAAAAACAGGAAACCAGTGTACGTCACATCCAGTCTCCCTTTCCCGTGGGAAAACCCAACAGCACAGACTGTGGAATGTAAACATTGTCTTGTGACAAGCATTTCGCTGCACAGTGAAGAGAGCAGAAACCAACATCCCCCCCCCAGCTTTGAGTGTCTATTGTTTAAGGGGCACAACAAAATGCAGGGTTTAGAAGCAAAGATCACCAGTCACCAGTGTCAAAGAAATGATTGTTCAACATCAACTTTGTTGGACTGGTCATGTTGTTCGGATGCTTCCAAAGCAACTACTCTATTCCCAGTTTAAGAATGGAATGTGAAATACCGGTGGACAACAAAAGACGTTTAAAGATGTTCCCAAGGCAAATCTTTAAAAATGTAGTACAGTGGATCTGTTCCAGAGGCCCTGCTGCAACCCAAAAATGACACACAACAAAGTGCACAATTTAGGTCTTCTGCGCATGCGAGAGCAGCGAACCCAGAAGTAACCTGTTCCGGTACTTCCGGGTTTGCTGCAGACGTTCGCCGAAGCGGATGCAAGTGGAGGGGGACGCAAAACAAGGTTTGACTGTATAAGCACTGATAACTGGGAAACACTGGCCTGCAAGTGCTTCAGTGGGAGAACAGCCTTTACCAAAGGTGTCATGGGCTTTGAAGACACTCGAACTCGGGACACAAGGGAAAAACGTGCTAAGAGTAAGGCATGCTTGGCAGATCAACTCCCACCCAGAAACCAATGTCCCCACTGTGGAAGGATGTATGGGTCCAGAATTGGCCTCTACAGTCACTTATGAACTCACTGTTAAGACTATTTTCATGGAAGACAACTGACTCAGCTACGAGTGATTGCCACAGAAAGAGAGAAAGCCTATTGCTCTGTTTGTGGGGTGTTACAAAATGCTAAAAAATGCAGAGTTTCGCTACAAAACGATTACAAAACTTTGGCAACAGTTTCAAGGTTTGTAGGTAATGAAGCCGCAATCAACGCTCAGCTAACTGCTTTATGTGTGGGCTCCATAGCATAGAGTCCATGATGAATGTCCATTTTTGCATCCCATTTGCAGCCACCCTGTAACATGTAACAGAGAAAGGTCTCTCTGTGTGTATCTCCGTCAGTGCACAAAGGTTGTCTGCTCTTAAATAAATAATCCCATTAATGTTTCCCTGTGACATCTAACATCTATCAATCTGCCTTCTTCCTTTTTCACCCTCTTAGCTGCTCATTTTCCTAAAGCATTGTCCATTTTAATGTCGTGTCTAATCTCTGAATCCATCTGAGATGGTCAGTAGTTGGAAGATGAGGCCTATATAATTTGATGGTGCTTCTCATTCCTGCAGGAGTTAGAATTGCTCTCATCCAATAATGTTTCACAAAGATGCAACATTTATTTAACTGAACAACTTTTACCCACTTTACAGTCAAAAAAGGCTTCCAGAATGGGTTACCAAAATGATGACTATGAATTAAACACACACACACGTGTCTCAATACGATGCACAGGATACAATAAAACAACTGATAAACACTTAAAAACAGTGCAGAAAAGAAGAACAAATAAATTTAATGGGGCTACAATAGGTAGAACAGATGTGTTCTTGTGCAGCTCTGAATCTGTTAGCTATCTCCTATGACTTACACTTGTGATAGGAATCTTTGAGGTCTTAGATATATGGTAATGTTCCTAAGTGTACCAACCAAGCATGTACATAGATCAGCACAGAAAGACCGCCTGAAACCATTTTTTTTAAAAAATATATTTTATTAAGGGTTTTTTTGTTTTACAGTGTAAGTGTAATGCCTCGTATTTCCCCCCCCCCCCCCCCCGTGTAACATTTTTACGAATCCATTTCATTTGTTGAAACTGACCAAATGTTTTCCCTGCAAGGAGGGAGGGGGGATCAGGGAGCCTTCCCATTGTCTTAGGAATTGAGTAATCAGCATTTTAATGGGTGATAGACTATCAGGAAAGGCAATCAGATAACCTGGCAAACAGGAAAAACAACATTCAAATTTCTGTTTTAGACTGCCTTTTCTGTGATGTAGGTATGATGTATCTGGGGGCGGGGTGTCTTAGGTTACACCCCTTTTGTTATGTATGTATGATGTTTCTGGGCGTGGTCTCGATCTACAGGCTGGCAATTTCAAAAGTCCATTGTTCTGGGTTCCTCCTCCTTTTCTGCGTGTGAGGAGAGCACCCTGTTGCAACCAATCAATAAAGATCAGGCTTACTAGCTGCTTTGCTTCTCAATTTTCTCTGGTTGGCCTGTTATTTTCCTCCTACCAATAGGGAACCTATGTAAGGACTCTATATGGGCTCTTGGATACCCCATAAGGGATACCCCCATAATGTGTTTACAACACATTCTTCCTTAAAGAAGGCCAATGATTTTTCAAACCTTTTACTAAGGAGGGTTTCTTTTTTTAAGTGTGCTTTCAGAAGGGCATATCTTAACCATGAGTGACCAACTTCTATGGACCCCCACAAACATTTAGACCGCATTATCCGCAGAGGGGAGAAAAAAGTTCCCTGCAGCAGCTCAATTCTGTCCACGTTTACTCGGATGTAAATCCCACTTACTTTAACGGAACTTTATTGAAAGTAGGCGTGTAGAGGAATTGCAGCCATAGGCTGTATTAATCCTAAACGTTTACGCGCTTACTAAGGAATAAGCCCCATTGACTATAGGGCGACTTAATTCAGAGCAGCGTTGCCCAGGATTGCGCTATACGTAATAAGAGCTAAGCGGAGGTGGTTTCAAGCCGCGGAGCTCACAGGAAACGAATAAGGCTTGAGTGGATGGGGGACTTCATTTCCCATGGTGCACCGAGGCTAGTTTCTCTAGACCACGGTTCCCACGAGGCAAGGCGCGAGCGGCGCGTTGCCTGATGGGAGTTGTAGTCAAGAGGGGAGGGTGTTAAGAGGCCTTAGGTTGCCGGCGGAGTTTGGGTAATGATGAAATCCGACGGGGACGTTTCCCAGGAACTGAGTTTGCTTTGGGCTTTGTGGGCAAAAAGAAACATGGCTTGCAATGGACGGGGCGGCTGAGCGCCAGCTTAGGGGAAGAGGGGCGGGGGTGGATAAACAGCATTTGGGGAAAGGGAGAAGATGCGGATGTAGGAGTTTGGGGCGGGAGTTTTGGTCGAGGCAGAGAGAGAGACGAGGAGCCGAGGGGGTGGGTGGGAGCCCTTCGGCGGGGCTTAGAGCATTGGGGTGGCGCCCCATTTTGTGAGTGAGAGGCATGAAGAGCCTCCCGGGGAACTGAAGAGGATCGGGCAGTGGCCAGAGAGTAAACCTCACTTTGGACGCTAGGAAAACCAAGCGAGGATCTCGCGGCCTCATAAGCACCTGGCAGACACTTCTCGTCCAAGAAAAGTGCATGCCACAATAATCCACAATACTCTTTCCAGAGAAGGGGCTGTCCCAAGTCTCTTGCAGCAACAACAGCGGGAGAGTGCTGTGGCATTTTAAAAGCTAACAATTTTGCACTGGACTTTTAGTTGCTATTAGCTGCAATAGTTTATCACAGCTGCTCCTCTTTGGAATGAGTTGTTGGGTTGGGTGGGTGAAGTCTTAAGAGGTTCAGAACTCGTTTCTGCCTGCGCACAGTGGCAGGCGTGACCATGTGGTATTTGTGTCAAGGTGGTATTTGTGTCAAGAAGCTCTGCGCTTGAGTGGGTGAAATGTTTTGACTTTTAAAGCCTTCTGACTTAGACTGGAGACAGATGTTCTGGTTTTTTTTCTTCCAGAAAGCCGAAGTGGCTTGAAAGAGGGATGTCAGCTGCTTGCAATGCATAAGGTGGTTCCTGCTTTAGTTTCTGATAAGTACCTTTGCAGGGTTTGTAACAACAACAACAACAACTTGTACTCCACCCATCAGACTAGGTTGTATCATTTAAAAAATGCTTTCAATTTGATAAACTCCAGCTGTACAAATCTATGTGTAAAACCTAGTTTAAGAAATTTAGCTTCATATAGATCACTTAAAATTTGCTAAAGAACTATTGGATGTCAGTAGCATTAGCATTGGCTTTTTTTTTCAGCTGGAGCCTCTTGGGTGGGTGCCATTGCCATTCTAAGAGAACAAGGGAGGTGTTCCTGGTGAATTTTGGCATCTCTTAGCACTGATTAGCTAAAAGGTTGTACCTTGCGAAAGCCCTGTTTGTGTCACCTGAATTGGATACTTTGTTGTTCTTATCTGTAAAAAGTTGTAGATAGCACTTTTTGGGTTGGCTAGCTGAAGTTGATGGTGGTGAATGGTGGGAAGCCACCTACAGTAAATTTTGCTTCTATTTGAGGCAGCCATCAGCGTTTCCAGTGCCTTTTGTCTCTAGCTAAGTCTTGTTGTTTCTAGTCTAATCCATCTAGAGCTATTGTTTAAGAAGCGCCTGGATCTCAAGTGCTTCTTCTGTTGTTGTATCTTGTTTGGCACTTTAGGAAAGAGGTTTGGTTCATATTCCCTCTTTTTGAATTTGTTTCAATCTGTGAAAACTTTTTTTTCTTTAAAGGGCTGCATGATTTGATTTGGCATCTGCACAGATTGTGTGAAGAGGTTTACCACGTATCCAAATGATGTCTCATTTCAATTGTTGTGTGTGGAAAGGTATGCAGTATTGATGGGGATGCTGGGAAATTTACATGCCCAGTCATTGTGAGAGATAATCCAGATTAGGTTGGCCAAGGGAAAATCAACCAGGTCTGACACTAAACCAAACACAACATTGTATGACTTAGCCCAGCATTTGGAGATGGAATTTATGTAACTGTGCAAAGGATAACCAAGTACTTGAAACAAAACTTGGCAAGCACATACCTTACTTGTTTGAGCAGAAGAGGTAGAAACAACCTGCTTATTGAATTACCTGGTTGGTGTGATTTTTGCCCATATTGTTTTCTGCTGAACATTATGAATGAATAATTCCCTTTCTTCACCTGGTATAAGTTTCAGTACTCACACCTGTTCATGTACATGGCCAGTGTAGGTGACAGTTTAGGTCCATGTTTAGGCTTGCAGACCTCATGTGTCAGACTCCTTAAACTAGTGTTAAGATGCATCCCAGTGCTTGATTTCTATCATGGGAGTTCTAGTCTGCTCAGAAGTAAAATGTTCAGAACTAGGGGCCTTTTTCCTAATCTAAGATTCATGTGAAAAAGATATTTGCGTTACTCAGGTTAGGCCAGATGTAATTATATCAGTTGCACCTGCAAGATGTATTAAAATACAGATACATTTGAGTCCATCTTGGGCCCTTGGAATAGGAAAGGGAAGAAATGGAAATATATGATAGAATCTCTTGAAATAGCTAAGTACCGTATTTTTCCATCTATAAGATGCCCCCATGTATAATACACCCCTTATTTTTGCGACCACAACCAATCGCCAGTCCAACCTCGGCACTATCCGTGTATAAGATGCCCCCTATTTTTTTGACATTATTTTTCAGGAAAAAAACCTAGTCTTATACACGGAAAAATACGGTATATCCTGTGTGTGTAGCTAAAAATTAAGCGGTGTTTGGTGGAACAAAAATGTTTAATTACTTTTAGATTAATTGATTAAAATCCCCTCTTTTCAATCATTTAGCAAGATTTCCCTAATTGATCTGTAGAGCTTTTTTTTTTTTTTTTTTGGTTAAAACAAAACGCCAATAACTGGTTGGTTGGTTAGAACATGGTGCTGATAACACCAAGGTTGCAGTTTGATCCCCATATGGGACAGCTTCTTATTCCTGCATTGCAAGGCGTTGGACTAGATGATCGTCAGGATCCCTTCCAACTCTACAATTCTATGATTTATTATTTATTTCCTGCATTTATACCCTCTCTTTCCTCCAGGAAGCTCAAGGCATTGTACATGTCCCCTTCATTTTATCCTCACAACAACCCTGAGAGATAGATTAGGTTGAGTGGTAATGACTTGCTCAATATCACAGAGGGAATATGAACTCTGGTCTCCCTGGTTCTAGTCCAGCACTTTACTTACTATAACATACTGGCTGTTTAATACAAGAACTTATAAATATAGCAGATAGCAGGCACTTTCTGGGAAGAGGCACCTCCCATTTCTCTCACAAGCAAGAAGGAAATGACTCTTCTATGATTAGGTCTAGTATAATAACATGCACACATATTATCTAAAAGCCACAAAGTTTTTATTTCAGTGCAAATTTTAAACTTACCTGCCAGCTATAACTCCTTTGTTTTCCCCCACTCCCATCTCCAGGCAGTTATAGAGGCTTCCAGTGACTTCTTAACAGAAGATGTCATCTGGGCTCACAGAAGAACAGAAAAGGAAGATTGAGGAGAATAGGAAGAAGGCTTTGGCAAGGAGAGCAGAACGACTGGCAGCTCAGCAGGGTGTTGTTGCTAAGAAGCTGCCTGACCTGCAGGCGCTTTCTAGCTGTCAAGGAAAACTGCAGCAGCCTTTGAAGAAGGAAAACCACCACACCAGCCATCAACTCCAGGTTTCTGGAAACCATGTGGTGCTGGGGAATCTTCAAGTGCCACGCAGTGTCTGTAGCTCAGACCTCCAGGCACCCATTTTGTGTGGTGCCCAGCAGAGGGGTTGTTCAGAGGACTCCAGCCAAAATCTAGGCAGGCAGCTGAACAGTAATAAGCAGCTCTCACCAGTGGGGAAAGACTGTCTGAGTCACCCTCATGGGCATTATTCTGGCCTGAGCGCTCAGGAGCAAGGTCAACCCATCCAGTGTAGTTCTAGCACATTGCAGCCACCAAAACATTGTGCAGAACAGCATCAATCTACATTAGACGCTAGTAGGACGCTTTGCAAAAATGAAGGCACCCCGATTCGGAAAATATCTCCCAGTGGCATTAAACATATGCTACCAGTGGACACCAGTGGCATTGTCGCCAGTGACAGTGAAATGCAGGCAAGTGCCAGAAATCCAGCCTGCGAACTCATTGCTGAAAAAGAAGGTAGTAGCACGTTGCTGTTCTATGGCACAAAAAACCTCCTGACTCCTGTAGAAGGGGGCAGGCAACGGAAACTGCCCGTTTCGGAGGACACAGGCAACGTTGCTGAGACACAGAAAAAAGCGCATGATGGCCTCAGAGGGAAATGTGTCAAGCACTCCGATGACCGTTTCCGGGTTGAAATAGGATATAATGCCAAACTGATTGAACTGTTCAGGAGTTTGCCAAGCAAAAAATACGGTAAGGTGACTGATCATTTCCTGTGCCTCTTGGGATTTTCCATAGATGGGGTTGTGCTAGATCTTGTGGATAATGCAGAATTGCCTTTATTTGTATGTTCTGTCTCTTTTAAAAACAGCAAGGACCCGAGCCCTCATGTGTGAGGAAAAACTTGAATGAACTGCAAGAATCAGGGAGACGTGAGGTTAGGGTGGGCTTCTGAAGTAACATCTGAATCCAGGAGCATGTAGAGTGGGGCTCCCATAACCTTTGAGAGGTCTCTAGTTTCTCTAGGCCCATTGCTACTCAGTTTCTCATGAGCTACTTATCTGGTCCTGATACTCCTTTAGGCAACCCCCCACTCCCAATAGTGGAGTAGAGAAGAGTAGAGCTGGAACTTATTGTCCCTCTCCTTGCATGCGGAGTGAGAAAAGAACACAGGGATTCAAGCTGGGAAGACAGCCTTTTCACCTTATCTGCCCCTTTCTCCAATGTTTTCTTCACTCAAGGGGACAGGCAGCAAATGTTGGTGGAGGAGGAAGCAGGATCACCTTCAGATAATGGGTATGATCCCAGACTATTCCATCAGGACAGAGTTTTGGGAGCCATAGAATCCTGGGTTCAGTTCCAGTCTAGGCCGTGGAGCTCTGCAGGTTCCTTAATGGGTTTCTTTCCCTAGAAAGTTCAAGGCATTTTTATTTCAACTGGCTTGTAATGTGTGACACCTAGTTTTATTGCTGACAGTTTTGATGTGTAATATTGTTCACCCCTGCTGCTGCTGTCAGGTTATTGGTGTGCGTGTATGCGTTGAGTATTGATCGTATTGTATGTTCTTTGTAATGCGTTTAGAAATGGTTTGCCAGTTGTACTTGTATTGATTATATAACAGTTTTCTTTTATTATGTTGTACAGGGCCCCAAGAACATCTAGTAGAAGAGCAAGTTATTATTTACTTATTTTTGGGTTCTGCCTGACAAAGTCATGCTTGGAACAGATCCACTGTAATAAACATAAATGGCTAACTTATATTCCAGTGGGTCTACTCATAGTATGAGTTTGTTGGATAGCAGGCTTCTTGGCCTTTTGTCTAAGGTCAGGCAAAAAAAAAAAAAAATCAACTTGTTAATTAATTTCTTAAGGCCATTGTGATGGTCAATTTGATGTGGGGTGGCCATCGCAAACCACTGATTTTGGGTGTCATGAAATGCCAGAATAGATTTATTATTACTTGTCTTCTTAATGCCAGAGAGGGGCAAAGTGGCTTGTGGGATGTTATGCCGCTGGTGCCAAAATGACTCCCATCAGACTTGGGTACTCTGCTTATGTGCCTTGCCTTGGTGAGAGGCAGGGAGGGCAACCTTTTACTGCTCTTCTCAAGCAGTAAAATGTCTTGCCCTAACTCTGATTAGAACTCCTGTTTGAACATGAAAGAGAAATTGCTTCCCATGGCATTTGAAATTCCAGATCTTCTTTAGCTGTCACAGGCACGCATAGGCTGTGTTGTGCACATGTTAAGTCTCCCTGGTAGTCTTGGCCTGCTGTAGTTCTGCTACAGTTATTTCTGCATGCAGAATCCCAAGTATATCCTACCTCATGCTCCACATATGGTTCTCTCCTGACCTGATGTCAGCACTGACCATGTCAGCACTGCCAATGGGGCCAAAAAAATGAAACTTCTCAGTGGTGGTGTCAGGGATAGAACGTTTAAAAACAACCCCTAAAACAGCAATTTAACAAGACTATTGTTAACAAGACTATTGATCCATAAAATGAAAGCAATAAACAATGTACTGCAGTCACACAATCAATCAATCAGCAGCTGCACTGGGTTCCACACAGTCACAAAAACAACAAAAAAGAGCCACAAAAATGCAAAATAAATAGCAAAAACAGACAGACCTCAGTGTAACACTCAAAATGGAAGTGTGTCACTTAAATCGGAAGCATAACACTCAAAACGGAAGTGTAACACTCAAAACGGAGCATGTTCGGTTTCTTCCTGGTTTTCAGTGTTTGGGTTCCAAGTTGTTTGAGTACCAAGGTGTTTGAGAACCAAGGTACCACTGTATACATTGCCATCTAAACAGGAGATTCCCTATCAGGCCATTAAGTCCAGGGGCTTAAATCACTTGACTGGACCAGTGGAAGTGCTACATAGTGCAACGTGTGCTGCTATGCTAGTGTAGGAATTCTGTGCGCAGGTGCGACTTGCCATTTCTGAATATATTAACAGAGCCATTTCTTCTCCAAAATGACTCTCTAAATCCTGCTTTGTTTTAGATCCTGCAACAAAGATGTGGAACTTCAGTCTGGAAGACTATAGCCATCTCAGTACGTCATAAGACAATTGACATGCATATTGGGTACAGAATGAGTCGGCACAAAATCTGGGCCACAGAGCCTATGGTTTCTTTCTTAATATGATTTGCTTATTTCATAGCAGAGAAAAAGTAGTTTATGTTCAAAATTTGGACTCTAGATGTACAACAAGTGCATTATTCAAAGCTAGTCCTATGCACAGTAGACCCACTGAAGTTAATGGGCATTACTAACTTAGATTCCTTAATTTCAGTGGATCCACTCAGAGTAGGATTTAGTTAAGTACAACCCTAGATCTTTCTCATAAAAGAGTTGTTCAAGAGCTGTTTGAAGAAAATTATTATTCCGAAAAGAAAAACATTGTTTATTAGAGTGCAGTTTGGGATTATTATTTTTTAAAGAAGAGGTTTTTGTAGCACATCAGTAATTGAAAGTTCAGAATGCCAGCAAATTCTTTGCTCTCCAAGTGTAACTCAACTCACAGAGGGAAGAGTCCCTGCTGAGTTAGGAGTAGGGAGAATAACTGAATGTCTTCTGAGCTTCCTGCTCTGCTTTTCTTCTGCATTTGAAAGTCTCTGGTGCTTTTTCTCTCAGCTGTCTTCAATTTTCTGCTTTCCACAGGCAGTTGATTCCCCCCGTCCCATTATCCATTTGTTCTTTTTTTCTTTGGTCAACCTGTTTTTCTCTATAGTGGAACAAGCAGAGCAACTTCCCTCTGTGACTTTGACACCTCTGGAAGGAATGAAAGCAACCTCGAGGGCCACTGAGTCATCTTCTGTTGGTAGAAGTCCTCCATTGAGGTCCCTCTTGCAGACATGCAGTGGCTGGCAGAAACCATCGGCAACCATCAGAGGGAAATGTGTGCTGATTTCATACTCTCGGTTCGAAGTAGACATTGGCTATGCTGACAGCGCCATAGGGGTGTTCAAGCAGTTGAATTCCAGGAATTATGGTGAGTGATCTAAGCTGATGCCTTCACTTCAACAGTGTAGCCATGGTCGCTGAAGCTTGCACCTTGTCTTTCCAGGTGGTATTTTTCCTCTTATTACCTTCCCTACATAATATGTCTCATGTACCGCTTGTAATAAAAGCAGGGAGTTGGCAGACATAGATACAGGATTGAATTAAAGCCATATGAAAATATTAGGCAAGACATGTCAAATAGAGTATATTTTATACTTGAATTATTTTTTTAAAATATACATTTTGTTGAAAACTGGTTGCTTTTTATGCAGTTCCTTTGGCTGTTTTTGATATGTTGCGTTTCGTTACTAACATTTATTCAGAAGTCATTTTTAGCTTAATTGCAATGAAAATATAAAAAGCAAGGAACAAGGAAGTTCTTAGGTTAATGCATTCCATTGATGGCATTTTCAAATAGCATGTTTGTATGTGGCTTCATTTACTCATCTGTAATCCTGGTTGTTGATGCCAGTGTTTTAAAGCCCTACCTTTGTGATCAGGTCAGCATCCAGGTTTCTGCTCTATATCTCATTGGAACAAAACTGAGGGATGAGAAATTAGCCTTTTTTGGTCATGGTGCTATGACTGTCAAATGCCCTGTCTCCCAAGGGAAGCCTGCTTGTCTTAGTATCTACTTTATTTGGAGAGGACTGTTTTGCATGATGGTTTAGCATAACAAGGGTGAGACAGAGCTAGCCCAGATTCCACCCCCACACCTTTCTTATCTGGCCCAGCTACAAGGCGATCAGAAGTTTCTGTTTCTGTTTTTGATTAGCCACCGCTTAGTATGTTGCGTGTACCCTAAAATACAGCGGTACCTTGGTACTCGAACAGCTTGGCTCTCAAGCAAATCAGTTCCCAAAAGCCACAAACCCGAGTGAGTGTTTCGGTTTGCGAATGCTATTTGGAAGCCGAATGTCCGACGCGGCTTCTGATTGAAGCTCCTGCAGCCAATTGGAAGCCGTGTCTTGGTTTTCAAACCGTTTCGGGAGTCGAATGGACTCCCGGAACGGATTAAGTTCAAGAACCAAGGTACCACTGTATGCTTATTATTAAATACATATAGTGGAGATCTTCAAACTGTGATTTATGAAGTTGCCTCATCTCCATTAAAACATTTTCTAAAAAGTCAGGACAAGAATTGTAAGTTGTACTAAAATTTATCCAAATGTGCAAAATATACATATAAAATAGAACAAGGACTATGTAATAATAACATGAAGTGGGAGGGGAAACATATAGACAAGCATTGTCCATTTGTCAAAGTGAAAAATGAATCATCCTGTAAATAACATGATATCAACTATTACACCCAGTGAATATGGAGGACAGAAAAAAGAAATTTGGCGTTGTAACCGATTTAAAATAATCCACCTGCTTAGTTGTCACGAACAATTTGATGCTGGTGAATATATTCTCGATTGCTAGAATTTCATATAAGGTTGATGTACTTCGTACTTGCTTATTTCCATATTATGACTCTTACAGATATGAAGACTAGAAAATGGAATTTTCTCCTGGAGGACTATCTAAGACTAAGTAAGAAGCTGCCTCTCAGCAGGTTTTATTCTTTTGGAGGGGGGTTTACTCACTTAAAACTAGGTTCTTAGAAATGGTCTCTTAAAGGTACTTGACATGGTCACGAGTTTCCCTTTTGCCTCTTCTGGTGCTTTGCAATGGGGATAATGCACTCACATTGAAACTTACTTATAGGATGGCATCATAACACAATATTGTCTGTGTGAAAAGTAGACATGTTTATTAGCATTTGCAGCCTAATCTTTTGAGTATCTTCTACATTTGGAAAGGAGAATCTGTGGTCCTCCAGATGTTGCTGGCCTCCAACTCCCATCAGCTCTAACCAACAAAGTCAGAAGTCAGGCATAGCAACATCTGGAGGGCCACAGTTTCCCCATCCTTTTTTGCACACCTTTTTGCACACCTTCAGTATTGAAGGCAGTTGCATCTAGTAGAGCAGCTGTTGTTCCTCTGTAGTAGGTCTAATGGGTAATTTGGCACAGATTTATTCAAAGGTAGGAAAACTTCCATCCTCTTTGCTGGGGTGAATGTGTTTGTGTGTATTTTAAAGCCATCCTATTAGGGTTTTCTCCAGGCCCAGAAAGATAGGAAGCTGCGCATCATCCTAAAACAAGTCTGGAAACAGAGAATGCAGTCAGATATTTCCTGTACCTTCGGACAAATGTTCAAGTTCTTAATGGATTAGTTGCAAGGAAATAGTAAGCAGGCCTTTGTAGATGCTCTCAGCTCTGGTCTAAAAATCCAAGACCCAGGCTCTACAGAGTGTGAATGAAGCAGCTGGCTCTATGCAAGCGGAGGCCTGCAAAATAGTGTGCCATCGTGAAGGGTGCATTGTTTGGGCAACTGGGGGTGGGGAAGATTGCTTGTTAGGAGACTGAATTCAACACTGCACTCTACCCCTGCTCACTATCTCCTGAACAGCTTCTCTGCAATTACTTACAGTTATTTATTTTTTCTATATGCATGTTGCTACAGCTGCTGGATTGTGCTGTGGAATGGGGGTGTGAAATGCCTATCTGGGCTCTCTTTGTCTTTTATTAAACCAGCTAGGGGTACAAATACAGAAGCTGGATTCCATGTGCATGGCTCTTAGTTTCATTGGTACCACTGTCACAAAGAGTCTCCAATCCCCTAATATGGACTTTTCTACCATAGCACAATTTCCTTTAAAAAAAGGATCTTGCTCTTTGTATCTTAACAGTTTTACCTGTTTACACACAGCTCAGCTGTCTTGAGATAAAAGGTCACTTGGGGACAAGGGAGCGGGGGAAACATTTTTTGGATGAATCACTCAAACTACTGAGACATCATGATTTTCCAAGCCTGTCCGCAAAACAGCAGCGATGGCATAATTGCAGCAATTTGCTAGTTTATAATTCCAGCAAGTAACTTTCTGAGCGTAATAACAGTGCAGGACTCTGTTTCAGCAGGGAGAGGCTTCTTTCCTTGCTGGAGGAGCACAGATTAAACCAAAGGGTGCATACTGAATAGCCTATCCTACAAGCACAAATAGAAATTCTTTCACATATTTATATGCTTTCACAATGAAGGATTTTGCCTGGGTAGCAGGGGTCTAATCTGCTGCCTCCGTTCTAGAGATAACCGAAATTAACTGTAGTTTGCAGTCAATACCCAGGCTCTTATAACGCGAGTGCACATCTGAGTCTGCTGAGTGTTTTGTTTTCACTGTCAGAATTATGTTCCAGTCTGTTGATTTCCATATTTTAGTGATTTTAGTTTTCTTTGAAAGGAAAGGCCGCTTGCAGGATTTTGTATCTTTTTATTTGTTGCAGTGTCTAATACATCGTGGCAACATTTTGATTGCTGTGTCAAGAAAAAAATTAGTGTCAGTGCTAGTTTAAGATGAACAGACAGTGCTTAATCCAGAGTCATTATATTCAGCATTTTTGAAATGAATCATTTTGTCATTTTATTTTTAGAAGAGGAATCATTTTAAGATATATAAACACTTGGCAATTCTCACTGTTGTCCACTCCTGATATGATTCTGCTTAAAAAAAAATGTCTGAGAAGACGGTGGGAAGCAAAGGATGTAGGGGACTCTTTCTATTGGTGGGTTGCAGACTGAGATGCTAGTGAATTATATTTCAGACTATTTCACTTTAGTACTGTGTTCAGTTCAAATAATTAGCTATATAGGTGTTTCGTAATATTTTGTGTGTGCAGTTCCACACAAGTGAAATGTAATTATGAAGTTTGGTACTCTGCATGGAGTTCAACATTATAGCGGGAGCCATTTTAGAAAATTGAAAGTTTCCAGTCCTTATTCATGTGAAATTAGGTTTGAAACTGTGTGGGCAATGACCTGTTAAATCTCAGCAGTCGGTGGGATGGATCAATAAGATTTCCAGTGATCGGTGTGTGCAGATTCAATAGCATAACTTTTCTGCTTGCCAGAAAAATAATAAACTATGCAAACTAAGCAAAGCTGTCCAAACATGCTTGATTTGCATAACAAACAAACTTTGTTTTGTTATAGAACTTGCCAAAATAAACCTGAGCATTTTTTGAAAGTACTGCATCACCTTCTTTCTTTTCCTAGCTCTCTGTTTATATTATGTACTTGTACATGTGTCTATGCACCTTGCTTAGATTGGCACTTTTCACGAAGTCAATTCTTTATTGGCTGATCGACTGCAATAAAGCATTTGATTGAAGAAGTCATTCTTGGGAAAAGTAGTCTTTTTCTGTCTCAAAATGAAAGAACCATAAAATATGTAAGTAAACGTGCAAAGGAGGGTGGTCTAGGACTCTGTTTGTGTGCTTGTTCAAACTTAAGTGAAGGTTGTTTACAAATGCTCCTAGGGACACAAATCCTTCTTGTGTGTGTTCCTTTTAGTTGAACTGCTAAGGAGCCTTCCAGCAGTGGAAGTGGAGCCGTTGCCTAAGCCAGTAATACAAGCCTTTGCTGCTCAGTTTGAGAAGTCTGCCTTGAAGGTTGCTGACATTCCAGAAGCAGACCTTTCAGGACTGGATCCTAAACTTGTGGCCAGCCTCATGCCATTTCAGAGAGAAGGTGTGAAGTAAGTCAAGCCCTGGGTCTTCTGAAAAACACACACCATTTATTTAAAATGTTGGCACTTGGATTTAGTTTGAGAGTTGTTATCATCGCCCCCCCACCTTCCTTTGCTTTCTTGCTTTGCCAGCACAATCTGGAAGAGGTAACTTGTATCTCTTGCTGTTGGACCCACATTGGCCCAACAGGGAGGCAGGGACTTCCAGGGGTGCATAAAACGACACATGCAAAAACAACAACAACAACAACAACAAAGCCGTGAATGGCTGTTTTCCCCCTTGCTAATTCACCCCTGCTTTTATTACTTGAAGAGGATCCTTTGAGTTATCGAAAGCTGACATTCTCAGGGAACGGACTCCTGTACCAGGAACGTGTGGAAGGCACATAACCTTGATTGCTAACTATTCTTGCTAGCTACTCCTTCCCCCGTGTAGGGAGAACAGAGCCTGCTGCCTTTTCCACTCCTTGAGAAACAGGCTTACTAGAAACTGCAATTGGGATCTTTTTCAAGGCACAAAGTAGTGGACTCGTTTGAGGAAAAGGCTTCTGCTAATCAGTTTGACATATATTTGCAAGCTGTTGCTAGACTACAGTTCTCATCATCCCTGACTGCTGGTCCTGCTAGCTAGGGATGGTGGAAGTTGTAGTCCAGCAACGGCTGGGGACCCAAGTTTGAGAAACACTGACTGAGATGGAAGCTGTATTTCTCCTTGAATCAGAAGAATCTGGGATAAGAAAGTGGGTTTTTTGGGGAGTTCTGGTATTTAACTTGCAACTAGATTATAGAACAGGGAGCAGGGAGCTGTGGCCCTCCAGATGTTGCTGGGATACAATCCCCATTATCCTTGAACACTGGTGATGCTGGATGGGGATGGTATGAGTTGGAGTCAGCAACATCTGGAGAACCACAATTCCTCAATCTTGCCTTAGAAGAACTGAATTCACTGTGGAAATGGAAACAATAACCCGTTGGTCTATTTCCCTCCCCTCTTTTTCAGTTTTGCAATTGCCAAAGAAGGTCGTTTGCTCCTTGCCGATGACATGGGCTTAGGGAAAACAATCCAGGCAATCTGCATTGCTGAATACTATCGAAAAGAGTGGCCTCTGCTGGTGGTCACTCCTTCTTCAGTGAGATATACATGGGCGGAGGTAATGCCTGCATTTTCTCAACTCCTTTTTAGTCTTCTGTCTTGCTTGTCTTTCACATTCTGAGAGAGCCACCGCAGTCATTGGTGCCGATGAAAAATGAGACAATGGGGGCAGAAAGGAATAGTGCTTCATGTTAGTCCTCAGCTTTGAGGAGTTACAGCAGTCCTGTCACTTGGCATCCCTCCTTCACTATTGTTTGCGATTCTCATTCATAATTCCAAAAGGAGTCTTCAGAATGGAGATCATGGAGCTGAGAGCCCAGTTTAGGGGTGAAAATGGGCATATGGAAATACACGGAGATTCTTTAGTCTCTTTGACCATTGCATAAAACTCTTTACTTGGCAAATGCAGGGAGAAAACTTATTTCCGTCTTTATTTATGAAAAGAGCAGCACAGGGATTCTGTTCAAATAGTTGCCCTGGCCTACTTTGTAATGAAGTGGGTAGTAAAAGCCAGTGTGTGTTTTAATTTAAGAATAAATTGTGTTTGCGTATTCAGTATATTTTTAAGCAGACTGATTTTGACCATTGCTTTGGATGTTTTGAGGTTTTTTTTTTGGGGGGGGGGAGTTTCAGATAGCTGGGCTTATAAGTGCTTAAATAGCTAAATATAATGATTTATAATCCTGGCAGGAGATAAGGATTGAGAAAGCCAACAGCTTTGTGAGATGCCTCTGGTCTGAGAATCAGGCTAATACTAATGTTCATTTATGATCTCATCATAGCTGTATTTATCTTAGTAGTGAAATGAATAGAACAGAACAGGGCTGTTTGAGTGGAAAGACTGCTGCGCACCATAATCGGCGGAAGCCATAAAGTGCAACTGCTGTTTGTGGGTGAGCACCATAGCCAAGCCAACCGGACTGCAACTTCTTCAGGGACCTTGACAGGCTGGGCTCCAGCATGCTTTGTGCTTAAAATTCACCTGCCTGTGAATGTGTCCACCCACAACTTCACTCCCTGTTCTGTCATTATGAGATAGGTGTCTCATGGGGGGGGGGGCAACATTCCTCGCATGACACCCATCCAGATGTCAACATAGCTCTCTGTGAAGTGCTCATCCTTGTGGGTGTACCACCTCAGACTGCGGAGATGGATCACATAACAGACTGCTTTGAAAGAAAGGAAAGGGAGAAAGACTGTTTCCTCTGAAACAAGGCTAAGTTGGGAATGCTCTAGTTTTTCTGTATGCTGGTGTTTTATTTTTTACGGATGAACTCGTACTTGCAGTCCAATGTCCCTTCAGCCCAGGCACAGACTGACCACTTCATTGAAAATTTGGTTTCTGCAAGGAACATAATAGGGCAAGTGGATACCTTTTTAATTAGGTACTTTCTTTTGGGGGTAGGGTGGGATCTGGAATTGAGTCCCCAATTGGGAAAGGCCTTAGCTCAGTGGCAGAGCATCTTCTTTGATGCAGAACGTTCCAGGTTCAATCCCTGGCATCTCCAGGTAGGGCTGGGAGAGAACCACTCTTGGAACTATGGTGAGCTCCTGCCAACCAGTGGGTGCAATAGGGAGCTAGATGGATCAACAATCTGACTTGGTATAAGCAAAAGAAAACAGATTGCTGTAAGTCAAACACATGTTTCTTGGCACAAATGGCAACAGAATACCTTTCAGGTATATTTCAGGTGCAACCAATTAACTTTGTGTGCTAATATAACTGAGATACAGTAGGATTTGGCATTAAGATCAGGGCACCAGGAAAGATCCCCCCCCCCCCAGTGAGGCTTGTATGATCACAAGATTGGTAAGCAATAATTATTCATGTCCTTTATTATCTCAAGCGATTATATTACGGCTGTAGTAGCTTTTGGAGTATTTTTGATATAACTTCTATTGTATTAATGGAACTGTTTTTAGCATAACCTTAAGGTTTTAGCATAACCTTATGGTTTTAACATGTCTATAGATGGTATATTGAACAGATACTAATTATTGTTTCATGTGTTTGGCCTTAACTGGAGTATGCATAGACACTGATGAATAATGTATTTGGTAACGGGTCTCTGTCTGTTTTTGCTCATTCACATTTGATGCTGAATACATGACTTTTCACATAAATTGAATTTTAAAATCGGCCTTTTCGTGCACGTTTTGGTTTTCTTTTGCATGCTTTGTTTTTTTCCTGCATTTTGAGTTGGTATAAGGCAACTTCTTGTATCTGTATCAGGCATATTACCTGAGATACAACACAGGCTGACTAGGCCTTTGTGGAACTCATGTGAAAAACAGCTGGTGCAGATGCAATGCTACCCTCAGTATCCACAGAAAAACATTTCAAATGATGTGTGCTGGGGGGATGAATACAGTTAAGTATTGTATAGTACTTAGCAAACTTTTCAAAAAGTGCCATATGAGCGGTGTCAACTGTTTTTGAAAGGTGGCTGTAAGCTTTAGGCCATTTAGATATAAAAGGAATTTTTTCAGCTCATGTCTTTTTCTGCCTTCGTTCTTTTCGCTGCTTGAGGCTTTCCACAGGTGGCTTCCTTCCTTGAGCCCAGATGCCATCAGTGTCATAGCAACGGGCAAGGACTGCCTGTCGGCAAGATTGATAAACATTGTCAGTTTTGACCTTCTCAGCAAGATGGAGAAGCAACTCAAAACCACCTTCCGAGTTGTGATTGTTGTAAGTAGGGCATCCTGGTGGGGGAGGCAGGTGGCACAGTTTCCCTGGGCCATTCAAAGGCAGAGATGGGGGACGTGTTCACTGCAGGCGTGAGGGCATATTAGACGGTCTCAAGACATGGAAGGCTCTTAAGCTGTAAATAAAGCTTGTCTGAATTGAAAGTTGGTTCATGTTATGCTGCCATTTGCACAGTATGAAATTAGAAGTGGCTGCTTTTCTAATGCTTACTAATAGCGACTGTGTCCTCTTAATTGCCATTTCATTTTACACTGTTCGGCAATTATAGCATACATTTGCTTCCAAAATGTATTGTTTAGGACACCACTTAGATGCAAGAGATTCTCCCTGTATTTCTGGAAATGTGGATGTTCTTGTCTGCTCTGAGGGGGCCAAGAGCTTTCCTGTTACCTTTCTGGTTCCCTGTATTTAAAGTAATGAGCAGCTTTTCAGGGCCAAGGAATGGGACCTAGAAACCCTACTTTCCAATCTCATGAATTATGTATCCATCTCATGGTCCAGAAGGACCAACTCATGCCAAGTTCTGATTTGTTTTTTGTTTTGAGGTTTTAGGACAAGCTGTAATCACGATTTTCTCATGCCTTTCTGGGCAACAATGAGTTCTAAGGGACTTGACTATTTTTAATGAAATACTTTCTCCTGATTGCAGTAAGACCTTACTGAAGACTCCAGTGATACATACTGTTTACCACAGCCTGGGGAAATTTGACCTTTTAGTTTCTAGAATTTGTACATGCAATTGGCTGGGGCAACCCAGTCAGATGGATAATAATAATAATTAATAATAATAAAATAAAATAAATAAATAAATAAAGGCAGTGGACTGGTAGTTCTAAACTATGAATCAGCATTATGGGAACAAACTGTGGAGAGCCTTGGCCTTATGTGTTCCTCCCCCCACCTCACTTGATGGACACAGGGAGAAGATTGAAAACTTCTCTCTTTTGGTTTCTGAGTAAACTAGAGATTCAATGTATGACCAAACTCGGAATCTGACTTATTCCAAGCATGGTCAGTTTAAACAAACCATGGTCAAACTGTGGTTTTGAATCCTGATTTGCTAGCTAACACAGTTAGAATAAACCAAAGCCAAGCCATCGTTTCCCAGAAAAGACATTTTCCTAAGAGAATTTCTGAGAACATTCTTGTTGGCCACTATTCCCCTCTTCTTCCCCAGATGCCCCAGAATAATGCTAGGTTTGTGGCATTATGGGGAATGTAAAATGGTGGCCAGGCTGCTGTTTCTACTTGAAAGCTTAACAGAGAAACTATTTCAAACAAGGAAGGAGAATTAGCCACTGCTAATGCTGAGCTTCACCCCTGCTGAAGAATTTCTCCTTCCGCTGGAGATGTTTGGTGAAGTGGTCCACCCAATTTCTCTACACACAAATAGCATGGAGAATTTCAGGGAATTTCAGTCATCATAACCCACAGTTCTAACACTTCAACCCTCTGTATTTACTTGGACATTTCCTTCTCATCTCATCAGAAATTCCCTTTCAAGTAAATGTGTTCTGGGCCACAGCCAAAGAATTTTCTACACAGTTGAGTGCATCTGATGCTGAGAGGTCAGCAGATACCCAGATCATCTGCATCAATTAAGGTCCTGGAGCCAAGCAGCTTCTTAGATCTCATCCTCACAGTTAAAAATATATATATCAAGCTGCTAGCGTTTACTCTTCAGGAATAGTGCCCCTCAGGAATCCCTTGTACAAGTGTGCAAGTGCCAGAGGTGAAAGTGCCATAATCCCAACACTTCCATTTTCTGGTTGTCTACAAGGTACTGGTCTGTGAGGTCTTTATAGAGCAGGGATGGGGAACCCCTGGCCAGTCTTGGCACCCAACACTTTGCTTCCCAAACCACACGCACCCACCCATCAGCTGATGTCACTGGTGACTTGCGTGGCTCGTGTAGTTTCTCAGTTTCTGTGTGGGACTTAAGAGTGATCTTTTCCCTTTTCCTGCCACTATGGGCAGCCTGCAGCTATTGCAGCACTCAGTATCTTCACTGGTCATTCTGATGTCGCAATATTGTATTTAGATGCAATGCGAAACGATTCTCTGCTCCACTCCATTCCTCTTGCACAACCGCAAGGAGGAAATCTGAAGCACCCGTTTCCATTTTCAACTACCGTATTTTTTGCACCATAACACTCACTTTTTTCCTCCTAGAAAGTAAGGGGAAATGTCTGTGCGTGTTATGGAGGGAATGCCTACGGGTGGCGGGGGGGGGGGAACTGCTGCAGTCATGAGCAGAGGATCCATGGTTCCCCTTCCTTCCCTCCTCCCTGGCTCGCTTTGAAACAGCAAAGCGGGAGAATAGCCGCTGAGTGGGGAGGAGAGAGGGACAGAGAGCCTGCTTCTTTAAAGGAGCAAAGCGGGAGAGGAGAGGAGCCGCTTACACGAGTGTAAGCGGCTCCTGTCCGGTTGGCTCCTTTAAAGCGAGCAGGCTCTCTGTCCCTCTCTTCTCCCCACTCAGGTCGCTATACATAGCAGCAAAGTTTTTCAGCTCGCTAAGCCAGGGATGAGCGGGGAGGAGGGAGAAAAGCAGAGCCTGCTTGCTTTAAAGGAGCAAAGTGGGAGAGGAGAGGAGCCTTCTCCCCTTATACCCCTCTTCTGCATTATTAGCACCATCCTTCTCCACCCACCCCACGCATGTTCCTTCTCCCCTTAAACCCCTTGCCTGCATTATTAGCAGCATCCTTCTCCACACACCCCACACGTGCTCCTTGTCCCTTGAGTGCTTTTCCTTCCCTCCCCACTTAAAACATGGTTACAAAGCATGGATCCACATGGATCCTCAGGATTTTTGCACTGGGTCACCCCAAATTCACCATCAGATCACATAGCATGTCCATGGCTACAGCCTGCACCAAAAAACACACACGCACCCACTGTTTCATGGGGCCGCAATGGCGCAAAAACGTGGTTACAAAGCATGGATCCACATGGATCCTCAGGATTTTTGCATTGGGCTACTCCAAACTCACTGTCAGATCACATGTCTGTGGCCACAGCATGAACCACAAAACTCATACATCCACTGTTTCGTTTAGAATATTTTTTTTCTTGTTTTCCTCCTCTAAAAACTATGTGCGTGTTATGGTCGGGGGTGTGTTATAGAGCGAAAAATACGGTAATTTGACTTTGTCGTTTTGTCTGAAGCAGGCTAGGCTCTTAATGTAATAATAATATAATAATAATTTTTTATTTATACTCTGCCCATCTGGCTGGGTTTCCTTAGCCATCCTGGGCGGCTTCCAACAAAGATTAAAAATACATTAAAACATCAGTCATTAAAAACTTCCCTAAACAGGACTGCCTTCAGATGTCTTCTAAACATCAGATACAGTGGACCCTCCGGATACGAACTTAATTCGTTCCGGGGGTCCGTTCGCACCCCGAAAATTACGTAAATAGAGGTGCACTTCTGCCCATGCACGCGGCGCGATTGAGCGCTTATGTGCAAGGCTCGCTGAGCACTTCTGCACATATGCGTGTGGCGAAACCCGGAAGTATACACTTCTGGGTTTGCCATGGCCTCTCGCAGTGTGGGAACCGCCAGAAGGCCCTTGGCGCTGGACCTCAGTGTCTGGGCAATATGTGGGATTTCTGGGAAATGTTGAAGGAGGCAGGGGGAATAGAGTAATTCACTATGGAAACAATTCTGATGTCTTAGAGAGTGATCTAATTTACCACATTTTATTTGTGCTTAGTAAACACAGCTAACTTTGAAACTGCCAAGTTCGCCTCATATTTGAACCCATTCACTGTCACTAATGAACTTATGAAATGGGAAATTTTCTGCAGAAAAATAAAACACTGGAGGGAAAAAAAATAAAGGAAGTCCCATTTTACAAAAAAATTCTGCCTCGCATCACAAGGCCTAACCATGCTATGCTTTACATGGGAGAGATGGGGGTGGATTTTCCATACTGTGGATGTTGTTTATTGAAATACAGCAGAGAGGCTACCAAGTGCTTGGGAGCAACAGTATTGATGAGTGGGCCATTCTTCCTAATCACCTTGTCCCTGTTTGCTGTGCAGGTGGAAAATACACCTTTAGTGTTTCCTCCATGGGGCAAACGGCAGCTTTGTGTGTACACGTGTCATTTTGATTGAGAAGAACGGTATGACAGGACTGGGTAAAACCCCTCCCCTGCCATTGCTCCAAAGAAATAGGCAACTCCCTCACTCCTCAGTGACTGTATTTTGTATTAAAAAAACAAAACAAACAAACAAACAAAAACCATTGCGGATAATCACAGTCATTGATCTCCCACTTAGTGTGGTTTGGCCCTCATTCACGTTCTTACTAGATATGTTGTAGAATTGAGGTCCTGCGTTTTGCATCCAATAGCCTCTGCAGCGTGTTGTGCTTCCTCGCTTCCCTCTTCAATCCTCCCTCTGCTGGTGGCTGTTACTAGCATAACCTTATTGCTAACCAAGATTGAGAAAGCAGTTCCTTCCAGTTGAAGGGGGTATATTATCCTTTCTGTGCGTGGCTGCTTACTCGTCCAAATACGACAAGATGAGCAAATTCCCTGGGAGGGTGCCAATTTCCTTAGTGTCCCGAAGCTCGATGTTGTAACAGCAATGGCAATAGAGCTCATTCCAGGAGGGGGAATTCTCAAATGGTAGGTCTATTTGCTACCTGGCGAGCCTTTTAACAGCAAACCGGTTGGCTCCTAATTAGATTTTCTCCTTTCTGGTGGTTTTTCATTAACCCCTTCCTTTGGGGGAATCCGTGCAGGGCAGACTCGCAATTATCTGCATTTAAGAGGAGGCTGTGCAGTGGCAAAAAGAATATTAATAGCGAGAATCGTTTCTTCCCCTCCATGGGCTTGGTTATGGTTGTTGATAGATCAACAACAAGGATGTGCTTTCCTTTCACAGTGACTTCAGTTTCGAGCAAGCAATCCTACCTTATGTTGTGGAGGTTTGACAATGAGTGGTGCTGTACCTGTCTAGGATTATCTAAGATAATCACACAAAATATCAGGACAGTTTAATTTGGCTTTCCCCAGCCTTGGGTCTCCAGATGATGTTGGACTACAACTGCTGATATCCATGATAATCGGCCATGCTGGCTGGGGTTAATGGGAGTTGTAGTCCAACAATAACAACATTTGGAGGAATGCTGATATAAACTGCTTTTTGGTTGTTTGGCTATCGCTCTGGGTTTCACGTACTCTCCCCTTCTTCTGTTTTAGGATGAGTCCCACTTTCTGAAGAATGGGAAAACTGCTCGATGCCGGGCTGCGATGCCTCTCCTGAAGGTGAGCATACCAGGGTTTTCAAAATTGGGCATTTGACTTTTAGGTGCTGTGTATTCAAGATGCCTGGTATACAGGCAAGAGCCAAAATAATTTTGCTAGGCTGCTACCAGTGCTGTAGTGACAAGTTGGGAGCCATACAAAATCCCAATATGAGGGATGTAATTAAATTCTGTGCTTTTTCACCTACCTATGATGCAGATTGGGCAATTTTGGTTTATCAGTTAAACTCTACAGCAGAATGCATGAAATAAGTTCAGAAATCCTAAGTGTAGTACAAGATTGAATATTTAAATACAGAACAAATGCATAATCATTCCGAAGTATCTGAGATTTTGAGTATTTTAGGATTATATAAATGAATTCCAGGTCACAGAGTCTGCTTCAAAGTAATATTTCCAAGTGAAGCTGCCCTGAGAAATAATGATCTGTCTTTTATTTGCTATAAATTTTGTTATGTCAGTAACCAGCAATTAAATTGATTTATCCCAAAGCTGATAGAGCCTTCCATAAGTATTTCACACAGACCTCATAAATCTGTTTTTCTGGTGTGTAACCTAAAAATCCTTAAAGTGGCTTGGATGAAGGATATAGAATCAATAATGGATTAATAAGGAGCCTTTAAATTTCATATTTATTCTGAAATTCTGTTGAAGAACAGGTCTGAATATAATACTTCTGAGAAAAAATAGGCATAATTATAATATTAAAAGCCTAATCTTTGATATCACTTAGGCATTGATTGCTTCTGAAGATAAAGTAGCATTTCTTAATATCCATTTTTTTGCTTCCTTATAAAAATTTCTGAGGAAATCACTTTAAGGCAGTGATGTATGGAATTTTCAAGTAGGCCCATGTATAAAACATGGAGCTGAAGTTTGAAACACCATGAGTTTTCAGAAGTAATTATTCATAGTAATGTACCTTGCGTCTCTACTGAGGAAACCTAAATTCTGCACAAAACACTGTTGTTGCTCTGCAACCAGGTGTTGATGATTGTGTAGGGGCACTTTTTGAACCTATAAAATGAATCAAGAAGTTTAATTTACACAATATTTAGATTAGCATGATTTTCCAAGTGAACCCTTAACATCAGGTGTGCTTTGGAACTGGCAGAATCTGGCACTCCTTTTTTATTATTATTTTAAAAAATGGAAATATGAATGCTGTTGGAAATATGAATCAGACTGAGTATGAATATGAAATATGGAAATATAAATTAGTTTGCTTTTGAGGAATGAATATAGTTGTAAAAAGGATTCTAGTCCTTAAGGTCTTCCAGAATTCTTTCTTTCTCTGCTTAAGAGTTTCTGAAAGCTCTGTTTTCCTAAAGGGTGGGTGTAGGAGCTCTGCTACTATCTAATGTCAAAACACTGCCATTTTCAAATTGTTCCCTTTTGGGTGTAATTTGAATGTCCCAGGTGTGACGGATATACTTTAGGTTCTTTGCATCCGTGATATTTAGTTAGATCCTAACCTTATTCCAAAGTTGCAGCGGGCATGAGTTATAATACTGTTTTATGACAGAAATGAAATTTCCCCAAATGTGCAGATGCTGTCTCCCCTCCGGTCCCATTTCATTCTCTCCCAAGAAGCAAACTTCTGCATTGAAATTACCATCAGATATTTCCATTCGTGTCAGGCAGGGCAACACACACTTTAAATGTTAAACAGCTGACAAGGGCAGAATAAGAAGGAATCGGGAGGATGGTTACAATTGTATATCCAGCACAATGAGCATTTAAATAGTAGCCATCATGCAAAGCATGCCAGGCAGCGTGCTGTAGGCCACATGCTGTGAACATCATTAAAAATCCAGTAAATCACTGTAGGAGAATAAGACACTTTTGCATATTGAATCATTTTTATTTTTTGATATTTCCCCATCCTTCCTCCTGCTCTTTGAAGCCTTTTGATACCCAGTGCAGGGATCTGGCTATTGTATCATTGGCTCTGCATTTGAATATGCCTATGATTCTTGAATTTCTCTTTGGGGAAATGTCTTCTCGGTGTCACCTTTCATCATACAAAGAACATTCTCATTGCAGGAATTGTGCTGCTGATGCTCATGGCACCCCATAGCAGTTGGCCGGGTAGGACTGTACTGCTTACCTGGCTTCCAGATGTCAGGAACACCGCCGGTCACTGGGAGGGAGGTGGGGTGAGGTGTAGGAGGCTGCCCTGGGGTCGGCGTAGCGGCAGAGCCAATCCAAACTCTTGCTGGTGCGTCCACATTGCACCAACCTCGTGTAAACCCTACACAAATCCAGAGTGGAGTCCCTAAGATGGTTGGATGGTACAATGTATGCCTCCTTCCGGCACTCCTGCAGCCAAGTTGATTGCTCTGATTTCCTTTGGACCACATCAGTGAGGCCAAGAGGGGGGTCCAGCTGAGGATCCATACACACTACCCAGGCTTGCACCCAGGAGAGGTCACGCAGTGGTTTTACTTCACCCCAGGGGCACACTTCATTGTCTCTCGAGACAGATGGGTATCCATCACCACCACCACTATGAGTGTCATCTAACAAAGCAAAATGGGAATGATTGTGTTACTTCTAATTACAATACAGTGGTACCTCAGGTTAAGAACTTAATTCGTTCCGGAGGTCCGTTCTTAACCTGAAACTGTTCTTAACCTGAGGTACCACTTTAGCTAATGGGGTCTCCCACAGCTGCCGCCGCGCGATTTCTATTCTCATCCTGAAGCAAAGTTCCTAACCCGAGATACTATTTCTAGATTAGCGGAGTCTGTAACCTGAAGTGTCTGTAACCTGAAGCATCTGTAACCCGAGGTACCACTGTACATGTTGGCATTTATACCATGCTTTCTTTGAGAGCTCCAAGTATGCTCTCTTCAGTGGGCTTCACAACAACTCTTTCAGATAAAACATTATTGTTATCTCTACATTGCAGATATGGGAGCTGAGGCCGAGAGCGACATGCCTAAGACCACCTAGTTAGTTGCCAGCAGAGGCAAGAGTCGAACAGGGGACTTCTTGGGCCAGCCCAAGACATTTTGCTCCTTGAGGCAGAACAGCATAATTAATGCCTATCACCACTATCACCAAATCAAGGTGTATGGTACCCAAGGCCAGCCAAGTTATTTTGGCACCTGGAAGCCTCATAAGCATCTCTCCCTGGCAGAAAAACACACACAATCATAACACACTGTTGCTCTTTCATGTTACTCAAAATCTGCCGTCTGAGGAAGCCATGTCAGTCTGCCTAGCGGTGGGGTCTGCTAACCCACTGTGCTGTGTTAGCTCTGCTAGTTAGGGCCATGTTTACCTTTTTGGGTGTCCTCGAATCTCTACGTGTGATAGCAGCCACGTAATTAACCTTTTGCAACATTTATATCCCCAGGCTGCCAAACGAGTCATCTTGTTGTCCGGAACCCCTGCCATGTCCCGCCCTGCAGAGCTTTATACGCAGATTGCAGCTGTCAGACCATCCTTCTTCTCTCAGTTCCATGCCTTCGGGCTCCGCTACTGTGATGCTAAGCAGGTAACGTGAGTCTCTATCCTTGGCAAAGCAGAAGCCAGGAAATTATTATTTGGGAATAATAATAACCTTCCATTCCGTGAAGCGTTTTGTGCACTGCTATTCCCTTTACAATCTCTCAGTGACGTCTTGCTGCGAAAGGGCAGATTTCCGTAGTGACAATTGGGCATAGCTTCATGGTTACTGTAAGATTTTCTGCTATTTCTCAAGCATCTCCAGTTAAAAGGTTCCTAGCCAAGTGTTAGGGCTGGGATCGACTTTTACCTGAGGCCTTGGCTAGCTTCTGCCTAGCCTAGTTGTTCACCAACTAGATTGTTCACCAACTAAGGAAGCCTGACTGAACTTGACCTCTGTGATTACCAATTAACTCATTAAATTGATCAGTGTGCAATGTCATAAATAGTGTTGTCATCAATCATATTGATAACTGGCCCCATATTCTGAGGTGTAATGTTGACAAGGAAAAAAATATGGAATTGGACATTACTATGAACCCGTTAGTTCTGTATTCCTAAATGGAAAAAGGATTCAGTCTCCAATATGCTTTTTGATTAATGAGTTTTAAGCTACCAAAAATATGAGCATGATTAAATGCTATTCTTTTTTTCTTTATATTTACCACTAAATCAGATGTTCCAATGTGGTATGAAACAGAAGGTATAATTCTTCTAATTATGATTATGATGTTTGCAAATATCAACAAGCTGTAACATCTCAAGGGATAATGCTTGCTTTTGCAGTGCATTCGTGATTGTATCATGTCTGCTTCTTTGCCTGCATTTATACCTTCATTAAAATTCCCTCCAGTTGCTATTTCACTTTCCCCTAAACAGAGTAGATCTTCAATTAGTTGATAAGAAACACTCATCTGACGACTGAGTGCTACATAAATATTCACTGATATTAAACTCATCTGTCCAAGCTTCCTTTTATCATAATATATTGACCTTCTTTGTCTTTCCTGCTCTGAATAACTTCACACAGACACACTCCTTTCACTTTTGTACATGTGCCAGGCCCAGTCCTAATGGGTCATATCCATTTTGCTCAAATATAGACCCATTGAAATAAATGGGCAATGTTAACAGTTATTTCTAATGTTTCTCTTTGATGTGCATTTCCTGCATATACATAATATCACCTTGCCATTTTTTTCAGAAATTGAGGTACTTTTCTTGTTTTTAATGGGAGGCAAAAGGTTAACGGGCAAATACATACATACATACGTACATACATACATACGTACATACGTACATACATACATACATACATATTTGATTATTGTTCTGGCCAAAGGCCATGACAAACCCCAGTTCTTTCAGACTAGGTATTTTACTTTCGGCCTTAGTTTTCTTTCATATATATATCTTTCTTCATATTTATAATGCTATCTTATAATGGAAAGACGTTGATTCTCTCTGCTTTATGGCATTCCTAAAGTCTGAGGTATATGTGGTTATCACTATTCCTTATTTACTGTTTTTTTCTTCATTCTAACTTTTTCTTCATTTCTTTCTGTTGTGAATTCCCCTGTTTCAGGCCATCCTTCAAGGATTCTGTGGGCCCTCAACCCTTCTTGCACCACCAACTCTTCCCACAAACACCCTCCCCCTGCTGTTTTCCCCATCACCAGGCTTTCTCCAGCCCAGCTGATAGTGGTGCAGGATGGGAAGAGGAATTGGTGGGCAAGAGAAGGGTTAAAGTTCTTCTCCTACCTGCTCCCCTCCCCCTTTGCCAATGTTCCTTTCCCTGTTGTCTTTGTGATGTGTAATTCTTCCCTGAGTTGCTCAAAAATACGATTAAACATTGCTCTGGGATCCATAAGGATAGAAATTGCCATAATAAAAGTAGGATATAGTCTTAATATAAATTGTATTGTCTGGGTTAAACAGCAACAAGAAAATCTCAAACATGAACACCTCAGTTTAAAAAAACAAGACCCCGAAAAATACTCCATTTTAAACGGAATTGATTTAGCTTCACGGCAGAAGACCACAAATCTCTAGCAGATGCAATAAGCAAAGATGGAATTAGTTTATTGGTTTACGATCCACAACTCCTTGGCACTTCTTGCTCATAAAAAAGTGCAACAAATGAAACGTCACCTGTTTTTATTTATGAGCCAAATTTTATAGTTGCCATCGAGCCATTTTTCAAAGCAGGTGATGTGAATAGTGAGCATTAAAAGACAGAAAAGTGCACGTAGGTTGTCACAGATGCTCAGCCAGGAGAAGTTCAGGAGCTTTGCTGAAACATGCGACCAAGTAATTTCTTCCACGGAGAATGGCCTGGGTCAAAAAAAGCGGCTTCTTAACTTTGCTGTTTGATATCCTAGGAATCCAGGGCATGCATGTTTTTAGCGGATGTAGTTTTACAAGGCCGTTGAACGTTGTCAATATGATGATTATGCTTTGAGGCTCTCTTTAATTGCCAACAGGGTTCTGAATAAGCCGAAGGAGTGCAGATAATGAATGCGCTGCTAGCTGCAGAGTTTTATTTTCTGAAGATCTCCGCTTTCATTTAACTACCAAGCTCTTGTGGGATTCAAATATATACTTGAAAATGCATGGGCCATGCCTGCTGAAACCTCAAAAGCCAGAAAGGGGAGTGGACTAGTGGCTGGGGAAGGGCTTCAGTGCCCTGCCAAACAGAGACTCTTCTGTTCTTGATTGCCAAGTTGATCATCCCTCAGTTGCTATGCCGAGAAAACTGTAAACACACTTTAGAGTTCCGTTGCAACTAGAGTTCCATTGCAACGCTAGAAAGAAAGGGGGTTGATACAATTTTCATGATTCAGAGCTCCTTAGAAAAAAAATGCTCATGGCTCATGGATTGGATGCACCTTAGTTGTCTTCACTGAAAAGTGGTGCAAAACACTTCTGCTGATTGCCCTTATTCAGGCTTTCTCAACCTCGGCCCTCCTAATGTTTTGAGACTACAATTCCCATCATCCCTGACCACTGGTCCTGCTAGCTAGGGTTCATGGGAGTTGTAGGCCTAAAACATCTGGAGGGCCGAGGTTGAGGAAGCCTGCTCTTATTTATTACTGACATACCTGAGAAACAGACTCCAGATGTGTGCTCCTAAATGTCTCGCACTGACATGCCCATGATTTGCCTTACTCCTCCAATCAGACATCCTCCGGCAATATCTTCAACCCAGATACCTTCCTCTGCTCTGCTTCTGCTGAAACCTACATTGTTAGTTTCAGCCATAGTAGATAATTGAGACTAACGTAATTCATGTAATAAAATAAATAAACGTTTTAAAAAGGCATTTCAATGGATGGGGAACGTTAAAAAAAATGCAGAAAGCAACGTAATTATTTACATAACTTTTGTGGACTAAAACAACCAAAAATAGTAAACACTTCTCATTCACTTGTGTGATTTCTGTTCCTGACCTCAGATGAACATACAAATTACAGCACAGTTACAGTTGGAAAGGATGACAGAGATTAAAATCTTTGGGGAATTCTCTTTGCATATTGGTTATCACACTAATGCTCAGCCTGGAACTCCATTTGGTTTTTGGATCACTAGAACACTTTTCCAAATGTTTCTTAGCACTCGTGTAAGCTCAAACCTTCTTATTAGTATTATTTTAAAAATTCAAGTTCTGTTCCGTATCTGAACCCCAGTGCATAGATGTGCAGTATACTCACAGTTCTTGCATGAGTGATGATGCTACTGATGATGTTTTAAAGTTTTTGCTTCCTCTTGTGTGTCTATTCCACTCAGCGGCCTTGGGGGTGGGATTATTCTGGTTCATCCAACCTTGGTGAACTGAAGCTTCTGCTGGAAGAATCCGTCATGATCCGTCGCCTGAAGTCTGACGTGCTCTCTCAGCTCCCTGCAAAGCAGCGCAGAATGGTGGTGGTAGCTCCTGAAGGCATTAACGCAAGGACAAAGGCTGAGCTGGCAGTGGCTGCAAAAGAAATGGCCAAGGGCTATAAGAGTGTAAGTCGGAAATATTGTTGGGCGAGAACATGGCTGCATTCCATCACAATGATGAACGGTTGCTTAAAAATCTAAATATACAGTGTGCTGTTTACATCTGAACCCTGTGCCAGTTTACAAACCTGGGTTTCCAAAGGGTTGCAAAGTCACAATATCAAGCTGCAGTTTGTGCTCTGGTTTGCCATTCTACAAACTACCGACAAAGCACAGTCATGGTTGTTGCTGTGCTCTGTCTTTAGAGGTTGCTGAACCATGGAGATGGGAGAGAGCAACAAATTTCTGAAGCTGCGTGCTGAAGAGAGAGGAAACGAAAACAGACAATTGGCTGTAAACTGTGGTTTGCCTGTTGTACATTTGAAAGCTCACACCATGTTACTGGTTCTTAACTGTGGTTAGTACAAACCATGGCTTGCTGTGATGTCTGAACTGAGTTTCTGTCTGCATAGTTCGAGATACGATAGACAGGAGAAGGGTAGCTCTGTCTCCACTGCTTAGCTGATGGTCCAGGCAGTTGACAGGGACCAACTTTGGAACCTGTGTTGTTGACTCTGCATGTCCTCAGGAGAGAGGGAAAAATGCCAGCCTAATGTTTGCTGGGGTAACTTCCATCAAGACCTAGCAGGGACAGATGGCAGCTTGTTGTTGTTTAGTCGTTTAGTCGTGTCCGACTCTTTGTGACCCCATGGACCAGAGCATGCCAGGCACTCCTGTCTTCCACTGCCTCCCACAGTTTGGTCAAACTCATGCTGGTAGCTTTGAGAACACTATCCAACCATCTCGTCCTCTGTCGTCCCCTTCTCCTTGTGCCCTCCATCTTTCCCAACATCAGGGTCTTTTCCAGGGAGTCTTCTCTTCTCATGAGGTGGCCAAAGTATTGGAGCCTCAGCTTCAGGATCTGTCCTTCCAGTGAGCACTCAGGGCTGATTTCCTTAAGAATGGATAGGTTTGATCTTCTTGCAGTCCATGGGACTCTCAAGAGTCTCCTCCAGCACAGATGGCAGCTGCCTCATGATAAAACCTGCATATCCCTCAGTAAAGTTCTTCAGCTATGGCAACGAAAGTCAGAAGCCTGCAGGTTAGGTCCATTTCACACATTATTGAAAGGGGAATATGTCTTTGTCATTATGTGCATGCTTATCAGAAAGCTGGACATCCTCATAACTCCAATGACAGTACCTGTATGAAATATATATGTTGTATTCACACAGGACATTTTTAGAGTTGCATTTAGTGGCCCAAGTCTGCTTTATACATTAGGCCTGTGCTAGATTTAGGATAAAAAGTTTAATCAAATAACAACACGTTGAGCTAGAGGGGGAATTCTCATTCCTACTCTTACTCCTGCTAGAGCCGATTAAAGGTCCTTGCACCTCTTTTGGTTTCCATAGGGTGTTTATTTCTCACTTCACCTTTAATAATGACACCTTTAATAATTCCACAGCAGAACAAATTATCCAGGTTTGGCAAAGCAAACCAAACATACGCGGGGGCAATGGAGGTTTATACTTGTGTAAATATATTTTAAAAATTCAAGCATGTCATCTTTTAGAATTGTGGCTGCAGAAATCTGCCACATGTGAATCCCACTAGTCATGTGCTGCTAGCTACAACCTTCTGGACCTAACTGACGGGTTTTTCAAATATCTGTTTGCAGAAACAAGAACAGAAGGAAGCTCTCTTTCTCTTTTACAACAGGACTGCTGAAGCCAAAATTCACTGTATCATGTAAGTTGCTGTTTCACAGTATCACACAAACCTACCTGACTAGGTGATTCTTGCTACAGTGGAAAGGAAACTGCAGGACAAGATTGGCAGCGAAATCAAGTTTGGGAAAAATGTTAATTAAAACATTTAAGCACTGTAGCATTGGTCTCGGTATTGAACCAGCCTGGCAAATATTTTACAGAAATGTTATCGTTAAAGTTATCCATTGTGCAGAGGGCTGAGATAAGATTTTCTGGTTCTGCTGAAAATAAGCAAATTGAGTCCTAATTGCTTTCATTTCAAATGTATTAAACTTATTTTGTACAAGGTGACGTGTGGATCGATCTTAAGTAGAAAACAACTGATCATATTTTGATGCAGAGATTTTGACGTAATATGTTCGTTGCAGTTGGGAAAAGTCCTGACCTTTATAGTCTTCAAAAATGGTCCGTAGTTTCAACTACATGTGAGAAACAGGTCCTTGGAACTGGGATTTGGCTGAATTTCCAGTTTTCTGAATAAAATAAAAGTTGAGGACCATTGATCTAGGACCATACACTGATTGCTTCTGGAACAACGATCATATGTGTATCTTCTGAGCCTCCTATCCCCCACTTCTCGTTCACTGTAGAGAATATATCTTTGATTTATTGGAAAGTGGAAGAGAAAAGTTTCTGGTATTCGCTCATCACAAACTCATCCTGGACACAATCTGTGAGAAACTGGAGAAAAAGGTAAATTGATCTGCATTTATTACTACTCCTTTTCCAGGACTTGGAGATCCTGGTAAACTCTTGTATCATTGGCACAATACAAAGCTGCCTGGAACCTATTCACAATGGTGTATAAAAACCCATTGTGTACATTTTCTTACTGCCATCTTGTCTAGTGTTTTCCAGAATTCACAAAATACAAACCTGGCCACTGGGATTAATAACCTTGAAGTAAACCAGTCAACATCAGGAGGGATTAAATGCGTTAAAGATAATCTTCTGGCTGTCAGTTCTCATATTTCAAATCAATAGCATGTCATGAACTAAAGCTTTAAAAAAACCCCGACTTGTTAAAACGAAGCAGGCATGAAAAGTTGACCTATATAAAGTTTAAACAGTATGAAAAATATAAATAATTACATGTAAAACTGACTCATTAGCATTCCTCCCTGCCAACTGAATAGCCATCTGACATAATTTCTGTAGCAAAATTCCCTGTAGCCAAAAATTCCCTGTGTGTTTGCCATTGACCCTGCCACTCCCCTGACTTGGAGCTTTGTTTCTGACATCCCAGTGAGCTTCAGAGAAGTCCCACTGGCTCTGGGTGCTTCCAAGTTTCAGAGCTAGGCCAGAGAGCAGCTCCTACCTGCTCCATAAGTTGTGCTGGGGAGATGCTAATCAAATTGAAAGGTGTGGTCATGTGACATTTGTGGCACTCCTGTCCCTCATAAATACAACAGCTCACAGGCCTTCCCTGTACTGCATGTTCTAGCCTTCATTGGAAGGGAAAGCATTTGGTTCCAGAAAGATAATAACCTTCCTCATCCGTGGCATCTGTATTTAGCCAAGATTTAATGCAGCTCTCCCAGATTCAAGTTCACCTTGATGTCCCTGGTATCAATGGCCTTCATATGTCAGGGCTGCCTTAAATATGTGCTAAGGCAATTTAAAATAGGTTTTCCTAGATAATGTTCTCGCTCTTCAAAGATATCAGAAATTGTTTATTATAGTACTGGGCTGAGTGTCAGGATGAGAACCTTGTTACCTGTTCCAAGCAGTGGGGAGAAGGGTCAGAGAGAATGAAGGGCCAGATGGCATGAGGGAGTGTTTGGGGGTAAATTAGCTAACCAGCCAACAACTCCTGTTTATTGGGATTGGCTGGCAGGTATGTGATAACTGATGGCCAGCAAGCCTGGACAAGTACAACTACCTAGCAACTCTAACCTGCTTGGAGCGAAGGCAGGTCAAAAATATAACAAATGTAAGATAAATTATCTGCTTTGCAACTTGACTAGTGAAGGAGTGGGATCCCAATGCTCCATTTGGCATGGCTCCAGTTTTCAGCCAAGTGAGGAGAGAGGAGCAAGCCCTGATGATAAGTGACCCCTTGTTTCCTCGCCTTCCCTTTCAGCATATTGGGTACATTCGCATTGACGGCTCCACACCCTCAGCTGAGCGCCAGTCCCTCTGCCAAGAGTTCCAGTTCTCTGACAAGCACTCTGTGGCTGTCCTCTCCTTAACGGCAGCTAACATGGGGCTCACCTTATCGTCCGCTGATTTGGTTGTGTTTGCAGAGCTGTTCTGGAACCCTGGGGTAAGACAGCTTGGATACTGTCTGGGTGTGCTCCTCCTGAAAGGACGCTGTTCAGAGTTTAAGATAAAACCATAAGAGGCTATTTGTGAGGAAACTGGATTGTGTACTTTATGTGTTAAAGTACAATGACTTTGTAGCTATGGTTGTTAGATGGAACCTATAAAAATAAGTATCTGTCTGGTGGTGATACATGTTTTGCATATTGTATTTAATACTACTGCTGATCACTCAGCTCCCACTACAAATAAACATTGCTGATAGTCTGCTTGATTTGGCTTTGTTGAACCAAAACACACTCTTGCGGCCTAATGACTACAAAACTGTTCAGTCAAATCTCCCTTCTGCTCCATTTCAGGTGTTTGCGTGGCTAAGGTTTCCCTTTAACAATTACACCTATTTATCATTTGTCAAGTCCTCTACAATCTTTACTGAGGAAAACCTAGTTAAAAAACGACGACATGGATGCAGCTAAGCTCCAGTTAACTGGATTTAGCCATGACAAACCTTTCTGGGATTTTGCCGATTGGGTTACACCAAGCACTATCACTTTGTTTGTATAACAGACTTCATCTGAACTCTCACCTTCCTCTGCTCTCTCTTCAGTGACCCCCTATCCCCCAATCTTCTCCTAAGGGTTGGGGGATCCTCAGGAGCAGGAGGGAGAGCAGAAGAAGTCCTTTTTGTATGTATGTAACTCTGTTTGCGCTACTGTATGCAAGCCATTGTCCTTAAAGTCACAACTTGTATGAGGTACACCACTCTTGCTCCTCTTCTGAAGATGGGTAGCTGGGGGTGAGAGAGAGAGAGGCTTTCCCTAAGTCACTTGTGCATCTAGGTAAAAGGTTGAGTTTAATTCGGGATTCCATTTTTACAGTCCAGCAGCCCCATCCCCAATTTTCTCCTCTCAAAATGAAGTTGGCAAGAATGCAGTAGAAGGCCTTTGCTCCAATAACCACATACTGAAATACATTGCAGTGCTTAGGTTAATGTCATGATCTGTACATTGTAAGTGCTCCATTGTCTCCCAAGACAGGCGGATGCCAGCAACTTTGGTATCGTAACTGTAGTTTGGAATAAACTTTGTACACTTTCAAACAGTACCTCTTTTGTGCTGTTTTAATGGAACATCCTGACTCATTTCATGGAGGATTAGGTTTGCAGTGGTTACTGGCCATGAGTGTTAATTGCACTCTTATCTAGGCGTCTAGTTGACTACTGTGGGAACAGAATCCCATATGGGAATCTGGCCTGATTCTGCTGGGGTCTTCATTTGTTCTTACCATTGTGAAAATAGAAGTACACAAACTGACAAGCTAGCCCATTTTGAGTCACCTTGTGAATGTTAGCTCCCTCTTTGATCCTCAGTGTTTCCTTTTTGTAAAATGCTTTCTTTTCAGTCGTTCGTTCTTTACATTTTAATAATTCTTGTCGGCAAGGAGAGGGCCATCTGCTCTGTGCCAAGCATAATGATTCATTGGTTTATTGTTAGGGGTTGTAGCAACAGTAATTGCTCTCCTCTCTCTCTTTTTTTTCTAATTTGCATATTTGGTTTTTTAATGCAGGTTTTGATCCAAGCAGAAGATCGGGCGCACCGAATTGGGCAAACAAATTCTGTGGATGTTCACTACTTGGTAGCAAAAGGCACAGCTGATGATTACTTGTGGTAGGAAGCTGGTTGAGCATGAGACTCTTATTCTCGGGGTCATGGGTAGGGCTGGACTATGCCTGGTTTTCAACATTGCAAAACATCACCAGCTAAACATTGCGATATACAGTGGTGCCTCGCAAGACGAAATTAATCCGTTCCGCGAGTCTCTTCGTCTAGCGGTTTTTTCGTCTTGCGAAGCAAGCCCATTGACGGCTTAGCGGATTAGCGCTATTAGCGGCTTTTAGCGGCTTATCGGATCAGCTGATAAGCAGCTTAGAAAAAGGGGGGGGAGGAGAAAAAAACCGCAGGAACTCGCAAGACATTTTTGTCTTGCGAAGCAAGCCCATAGGGAAATTCGTTTTGCGAAGCGCCTCCAAAACGGAAAACCCTTTCGTCTAGCAGGTTTTCCGTCTTGCGAGGCATTCGTCTTGCGGGGCACCACTGTACTGATATATCACAGTGCCCGAAAGAAGGAATGGAACTATTTAGAGGCATTGACCGGCTTCATGGTTTCCCCCACATTGTGATTTTTGTATAGTGCAAAATCACCCACCCACCCCCACACACCTTGATTTGTAATATATTGTCAGGTCAAAAATTATGAAACTGGTATCATGATCTGGACCTCAAACTCATTTTGGATGACAGATCTATATATCACCCAGCCCTAATCATGGGGTTGAGTTGGGCAAAAGATTCCCACATTTCTGGAGGCTGGACTAGATGACCTTCATGGTCACTTCCAACTCTACAATTCTATGATTCTGTTGGTCCTCTCCATCCCCCCCCTTCCATGCTGTTTTTTTATAACTTTGATCGTGGGAGGATGAAGGTCACCCAGTTATAACCCTTTGATTCCACTTGGGGCCCATGGGTAGTGAGCAGCCAAATGTTACATCAGCACTGCTCAATGACTTTCCCCACAACCTGAGCATGCTAGACTATTACAAAAGCACCTGGAGTCTGGAAGCGCTCTGCTCTTGCAATCAGAATCAGTTTTGGAAAATCAGCATCCTTCCTGTTTATCACAAGTGTCATTCAAGTGCATGATGACTGGTACTTGATTGTTCCTTGGTTTTCAGCATTTTACAAGGGTTTAAGTGAAGAAATGCAAGCCACCTCAGGTTATTGCTCACTCTGAGCTTACAATGCGCTCAAGATGGTTTTTTGGGGGTGGAGGATCTGAAGACCAGAGCCAAGTAGTCGGGTTGGGTCTACTCATGCTTAGCTAGCATATTCCTTCTGTAACTTCTGTTACACCTCTCCAGCAGTCCACAATCATGACTGAGAAGAAAAGTAGGATGAAGCCAAGAACGCCTATAGGCTTGTGAGGATTGTGTTACAAGGTGGAGGTGGGAAAATGGCCCACCGGCAGCAAGACAAGGCACATCATCAGATGTTTTATACTCCCTGGAGCCCTGAATATCAGCTTTGCAAATAATTATACCCTTCCCTCAGAAGAAACTAGGAGATGACATATCGCCCACACATGAAAGAAAGCTAATGACAGTCATTTCCCCATTTTACTTGTAAATTTCTGTCCACAAAATGGTTAGTGCGAGAGTGGAAGAAAATGTGCTGTTTGCCAGGGTGGGGGTTGTTCCCCTGTCTCTTTCCACGAGGCTCTGTGAGAACACTTGGGTAGTGGAAAGTTTGTGTTGTCGTATGAAGCGTTGCCTTCCGTTGAAAAGAAGCGACGTTCTGGGTTTTTTTTAATCTTGAGGCTGATTTGCAGGACCGTATTTATTGCATAGCAATTGCAGCTGTCACAGATGAGCTGCTGCCTTACGTGAACATGGCGCTCACCAGTGGGAGTGAGCGGTGGCAAACTTGCCATGTAGCAGAGCTCGCTTGGGCTGATGGTGGCAGCTGGGCTTTTGATGGGCATCCCCTTAACCACAGTGATAATAAGAATTGGATTACTGTAATGAGCTCTACATGGGGCTGCGTTTGAAAAGTGCTCAGAAATTTCATGTGGCTGGTTGACGGGCTGGTTATAGGAAGGTTATAAAGAGAGAGTGTCCATTGACAGAAAAAAAAGGACCCCTTGCTCTGTGCAGAATGTTTAAATATTTTCATAACACTTTTACTTAAAAACAAATTATTTTCTTTTTAATTAGTTGCACTTTTGTTTGTTTGTTTTCTCCTTGTTGAATAGGCTGCAATCCTGTACAGTCAATGGGACTTACTCTTACACTTATAAGCTTGCACTGTTAATTGCTAGTCTCCCAACTTGGGCTCTTTGCATATGGTCTTCTATCCACACACAGGCCTTATGTTCTTCCCTTTCTGGGTCCCTTAGCTGTAAAATCTGTCCATCTTCCTTTCATTTACATCTTTGCACCATCTGGGTTTCACTGACTTTCATTTGCCCCGTATAGTCTGTTGCCTATCTTATGTGTTAACTTTTCACCCCCAGTCTCAGAAATTTTCACGGCTTTAGACTATAATAATTTAATCTTTGCTGAAATCTACCCCACTACCTTTTTGTTGTTGTTGTTGTTCTAAGCATGTCTTCATGTTTCTGTTCTCTGCTTCCAGCTCTCAGCCTGTGCATGTTCAAAAATTCAGACATACACACAGCGTATTTTCAGATAATGTTGTTCTTTCTTTCTGTCTCTAATCAGAAAACTTCTTAGGTTGCATTATCATACCACACCCTGACTTTCATGAAATTAGAGTTTCGGGAGCTGACTAAGTAGAACACAGGCTTTGTTTTTATTCCTTACAACAGGAGTAAATAATCCAGGGCCCTCCATTGTTGGACTACAATTCCCATGATCCCTCACTATTGGCCATGCTAGCTGGGACTGATGGAAGTTGGAGTCCAGCGACATCTGGGGGGCCCAGAGGTTCCTCATTCCTGTCTTACAGCCACTCTCTCCCCTTCAGATGGCACTGATGGTCATCTGAAGGCTTTGGCTGTGCATGCAGACCCCAACAGTTTTCCCAGTGTTGTCTTTCTAAATGGCATGGGGGTTCATTCATTTTCAAAACAATATTTCCCTGCAGGATTCTCCCCTCTCACCCCTCTCAGCAGGGATCCAGACTTGCCCTCTTGCTAAGCCTATGCTGGCAGCCAGCTTGTCTACACATGGGAATTAGTTTTTAACTTTAGGGATATGCACAGCTGCAGTAATAAAGCAAACTGCTATCTTTCCAGAGCTCTTGGTATTTTCTATAGGTGCAAGTTCTCAGTCCTCCTAGGCTAGAAGGGGAGATGTGTCTATATAGCAATGTTTTGAAATAACAGAGGCAGAGGATGGACTTTGCTGGGCAGCACAAATGCTTGTCTCTATCTTTCCTGGTATCCCTGTTATTCCTTGGTGTTTCCCACATTCCTCCACTTCCAAGCAAAATATCCCAAATTCATTGTGAAGGAATTGGTATTTTGGGGGGATGGGGGGGAGTGGAATTTAAAATGCAGATGTTTGACATCTTCACATAGAAATCTGAGAAGACATTATATAGGGAACTAGTGTGCAGCAAAGTAATGGGGGGGGGGGGAATCATCATCTGTGATGTCCTCTGCTTACTGGCTGAGTAGTTCAATGCTTATAGTTAGTTCAGTGCTTTCACTAAGAAAGATGCTTGCTTGACTCTTCTTTGTAATTGTAATGCCTGTTTTCTCCACTAGGCCAATGATTCAAGAGAAGATCAGAGTCTTAGGGGAAGCTGGCCTGTCTGAAGCCAAGTTCTCTGAGACAGCCGAGGCTACAGATTACTTCTTCTACAAGGTAACTTTTAACATTAAACTAAGTTCCTGGAGGCGCTTAGTTTCTCTCCAAGGTGCATGATCTTTCGTGCAATAAAGCTGGGGTAGGAAACATGAGTCCCTCCAGGTGGTGTTGGATTACAATTCCCATCATTCCCATTACCGATGCTGGCAGGTGCTGATAGGCGTTGCAGTCCAACAGCATCTGGAGGGCCACAGATTCCCCACCCCTGCAATAAAAGCATAAAAAAGCAATTATTCAGGCATCTCCAGGCATGACTTATCACGTTCTGATTCCTTCTGTGGACAGCGGCCATGCTTGAATCAAAGGCACCTATTGGATGGTGTCACTCACTGCAATGACTTTGATGGAGAAGCTCCGTCCTTTGCTCTTGAGAGATCCTCCTCCTATTTCAGTGTGTCCCATTTCTCTTTACCACTCAAATAGCAGGGAGAGGAAGGAAGGCTGATGGTCCAGTCTGCATCTTATTAACTTGGGGAACGCCTCCATCTCTCCTCTATTGACTGTTTTCTTAGTCTTTTCTCTGTTGACTAGCAGAGCTCTTTTGCCTGCTTGCCAGTGATGTCCCTCTTTAATTTCCTAGCAGGACCAAAATCAGGAGACCATCTTAAACCTTTTCCAGAGGACCTTCTTGGAGGATGCAGATGATATGGATGAAGCCCTGCTTGTGGAAATGGTTGATGCATGTGAAGGTTCTGGACCACAGACTCCATCAAGTGAAACGGAATCAAGTCTGTGCAAGAAACGGCGTGTTGATGAATATTTTTGCAAACAGTAAACTCAGAAAATGTTACAATCTTCGTTAACAAAAAAAGCGTATTTAAAGGAGGGCAAAAAGAATAATCAGTGAAAATTGCTTTGATTGTTAAAATAAATATCTATTTTTAAGATGGGTTAGCCTGTTTGCTGATTTGAACAGCTTTAGCTGCCTTCTTTTTATTGCTTCTCTAGCTGGGAAATCAAGAATCTGTGGCTCTACCCTGACTCCAATAAAATCTGCAGTGATACAGATGAGTTTTACTACTTGAATCTTTGCTGCAGCTTTGCGTTTAATACCTCTCCACAGGATTTCTTGAGAGATGGAATACTCCTCCTCATGCAGCAAATAAATCCTGTTTGGCAAGTTTAGAGGCTTTCAACAATTCTATTCTCGTGGGACAGATTTAAATAATTAATCAAGAAACTGCTAGAAAGAACTGTGGGGTGCCTATTTTGAGGGCAGGCCTGTAAAATTCTATGAGAAAGGGAACACTTCAGGTTACATTTTCTAAAATAAATATTTGTTTGTTTGCACAGTGGTATTGAAAAAGAAGGCATGCTTTAATTGTTTGTTTTCCTTGAATCCGTAACTTACAATAAACTAGAACCAGATATAAGACTTGTTAGAGGTTCAGGGTGAGAAGGTTGGTGGTTCGAATCCATGCAACAGGGTAAGCTCCTGTTGCTCTGTTCCAGCTTCTACCAGCCTAGCAATTTGAAAGCACACCAGTGCAAGTAGATAAATAGGTACTGCTGTGGAGGGAAGGTAAACAGCTTTTCTGTGTGCTCTGGCTTCCGTCAGTATTCCGTTGCACCAGAAGTGGTTTAGTCATGCTGGCCACAACTCGGAAAGCTGTTTGTGGACAAATGCCAGCTCCCTCAGTTTGAAAGTGAGATGAGTGCCGCAACCTCAGTCACCTTTGACTGGACTTAACCATCCAGGGGTCCTTTACCTTTACCTAAGGCTGAGAAACCCATGGTCTTCCAGGAGTTGCTGGACTGCAGCTCCCATAATCCATGAACATTGGCCATGCTGGTTGGGGCTGATGGGAGCTGGAGTCCAACAACATCTGGAGTCCAGCAACATCTGGAGGGTCACAGGTTTTCCACCCTTGTCATAGATGGTGGGTAATTCCTTGTGGGAGAAGAGACTTGGCAAGCTTCAGATTCTATTCCAGGTAGGCAACAGGAAACCTGTAGAGCATACTTTGCTCTTCTACCCATCCTCTGTCATTTAGCATCTTTGCTTTTACTCAAGCCCAGCAAGCCTTTTCTTACAAGCACCAAAGGACAAGTCCAGGTCACATCTATATAGGGGATGGGATTTGCTCACACTTGGGTAAGGATGGAGCTTCTGCACTGACCAATTTGAATAGCGAGCTTATGTTGATTCTGGCCTTCCTGCATAACTTGGTTTAGAAAATAGGAAGCTGCCTTATACAGAATCAAAGCACTGGTCTGCTTGGTGTATTGTCTACAACTGACTTGGCAGCAGCTATGGTTTTGGCAGTTGTCTTTTCTTGCCCCACCTGGAGGTGGTGGGAATTGAACAGGAGACCTTTTTGCATGCAATTTATGTACCCTTCCACCAAGCTACCTTTGTTTACCATTCATTGAACTGAGTCAGCTGCAGAATCAGGTTGTCTACACAAGCAGGACTCAGTGGATCTATATTCCAGGATTTTCTTTGTTTCCTCCAGGTGATTTCACTTTGATTGAAAGAAACAAAATTATAAAATATTTTGAAATTAACCTTTATTGTATATGACTTTAATTCAAAACCTCATTCTCCCATAGTAGTAGTCCCATTTGCAGCTAATTTTCCAAGGCCCTTCTCTCTGTCCTCATCCCACCATCTGATGTCCAGTGGTGTAGCTGTGGAGACAGGACCTTTTTGGTAATGGTGCTTGAATTGAGAAATTGCCTTCAACGGGAGAGTTCCTTGGCCCTTTCATTTATGCTTTTGGGTTAAGATTTGGGATTATAGCAGCTAATTAATGGTGAAACTGGTATAAAAGTGGAATTACACTCCATACAACCGGCTCTGGTTAGTATGACTGGAGCTGCATTTTGTGCCAGCTGACATTTCTGGATGTTCTTTGGAGGCAGCTCAATACAGCAGCCCAGTCTGGCTGTAACAAATTTGTGTGTGCATCACAACTGCATTTTCCTACCAAAGCTGCCTAAAGGCATTCCTTTATACCGATGCTAAACTGCCCTGTGGATCCTTTAAGGCAGTCGTCTTCAGGAGCTACTTTTAACCTAAGCCATTTCATAAGTTTTTTTAACCACATACAGTGGTACCTCAGGTTACATACGCTTCAGGTTACAGACTCCGCTAACCCAGAAATATTACCTCGGGTTAAGAACTTTGCTTCAGGATGAGAACAGAAATCGTGCAGCGGCAGCGGGAGGCCCCATTAGCTAAAATGGTGCTTCGGGTTAATAACAGTTTCAGGTTAAGAACAGACCTCCTGAACGAATTAAGTTCTTAACCCGAGGTACCACTGTATTTCTGTAGTAATGCTATTGTTGTGACCCGCCTGCATCAGACCATTAACTAGTGGTAAGTCCCAGGCCTGTACAGGGGCGAGGGCACCCTGGGTACACTTGCCCTGGAGCTTGGAGGGTTAAGCGGGCTGGAGGCCTCCACCAGGGACCAGCTGCTTTTTTGTTTTGAGTTTGTAACTTTATTCAAACAAGACTCACGCCCAGACCCTCAGACAAGCTCTGCATGGACCTGGTAGGTCCTGACCCACCAGTTCAGGACTGATGCTGCAATGCATGCACACGTATTAAAAATGAATATAGCACATTGCATTTTCATATTATTTAGCCATTGCCCAGTGTCCCAGCCTTTTGACTCTGACCTCCCCTAGTATACTGACTTATTTTCTATTATGCTTGGGTCACAATGCAAGATTAGTATCCAAAGGGAGTTACTGTACGGTGCCTTAAGCACGATGCAGTTACTGTAAGTCGTTCACAGTTGTCGCGTCTACTAAGGCGGCTGCTACTCTCTATTCGAGGCAACAACTGAAAAGCTAGAGCAACGAGGAAGGCTTGACCATAGAGTCGCAGTACCTCCTGGCGCGCAGACAATCCTACTATCGCTTCCTCGGTCTCAACGGTTGCGTCACACTCTGAAGTTTTTCCCCTTCCTGGCCGGGCGGGACATTGCGCGTGCGCAGAGGGCACTTCCTTCTCTCTCTCTCTCTCTCCCTGGGGCCTGCAGCGATAGCAAGATGGTGAGCAGCCGCTCTTTTCCTTTGGTACTCGGGTTTTATCCGCCGCCATCCTCTCCGTCGCTCGCCTCTCGCGCACGGGATTCGCCGGGGGTGGGAAACATGGGGGCAGGTTAATCCAGGCAGCCGAGCATTGGGGGCAGTTTTGATCGGCGCCGGCGCTTGGGGAAGCCGGCTTGGAGGAAGGGGCGCTGGAGGCGAGGGAGAGGGATGGTGGTCGCGGCGGGCTGAGTTCTCTTGCTTGCGCTCTGCCGCTGCTGCGAAGCCTCGCTTGACTAGGCGCGGCGGCCAGCTGGAGAGTGTTTTTCTTTCCCTCCTCCTCCTCCAGTTTAAATTAAACGATGGAAAGTAGAGAGGGGTTGTCAGCTTCGTCTTAAGCAGGCATCCATAAACTCGGCCCTCCAGCTGTTTTGGGACTACAACTCCCATCATCCCTAGCTAACAGGGCCAGTGGTCAGGGATGATGGGAATTGTAGTCCCAAAACAGATGGCGGGGCGAGTTTGGGGGTGCCTGGTCTTAAGCAGTTGCTGCAGGAGGTGGCTAAGGAATCCCGAAAGGTCCTTTTGAAAGCTATGCTCTGCATGGACCTGGTAGGTCCTGACCCACCAGCTTAGGACTGCTGTTGCAATGCATGCACACACATTAAAAATGAATGTAGCACAGGGATCGGCAGCCCTCTGCTGCCTGGTTACCTGCAAGAAAAGCTTAGCCGGTTCTTAAATTAGGTCGGCCTTTGCTCGTCATCCTTGGTTGCTGCTCCTTTCCTTCCTTTTGTCCGTATTCTTGCTTCCCCCCCTTCCAAGATCAAAGGTGCTCAGATCTTCTGGACTGTTTCAGTGAGAGGAAATTGTATTGTTCCTAGGAATAATCAGAACAGGGTTTATCCTCTTAAGCGTGTGTTTGAAATGCTTTGGCAAAAAAAGTCTGCCAAGGATTTTTCACCACCTTGTGGGTCTTGCCAGCCTCTGATCCTAGATCCGGAATAAAAAGGCTAAAGGCCTTTCCATCAGAACCTTTGGAAGATGAAAGGGTCTGTAATTTGCATTGGGTGGGTTGAGCAGATCTCTTACCAGTGCCCAGGTGATGGGAATCTGGCCCTCTGTTGGACCCTTAAAGGCCCCAGCCAGCATTGCCAGTGGTTAGGGGTGGTGGGAATGGTTGTCCAGCAACACCTGGAGGGCCCGTGCTCTAGGGTAATTGATTGTGGGAGCTTGCCTGAACAGGGGGATAATGTTTTGTGTCATTTGTACTAAAAGGGCTGGTATGAAAGTTCTGTTTGTGGTGTCACACATAGCATGTTGTTTTAACTTTATCTGGGGAGGCCTCAGGCTGTAAAGCTGGAGGGGTGAGGGCTTTGCCTACTACTATCTGTCAGCAGTTGTTGTGAGAATCAAATAAGAAAACCTCATCCTCATAGGTTCTTGAAAAAAAGAGCAGAATATAAATACGGTTGGCAAGGGAGCTGCCCTCTCATTCTATGACAAAAAATATTTAAAAAGAAGCATTTACTTTGCAGAAAACACCCTCCCCATCCCCTGGTATTTTATTTTGCAATTTATTTTATTTTGCAGTTACCTTTGCAAATAAGAGACTTGTAGAACATAAATGACTGCTGCAGTCCAATAGATACTGAACTGGCATAGTGACCAGGATACATAATCCTAAATGTGTGGGTTCCATCCCCATCACATTTAGGATTATATATCCTGGTCACTATGCCAGTTCAGTATCTATTACAAGTTGTTAGTCATTACTACACTGGAAATAAATGGTTTTAACTTGGAATTTGTGTTTTTATGAGTTCACCATGTCTTCTGAGTAAACATGCCTTGAGTCAGGCTGTTAATTGTTGTAAGTGTGGGTATAGTTGCAAATAACTTTGCCAGAACTGAAAATTTAATGTGCTTCTCCCCCCCCCCATGGTAATAGGCCAAACGAACCAAGAAGGTTGGGATTGTGGGTAAATATGGTACCCGATATGGAGCTTCCCTGAGGAAAATGGTGAAGAAGATTGAAATTAGCCAGCATGCTAAATATACTTGCTCCTTCTGTGGCAAGGTAAGTGCACCCTCTGTTACTGCAGAACTCCCAGTCCATAATTTCATTTTTTCGAAAACTCCACTTAATAGTCATATTTTGCCTTTTGTGCTAACTAAACTGCTCAGGCATAGTATTCTTGGTAATAATCAACTTAAAGAGGCTTGAAAGTAACCATCATTTACAATCAAATTCATGAGAGTATAGAGTAGGTATGAGGAACCTGTGGCCCTCCAGGTGTTGTAGATTCAACAGTATTCAGCCCCAGCTGGCATGACCAATGGTTAGAGATGGTGGGAATTATAGTCCAACCGCACTAGAGTGCCACAAATGCTGTAGATCACTGGTTAGTTAAATACTGTGGACCCATTGTTTTTTAATAATTAAGCCATGAGCCCCCTACTTTTGAAAATTCATAGAATTGTAGAGTTGAAAGGAACTCTATACAATTATACCTCCGTGAACGTCTGCCTTGTCTAGCGTACATTCCAGCGAACGCCTGCGGCAAACCCGGAAGTACCGGAACGGGTTACTTCCGGGTTTGCCACTTGCGCATGCGCAGAAGCGCTAAATCATGCTTTGCGCAGACGCGGTACTTTGCCCTGTGTCCTTTTCGGCTAGTAGCCGGGGCTCCGGAACGGATCCCGGTCGCAAAACAAGGTACGACTGTAGTAGTTTTTGTTATGTGAATGGTGCCAGGCACTGATTCAGCACATCCATGGCCTCAGCTGCTGACGATGAAGAGAAGTAGAGCTGCATCATAACAACAGCAGGCTACAAAACTCTTGAGTGACCACACCACCATTTCAAGTAGAGGTTAAATGGGGGGTTGATAGGAGTGACCCCCTGTGGAAGCACGTAATAGAGAATCCATGGGGCTAAACCAGGGGTCGGCAAGGTTTACCTCACCTGGGCCAGTTCACTCCAGGGAGATCCCTTTGCGGGCCAGATTGCACGTCTGCAGGTGCGATTTCTGGTGTCTTCGTAGATGTGATTTCCGGCATCTGCACATGCGCAGACGCAATTTCCAGGGCAGCGGAAGCGAGTTGCGGTGCTGTGCCGGTTTAGCACAGCGCGCGGGGACTCGCCAAGTGGGCGGCTTGGTTCAGGGGCGGCTCTTGGGCCAGCTAAATGACCCCCGTGGGCCTCTTGTGGCCCATGGGCCTTAGGTTGCCTACCTCTGGGCTAAACAGTTCTCCCAATATGTGCTTGCTGTTTCAGAACATGTGGCGTTTTTTGGTGTGTGGTCCTGAGCTTACATTTGCTCAGACCTGATTCTATGCAAATTCATGTGTGTAGGGTTAAAAACGTGCATTATTATCACCTTTAAAAAAACAAACAAACCATGTTCTGTGTTGTGTGTTTAAAGTGTTGAGTAGATGCTGAGATGCATTTTGATGGAAGTGATGTGGTATGGTAGATGCTCCCGTGGAAGTAAGTAGCTTTTGTGTTTTTCTTACAGACCAAAATGAAGAGGAAAGCTGTGGGTATCTGGCACTGTGGCTCTTGTATGAAAACAGTAGCTGGTGGCGCCTGGACATACAAGTAAGGGAAATTATATTGGTTGAGGGGTATGCGCGCCTGGGGGGAATGTTCCATTTTCATCTGTGGTGGGTGCTGTGTGGCGTTTGATATGCTATTGGAAAGTAAATTAACAAGAGCCCTGCTGAATCAGACCAAGGGCCCATCTAGTCCAGGATTCTGCTTTTGCAGTGGTGTGGTTAACCTGAACCCTATGATACACTCAAACAGGACGTGTAGAAGTGCATTCCTGCTCTTGACTCTCAGCAGCTGGTATTTAGAGGCATGCTTCCTCTGACACAGGAGATAGTACATAGCTGCAATGACTAGGTAGTCTTCTCTAATTCATTTGTCTAATCCCCTTGAAAAACGGTTCATGGTTGTATATCAAACATTTTCTCTTCAACTTCACAGTGATCAATGTTTGGGAGTGAAAGGGAAGATAGAAGTTATTTAAATAGAGCAGGGATGTCCAGCTTACAAGAGACTGTGATCTACTCCCACAATAACAAAAGCTGGTAGTGATCTATCCATTGGATTGACAAAAGTTGTTGGCTTTTTTTAGGAAGTCGTTGAGGGTTTTTTTGGGGGGGGGTCAACCGCGATTTACCACGGACCCCTGCCATTGACCTGTTGGGCATCCCTGAAGTAGAGTATTCTAACCACATCTTCTCTAAAAACCTAACTACATGTGGCATTAACAATGTGATTATCAAACATGTACAATGGAACCTCTACCTGCGACCATAATCCGTTCCGGAGGTAGAAATGGGTCGCTGGGAGAGGCGCCATTGTGCGCAGGCATGGGCTGCAATCGCCGCTTCTGCGCATGTGTGAACGGTGGCAAACCCGCCACGGATGTTAGGCGAAATGGATGCAAGCGGAGGCGGACGTAAGAGGTTTGACACTATGTGCTTAAAAAATAACACTAGATGCAAGGGGAGGGAGCAGTCTTCATGGTTGCTACTTCTCAGTGGTGGCACCTGCCCTCTGGAACACCCTCCCATCCGATGTCAAGGAAATAAACAACTACAAGTATCTGACTTTTAGAAGACATCTGAAGGCAGCCCTGTTTAAGGAAGTTTTTTGTGTCTGATGTTTTATTGTATTTTTAATATTTTGTTGGAAGTCACTCAGTGGCTGGGGAAATCCAGCCAGATGGGCAGAGTGTAAATAATAAATTATTATTATTATCTAAAGTAAAGAAGAAGAACCCCAACATTTTGTATGCACTATTAAACATTTCATTTAGCTGACTTGTTAGTTCTAAAAAAATGTTTAAAAGCTTATTACAGAAACTGCTAATTGTTTGTCTCATTTGAAATAATAGTGATACTTTTTGTTTCTTCCAGCACCACTTCAGCGGTGACAGTGAAATCTGCCATCAGAAGACTGAAGGAGTTAAAAGACCAGTAGAAGCATATTTTTGTTCCACTGTTGCTCTTCCTCTACAGTTCATGTCCTTATTGTCAATTAAAGGTGGTTGTGAACATTGAACCCTGTTGGGTGTTTTGTGCAAGAACAGTCCTATAGGCAGTGTACCTTTTTGATCTTGCTTTTTCCCTTTCTGCACAAAATATCAGTTGGTTTATGTAAGAGTAGCAATAATGTGCTATACATGTGGATTCCAAATAAGGTCAAGTTAAAATAGAATGTAGACATATTTGCCAAGCAGTAACATCTCAATAAAAGTATAATGGAACAAATTAAAGCATGCAAAATGAAGTGCTTGTAAGTCATGCTGATTTTGGTAGGAGAGTTAAGCACATAATCACTCACATTGAAATTGATCCCACTTAGCTGATATTTTTCCCAGCATGTGATCTCTATCTGTCTGTAAATCTTTAACCAAAAGTTACTCTTCCAAATCTAAATGGAGCTCTTCCAAATCTAAATGGAGCTCAGAACAGAAAATGCTATTAACGCCTCATGAATACTTGTAGAATTCTATTTTCGGAGAAAGGAGCGATCCTAATTGGAAGGACAGGGAGCAGCAGATTCTCTCCTGACTGGGGCAGTGAATGTGTGGATGGTTTTGTTCCACCAGCTGCAGGCTGCTATGGCATCAGGGCAAAAATCGGCTGTCTGCAAGAGTTGGGCTACCTTTTCATCAGTGGATCTAGCACCAGCATTGCTCTGTTCCATGTGCCACCCAAAATAGCTTTGCCAGAGGTAATGTGTCCTCACTGCACCTGGTGGGGACAGCAGGGCCCTCCATACTGGTAGAGGGGCACTTTTGCCAAATCCTGATCCCTAGCAGGCGTGCAGAAATTGGGACTGAGGATTACTCTGCCCTGCATTTTCCACATTTTTCTAATAGGATGCCAGTATTTTGCCAGTGCAGTGAGTGAGACACTTTCCACACAGATAACTGGCTGAGTTCAAAGCATTTGGGAATCATATTTTTGTAGAGTTGAACGGGACCCAAGGGTCGTCTAGTCCAACCCCATGCAATGCAGAAATCTCTGCTAAACGTTGTTGCCATATTTAAACTTTTAACTTGGAACGTAACAAAAACTCAAAAAATCAGCACCTTATACATCCAACAATTGTTTTTGTCTGAAATCGGTTTTTTTAAAAAAATTTGATGTCTATTCAAATCACTTTTTTAAAAAATCTGAAGTGTTCTTTTCTCTTGAATCTCAAGATACTGAGCACACCTCTCTTCTAAACAATGTTGTTCAGAAGATAGTTTTATCAGTTAGCCATTTCCTTTCTTTTAGAAGTAAGTATGATGGAAAGCCTCAATGCAGTAGTGGATATTTTCCAGCAAAGGAACTTCCTAGCTGTTGTGGATCTCATGGAGGCTTATAGTCATTTTTTTTTTACCAAAGCTGCAGATAATTCAAGTGGGCTCTGCTCGGAGACTTCCTGCAATAGCAGATTGCCTCACCTGCAGGCATTAACCTATATTTGCCTTACCACCGCAACTCTTTCAAGAGGGACTGGAGACAAGGCAGTACTTGTGGGTTTCCCTGCAAAGTGGTAAGATGTGTCAGTTCCCATGTCCATTGTACAGGGAAAAGTAAAGTCTTCCACTGATTGTAAATCGGTGAATCTTACGCAGTTAAAACAAAATAAAAAAATTCCTTCCAGTAGCACCTTAAAGACCAACTGAGTTAGTTCTAGGTATGAGCTTTTGTGTGCATGCACACGAAAGCTCATACCTAGAACTAACTCAGTTGGTCTTTAAGGTGCTACTGGAAGGAATTTTTTTATTTTGTTTTGACCATGGCAGACCACCACGGCTACCTATCTGTAACTTATGCAGTTAATGCAGAGTTAAGAGTGGCATAACTTCTGGACCAGATTTCACTCTTAATTGGTTGTAAAATCCACAATAGTGTTTTTAGACACACATTGTGAGCAGATTTGGTCATCTGGGCAAACATCTGTCTTCAGCCATCTTAAAGGTGGGCAGGGTTTTTTCTCCAGGTTCTGTTTGAAAGGATGCACACGTCTCTGGCCAAGGGGAATGTGTACATATTTCTATGCAAAGAGTTACAGGGTATGGTCAGAGATGGAAGTACTGTTTCTTACTCTCTTCTAGGCTTATAGAGTCTGGTTTGCCAACCTGATCATTATGGTTCAGGAGTGTCCATGGACCTTTCCAATACTGTCATACCTCAGGTTACGTGTTTTCGTCTTGCGCCCCGTGGCAACCTGGAAGTACCGGAACGGGTTACTTCTGGGTTTCGCCGCTTGCACATGTGCAGAAGCACTAAATCGCGCTGTGCGCATGTGCAGACGCGGCGCTTCTGGATGTGAACACTTTGAATTGAGGGTGTGCCTCTGGGACGGATTACGTCCACAACTCGAGGTTCCACTGTGCACAGCTCTCACGCAGGGCCAGGGTCTTATAATTGTGGCTTCACGTCTGGCAGAGGAGCATTGTTTTGTTATGGGAGGATAGAGATTGCCATCTTGGCAATCTTGCACGTGCATATATGAGGGAACCCAGAAGGTGATGTGGTGCAAGAGGAAGGTGAAAATTTCTTACATGCACACATTAAGGGTAGATAGATCAGAGCCTGAAACCTAGTACCTTAAAGAGGCAAGTGGCCGTTCTCCCATTCAGTCATGGTACAAAAGGGTCCGAGCCCTCATATTGAAATTATCACGAGCCATTTTGTTGATACCTCCCACAGTGCATAAATGTTTTCAACTGGGACCAGCACAGATGGAAGACACCAAATCACCCCTCAAGCCCATACAAATTATAGCCCAGGGGTCAGCAACCTTTTTCAGCCGTGGGCCAGTCCACCATTCCTCAGAGCATGTTGTAGGCCGGACTTTTTTTTGGGGGGGGGAATGAACAAATTCCTATCCCCCATAAATAACCCAGAGATGCATTTAAAATAAAAGCACACCTTCTATTCATGTAAAAACATGCTGATTCTCAGACCGTGCACAGGCCGGATTGAGAAGGTGATTGGGCCGCATCCAGCCCATGGGCCTTAGGTTGCCTACCCGTTATAGCCTGGAGGATCAGGGCTGGGAACTGCTTTTCTTTGTGGCTATTACTGCAGTTTGAAGGATTTCTGAGTCCTCGAAAGGGCTACTATAGCCTCCATAGCAGATGTTTTCACATACTTCAACACCCTCAACACCAAGCCTTCAAGGTAGTGATATGAATATTTTTTGCATTGAAGATAAGATTGAGGCAGTGATTTAAAAACTATGGTTTTGAGCAAGCCAGGTAGAAGGTAGTAGCTTCACTAACATCCCAACAGAAGACATTTCTGGAGGCCACTGACAAATTGATACCAGAAGGAAAAAATGACATTACTAGGCACCTGCATGATTTAGGACTAGCTTCAGAGATGACTTCCCTGCACCAAATCCTGAAAACTCATGGATAAGGAATCCTTTTGAATGTGGTGATATACAACTAACAGCTCTCATCTACAGAAAAGCAAGATGCACTTCTTGACATGACTTGTGGTGGTTCATTGAAATCATTCAAAGAATGTAGACTGGACCAATTCTGGGTGAAAGTTTTTGCTGATTATAAGAAGTTAGCTGAACATCTAGCTTTGAAACATCTAGTTCCCTTTTGTTCCACATATCTTTGTGAACAAACATTTTCAACATTTTGTTATATGAAGAACAAGCATAGAAATTGGCCTGATGTTGAACCATATTTGAGTATAAAAGTAGGAAATACTGAACCGGAGGTGGAAGAGATTGTTTGAGACAAAAAGAAGCATGATTTCTCCCATCACATTTAGGTTTAGTGTGTTTTGAACATTTTGTTGGGAGCTGTCCAGAGTGGCTGGGGCAACCCAGACAGATGTGTGGCTGGTAAGTAAGTATCATCATCATCATCATCATCATCATCATCATCATCATTTAGTAGCTGCTAGGCATATCCTAATTTGTTCATTTGTACTATTCATTAATAACATTAAATATGTCTGTCTCCCAACTGAATTACTGTGATTTTTGCACAGTAATATAATGAATTTTATGGTGTGTGGTTTTTTTAAGAATACCTAAAACCCATTGCTTATGGGCTACCCCACATTTTCTTCAAAAATAGGTTTGCAGAGGCAACTACTATAGAGTTATCAAAATTTCCAAGAGTAGGGGGTCTGTGGTTTGGCTTTTGAAAAAATAAGGGGTCCTCAGTAATTAGCTAATTGGGAACTACTGTTCTACAGTACAGGGTGAGATGGGGTTATCACTGAGGAGATTTGTCCTAGATTGGAGCCAACTTTGTCATTTCTTCTGATCTCTTCCATTACATGGTTATTTTTCTATTTATTGTGCTGCAAGGTGGTAGGGTTTTTTTTTTTTCCGTTTCGTTAGCTATAGTGCACTTTGGAATGGAAACAGAATCTGACTGATCCTGCCAGAGAAGCAAGTGGGAGGAGCAATACATCCAGGACTCCCCTCCATACCCCGCAGAAAAGAAACTCTATGGTTAAATCCAACATTCTATTCAGCCGCAAGAAAATATTTGCATAATACGGTGAGGGCATTTTGGCACAAGTAACGTGTAGACCTGCTCCGTCACTGACCACAAAATAATGGTATATCAATAATAAGTTTGTAAGAAATAAATTAAAAGCATGCATGGGGAATGTTGCATTTATATGGGAAATAACAAACACATCTCTTCTCTGCTGGGTTGCTGTGATACTTGAGCTTCAGTTTTACAAATGGCCTCATGTGGGAGCTGCAGTTCCACTAGTTCCATTTCCCTCCTGGCCACTGTTATATTTGATCTTGCCTTTTCATTTTATAAATGAGCTGAGACAACTTTATTCAAGAGCATGCAACTCCTTCTGTAGTTACCTAGTTGGTCCTTAGCCCCCAGCTTCTTGGAAAGATGCTGAGAGGCTCAAGACATATTTGACCTGGGTTGGTTTTTTTTAGTGTGTACATGGCTTCCCCAAACAAAAGAGGCTATTTCCATTTTGGCAGTGGAAGTTTAGCTTGAAGTTCTATCAGTCCCCTTCATTTTATTTACCTTGCCAAATTTTTGTGATGCAGTTTCAAATGTATGTGTCAAGATGTGTCTGGTCTTTTCTGGACAGATGCTGCTAAATTTGTAGAGCTGTCCACTGTTTTTCAAGGGAGATTACCTTACCAAGACTGTCCCTGACAGTCCTACCAATTAGAAAAGTGTTTGCACCTGGGAGCAAAGTGACACACTCCTGTTGTGTGGATGCTAACTCATACAGATCACACAAAAAGCTGGTCATGAACAACAACGCCCCTTACTGAGCAGACAAATAGGATCAACAGCTGAAGATGTGTACAGTCATACCTCGGGTTAAAGTTGCTTCAGGTTGAGCATTTTCGGGTTGCGCTCCGTGGCGACCCGGAAGTAATGGAATGTGTTACTTCCGGGTTTCGCCGCTTGCACAAACGCTCAAAATGACGCCACACACATGCACGGAAGGGGCAAATCGTGACCCATTCACACGCAGACGCAGGTTGCGTTCACTTCAGGATGCGAACGGGGCTCCGGAATGGATCCCGTTCGCATCCAGAGGTACCACTGTAGTGATGCCTAATGAGAGCAGCGTTTGTAATTTACAGGGGTACCTTGGTTCTCAAACGCCTTGGTACTTAAACAACTTGGAACCCAAATACTGCAAACCCTGTTCTGGTTTGCGAATTTTGGGGGGAAGCCGAACATGTTCTGTTTGGAGTGTCACACTTCCGTTTTGAGTGTTACGCTGAGGTCTGTCTGTTTTTGCTATTTATTTTGCATTTTTTTGTATTTGCGGCTCTTTTTGTTTCGTTTTTGTGACTGTGTGGAACCCAGTTCAGCTACTGATTGATTGATTGATTCTGTGACTGCAGTACATTGGTTATTGCTTTCATTTTATGGATCAATGGTCTCGTTAGATAGTACAGTTCATGTAAAATAGCTATTTTAGGGGTTGTTTTAAAAAGTCTGGAACGGATTTATCCGTTTGGCATTACTTTCTATGGGAAAGCGCACCTTGGTTTTGGAACGGACTTCTGGAATGGATTAAGTTTGAGAACCAAGGTACCATCGTATTATTAAGCTGGCTCACCTGGTGAATGCTGATGCTCTTGCCCTGGGCTGCACACGATACAATAAACTGCAGGGTGACACACGTTTTGTTTGGCATCCCATTTAATTTATTCCAACTTTCTCACAATTTAGCAATCAAAACAAAATAGAAAAAAAGCATTGTGATTTCTAAACAGGAGTACAAATTTCAGTTGTGAGCTGATGCTTGTGATGTTCAAATTCCTCTTCAATGTGTATCAACCACAAAGAGCACCATCTGCCCCCTTACAATTACTAGGTGTTGCAGTACGGAATCTGGATGCCTCTCAGAGGGGGAAAACCCAACAAAAACAGAAAAAAGCATTTATGCCCCCAGAACTTGGAGGTGCTTTGATGTCCTCACTGATGCTGAATGCACCACAGTTCTAGGTTTGTACTTAAAAAGAACCTAAAGGTAGCTAAAGGTAAGTTTGAGAGGCAGCTGATGTTCCCCATCAAGGCACTAATGCTAATGTTCGTGGGTGCTAAATAGATTGAAAATGGGAAGCAGTAATGAGATTCTTTTTTTTTCTTTTTGCTGTGTGGGGAATCCCCAAAACAATACCACTTTCTGTTTTATGAGCCGATGGGTTGGGGAAATGCCAGGCAAAATTGCCTGATGCTAAAAAAGGTAATCTCATCACCACATTAACACTCTTCATTTCATCCATCCATCATTACAGCAGGCTAGAATGTGCCATATTTTTTATCCAAATGGTCTAATGGGATGGACATTGAAAAATGTCCACTCCTAAAAAGTCTCCAGTATACTTGAGATCTGTTTCCATCATAACCACTTGCATTGTTGCCCTTGTTCTGTACTTCCTCACAGAGCAGGCACCCTCATTCCACAAACACTTACTAGCATTTTGCCACACCACTGTTTTCTCTATCCTGCATAACCCAGCAAACTACTCAATGACTGCTCGCACTGTTTCCCATTAAATGTTTAAATTTCACCTCATTTCTTCCATCTAATCTCTGCCTTTGGGGGGGGGGACCCAACTAAGAAAGTCAATCTCTATGAGTCATTTATTTTAGGGTGGTGTGTGGTGGCGTTTTCACACTGTTCATTTACCACCCCATTTTCACAATGGAGGTGAGAGGGAATAATAAGAGTAGTTGAAATCACCTCCGATTACTAACTGATGCATAATGGTTCAAGACACTTCTCTTCCAAGATGGCGGCTAGGACAAGGAAATTGCTCCACTTGTGAAAACGTGGTGGTAAAGTAAAGCACCTTCTGCACACTCATGACATTTGCAGAAAAGGGGGGGGACTATATTGCTTGGGTTTCCCCCCTCAAAATACTGTATTTCAAAAAACAAAAGCACCCAACCTCCAATGATTATACTAAGTACATGAACCTAGCTGTTGTCCTGTAAATATAAATTGGTATATATAATAAAAGAAAATCTAATTGTTCATGCAGTTGCTAAATCAGTTTTCAGCATTTGCATGATCCACACAAAAGCCAAATCAAGAGTGTCTGAAACAATATCAGAGAAGCACAATCTATTCTTGGGAACGGCATATTCAACACCACATCACCCCAGCTCCCAGATATTAATTATTATTCTGTACATGTGTATATATGCATGTGTGTCCATCATCTTCTCAGTCTGCATTTCGGGGGATTACCGCACACTGTATAAAGTGTTGTTTACATATTGCATTGCTCCCCTGGGTCCCACACAAAAGGAAGGAGGGACATTGGCAGCAGCTTAAAATGTGGGTTTTAAATGGGTTTTTGCTTCTGGGGGGGGGGATAACAACAACTGAATTCTAAGCTTCTTTCCCCAATCTCTGACCCCTCTCTTCCCTGCTTTTGAGTTTAACTCTGATCTGAAAGAGTTGACTGCCTAGCATTGACATTTTCTGTGTATTAGTGTTTCTTAGGATGCATCAAGAGTGAATGCAATACAAGGTCCTACCTAACAGAAAGTTGCCCAGAAGTGCAAAATTCTTAAAGAATAAGGCTCCCAGGGCAGGGAAAGAGAAGGGGTTGAACTTCTATGTCAAGTGCAATGCCTTGTGGAAGAAATTAGTGTCAGGAAGTAGCTCCCTCCCACTCTATATGCTTTCTGTGTAGCAATTCCAACTGAGTATGTGCTGGACAAGGATTCTCTTTACCCCCTCTCAATATATGCTACAACCCACACAATAATAGGGGAACAGGTTGTCAGGGCTATGTGTAGCAGGCAACATGCAGTATTTACAATCTTTGGTCTTTGGTGTGTGTGTATGGCGGGTGGGGGCTGGGGCAATTATTCTCCCATCCAGCATGATCACCTGGGTTCTTTGGAGAGGCCTGGGTAAGCAAGTCAACAGCCAAGAGGGAAGGTCAGCTCCCTTGTTTCTCCTGCTTGTTTGCTGCAAGGCTACAAATGGTCTAATAATTGTGAAACCTCTTAGGCAAAAGATTTTTTTTTAAAGGTTTAGAAACCAGTCCCTGTCCCCACCCCTGCCACCAAGCCCCTTTGCAATTCTTCCCCAAGGATTTAAAGGCAAGCAACTGGGAGGCACACGAAGCCCACAAAATGTCGGGACCTTCTGGAATACAAGAAAAAAGAGAGAGAGAGATAAAAATAAGATGCATCGAAACCCATGTAAAATCCAGCGCTGAGGCGAGAGGCCAAGCTGCCTGCCTGCCAGCGAGTGAGAAAGAGAGAGAACACGTCCATCTATTGCACATGCAAAGCATGCGCTCCCCGGTCCTCTTGCTCATGCACAGGGTAGAAGAGGTGGCACTCAGGATCTCCACGGACAGTGGGCGACCCCTGGATGATTTTCCCAGTGTTAGGGTTAACACACCAGCATTCTCCTCGCTGGCCATTCACCGACATCTTGCACTAAAGGTGGGGAAGGGGTGGGGAAGAGAGAGAAGAAGAGAACACCATTGGCTTAGGCAGACTACATGAAATGGAGCACATGGAAAACAAAGCTCTCGACTTTTGTTATGCAGACATTATAGCTGGCGGGTAGTGGAAGTTACACCAAGTGTTTTAGAGCAGCCTGCTGTCTAAACAAAAAGTGAAATGGCCTGCGTCACACAATGCTTTCTTCCTTCACAGGCAGGGAAGGGAAGAAGCAGTTTACACCTTTCACCTCTAAGAGCAGCACCAGTGGGCTGGAGGTGCTGCAAGAATGCAAGGGAAATCGCTGCCTGCAACTGTCGTGCAGTGAGAACATTGAAGTTTCACTGTAACACCCCATCAATACATCCCATCAAAACATACAACCACCTCTTGTGGTTTTTTAAAGGGACCAACATCATATTTAGGGAAAGTCTGAGAAGATGCAAATGTTTTAGTAGGGGCTTTCATGAGCTGGTGCAAGTGGTATATAGGAACAGGTGTGCAAGAGATATGCTTCTTCTGCACCCACCCACCCATTACTTCTACAGTGGATTTAACTTGTGGCTAGGATTCATAAGCATCAGGGATCCTGGAGTGTTCACAGATTTCACCATATGCAGAGCTGTAGCTAGGTGATCTTGCACCCCGGCAGAGTCATCCAGATTGCACCCCCTAACTATGGACAAATTACCTTTTCTTTCTGCCTCTCCTCCAACCCCCCCACCCCCCCTTCAAATCACCCTCTATTTAATACAATTTCTTATGAGGCAATAGTCAATATTTATATTTATGGGCATATTTTAAAGCTGATTTTGCCCACCTTCCCACCCCCTAGCTATGGCCCTGACCACATGTAAGGTTTAAGTTGGCTTTCCTAAAAAGCAGCTGCAATACCAGTTTCCTGGTGGGAAACAGGAGAGGAACATGTGTGGCAAAGGAAAGAGGGAGGGGGAGCTTCATGGAAAGGGGTGGGAAAGATCACTCTTTTCACATGCTACCATGCATCAACTGCAAAAATGTGACAACAGTGGGGAGTTATGCCATTAACACTTGACATTTCAAATGAGAAATTCAGCAGTAAAGTGTTTAGCAGTGGAGTTAATGCATACATAACAAGGTTGAGGCCACAGAAAGATCTCAGCGTACGGAATGCAAAAAACGATGAGCAATTCTTATACTCATTGGCTAGGACAACTTGCAGGCCTCTGACATTTCGATTTAATGCATAAGGAAACTGAGACTCAGAGACTGGGACTTGTCCTGAAGGTCCTTAGCAGATTCATTGCTAAGCAGGATTTGACTATCCTAGCTCTTGAACCAGTAAGCATAGCACTAATAGAAAGCAAATGAACAAGGCATCTATAAATACATGTGTCTGTAATACCAGTGTGAGCAATCAAACTTCAGGCAATACTGTTTTTCTTTTTCTCTTTGCGGCAGGGATGAACATGACGGGCAAGGGCTGTACAGGTCCGAACTATGTATGTACCTGCCTGCTTCCTGAGTCAATGGAAAATGTTGGTGCAAGACAAGGCAGTGTGAAGAGCAAGCTTCACTCAGCACAGCTAAATCCCTTTAGGGAACTAATTCATTTATGGGGGATTAGCCACAGCTGTGGGGTGTGGGCCTTGCAAGGTAATTAGAACCTTGGGGGAATCAAGGTTGCCGCTTTCATCTCCCCCAAATGGGGAAAGTGGCATCAAAGCAACCACACCCTACATTTAGGTCCACACCCAGCTTGTCCAGCAGGACTAATAAATTAAAAAAAAATTATGCTTGCTAGCCTTAGAAAGGGAAAAAGCAGAGAGATACATATGCCAAGTCAACCTTTAGAGAATAACAGGTGCTCCCGCTAAGAGACACCAGATGAGACCAGAAACAGGGGTGGAGGAAGGGGGGTGCGGTGGATGCGGGCCACCCTGGGTGTCACCACTGAGGGGTGTGTGACAAAATGCTGGGTGGCACTCACCGTGGGGCCTGCAGCGTGCCTGAGCCACACATGTGTCCTGGGCCACGCAGGCTCCATGCTGCCCAAATTGTTCACTTGCTGCCTTCCCCGCAGCTGTAGGGCAGCTGAGTGGGAGGAGGCAGGCAGACTCCAGAGGCCCCACCCTTACCCCGCCCCTATGGATGGCTCGCCCTGGCCAAGCTTCCTCCGCCGCTGACTAGAAGTATACTCCTGGCTCCATATTCCTGAGAGCTGCTGCTGCTGTTACGCCTTATTGCTTGGGTCAGCAGGATTCAGGGTCCAGAAGCCCTTAGAGCTTGATCCACGCAGCATTGCCTGCAAACTCAAAACTTTGTGAGCTGAAGTCCCCTCAAATGCCGTTTCAAAGAACTGGCAGGCATATTTTTGGTGTCCTTTATCTTCAACCAAATGTTGAGTTTCTGGATTGAACATGGGATGTGATACAAGGTCAGCTGCTAACCTAGAAGTGTAGCTCCTGCCTGCTGACCAGGAGAGCCCCATTACCTTCAGAAGGTCACCATTGTTGTCACAGTCCCATGCCCAAGTGATTACACAGAATCATTTCCACGAGGCTTCCTAAGGCTTCCTGACCTCCCACCCCCTGATAAACTTCAACCAAGAGGTCAACTGAACTCTTATTTCATTCCTGCTCATGAGTGGACACTGAGTTTCAGAACAAGGTTTGAAATGAAATATGCTTGTTGTTGAGTGGCACATAAGCTGAAAGGAAGACTGGTAGATGTATCTACCAGATTTAGGATTCATACAACCATTCTGTATTCCAGATACAGTACATGCTTGGGACCTGTAAGACTGGTTGGAGGAAAGCAGGTAATTTCTGCCGCTGGGCAAACAAACAACAGGAAAAGTGGGGCTTTCTCTCACACCATTACGATTTCCCCATGAGCTTTAAGAGCAGCAGTAGCCAATGTGGTGTCCTTCAAATGTTGTTGGGACTCCTAACCCCATCAGCCTCAGCCAACATGGCCAATGGCCATGGATTATGGGAATTGTAGGTTCTGAAGAGCACTGTGTTGGCTGCTAGAGAGCATCTTGCTAGACAGAACCAGGTGTCCTTTTGGCCCAATTCCGAAAGGATATTCATATGGTATTCAAACATGCCAAGAGTCCTGTGCTGCCCATGCTGATCTCTGTTTAGACATGCTGACCTGCAAAAACCAGAACCGGCTGAACCACCCTGCATACTTTGATCAGCACTGGTGATCCCTCAAATGACAGTTGTCTGAAGGACCCTGCCCCCAATCACCCTCTGCACTTGCCTGTTTGAGATTGTAAAGGCCTTGCTTGTCGCAGTTCGGGATATTTAGGGAATAGAGGTGCTCCAACGGACCGCGTTCATCTGGCAGGCGCATGGTTGAGATGCGTTCCAAGACTTGATCTAATTCCTGTTGGCAGGGGGTCTGCAAATGGTCAAGAAAGCAGAAGAAAAACAAATGAGGACATCAGGCAGGGCCCAGTTGGCACAATGGAGACAACAATGGCTTTCACCTTCTGACACATGTGGGATTTAAGTTCTTGCTTAGGGTAGCTATGCAGGTTCCACCCCAAAACCCACGCCTGACTCCTTTTCATCCCAAAGCATCAGAAAAAGTATTCTAGCACACCTCACTCCGCCTATAGTCATACTGTCTCAAGGCTGTTGAACATTTGCCAGAAAGGATCAAAGTGTTATGACCCAATGGTGATTTGCCCAAAGCCCAAAGACACAACAAACTTGGTATATATGCAGCTCGTGTCACTCAGTGTCAATCGATTTGAAATAACTGGCTTGCATCGTCTTTGATTAATGGATATGAAAACAAAAACGATACAAGGGGATAATGTAACAAGGATGGTTTTTTGGTCTTCTGAATATACTTCTTTTTAGACAGGGCTGGGAAGAAAAACTCTTTGCAAATATTTGTACTTTAAGACAGTTTTCTACCATTTCTTTCTTAGAAGAATCATAGAAGGGTAGTTACATGCCCAATTTCCATGGAGATTCTCCCTGTGCCAGTAAAACTGCAAACTTAAGTTGATCAAATTCAACCTCTTCTCAGGGGGAACTTTGATTTATAGCCTCAAAACCAAGTTCAAACACTGGATAGAAATCTACATCCACTACACTTATGAAAAAGCACCAATTAGTAGCTCCTCAAACTATGGGAATAAAAAGATTGTTAAACCCACAAACCCCAATCTTCATGTTCCACTAATTTTGGACAAATCATTAAAACCTCCTAAAATAGTAATGGGTACCAGGCTGCTCATCCCTCCTGTGATTTGAACACTATTCTGAAGAGTGACTGGAGAGGTAGAAAGAGAACCTACAGCTTCATATTAACTGGCTAAATTTTGAGTTTAGCACCACTATAGGGAATATGCCACTGATGGCATTAACCCACCAACTGCCTGTATACACTGGGAAGAATGGAAACACTTATAAGAACCACAGTGCTGCGATGGGAATATGGTGCCCTTCAGACATTCGAGGGTTGTTCTCCATAGCAGAGAACCTCTTATGACGCTCCTATGATGGATTTATTTCTATACCGCTATATCTTAGAATGTCAGAGAAGTGTGCAATGCTAACATATAAAACACCCATTTTTTAAAAAAACCAAAAATACAGATAGTCTTTAAGGCAGTTGGCTAATCAAAGATAAAAATTATACAGCTGCAATTGACTGTCTGCATTAAAAAGTTTTCAAGAGATGCCCAAGGATGCCTGTGGAATCTCTGCTTTATCTTGTGGGACTCATCACAGTAAATGCCCGATTGTAGCTGAGGTTGGTCAGGGCTCTGTAACACAGGGGGACAACTAACAGGGATCCTCTGGATCATTGGGCTGGGATAGAGGGGCTCAGGCAGTCCTTATCAGCCCTCCCTGCATGGAGACGCTTGATCACATGGGTCTTTCCAAGGTTGATCATATGTGATTGCAGCCTTTTAAATGCTAGGGGGCACATAGGGAGAACCCATGGCAAAATACCCCCCAACTAGGCTCCTGTACAGTATTAAGAAGGGCACCGGTGTGTTCTGGGATTCTTAGAATCAGAAGAGTTGGAAGGGACCCCAAAGCTCATCTAGTCCAACCGTCTGCAATGCAGGAATATGCAGCTGTCCCTTATGAGGCTCGAACCTGTGACCTTGGTATTATCAGCACCACGCTTGAACCAACTGAGCTATCCTTGTGATCACATGATACAGTCTTGCTATTTGCCACAGAGTTCAGCTCTCTGAGATCTCTCAACTTTTATTTTCTTAACAACAACGGTAACATGTTCCTGACTCTTTGGGCTGTGGAAAAATAGGAAATGAATGGGAAAACAACTGATGAAATCAAAAGAGGCAGAGGGTACTGTAAAGAGTTTCCAATAGTTAGGAAGCAAAGTTATGGCACTGTGTGTTACTCTTTATCCCTTTACCCCATGGCTAATGGTAGCCTCTGAAGAAATGCTGCAGAAAAAGAAAATCCACATAACATGTTCCTGCTGTGCATAAGTGATGTACAGACAGCAGAATTCAGCTCCTCTTGGCTTGGATGTTAGGCTATAGTGTGGCCCAAAAATTGGGATACTTTTAGCACACAGTTTATATATACACATATCCCTGGCTATGCTGCTGGTGGTAATGTGACATTTTATATTGCCTCAGGTTGTAATATCCAGTCCGGGAGTGTGCACAAAATCAGTTCTTCCAGTTATCATGGAGGGCAAACATTCCCATTTTGTATACGTCTTGATTCGCTGCTCTGCAAGCTAATATGCATGTACTGTGAGAGACTAAGCTCCCCCACCATCCCGATGCTACCTTCTAATTCCCAGTGGCATTTGGTCATGTACTGTATATGGGATCCTCTTCAGCTACCATGGCTCTCTTAAGGTATCAGCCATGCCCAGGAAGTTGCTGCCACAGCTGCAGTGTTTAACACTACCTGGCATACGTAATGCAATCATCCTACTGAGACACTCCATAATCCCGCCCAATAGACCCCAGACCAGGAAACACATAGTATGATGGTTGGGATCCAATTCTGTACAAGGTTTAAAATTTTACAGCCTATATAAAGAATGGAAACTTTCAGAACAATCCTAAGCATGCTTACTCAGACATGTTCAATGGGGCTTACTCCTCAATATTCCAGCCATCTTCATATCAGTGGTAGATCTTCTTCTGGGCAATTAGCTGGGCAAGGAATCTTTCACAGATCAATTGCCAAGGTTCTTTTCCTTGTTCTGGGTGGTGGTTTTATTTAGCTTATCGACTCCACGGTATTCCATAAGTTATAATCAGAGCTATGTGTGTTATCTGATTGGGCCACCAGTACTCTGTCCTTCTCTTTTGATTTTCAAGATTGCAAAGGCCACCAACAAGCTGACAGCATGCCAGGTCCCTAAATGCAGCCCGCAATTGCTTTGAAGAGACTCTGAAAGCCAATTTTAACACTCCGGTCCACCAGTTTCTGTCCAAGAAAGCATCCTGAGTACCTTTCAGCCACTCGGACTCTGCCTGGAACCCGGCCCGTCAGGGAACAGTGAAGCAAACTAGACCAGCGTGAGTGTGGGAATTAAAAGCACAGAGCAAGAGAATGGAAAACCCCAGGAAAAGCAGCAGCAGCAGCACCAAGACTGCTCTGGAGGCATCAAAGCAATGCTGCTCTGGGAGCCTCCAAGAGTTGTGGCTATAAGACCAAAAGCTTATGTGGCATCAGTTCCACCCGACAAGTGGGGAAAGAGGATCCAAAGCTAAATTAGAAAAGCTATTGATAGGAATTATCCCTGCACTCTGGTTGATGATGCCAGCTGTAATCCTGAATGACAACTGTGTGACAAAGTCCTCCTCCTGGGCCCTGCCAAAATCCATCAATCTCATGAAGAGGTATCTTGTGTTCTGTTTGTTTGGCTCTATTTTCCTCCTCGCTGTGCTGTCTCATCTCTTCCCATGGCCTGGCCCCGATGTAACCTTCAGCACTGTTTACAACGGGAGAGGTGAGTAGAATTCAGTCTCACATAATGAACTTTATTCATTTGACAACCAAAAACTCTGTGGCTCAACCTCTCAACCTCTGGGTTCTCACTCAGGGTCCAAAGAAACTCTCAGCTAGACAACAAAAGTCTCACAATGAGAAGAGTTCCTGGAAACAGCGGACACCACCCTAGTTTCTCACTCTAGACTTGCTTTTTACGGGCAGGCTCAAAGTGGCTGGTACTTTCTCAGGTAGCCCAACAGCTGTGTCCCATTCAGCTGCACTCTCCATACCCAGTTCCAGCAGGTTTGTTGAGTTTCCTAGGGGGTCCAGACAATGGGAGAAGCTCCCACTCCTCTACTCACAGCACGTTCTTCACTCTCTGCAAGTCTCCTCCTCCAGCTACTAATGGAGACTGGGGGCAGGGGTGCCTCTGACAGCTAGAGAAAAAGCTCATCATGTGATCATCTTCGAACTACATATAGTCCCCCCCCCAAAGAAGAATAACATGTTGCACCCTTTCCAGGGACTTGAAGACCATCTCCCACACCCGTTGTTTACCTCACTCACCCTGACTGATGGCGAGTGGAGGTGGTGCTTGGTAGGCTTGCCCAGCTGTTTTTGCTGCTCATTCACCTTCTCACGGATGACGGCGAACTCCTTGCCATTTTTAGGGGGCTTTATCCGTCCACCGCCACTCACCACACTGGAGGCGGCATCCACCACATTCTCTGCAATAGATACTTCAGTATGTTCCTCATCTACACAGACAAAAAAAGAAAAGGAGGGTGGGAGAAGAAAGAAAAGGGGCATCAGAAAGGCTTCTTTCCAGCCAAAACCCAGTTCCAGCACCTCTCAGGTGGGCGCCAGTGTCATTATAAGAGAACAAGGGAGCTGTTCATGGTGAGTTCCGGCACCTCTTTTTCTAGAAAAATTAGCACTGGTGCATTAGTTATGTTAGCCGCAGAACCCAAATGCTCTGCCCAGAGATGCTCACAATGGAACAAATGGGGGAAATTCCCACAGGCCCACAGTGAGAAGAAGAAGAAGAAGAGTTTGGACTTGATATCCCGCCTTTCACTCCCCTTAAGGAGTCTCAAAGCGGCTAACAATCTCCTTTCCCTTCCTCCCCCACAACAAACACTCTGTGAGGTGAGTGAGGCTGAGAGACTTCAGAGAAGTGTGACTAGCCCAAGGTCACCCAGCAGCTGCATGTGGAGGAGCAGGGAAGCGAACTTGGTTCACCAGATTACGAGTCCACTGCTCTTAACCGTTACACCACGCGGGCTCTCAGCATGGGATATGAACTCCAGTCACATCTATGTGGAAGAGGCATCCCAGCTGTGTGAGATTCCCAAAAACTCCCCTTGCAGAGCAGCCAAGACAAGGCAGAGCTTCTGTTTTGAGGAAACACTCCCCCCCCCATTCCAGCCTTTAAATGCTTGGTTACACAAATTGTCAAAAGTATTTAATAATGCATTTATTTCAAATCAGAAGTCGCACATGTCTGAACCACAGGAAACAATTTGGCTAAGCATGCAGAACATCATGTCCCATTTATACTGTAAAGAGAAAGAATTTTTTTTAATGGATAAGCTAAGCATCTTGGTCTTTTAGCAACACCCTGTCCTTTGATTATCCTCTCTGCCCCCCCCCCCCCGCTCAGATACTGTGGGCCAAGTTCATTCCTGACCTGTCACCCTCAGGCTTTCAAGAGGTTCCAAAGCAGAATATGAGCTGAACATGGCCAAGTGGCTCAAGGGAATGGGGGGGGGGATGAGGGGCAAACAATTATTCCTAAGGACTCTGATTAAATAATAATAATAAAGAGGCCCATTTTGGAAAATAAGTAAAGAGAACCAAAAAAGGGAGAAAGCAACTAGATGAGAAATCACGCCAAGAATACACACACACACACACACAGCAACATAACAAAGCAGGCTTTGTATTGTTTATAAACAAATGCACTATCTCATCATGTACGGTAACTGAAATCAAATATACAAGATTGTATAACAAATGTAAAGCTCCCCTACAAGATCTTAATGAAAGGTCAGGAAGGGGAGGACAGGTCATCATTTAAGTCATGGCTGAGCTGAAAATATTCACGATTTTAATGACTGGGGGTGGGGGGCAGCGTGGAAAAGGGTCTCTTGGTCTCTTGTTCTGGTACCTTCATCAACACTTCCAAGCAAAAATTTCAACTGTTTCTTCAATGTGTCAAAATGTGAACCTTTTTTTTTCTTTTGCCCAACAGACAAATCTGATCGGCTATGTCATGAGTTAGTTCTATTTCACTGAAGCTGCTATTTCTGACCCACAAAGATCAGAGCCGGTGAACATTTGGCCTAGTCCTCATTTCAGTCCATTCTGCTTTAACCAGCAACCTATGGCATCTAGGTTTGATTTCAACAGAAGTCAGCTGAATTTGGACCAGTAGCTATTTGGATGTCGCCAACTCCAGACCAGACTTTTTACAGGCGGTTTCTATGTGTTTCTATGATGAGGCTCAGTACAGATTGGCTGCCAAAGCCTGACCTCACCTGGCTGGTGTAGGAGCATGCATGGAAACATCAAAAATTCACGGACAACTGTTGACTGTGATTTGGCAAAGATCCAGCTGCTCCAAATCTCTTATGCAGAACCTCAACTGTCTTTCTGGCCCGTATGACCCCTAAATATGGCACAGTTGAAAAGTATGGATAGCAGTGCTGCCCAGTTTTTCACAATTAGTGTGACAAATTCAGCTGCGTTTTCACAGTTCTCCCAGGGCTGAGCTGGAGCCATACCAGGAATCAGACCTGGAGTATGTGTTCTCCAACCCAAAATCCCTGCAGTCTGTTGCCGGAATTTGGAGATTGGGTTGGCATGCAACTGGCATGGTTCCTTTGATCAAGTCTTCATAGAAGACCAGGGTCCAATTTTGTTGCGCTTTAATGCCTGGGCTGTCCAATCCAATGGTATCATATGGCCCACCTGTCCACCAGGGTCAAAGTTTCAAATTATTACCACCATCTAACCTAAAATAGTCTGCTGGGTACTTACCAAGGTAGCTTCCTTCCAGCCCAAGGTCATGAAGTCCCTTGTATATATGTGCTTTTATTGTATCACATTGAGTTTGTTTTGTTTAAAAATACAATAAATCAGTACAGCGGAACCTTGGTTCTTGAACAGCTTAGTTGACGAACAAATCAGCTCCCAAACACCGAAACCCCAGAAGTGTTCCAGTTTTCGAATGTTTTTCGGAAGCCGAACGGCTAATGCAGCTTCTGCTGGAGTGCAGGAAGCTCCTGCAGCCAACTGGAAGCCGCGCCTTGGTTTTCAAATGTTTCGGAAGTCGAACGGACATCCAGAATGGATTAAGTTTGAGAACCATGGTTCCACTGTATATAAATTATAAGATTTGAGAAGCGATAAAAAAACTGAAGAGTAGAATCCAATGCAGCACTAAGTGGATGTTCCATCAGCGCAAGGATTTCTGATTGTCCAACAGATCATTCATCCTCTCTCCTCCCATTGCCTGCCCCTAAATTTGTTCTAGGGGTTACCCACAACCCATGGAGCAAGCAGAGGCACCAACTTGCACCAAAGATTGAGGGAGCCATTGTCAGGGGCCAGGGGACAGAGCTGAACGCAGTGGCCAGCAGCCCTTCCTCTCTTGGGTTTGGCAGCCTTCCATGGCAGGAGGAGGAAGAGGAGGAGCCAGACACTGAAGCCATGCTTGGCTCTGCACTTGGCCTCCACCTCCTGATGGTAGAGGACACTGGGGGGGCACTCCCCAAAAGTATTGGGGGCCCAAAACCGCTCAGTCCCCTGAAGTTGGTACCCCTGGGAACAGAGGTGGAAACTCTCATTGCACAAGTCAAAGTCCTTACGTTGACAGAATGGGGCAGGCGAATAATGCTTCAAATAAATTAATGAACTCTCCCTCCCAGCATGCCCTGCTGCCAAGATCCATAATGGGGTTTGACCACTTGTGGCCCTCTAGATAGAGGTGCTCTGCAGCTCCCATAAATCCTGACCGAATGGGTCATCTTGGGTAAATCTTGCTGAATGGGGCTGATGGCAGGTGGAGTTCAACAAGATATGGAAGGCCACAAATCTATAGCATCAACCTGCTCCAACAGCTTGCACCAGGGGATGATACTTCCCTACTAATGCATGGCACTGGCACATAATTTTTTTAAAAAGGATAATCACCTGATGATCCAGCCATCATTGCATGGTTGGATTTGTGCTTAGCTCAAAGCATTAAGAACTATGCAAAAGCTGAAGATCTGGAACTCAAGACTAGTCAAGAGCCTTCCAGATAAGTGATGCAATATTAACCCCACTCTGCCTCCTCCCCCAATGCATTATCTTCCACTGCTGTCCGGTCTTTTCAGCATAACTGTGAGAGTAGAAAAGGGATTGCTAAGCAGGAGAATGAACAGTATGTTCCAATGGGTGGTTGCTTAGCAAGTTCCTCTGGTTGTCCCGGACGGCTGCTGGCACAGGGATGATCCAAATGGGCATCCCGTGGCCTCCTTTGGCTGTCACCTCCCCCCCAGGAAGTGCTTTCAAGCCCTTCAAAAGCACATGGAAACGGCAGCTTTGACAATCCCTCTTCAGCACGAGCAAATCCAGCTTTTAGCAGCATGCCCTACTTGCCCGTTTTGCTCGCTTTCCATCGCTGAACGTACATATTGGGGGCCTGAACAATGCACTCATTCTTCCCATCCTTCCCCGATCTGGTGTGATGCAGTCCTCCCCATTCACTCAATTTATAGCCCAGAATACATGTCCCAGCCCTGATGCTTTGCGGCAGCATTCCCGCATCAACCTTTTCTGAACTTCTGCTGGGATCCTTGGGCAGCAAAAGTCTCAAGTCTGCTTGGAGAGGGAAAGATTAGGGAGGATCTCTCCTGCTTTTGCAATGTCTGCTCCGATGACTATTTAAATGCACCAGCAGAAGTTGAACTTGGCACTGAATCATTGTGGAGGCAACCTGCTTTGCCCTGGATATGACCACAATGGGACTCTGAGTATAGGAAAGCGAGAAAGCTATGTTTATTGCAGGAAATACATGCTTGATAGGGAAAAGATCCTAGTTCTATGTAACTAAGGAGGAGAATGCAAAAAGCTACGCTTGCTCTTGCATCTTAGATGGAGAGAGAGCCAAAACAGACATCACTCCCCTAAGGCAAGGCATGGAGAAGAAAGAAGTAGCAAAATGAGGTTAGCAGCCCTAAGAGTATCGTTCTGGCCCTCAAGGAGGGTTAGCAAAGGTTAGAGAACAATCTAGGAAGCATGGAGGCCCCCCTCTCTATCTGCTCTTTCCCATGCAGATATATCGGCCTCCAGTGCAAGCCCAGTTGCATCCCAACACTTCCAACATGTTTTTGTCCAGTATAGTGGTCACCTTTAAGCAAACAACATTCCTGTGCCTCACAGTTGTTCTCAAATCTTGTCATAGCAAAATCACCCATAAACCAAGAGAAAAAAATGGAGACACTGTGGGTGAGTAGCTCCCATGGCCAAGAAACTGGTCAGCTGCCTACCCTGGATGGGGTTTCACTTCCCCACAGGAGCAGGAGGGGGGTGCTTCTGAATTCAGCTCTGGCATTGTAGACTCAGGTAGCCTCAGTGACTAGAAATGCCTTTTACCAACTGTGGCTTGTTCAAAAGCTATGGGCATTCCTGGATTGGGAAAGCCTCTCACAGTAGTTAATGCAATGGTTACTTCAGGACTGGATTACTGCAATGCCCTCCATGTGGAGATTCCCTTGCACTTGATCCGGGAGCTGCAGCTAGTGCAGAAGACTGCAGCATGAATGGTGACAGGAGCGAGGCCTTGTCAGCATAAAACACCTGTCCTCAGAGGTCTGCACTGGCTGAAGATTTGACACTGGGCCAAGTTCAAGGTGTTAATATTAGCATTTTCATTTTTGTATGCTACAAATTAAGGGTCATGAGTTTTTCTTGATTTTATCTTTTTGCAAACTGCCTTGAGATTTTTGATCAAGTGGTGCATAAATTTTATTAAATAAATAAAATTAACACACACTTTTTGAGACTATTTGGGCATCACATCCTTTTGAGTGAGATTGGTTCTCGCCCTGACAGGCAGAAAATAGGAATACCTCAGTTGAACCATAGTTTAGTTCTGAAAACTGTCTTAAAGAGCAGGACTCAGCTCCTAAGGGGCCACCACTAAGGGCTGCTTTGCACATTACAGAATGCTGTGGAGGCCAAGACGCTTGCTCTCCCCCCCCACCCAAATTTCCACAAACACCCCCTCTAGATACATTTCCCACCACACCACATCCACCCTGCTTGTCCTGGAGTGTTCTGCTTTTCAAGGGACAGAAGTGAACAAAATGGGGCAGGAAAAAGTCTTTGTGTAAGGAGTCACACGCTCACATTCCTTTGGATCCAAGCCATGAGTCTCCCCCACCCCACCCTCACCAGGATGTGTACATAGTATATACACAAGCACACACAAAGGGAATTTGTGGCTGCTCATGATTTCCTAGCAACCATGTGTGAAGTGGCCACTAACTAAACACAGCTAGCGCCCACCCCTCATTTAGGAGATATGAGAGAGAGAGAGAGAGAGAGAGAGAGAGAGAGAGAGAGGATTTTGCAGCCAATGGGGCAGGGCTTCCAACAGACACGTCCAAGTTACAGGCTATGTATGTTTGCTGCCTATCTAACCTCTGCTGGCAGGAGGTGGCATATGGCAGCTATGTGCTTCCACAAAAGTGACAAAAAGAGAGGTCCCCATGCCTTCAGTGATACAATTTGACCTCAGGAACCCACAACTGAATATTTTAGTATAGGTTTTGGGAAGGACAGAGTGTAGTATGGCCAGAAGTCTGACTTTCCACTCAAGAAATTGAAGCCAGAGAGGGAGGGAAATTCCACATATAATACTTTTTTTTTTCAAGACGTACATACACCAAAAGATCAAATAAGTGCTCCACCCTACCCTTTTATTTTTGTCTGCGTGTCCATCTTTGATTTTGTCCCCTTTACCTCCTCAGCCACACTGGCTTCAGCAGAATGTATTTCAATATTGTTAGCTTTGAAACCACACCACACTTTTCCACTGTCTATTTTCCAGACAGTGGTTCTGCCCAGGGCGTTACCCTCCCCTCCCCCTTTTCACTTTGCATTTCTCCGTCTGCCTTTTCTTAAGGTCACTCATGAGGAACTTTTAATCAGTGATTCTATGTCCCATATAGACCAAATCAAATCTGGTTCCATCCACTTGCAGGGCACTCCACTTAGATCGTTTACTTTAAGCTTAAGGAGGAGCTGCAGATCTCAGACTATGAGAAAAGGAAAAGGAAATATCCATTTGCCACATCTGATAAAGTGGGCTGTGTCTCACTACTCAACCTGCCCAAATGGCCTCTCCAAAACGAACTCTGACCTCTAGAGCAAAATTTGCAATCACCAGAATGCCAGTTGTCATTCTTTTAAGAAAGCAAGTTCTTGTGATGTTCCATTTTAGGTAATAAAAGACTTGGAAACATATGGGCAGCATCTGGTGAGGGTTCGGAGACGATAGAGGAGGCTCCATAGATTTCAGGAAAATTGAGAAGGGGGTCACAATTAGCCCCAGCTTGGCTCAATCTAGAGCTTGGAATATATGGCAACCCATGATTTGGGTGCATGGAAGAATCATGAAATCAATCCTCATGCCAAACATCATTTTAAAAATCAGCTAGCAGCAGACCACAGAGCCTAGGACTTGCCGATCAGAAGGTAGGAGGTTCAAATCCCCATGATGGGGTGAGCTCCCGTTGCTTGGTTCCAGCTCCTGCCAACCTAGCGGTTCAAAAGCACCTCAAAGTGCAAGTAGATAAATAGGTACCGCTCCGGCGGGAAGGTAAATGGCATTTCCGTGTGCTGCTCTGGTTCACCAGAAGCGGCTTAGTCATGCTGGCCACATGACCTGGAAGCTGTATGCTGGCTCCCTCAGCCAATAAAGCGGGATGAGTGCTGCAACCCCAGGGTCGGCCATGACTGGACCTAATGGTCAGGGGTCTCTTTACCTTTACCTTTAACCTCCCTGCAAATAAATAAGGATGACTGTTAAATGATATGGGCATCCAGAAGTATCCTCATCCTGGTGTCCTTTTCACCTGCTCTGTTGCTCTTAAAGTCACAGTGGGGTTCTACTGCCATGAATTTGCATGGACCTGTTTGAATGCCACAGAGTGCCTTAGCTTAGGTTTATTGCACACTCTTTAAAGCTTGTTGCCATCTCCTGCTTTATTCCTTCAACATCAGCCCATTCCCTTTTCTCTGCCTATTGGCTTCCTATCTCAACATTCCCCAGCATCTTCTGCAATTGATTTCCACACCTAGGAAAGCAGCCTTGAATTTCAGTTGGGTGAAAGTTGCTTGATTAGTAAAATACCTATTTGAGAAGCATCAGCTACAAAAAACCAAAATGCCTTGCAATTCATACTCATAAAAGCCAGTGCAGCCCAATGACATTTGTCCAAATCCTTCTTCCATCACACTCTGGCCTTAAAGTCACAATCTTTCAATCTTCATAAAACAGGAATAATAAGGACCTTCCACACAGGACCAAGACTGTGAAGCACTTGGCCCATTAAAAACAAAACAAGAAGTTATTAATAACACAGCTTTCCTTTCTTCCATTCCTTCATTTTCCATACTCAAAACATCAATGGAACCAGTAATGTGATACAGAATGGAAATAATGCTCTGTAACCATTACCATTTCCTTTTCATGATTTACTCACAAAGAACAAAGTCACCCCAATAGTTTCCTCATATTTTTTTAAAAACAGAATTGTTTGTGGGTTCCTCCAGTATGTGCACAGGACAAAGAATTCAGTCTTGGATAAAGAAGACAAGACATCCCAGTGCTTATGCCCAGAAGACAGCAGGACCATCACTAATTTTTTAAAAAGCCAGAATTTTAAAAAATAGTTTATTTTTTTAAAAAAAATTATTTTAAAATTAACCACCACCACCACCACCACCACCTTGCACCTGCTAATCTCCAAGTCTGAGGGAGTGGGACTTCTCTAAAGGGCACAGGCAGCTGCTAGCAGAAGGAAACACTCAATTGGGTCTCCCCAAGCTTGTTATTTTGTGTGTTGCTTGTGCGCTGCTGTTTCATTTGTCCTTCTAAAAATAAATGGACACCATTTATTTCTCAAGACTCCATTCTTTCCCTGGGTTCTTCAGACCACAGACTTAATTCCCAAGTGGGCCTACTCTCATTTTTTCCCTATATGACACATTTGCTCAGGGTTATTTGGGTCTCTGGTTAGATTCCCCATGTTCCACAACATGGCAAGCTATAATAGGTTGTAAAGTCCACAGTGTGGGCATGCAAACCTCTTCTTTTGTCTTGGCTTCTTACATATCCAGCTGGAGTACTAAGAGAAAGCAAAGCCCTCTTGTGGTCAATGCCCTCCAGCTGGAACTAAGTATTCAGGTAAATATGAGGCTGTCACTTCAAAATAGCAACTCTGTCTCTCTTACTGCATAATATTGCTATCAGTTTGTGGGGTGCCTAGACTCCCCTTCTAATTCTTGGGTGCCAGACACTGGATTTAGCATGTGGAAATACAAGCCAGGAGACAGCCTGGTGATGATCCACTAAAGATAAGTCTTTAGGAGGACAAAGAGAGTGGCTCTGTGCCAGAGAGCAAGTGGGAGCCCCCCTCCCCAATTCAGAATTAGTTAGAAAGACAAAAGCCTTTGAAGTAGAGTTCTAAAGCAGTGGTTTTTAGGATTGCTGCTGGGGATGATGTGGGCTGGAGGCAAAATAGCTGCAGTCAGTTAAAGGCAGCAGACAGGAGAAGAGGGACAGAGGGCAATGGCTAATTTCCACCAGAATCCAGGACTGTGGCCATGGGAGAAGCAATAACCTCTTGAAGCACTAGCAATAACCTCTTGAAGCCTAGCTCCTCTATCATAGGTACAGGCTGTATATATGTATAAATAATCCCCATATCATAAAGACACCACAGTCTTCAGTGGACGCCTAGAATCTTGCACTGCTCAGAGATTGAGATGGTGAGTAACAATATTAGAAATATGCAACACATGACATTGAGTTATGGGTCAGAATGAAACACAAGGTTGTTTTTAAGGTATTGGGCATGTCTAGGTTTAGCCCTGGGTTGCTAGTTCTTAGTCTAACAAATGAGTATCACACACAGATGCTGCGAAGGACAGTGAATGTAACTTAGGTTTGCATTTCCACTTATACCAACTAATTAACTCCAGTAAATTCTTGCTGAGTAGTGAGGTGTTTGCTGAGTAGTGAGGTGTTTGTAGAAAAAAAATTGTTGGATCAGTGTTCTGGAGCCTTAGGGTTTAAGACATCCCTGGACTACAAATCCCATCATCCCCAGTCAGCTTAGCCAATGGTCAGGAGTGATAGGAGCTGTAGTCCACAACAACAAAGGACAATGAAGAAGAAGAGGTAGGACATAGCTCAGTTGGTAGAGCATGAGCCTCTTAATCTCAGGGCCATGGGTTTGAGCCCAGATTCCTGCATTGCAAGGAGTTGGACTAGATGACATTTGTGGTCCCTTCCAACTCTACAATTCTATGATTCTAAGAGAGAGGAGGCAGGGACAGAGGCATCTAAGGTGCATCCTTTTGCATAGACACTAAAAAAAGGACTGGCACATCACAGCCAGCACCACCAGCTTCCTTTGCTTTCCACACCTTTAGCTAAACCAAACAATATATTGGTCTCCCTTGCAATGTTTTGGAAAAAGCCAGAGAGTGAAACACACATTTAAAAACTGTTGGGAAATAGGATGAACTATGCCTAATTTCACATCATCTGAACCTCAACCTGAAATATATAGAAAGCCTTTACAAACCCTTTGGGATTGGAAATGGTGCATTCCTATGAGACTTCTCAACAGAACTTGCAGGCTCTTTAATTCCCCTTGAGACCCTCACAAGACAACCTCCCCCCTACCTCTTCGCCTAAAGATAAAGCACATCAGCTGAGTGAGAGCAAGCCGGTTAACAGCAAAATCGCTGAATAAAGCTGCCTGCTATGCTCTAGGCACTGGAAGCAAAAGCTGAAGTACGAGCACCTGCAGCTAGTATATAAAATTTCATAGCTCCTAAAAATAAATCCATGCTCTAAAACACTCGGAACCATCCGCCGCCCTCAGTTAATAAAAAGGCTGTATTGTGTTACAGCTGTTACAGCTACTACTACATCTGCTAGTGTTTCAAAAGCAGATACGTCTGGTTCAATTGTACTCAGTTTATAGCTACTTTATTTCCATCTCCCGGACAGGTTTATTTTCCCTTTTCTAGTGGAATACTCCACCTAAGGCGGGCATGAAAAGCACAAGCTGTGATCGTTTGTATGCCTTGAGCCGGCATTAAAAGCAAGTCCCTTATCCCATCTGAGCTCTGAAACAGATCCTAAATAACCTGGCAGTGTATGCTCCAAGTTAGGGACATTTCAAAACACTGACTCTTAACTCCCTAGAGGGGAAGAGCCCAGGCCAACAGTCTTCCAACCAAATGCTGTGAACAAAAGTCACTCGGCTCACCTCACCCAAAGCTTCTGATTTTGTGAAAGTCACAGCACAAAAGAAAATCCAAATTTTGAAGTTTTTAAAAAAGGAATTAAGCTAGCATGGCTAGGAAAGTCCCTAGTCCAAAACCCTGAAGAACCCCTTGATAGCCGGAGAGGGTAATAGTGGGTCAAATGAACCATACATAAGGTTCATTTGTTTTAATGCTGCCTTGTTCTTCCCTTTCATACACTTCCATGAAACTGCTTCTCCCAACAATAGCCTTAGACTGTGGAATCAATTCTGGCTTCAACTTTCAAATGTATTTACAGAATTGCTCCAGTGCATCTTCTCTTGTAGCCACAGCAAAATCCCTAGCAACCTGCAGGAGAGAGAAGAGCCACAGTAAAACAGGCATGGAGGACCCTCGGCCCCCCAGATGTCACACCAGCCAACATGACCAATGAGTAAAGGCTATTAAAGTCCAGCAACATCTGGATAGCGACAGGTTCTCCATCACTGCAGTAAAGGCTTCACATAAAGCCAGGGAGTCCATACGCGAGGGGTAGAGAAGCAGGAAGCTAAAATGGAGAGAGACACCTCAAGCTTTCAGGCAACATTAGGAATCAGCTATATTACATATGAAATGCTCAGTCTTCTCCAATGGGATCACACATATAAAATAATGTTAAAAAATGAATGGCACAAGTTAATAAACATCGATCTTCAAAATAGAAGGAATATAGGATATGGCCACAGCACCAACAATTACCTCATTTGCTGGGGCTATGTGTCAATAACCTAAATTGCAATACAAGATTCAATTAGGTTGAGTGCTGCACCTCATTACTGCTATTCAAATTTCACACACATCGCTGTCACGCTGCTGAGAACTGCTGCACACCCAATTCCTGGGCTCCGGGCCAAGGCCCCCCTCCATTAGAAACAACAACACAAAAACACCCTCAAATTATGCTTCCAAGGGTCCTGCCCTTTACCCAACATGTGAAGGTCCCTGGAGGAGGTGGCAGGCGTAGAAAGGGAGCCAGACCACAGAGAGGGGACCCGACGTAGCCTGCTGCTTGCCTGGTCTAGTGGCCTGGACGTTAACCCAGCCAGAGACAAAAAGGTGGTGTGATAAATAAGCCTGTGCAAACCGCCCTCATTACAATTTGAAACCAGCATTCCTAAACCACTTTGATTGCTCTGAGAGCCACAGGCCAGTCAAGGTTTTCTTTGTCACCATCTAGGTTGCTATGTTCAAAAACTTGCAAAGCAATGCTAGCTACACTATATACTACACTACACTACACTACACTACACTACTATACTATACTATATACTATACTATATACTATAAAGTATCTTCTAATACATGGGTAGGCAAACTAAGGCCCAGGGGCTGGCCCCGGCCCAATCGTTTTCTAAATCCGGCCCATGGACGGTCCAGGAATCAGTGTGTTTTTACAGGAGTAGAATGTGTTCTTTTATTTAAAATGCATCTCTGGGTTATTTGTGGGGCCTGCCTGGTGTTTTTACATGAATAGAATGGGTACTTTTATTTAAAATGCATCTCTGAGTTATTTGTGGGGCATAGGAATTCATTCATCCCCCCCCCAAAAAAATTGTCCAGCCCCCCACAAGGTCTGAGGGACAGTGGAACAGCACCCTGCTGAAAAAGTTCTTCCCCATAAGAATCTACCCTGGCCCTGTTGCCCTAATCCAGTGGTTTTCAACCAGTGTGCTGTGAAACCCTGGGATGCCTTAAATGATGGTCAAGGGTGCCGTGGGCAACACTGGCCTCTGTCCCTTTTTCCTTCCCTCCCTCCTCTGATGCACTCTGCGTCTCTGCCTCCCAAAGGCTTGCTCAGCTGTCTATTGCAACAGCACTGGCTATAAGCTCCGCAGGTGAATGGTGCCTCAGGGGCGGGGGGGGGGGGGGAACAACTCAGAGACCAGGGAAGAGGACTCCCAAGGAGAGGGGAGAAGAGAGGAGGCTGAGGGAACACTCCCTAAGGGAGGGTGTTCAAAAAGGGGTGAGAAGCTGCAGTTCTGCAGGCAAGGGGTGAAATAAGTGGGCTCCTGAGCCCCACAAGGGTGCCACAGAAAGAATGTAGTTGGTTTCTCTGATGAAAATAGGGACATCCTATTCAATGATGATGATGATGATGATGATGATGATAATTTCATTATTTATACCCTGCCCATCTGCTTGGGTTGCCCCAGCTACTCTGGGCACCTTCCAACATATATAAAAACATAATAAAACATTAAACATTTTTTTAAAAAACCTTCCCTATACAGGGCTGCCATCAGATGTCTTCTAAAGGTTGCATAGTGACTTATCTCCTTGGCTCCTGGGTTGCATAACTCCATACCCTCCAACATTTAACTGTTGAAAACAGGGACATCCTAAGGAAAAGCGGGACATTCTGGGATCAAATCAGAATCTGGGACAGCTTCTGTAAATCTGGGACTGTCCCTGGAAAATAGAGGCACTTGGAGGGTCTGTCAAGGGAGCCGTGGGCTCAAAAAGGTTGAAAACCTCTGCCCTAATCATCTTCCTTAAAACAGTTCTCAAGACCATTGCTCCTGTGGGCAGTGGCGGAGCTTCATGCTCTGGCAGGGGGGGGGGCGGGGGCGGAGAGCAGGCGGGGGTGGGGCTGGCGCGCGTCCTGGGGGCGGTGCACTCCCCCTACACTCCTCTTCCTCCGCCAGTGCCTGTGGGGCTGTGTGAAAAATGTGCAGTGGCAGCAGGCCTCGTCGGGCCTTGCGGCCTCTCCCGACGGGAATGACATAATACGTGTGTGTCACACATGTAACATCGCATGCATTTGACAACCCCCCCCCCCCAATGTTGTGCAGAACTTGGTGCCGGTGCTCCTGGGCATTTTTGAATGTGAGCTGCCTTCTTTCAAACAGGCACTTCCGCAGAGCCTCATCATGTAAGCCCCAGACCAGGTGATCATGCAACATCTCTTCGAGGTTTGGGAAACTGCAATGCTGGGTCTAGTGTCTAAGTTCAATAGGGCCAGTACACTACAGGAAAAGGGAGGGAGGGGCAGGCAAACCGAAGACTCTGTATGGTTTGCCCTTGTAACATTGCCCTTGATTGCTGGTCATGCTGGCAGGGGCTGCTGGGAGTTAAAAGTTAAGTATTCAAAATATTAGCATAAAATATTGCATTATGTCACCATATGAAGGCAGCCCTGTTTAGGGAAGTTTTTAATGTGTGATATTTTAATGTATTTTTAATCTTTGTTGGAAGCCGCCCAGAGTGGCTGAGGAGACCCAGCCAGATAATAAATTATTATTATTATTATTATTATTATTATTATTATTATTATTATTATATGCACTGAAATATTTAAGGTGGATTTTCAAGCAGAACAAAAAGGAGCATCCATGCTCCATCCAGCTACCATAATTCACTAACCTGAGCATTCATGCTAACAATAGCTTCTTTTTATATGAATTACAGTAACCAGTTGCAGTGTGTGGATGTTGCTGCAGTTAAATGTACTAGACTGCCCTTTGGACTGAACTCCCAATTGCTAAATGACATTCTTTTTTTAATCAGTGGATGAATACTGGACTTTGAAACTCCATTTTATATGCCAAAAGTTACTTTTGTAAAGGAGGGAAAACAAGAATGACATAGTCCAAAACTGAGTACTGACAAAGTAAGCTCCTGAAAGGCCATAATAAGTATTATGGATTTGCAAGTTGTGAAACCAAACATGAGATTGCGTTCCTCTCCCCACACCCCAAATTCTCATGAAAACCGCACAATTATTCCTTGGTAAAATGTACGGTACCTAGGATCAGAATGCCATCTCCATTTCAGAGTTTATGTTGCTTTCCTTAAAAAGTTTATATCTTAATCCTGTCTGAATACTTACATTTGTTGTTCTTGGTTCTTCATTTCTTGGTTCTTCAATCACAGAGCACTTCAGAAGAAAAATTATCTGACCTCAATGGGCATGCTGAAAGTTGTGCTCTCTTATGTCAAGACATTTCTCTCTCACTCGCTCAGACACACATCTTGACCCCCTATTACTGAGTTGCACTCTGGTGTACAATAATAATTTTCAAAACTGATGTGCCTACAATTGCAGAAGTCTTATGAGAATCTCAGCACTCTGTTTACCAGCACATTTTACTAGAACTGTGAAAAGCATATGTGCTAACTTCCCCAAATACCAGATAGCAGATAGACTATTTGTCCATCTGTCCTCTCTGTTGCGGCCAGAATCAAACAAAGTAGAATAACCCCTGACCACTTAAGACTAAAAGGGGACAGCATGAAAAGTCAGGATAAAAATCCCTGCTTTACTAAAAATATTTGTGGATATATATTTGCAATGAAATAAAATTTCTGAATACATCAGATAGAGGTGAATACAACTAAACAGTCTAATGCAGCCAAACTGACACTTTCAGTTGCCAAATATTAAGATAAATCAGCTTCTAAACACCATAATGGGATTCAATATACATAATAAGGCAAAGGAAAATGAATATCTCCTATTGCAAATAAAATATTTTCAGTTGCTAAAATGAGTTGTTGGCTATATTGAAATGAAAAATTACCGCTTTAAAGTAGATTCAGAACTCACAGTGTCCCCATTTTTTTAAATCTGAAAACACATGCTTTTAAAAAATGTAAAATATATATTTTTTTCATCTTTCTTTCATTGCCCACTTATTTTTTTGGTGGGGGGCTCTTAGCAGGCATAACATAGATCTGGGTGGGGAATATGTAGTCATCCAGATGTTGGACTGCAGCTGGCCATTGGTCACTTGGTTTGCAGCACTCTTGCCTTCTCTGAAAAAGTGAGGTGTTGAGAAAAGACCCCACCACTCTTAAGAGTATGGCAAGAAGGCTGTGGAAGAGGGATTGGGGTCTTGCTGTATTTTTGCAATGGACACAGGGGCAGCCAAGATGATACTGGACATTCTCCTTCCGCAGAGAACACCAGTGACGGAGAAACATTTCCATTCATGGGGAACAAAAGGACAATAGCCAGCTGCACAGTCAGAGGCTTAGGGTACCCTAAAGCAGCATGTTAGTAGTTAAAAGCTGGCTGGGGAATAAACCACAGCAGAGGCCCTTCCTGCAGCCTACTACCACCTGCTACCTTTGGCTATAAAAAGGGGTAGCATGGTTCATTCATTGGAGGGTCATAAAAGTCTGTAAGAGGAAGCAAGCATTGACCTGAAGATCATTCCTTAACTTTTCAGAAAAGGAAAATAAACATGGAACTATGGAGACAGGCAAATATGTTTCACAGCGGGCTTTTTGTTTTGTTTTTTGGAAGCACAGTGTTGCCAACCTATCCATTCTCAATCACTTAAGAACGTACCGGTAATTAGAGCCCGATGGGTCTATCTAGTTCAGGAGATGCCCAGGGGATGCTCACAAGTAGGATGTGAGTGCAACAGGAGTCTCCCCTTTCCTTGTGCTCTGGCAGCAGAGACTGGGCAGTCTGGATCCTTCAAGTCTTATCCCACCCTCAAGGAACCAAGCTATGAAATATACACAAGAAGTCGGCACAAGAAATATACACAAGAAGTTTTGCCATCTAGCCTGGTATGGTCTTAACTTGATAGGCGCTGGCTCTTGAGGGTCTTGGGCATCATCTGCTATGTGATCCTTTTACCTGAGGATTTGAACACAGAACCTTCCAGAATGCAAGGCATGTGCTCCATCCACACAGGAGGAAAGAAAGTGGGATGGCTGGGCTTTTTGCTACCTTCCTACACAATGCAGCTCCCCCCACCCCCAGGATACGTCCTCCTCCCAAGCAAAAGCATTTCCACATTTTCCAGAATTTTGTCAGTGCGCCCACATGGGGAATCCCCACCAGCTTGGCAGCTCCAGGAGGGAGGGAATGCAAAGCAAAATAATCCCGTACCTCATGAATAAATGTGCGTGTGATTTCATTAACGAAACAAAAAGCTAATTGAAAGTGGAGTGCTGACGAGGCCCAGCTTGACGCCACGGGCAGAATGACGTGATCCTGGGGACAGTCTCTGCATGCAAGGAGCTGCTCCCTCCAATCAGGCGCTTGTGAAAAGGGCAAATATCGCCCTGTCCAGACACATTTACCCGGGAGGCCGTCAAGCCAGGCGGCATATCTAACGCTCCGTGAAGTTTTCCACTCTACTGCCGGGGCAGTTTCCAACAGACACCGTCAAGGTTGACAGGCCTAAAATCTGTCACGCCTCCAGCCTGAACCCTTATAAAAGAGGAGAAGAAAGGAAAGAGCTGCGTCAGGATGAGGACAGCACACAAAAGACGCAAGGAGAGGCACGTCAGCAGCCCTTGCGCAGGGGGCAGGGAGGTTGCAACACAGTCTGAGTGATGCTCAGCAGCTGGGGTTCCAGTGCTGGTTATAGCTTGTGCTGAAGAGGGGTGGACAACAGAAGGGGTTTAAAATTCAACAGGACATATCACATCGGGGAGAAATAAGGGGTGTCCTTTGTAGATGTCGTGCTGCCCAATCGTCTACTAAATTAGGCACATCAAAGCCCACTGGAAGCCGATCAGCCTAGGCGACTGCAGTTCTGCGTAATATCGGAGTATTAAAATTACTGGGTAGCAGAGTTTAAAGACACTATTCAAAACTAAGTACACTCTCTACACTTCACAGTGGATACTTTTCTCTTGCAAGCCAATTTCAAATAGTTCTCAGAAATTTGCTTCCTCTGCAGTTTGTCCAAGAATGTGATGCTTTTTTAAAGTAAAAGAACTGATAGCATGTAGGCTAAATACCTTGCTCTGCTGACTTTTCTATTTCCTGACTATAGCATTTATATGAATACTTTCTTCTTGTACTTGAGATTAGGGACCTCTTTTCCCAAAGTGCTAAGCCCAGTGGGTACTGCTGTCAAACCTCAAGCTACTGGCAGGGGTGAAATTCTACAACCTGTTAGCTTATCAAATTATTTCAGAGGGGGTTTCTGAAAGTGGGAATGCTCCCCAAGGATCAACCAGAAGCAGTACAGCGGTACCTTGGGTTAAGAACTTAATTTGTTCCAGAGGTCCATTCTTAACCTGAAACTGTTCTTAACCTGAGGTACCACTTTAGCTAATGGGGCCTCCTGCTGCCGCCACGCCACCGGAGCACAATTTCTGTTCTCTTCCTGAAGCAAAATTCTTAACCCGAGGTACTATTTCTGGGTTAGCGGAGTCTGTAACCTGAAGTGTCTGTAACCTGAGGTACCACTGTACCTATATTCTTGGCATTTTGGGTTTGGGGTTCAGAGCACCCAGCAGAACAGGCATTGGAAAGATTAAGTTCTAGGTCTTATCTACACACTGAAGTTGACAAATTGTAGTGTTCAAACGGCATCTGCTTAAGAATGCTTGAAAAACTCAAACGTGAAATTGCTGATATAACAAAAGTCATATTAAAAGGTAAAGGGACCCCTGACCATTAGGTCCAGTCATGACCGACTCTGGGGTTGCAGCGCTCATCTCTCTTTACTGGTTGAGGGAGTCGGCGTACAGCTTCCGGGTCATGTGGCCAGCATGACTAAGCCACTTCTGGTGAACCAGAGCAGCACACAGAAACGCCGTTTACCTTCCTGCCAGAGCGGTACCTATTTATCTACTTGCACTTTGATGTGCTTTCGAACTGCTAGGTTGGCAGGAGCAGGGACCGAGCAACGGGAGCTCACCCCGTCACGGGGATTCTAACCGCTGACCTTCTGATCAGCAAGTCCTAGGCTCTGTGGTTTAACCCACAGCGCCACCCGCATCCCTAAAAGTCATATTACTTGTTCCTAAAATCAGCCTCCATACCAGAGGGCTAGAAAATAACAACAACAAAAAGAAAAGGGATTGGCTGAAGAAATGCAGGAAATTGCAAATCAGCTAGCTACCTTTCTGGTTTCCTCACCTCAAAAAAGAGTACTGTAGAGTTGAAAAAGGACCAGAAAAGGGCAACCAAAATGATCAAGGTGGTGGAGTGAAGAAAAGTTGCAGCATTTGGGGCTTTTTAGTTTAGAGAAAAGGTGAGTAGGAGGTGACATGGTTGTAGTTCATAAAATTATGCTTGGCATGGAGAAAATGAATGGAGGGAAGCTTTTCCCACTAGAACTTGTGGTCACCCAATAAAGCTGAATGTTGGGAGATAAAGTACTCCTTCACGCAGCACATAGTTAGACTGTGGAACTCACTCCCACAGGAGGCAGTGATGGCCACCTTCTTGGGTGGCTTTAAAAGAAGAGCAACGGTGGCTCTGCTCTGCCTCCACAGCTGGAGGCAGTAATGGCTCTGAATACCAGTTGCTGGTAACCACAGTTGTCTCTCTGTGTGTGGGGAGAGCATTCTTGTGTGCAGGTCCTGCTTATGGGTGTCTGGCAGGCATCTGGTTGGCCACTGTGAGAACAGGATGCTGAGCCAGATGGGTCCTTGTCCCGATCCAGCCGGCTCTTCTTACGTCCTTAATTTTTTTAGCAGTAGCCAACCTGCAGAAGCTACACTGGAAACTGGTGAAGTCACCAGATAATGCTGTGTCCATGTAGATTAGGTAGCATCATTTTTAAGTGCAAATGTGGGAGAATTGAGAAGGGCACCCCTGTTTTAACCCCATATATTCATATTTCAGCCGACATGTTGACCAAGTTGGTCTTACCCACCGTATTTTTCGCTCTATAAGACGCACCAGACCACAAGACGCACCTAGTTTTTGGAGGAGGAAAACAAGAAAAAAAATATTCTGAATCTCAGAAGCCAGAACAGCAAGAGGGATCACTGTGCAGTGAAAGCAGCGATCCCTCTTGCTGTTCTGGCTTCTGTGATAGCTGCGCAGCCGGCATTCGCTTCATAAAATGCACACACATTTCCTCTTACTTTTTAGGAGGGAAAAAGTGAGTCTTATAGAGCAAAAAATACGGTATTTTCATGCATTCTCTTGAAGAATAAACCTAGACTGGACAGCTTCTGTTTTTTAACTTGGTTTATTTGTATACTTTCAAACATAAATGAAACCCGATCTTTGGATTGCTTAATAGCTAAACTTTACAAGGTTCATGGGCTATGTGTGCCTTTTTTGTGGAAGGGATAGCAAGGAAACCCAAGGGCAGCCTAGTTCACTGATATGCAAGCCCATAATTCAGAAGCATTTTAAGAGCACAGGGTTAGATCGTTGGTCTTGAACAGGTGAGAACCAACTTACAACCGGGTAACTTACAATTGGGTACCTGGGGAGGCGCCCATGGGTGGGGCCAGCCAGGCCAGGACATTCTGTTGGGCCTCCGGGGAGTCTGCATGCGTCCTCCCACCCAGCCGCCCTACAGCTGAGCAGGAGGCAGCAGGTGGAGGCAGCACAGAGCCTGCGTGCACCAAAGCAACTTCGTCTCTTCCACGAGTGAGTGCCACCCGGCATTTTGTCACCCCCCTCAGTGGTGACACCCGGGGCGGTCCGCCGCCACCAGACTCCCTTGCTCCACCGCTGGGACTGCCTCCTCTCTGCTTCCCACAAAAAATAAATTACATAAATAAATAAATGAGTTTCTTAGGTAGAGATACATTCTATACTCATGTCTGAAGCTTACAACATGGCAATAAGGTCTTCGTCAAATTAGCTTTAGTCCTCATCATTGAAAAGACTGCAGGTATCACCCCCAAAACACGTCACCCACAGATGTCCACTATGTCCAATTTCTGGCTGTAACAGAGGTCTTATTTTTCAAAACCATATTGAAGCAGGGAACAAGGACCACTTCTTATTGAGTGCTGCTGCTGGTTTCTGCACACAGAGTCAGGGGAGAGAGGGAGGGAGGGAGCCATGATGCCAGGCAACTGTGTGAACTGGGACAAGAATTTGTGATAGAAAGCAATTTCAGATTGGCTAACATTTGCTTTCTCGAAGACCTCGGATTTGCCACCATAGTCGTTGCTCACATGGAGAATTCCCAATCAAATTGTGCCCATGGATCATTATTGCGTCTAAAGTCCATCAATAGGAAAAGTGACTCAGTAGAAGTCTACTTGAGCTGGCAAACAAAAGGGAAAGGGACACTGTGACAAATTAAACATTCAGCATGGATTGCGTAATGGCATGAATAATTCTTTTCAAAATAAAGAGGTTTCTGCAAAAGAACCATAGCTTCCCTCAACCCCTAAGACCTCAGCTAAGAAACAGGAGCCCTTAGACTCTATTTTAAATTGAACACTTCCTAACTCTGTTAAGCTCTCACAATGGAGGGATATATTTATAGAAGACTGAATTGCCCACTTATCTGTGACTTTTCTCTGCGATCCTGGGGAAGAAACAGCTTTTCTTTGGGGAATATCATTACTGTCACTTTAAATAAAAAGACATGTGTGATTAATTTTGAAACAGTGGCTGTAGTAGATGGGAAATTCCTGATAAAATCACTCTGAGAAAGTTCAGAAAACCCACCAGGCCCATTTCATCTTTCCATCTGATGCTTTGCTAGCTTCCCAGTGGCTATACAAACTTTGCCTCAACCTGCCATTGGCCTAATTCTAAGGCCAAGCCATTCAGGTAACCAACTCCCGCCCCCTTTTAAAAATAGCCGCTGGTACTCACCATGATGGGATGCGGGTGGCGCTGTGGTCTAAACCACAGAGCCTAGGGCTTGCTGGTCAGAAGGTCGGCGGTTCGAATCCCCGCGACGGGGTGAGCTTCCATTGCTCAGTCCCTGTTCCTGCCAACCTAGCAGTTCAAAAGCACGTCAAAGTGCAAGTAGATAAATAGGTAGCGACTTCCGGGTTGGCGCCTCCGACAATGGCGGAATTCCTCTGATCAGGAGGAATTTGCTCCGTGGAAATCAGGGTCTGGCCGCCACGGCGAAGGCGGAGACCCACTAAAAATCACAGGTGGGAGAAGCCTGTGAATGTGGGATTCGGCTGGCACCTTTTGCGCCTCCCCTACTCATGGGGAGACCCGGTTTCGGGGATCCGGAGCGACGTGGGGTGACTTTCAGATTTGGAGGGATTTTGAAACACGTCCTGAAATATCTTTTGGATTTTAGTTTTAATTACGGAGATTTGGCTGACCTGTCGAGAAGGAATAAAAACATTGCTAGGTCGGAGCTTCCCCGAGATCTACTCTTCAGCATCAAAGGAAGGAAATTAAGAACAAGATCAGCAGACGACAAAGTAAACTGCATGTATAAATATGAAAAAGAGTTGCAGAAGGGACTTGGAAAAGAGTTAAGAGCCTCGGACAGAAGATCACCAGGTTGATGGACTATATGGAATTGATGGAAATGACTGGCAGAATCCGAGACCAGGGAGAAGAGAAGGTGGAAGAAGATTGGAAAAAGTTTAAAGTTTATTTATAGAAATACTGTAAAATTATTGAGTGTCAGAAAAATGTTGGAATGAAATTATATGGCTTTAGTAGAAATGTTATAAGGAGTTAAACATAAATAAGTATTATAGTATTAATGGAAAATAAGGTTAAAATAATATATATGATATAATAATAATAATAATAATAATAATAATAATAATAATAATAATATATGACAGAAAATATAGAAAGATGGAAAGGAATTGCTGAAACAATTAATAGAAGTGGAATACAAAAAGGGAGGTGAGAGGAGGCCGATGAAACAAGGGAATGAAAGATAAAGCATTGAAATGGTATGATGTATGTTTTTAAATTGTTTTTGCTTTGTTTTGTTTAGTCTAATGTGTTAATGTTGCGTTGTGTACTGTTTATATATTGTATTGTATTGTTTTTTTTTCTTTTGCTTCTTCTTTTTTTCTTGTCTTTTGCTGCTTTTTTGTAAGGTTTAAAAGTAATAAATATTTATTTTTTTTTAAAAAAAGATAAATAGGTAGCGCTCCGGCGGGAAGGTAAACAGTGTTTCCGTGTGCTGCTCTGGTTCTCCAGAAACTGAACGCCGGCTCCCTCGGCGAGTAAAGCAAGATGAGCTCAGCAACCCCAGAGTCATCCACGACTGGACCTAATGGTCAGGGGTCCCTTTACCTTTTACTCACCATGATAGTTGTCAAAATAAATGCCACACTTTTTAATAACAACAAAAAGAGGTGCCGGAACTGCATACCCTTCAGTACTCCCTGAAAAAAACCACTGCAAGTAACTGATTCAAAGGGATTTGGGAGATAAGGAATTAAACTCATAGGAAAGTGGGTGAATACACTGGGAGAATCATGTTAGGCTCCTACCCTTCTATTCAAGGAGTATTCTATGCTGCTTGAACTGGCCAGGTTGAACTGATTGACCCTGTCTTCACATCCCATTTACAAACTTTTCATGAAATGGGTGGCACTGATTTCTCTATAGGTGATGCATATTCTTCCCATGGAAACTGATTTGGTTTCTCAGTGAACTGATGGGACCTCTGTTCAAACTGATGTCCATTCAGATTAATTCATTTACATTATTTAGTTCATTTCCTCATTTGCTTATTTTAGTTCATAGCTCAATAGTATTTTAGATTCTTTAAGACGTTGCTTCTGGTACCAATAACATCAGCTAGGATGTTAGAGCTAGGGGGTCCAAAATAGTTCCTCCCATTCTGCATACAGAAACCAGTCCGTCTGGCTATTGAGCTACCAACACCACTGGTCACTTGCTGTCACCCTTTCCTCATTTGATTTGTACAAATCCTACTTGTGCTCATTGCTGGGAATACTGAGGCTGTGTCTGCACCAATGGAGATCAATGGGAACTGTGCTTGATCAATGCCAACAGTCCTATGCACTAAAGCAGGGGTCAGCAAACTTTTTCAGCAGGGGGCCGGTCCACTGTCCCTCAGAACTTGTGAGGGGCAAGACTATTTTTTTTGGGGGGGGGAATGAATGAATTCCTATGCCCCACAAATAACCCAGAGATGCATTTTAAATAAAAGCACACATTCTACTCAGGTAAAAACATGCTGATTCACTGCGTGCCGGATTTAGAAGGTGATTGGGCTGGATCCAACCCCTGGGCCTTAGTTTACCTACCCATGCATTAAAGACAAAGGCACTGGTATCATAGGAACAGAGGAATCTGACTTATACTCAGGGCATTGGTCCATTTAGTTCAGGATTGTCTATGCCAGGGGTCTGCAACCTTTAAGACAAAAAGAGCCACTTGGACACGTTTCCGAAGAAAAAAACCTGGGAACCGCAAAACCATTGCGACATTTAAAGCATGCGCACCGCTGCCCTCCGATCTGACAGCGGGCAGGAAGGTGACGTCGGGACGGTGCATGACTAACGCACGCACCACCCCCATGCGACGTCACAGCCAGTACAGTGCCCGCCACAGTGGGGAGTGTCGGGGCGCACACTGCGCCTCCTCCCCTCGCTAGTATCTGCCCCGGAGCCACGGCAAAGGTGTAAAAGAGCCCTATGCGGCTCCGGAGCCGCGGGTTGCTGACCCCTGGTCTATGCCAATCTTTCTCTACATGCTGCCTTCCAGATGCTGTTGGACAACTCTCATCAGCCCCAGCATGGCCAATGGCCGGGGAGGATGAGGACTGTAGTCCAACAATGTTTGAAAGGCACCAGAATGGAGAAGGCTAGCCTCAATGGCAGTGGCTCTCTACCATTGAGCTATAGAGCTCTTCTCTTTTATAGGCTTAGCATCTACATGCTCTCAGGAACACTGGGAAAGGAGACCATCAATTCTCTTCAAACAGGTGGTCTTGAACATGGTATCATTCAGCTTGGTGTAACAGCTGATACAGCTAAGGAAATCACACTGCTAACTCGTGACACTCCCATTGGCTCTCTCACACAGCTGGGTTTTCTATACAAGCCCTTAAAATATCCCCAGGCCATCATTACATCTGTGGGTTAAACCACAGAGCCTAGGGCTTGCCGGTCAGAAGGTTGGCAGTTTGAATTCCCACGATGGGGTGCGCTTCTATTGCTTGGTCCCTGCTCCTGCCAACCTAGCAGTTCGAAAGCACGAAGTGCAAGTAGATAAATAGGTACCGCTCCAACAGGAAGGTAAACGGCTTCTCCGTGTGCTGCTCTGGTTCGCCAGAAGGGGCTTAGTCATGCTGGCCACATCACCCAGAAGCTGTACGCCAGCTCCCTCGGCCAGTAAAGTGAGATGAGCACTGCAACCCCAGTGTTGTCCATGACTAGACCTAATGGTCAGAGGTCCCTTTACCTTTACCTTAAAGTAAAAAAAAGTCACAGGTGGCAAATCTGTGGCAACAACTGGAGAAATGTATCTCTCCTATCTGAGTGGACAGTGTAGAGCAGTGATGGCCAAACCTGGCCCTCCATCTGTCTTGGGACTACAATTCCCATCATCCCTGACCACCGGTCCTGTTAGCTAGGGATGATGGGAATTGTAATCCCAAAACAGATGGAGGGCAAAGTTTGGCCATCACTGGTGTAGAGGTATTAGTGGAGCAGCAGGTAGAAAAAGACTGGAGCACACTTCAGATTAGAAAAAGCGTTCCAGTGCCATTTTTTGCATAATTCATAATGCAGTCTTCTTCACCCCAGAAGACATTTATTAAGCATTACTTTTAAAACAATCTTTTGTGAGTCATATTCTTCTCGCCCATCCCTGTAGACATTTCAGCAATGATCCTAAAACCCCATGCCATGCTACTTCTGCTCCCGCTCCCAAACAGAATTACATAACTTGCTTTTTTCTTCCAAGCCATGATGGCAATAATAAAAAAGGCTTCTTTTTTGTCTCCTCACTCCTCACTTCTTGCCCTTTCCACTGTTCAAGAAGCAAGACATGATGGCAATGTATATCTTTATGGTGGTTGTCTATTGAATAGATCGATTATTGGGAAGAAACTCTGGCATGTCAGCTATGTAATGAAGACGTTCATTTCACACGAATTGCAGAGTTTCAACCCATGAAATCACCTTCAAGAACTGGGGAAAATGTTTGGAACTGGGGGAAATGTATAGGCAGGTGCATCTTGGGAGTGAATAAGCAACCCAAATGTGCTCTTTGCAGTTATCATAGGTTCTTGCCTTACATACAACCATCATGTTCTCAGATGATTTCATGCTTCTGATCAACTTAGCACTTGCCCAAAGAAGTTCATGTCACAATAAGGCATTTAATCTTCAAGGTGCCATCAGACACCTTCCCTCAAATTGAGACGTATGCATCAGCTTTTGTCTTGGCAAAGCAAAACAAACTCTGCTAGGAAGGATGTAGACAGAAACATAGCACCCAAGATCCATGACCACAATGCCAGGCACACAGTAAAATGGAAGCAGGAGTATGACTGAAAAAGGGCAAGTCCACAAGTTACATGCAGATCAGGGATGGGGATTCTGTGGCCTTTCAGATGTTGCTGAACGACAGCTCCCATCATTTCCCATGATCCTAGCTGATGGGACCAGGAAGTGTAGTTCAACAGCATATGGAGGAGGGACCATACATTTTCCACTCCAATATACCTATGGATGCTAAGAGCCTTGGCATGATGATGGGGTGGGAATGAGAGAAGAGGAAGACCAAACAGCCAGGGAGGCCTCACACAGGAGAACTGTCAGACAATAGAAGAGTTAAGCATCACAATTCTAACACTCTGAAACTTCCCTGTAAAATGCCTTCCCAGATCTTGCATTAACATTCTGAGATAAACAGAGGTTCAGGAACTGCCCTCAAAAAGCAGACTCCAAGCCATGGCTGTGTATGTAAGGGACAGAATGCTGGGCCTGAGATGGGAGGGGGACCCCACTTCATTATGAAGCTCGCTTACGCAAATGACTACCTCTCAGTCTAATCATGGGAATATAATGGGATAGCTCAGTAAAGCCAATGTGCAACTTAAGCACATTTAACTTGTGAGCATTCAGCTTTACACACTTGGAGAATTTAAAAAAAAAATCAAACTAAAAGGGGGTGTTAAGGGGGTGGGCATCCAGGAAAAAAGAGTTTGGCAATCCCACCTGCCATTGACCCCTATGTATTTTGACTAAATATTATTTTGGCTTAGGCGCAATCCCCGGAACGTAACCCCAGCATAAGTTGAATTGCCTGTATACACTTCCTTGGCTGTGGAAGGGTGTGGTACAACTTGTTCATTTCTTCAGAAAAGATAGCCTTCACACATTCAGAAGAACTACATTAAGATTTGAGCTTAGCTATTCCAATCCCTCAAAGGGCTGGCAGAATTGGTTTGGGGCTAGATCAGGGGTAGCCAATGCTGTTAGACTCCAGCTCCCATCAGCCCCTTCCAGCATGGGCAATGATAAGAAATGATGGGAGTTATAGTCCAGCAACACCTGGAGGGCCTCATACAGGTTATCCCTGGAATAGATGATACTAGAGGTCATTTTCAACTCATGAATTTTTACTTGCCAGCTCCCAAGCCCCTGTAGAACTCTATACATTTCTTTCTGGCTTAGCATAAATAAATGTGCCAGAATAAATCACAAAGCATATCATACAAGTTCTTACTTGACCCATCAGTCACCACAGAATGGGGAAAGAAATTATAGACACAGATCCTAATTAGAGGTGTAGCCATCGCCTTCAGTAGGCAGGTTTAGTTCTGTGAACTGTCTGGGCACGTTCACCTTCGTAAGTCAAGCCCTAAGACATACCATCTCCCGATGCAAAACAAAAGCTTAATTTTTAAACAAGTGTCTTGCTGAAATGGCCAATTGCTCTGCTGAAACAGCTGCTCCTCCACCTCCTCCCGAAACATTGATGGAATGCAATAGTGGATGCTCCTGGCCTTGTGACATTGACCCATGGACGAGAGGCTCCACTACAAAGCTGATAGCTGAAGAAAGCCAAAAACAAACTTATTCATCAGCTGACGGGTCTTCTTGGGGTAATTGCGTGGGAGTAGAGGGTGAAGGTGAGGACATGAATTGGATGGAGAGCAAAGCGGCAAACAGAACCACCAGAGCTCTTCTTCAGTGGCATTCTGATAGCATTAAAGCTTCATTTACCAGCCAAAATAAAGCTCTTTTCTTTCAACCCTCTGGCTGTGTACACATTATCATTTACTCTGACTCCACTGTACTCTCACTGCTGGTATTTGAAGCTGTGTACATGGGATGTACATTAGGGCCACGGGTGGTGCTGTGGTCTAAACCACTGAGCCTCTTGGGCTTGCTGATCAGAAGGTTGGCAATTCGAATCCCTGCGATGGAGTGAGCTTCCGTTGCTCTGTCCCTGCTTCTGCTAACCTAGCAGTTCGAAAGCATGCAAGCAGATAAATAGGTACCACTGTGGCGGGAAGGTAAATGGCATTTCCGTGTGCTCTGGCACTCTTCACTGTGTCCTGTTGCGCCATAAGCGGTTTAGTCATGCTGGCCACATGACCCGGAAAAGCTGTCTGTGGACAAACACCGGCTCCCTCAGCCTGAAGCAAGATGAGCACCGCAATCCCATAGCCGCCTTTGACTGGATTTAACCGTCCAGGGGTCCTTTATCTTTTACCCTACACATGATGTTAGCCACAATCTATATCTATTCTGTAGTTTCTTGAAAAATACTGCTGTTTAATGCTTTCCTCCCTCATTCCAGCTTCCATTCCATTTGAAAATGTAAGCCACATTCACTTTTCACTTAAGCTGAGGTGTATACCTTTGAGACAGCCATTGCACATGTGCAGATGAGAGATTTGTGAATAGGAGTTTGCAGGGATTGCAAGTGTGGGGAAACCAAACAGGTAGTGCAAAGGGGGGCATAGAGGGTGTCCAGAGGGAGGGAGGGAAGTCCTGTTGTGCAAGTCAAAGTCCTTGTGCAGGACTTCCACTGATGAGACTCGCTAGATGAACCCCACCCAACATGCAAGGTTTCAAAAGATGGTTTAAAGATTGATGGAACATGGAAGTACAAAAGTTTCACAAATATATAATTTCCTCATGGCTACTATGCAGATTTAGTATTTCAGATGAGCAATGAAATACTTCAAATTAAATTTCACATACATTTTCAGGGTGAAATTACTGTTTGCATTTGTTTTACACAAGAAATATGAGCGTACTTGCAAATGAATTTTTAAAAGCCACATATTTTTAGAGAGAGAGAGAAAATATTATTTCAACAAATTAGTCTTGTAAAATTTGGATTCATTCTAGAGAAACATTCATTAGAATACTTAACCCTCTTACTTCGAGGACAATACTACAGTAGAAAGATCAGCACAAATCAAGAGTGCAGAGAGAATTTAGAAAATATATTGTGTCACAGCAGCTTCTTATACAGAGAGAGAGAAGCACCTTGAATATAAATAAGTGTGCAAAATAGGTCAGCATGTATTTCCTTTGCCAGTGAAGGTTGATTTCCGCCTCCCGCTCCCCTTATACTTAGTTTGGATGGTGGTGGAAGACAAATTGCACTCAAAACTGATGCTCTACATCTAAAAATAGTTCACTTGTAACATTTAAATAAGGTGGTGGTTTAAGAGTTTGCCATAACTTATTAAGAGGACTTGCTCTTAACTTTGAACTATTTAGCATGTCAGATAAGTTTAGTACAAGTGCAGCCTTAATGCAAGAGAAATAAATGTGAGGGGATGGGTGTCTTTATTAGATCAACTTTGTGCTAGCTGAAAGAGCATCAGATCCAAAAGTTGCTCCACTGAGTTTCCTGCTTTGTGATCAGATTTTCCTAAAAAATCAAGGTAAAACAAAGAGGATGTTCCACACTGCCTGCCTATTCTGTCTCCTTCAGAGGCTGTTCGCATGCCATAGGACTGTGGCTGTAGTGTTTAATATGAGTTTGGTGACATCTCATCATGTTTATGTAGGTGGATGTTCAGTAAGTCAGCAAAACAATTCAAAGCTTCTTTATCAATACTGATTTTATTGCAATCCACATTTACAGTAGGGCTTTTAATAATAACAAAATTACTTTTACATTCATTGCCTTATGTATGGTGCAGAATGTTTTTAATTTTACATATGTAAACTGATATTTATATAGGGCTGCCATATGTCTGGATTTTCCCAGACGTTACCGGGATTTCAAAGGTGGAATTGACATCTGAGGTGGTAGGGAGGTGGGGGAGATTTCTGAAAGGCAGCGCTTTGTCCTGGATCTTAGGCAAGTCAATAAAAAAATCGGGGTGTCCTGGTTTTTACTTTTTGAAATATGGCAAACCTATATTTATGCATATTATATTCCAGTTCTGACCAAACACACACACACACTCACACACACACACTCCAGATAGATAGATATAGATGAAAATTTTAAAGTATGAAATCTAGATCCCATTTCCAACATTGGTCAATCCCGGTGTGAATATCTAATGATGGAAACTGGGGGAGGTCATACTGCGACAGAGCAGGAAAGGACCTAGGACAACAACAGACAACCCCCCCCCCAACTTTTTTTAAAGGTGTATGGGGAGGGCATAAAACCACCCCCGTTGGATTTTACAGAATTCTTACCTTTCACTGAAAGAGCACTTAAAACCTGCCAGCAACGTTCTGGAATAACCGTGGGGTGGGTGGGAGTGGGGAGAGAGGATGAGGAGGAGAATTGCGGTGCTAATCCCTGCCACTGCCACAAAGAAGAAAACAGCACAATCCTAGAACTACAGTAGTGGGAACTTTTCTCCATATGACTAATTGCTATGTGAGGTAATTTGTTGGAAGAGATCCTGGCTGGAGAAGGAATCCTTCCAATAAAAATTGTCCCCCAACTTAACAACCCACCTGATATGATTAGCAGACATTTGCTTTAATGTGCAGGCAAGGCCTGAAACCAGGGCCAGCCCTGTCATTAGGTAGAGTGAGGCAGCCGCCTCAGGCAGATGCTGGGAAGTAATGAGGATGGAGCTGTGTGTGCTACAGAGCTTACCCAGAGTCCTCTAAGCAAGCCTGCTGACCTCAGATGTGCTGTCCCATTTTCAGTGTTGAAGACTGTTTATACACCACACATGTCTTCCCCCAAAGAATTCTGGGAACTGTGGCTTATGGGTGCTGAGAATTGTTGCTTTCTCTGTGTGGGTAAACGATTCCCAGGATTCTTTTGGGGGAAAGTTTTTTTTTTTTTGAAACCTATTTATTTATTAGTTAATAAAAAATTATATACCACTTGATTGCAGGAAAAAACCCACAAAGCGGTTTACAAAAAGGATAAAACAATAAAGTTATCACTAAAAAATTACAGCCATAATTTAAAACATACAGAAAGTTAAAACCACAATAGAATAAACAAATTAAAACTCATACAAACTTCCTAAACATCTAGGTAGGTTTGTCTAAATAAGTATGTTTTTAGCAAGTGCTGAAAATAACACAGGGAAGGCACCTGCCTGGTATCAGTATTCTACCTCCAATTATTATTATTATTTTTTAAAAATATATTTTATTAAGGGTTTTCTTGTTTTACAGTGTAAGTGTAATGCCTCGTGTATTTTTTTTTCCTGTGTAACATTTTTACAAATCCATTTCATCTGTTGAGGCATTAGGGGGAGATGAAAAAAGAAAAGAAAAAAAGAAGAAGAAAGGAGGGTGGAAGGAGGGGAGATGGATGGGGGTGGGGTGGGGTAGCGGTGTTTCTATTATCTTTAATGTATGTAGTTTGGTGTCAGCGTGCTTGTGTTGTTCACTTGTGTTCCTTTGGTGGTGAGAGAGGTTGGGGTTGGCCTAGGATGTGATTGTTTGTTTGTGATTGGCTGTGGTGATCTTTGTTTTCGTGTGTGAGTGAGGTGGGTGGGTGTTTTGGATCAAGTCTTTTGGGGGAAAGTTGTGTGCTTTAAATGTAGGGTGGGTAGTTTGCCACAGTAAGATTTAATTTCTGATCAATTTCCATCAGTGATGCTTTGTCACAGAAGTAACTGATGCTTTGAATTTAGATGCAATAGCTTTAGTGCAACTTAGTTTGAAAACAGACCCTTCAGAGCAATCCAACTTCACCATAAAATTGATTTCCTTTTTACTTTACTTTTATATAAAGTTGCTATTTATAAATGTTTTTTTTTTAAAAAAATGCTGTTCAGTACCATGGGGTGATTGCATATCATTTGCACCATTGCTAATTTGCTCTGAGTTTGTGGACATGACTTTTGCCATTTATCCCCAAACTTAATACAGTGGAACCTCGGTTGTCAGAAGCTTCAGAAGCCGAACAATTCGGAACCAGAATGCCAACAACCCAGAAGCGAATGCTTCAATTTCTGAACGTGCCTCGGAAGTTGAACAGCTTCCACATTTCTCCACTTTTTAAAAGGAATTTGCAGACCGGCAATTGCGCCTTGGTTGTCGAACGTTCTGGAAGTTGAACAGTCTTCCAGAACAAATTGTGTTCGATCACCGAGGTTCCACGGTATACAAACACTCTAGAATCTGAAATTCTGACAAAATTAAGGGGTCGGAATATGTTGATATGACAGTCACACACAATCATTTTCAAAGCACATCACAGCTTCCCAAGAAAATGCTGAAAGAATGCACAAACATTAACTGGGTACAAGGGCAGCGGCAGAATAATATGAGCATGTTCTCGGTCACCGACACAACCACTGCAGAGATTATGCAAGTCTGCTGTCCTCTGAAAACTGCACAATCCTAGGAAATGTTGTGAATCCCAAAGGCAATGCTGCCATTTGCCCTTGAACTGAAAACAGTCTTATGCAAATAAAAAACACATCAGACAAGAGATCTGAACTCTGGGGATTTTACATAACCCTACAGACATGCAGAGGAAGGAAAATCGACAGCTGGGCACCCCCAGTGACCTAACAAAACTTTTTCTGAGGGAAAAGGGCACCATGCTGGCCACTCTTAGATTTTAAAAAAACCCTATTCAAAAAAGTAAGTGGAGCAGGAGTGCCTTGTTTGCACTCACTGTGCTGTGATACTTTGCTATTAGGGAAATGCTTGGCCACTAAGAAAGTTTCAGCTAAAAATTGTGCAAGCATTTTGGAGGCTGGTATTTCACATCACTAATGACAGAAGCTCCACCCAATAGGTACCTCAAGGATTTCACAGAGCTAGCTCTGTCTCCTTCCTCACAATCCGAGAAAACTAGTTTTGATAAAAACAACCTAGGAGGTAGCCCATTACATAAAATAATAAATATTATTCCCATGGAAAATAGAAGAAATATGAAATGAGAATGTTACAGCCCACCATGGAACTATGAGCCACGTCTGCTTAACCCAGACTATCTATATTTTATGGATACTTTTACTATAAAAAGGAAGTTTAGTGGGACAATTCTACTGGCTTCAGTTGAATTTCAGTAGAAGAACTGCCTTGAGGTTTACAAGGACTTGGTGCAGCCTAAGAGCATCCCTGTTGGATCAGGTCAAAGGCTCACCTGGTCCGACATTCTGTTCTCACACTGCCAGCCAGATGCTGATGGATGGGGACAAGCAGGACCTGACTGCAGCAGCACTCTCCTGTGCTTGTGATTCCCAGCAGCTGGCAATTAGAGGCACACCGCTTACAATGGTGGAGGGCAGAACATAATAATAATAATAATAATAATAATAATAATAATAATAATAATAATAATTTATTATTTAAACCCCACCCATCTGGCTGGGCCTCCCCAGCCACTCTGGGTGGCTTCCATAGAAACCAAAACTACAGTAAAATATCACACGTTAAAAACTTCCCTGAACAGGGCTGCCTTAAGGTGTCTTCTGAATGTCAGGTAGTTGTTTATCGCTTTGACATCTGCTGGAAGGGCATTCCACAGGGCGGGCGCCACTGCCGAGAAGGCCCTCTGCCTGGTTCCCTGTAGGTTTGCTTCTCGCAATGAGGGAACTGCCAGAAGGCCCTCGGCGCTGGACCTCAGCGTCCGGGCAGAATGATGGGGGTGGAGACGCTCCTTCAGGTATACTGGACCGAGGCCATTTAGGGCTTTAAAGGTCAGCACCAACACTTTGAATTGTGCTTGGAAATGTACTGGGAGCCAATGTAGGTCTTTCAAGACTGGTGTTATATGGTCTCAGCGGCCGCCCCCAGTCACCAGTCTAGCTGCCGCATTCTGGATTAGTTGTAGTTTCCGAGTCACCTTCAAAGGTAGCCCCACGTAGAGTGCATTGCAGTAGTCCAAGCGGGAGATAACCAGAGCATGCACCACTCTGGCGAGACAGTCCACAGGCAGATAGGGTCTCAGCCTACGTACCAGATGGAGCTGGTAAACAGCTGCCCTGGATACAGATTTGACCTGTGCCTCCATGGACAGCTGTGAGTCCAAAATGAATCCCAGGCTGCGCACCTGGTCCTTCAGGGGCACAGTTACCCCATTCAGGACCAGGGAATCCTCCACACCTGCCCGCCTCCTGTCCCCCCAAAACAGTACTTCTGTCTTGTCAGGATTCAACCTCAATCTGTTAGCCGCCATCCATCCTCCAACCGCCTCCAGACACTCACACAGGACCTTCACCGCCTTCACTGGTTCTGATTTAAAAGAGAGGTAGAGCTGGGTATCATCCGCATACTGATGAACACCCAGCCCAAACCTCCTGATGATCTCTCCCAGCGGCTGCATGTAAATGTTGAAAAGCATGGGGGAGAGGACAGAACCCTGAGGCACCCCACAAATGAGAGCCCAGGGGTCTGAACACTCATCCCCCCCACCACTTTCTGAACACGGCCCAGAAGGAAGGAGCGGAACCACTGTATGACAGTGCCCCCATTTCCTAGCCCCTCAAGACGGTCCAGAAGGATGTTATGGTCGATGGTATCAAACGCCGCTGAGAGATCCAGCAGAACTAGGAAACAGCTCTCACCTTTGTCCCTAGCCCGCCAGAGATCACCAACCAGTGCGACCAAGGCAGTTTCAGTCCCATGATGAGGCCTGAATCCCGACTGGAAGGGATCCAAATGGTCCGCTTCTTCCAGGCGTGCCTGGAGTTGTTCAGCAACCGCTCGCTCAATCACCTTGCCCAAGAATGGAAGATTTGAGACTGGGCGATAGTTGGCCATCGTGGCCGCATCTAAAGATGGTTTTTTAAGAAGCGGTTTAATAACCGCCTCTTTCAGTGGGTCTGGGAAGGCTCCCTCACGGAGGGAAGCATTCACCACCCCACGAAGCCCATCGCCCAGTCCTTCCCGGCTAGCTTTTATAAGCCAGGATGGGCAAGGATCCAGGAGACAGGTGGTTGGTTTCACTCGTCCAAGCAGCCCGTCCACATCCTTGGAGGTAACAGATTGGAACTGATCCCACTCAACTTGACTAGACAGAACTCTAGCACTCTCCTGCCCCGGCCCTGCTCCCACGGTGGAGTCTACTTCTTCCCGAATCTGAGCGATTTTATCTGCAAAAAACTTTGCAAAATCATTGCAGGAGAACATGTGGCCCATACTGGGCCCCGATGTTGCAGGTGGTTCCGCTAAATTGTGAACCACCTGAAAAAGTCTCCTGCTGCTGTTTTCTGCAGATGCAATAGAGGCGGTGAAGAAATTCTTCTTTGCCGTCGCTATCGCCACTTGGTAGGCTCGACGTTGAGCTCTAACCTGTGTCCGGTCAGATTCGGAATGAGTTATCCGCCACCGGCGCTCTAGCTGTCTCAACGATTGTTTCATTGCCCTCAGATCCGTGGAAAACCACGGGGCTGTCCGGGCTCCATGCAATCGGAGAGGGTGCTTCGGAGCCAAACAGTCAATAGCCCTGGTTAACTCCGCATTCCAGCGGGCCACCAGGGAATCAGCTGAAAGGCCATCAACATGGGATAAAGCATCCCCTACCACTCTTTGGAAACCATTTGGATCCATTAAGTGGTGGGGGCGGACCATCCGAATAGGTCCCACCTCCCTGCAGAGGGGGTGGGTCGCAGAGAAGTCCAGTTGCACCAGGAAGTGATCTGACCATAGCCTTATCCTCCATGAGGCTTCTCTCCCAATGCAGTGGGGGGGGGCACTGGTGTGAGAAAGAGGAGAGTGAATGAGGGAGGGAGAAAGTGTGTGCAAATTTTTGTTGGGACAAGGAGAAAAGGGCTACACCTCCCCTCACCTGCACTTCCACTGCTGCTCTCTCCCCTTCCCCACTTTCCCCTGCAACTAGCCATTGACATTAAGTACTTAACCCGAGGTACCACTGTACACACAAAAGGTGACCTACAGCAGAAAAGCAGAGTGCCATGTTTGTACAGTGGTACCTCGGTTAAGAACTTAATTCGTTCTGGAGGTCTGTTCTTAACCTGAAACTGTTCTTAACTTGAAGCACCACTTTAGCTAATGGGGCCTCCTGCTGTTGCTGTGCTGCTGCTGCACGATTTCTGTTCTCATCCTGAAGCAAAGTTCTTAACCCGAGGTAATATTTCTTGGTTAGCGGAGTCTGTAACCTGAAGCCTATGTAACCTGAAGCGTATATAACCCGAGGTACCACTGTAAACACAGATTCAAGTCAAAGCACAGACTCAAGTCTAAGGACCTCTGCAGATTCCCTTTTTATGGCGTGCTCAGGATTATTTGTGGAACAAGGCAGTTTTATTCAATCCTGCTTTCAATATTGTTTGTAACTACATTAGGTTTATGGTGGTCATATTGCTTTGCTTCCAACCAGTGCATGCCCCATAGTGTCCTGTGGAAATACTATAACTTTTGTGCCACAAATTATTATTTATTATATGAACAAATGTCACTATTTATTGACTGTTCCACTTCTGTTGCACTATAGTGCAGGAGTGCCCCTCTGGATGATAATAATTCAAAAACACTGAGGAAGCATTACAGAGCAAAATGGAATGATGTGTGGACAGTCAAGTATAAATCCAGTACTAATGCACTATTGCTGCATCACTGGCAGGCTGCAGAATACACCCACAGAAAACCACCAGTCTGAAGGAGCCCTAATTTTCTTTCATTGATACCTTTTGGGAGGGGGTGGGGTGGAGAACAGCGAATGGGGTCCCCCTCCAAGAATGGCTCTTCCAGATGGTGGGCATCATGTGCCCATATGGAAGCAGGAGAAACTCCTCATTTCCTCCTCAATTTTCTTTTTACTGTTTCCTGGTTTTGTTTAGCGCAAGAGGGGAAAATTCATTATCATTTTTTTCAAGCACAAGGAAAACCATCATCTGCCCCACTCCCCTAAATCCCTTGCCACCAGTAAAAGGGCACCACTTCGCCAGACAAAAGATTCTGAGCAGGAAAGCAACACACACAAGATTGTAAACAAGCTAAACACAAAAGGCTGGAGTCTTATCTGGCATGGGCAGGTGCTACTTTGCACTGATGTTTAAGCCAAGTGAACCAGAGAAGTTCTAACAAACAAGGAAATAGAATTTGCACCAGTTTATAACCATTTCAGTATCTTCCCACCAAGGAGTTCAGGGTCCTATACAAGGGTTCACCCCCTTTCTCTTTTATCTTTGCAACAACCCTTGTGGGAGCTAGGCTAGGCACCTGCTTCATGTGCGACCAGGTATTTAAACCCATATCAGCCCAATACAATGCTCTATTCCATGGGTAGGCAAACTAAGGCCCGGATCCGGCCCAATCGCCTTCTAAATCCGGCTTGCGGATGGTCTGGGAATCAGTGTGTTTTTACATGAGTATTTTATTTAAAATGCATCTCTGGGTTATTTGTGTGGCATAGGAATTCATTCATTCCCCCCCCCCCAAAAAAAATATAGTCCGGCCCCTCACAAGGTCTGAGGGACAGACTGCTGAAAAAGTTTGCTGACCCCTGCACTACTCTACGCAAGTTCCCCAAAGTTAAGAATATTGAAGATATAAAAACCAAACATGTTCTACATAACACAGAAAAGTGAACAGAGCAACATGGGTCTCCCTTGCCTGCTTATTCTATGGCCTGGTTTGCATGACACAAAGTATGCCTTAGCACAGATATGTGGGCTCCTGGAGAAGAGCTCACTGCCATTTTGCTCCTCCCTGGTCTTTTTTACTGCTGTACTGCACTGCATTAATTCAAGGTTTGGCTTGGTGTGTCATCTGATCTGGAACTTGTGGTTAAGAGATCTCCGCACTAACTATGAGTTGCATCTAAAGTTAGTGAAGAGGGAGCTTAACCACAAGCCATAGACAGGAACAAACCTTGGCTGCAGCTTGTGGTTATGGTGAGGAGAGAGCTGAATCACAAGTCCTGGTTCAGACAACACACCAAGCAAAATCTTGCCTTAGCTCAGCATGACTCAGGAGCCAAAGAGACTGGGGAGAAGTAAAGCAGCTGCAACTTCTTTTCTGAGAATCCACACATTCATGCAGGCCTTAAAAGCCATAGTTTGATTAATTTTGTTGTGAAAACATGTAATGGATTTGTGTTATTCTGTATATTTGCACCTTTAGGGACTCCTAGCAGATTAAGATCATACATAAGAAAGGAATCACACATGTAGAGTTGCTTTCAAACTTTCTGCCCATATTCAAATGACTGTGGAATATATTTGCTATCAAGTCTCAGAACTAACACAAACTGCATTCAAAAGGAGCCTAGTGTTCCAATCAGATTTTCTTGCAACTCCACCACCATACTGAGCTCATTGAAATTAAAAATAAGACTTTCTCCCTTAAGGGCACATACATAACTAACTTGACTTTCTGGATATGAAAAGATGTCCACCGGTGCTGCCAGCTCAGACTTACATCATGCTGCAAAACGAGCAGGTATGTTGCTTGTACACATAGCATACCCAGTAGGGTTCTGCAGATAAAAGTACACAGCGTGCTCTTACAATGATTGTACACACCAAAAGAGAATGGAGGCCAGTCACAAGCTAGCTCTTTAAGGCCAGTACATATTAGCACATGTAGTTAAAAGAAGGAACAAGCTTGCTTTATGCACACTGCAAGGTACAACACAGATGTATCCACTGATTTTGAAATGGTGAAGTGGCCCTACGCGGCTCTATAGAATATATTTCCAAGGAAGCATGTGATCACCACACTTGTTTTTCACCAAGCCCATTTATGGAAACTCACTTAAGGGAAGACATCTGTTTCAAATACATAAATAAAACCCTTTCTGAACACCACCCTTGTTAGAACACTTTGAGCATGGGCATAACAATTTATCTGCAGTATAAGAAAATTGAAGCATATGTAATATAACCTCATCAGCCCCATGTATTTAAAAGTATTTAAAACATGCGAGTAATAAGACAGGATAAAACAAGAATGCTACTGTATACCTAGGCTTATAGTGGCTCAAGAAATTCATGGAACATGACCTTCCAAATAACTGAGGTTTGGATACAATGGTTTCTTATAGAGGTTGGAAACAGATGGCAGTTTTAAAGCCAAATGTGTTATTTCCCGTGCTTTGCTTGTGCGTGTCACACTTCTTTTGACCTGTGATCAATCAGGTTTTGAACCACTGGAAAAAAATCCCATCAAACCTGTTTGCCTAGATGTAGGAACAAGTGTGCACACAATGGCCCTTCTTTCCAGCTGCCTTCAGCATTCTGGGGGTACAATACTTATTTGATTCCCGCCCAAAAGGTGGGCTGCATATAATATGTCTGGCGTAAGAGGCAAGATGTAGAGACAAAGGTGTTTAAACTAATATTACACACAAATAGTGAGTACAAGCCAGTTCACTTGTAATGCCAACCATGGTTGGGTAACACATAAGTGATTGGGTATTGCATCCTCTCCCATCCTGCGCTCCAATCTGCTTACTTCATGCTTAGTACAAACCATCATTTGCTGTTACATAAGAAACTGACAAACAATGGTTTGTACTTCCCTCCAAACCAGAAACAGAAACATGTTCTAGACTGGAGTGCAAGCTTGAATCACAGCTTGCTGGTTCAGATAGTGTTCATGGAAGACAATCTTATTCAACAACGAGTGATTGCCAAAGAAGAAGACTATAGTTTGCACTAATCAGGAAGCTAACTGGAGCACAAAAGAGGAAGGGAGGAGTGCAAACCAATCTTAGGTACATGGCTCCCTTACACCTTCTCCACCATGCAACCACCTTTTGACATTCCAAATACAGTCGTACCTTGATTCTCGAACGCCTTGGTACTCGTACATTTTGGCTCCCAAATGCTGAAAACCCAGAAGTACCGGAAGTTTTCGAATGTTTTCTGGAAGCCGAACATCCGACACAACTTCCACTTGAGTGCAGGAAGCTGCTGCAGCCAATCGGAAGCCGTGCCTCTGTTTTTGAACATTTCAGAAGTCAAACGGACTTCCAGAATGGATTATGTTCGAGAACCAAGGTACGACTGTATACACTTTATGCTTTAGTCAAGGAGCATATTTAACCAATGAGTATAGACATGTTCAGTTCATGTGATGTCCTACCAATTGGAATTGGTTGTACACTTTCAGCCTACTCCACAACCCAGAACAACTCACAATTGAAAGTGCCGTTTATGTTGAAAGCCCCCTCCAGGCGTTGATGCTTAAAAATGCAGGAAGATTTCAGATTTTTGTGCATTTATTATTTTAGTGAGCCCATAGGACAGATTCTAGAGTACTGTAATGGGAAACATGACAGAGGTTTATAAAGCGATGCATGAGAGGAAAGAAGATAGAGATAAGCCCCCCTTTCCGAATTCTAGAATGCAGGGCTATCGAATAAACATCCATGGTGGCAGATTCAGGAAAGATGAAAGGAGGTATTTCTTCACACAGTGCATAGTTAAAGCTATGGAATTTGCTGCCACAGAACAGGGGATTAGATAAACTCATGAAGGATAACGCTATCAGCAGCTACTGGTTATGACAGCTAGATGCTACCTCCAGAATCAGAGACATTGTGTCTCTGAACGCCAGTTGCTGCAAAACAGCAGCAGGTGAGGCAATTGCCCTCTTCATGTCCTGCTTGTGGGCTTCCCATAGGCATCTGGCTGGTCACTGTGGGTAATAGGAGTCTGAGATAGATAAGCCTTTGGTCTGTTCTAGTAGGACTCTTACTTGTGCTCTTTTAATATACTTTATGTTGTCGGCATGGGATGTGGGTGGCGCTGTGGGTTAAACCACAGAGCCTAGGACTTGCCGATCAGAAGGTCGGCGGTTCGAATCCCCACGATGCGGTGAGCTCCCGTTGCTTGGTCCCTGCTCCTGCCAACCTAGCAGTTCGAAAGCACGTCAAAGTGCAAGTAGATAAATAGGTACTGCTCTGGCAGGAAGGTAAATGGCATTTCCGTGTGTTGCTCTGGTTCGCCAGAAGCGGCTTAGTCATGCTGGCCACATGACCTGGAAGCTGTACGCCGGCTCCCTCGGCCAATAAAGCGAGATGAGCCCTGCAACCCCAGAGTTGGCCACGACTGGACCTAATGGTCAGGGGTTCCTTTACCTTTACCTATGTTGTCGGCATATTTGAAAATGGGATGCTTAAACTTAGCCTCTTCGTTTGAGGAAAAAGCAGCTGCAGAGCTCTGATCTGGAACAGGTTCTGGATCTGGATCAGGGCCCCAAGGGCTGTTTCCTGCTTAAATATCACCTTTTCCCTGGTCTCTATATGCCCCGAAGATGCTGTTTGGAGCAAATTGTACTTTTACAGAGGTTCTCTCCCCCTGTTTTTAGTAGAAAAGTGTCAGGGTCACATCCTAGATTGGGATCCCGTGGCAGCTTTGCAAGTACTTTGTCCCCAAGCTTGAGCACACTGCAGAAACATGAAGGGAAGTTCGGGCAACCCTCAAAATTTCCTAAATCCTACTTAGAGTAGGCCTGCTGAAATTAGTGGATGGAACTTAGTCGTGTCTATTAACTCCACTATGTCTGCTCTGAGGACTGGCATTGGTGCCATCCAGTGTTTCCATAGCCATCGCAGGGTGGCTGATACTGAATGAAAACACAAACACAACAAGGCTCTTTTAGCATGTGAAAATTACAGCCAATGTATATGAAAGCCTTCTTCATTAGACCTAGATGAAGGCCATTTACCTTTGCAATAAGCCCACTTGATGGCATTTTGTGGAGGATTGTTACAGCGATGTCTGCATCAGAAGCTTATGTTTCTCAAGAGCCTTGTCTGCTTTCCCATAGGGAGCAGCAGTTCATTATATGAGAGAAGGGGAACGGCTGTAGTTTAAGTTAACATCCTACCCTGTTTTGTTACTGAAGAAATGAAAGTTAAACATTTACCCTCTTTCTCTCTCTTTACCCCTGTGCTGTTTTTGAAGTCAGCTGGAACATTTTTGCTGCTCAAAGACAAGCTGTTGCTCTGGAGGAAAGGGAGAAATCTCCCAGTTTAAACACCCACACCACACACACCTTGGAGCTGATAATTCAAAAGTTTCAACAACTGAAAAGATTTGGAAACCCACAAGGGGCCATAAAATTATGAAAGTTAAATCAGATAAGTCACTTAATGAGGTTACTGTCAGCAGGGGTGGATTTTGGTAATATGGCACCCTGAGGAAGGGCACAATTTACTGTGTTCCCCCTCACTTTGAGTAGGTACCCATATAAATATAGGTATTATTATTATTATTATTATTATTATTATTATTATTATTATTATTATTAGTCCCCCTCGGCTCAATGCCCTATGCAGGGAAATTGCCCAAGCTGTTCAAAGAACACAGAACACCATCTTATACAGAGGCAGACCATTAGCCAATCAAACACAGTATTGTCCTACCTGGACTGAACCTGGCATAATTCCCTCCTAGGTGCAGAAGTATTCCACAGTAACATATATATTCTATTACCTGTGGGCTGTTTTTTACCCCCATCAGCCTCTAAAGTAATTGCACCTCCAAGATAAAACAAAACAAAACAGCCCTCTCTTTTATTAGAGACATAACTTTACACTGAATCATGGCTCTGAGCTGCAGATTCACAAGGAAGACACTCATCTCGCTCGTCTACATCAAGGCAAGATGTTGCCCGAAGGGTAGGTGAAGCCGCTCTCACCTTTGCTATAAATTAAGCACATATAAGCTAAGAGCTTCACCGATTGTATCTTCCCGCAGGATGGGCAGTCATGCGGTACTGACTAAACTCTTTCAAAGTCCTGTTCCAACATGTGTTAGAAGAATAAAAGGATCAATTAAAGGTTTATGGGAGGGCAGCTCCTTTTCTTTTTTTAGCATCCCTGCAACCGCGGTCAGGAACATCTGGAGAGAGATCCCCCAGGATGCAACAGGAGTGGTAAATTGTAAAGGGCTTGTAATTTTATGTTGTCTGGAAAGGGAGGACTGAGGGAAAGCAAGTGAGAAAAGACTTATTTTCCTTTTTAATTAAAGAAACAGCCAAACATAGATTACAGGGGTTAAAATGAGTTCTGTGGTCTGAGGCGAAGACAATTTCCCAATAAATTTAAGTGGTTGTGCATCACTTGGGTGATGTTATCATCACCATCACCATTATAATTAATTAATTGATTGGTTGATTCAATTTATATACTGTCTTTCATCTGAAGATCACAGGGCTATTCACAATATAAAAATGCAAAATGAGAATGCAAAATACATAATAGAAACAAGCACAAGTCAGGGAAATCATCAGTGCTTCTCTCCGTTCCCTAAACCCAAAAGAATTTAGTTTAAAATATTACTGTTCTGTTAAAAGAAATTATTTTCACTGGACTTGCAATCCTAAACACTGTTTCTTAGGAGCAAGTCCCACTGGCTTACTAGCAAGTAAGCACACAAGTGGGATTGGGTTGCCTCTCTTATGATACACACACAAACAAACAAAAACCATACTATAAACTATACTATTTGCCAAAGGTAGAATCACCATACTCTTTGGATAGCAGGGTTTGACCCAGAATCTAGACATACTGTGCATCACCCATTGAGGGAATTAACTGGCCCACTGGTACTTCGCTCTCTTTCGTAGGGGCCAAAAAAGAAAAAGAGATAAGTCTGCAGTTCTACAGACAGTAGAGAAAATGTGTGGTGCTTCATTCCATTGTTCTGTAAGTAGTAGAGCTGCTTCTGCCTCCCTCTGTTCCAGTGGATGAGTGAGAGCCACACTGTGTGAAGTTGACCAATAAAGAATGAATAACTATTAGCTCCTCAGGTTGGCCAAAATCTGCTTGGGTGGAAACTGGATCCCGTTATATGGAGTGGGATAACATTCCAGATGATGTCTTGCCATAATCAGTGATAATTCCGCCCCAAATTATGATCACTAGAAATACTTTTCTCTGAGAGACCCTTGCCGTTTACTAACCCTATATGATGACACGCTGCGGTCTCCGGACTGTGCAACTTTAGTCTGATTCAGATGCAATTGCTCGATTGTGGCTTGGCCTCTGTGAATAGGCTTTGTGCTTCGATTCTCTTCCCCTTCTTCTTCTGCAGCCACCCTCAGTAGAAAGCAGTTTCATAGTTATAATGGTGCAGCCAATTCCACAATCCTCTTATGAAGGAGTTCTTATTGTAGTGGGTGTGTCTTTGCAATACAGGCATGCCTACTACATGGAGAATTCAGCCACAAATTCACCTTCATGTGATTTTTAGTACAGAGACATGCACAAGGTCAGCTCATGTACGTGACTAACAACAAGAACGGCTACAGAAATTAAGCTGGATTTCTGTTGATCTTGACACCAAGATCTAGTCTCAACAAGGTCAGGCAAGTCTAAAAAGGTCCACTCAAAGTGTTCTTTAGTTGACACCACTCTTTAATATCAGAATTGGAGTTGAAGGCATTTATTTATGCCAGTCCGTCACTATGTGCTAAAGGATAAGAAAATCCTATTGCAGGTATAGACCCATGAGTATAAGGCAGTATACAAAATAAAAAAATAATATTGGGCTGGCTCACACTCTGATATTGCATGGGGTCCCAACCAAATCACACTCTTGACATGTTGCATCAAGATTCCTACCAGGAAGAAGTGTTGACATTACAGCGGTACCTTGGTTGTCAAACTTAATCTGTTCTGGGAGTCTGTTTGACTCCCGGAACTGTTCAAAAACCAAGGTGTAGCTTCCGCTTGGCTGCAAGAGCTTCCTGTACTCAATCGGGAGCCACAGAAGCCTCATCGGACATTCGGCTTCCAAAGAACGTTTGAAAACCGGAACACTTACTTCTAGGTTTTCAGTGTTCGGGAGCCAAAACATACACGTACCAAGGCATTCGAGAACCAAGGTATGACTGTATCTCTAGGTCTGCAAAATTCTTGGAATTGGTTCTTAGGATTCTGGTCACCCCACAAGCTTGAAATCTGCTATTCAGTTCTGGTAGCTCAATCCAATTCTGCAGTAATGCTTACTGATTCAGCACTGTGGTGCTCAGGTCCTGCATTTGGCTTTTGATAGGCCCCAGGACAACACAGAAACATAGATAGTATCTTCTGCTGGATCAGACCATTGGCCCATCTGGCTCAATGTTGTTGACAGAGTGGCAACAACACTTGAAGATTTCCAGCATGGGACACTCCCAGTCTCACTTGGAGATGATGGGAACTGGAGCTGGGACCTTCTGCATTCTACCCAACCCAGGATGCTGGGTTACATGTGCCTTTGGCTTGACCCAGTAGGACTTTGCTTGCAATCTCAATGGTCTAACATTATTCTGAAACCACTTTGATAAGGCATGTGCTAGGGATTTGCCATTTCCTGTTCCCACATGCCTTAATGGAAACCAAAGGTGGGAAGAAGTTACAGTAGTCTAGATTGCCTGATTTTACAAGAACAATTTGGGGGTGTTGTTAAAGAAGTCTTTTTATACATTCCTTTTCTGTTGCTATGGGTTGCCTTTTTCAGTGGCCCTGTGCCAGACTCTGAATAGAAAAGCACCAGATGGAGGGGAACTGCGGAAAGCCAGCTACACGGAGTAAGGTGTGAGCACATCCTTTCAGGAGGAGGGGGCATGTGGGAGGCTTGCCATGTGTTCCATAAATGCAAAGTCACTTTCCTTCTTCACTCACTTGAGCTCTGAGGTAGATTGAACCAAGATAGATCAGAGGCGGGGAAACAGGATCTGGCTATCAGGCAGGATCGTGAGCTCTTTTGACCGGGGGAGGGGGGCAGGTGAAATAACTTCAGAAGAGAAATCAGGAGTGCACTTTCTTCCTTTGCAGGAGCAGCTTGAATCAAGCAGCACATGCAAAGGAAGATTCCTACAGAAAGTGAGGATGGCATTTGGCACTGATTATTCCGTAACAACCACAACATTACTTAGTCTGCATCTGTCAACAGGTGCAAGGCAGGTGGATGTGGCTGGGATAAAATGGTCATGCTGGCCACACACACACACACACACACACACACACACACACACACGTGGGCTTCCTGTGCCAGAAATAAAGCACAACTATCTGCTTGTCTATCTATCTATCATCTATCTATCTAATCTCTACAAACTCACATTACTTGGGAATCAGTATATTCAAAACTTGTTCTGTGGTGTTGCTAGAACCAGTTATTTATATCAAGCAGCAACAGTGTAAGATGGAAAACAGTCTTTATGTCATAATTTGTGAGCCTCAAGGCAAAAGGTGTGTGCAGAGCTATCATCACAAGTTACATATGCAGGTACAGTGGTACCTCGGTTTACGAACTTAATCCGTTCCAGAAGTCCATTCTTAAACCAAGACCGTTCTTAAACTGAGGCGCACTTTCCCTAATGAGGCCTCACACTGCCGGTGCTCTTCTACTGTTTGGATTCAAGTTCTCAAACCAAGACACTATTTCCAGTTTTGCCGAGTTTGTAAATCAAATTGTTCTTAAACTGGACTGTTTTTAAACTGAGGTACCACTGCATATTGTTTGAATTCTTAAAAAAGGACCACTAAGATTCAGTCACAGGACAGATGACTGGAACTCTCTTTCGATGCCAGAGCTCAGTTCAATGTAAGATTTTTTTCAGAGAGAGAAAAAGAGAGAGACATTTGCCTCAACTTTCCCAGTATTAAAATGTTTCTGCTTATAGGAACAATTCTATAAAGGAAGCTTCACTGAACTGCCAATGAGTTTAGAAATGCTTCAGCACAGGAACAAACTTGTATGCAATTGTGAGAGACTGCTGCAAACTCAAGGATATAATTAGAACTGGGTGAGTATGTCATGTCAATGGGTAAATGCTACAGGAATCTCTCTTTTATCTGAAATATCAATGGATCACATTTTTAGTGATTAGACTAGGATCTGGCTCCCTCAAAGTTGATGGAAATTCAGGACAGCATACCCAGGAGGACATTAGTTCTACCCTACAGAAAGGGGCCTTTGTAACCCTTTACATATGTGCAAGATGTTAGAAAAAAGGAAAGGTCCTGACTTCCTTTGTCTCCTCAGCCTGGTCCTCGGACCCTTGTCGGCATAAAAGAGTCCACGAGGAGAGTGTCCTTGCAGAGTATTTTCTGCTTTTATTCTTCAAAGTCTTTGTCTGCAAAACGACCAACCAACTGTACACACATCAACACTACCAACTTTCTCTAACCAAGCAACCAACCCACACCACAACACTAACACTGACCACCCTTACGTCGCGACCATGCCCCAAACTGTTTGTTCAAAAATTCCCCACCCCATCTGTTTGCAACTGCACAACAGGGCGAGTGAAGAGCTTTTCGGCTTGGGCAACCCATTCTCTGAATGTGGGGAAACACTTTGCTTTAACAAAATTTCTGCTTTAACAAAAACAACCAACTAAAACATGATTTATCAACTATTACCAGAAAAGCATATCTGGTGCCCCCTTCAGTCTTCTTTGGAAAAGGGTCACAAAGGACAAGTTCTAAAACCTCTTTAGATACTCTGTCACTTTTAGAAGCCACAGGCTTCCTCTTAGATTTGGCCATTTTACATACATTGCAATCTAGGAAACAGTTACAGCTATTTACTTTTAGGTTCTTGCATACCTTTGGCATCTCTGAAAGCACATGAAAATTTGCATGACCCGGTTTTCTATGTAGTTCATGTACACACTCCTTATGAACTGGCAAATTCTCCTGAACCACCTGGGCTGTTTAACAGGCTTGTCCTGCATTACATATAACCCATTTTCCATCTTTGCATGGCTACATATCTGTGTTCCATTCTTTATCAGACAACCATCCTGCGTGAACTTAACACTATACCCTGCATTATTCAAACAGCTTACAGACAGTAAACAATAGTCCAAACTGCTGACAAACGGAGTCTCTGGTAGAGTAGTGCTCAAGCACTGCAGGAAACATGTTCCCTGGCCATCAATCTTGCTTCTAGGACCATCAGCAAGATAGTTCGAGTCTTTTCCTTCAACTGGCTTCTCCAGGGTCTTAAAGTCCTCCCGACTGTTGCAGATAATCCTGCTGCTGCCAGAGTCCAGCAACCACGTTCCTCAAGGTATCTTCCTCTCCTCTTGAGAAAATGCAGACACAAGCTGAGCAGAACACGTGTTCTTCTTCCTTGTAGAGAACCCCTTCTGCTTACGTTTCTGTGTTTATTGCTGTCTCTGCTCCACGTCGTCTCCTGGAAGTCTTGCCCTGCATTGACACTGGAGATGCCCGGGTTGGCTGCATCTATAGTATCTCCTCACTGCCATGGCCAAGTCCAAATCTTGGCGTTGCTCCATTGGCAGTTTCTGCTCAACGTTGTAACTCCTCCACTCTTGGAGTTCAGCCTATCTATCTGTAACTCCTCCACTCTTGGAGTTCAGCCTATCTATCTGACCTCCTTTCTGCTTCTTCGGTCAATCTTCAAACCACATACTCAAGGGTCAGATCTTGGGGACTCATACCCTCCATGCTGTTAATCACGGGCAACCAACTTTCAGGCAAACTTGAAAGGATAATGTATGTTTGGTCAGTCTCATCATAATGCTTACCTCTCTGCTGTAGTTGAAGAAACAGAGATTTAAGCGTTTGAAGATGAGTTGCCAAACTCTCACCTTCTTTCATAACAGTCCTGAACAGCCTTCTGGTCAGAGAAATTACGGTTCCAGCAGTGTCTCTGACATGCATTGCCCTTACTAAATTCCAGCACTCAAACGCTGGGCTGGCATTTGCTACATGCAATAACTGAGAGTTGCTCAAACACAGCATAATTTGGGCACGAGCCCTTTCATCCAGCCGTCTTTTCTCAGCAGAGTCTGTTATGAACACCTCAGTCTCAACACAGTCCCATAGTCCATCTCTCCTTAGCAACTGCTGCATTCTTATCGACCAACTCAGCCAGTTGCTTTCTGAGAGAAGTAAAAAAAAAAAATGTCTCCCCCGATACAGTGGTACCTCGGGTTAAGTACTTAATTCGTTCCGGAGGTCCGTTCTTAACCTGAAACTGTTCTTAACCTGAAGCACCACTTTAGCTAATGGGGCCTCCCGCTGCTGCCACGCCACCGGAGCACGATTTCTGTTCTCATCCTGAAGCAAAGTTCTTAACCTGAAGCACTATTTCTGGGTTAGCAGAGTCTGTAACCTGAAGCATCTGTAACCTAAAGTGTATGTAACCCGAGGTACCACTGTAATTACAACTTGGGAAGACTGGAAATCTGCCATCTCTGCTGATGCTTGCTGAGCCCCTTCAGTGGGGCTTCCAGCAATCTCTCCTGACTCTCTCTTTAGAGTCTGACCGGACTTTCCTGGCTGGCACTCTCCGGCTTCTAGCTGCCACCTCTGTTGGCCCTCAGGTCCCGCCTGGCTCTGCAACCGATGTAGCTGCTCTGTGAGTCACCTACTGTGGTCCTCTAGCAGTTCAAACTGTTCCAGTAGCTGACGCTGAGAGTTTTCCTGATCCTCAGATCCTAGCTGCTCCAGCGTCACTGCAGACAGTTACAGCTTGCCACCAACTGCTCCAACACACAGCCACTGGCCACCACCAGAACTCACCAGCTCCCTTGTGAGATGCTGTCAGTTGTTTTGTACTCTGTACATGCTCAGAAACTCTGGGCCCATAACCTATCAGTGTTTGAAAAAAGCAAAGGTCCTGACTTCCTTTGTCTCCTCAGCCTGGTCCTTGGACCCTTGTTGGCATAAAAGAGAGTATCCTTGAAGAGTATTTTCTGCTTTTATTCTTAAAAGTCTTTATCTGCGAAATGACCGACCAACTGTATACACATCAACACTACCAGCTTAGTTCTTTTAGCATTAAAGAAACAGCGGCCAATTTTTAGCTGTGACATATATAATTGTTGTTCAATAACCAACTGAATGAGTCATTCATATAAAGGCAAGGTCATTAATAATGAAAACCTGTCTCTAGCTATAATGGGTGGTTCAGTCATATTGTTAGATTCTAAGAAAATGTTTATTTAAAAAATCACAAAATTTCTGCAATGTAGAGATTTTGTATGAATGGAAACTTCCAAAACCAAGCAGGCACACACATCAGCATTGATCCGGTTCAAGCGAAAGCTTCTGGGAACAAAGAATCATGTTTCTTGTGGATTATAAAACCGCACTAGATAGGGAAAACAAAGATGCATAACGAGAATAGAAAGGTTAAAGGTAAATAAGTATTTTCAAGACAGGATGAAGAACCCCACAACAGGCACAAAACTTCTCTCTCTGTACTCCATGTTTAGGTCCAGGAAAAACATCCAAACCTTTTGCAACTGTACTGCTAGGTATCAAAGTACTGGTCTCTGTGAAGTGCCACCACATGTGTTAAATCTGAGCAGGGCATTATAAAATGAAGCAACATCTATTCTATCTATGTTTTTCTAGTGTCACATTTCGGCATCAATTTCAAATTCTATTTTTAAAAAAGGCACTTTGCTTTTCAGATTTTCTCTCATGCCTGAAAAGTTGTTCTCGTTTCAAAGAGAAGGATGATCCTGTGCCTCGTCCTAGCCCAAACATGCTCGTGTAACATGAACCCCATGGATCAGGGCACTGCAATTACTGAAATCTCCATTAGCAGAACTTGTAAAACCGTCTGTACTGAACTAATGTTGCATCAGGCCAAAGGCTAAATTCCAGGCAAGGTCACAAGTCTTCTTAACTCCTCTTCATACCAGGGGAGAGCTAAACTCCACACACACACTAAGTAAAAGAATATAAGTTTTACCATCCCACCCCCCCCCTCCTTCCCCAACCTTATACTGTGTACAACACTAATGTCTCAAAAGAAATATAACTGATCTGTAGAAAATACAACCTGAAAAAAGAGACAATGCACGTACTTTTGTAAACCAAGAAAATCTTTAATATTTTTTTTAAGGTCTCAAATTGCTCAAATCAGATCATTTCAAAAGTGCAGAACCCATTGCTTAGGACAGCAATAACTAATCAATAAGATGCCATAGATCCTAAGCATCTTGTGCTATAACATTGCTTGGGATTAGACAAACTCATGGAAGGATGAGATAGGTGCAGTAGCCATGACAGATAAATGCAACATCCATTATCAAATATATCTCTAGTGACCAGATGCTGGAGACAAACTATCAGGAAGTGGCTGTTTTTAATTGCCTTGGACTTGTATTCCCCCCTCCCCCAATAATATTTATTAGTTTTCCATTTCATTAAAAAGAACATCAACATTTCTTATCCTCACATATATTCTGACTCTTTCGAGTCTACTCCTTCCTCCCTTCCCCCTAGATAGCTTTCTAATTACATTTCCTATCTTCTTCGCATTTCTATTTCCTCTTATTTACTTCGTCTTACTTAAATCCACATACTATGCAATATTGCCCTGTACTTGTAAGCTTCCCAAGCTCAGCAACTGCTGGAGATAAGAGTACTGGACTAAATGGAATTATGGCACTAACACACCTGAATAAAACTTCCAGCATAGTCATGGAAACACTGGGTAACTTTGGACCATCACTTACAGCAGGGGTGGCTAACCTGTGGTCCTCACAATATTGCTGGCCTTCAGACTCCTATCAATCCCAGCCTGAATGGTCTATGAGCAGGAATTATAGGAGTCCAACGACAGATTCCCCATCCCTGTCTTAAGTCATGTTATAGGTCTGGCAAGGAAAACTGATATAGCTGTTCCAGACTCTGTGCTAGCACAGATTGGCAGGTTTTTATTATTACAGAATTTAATTTTAAATGCATTCTGTATCTCACACTCCTCACAAACACATCCCAAATTGTTAGTCTGTACTCAAGCCCCATCAAACCGCTTATGGTTTTCCACAGTCCAGAAGCTCCAACAGCCCCCTTTGGCAATACCAGGTTCAGTTAACACCCACCTCCAATCTAGAAGAAAAGGAAGCAAGGCATGTTTGAAACAAGGAGAGAGCAGAACATCTGCTAAAAGGCAAGAAAAAAGTTTAAAGCCTTGCAAAATATTTTCCCAAAGTCCACAGTTATATAGCACCCACACAGAAAGACAGCCACATGAATAAAAAGCCTCTATTTATTTCAGTTAGTTGCTTGCTTGATATTTATTAGCTGCGCTTGTAGTTTTAAATAACCAGCATTGTAATTCTTTCTGCCTTTGCAAAATCAAGGAGCATCTGAATTGTCTTTCTAAGGATAGTCTCTGTGGAATGGTCAGAAATGGTTCTAGGTCTTCCCACCATTCCAAAATTCTGTTACACCAGTGCTACTCCTGGAAAAGTGCAAAACAGGCTGTGATAGCGGCAATTTCAGTGACAGCTCCAATAGCAATAAAATACTGCCAGGATCTTGACCGGTTAGCAGTGCTCCATAACTTGGGAAACATTGAAAGCAGAGACAGAACGGCAACTCAAACACACCCTACAAACGAAAAGCTGTAACACCCTATCCACTCCACAGAAATACTGTGCATTAGGAGGTGATGGTCCTATGATCTCTTGGGGACTAGCTGATTTATTGCCTCTGGAACATCTGCAGCAACACTTTATTACATCAGATGTGTAAAAGCACACTAAGAAGGTGCTCCAGGGAGGAACAGAGGATGATCAATCAAGTTAACAAGGTGAGAGAACAGGAAAGGGGGGGGGACCTAACAAGAATACTTCCGCAACAAATGGAAGGAAGTGTGGGGTTGGGGATGGGGGGGGGGTTTACAATAAAATTGCCACATACAATCCTTTTATTCAAACCTTGAGAAATTCTGTCAAATAGGTTTATGGAGCCCAGTTCTGCAGCATCCAATATCAACGGCTAATAACTGAAGAGTTCAGGATCCCTGAAGTGTTCCCCTACTGATGTGCACATTCCTCATTTTCAATGTTATGTTAGCTGATGAACTTTTGTGGGAACTGGCTTGTGTAAACTGCATTAATTTTAGTTCTCACCCAGTTGCCTTGCAGAGCAATCCTAAGTGAGATGGAGATTTAAGCGGCGAAACATAAATAACTTCCAAAGCTCTGTTGGCCTGCTCTGGACAAGGAAGAAGTGGGGGGCACTTTTTATTCCCTCCCCCTTGCAGGCAGTTTAAAACAAACAAACAAACAAATGTCCACTGAGAGAAAAATTAACTACACCAGCTTCAGGATGTTGTAGTTAAGAGTCCTGAGCCAGGACACTGACAAGGAAACAAGGCAGCTTTTGATCAAGGGGTTTCAAGACCACCCAAAAGACACCCCAGATTAGACCATGACACTTCCCATGGACAGACTAGGGACCTCTAGGATGGACAGACTGACCACCTGGCTGGGTTTCTCTCCACCAACAGTGCTAAACTTCTTTTCTCATCCTATCCCTACTCATTCATCCTTTGGCAAGGGTTTAGACACTGCCCATTGACTTTCTGCTGTTCCTCAGTTCTATGTCTATGTTCCATTTCTGTACGTCATGGCTTTAACTTTTGTGAATCACCCAGAGAACACCCGTTAATGGGTGGTACAGAAACATTGTAAATACATAAATAAGCAACATCTTCATTTTTCGCAAGTCTGTTGAAAGTACGAGCGGAGTTGGCTGTGGATTGCAAAGTTAGTCCCTACCACAGCCACAAAGGTGACTCAGGGTTTTTCAAGTTCATTGGGGCTAACTCCCAGGTAGCATTCACCTTTGCTATTGCTATAGAGACTATGGTAGCCAAACTTATCATTACTGTTTGAAGATACCAAAAATGGTCATTGCATAAAGGTAGCCAGTGTGGTGTAGTGGTTAAGAGTGGTAGTCTCGTAATCTGGGGAACCAGGTTCGCATCTCCGCTCCTCCACATGCAGCTGCTGGGTGACCTTGGGCCAGTCACACTTCTTTGAAGTCTCTCAGCCCCACTCACCTCACAGAGTGTTTGTTGTGGGGGAGGAAGGGAAAGGAGAATGTTAGCCGCTTTGAGACTCCTTAGGGTAGCGATAAAGCGTGATATCAAATCCAAACTATTCCTCCTCCTCCTCCTCCTCCTCCTCCTCCTCCTCCTCCTCCTCCTCTTCTTCTAATGAAAATGATCTAACCCCCAACTGAACACATGAATTCTCAAGGATAATTGAGGATAATCACATGCTTATCCAAGATATGAGTGACAAATGTGGCCCCTCTGTCCAGTAAAGGTCTAGCCCTTGCAGCTCTTCCCAGGCTACACAGCTTCCTCAGTTCCTAGTTCCTCCTGGTTCCTGGTTGCTCTCTCCAGGAACCAGGTGCATGTATCCTGGTTTTCACAACATATTTTAGTCTATTTTCAGAAATGAGTATTCTCCTACATTGATGAGTTAACAGAATAAGCAGTCAGCAGCCTTTAGCCTCTGAAACTTCAAATAAAAAATTGCCGGGTCCTCATTCAGCAAGTTGTGTTTATGTCAGCAAGGATGAGAGTTACAGACAGTCCTTTGAGGTCTGGGGTCAATTGCCAAATGGATATTTATCATTCAGGAACTTAGAATGAAACCCATGGACTCTTTACACATTGAATTTGGAAGAATATACAGTGGTACCTTGGGTTAAGAACTTAATTCATTCTGGAGGTCCATTCTTAACCTGAAACTGTTCTTAACTTGAGGTACCACTTTAGCTAATGCGGCCTCCCACTGCCGCCACAAGGTGATTTCTGTTCTCATCCTGAAGCAAAGTTCTTAACCTGAGGTACTATTTCTGGATTAGCAGAGTCTGTAACCTGAGGCGTCTGTAACCCGAGGTACCACTGTACTGAAAACAGTTGGCAATGACTCTTGGTTGCATCTACCCATGCCTGCAGTTGCTTGTTAGCAGAAGTGAGGAAGGAAATCCACTCAAAATAGCATCGAGACACTACCTCAGTCAATCTAATTGGCACTGAGTAACTTCATGGGGAGAAGTGAAGGTTTAAGACTTTATAAAACTGGACCCCAAAAGGGTACAGCTCTATTTGGCCCGTCAGTTTGATTTGCACAGACTTGATATTTTCATTCCAACATTCCCCAGAATACCCACAGCCTTTTTTGCAATCAGCAACAGCATCCGTTTCTTGCTGTGGATTATTTGTATTTCTTTCTGCCTACAGCCTTTTCTGGATTGGCAGCCCAGACCTCAGTGGAAGATTAAACAATACCGAAGCCCACAGCAGGAGAATTCTCAGTCTTATTCCTTGTTTCACTTGGGCAACCTTCCTGACTCTCATCAGGGACAAAATAAAAGTTGCCAACCCCTTAATTTAGGAATTGCATACAAGTTTTGCATTCCAATCCCCAGTCAAGAGAAGGATTTTTCTACCCCAACCTGCTCTGTGCAAATAAATTTTTAAAAATCTGCTCTTTGACAGATGAGAACATGCCAGAGTATGTTTCAGAATAATTTCACATGCGCTCCCGAGAATGATCTTAAGCTATCCCCCCCCTCTCTCCACACTTGAATTCAGCAAAGACCAATTGCCCCAGTTAGCCATCTCTGTTTATCATGGAAAACCTCCCATCACACACTCATTTTTTATTGTATTGGAATGCAATACTGAACAAACAACATTATGTGAAGTTTTTTTTCCCCCGGTTGAAAAGTTAACTTAATTAAACGAAGATTAAAACCATTTCCAAAAACTCACTACAATCTTAGCCTATCTGATGGGAGTCCTGCTTTCTGTGGTTCAATGGTTTGAGCTTGTTTTGCTGCTTTCCTAGACCTCTCCGGTTTTAAATATCAGAGTTCCTCACTTTTATCACTACACTAATATGGTTATGTCCTGCATTTCTATCTACCATCTCTCGGGACAATATTGAGGTGCATGGAGAAAGCTGTCAGTGTGCTTTTTGAAAGTGTTATCAGGGAAACTGCTACAAAAGGATTTAAGAAGCTAATTTGAGCAACACCAATGAAACAAAGTGTTAAGGTGAACCACTTATTATAGCTGAAAAATAGTCCAATCCAAAATCCACATTCATCCAATCCCCCACTGTTCTGACTCCACATTCCTTTTATTCCGTAAGGCTCATCGTTTTCTGAACCCTATGCAGAGCAGAGCCCAGGTAGAAAAGTTTCATTTTGTTTCATGCTGCAATACTAAGTACACAACATAAGGGAGCTTCCTGTGTTTCCGAGTAAGACCATTGGTTCATTCATCTAGTTCAATACTGTCTACTCTGGCTTGCAGAGGCTCTCCTGGGTTTTTGGCAGCTCTACTTTGAGACACCAGGGATTCGACCTGAGAACTTCTGAACACAAGTCAGATCCCCTAGCACTCAGCTATGATAATTTACCCTCAGCGAGTCCTGCTGAATTTAAAGTTTACTTTTCCAACAGGAAGGCTTGTGAGTGTGGTGTATGTGTGTGAAAAGTTAAGTGAGTCCACACATATATATTCAGAAACGTCTGAGATAATTATACAGTCAACAACTCATTATGGAAACAGATTATGACAAAGTACTTATTGTAGGTGAAGATGGCCTATGTCAGACAGAAGCTGTGTGTTTATACCTATATTTTACACACTGGTTTTTAGGAGAGTTTCTTCCCACCTCAAACCATAAATATGAGAGATGCAGACCCACACATGCAACCCTTCATTCTCTACTTTGGTCAGCGTGAGTTAAAATGTCACTGCAACTAGCTGCTTATGCCAAGGGGTAGGAGCTACTGCAATCAATTGATAAGCAATCAATTGCAGGACCCCCCAGGACATAATGGGTGATATCCAACTCAGTCATACTCAAAAGTAGACCCATTGAAACCCATGGACTTGAGTTATTCCACTGATTTCAGTGGGTCTGCTCTGAGAATGAGTAACATTGGATTTCATTCTACAGCAGAAATGGGGAGCCTTTGTTCCTCCAATTGAGGAACTCCCACCATCCCTAACCACTGGTCATGCTGAATGTAGTTGGTGGAGTGGTTTCCCATTCCTGGCCTATAGCTTTAGCTGCTTAGACAAGGGAAGTTAATAGTTGATGACCAAAGAAAGTTAAACTCAGGCAGTGTTGCCTCCGGCTGCTTCATATGTCTGCCACAGGTACATCACAAACATCAAAATGGCAAATCATGTTCTTAAACATTCCCAAGGACATGAGTCAGGGTGCCACAGGAGGACAGCTCTTAAACACATGTCCACTGCATGAAAAAAGATATATAATTTTCATTCACACTTCACATTTTACCCCGCAAGACACAGCGGAGTAATATCTGTGCGCTCACAGCAGCCAGGACTGCAATTTAAGACTGTAAAGTAGCTCTTGAGGATCTTTGTGCCACAGAACCAACAGGCAGAATTGTGATGGACCATATTTTGGAATGTTGCTGCTGCTGCTCTCTCCCCACTATCTTGCCTTTAAAAAGCCAGCGTGCTATGTTGGAAAGTTTGACGAAGGCTTTTGTGAGCACACTTGCATGCAACTTTTCACGCAGGAAAGTACGGTAGTTAAATAGAAGGCATCTCACTTACAGTCTTGATAGGGTAGAGTGGATTATTCAGTTTCTATGTGTTAAAAATGTTTCTAAGTGGAGTACGAAACACCGAAGCAACAATGTACATCTTAAACAGTTACAAAAACACAGTTACATATTAAAATTGTTACATCAATATGAAGTTACTAATAGTTCAGAACTCTATTGCCGTATCTTCATTTTTGCATAATACATACCGCACATTGGCTCTTTTAATTTTGCATACAATAGGAAGTCTGTTCCTCAGATCCAGCCCCACACCTGTCAAATTCACCCAAACTAAGGCCTTCCTCTCCCATTCACCCCACATCAAATTCCCCAATGTTTGTGTTCGCCCATTGCTACCCGTGCCTTCCTCCCTCCCCGTCCCTGCACAATAATGCGTCTGCTCACTAGTTCAACTCTTGACTCTTGATATCCTTTCACACCAGATTCTTCTACTGCTTGCTGCCCCAACAGCTAGTTTACCCTGGCCAGCCAATTTCCCACACGGGATCCTCAGAGATGACAAAAGCACTCACTTAAATACATTGTTATTAGGTCGATTCATAACAATACCTGGGACACCCCTTGTTCGAAGTAAGTCCGACGTCTTTTCAAGCCTAGTGGGTAGAGTCAGGGTAGTGTAGTGGTTAGAGTGTCGGGTAGGAACACGGCTTGACTCCCCACTCAGCTCAAATGGATGTCTGGGGCCAGTCTCCGCCCCTCTGCCTAACCTACCTCACAGGGTTGTTGGGGGGACTAAATGGGGAGGGGGAGAGCCGTGCGCGCCGCCCTGAGCTCTCCGGGGGGAAAAGGTGGGAGATAGCAGCAATAAAATAGATCTCTACAATGAATTGGAGAGAGGGGGAGCACACTGCACATGCTCAGAGGGCGGGAGTTCATTTGACGCCCTAGTTGCCCCCAAAGCCCCCCGCGCGGAACCGGCGCCCCGTCCACTCACCGGTCGCTCGGTGCTCGGCGCTGGCGGCGCCGTACTCGGCGGCGTCGCTCCGTCGGGCGCAGGTGCCCTGGCCCTGCACTAGCGCCTGCAGGGGCAGCTCGGCGCCGGGACGCGGGTAGCAGCGGAGCCCCGAGGCGCAGCGCGGCGTGTAGACCCCGCACGGCTCCCCCTCGAGGCGGGCGCACACCCGGCAGCAGCCGCAGCCGGGCTCCCGCACCAGCTCCGGGCACGCGTCCCCCTCGGATCCCGACGAGACGGGCGGCGACGGCGCGCAAGCGGCCAGGCGCTCGGCGGTGCAGGGCGAGCACATGAACAGCACCTCGGGCAGCGCCACGCGGGCCGCCGGCAGAGACGCCCACAGCGCCAGCCCGAAGCCCAGCCACAAGGAGCAGCGCCCGGCGCGCGGCTGCAACAGCAACTGCACCATCGTGGCAGCAGCGCTTCGCGGAGTGAGCCAGCCAGCCAGCCTGCCAGAGAGCGCCCGCCGGCCGGGCAGGTGCTGCGGGGCGAGAGAGGGGCGGGCGCGCCGGCGCCGCTGGGTCCTAAAGGCAGGCGCGCTCGGGGAGGGAGCTGGGCTCCGCTCTGCTCCACCTCTCTTCTCTCTCTCTCTCTCTCTCTCTCTCTCTCTCTCTCTCTCTCTCTCTCTCTCTCTCTCTCTCTCTCACACACACACACACACACACACACACATTCTCTCTCTCTCTCTCTCTCTCTCACACACACACACACACACATTCATTCACTCACTCACTCACTCACTCACTCACTCACACCTTCTTTCTCTTTCTCACACACTCACAGTCCCCCCCCACTTTTTCTCTCTTACACATTCATTCTCTCTCTCTCTCTCTCTCTCTCTCTCTCTCTCTCTCACACACACACACACACACACACACACACAGAGAGAGAGAGAGAGAGAGAGAGAGAGAGAAGGTGACGCGTTCTGCCCTGCCTGCCTCGACGGAGACCACAGACTTCCTTCGGAGTAAAAAAATCATATAAGCACCCCCAACTTCTAGGGGATGAGATCCCTTTGCCCCCCCCCCAAAATATTTGAGGGTTATGGCACTGCTTCCCTTGCTGTTAACGGTTGCGTGACAGGCAACAGTTCAACAGGTGCAGCTTTCTTCCGGCAGCAGTTTGTATCTTGGCTTTCCTCTCCAAAGAGCTTGCGAAGAGAGGACCACTTTGAGTTTGGGTGTGATGGCCTTGACAACGAGGGGCAGGCTCTCAGGACCGAACTCACAGGGTTGTTGTGCTATAATAAAGGAAAATAACCCTGTGAATCCCTGAACAGCAAATTTACAACAGGTACTCAATGAAAATCATGGGGTGCGTGCCTGAGGGAGGGGGAGCAAACCAGAGCAAGTGAGAATGAAGCTTTATCCGCTTCATGCACCAACCTTGGCTAGAAGCTGAATCAGGAGGCTGGCAGTATTCAGCCCTCTGCTATTATAGATGTGATTACCAATGTTTCTCCATTTCTTGTTATTTTAAAGAAGCATGAAAATTATTGATTTATTTCTTGCTAAATTTATATCCTGCTTGTTCTTCCAAAGGAGCATGGGGCAGAGTTCTGGTTTAATCAACTGCATTTTGTTTTATTTTCTGTGGGTTCCTTTTTTATTATTGTACACCTGCTTCAGACTAAAATGGTACAAAAATAAACATACCATGTATTAAGGGATATATCGACACAACAATTGCTTGTAAAAGGACACCCTAATTTCACAGATGATTTCTTGGGGAAATTTCCTGGGTTTCTTTTTTTTAAGTTGATTCTAAAAAGTGGGTGTTTAAAAAGCCTGCTAGACTCAAGTTTTCTTCCTTTTAGAAATCAAGTTTTGAAGGTAATAGCAAAGATAATACAAATCTGTGAAATACTGATTGTGTTTGTTCTTTGATAACCCAAAGTGAAAATTGGTGGTTGCATTTAAAATGAGTGTGTGTGAGAGATGCTCGTTAATGCACTTATTGCACTCTTGTAATTGGGAAAAAAATCTTTAAATAAATTTATGGTTCTCCTTAAGGCTGAAATCCTACTTGAGAGTAATTTAAATTAAAACCAGTGAGAATTGTTTCTGCTTAGACATGGGTGAGATTGGGTTGAACTTGTTGCCTCAAATGCAGGGAGAGAATTATGAGTAAATGTATCCATCCTAAATATCATGATGCTGTATTCGTCTGTGATGACATCATAACACGACACTAGCATAATAGCTGTCTTAACGTTCCGCCCCCCCTTGTGTTTCAGCAGAGGGGCCTCTAAAGCCTTGATATGGTAATGAAGTGAGATTTACCTTCCATCATGGAACTTAAGTTGGTGATACATGGAATTTCTAGGAAGCCACAAGTTCAGGCACTGACCAGATCCAAACTTGCTTAGCTTCAGCAAGAGAGTGGACTTTATGTGCCTTCAGACCATAGCCTAGGTCTTGACTGAGATCTCTGATGACACCATTCACTCTATATACCTCACTCACTTGAAATATTACAAGTCTGTCTCTACATGACTCAGAAGTTCAGAATGTGCTGCACACAGATGACCTAATCACAGTATCAGCAACATGAAGGATTAGAAATAAAATTTTAGCTTCTGAAAGATCTTTGCAATATCTGGGCACTGAAAGCAAACTTGGCAGATACTATGGTCATGATTTTTCAAAAAGAAAAGCAAACACAACAATATTCTATGACCCCCCCCCCAAAGAAACTAGGGGAAATCATCTGAAAAGGAATATATCTGAGCCTTATAATTAATGTATCAGACACCTGCAGTTTATCAATTAAAGCCCTATTAGAGAACTAAGAAAAAATCCCAACAACTCACCAGCTATAAATATGCTATATTTATATATAGATATATAATCTAATTCTACAAATTTCACCTTACTGGTGTGAATGATGGCTTGGAAGCATTCTTAAAATTAATAGTACACTTCTTAGCACACCCACCCACAGCAAACAGAAGGCTTGCAATTCTCACACGCTAGTTCTCCAGGAGGGATATAGGACTTTTCCCAGAATATAAACACACATAGCAAATGGTAGATGCTTCTTTCTCCTATTAAGTGTACAGAAACCAATTTGAGCTCCCGGTACCACTGGAAGCAGCCCATGTTCCCTCAGTTATAGACCAAAGGGTTAATTCAAATGCCGGGGAAAGAGGGAGAGAAAAAGCCCTGCCTATATATTATCATTAACTGAGTTCAATGACCTTTGGACAAGCGAAGCAAAAAGAAAAGAAAAAGGGGGTGGGAGAAACCTTAACAAAATGGTACTGAAGCAGCTGGGTCAAGTGCTAAGACAACAATGCACACAGTTTGGTGGAACGAAGAGGACTACATTAGTATTAGATCTGCCTGCTGCAGATTCTGGGGCGGAAAGTAGTGCTTTATGAGTGGATACAGATAGCCATTAGCCCTGTGATTTGTGGTCCTATGCAAACTCATTGTGGGATGACTGAAATGTTGAAGAATCATTGTTTCGACACTAGTGATCTTTGCTTCTTCCAGTACACTGGAATTAGTTCGCCTGACTTTCTTCTGTCCAAGGTACCATGCATGCACCTCTCTGCCTCTGCTCTTCTTCAACATGTCCATAAATAAACTGAAGTATAATAGTTTTATGAATCAAGTGAACAACAAACAGAAATACACTGATGTCTCTGTGCCACTCTCTTGTTTGATATAATGTCCTGCCTGCTTCTTTGGTAGTAATAAATCAAGTTTGCCTTCACTATTGGTGTTCTGCTTAAAGAACCCCCACCCAAACTCACACTTTGACTGCAATCCTGTGCACACTTATAGCACAAGCCTAACCGTCTCTACTCAGAAGTAAATCCATCAACTCTTTACTTTTGTAATTGGTTAATTCAGTGCTGTAATCAATCAAACTTTGCAGTCCTGGTCCCTTGAGACAGAACCTGACTCTCATTCCCTGCCTTTTCCTTGCACCAGTAAGCTGACCAAGTTGAACAAGCAAGGAGAACAGAAGGAAGAGGTGTCTGTGTTCTATGGAAGAGTTATAGACAAACATCAGGGCATACATATATATACTGAAAGGCTGCAAATAATTCGGATGGGTGAGCTTTGAATGGCTCATTGCTTTGACCTCACATTCTGCAGGAGGCAAGAACAGGCTTGTATGGGCTCAGGGAAAGAGGACTTCAAGAGATGGCGTGATTATGAGCAATTCTAGTGTTCCTTTTTTCACCATAATTCTTTTTTAAAAAAACCCACAGTGGTATTTTCCTCCACCCCTACAACTTTTTTTGGCCTGTTATTTTCTGACTTGATCTCAGCTCACAGAGGGCAAGGGTTGTTAGACAGTGAATGACTTTAATGAGTGGGGTGTGGCATCTCGTCAGCCGCCATTCACTTTGCAGCCTTGATGTCCCCAGAACACCCTGGGGAGTATTTGGCTAGGTGTCTGAATGATAAAGGGAGCAGTTCCTGTTAAATGGTTTCTTAAAAATGATCCTATAAAATAAGTCCCTTTGAGTTCAGTGGGGCTTAGTGCTGAATAAGTGGGTATAGGAATGCAGTCCAAAATCATGCAAATACTGCTTAGATGAGACCTTAGGAGCCATTGAGTGATGTCTCCTGGGGGACAGGATGACTCTACAGTTTCAGAGCCTTTTGCTGTTGGTATATCTGACAATGGTTTTCATTTGCAAAGAGTTTTATCCCTGTTGGTGCTTGTAAGGTAAAGGTAAAGGTAAAGGTAAAGGTAAAGGTAAAGGTAAAGGTAAAGGTAAAGGTAAAGGTAAAGGTAAAGGTACCCCTGACCATTAAGTCCAGTTGTGACCGACTTTGGGGTTGCGCTCATCTCACTTTATTGGTCGAGGGAGCTGGCGTACAACTTCTGGGTCATGTGGCCAGCATGACTTAGCAGCTTCTGGCGAACCAGAGCAGCACACAGAAACGCCATTTACCTTCCCACCGGAGCAGTACCTATTTATCTACTTGCACTTTGAGGTGCTTTCGAACTGCTAGGTTGGCAGGAGCAGGGACTGAGCAACGGGAGCTCACCCAGTCGCAGAGATTTGAACCACCGACCTTCTGATCGGCAAGTCCTAGGCTCTATGGTTTAACCCACAGCACCACCCATGTCCCGCTTGTAAGGTACTATCATCATTTTTGGGTGGGCAATGGAAGATGAAGGGCAGTGGCTGGTGAGGTAGGATGGGAGTGAATGACCAACCAAACCACCTTTAGCAGGGACTGCTGCTTGGTGACAGTGGAAGAGGTAGGGAGAAGCTAAGGTGGCCCCTTTCAGGTGTGCAGTAGGCGAATTTCATTTCACTTTTAATTTGTATACCTCCCTTCATAAAATACCACAAAACATACATAGGCCAACAATGTCCTCACTGTGCTGGGTGCTGCAGCCATTCACTAGCATTGTGACTGCTGTCCTCTGGCCCATTATGCGAGGGGTGGGGAACCTTTGGTCCCCCAGGTGCTGCTGAACTACAGCTTCCATCAGCCTCAGCAAGCACAGCTAATGGGCAGGAACGATGGGAGTTGTATTTCAGCAACATCTGCTGAGCCAAAGGTTCCCTACATTCCATCATGGTGCCCTATTGCGCCATATGCAGTTTAGTCATGCTGGCCACATGACCCGGAAAGCTGTCTGTGGACAAACGCTGGCTCCCTTGGCCTGAAGGGAGATGAGGGCTGCACCCCAGAGTTGCCTTTGACTGGACGTAACTGTCCAGGGGCCCTTTACCTTTACCTTACATGTGTCCTGCACCATTGTGTAGTATATCATTGCCTATATCAGGGTTGGGGAACCTCCAGCCCACCAGCTGGAACCTGTCCACCAAGCCCTACACTACAAAAAGTTCCTGTGCCATTAAGACTTCTGCATGTCCTCAGATTCACAGGAATGGGAGTCTGAGCCAAATAAACTGATGAAAAGGAAACAGTTTATTTAAAACTCTTGCCTAAGCCTTCAGTATGATGCCCTTGCTGTGCTTGCTGAGGCTGATGGAAGCTGTAGTTCAGCAGCACCTGGGGGACCTGGAAGTATATCCCCTTGAGCTCAGTGAAGTTTATATCTGAGGAGGCCCATATAGAATTGAGCTGTTACACTGTGTGGCATCTTTACAACCGGCTCTAAAGTCTCATTTTTCAAAAGCAACTGTTGCACTTTTATACTATTGCTAGAGTGACCAGATTGTTCACTGAGGGCAGGAATTGCTCAGCTTTTCATTTCCTTCCTTAGGGCCTATCCATTGTTCTGACTTTGTGCCTTAGCTCAGGAGCTAACGTCACTTTTCTTTCTTTTTGCAATTGAATATCGTTCTGTGGTGGGAAGGAAGGGCAATCTTTGTTCAGAGGCTCTCGGTGCTTGCCTGAGCCATTGTCTGCTACTCTTATTCATTTGAGGTTCTTTGTTTCCAGCTGAAACCATAATAGTGGAAGCAAATTAGACAGATTCAGATGACACATGTGTTGCTTCTCTGCAGATACGCAAAATGGAAAGGAGCCCCTGTTTCTAAAGCACAGTCATTCCTGATTTGTTGGGGGCGGGGATTACAGCTGTTCCGAGTTTCTTTCTCCCTGGGATGTGTAGAAAGCAGGATGCAGTTCATGTGAGCGGCAGGCTGCAATTACTCCCAAGGGGTGGTGGTGGGGAGAATGGCAGGTTTCTGACAGATTTAAGCTTTAACAAGCAGGGCTCTGTTCCTAAGCAGTTACCCTCCATATATAAGTCGAGCTGTTTGTTGTCAGGGTTTTATTTTACCCCAGAAAATGTGGCATTGCCAAACAGATGTAGGCTTGTTCAGGCAGGGAGGGGAGTTCTGCTTTTGTTCAAAAAGGAGGGAGGACTGCGATTGCACCTCCTCCCAGAGGCATGAGGTCTTGCAATTGTCTGTTAAAAAGTATTCTCTTTCAAAGCAGCACTTTCCCACAGACATCTACCATTGATTATTTTACAGCTCTGTTTTGTCAATTAAGCACTATGCAAAATAAATGGGCAAAGCAAAAAAGAGACGCCAAGGACTGGGATGTCCTTACCTTATTGTGTTGTTGTTTTTAAGGGGGGTGGGGAGAGATATAATTTAGGAGAACTTGGATGTGTGTTATTCTCTTAATGCCCCATAGAGCAGAACTAGATATGAAACTGATTGATTGCATTTCCATCCCACCTTTTTCTCCAAAAAGCTGAAGGTGACATATATGGTTCCCTCCTTCGTTCAATCCCCACAACAAGCCTGTGAGGTAGGTTAGACTGAGAGACAGTGACTGGCCGAAAGTCACCCAGTGAGCTTCATGGTTGAGTGGGGATTTGAACCCTGCTCTCCCTAGTTCCTAGTCTGACACTCTATCTACTACATCACACTTCTTGTCAAGTTATGGGCTTCTCCCCTGTAACATTTAGCCGTGCCTGTGGGGTAGCTCAGTTGAGTTAGCAACTCTTAATCCTGGGGTCATGGGTTTGAGCCCCATGTCAGGCAACAAGATTTTTATATTGCAGGGCTTTGGCTTAGATGACCCTTATGGTCCCTGCCAACTCTACAGTTCTATGATTTTATAGTGCTGTCATGTCTGATTATCAGCACATATTTGGATCCAATTCAAAGTGCTGTTTTCTTTTTAAACCTTTAGTGTCTTAATCCAGCTTTCCCTAACCTGGTGCCCTCCAGATGTTTGGGCTTACTACTCACAGCAGCTTGTGGAAAGCTGGCAGCTTGGAGGCTGATGGGTTTAACAGCTGCGCCCACATGAGCCTATGCCTGCCTTCAGAGGCCCTGCTCAGTGACCCACCTGGAAGATGGGCAGGGGCTAGAAAGAGCCTTCTCTGTAGTAGCCTTCAGGTGATGGAACTTCCCCAAGGATGTGTGGTTGGCCCTTAGAGTTGGAGTATTTTAAAAAGCTTTTAAAAACCATCACATTTAGAAGGGCTTTCTGTTGGAGTGTTGTATTGGTCATGCTGTTGCTTTATTGTTTATGGTTTTTATCAGGACTGACTTTTATTTTAATGTAATTTCTGTATAGTCTTGTGGTTTTTTTAATGCCTTGCCCCTCAGGCCTGAGATCCCTTGCCCTGCTTTAGATGGAGGCAGCATGCTACTGACTGCCAGTTGTAAGGTAAATGGAAAAGGACCCCTGGATGGTTAAGTCCAGTCAAAGGTGACTATGGGGTACGGTGCTCATCTCGCTTCAGGCTGAGGGAGCCAGCGTTCATCCACAGACAGCTTTCCGGGTCGTGAGGTCAGCATAACTAAACCACTTCTGGTGCAACGGGACACCGTGACGGAAGCCAGAGTGCACAGAAACACTGTTTACCTTCCTGCTGAAGTGGTACCCATTTATCTACTTGCCTTGGTGTGCTTTTGAACTGCTAGGTAGGCAGCAACTGGGACAGAACAATGGGAGCTCACCCCGTTGCGGGGATTCAAACTGCCGACCTTCCAATCAGCCAGTTGTAGGGGAGCAGTATCAGCTATTGTCTTCATGACCTGCCTTGCTGGCTTTCTTTCAAAGGCATCATCATTGTGGTTGTCGTTATTTCTCTATACCAACATTCATCTGAATACCACAAGGCAGTTTATAATATAAAAACACAAAAATACATACCATCATAATAATAAAGGAAAACAATACCCCTCAGTTTAGAAGGTTTAATTAGCCAAAGACCTGGGAGACGAGGAGTTTTTTTGCCTGGCATCTAAAGATATGTAACAAGGGTGAGCCCTCCTAACCAGAGCATGCCACGAGTGGGGAGCCATCGCAGAAAAGGCCCCTTCTCATATTGCCGCCCTCCAGACCTCTCACAGAGGAGGCACACAAAGAAGGGCCTCAGATGCTGGCACCTCATTGGTCACCCTGAAGAAGTAGGGTGCGGGATGAGATGTATATATGAATTGTATGTATTAGATTTCTATACTACCTTTCCTCCAAGGAGCTCAAGGCGGCGACACACATTGTTTGCCCCTCCTCATTTCCCTCCCTCACAATAATCCTGTGAAGTAGGGTGGGCTAAGAGACAGTGACTGGCCCAATGTCACCCAGTGAGCTTCATGGCTGAATGGGAATTTGAACCCTGGTCTCCCAGGTCCTAGTCCAACATTCTAACCATTACACCACATTGGCTCTCAGATGAGCCTTTGGCGCTCTCGTTCTTAAACAGTTACAGTCCTCGGAAAATGCAGATGCATGTCATCACCAAATCACAGCTTCCTATATCTTTCTAGTGGTGTAATTCGGACCAAGAAATGTGGCCGGGGGTGATGTTGAGGTTGGGGTGGAGATATGCATCTAAAGGCTGTTTGAATTGACTGCAATGTGGAACACAATTGAGAAGGGTCAGCTTTTCCCCTGACCTGTGGTGACAGCAGTGTCCTGGGGGTAGGGGTGGGGGGAAGGTAAGATTGGCTTCCTGTCAACTCTGCCTTTGATTTAAGCCTCAAGGGCACATCTCTAACTTTTGACCCACTGGATCCTCCTGAAAGCACTGTGGTTCGCTTCATGCAACTTGCTTTCCAAGCACTTTCTAATAAAAGATCAAGGGCTTCTTTTCTTTTTTGGAAATGCCATCTGTTTGGGTGTGCAAGTTTGACAACCTAGGGAAAATTAAATAAAAGAAATATCCACAAAAATAGCATCTGAATCCCAAAGAAAATAGGATGGAATGAAAAAGTAATGGCTGAGATAGCTCATAAATAACAATTTGTTCTCAATAAAAGTACTTTTTCCCCCAAAAAGGAACAGCAACAGCACAGTTTTTCCCCCCCTGGTGTAAAAGCTTCCTCATTCCCAAACCTTTAAAACAAGCCTCTCTTTGCACAGGATAGGTTGCTCAAGTATAAAGAATGAAACTTCACCCATAGCACAACCTTTTCCCCATTGCTCCCATTCTCAGGTGGCACTCTTAGATATTTTCTCTCCCTTGTCCCATGTTGTAAACAGATAAAATAGTCAAATTGCACATAACACACAACACAAAAACATGGTTGGAGTCCATATATACTCCCCACATCTGTCTATCTAGTTGTTGTTGTTGTTGTTGTTTAGTCGTATCTGACTCTTCGTGACCCCATGGACCAGAGCACGCCAGGCGCTCCTGTCTTCCACTGCCTCCCTCAGTTTGGTCAAACTCATGTTGGTAGCTTCAAGAACACTGTCCAACCATCTCGTCCTCTGTCATCCCCTTCTCCTTGTGCCCTCAATCTTTCCCAACATCAGGGTCTTTTCCAGGGAATCTTCTCTTCTCATGATGTGGCCAAAGTATTGGAGCCTCAGCTTCAGGATCTGTCCTTCCAGTGAGCACTCAGGGCTGATTTCCTTCAGAATGGATAGGTTTGATCTTCTTGCAGTCCATGGGACTCTCAAGAGTCTCCTCCAGCACCATAATTCAAAAGCATCAATTCTTCAGTAAACAGCCTTCTTTCTGGTCCAGCTCTCACTTCCATACATCACTACTGGGAAAACCATAGCTTTAACTATATGGACCTTTGACGGCAAGGTAATGTCTCTGCTTTTTAAGATGTTGTCTAGGTTTGTCATTGCTTTTACCCCAAGAAGCAGGTATCTTTTAATTTCATGACTGCTGTCACCATTTGCAGTGATCATGGAACCTAAGAAAGTAAAATCTCTCACTGCCTCCATTTCTTCCCCTTCTATTTGCCAGGAGGGACCAGTGGCCATGATCTTTGTTTTTTTGATGTTGAGCTTCAGACCATATTTTGCGCTTTCCTCTTTCACCCTCATTAAAAGGTTCTTTAATTCCTCCTCACTTTCTGCCATCAAGGTTGTGTCATCTGCATATCTGAGGTTGTTGATATTTCTTCCGGTGATCTTAATTCCGGCTTGGGATTCAGCCAGCCCAGCCTTTCATATGATGAATTCTGCATATAAGTTAAATAAGCTGGGAGACAATATACAGCCTTGTCGTACTCTTTTCCTTTATCTGTCTTACCTACAGTATCTAATTAATTACATCCAGTGGAGCAGATGAGACCAATAGTGGGTTTAATGGTCAAGTAGGCGGTTTCTACCCATGATGTGGAGAGAAGCGCAGGACCTCTATACACACTGCCAAGGCTTGTGCTCTGGGAAGGTCATTTAGGTGCTGCCATGACCGCGGGTGGCGCTGTGGGTTAAACCACAGAGCCTAGGACTTGCCAATCAGAAGGTTGGCAGTTCGAATCCCCGTGACGGGGTGAGCTCCCATTGTTCGGTCCCTGCTCCTGCCAACCTAGCAGTTTGAAAGCACATCAAAGTGCAAGTAGATAAATAGGTACCGCTCTGGTGGGAAGGTAAACGGCGTTTCCGTGCGCTGCTCTGGTTTGCCAGAAGCGGCTTAGCCATGCTGGCCACATGACCCGGAAGCTGTACGCTGGCTCCCTTGGCCAATAAAGCGAGATGAGTGCCGCAACCCCAGAGTCGGCCATGACTGGACCTAATGGTCAGGGGTCCCTTTACCTTTACCTTTACCTTTATGGCCATAGTATGACTTCACCCCTGGAGGCTTCCTCCATTGTCTCTCGAGACAGATGGATGCCAACAGCAACCAGTTCCCATGCTTTGTCAACTACTACTTAGAAGGTGGTACCTGCGGACATTTCCATCGTGGAACCTGTTGAAACTTGGGTGCTGTTAACAAAGGGCCTGCTAATTTCACATTGTACTCTTGCAATATTTTCTTTCTCCAAGCAATGCAATAGAATGGTAAATGGGTTCTGTGGGATCATATACCTTGTAATTATGTAGCTGAGGATCCTTGTTTTGGATATGACCATTTTATAATCATCATCATCAACATCCGAGGAGCACAGGGTGGTTTACAATGTAAAAACACAAAAATACATAACACAATAACAAACAAAAATAATTACACCTTCCCTCCTACCCCCCATGTCCCAGTTTAAAAGATTTAATTAGCTAAAGATCTGGGAGAAGAGGACAGTTTTTGCCTCACACTTAATGATATGTAATGAAGAACCTCCAATAAAAGGTATTTTTAAAAACCTGATATGTAATGACGGTGCTAGGTAAGCCTCCCTGGGGAGAGCATTCCAGAAGCAGGGAGCCACTACAGAAAAGGCCCATTCTTGTGTTGCCACCCTCCGGACCTCACATGGATGAAGCACACGAAGAAGGGCCTCAGATGTTGATTGCCAGGGCCAATTTAGTTCACATAGAGAGAGGCATCCTTGAAGTATTGTGGTCCTGAGCTTATTTAAGGCTTTATAGGTGAAAACCAGCACTTCGAATTCAGCCTGGGAGCTCATTGGGAGCCTGTGCGGTTGAGCCAACAATTGGTGTTATATGCTCAAACCTGACCAATATGTATGTATCTATGTTCCTCTGCTACCACACCTCTTCTGACATTTATTCTCATATCCTGGGAAGTGTATTTTGTTAAGGTTGCCAGGAACTGAAACTCTGTGAGGAGGTGAACTACAAATCCCAGGAATCATTGGGGGAAGCAACGACTGTTAAAGTGGTAGAAATGTGTTTTAACTCTGTGGTGTGGATGTGACCTTGCTGTGCTCTGTGTCCACACTCTCAGCTACTGTGCTACATCTGCTAAACTTAGGATACCAATATTATTAGTTATTTATTTTTATTTTTAATAAGATTTGTATACTGCCCTTCATCATAAGGTCTCAGGGCGGTAAGGCAGTGCATTTCCTCCTGCTCAGTTCCACTCATTTGGGGTAAAGCAGTGCATAATGCTGCTTTGGGATTCCAGCCATGCCCCATGGACTTGAGCTCATATTTAAGCTGACTTTTGAGGCCTCCTCCCTCCTCTTCTTACCAAAACACAAACAAAACCTTTGGCTCCCTGTTAGCCTGTCCCGCTCAGCCTTGCCAAATGATAAAAGGTCCCCTAATAAATAGCTTCTCCATCTTCTAATTCCGGGGACGGATCAGGGTGGGGGTCAGCTGTTCCCAGCATGTGGCGGGCATAGGAAGGAACAAGGGTCTCTGTGTACATATAATAAAGGGAGTCTACACAATGCTCTCTCCCTCCTCCCCTCCCTGCCCCATTAGATTTAAGTCATGGCCTTAGGAAAACACTGGCTTTTCTAGCGGAGCTATTCACTCCAAAACAATGCCTCCGACAAGCAGCCAGAGAAGGCAAGGCAGGCACTTTCCACATATGAAGCAATTAGTTAAGAGGCTCCATCATCCCTCAACCTCATTTGGGCACAAAATCAAAGAAACTGCCTTGATATCATAGAAGCATAGAACAGTAGTTTGGTGATAACTTCAAAGGTCACCTAGCATAATCTTCTTTTGGTGGGGCAAGATCCATCACAACAAAGAGTGTGACTGAGCAGCAGAATCAGGGGCTCAAAGGTTGCCTGTGTGCCTTGGCCGATCTGATGTCAGTCCTGACTATGCCAGCCTTGTCCACACAACAGTATACATACCTGTTGTCTTTTGTAGGCAACTGGCAGCTGAAGTATTTGGTCCAGCCCCAACATAGGTCCTAACACTAAGTAATGATTCAATATGCATCTCAGCTGCCTTGGGATGCGGGTGGCACTGTGGTCTAAAACACCTCTTGGGCTTGCTGATCAGAAACGCCTCTTGGGCTTGCTGATCAGAAGGTTGGCGGTTTGAATCCCCACAACAGGGTGAGCTCCTGCTGCTCTGTCCCATCTCCTGCCAACCTAGCAGTTCAAAAGCATGCCAGTGCAAGTAAATAAATAGGTATCCCTGGGGTGGGAAGGTAAATGGCATTTCTGTGCACTCTGGTTTCTGTCACAGTGCCCTGTTGCTCCAGTAGCGGTTTAGTCATGCTGGCCACATGACCCAGAAAGCTGTCTGTGGACAAATGCCGGCTCCCTCAGCCTGAAAGCGAGATGAGTGCCACACCCCATAGTTGCCTTTGACTGGACTTACTCATCCAGGGGTCCTTTACCTTTACCTTTTTACCTTGTCTCCCACTAACTAACATGCAGGCCCTGCATAGATGTTGTTGGGGTACCACTTTCATCTTCCCTGATCATTGGCCATGCTGGCTGGAACTGATGTCAAACAACCTCTGAAGAGGGGGTCCATGTTGGCTGACCCTTGATAAATAAAGGGATCTGAAATATACTCAGAGTTGCAAAGTTATTTCATGCTCTTTATTCAGCTCATAGTGGTGAGGAGGAATGAATGAAAGTCCCCTCAAAGTATCTGCTTTATATACATTATTTACACAATGGGCTGCACATGATTGGCTAATTCCGGAATTCTACTGTAAGCCAATCAGGTTGTGGATTCACTTCTATCTGGAGCATGATTGGGTGGTTCCTGCCAACCAATCATACTGCTGCATTGTTCTTGGACCAATCAGACTGCTGCATTCTGAATCCTATTATTCTAGGACCAATCAGACGGCTGCATTCTGAATCCTATTGTTCTAGGACCAATCAGACTGCTGCATTTTGGATCCTATTGTTCTAGGACCAATCAGACTGCTGCAGTTTGGATCCTATTCAACTCAGTACATAACAGGATCTCTAACCTCTTGTTCTTCATTCTTATAAATCAGCTGAGGCTTTGTCAGAGACCTCCTCTTCTTATGTGCATCAGTTGCCTGTTCACACTGGTGTCTCAGCTAATGCAGGAGTGAGTCAGGGTGCAGATCCAGGATTGCGCAGATAAACCCCCTGCTGAAGAAATAGCTGCTGACCAGATTTCCATACATTTTCAAATGTTCCCTCTCTCTCCTCAGAAACAGACTTGCAATGCTTCAAAATATGAACAGATTTCTTATGACATTGTTCACGGTCTCAAATCCACTGCATCAGACACAAGACTCAAGTCCACAAAAGCTGATGCCATAATACATTTGTTAGCCTTTAAGACTTTGAGTCTTTAGTCTGTTTCAGGAAAAACAGTAGATGTGGGTGTTGGACTAGACCCTGGGAGACCAGGGTTCAAATCTCCACTCAGCCATCAAGTTCACCAGGTGACCTTGGGCTGGTCACTGCCTCTCAGCCTAACTTCCCTCACCAAGTGGTTGTGAAGATAAAATGGAGGAGAGGAGAATCATGTGGTTGCCTTCAGCTACTGGTATATATATGTAATAAATGACTGAATGAAATAAAATAAATTGTGGCACCTCTTTGCTAGCTTTGCATAACAATGGCACAAGTGGCCTTTTTGAACCTTCCTCCCCTGGAAGGGCCTGGAAGTTGGGATACAAACAATTTCAGCAAGGAAAAACAAAACAAAACGGTGGGATGTGTAAAGTAAAAATGTAAATGAAATCTGAAGAAGTGTGCATGCACACGAAAGCTCATACCAAGAACTGACTTAGTTGGTCTTTAAGGTGCTACTGGAAGGAATTTGTTTTATGTAAATGAAAGATTTGCCAAAGACAGTCAATGGCATGCGGACAGCAATGATCACATTACAGTAATACTATAGCCACTGGTTTAGAATGATGAGGAACTGAGAAAAACTCAAAGAATAGAGACTGGGTGTTACACAGTTTTCACTGAAATATTTCGGGGGGGGGGGGGCGTTTGATGTCTTTGCGAGATTGGAACCAGCATTCCTTGGAGCATTGTCTCCCTTTTGACTGGAGCTGGTCAGCACGAGATCATTGTGGTGGCCATTTACTTAGATGGCTTTAATAGGGGATTACAGAAATTCATGAATAGCAGACCTATCAGTGACCATTAGCCAACATTGTTAAATGCAGCCTCCTTTGTCCAGAGGCTGTGAATAAAAATAGCTGGTGTGGGTGAGACTAGTCTAACAATGGTAAAATAATAATAATAATAATAATAATAATAATAATAATAATAATAATTGTCTAGTGGCGCCTTAGAGACCAACTAAGTTTGTTCTTGGCATAAGCTTCTGTGTGCATGCACACTTCTTCAGATTCACTGGTAAAATACAGTTGTTTGCCTTGACCTCAATGTGACCTTCATTAACTGTGACATTGCCAAAATTTTGAACTGTTTTGCACCATGATCTTTGCGTTTTGCTCCGTCCTACAAACTGAAGAACAGATACTCAAACCAAGAGTCACAGGTATTGCCCAAAACAAAACCCCACCCAAGAGTAGTCATATAAATTGCGGAGAGGCCTGTAGCTTTCACAATGCTTTGTCATGAACCCTCGCTCCACCCAATTTCCTGGGAGCAACTGCAAAGCTGAAAGGAAGACTGAAACAGGTATGTCAAGCACCTCTATAATATTAAACATAGATAAAATCTCCAGAATATTTTGCAGGGGCAATAAGCACTTTGAAACAGTTGTGGGGGTGGGGTTGCCTCTCATTCACCATCAATAAACAACAACAAATAGTCTGTGGGACTTTAAGAACTGTTTTTAGTATGTCATAAACTTTTGTCAGCCAGAGCCTACTTCATATGTATTGTGAGTCTGTGAGTCTGCGTGTGTAAATATGTGTGTATATTTTGTGTGTGTATGGGTGTTTCAAATAATAACAGCAGATTTTACAACAAACAATTATAAGCTGTTATTCTTTTTAGTCTAACTGGAGTCCTGTACCATCCCGAGATTTTTTTTGAAGTTATGCTTTTGTATTCCTGATGTTTATGACTTTAAGATCTGTAGCTAAATGGACAGGAAGTTGAGTTGGCTATGGCTGCGTTCACACGTGGCGTTTCTTCAGTTAGTTTTACTGATTGTAAAGCTTGCACTTCTGTTGTGTTTTCTAATTATGTTTTCTCACATTAGAATCTTTAATAATGTTATGCTATTTTAAATTTCAATCACACCAGTACAGTGGTGCCTTGCAAGACGAAATTAATCCGTTCCGCGAGTCTCTTTGTCTAGCGGTTTTTTCGTCTTGCGAAGCACGCCTATTAGCGGCTTAGCGGCTATTTGCGGCTTAGTGGCTTAGCGGCTTTAAGAAAAAGGAAAAAAACTCGCAAGAACTCGCAAGACGTTTCGTCTTGCGAAGCAAGCCCATAGGGAAATTCGTCTTGCGGAATGACTCAAAAGACGGAAAACTCTTTCGTCTAGCGAGTTTTTCGTCTTGCGAGGCATTCGTCTTGCGGGGCACCACTGTAGTCTGTACTGCAATGTGAAAGGAAAGTTAGATTGGAATTGGAATCCTGCCTCATTTAGCTTGGCAGGGCCTACATTTTGGAACTCCTTGCCTAATGGGATCAAGTAGGTGCCTTCATAGAATCATAGAATTGTAAAGTTGTAAGGGATCCTGAGGATCATCTAGTCCAACCCCTTGCAACTCAGGAATCTCAACTAGATCATACATGACAGATGGCCATTCATCCTCCATACACTTTTTGGTGCCTGCTTAAAAATTCTTGTTTAGGCAAGTCTACCCAGATGCTCAGAAAGTTGAGGGAATTTTAATATGCTTTAGTATTATTATTTTTTGTATGTTTGGAAGTAGAGGTGTGATTCCCTCCCCCCTTGATTTTACTGTTTTATCTTTTGTAAACTGCTTTGAGGTGTGTTTTTGTTTTTGTTTTTACAGTCAAGCAGTGTATAAATTTTATGAAATAAATTAATGCTATGCTTCTCATATATTTCACATAGTACATGAAACAATGCCGAGACCATGCACATTTCCTGTTTCTGAGGTTAGGCCTTTACTCATTGAAGAACGGAAAGCAATAGTGCAAAATAATGGAAAGATTTCTGGGAAAAAACACATTGTTTGGAGAAGACTTAGTGACAAACTTGCAAAGAAGAAAATCAACATTTCTCCCTGCAACCTTTATTTGACTGTGATTGGTAATCGCTATGAGTTCCACAGCGCATTGGGAATTTGTACAGAACCTGCAGATTCTGACAGGGTAAATCATGAGCGTTCACCAACTTTATCCTCTGCTGAGTCCAAAGACTACAAAACAGAGGGAAACCTTGAAGAAAGTAAAGAGGATGAATACTTTTGGAGCAAACAAACAAATGTGGATGAAACTCTAGAGAGAAAGGAATTCACAATCATAATTTCTAAAGAGGAATGGGCTGAGATTTGCATCTTAAATGTGCCGGAACCTCATGTATGGACGCACAAGCTAAACTTTCGTGTGCAGCCTCATTTGAAATGGCCCTGTAAAATAAGATACAGGGAAGGAAAGGTCACTAGGTCAGACCTGGCACAGCAGTATTTGAAAATGGAAGGAGAATGCACATTTTGCAAGTCACAGTTCATAGGATGCGTTACAGAAGCACCATCAGCAGAAGCACCAGTAATAATGCAATGCTCTTACAAGGGCCGCTTCAGTGATCCTCACCCACCAGATCTGAAAAGAAAGCTATCTGCAGATGCCACTATGACATTTGGTGATCTTGGAGCTAGTTATCTGCCTTTGACAAATCTCTCGGCTGTGGCAAAGTGCAACGCTCTGAAGGGAACTCACTTGCATGAAGATCCCATCCTTGCTGTTGCACTTGCAATGAACATACCACCATATGAGGGTATTATTCGGCAGGTGTCCTATGATTACCTGTTTGTAAGATATCACAGCTCAGCACAGCTCCAGGTTTACCATCGGTACATGAACACTGCCAGGCTTCCAAGTCTGAGCATTGGTGCAACAGGAGGATTGGTCCAAATGGTTGATAGGGGTGGAACGTGTGAAAAATCTGGTCACATACTTCTGTATAGTGCTGTTGTTCAAAACCTGGAGGCCCAAAAAATCTATCCGGTGTGCAGCATGGTGTCTGAACAACATGATGCAGAGACCGTCCAATATTGGTTGAAAATGTGGCTCCGAGATGGTGCAGAGAGGCCTAAGGAGGTCGTTGTGAGCACATCTCAAACTCTCATGTCGGCATGCATTCAGGCATTCACACCATTTCCATCGCTGTCAGACTACCTGGATGAGTGTGCAAAGATTTTGAATGACAACCGGGGATTGAAGAATTTGCCCTATAGCTACATCAGGAATGATGTAGGGCACATGATGAACCTGGTGGCAAGTTGGCCTAGTCTGCGGGGACAGCATCCCCAAATTCGTGAATTCTACTTAAAGTCTCTGGGTCTGGTGGCGCAAGCACAGGATATAAAAGATGTGAAGTCTCTGCTGAGACACATCATCACTGTTGCCGTGAGTCAAACTGAGGGAGAGGGCAAGGATACAGGCCAGCCAACAAATTGTGAGCTAAGCAAACACATCCTTCTACAAAGGATTGAAGGTTTTTGTCCTCCAGGAGATACAAGGGAAGAAGAATGGAGTGAAGTATGTCCTCCTGCTGGTCCCATAGAAAAGTGCAATGGCAATGCTTTCACACTCATGGTGGAGGAAATAAGGCATACTGTCACCACCAGTGTTGTTCCTGGAACTAGGCCTAACTGTCAAATGCTTCCAGATTTAGTAAGAGACATACTTACAATTTCCCATTTGATTCCACTGTGGACAGCTGTGATGGTTCCATTCTATGGATATGGTGGTGTTACAGCCAGCAGCGCTTCCAGTAAGGCTTATTTCAAGGACTTGAAACATGCACACTTTAAACATCTAACCCTACCCATGCGCCTGGATGACTTCGTTTTCCAGCACATCCAGTCACTGGAAGGCACCATGAAGCTTGCCGCTGCAGCTCAAATGACAACTGCGGTCAATGAGGATTGCATGGGGGAAACAGCTCAAGAAAAGGTGACTGCTCAGTGTGCCAATGAGATGGTGCTCAAGAGAAGAGCAAAATCGGCAGCAATACCCAGGTAAGAAATGCAGACAAAATGCATTTTCTGGGAAGGGTGACAAGTAGAGCATGATCCATGGATGCCACAGACTCATCACTGGGCCAGACGGGGCTTTTCTGAAAAAGGATGCTGAACTAGTGATAGCCAATGCGGTCCCTTTGGAGTACATCTCCAAAGGGCATTGGCCATGCTGACTCAGGGATGGGAATTAAAGTGGAGGGCACCCTTGGCCTGGTTCAGCAGTGCTGTTCTTAGGCAGCGTAGATCCCACACTGAGGCTACTGGCTTCATCGAAAGGAAAAGTAATCACTGGGGTTGGTTGGGAGGAGAAGCCATGAAGGATAGAAAGGAGCACAGGCAGCAAAATGAGATTGCAGCTGTCTTTTGAACATTGCTTCCACACACAAAAAGACTCAAAATCTATCTCAGATGGCCAAGTTGTTAAAAGTTGCGTGGTAATCCTAAAAAGACAAGGGTGTGGGAGGAAACTCCTATGAGGCCATCTTAATAGAAAGGAGATCTTAAGAGAAAGGAGATTGGACAGGCAAGCACTGCCACCTTCTGGCCATCCAAACTGATATGCTCCAGTTAGACCTGATACATTGGTGATGGGCTCAAGTCATTAACCCTTTCTTTGCTTCTTTTATGCTGCTTGGTGTTTTTTTACAAATTCTATTGACTGCTTTTATATGCCTCTTATGTTTTGCAATTTTAATGTTCTTGTTTTTCATGTTTTGTTTTGTTTTTCTAAATTTTTAACTTGTTGAGAGCTGCCCTGGAAACCTACATTTGTGTGTGTGTGTTTAAATGGGCATTTCTTTTATTTCTTTGCAGCAACGTTCATCCTGCTTTTAAGTGATCAGCAGCATCTCTCTGTCTCAGTTCTCATTTCCCAACTTAATAATGCCACTGAGGGACTTCACAAACTCCATCCGGAATCTTCAGGGTCTTCTTTGAGGCCAGAGTGGACGACCTGCAGCCAGTTCAGCAGTGGAGGCAAAGTGAGATTCTCCCGGGTTCATTGCGCTGCCTGGCTTATGATGTGAAATGAGCAGGCACTGGCTCTCCAGCAGCTGCTGTTGCTGGATAAAACAAGAGTGCCACATTCCAATCTCCTTCACACAGCCAGACGAGCCTTGGTTAAAAACAATAGTGATCCCCTGGGAATCTTTCATCAGTACTGGCCAGAAAGTCTTGGATTTTTGATTCCCTCCACAGTCCCACAGTTCAATCCAACACCCTGCTCCTTTGCCATTTCCCCCGAAATCTGGCTTCTTGTATTCTAGGGTCCTTACTGCATGTGATGGGAGATAATTACCAATGCCTTCGGTGCTCTCTGACAAGGAGTTTGCCAAGACAGGCTTTCCAGCCTCACTGGGGCCAACAAAGAGGATCTTCACCTTTGGCACCTTCCCTTGGACTAGGCCACATAGCCTTGACCTCACATATAAAGCCAACCTGAGCAAACAGCTGAAACGGCAGCTCCAATCCCCTGGAAACACGTTGAAGAATGGTATATAAATCTGTGTGAGGTGTTTGCGATTCTTTCATATATAAAATAAGACTTGACTGAATGGGGATGTTGGGTGCATTCTGAAGTATGGTAATATTTTAATTTAAAAACTGTAGATATTCCCCCACTCTGTAAACAACAATCTATAACAAATTATCCTCATCTCTTTTTTGGGGGGGGGTGTGTTATTGGGTTGTTGTTGTTTTTTATTTTGAGTATGTTCTTTGTGGTTTTATATTCTGATTTTATCTTGTGAACCGTCCTGAGACCTGTGAGTATAATGTGGTATAATAATAATAATAATAATAATAATAATAATAATAATAATAATAATATTAATAGGAGCATCCACCTGTCCTTTGTCAACCAAGCTGGGAGAAAGAAGCTTTTCTGCAGTAATTCTGTTCTTTTTAGAAGTGCTATAAACATTGAACAAGTTCATCTACTCAGGAGCAATTTAGAGAGAGGCCATGTTCCAGAGCTTTCCCCAGTTCCACTTTCCACCCACACATAGTTTCCTCACTCCATCACTAATGTCTGAGCAAGGTTTCAGGACAGTTCTCCATTTCCAAACCTATCCATGCTGCACTGTTCCAAAGTTTCAAGGTAACAGTGAATTGGAAAATGTTCTGGTCTAGAGGCCATCCAGCAGGTGGACTCATATTCTGACCTGGTTAAAGGCAGTTTCCTATGAATGGAATTAAGTTTCCATCCTCTCCCAACCCAAAAACTTTGCTTGGAAGGTAAGTGTGCCTCTTGAACTCCTCTCATTCGTATGCAGGAGAGAGTGAGAAGGCACTGGAAGCATATTAAAACCCTCAAGTGGCCTTTAGGGGCAGACACTGATCCCAGCCATGAGACCCCAAATGTCGGTATTCTGAGTTATGTAGTCTGGGCACATTTTGTCTCTTCCACAAATGCAGCATTTTGCTTTACACAGGACTGAGTGGCAGTTTATTTGGGAGCCACACCTTCATGGACCATAAAGAAGGCTGATCGCCGAAGAATTTATGCTTTTGAATTGTGCTGGAGGAGACTCTTGAGAGTCCCATGGACTGCTAGAAGATCAAACCTATCCATTCTGAAGGAAATTAGCCCTGAGTGCACACTGGAAGGACAGATCCTGAAGCTGAGGCTCCAATACTTTGGCCACCTCATGAGAAGAGAAAACTCTCTGGAAAAGACCCTGATGTTGGGAAAGATGGAGGGCACAAGGAGAAGGGGATGACAGACGATGAGATGGTTGGACAGTGTCCTCAAAGCTACTAACATGAGTTTAACCAAACTGCGGGAGGCAGTGGAAGACAGGAGTGCCTAGCGTGCTCTGGTCACGAAGAGTCAGACACGACTAAACAACAACAACAACAACAACAACAACAAAGGCACGCCTTCAGGGTCACCCCTGGGGTAGCACCTGTTTATGAGAAACACATTCTGCCTCCTTTCAACACTGCCCTAGACTGCAACATGGTAGTTTGTCCCATAAAAGTCAACTAGCGGGACTTGCAAAAACAAGAAATGATGAAGTGTGGAGAACTCCTGTCCAGGGTTCCAGCTAGCTAACCAGCCAGCAATGCTCTCTTTCAGGAAACTCCATTCTTCTCTGTGCTTTTTTGTTCCCTACTAGCCCCAGCAGTCAGTCAGCATTCGGTGTCTACTGAGCATGCTCAGTAGGTTGTGTTAAGTTGCTACCCTTTTAGGTTTTCCTCCCTAAATATGCTTTGCACTTCTGCAAACTTTGGGGTTCTCCCAAGTCTCCTTGTTATGTACTGAGTTGAATAGGATCCAAACTGCAGCAGTCTGATTGGTCCTAGAACAATAGGATCCAAAAGGCAGCAGTCTGATTGGTCCTAGAACAATAGGATTCAGAATGCAGCAGTCTGATTGGTCCTAGAACAATGCAGCAGTATGATTGGTTGGCAGAAACCACCCAATCATGCTCCAGATTGAAGTGAGTCCACAACCTGATTGGCTTAGAGTAGAATTCTGGAATTAGCCAATCATGTGCAGCCCATTGTGTAAATAATGTATATAAAGCAGATACTTTGAGGGGACATTCATTCATTCCTCCTCACCACTATGAGCTGAATAAAGAGCATGAAATCACTTTGCGACTCTGAGTATATTTCACTCCTTGTGCTTGGATAGTGCCATTTTGACTGCATAAGGATACACACTCGGTTGAAATATATATAGGAGCAACCCAGAACTGAGCCACACACCGTCTTTTTTACATACCTCCAATATTTTGACTGCAGATGTACACTCTGGATTTGTTTTGTTAATCATGCTTACAGAATCATAGAATCATAGAGTTGGAAGAGACCACAAGGGCCATTGAGTCCAACCCCCTGCCAAGCAGGAAACACCATCAGAGCACTCCTGACATGGTTGTCAAGCCTCTGCTTAAAGACCTCCAAAGAAGGAGACTCCACCACACTCCTTGGCAGCAAATTCCACTGTCGAACAGCTCTTACTGATCACAACAGGGATGATAGCATGTTGAGAAAACTGTATGGAAGAGAATGCTGAGATTTGGCTGTAATAACTATATAGCTATGCTATGCTCTAATTGATCATATTTAAAACTAGTTATGCTACAGATGTCTATTCTGTAGATCTATCTAGTTATGGCATTCTATGCTATAGACAATGTTTTTGAACTGCATTTCTTTAAAAACTGCTTTTCATCCATTGCAATCTGTGGGGAAATAATCTATTTTCTGGCAGGCTAATCTACCATAAAAGAAATGAATCATTTTTGTGGGTTTTTTGGTGGGGAAGTGACTCTAGTTACTGGATCACACAGCTTGCCAAAGGTGGAAAAGATATCTCCTGTTTTGGGGGCTGGCCTAAAAATGGTTGGTTTTCCTATTACTCTGGGTTTTCTTTGAGTCAGTTTGGCTGTGCGTTGGGACTGGCTTTCTGTTCAGATTTTTTAAATATTTGGGTTGGTGGTTTCTGTGCTCTGCTTAGGTACTTTGTAAAATTCACCTAATAAATTGATTAAATCCACATAAAATGCTATTTTAATTCTTCCTTTCATGTGTTTTTCTTCCTTTGTATTATTAAAAACCCCACCTTGCCATTCCTATAATTGTTGTGTGCTGCTAGTATTGCTTATGTGTCATGCTTTCCTCTTAAGTGTTAGTTAATATGTCCTATTCATTGTTGGAGATCAGTTGATACTAGTGGACAATTTGTCTGCCTTTTGTCTAAAGCTATTTTTGAAATGTATCTTGGCTCAGACTTACTAACAGGATGGTAGGGGGCTGACACTGGATAGAATATTATGCTTGAAAGCAACCATAAATTTATTATTTTGATGAATTATGTAATTATGAAAGTCATGGGGATTTTTCTAATTTATGTCATTAATTCTAGTTGCACAGGCATTTTTTGGTATGTGTAAAGTTTTATTTCTGTTCATTTATTAGAAAACCTGCTAAGAGTTGGAGGACGCCATAGAAGCTCTCTGACTTTGTCTTAATTGCCCTATTATGTGATTTGTGGACAGAGTTGTATACATTCTTTCTTCACTTTGCCATGTGGGTGAGAAGGGATATAATTCTTTTCTCTTTTAAGAGTCATTACAATAGGAGTCAAAAGAAATATCCATTTAGGGAAGAGTAAATGGTGCATTGAAGGCCTAATAAGTGTGTGTGTGTGTGTGTGCACGCGCACACACGCACACGTAATAAACAACAAAATGTCACAAAATCTCAAGACACCATCTCTTCTCTGGTGCTTTGAATCAATAATGATAATGATGATAAGAATGGTGATACGAATTTGTTTCTTGCACCCTGCCCATCTGTCTGGATTGCTCCGGTCACTCTGGGGGACTTCAAACAGAATATGTATAAAGAAACACAACAGAGTATCAAACATTAACCAAGTCTTCTTATTTTATATGCCTGAGAGCTTTTGCTAGAACTCTGAATAAATCTTAAGACATTTTAAAAGTGTATTTCAAGGTGCTGAGAGAGACCCCTATTCCCCTCACAGAGCTACAATTCTCAAAGTTCCCTGGGAAGAGGCAATGCAGCCCTTTGAGGAAAAAAGGGCTCTCCTGATAACAACTCTCAGCACCCTTAACAGACTACATTTCCCAGGATACTTTGAGGAAAACAACCACTGTTTAAAGTGGTATGATACTGGTTTAAATATATAGAGCAGATGGGGCAATCCTGTGTGATTTTAAGCAATTAAGTTTGTGGTTGTAGTAACAGAATATCGAGGCACTCTATAGATCAGGGATTTTCAACCCTTTTACAGCTGAGGAACCCCCAAAAGGTGTATTGATATTTTGCAGAAACCTAGTCCCTGCTTCTGCCCTTCAACAAAGTGAAAGAATGAAACTAAAATGGGGATTAAGAAATTCATTATTTGACAACAGAAGAGGAGAAAGTGAAGTGCCTTGGGTGGAAAGTAGCAAAACTTTGTGTCATCTCTGGGGAATGGTTTCCGAACCAGAAGGTTCCATGGAACAAAGAGACAAGTTTTGATTGCTGGAAACAGTGCCCTCGAATGATTTGCAAATGTTAGGCCAGAAATGACTGGCAGGTCATACTTTTTTCCAGACCCTGTCCTCAAGAACCTGCTGTTTTAACATTTTGGGCAATCACAGTGTTCCGGAAGAGAGACCTTTGGGGCGTCTCCTTTATTCGTTACTTGTGTCTGGATGTTTGAATATCTCTTCTGTTGTTTTGTCAGACGGAATGGCCATTTCCCACCCTGTCCCAGCTAGTGTAAGGTCACTTCCAGACAACCTGTTTATTAAGCCTGTATTCTGATTTGGTGGGCAAAGGTTTTCAGGGAGGTTAGAGGATGTCGGCATTCATTCTGATTTGTATGTGGGGAGGTTATACAAAGTAAGGTAAAGGTAAAGGTACCCCTGGCCATTAGGTCCAGTCGTGACTGACTCAGGGTTGCGGTACTCATCTCGCTTTATTGGCCGAGGGAGCCGGCGTACAGCTTCCAGGTCATGTGGCCAGCATGACTAAGCCGCTTCTGGCGAACCAGAGCAGTGCACAGAAATGCCGTTTACCTCCCCGCTGGAGTTGTACCTATTTCTCTACTTGCACTTTGAGGTGCTTTTGAACTGCTAGGTTGGCAGGAGCAGGGACCAAGCAATGGGAGCTCACCCCGTCATGGGGATTCAAACTGCCAACCTTCTGATTGGCAAGTCCTAGGCTCTGTGGTTTAACCCACAGCACCATTCACGTCCCGTTATACAAAGTAGCATCACTCAAATTGTTATCCCACACTTCCCAGTCACTTTCTTCATAGCAAAGTCTATGATTCTGCAGGGCAACCAGGTCACTGCTCCAATCTCCACAGACATGCTGGCTGGGGGCTGATGGGTGATGTAGTTCAGCAATATCCACAGGGCCTCAGGTAAGACACCCCTGTGTTACTGTGGGGGTGGATGGGTAGTACATGCCTTTGCCTAAGAAGTGAGACAAGGCTATATGCCTGTACTCCTTTGCTCAATACAAGATGCTGTGTGGTGTGGTGTGGTACTGCAGGCCAATGTTTGTAACACAGCTGCACCATAGCTGTCAACTTTTTCTATTTGGAATAAGGGAATTTCCCTTAAAAAAAGGGAAACGTTGACAGCTATGAGCTGCATATGAAGACACTTCATAGCATTGCCTTGTGAGTGCATATCCACATGGCATACTTATTGCATATCTACATACATATCTACACTGCATACTCATTCCCCTTCTACAATATTCTTGGGAACTGTAGTTCTTTTTCTGAGTGAGGCCCAAATCTTGATGAGAATTCTTAGCACCTTCACCAGACTACAATTCCCAGAATATTTTGGTGGTTTAACTGGTATAAAACCATTGGATGTTTATGGTGCAAATAGGCCTTACTGACTTCCACCCATTAGAACAGAGGCCTTTCTCTATAAAGTGGAAGACAATTTTAAAAATGATACAAATAATAGCTGCTAGTTCTACTTCTACTTCTGCTAACAGCAGCAACAACAACAATGACAACTACAAACCAGAACGTCCTCCAGTCAAATTGTAAATCCATACAGGCAGCCAGGAACACTCTGATTAACTTGCTAAGATAAATGCAGGGAGCCTTCAGACAGCTGCTATTTTGGGGTGGGATTGAATCACATAATAGAAAATTAGGGCTGTACAATCGAAGCTGATTTGGCACTTTTTCACAACAGACCTGCCCCCCCTCAATTAGACTTTATGTGATGAGGAACATGATGAGGAAGACTGGAAAGTGTTGAATAATGATTGCTTGACGCAACATCATGTAATATCCCTGTAAACAATTAGAATGAATGCCCAATAAGTAGCCAACATTGTCTAAGCTCCCTGCAGACTTTGTGCAAATAAATCAAGATGAATGCTCAATAAACAGGTCCACTGGAAGCAACCTTTGGTGATAAATACTATATGCAGTGAAGGAAACCCATTCATTGAGTGCTATTTGTTTTACGATTACAACCTCATATTTCTACGTTTGGGAAACAGGTGTGCAGAAAAGATTGTGCATTTATAGTGCAGAAATTTAAACCAACTTTGTGGAAGCCTAGCCCCCCCCCATATTTTAAACGTCAGCCCTTACGAGTTGGCTCCTATGAGTGGCACTGCCATATGTACACAAGAGAAAGCAGTAGCTGCTCTTACTTTCTCTTGCTCACCCTTTCAGCAGGGAAGATTGGGTCCACAGTGCTACCTAGAGGGAAATTGAGAGCAACTGTCTCTCTGGGTGGTGCTGCATAGAGGGGTGGTCATGGGAAGAGGAGCCACTTCATACAATGGTGAACAGGACTGGGCTCCATCTTCCTTTCCATGCCATCAAGTGAGAGAGGCTGAATGAGAAGCAGCAATGCCTCCTCGCTTCTTCCTATTGAGGTCAACAGCAAAGACAGGACAAGTGATGTTTGCTGTTGCTGCCTCTGGTCCCGCACTTGTCCTCTGCCTCTAGAAGACGTCAAGTACTCACGTGCCCTCTCTCTCCTTGGATGGTTCAGAAGCAAAAAGTGGGGACAGCAGGGCCATCTAGCGAGAGCAAGTGAACAAAAAAAACAGTGAGTGATGTTCCTTGAGGAAGCAGCCATCACCGTTGCCCGAGTCAGAAGCTCTCTTTGTCCTCACCAAGCAGCAAAGAAGCAATGGGCTGCGTGCATTGGCCCTTGGCTAGTGGCAAACTCCGCCTGATGTCATCTGTGTTTTGTGGATGTTTGTTTATTTGTTTAAAACCTAATTGTATTACAGTGATGCTTTGGCACCAGAGTCATTCATGGTTATACATTTTGGCAGATCTACATGGCAACAATACTACTAATACTAATACTAATACTAATACTAATACTAATACTAATAATACTTTATTCATATGCCAACCATTTGACTGGGTTGCCCCAGCTGCTCTGGGATGCTTCCACCAAATTAAAACATCAAACATTAAAAACTTCCCTAAACAGGGCTGCTTTCAGATGTCTTATGAAAGTCAGATAGTTGTTTATTTCCTTGACATCTGATGGGAGAGCATTCCAACCGGGGGGGGGGGGGGAGAGAAGGTAGCTATTTAGCTATTTAGCTAACTTAAACATCTGCTAGGGGCAGTGTACTCCTGAGGACAAGATTCTGGGGACAAACAATCAGGGAAAGTAATCTGTTAGTGAGCTTTCATAGGCATCTGGCTGATTAGTGCTGGAGGCACAACACAGAACTAGCTGGACCTTCATGGCACAGCAGTTCTTATATACATACGGATGGAGCCTCAACAGTAAGGTTTGGAAATGGAAAGGCTTGGTCACTTTAAGAATTACAAGAGGAGGCCCAGCTCTTTTAATAGTGAAATTGCTAGCCAACAAACTCTGCAGCGTGGTCTAGCATACAAGGAATTGTAACGCACAGGGAGGGTGACCTTCCCTAGAACTTTAAACCTTTGTTGGTTGGTTATTGTTGCTTTTACACGCTCTCTTTTTCTTTTCAATGTTGCTGTTCATCAATTGTGCTGCGCTACTAGCTAACTGCAAATTAATAATTAGATCCCGGCTGGTACGTGCGTGGCTGCACACAGGGTGGGGGTTCCTGTGTACTACATTGCAAAATCAATGAACCAGCTTGGAGACTGGTTTGCTGCCCAGGAGGATAATTTAGCAAATATCTCTGCTCTCTGCTCTTAGCTTAAATTCTAATGAATCAAAGAGTTGTACAGTCAGTAAGAAGACACCAAGGGTAGTGTTTAACTGAGATTTAGGCTGAGTAGAGCCACTGAAATTAATGGAGCTAACTTAGACATGTTCATTAACATCAATGTGTCTATTCTGAGTAAAACTTTGTTGAATACCACCCCAGGATTTCCTGTTAGGCTCCCCACCCCACCCCCATAAAGCTGTTTGCTGTTTGAATGGATTAAGGTATAAAGGAAAATGCCCTTAAATGCCATCATGGCAAAACTGGGATACTGGAGGAAAGAACCTGTGATTTTGCTCCTATGAAAGAGCCAAGATTATGGCATTCTACTTGCCAAGTTCCAAAGCAGCATGTCCGTTTCTGCTGTGTAGCCACTCCTTTAAGGTAAAGGTAAAGGGACCCCTGACCATTAGGTCCAGTTTTGACCGACTCTGGGGTTGCGGTGCTCATCTCGCTTTATTGGCTGAGGGAGCCGGTGTACAGCTTCCGGGTCATGTGGCCAGCATGACTAAGCCACTTCTGGCGAACCAGAGCAGCGCATGGAAACACCGTTTACCTTCACGCCAGTGGTACCTATTTATCTACTTGCACTTTGACATGCTTTCGAACTGCTAGGTTGGCAGGAGCAGGGACCGAGCAATGGGAGCTCACCCCGTTGCGGGGATTCGAACCGCTGACCTTCTGATCGGCAAGTCCTAGGCTCTGTGGTTTAACCCACAGTGCCACCCGCGTCCCTAATGCCTATCTTTCTAGGGATGTGTCTAGAGAGAGTCAATTCTGTCCTATCAATGCTGGAGCTGTTCTGGATTCAGTTCTTAGGCTATATACACATTAGTGGCGTAAACTACACCAATGTTGCTTTACACCTCCCCTGCTGCGTTTCAAGTCACATTTTTATGTTGCCCCACAAACCAGAGAGGGGGTGGGGATGCCTTCACCCAATGAACATTACCCGTTTTGTTTCTCTGTGCCTGCAAGCCCTCTGAGCTCCTATTCAATGAAGTTGCCATCTGTACATGCACACGAGCAATGGATGTTTCAGGTGTACAACCCTCAGCTTAACTGCTGCTTACATTTTCAAATTGTAAACTGGGTTGCCATTTGTTATTCATCAGCCATATGGCCCATATATTATAACCTGTTTCTTTGGAGGCAATTTAAGTCTTTAAAGTCTATTTGCAGTGTGAGGGATTATTTCACCCATGGGAACACAGCTGGGCTGGGGAATGTTAACTCTCCCCTGACCAGGAGCGACTCTCCTGCAGAAAATGTCCTCCTTGTACATCTTAGGATAGAAAGGTGGAAATTCTCTTTGCAGCTGAGGAGGGGCAATTGTTTGTGGGGTTGGGGTTGGGTGGATGCAGCTAGGAAGCATTTATTCTTCACTCCCCATCTGCAACTCCCCCCTATTTCCCCTCTCTTCCTTGCTGCAATTAGACTTGAAAGAAACTTCCTTTTGGCTCCAATAGATATGTTGGTTGTTTTTGGTGGTATCCCATGGCAAATGTAATGCCTTTAGAAGAAGTCTATCACAGGAACACTGCAGAAAAGTTATAATTGATTGCAAACACTTGGACTTTTCACATTTGCATTCCAGTTCATGTGCCTGCTGGAATAGGTATGTGCATATATTATAACTCCTACAGACTTAAATGAAGTAGTGAAAGAGAATAAAGCTAAATGCCTCAGGACTGGGGTGGATGGTCTCTCTCCAGTCCTGCCCAGGGTTATGGAAAGACTTGCTCAGCCCAGACCATAGCAAACGTTGGAGACACACAGATTTCAGAGTTATGTGAAATATTTTCCCCACTTCAAGACTTGGCACACACAATTTTATAAGGAAAAATGGAATTTATTAACTGAAAATGTTTATCAAGGGCATTCCCTTCCATCTTTTTGAGGGCGGAGGACCTAACTTACCAGGGAACATTTCATCTTCCATTGCTTCTTGGATGTTAAATCATTGCTAGTGTTTGAAATACAACAGATGGGGAAGCTGGCGCTTTTAATGGAACCCATTTACCCACAAGTGGAGGACTTGCTTTTCAAAGGTCACTCTGTTCCCATTTCCTGCGCTGGGCTGTTCTGCAGTGAAATGGGCCTAACTGAGCAGGGCCAAGGCATGAGGCTGGTTGCTTCACCCGAGTGGATACATCATCCCATGTGCTGACCCACCCAACCTCCTTCCCAAGAATAATCCTAATGTCCTGCCTGAGGATGGCTTTGACTTGGTATATAGTGGAAAAAGTAAAAAGGGGAACCGGGGACGGATCAGATTTGCAGGTTTGTCACTTGATGGGTGCAGCATCAAGTGGCAACTTGCACTTGTGCATGAATACACTTTAAATCATTCACAACACCACAAGCCTTATTGAAAATATCTGAAGAGGTGCCTCTTTCCTTTGGTGCACATGCAATATACCTAAGGGTCTGTGAACATGCCAGACAAAATGTAGCACATAACCCAGCATTGCACTAGCTATGGCTGAAACTGTATGTGGCATATGATGTGCAGTTGGGTGTGTATTTCCATGGACTTTTGTTTTTTTAAAAAAAGAAACCTCTATAGGACGCTGCAAATTTTAGCGGTTGGGCCACATTTCCCTTTGGTAGGGTGTCCCTATGTTCTTGAGTAAGCACAAGCAGACTTTCTCCAGAGATGTCTAACCCAAGCAGAGCACTGCAGATTTCTCACTCTGCCATTTTGTAATCTCAGAAACATTTAATGTTTCCAGCTCAAAATAAAATGCATTAATGCAGGAAGCCGCATTATTCTCAGCACTATTTTTTTAAAAATATATTTTTATTAAAGATTTCTTAGTTTACAAAAGTATGCGCAATGTTTATTTTTCCCCAGTTGTGTTTTCTACAGATCAGTTTCATTTGTTGAGACGTTAGTCTTACATTAGGAAGAAAAGGGGGGAAGAGGGGGAGGGGAGGAATGGTGATTGAGGTTGGGGCTGGGTGGCAATGCTTCTACAGTATTCTACTTAGTGTATGTGTGGGGTCTTGTGTCAGCGTCACTTGTGTCGGTTCTCTTTATTATTCACTTTATTTCTTTGGGGGGTGAGAGAGGTTGGGGTGGCCTAGGGTTGTCTTTGGTTGGCTGTAGTGAGAATTGTTTTTTCTTTGAGCGGGGTATGAGTGTGTATTTTTGAATCAGGTTAGTCAGATTGATTCGTATGCTATTGGTGGATTCTGGTTGTTGTCTTGTTGGGCTGTGTATGTGATAAAGGGGAACCATACTTCTTCTTCTATTTGTCCCTGTGTCAGTTTCAGTTTATTTGTTAGTTTTTCTAATAAGGCTGTTTCCCATACTATTTGATACCTCTGGTCCATGCTTACTCCTGACAGGTCTCTCCAGTGTCTGGCTAGGATGCTTCTGGCTGCTGAGAGTAATTATTATTATTATTATTATTATTATTATTATTATTATTATTATTAAATAATGGATAATGGATAATGGATAATGGATAATTTATTATTTATTATTTATTATTTATACCCCTCCCATCTGGCTGGGTTATAAGCTCTTTGTGATGTAAGTGGGCATTATTGTCTTGTAAGATGTTTAATAGGGCCAGTTCTGGGGTGAGGTCTAATACTTGCTTAGTTATTTTGTGTAGTTCTGGTATGATTGATGTCCAGAAGGGTTGGATTTTAGGATATACTCAGTACTATTGACAACTGAGTGGCGGTGGCTCTGCAGGGGGTCAGGCAAGACTCTTTTCTAGACCAACCTGGAGATGTCAGGATTGAACCTGGGACCTTCTGCCTGCTACTGAGCAACCACCCTTCTTTCATCAATCACTTTGACTGTAACACCATACAGCCATAGGCAGCATGCAGAAATCAGGGGTAGTCACTGGAGACTTATTCACCCCATTCCCATGAATGTCTGGATCTAGACTCTTGAGCATGCTTCCACCTTATTTATAGCTAGTTGCTGAAAGGCAAATCAGCAGGTGGCAATTTCTGTGGCATTTATATCATGGAACAATCAAGTTCTTGAAACATCCAGTGGAGGACTTTTTAATATCCATGTTGGGTTGTTTCTTTGGGTGGGTGGGTGTTTCCCCATTTGTGTATGTCATGTATCTAGTGTTGATGTTTTTATTGATGCTTTTTTATGATGTTCTTCTTGTGGATGGCTTTGGGATGTTGCACAGGAAACGATTCAGAAACAAAGTGGAATGGAATGGAATGGAATGGAATGGAATGGAATGGAATGAAGGGATATAGTCTGTTTTCTGGATTCCTAGGTAGTGGAGCAGCTACCAGGCAGAATCTAGGTAGGTCTCTCAGAATGGCAGTGAAACAGATTGTTTTATGGCTGTTGTAAGGAGAAGAAAATGTTCTTCTCTTGATACTATAACTTAATCAAAGGAATAGAGAGGGGTCATGGAGCAAATTCTTGAAACCAAATCCACGAGTTATAAATAAATATGCCTTGGCAAGCACAGAAGTGCCTTTGGAAAAGCCTAAAAAGGCTAGAATGAAATATTCCATTATTTTGAGTACTTTTCAAATAAAAAAAGTCCTTGTTATTAACCTGAAAAATTTGAGAACAAGCTCTGCCATGGTCCTGTCTCCACTGTCTGGCTTGACAACTCCGTCCTCCCACCCAAACACACAGACGCACACACAATCCAGGACACACAAAACAATGTCTTCAGGAATGTAGAGAGAGATTTCAGCTGGAAAAGCTTGCCAGCATTTTTGTTCTTGCCTTAGTCAAAGGGCTGAGCTGGTGTTACGATCAGGACATCCCTTCGCTGTGTTTCTGCTGTGATCACTTGGCAGGGTTTATTGAGAGTCACCCAGTGCCAATTTGATCAGATGCATCAATTACAGCACCCATCGCTCTGGAGCCTTTTTCTGTCCTTCTGTCCTAATTGTCAGATCCTGCGGGTAGCAATGCAAGCTGCTCTGGAGGGAGTGGGGTCCGGTGTATTGTTTGGGTTGTAGTGGTGTTCTCCTGTTGCCTGAGAGCATGTAGACAAAGGGGGGGGGGAGAGTTCTAGTTCACTTATCCAAGTTCACTTATCTTGAAACAATGACCATTTGATTTAATACTTCCTGGCTGCTTCCACACATGCTTCCTCAGAAGTAAATCCCACTGAATTCAGTGAGAGGTATTCCTGGCAACCAGGCATACTTTGGACAGTGGCAGCCTTTGTATGGAACACATTTCTTTGAGAGGGGCCATAGCTCATGCTTTGCATGTGAAAGATCTCAGGTTCAGCCCCCAGTATCTGCAATTAAAGAATCTCTCATCCCCATCCAAGGCCTTCGGCAGAGGTCTGATGCTGCCTTAGATGAAGTTGGCTCCTCTGGGTGAGTGCGAAGGACTGGGAAGAGACCCTGGGTCAGGGCCCTCTGATATCTCAAGCAGAGGTCTTGATGGGTTACTGGGCTAGATGTCTCAATGGTCTGACTTCCAGGACATTTCAGTCCTTTGGTGCTTCAGTGTTGCTGGACTAATGCATGGCTAATGGCCAAGGAGTCATAGTTCAGCAAAATCGGGAGGGTCAAAGGTTCCGCATCCCTGGGCTAGACTCACTACAGACTCACTACTTCTTGATAAAAGAAAATCCAGGCACACCAGGGAGTTTCTCACAATACCTCCTGTGTGCTGTTTTTCGGATGAGATATTGGAAGATAACTTCAGATCATCACGTAACTGTTTACAAGGTTTTCATCTTTATATAAGGCTTTTGATGCACCAGTGCAATACAGAGTCCCTGCTTTATTGCCGTTTTTGGCCACAAACATTTCAGGTTTTTTTTTCCCAAAGTAGCTCTGGTCTGTGCTTCCCTCGTGTGGTGAGAATTAATATAGCAGCTGCTGCCATTTTTAATTTTGTTTTAACATGGGATGCATCAACACGGTGTGTTTTTATTTTACCCACCATGTGCTCCTGACCCTTTTAAAGAATGGCACCAAGTTGCACAGTGTTGGAGATTCTGCGGGCTTCTTTGCAGTGCAACAAAATGCAGTGACTTATGCCAGCAACAGTGACATGGATAGATTTGTGAGGACCAGCCAGAGAACTCATAAAGTGAGCAAGCTTTTACTGGTAAGTTCACTTTCTTTCAGGCAGGAAGGTGGGAGGGAGAACAAAGGGCAATATTCAGCAAGGTTTTTTTTGTGCTAGTGCAAGGATTGGTGCTAGTGCAAGGCGATTGCCACCTCTACTTCCCCTGTGCTATCCCCAAATCTGCTCTGGAGGGTTGGACTAACCCTTAGAACAGTTGCAGGGGCAGGAGAGGGATGGACATGTTCTGTTGCAACAGGAAATAGCCTTACATAGAATAAAACCCAAAGAGGTTTAACCCCTTGTATACTATATTGCTGTATTATAGTATAAGTCAGCGGCGTAGCGTGGGTTGTCAGCACCTGGGGCAAGGCAAGTAATTTGCACCCCCTAACCCATGGATTGTGCCCCCTAACCGCACGCCTGGCACCCACCCTCCACAGTGGGTGGCGACCCGGAGGCTCGGATCGGATTCGCACAGCCAGCACTGCAGTGAGAGAGAGTGAGTGAGCCAGGTAGGGGCAGAGAGCTGCGAGTGCGAGCGCACCCCCCCAGATGTTGCGCCCAGTGCGGCCGGCCCCCCCTGCACCCCCCACGCTACGCCACTGGTATAAGTCACTTGGAGGCTGTTTCATGTTAGTAGTTGGCATCTAACGACTCCGGTCAATTAGCCAATATTGCAATGGGATGGAGAATGTGGCCTACAGTCTCAACAGCACAATCCTATATATGTCTGTCAGAAATAAGCTCCATGGTCTTCTAGGGGCTTACTCTCAGATATAGGATTGCAGCCTCAATTAGACAGAGCTTTCTTTCCCCATGAACTTTCCATATGTTTTGGGCCACAGATCGCATACGCCTTTATGTTAGCCAAGCTGGCTGGAGTCTATGGGAGCTGTAGGCCCCAACAACATCTGGAGGGAGTCAGGTTGTGGAACATCATGCCCAGTGCAAAATAGATCTTGGGTCGCTACAAGGCATGCTAGGTGAAGGAAAAATGGGTGCTCTTCCATTGAAACCAGGAGAACCACCAGATCCATCTCTAGGACTAATTTAAAAGCACATGTCCCTTGTGAGAGCAAAAATGAAGAAAAAGTGGTAGGTTGCTTGTTTTTAATAGGAACAAAATGAGAAATGCTCCCCTACTGATAAGTGTGTGGACAGCAAAATTGTACTTTCCATTGTGTTGGCAGGCGTGGCACTTCTCCTGCAGTTGCCATCTCTGCTTCCTGATTTTAGGATACATTTGCATCTTTTGTGCAAAACAGAAGTACTTTATTTCAGAAATAGCAAAAACCACTGCTCTTCATGGAGAGGGGAAGAGGGAAGGGGTAACATTTGCCAGGCATAAAAACGCTGCTGATAAATGTGAGTTCCCTACATCAGAATTCAGAGTCGGGCTGAATGAACACGGTCTCTGACTGAAGTGGTCCGTGTTGCACATCACAAACTTGATTCTCAGTGCCTGGCTCATTATGAAGTAGATTTAGCTCTCACCTAGTCATATATGCAGCTGTGCCCTTCCCCATTCCCTTTGTAAGTGAATAGGCACCATTGTCTCCTCTGCAGAAAAGTAAAGGGCTGCAGTGAGGACGAAACCTGCCTGGAACACCACATCTCCTTGCAATCTGCAAGGCTTCTGTTCACACGATGGGCATTCTGCTACTTTCAAGTAAAGTCGAAAGATTCTCAGCTGGCTCCCTTAATAGAAGATGGGCAAATCACATTCATTCAGCACAAGTGCACTACACAGACATTCCCCAAGCCATGCACACAAGCTAACTGAATGCATAACTTTATTAAATAAATGCTTTGTCATAAGAAAAGACAAAGATCAAAGAGTAACATAAATTATAAGTTGAATAAATAGTATACAGCAATCTTCACTTTTTAATAAAATGTGAGATTCTTTTTTTTTTTAAAGTACAAAATGCTAAACAGAGCAATTACACTCCTCATCCATTGTCAGTTTTTTCACAAACTGCTCCCCCCCGCCCCCCACCGGTAAGAGTATGAATATTTTTTGTTTACTGCAAAAGAAAAAAAAATATCCACAGAGCTACTGTATGTATGTAAAGCTATTAAAAGCTACTGTAAAATGTGTAGTGAATAATTCTGCGTAATGATTAAAAACCAGGTAGGATACTCGGAATCATGTGTGTATTGTTAACTGTGCTACTGAGGGCAATAACTGCATTGTAGAAGAGCTGTCCCAGTGTTGTTTTGGGAGGGACTGAGAGTGGGTGGAGTTGGAAGTTGGGAGTGCTGCAAGCCCCCCTCTCCTCCCTGGGCATTATCTGGGATGCTCATACCAGGAAGGTGGCCTGGGACTGCAGTGACCTGTCAACTGCTGAAGTTATAGATGCTCTGTTGAAAGACAGAAAGAGAGAGAGAGAGAGAGAGAGAGAGAGAGAGAGAGAGAGAGAGAGAGATGAAGTGGAGAAATAGTGCAATATGCTCTTGTACTAGTGGTTTCAAAATAAAACTGTCATCTGCAACAGTGACAAGGAATATCTCAGCTTGAAAGGAGGTCTTTGCTCCCCTGGATATTGTCGTTCGTAGGCTATGGTGACATCCACACCGTATATTTAAACCATGTCTAAAGCCTGTGGTTTCCTCCCCACCCCCCAAGAGAGTTGAGTGCTAAGTATTGCAGCTCTGAGAACAAGAAACTTTCGTTCCCAGGATTGCAGGAAGCCATGTGATTCAAACATAGGATATGCATGTGACCTGCATCAGCTGCAGTGGGACCTTCTAAGACTTTAAAGATCTCTATATGCTCCTGAATCCCACTCACAAAGGTCGAAAGTGAAAGCTGCTTTGGAGATGAAAGGTATCTCACCAATTGCCTCCAAAACGTTCTCCACACTTTCCCTGTGCACAGTCTCTGAGATCAATGTCTCTGAAGGGGCCTCTCCCACCGCGTTGTCTTTTAAATCTTTTTTCTCATCACCTCCCACCCTGATTCACTACTCTGGCAGGAAAGCTCTTTCTTAAAGGAAGTAAACTGGGCGAGCCTTTTCTCCTTGGTCAACAATGGAGATAGTATCCTTCTCTTGAGGTGGCATAACTTTCATCTCCTACCAATGGCAGCTGGAGTCTTTATGGGGGATCATGGGTAACTGAAGAGGAAAAGCGATTCAGGCACAGAGTCGCCAGCCAAAGGGAAGGAGGGAGATCTGTGCATTCAATGGCAAATATGCCATCTTTAAAGCTTATAACATAATGGAATTGAGCACGTGTCAAAAAACATGGCGGGTCATGTGAGTCACTCACCAGTAGCTTATGGTTGGGGGAGATTATTGAGAACGGCTTGCCAGAACTTGGCACTGTAACCAATGTAACACAAAAGGCTAATAGAAATGAAGGACTAGTAGGAGGGGTAAAGAACAAAGACTTATTCTAATAGCAGGTGCTATTAGAGTAATGAGGTTCAGGACTTTTCTTCTAACAGGTTTTGTTTCCCCATAGTCTCTTATGCTATAGTGCCTTGGCATCTACAGGTTGGAAAGAGGTTCCTCTGCCTTTGACAGTTATAGGATCGTGAAGGTTTGTTGTTAGGTATGAATGAATGAATATGATGGATAAAGTAGCCCAAGTTCTCAGTCCTATTTCTAGCCATGTTCTACAGACTTTGGACTTCCCAAATGTTGTCACCAGCCTGTTTGCAAACACAGTTTCCCCTCTGCTCTTAGGAGGTGATCATGCAAAGGTGATCATACAAACTCTGCAAAGGTCATGCCAGTGCTTAGCTCGAGGCCTCTTGAGGGCACATAAAAATGTCAACCCACTTTTAAGGTCCAGGGTGGCAAGTTTAGCAATTTGATGGGAGCATGGCTCTTTGGGAGCTTTCCCTTTGATGGAAGTGACACTCAGGTTTGGGAAGATTCCCTGGTCTGCTCTGCAGGGCCTGTCAAGAAAAGGGGTTGTGCTATTTTTAAAAACCCCTCCTCCCTGAGAACACTGGAAACTTTTTGTGACAGTATTCACTAGTACAGAGTACTGACACCTGTTTTTTTTTTGGGGGGGGGCTGCCCATGGACTTTTATCCATGCATGGGTACTAGCACCTCATTTTTTTTAACCAAAAAGAAAAGCACTGGCTTTGTAGGATTGAGACTGGGGCAGCTGCTTCCCTGCCTTTCAGCTGAGATTTTGAGTGCTGCTTTAAGAAATCCATGAAGGTTGATCTTCTAATGGTGAAAGTCTACATCAGCTTTGGGTTCTCCATACTTAAGCAGCAAGGATGAAAGATGTGCTCTCTCCTGGAAAATCAGCTGTGGCCAATGCACTTGGAATGGTTTCTGCTACTGCAGTAGCCAGCAAAGTTTGCAACCAGGTAATGGAACTGTCCTCAAAGGCATCCTTTGAGCTTATGAGAAAATCCTTTTACAATGTGAGCTGGCAGTTAGGTGGGAATATTATGTACTCCAAACCCCCTCACCTGCTTGCAGTATCTGTACTCTGTGAGTGAGTGAGTGAGTGAGTGAGTGAGTGTGTGTGTCCAAGAGAAGTGGGAGATGAAGTGGCTCTCCATGCCCTGTTTACGGAGTAAGAAGGGATCTTATTTTCTATATAGGGAAAGGTTTTCAAGTTTCAGGAAATAATAAAAAAATACATATCAAGAAGGAAGGAAGGAAGTTAGGAAGGAAGTTAGGAAGTTGGAAGGAAGGAAGGAAGGAAGGAAGGAAGGAAGGAAGGAAGGAAGGAAGGATAAAAGATGGTTTTGGTTGAAACCAGTCCAGGAGCACCAAGAGACTGACTCTACCAATTGGGGAGAGAAAAGGATTTTAGCAACATTCTTTCATCTTATGCAACTAAGGCTGCAATCCTTTACCCATTTACCTGGGAATAGGTCCCTCTGATCTCAGCGAGACTTCTTCCTGAGTAGACATGTTACGGATTGCCCTGTAAAGATATATATTTACACCACACACTTACACTGATTTAGGAATCACTCCCTCCTTTCAGGGAACCGTAGGGACTGTAGAAAAGAACAGTCCTTAGGCTTCTTTGGCAAAAGCCATGACAATTAAATTGGTACAAAATCAGCATAACTTTGTAGTGTAAATTTCCCCTAATTTCTTATGTGCCCAGCACATCTCCTGCCCCTTTATATGCTATGTAGATTATATGTGCACTCTGCTCCACTGTCCTTTCCTCCTTGTAAATCTTTTGACAATAGAGATTTGTTTTTAAATCCAAAGGGATTAAGTTCATCAGCCTCTTCACAACCCATAGTCATTCTACCATGGACCTTTCCCATGTATTCTTTAGACCTAGAGAAAGTGCACCATACATGCCCTGGAGCAAGCAAAATGGATTCAGTTCTCACTTTTGGAAGATGACAGAATTCCCTCTTGCCTTTGTTCATACTGAACCTCATTTTTTCCAAAGAGATAAGAAGCCAATGCTGAGCTTTGCTGTAGCATAGATATCACCAGGTTTCATAGGACCACTTTGTCCCTCTCTGTAATGGCTAGAATGGAGAAGTCTCCTGTATGAATTACCCCTGGAAATGTCAGGACCAGATTAAAGCCTTATATAATCTGTTGCAAGGACAGGTACCATGCAGCCCTCCAGTTGCTGCTGGCCTCCAGTTCCCATGAGCTTCAGCCAGCCTGGCCAACAGTCAGAGATGACTGGAGTTGTAGCCCAGCAACATCTGGAGAGCCCCAGGTTCCCCATTTCTGATCTACTGGCTTGGCCATTATGGTAGTTCGTTCTCAAGATACGCTTTATTTTTGGTGCTACCTTAGGTCTCCCCCTTTTGGAATACTGGCCATAATCCCAAGTGTGAACACCTAAGGGACCAATGCCCACCACTTGGGCTGTCCACACAATCTTCTATGGGGAAGGACAGATGCGGTCAGGACCTTTCGTTTACCAACCAAGTCCCAATACAAGTGATTTATCAGCCCAAAGGCATGAACCATGTTGAAAGCCTGAGAAGAAATGCTTAAACAATTTCTGTCCTTCTACTTTGTAGAAGACTTCAGGGACAGCCCAAATGTTGCACACGTGTGCCCTTCATGGAGATCAGGATTATGGCCATTGCTGGGGGGGGGGGGGAAGCATCTCAGGTCGTCTATAGCAAGGCAACAAGGGCACTGCCCCTCCTTTCCATCATTACCACAGATTTGCTCCCATACCCAGTTCACACACTTGTTGACACAGAAGCACAATTATACCACCTTGGTAAGTATAGAATTTCTAAAAGGGACCATGATGCTCCTTCTGTCCTACAAGCTCTCTTGACTGACATAGATGATCTTTTTGCCAGGGAACTGGGAAAGAGCTACCTAACTAGGGGTATATTGTTCAGATTGCATTGTCAGCAGAGCATCCAAGGACTTATCCAGTTTAGGAAAGAGGCACAGCCAAATAATCCAACCCAAATGCAGGTAGTAAACAACAAGGCATTTCTACCTTTCCACATGCTAAATCAGGGTTGTGGGGAAAATGGGACTTAGGCTCACCCATCATGATAACAAATGTTCCAGTCAAAGCACAGTTCGGCCTTCTGTTACACAGGAGCTTGTAGTAGGTTTAGCTTTGATTCGGAGGAGAAAGGGTAAAAGTCTCACCACTGCTGCCAAAGCCCAGGGGAGGGGAGAATATCTAGCAGTCATTTACACTTTCCAGAAAATCTGGATCAAAGATGGAGGTGAAAGGATGGAGTGGGCTTTGTTTGCAATGTTGAATTTTGGGGTAGGAATTCCACCCAGATGATGAGACTTTTTTCCTTGGAAGGATGTGTGTGTGTGTGTGTGTGTGTGTGTGTGTGTGTATGTATGTGTGTTTCCATCTCCATATTTCCTTGTCTCTGCACAAAAGGATGGGTGTTTGCACATAGAAATGTGGAGAAATCTCCCCACCCTGCTCTCTTCTATAGAAGACAAATCAAATCTCCATAGAGCCAATCTGTGGATTCCCTGATCCAGATTTTCTTGGCCAGTTCTCACATCTCTGGGAAGACCCTAATGGTTTGTTGGCTTTCATCTTTGTTTTAGAGCTGATCTGAACACTGCTGGCAGTGAAGGGGGTGATAGATAGAAGAAAAACCCACCACAGTCACTTTCATGCTGTAGCCATTCTGCCAGGATGAATCCTCATTTCCCTTTCTTCTGTGCTTAGTAGTGCATGTAGCATGTTGTGGGTGTCCTCCTGGTTCTCCTACCAACAGCGCTCTTTTCTGATGCTCAGCAGGCAGTGTGGGCTTTCTCATCTGCCTGCAAGCAAAAACCCCAGTCCTCTCTCTGTCTCTCTCCATGCTTCTGATTAGTATGTTGTCCAGAAGTGCTTGCAGCCCACCACACCAGTGTCCTCGACTCCTTTGTGTCCTCCTCCAGGAAATCACCATGGATTCCATTTCTTCTGCACCCTCAAGTGGATTGCATGTTTCTTAATGGCTACTATTTCCCCCTAATGCTAGTGACTTTGGATGGGTAATCCTTTCTCTCTCTCCCTCTTGTCATTTTCTTGCATTCTCATTCACCATCCTGAGCACAGGAAAGATCCTTGTCATGGCAGTGTCCATGGAGACATACTGAGGAGTTTAAAAAATGTTAAACAATATATATATATATATTTTAAATGGCTTTAGTGGCATGCCCAAGCCTGGACATGAAAGTTGTCAAATTACTGGATTCTGCGGGTGATTTTTTTATTTGTTTGCATAGCTGCTTCTTTCCTGGCGGAGACTGACAGTGACACAACAGGCAGAAATTAAGCAGGTGCAGCTTTTTTCCAGCACAAAAGATGTACTTATGGGGACAAATTAGTATGTACTGAATTTCTGCCCGCCATGCAGCAATTTCAGAGTCTCTTTCAGGAAAAAAAGGTCTCAACCTACTCTCAGTCACTTCATAGACATTGAAAGATGGCAAAATAGTTTCCTTAGCTGTGGACTAGATTTACAAATCTAGTGTGCATGATTTTATGAATCATGTTTTAACTGCTTCGTATTGTCCTTGCTCAGGGCAATGATTTAGTATATGCGAGTACAATAATAGGAGTCATTTCCCCTGTCCTCACCTTTACATTAAAGGGTAGAGAGTGATAATAATTGCTCAGCATTGTGTGGATATCCACAGGTCAGTTTACATAATTGACAACAAGAAAAATATGCTTTAAGTGCCTGCAGGATACCGGACATGCTATTGCTTCAGCTTGGGTCATGATCCTGCAAATACACAAACCTGAATGCCTTTGATTTACACAAGAAGCTGCATAGAGGTTTGTGGGGCTTCTTACGTGATTGGAGGTCAAAGGACTCTTCTTGGAAGAAAGGGGACTTGTTCAACAAAGAGTAAACATGTGCACCACAGCTGTATTTACACAGGAGAGGAATGGACAATGACACCTCAAATAATCAGGTCAAACCTCTTACTTAACTGCCCACGGAAACAGTCCCTGAAGAATTTTGATTTTTAACCAATGGCTTCACTTCACCCTGCTGTAGGTTCTGATGTTCTCTGATCCATTTGATTTTTTTTTGAAACGAAAATAAGGGAGAGAGAGCAAATAAAACCTTAGCCCTGGGGGGAAGGAGTAGAGAAATGACAACCCTGAAAAAAGAACCTTGACAGAATATATATATTATGTGTGTGTGGATTGAAATAGTGAGTGGCCTGTTTGTCCTAGGATTCTGCTGGTTAAACTAGGTACTTCCCAAAATCTTAAGGTTTCAAACCCACTAAAGTAAAAAAGGGGGAGGGGAAGAAAACAAAAACAAAATTCAAGTGCTTCTGAGAGCTTCCTACATTGGTGCTGTCTGGGCGGCTGGATGACGATACTTTCAAGCATGGAGGCCTACAGAGTTATCTTAGAGCCATGTCCCAAGGGAGGTGGTGGCTGCCTTGTCATCTTCATCTTCTGCCTCCTTCCTTCCTTCCTTCCTTCCTTCCTTCCTTCTCTATTTATCCATTTATTTGGCTTCAAAGTGTTGCCTTTTCTTTAGTCTCTGCCGTTGCCATTGAGAGAAGTTGATGATAATAACCGTAGATTCCGAGGTCCTCAGTTTCTTAAAATGAGATGAAAGGAATCAGTCTCCTGGGCATGTCGTGAGGTGTGGGTGGGTAATGGGTGGGTGGGGGAAAGGGCTCTGGCAGGGAGAGGCAAAGAAGGATAATTCACTCAGTGTTGGCACTGTCAAAGTTGTGACACTGGAGGTCTCCGGCTACGTAATCCGTTCCCGGCAGCTTCAGTCCGTACTTATCCACACACCAACACAGTCCACGTTTTCGGCCCCGAGATGGCTTGCACTGGAGAGAGGAGGACGAAAAGGGTGGAGAGTGAGTGGAGGACGTCTGGGATGGTCACACCTCCCCTGAGAGGAAGACATCCCCTGCCCACCTTGGAGGAAGTTAACCTGGGAGTTAACCAGCTGGCCTGTTGGTTAAGGCCTTAACTAGACTAGAACCCCAAATAAGCACAGTTTGCTCCTGGGTAAAGGTGTGGGAGAGGTGGAAACCAGCCTAGCCTGCTCCTTTAAGTGCAGCTTAATCTGAAGAAATAAACTTTCTCCAGCATGGATATGATGAGCATCATCACTTGCAAATTTTGGTGGATCAAGATGTAGGTTAAGGCAATTAAATGTGGGCAATTGTCCTGTAGGGTTGCTTGGGATCCTAACTACACATGATGCTAATGATGTCACTTGCAATCGTATTTTTTTTATTCATTTAATCACCTCCTGCGCCACATAATGCTTGGCTCATACAGAGCATAAATCCATAGGCCACAACCTTGGTTCAGACCAGTGTTCTTCAACTTTGGATCCTCAGACGTTGTTGGACTACAACTCCCATCATTCAAAGCTCACAACAACACCTCCTGCCAGCCCTAATGGGTAAGTGAGCTTTGAATGATGGGAGTTGTTGCCCAACAACACCTTGAGGGCCCAAGGTTGAGGAACACCAGTTTAGATTTTGTGGTGAAATAACTGTTAGGAGACTGGGTCAATTGACTCGAAGCTGTTTGATGGGGAAGAGTCCCTGCTGTCTGTACCCCTGGACCACAAGGTAGAGCTTGACTCCAAGCAGAGCTTCTACCTGTTTCCTCTTGTAGAAGCCTTTCCTGTCACAGTTGGGAAGGTGGACGGCACGAGGGATCATGCGCTGGCTTGATTTGAGCTCCTGCAGCGATGCCTCCATCTGTCTACGGCAAGGGCCCTGAAAAAAGAGGAGAGAAAGCAATCAGGTGCTGAGGAGGATGAAGCACTGAACTCCCAAGATAAGGTCAGATTAAGCAGAATTCATTAAGATTAGTAGTGTTTTCTGCATGCTTATCTCAGTGAGGATGTGCAGATTGAGCCAAGAGGCAAGCACATTGGTAGTGGTAATAGTGGTGAGTCAATGGGCACACACACAGAGCATCTTAGCCTGGCAGAACCTGGAACTGGCACTGCTTGGAGGAAACCAGCTTCATTATGTGGTGGGTGGCTGAGCACATGAAGGTGGGTGGAGGGAAGAGTCACTATGCAGAATGGGCTTTAAACCAGCAGCTAGAATTGTGCCCGCCAGCTCCATGTTTTCCACTTATCAATATCCCTCTCTAACCATCCTCTACCAGCATGGCAGTTATGGTGGGAACATAGATGGTAGGAAGAGGGGAGTAGACAAGACATGGAGCAAGAGAATCAAGGGCAAGGGCACATGTACAGGGAAGGACCACACTTACCAGTTCAAACTCTGGCCTCAGCTCAGGGGCAGCAACGCGAGGGTGTGCCGTGTTTTCTGCCCCACCAACGAACTTGGATGAAGTCAGCTTCTTCCTGCGATCCTTCCTCAGGGCCTCTACCTTGGACTCAGGGAGGCGCACGTGTCCCTTGTTCCTGTGCGGTTTGGAAGGGTAGGTCTCCTCTGCCATTTCTGAGGTGGTTGGGTCCTCATGCTCTCGGGATTCTCGTTCTGAATGGGAGAAAGCAAGAAAAAGAGTTGCTTCTTGGACTTCCATGCATTTCCTTGAGCCTCAGCGTCCTTCTTTGCTCGTTGCTTTCGTAACAGCAGTCTCAAGATCCATAAAATGCACCATCTGTATTTGTGGAACACATGAAGCCCACATTCTGAGAAACCTCACATATTGTCAGGGACTGGACAGAGGGGAAATGGTGGGAAGCGCCTCCTCAGCCTGGCCCTTCTAGAGGAGGACAGTATAGATTTACAACAGTGGCTTTTGGGAGGTCGTAGCTCAGAGGCAGATGAGGTGAAAAGCTGGTAAATAATGGGAGAGGAGCAGGAAGAGGAAGAAGCATCAGGGGAGAGACAGTTGACAGACTCAGTGTCTTTAGAAAACATTCCAGATACCTCTTCTCCCAGAACCCGGCGGGCATTGAAAGGAGAAGAGTTTTCATGGGCTAGCTGGTAGAATCCACTTTGGCAGGTGCATGAAATGTTATCTTTAGTTGGAGCATGTGGGTGAAAAGTGGAGAAATATGTGAAGAGTGGGATCATATGGTAATGAGATGCAAAAAGGGAGGAAAAATGGGGGGGGGAAATAAGGATGATATGTTTCTGGATAATATGTTTTGTTTTAATTTTGAATAAAAAAAGTTATTAAAAAAAGGAAACTGTTTAAATGATATTATAACAGCCCAACCTGCTGTAATCCAAGGTTGCTGAACACAGTGTTGCTTTTCTAGGGTGACAAAACTACAGCACATTGTACCACGATCCTGTTGCCAGAATAGGAATCAGACAGCAGAAGACAGGATAATCTGGGTTCCCAGGGTTATTTTTTTGGAGGTGGAATGTGCTAAATTTGATAAATTCCCAACTCTTGCTACTGCCACAGTTATTAGTGGAAAGGTTATATTAAGTGCCAAACTGAATGCATCCAAACGAAGAACTCTCCAACTGCTGCATGGCAGGAATATAGCCTACTGTACCAAGAGAAGAAGAAGAAGAAGAATTTGGATTTGATATCCCGCCTTTCACTCCCTTTAAGGAGTCTCAAAGCGGCTAACATTCTCCTTTCCCTTCCTCCCCCACAACAAACACTCTGTGGGGTGAGTTGGGCTGAGAGACTTCAAAGAAGTGTGACTGGCCCAAGGTCACCCAGCAGCTGCATGTGGAGGAGCGGAGACACGAACCCGGTTCCCCAGATTACGAGACTACCGCTCTTAACCACTACACCACGCTGGCTCTTGCATTACTCCACCCACTTGCCTCTGGCCCTGCCCACCCCTAGCATGTGCTGCCCACCCCTCAGATGGTTGACAGGAATGTGGCCCTCAGGTTGAAAAAGTTCCCTACTCATGATGGCTCACATTCAGGCTTGTTCACAAGAAGAGTTTCCTTGACATATGCCCTGGGAGAAGCAAGCGTCATTTGCTTTTCAGTGGGCAGCAACAATGCGCTGCTTCTGGAACTTAATGTGGAAGAGTGAGGCCCTCATTAAAGAAAAGCTTGTGGTGCTCCATACAAGGTCAAAAGAGACATTACAAGGTATAGTCCCCTGAGTGAAGAGATGTAGCAGATTTGTTGCCTGGCAAGGACTCTCCAAGGGGTGGTTTGGAATCCTCTCAGTAACAGCGGATCTTCTCAGCTCTCAGCAGTAAACACTCTGGCAGACTGTGTGAGGGGCAAAAACATACCCAGGGGCAGCAAGTGCCCTGTTGTTTGCATGCAGCAGACTATACTGAAATCTGTCACTAAGCCTCAGGCAAGCTGATGGCAGTCAAATGTCTTGACATTTGTAGTCTCCTCCTCACATGCAGACATACATTAAGCAGCTGAGTGGGAGGGGGAAATCTCCCCCTCTCCTTTCCAATCAAGCAGTTTGCTAGCATTTCAAATGTCTGAATTCCACCAAAATTTTGAAATATATGTACAGGGGTCAAGTGCAAATTCCCACTTTTGTGTGTGTGTGTGTGGGGGGGTTGAGACTTCCCCCTTAAGTTTTTATTTTTTAAAAAAATCTCTGTACACCTTCAAATAGTGTTCAAACATGCTAATATTTTCTTGTCTTGGTGGCCCCATTTTGGCTGCAATCTTATTTGCACACCCCACTCAAGTTTGCTATTAAAGGAGCAACGGTCAAGAGTCATCAGTGCTATCTAGAAACATTGAAGGTGATGGTGGCCAACCTGATGTCTCACAAAGTTTACAAGCAGGCAAAATGCTGGTACAGTGGTGCCCCGCAAGACGAATGCCTCGCTAAACGAAAAACCTGCAAGACGAAAGGGTTTTCCGATTTTTTAGCGGCTTTCCCTATGGGCTTGCTTCGCAAAACGAAAGCCCATAGGGAAATCTCCGGGGACAGCGGGGAACCCTCCTCCCACCGCAAGCCCCGGGAAGAGAGGAGAAGCTGCGCGACTTCCCCTCTGTTCCCGGACCTGTCCTGAAGGCTTGCGGTGGGAGGTCCAGGAACAGAGGAGAAGGCGCGCAGCTTCTCCTCTCTTCCCGGGGCTTGCGGTGGGAGGAGGGTTTTTCCTCCCCACCGCCAACATTCAGAAGGCTGTTCTGAAGGCTGGCGGTGGGAAGAAAAGCCCTTCTCCCGCCTCCAGCCTTCAGAAGAGTTCCCCGCAGGGCTCCCCAAGCTGTGAATGTCTACCGCGCGCGAGGGGCGCTCTGCTTAAGAGCGTCCCTCGTGCGGGGCAGCAGGCTGCTATCCGCAGCTTGGAGAGCCCTGTGGGGAAGTCCGGCAGGGCTCCCCAAGCTGCAGATGTCTGCCCCGCCCGAGGGGCGCTCTGCTTAAGAGCGCCCCTCGTGCGGGGCAGCAGGCTGCTATCCGCAGCTTGGAGAGCCCTGTGGGGAAGTCCTGCAGGGCTCCCCAAGCTGCAGATGTCTGCCCCGGGCGAGGGGCGCTCTGCTTCAGAGCGTCCCTCGCACCCGGCAGCAGGCTGCTATTCACAGCCTAGGCAGCCCTGCAGGAACTCTTCTGAAGGCTGGCGGTGGGAGAAGGGCTTTTCTTCCCACCGCCAGCCTTCAGAAGGCTGTTCTGAAGCCTGGCGGTGGGGAGAAAAGTCCTCCCCCCCCAGCCTTCAGAAGAGGTCCGGGGAAAGACTGTCCCCGGACCTGGTCTGAAGGCGGTCTCCCTAGGAACGCATTAATTGATTTTCAATGCATTCCTATGGGAAACCGTGCTTCGCAAGACGAAAAACTCGCAAGAAGAAAAAACTTGCGGAACGAATTAATTTCGTCTTGCGAGGCACCACTGTAAAAGGTAAAGGTACCCCTGCCCGTCAGGGCCAGTCGTGTCCGACTCTAGGGTTGCGCGCTCATCTCGCTCAAGAGGCCGGGAGCCGGCGCTGTCCGAAGACACTTCCGGGTCACGTGGCCAGCATGACGAAGCTGCATCTGGCGAGCCAGCGCCAGCGCCGCACACGGAAACGCTGTTTACCTTCCCGCTAGAAAGCGGTCCCTATTTATCTACTTGCACTTAGGGGTGCTTTTGAACTGATAGGTGGGCAGGAGCTAGGACTGAACGACGGGAGCTCACCCCGTCGCGGGGATCCGAACCGCCAACCTTTCGATCAGCAAGTCCTAGGCTCTGTGGTTTAACCCACAGCGCCACCCACGTCCCTCAAAAAAAAAAAAAAAAAAAAAAAATTGCTGGTACCCATCCCCTATTAATCGTCAGTGTCTGTTCACAAAAGGTGATGAAAATTACCTTTCAGGGTATCTTGGGCCTGGGTGGCAGCCACTCATTTATCCTCCATTTATTTAATCCTTGCAGACATCAATTTATGCATGTGGCCTTTCCCACCTTCTTGTGGCAGTGCATTCCCCAGAAAAAATCCACCCTGCCTCCTAAACTCTGTGTGTGTTCAAACTCTCTGATCCTAGCCAATATGATCTTATTAACAGATGGTCGCTTTTAGAGCTCCAGCACAGTTATATATAGGAACGACTTGGTGACAGCCTATACTTAGCTCACTTGTGACCTTTAATACAGCCCTTAGAGCAAAAGAAGGCTATTTTTAGCTCCAAATTTCAATAAAGTCCTAACCCCACAGAGACTATGGAATCCTGCACTGCCCATTTCTACCAGGCCACCCAGGGCAGCTGAGAGATTCGGGTGGTCACAGGAAAACGATTAAAAGGAAGCACAGAGTGGAAGAAAGGAAGGGCAGAAGCTTGGCTTTGTGTGCACCCAGGATGCAGCCAGTCTCCTTAAAGCTTTCAACAACTTCAAATCACCCTGGAATCTGAGCTGTCACAGATGACCCACTTGGTGCTAAGCTTGTGTTGGCAAGCTTGCTGGAGAAGGTAGTCCACTATTACACCTCTTCCAAGTAGACCCTCTCTCCAGTCTCCATCTATGGGCACTTAATCTAGAACAGATCTCTCTCACCATATTTAAAAATCCTTATCCAGATGTAGAAGTGAAGTGTCATTGGTTAAAGACAGGGCTTCCTGGAAAGTACTCCATACTTTACCATGCAGTCCTAAACATAAGGACTAGGGAATAAGTCCTTGGAGGGGTACCAAGTTGGTATCCTGAGAACACAAATGCACCCTGATAGAGCAGAGGAGGCAGCTGCATGTGAACATCATCACCTGCCCTTTCCCCCACTGCTGTACCGTGAACCCCAGGTCCTGCTTGTGAGATGAGAGGTGACAGGGGTGAGGGTGGGGCAGGCAGCTCTCCCATCTCCTGTTGCATATGGGGACACAGAGGTTCAGCATGTTCTCCAGCTTGCGATTTGACAGCTTGCAGCTCAGTTGAACCCAATGGGAATGAGCTTTGGAACAATTACCTAGAATTAGGCTATTAATCTTTTTGTTGCTTGACACAAATCACACCAATTTTTGTTCCTAGCACACCAAATAGAGGTTCTGACTCTGCTGCAAATTTAAGATGTTCCTTTTGGTTGGTAGTGCTGTGTAGAGATGGGCAACCTGTTGGGTGCTGTTGGACCCCCAAGCTCCCATGAGCCCCAGCCAGCAGGGCCAGCAGTCAGAGTTGATGGGAGTGGTGGTCCAAGCACATCTGGAGAGCCACACCTCTTGCTTCTTCCCTCACCTATTCAATCCAATCCATACCATCTCCTGTATGGACCCTATGCATGCTGCTTCAGTAGACAACACTACTTAGGTTACATAGAGATGAAGCTCAGGCCAAGACATGTAATGTTTGAGGCTTAATACTCAGTGAGGTTGTTTCATCCACTGCTGCATTTTAAGCCACATTGCTGCAGAGAGAGGGATGGGGATGTCTTTACTCAATGCTCATTAACTTTTTTTTTTAACCCACACCTGCAACTCCCTCCCAAACACCTATTCATGAAGCTGTTATCTGCACACATGCAATGGCTGCCAAAAATGTGCACACCTCAGGTTAAGAGCAAAGTGAATATTGTGTTCATTTTCAAATCGGATGGAAGCTGGTTTGAAGAAAAATGCATCAAAAAGGACAGCTATGGATTGTGGCTAAGGTCATGTGCACATGACTTCAAACACCAGCGGTGGGAGCGAGCTGGAGCCAGAGTAAGTGGGTGGAAATGCTGTTGAAGCATCATGATCCAAAGATCTGTCGTCAGGTCTGCAGAAACACTACTCAGGGCAACAGGTGTGCATCCTGCTTTGGTGAAATAGGTACCTTTGCCTGGCTTCCTCCCCTCTTCGTCCTATGAAGGATACATATCAAAATCCTTTACCCCTTAACCCATGGATGGGAGATGTTGCTGGACTACAGCTCCAGCCCTGACTATTGGCCATGCTGACTGGGGCTGATGGGAGTTGGAGGCTAACAGCTTCTGAAGGGATCAGGGGTTTCCTTCGAACCTGTCTTAACTTCACCAATCACTTCAATATCAGCACTAGGCCCGAGATTCTTGTCAGCTCCTGTCTCCAGAGGACAAAGGACCAATCAAAAGTACTGGTTCAGTGTATTATTCTGCTTTTCTGCTTAACGTATGGACATGTGTTTTTAAAAAGCCTCAGCTCACATCTAAGGGGCGAAATACTTAAGGCTCCTTGTTGCTTGTCTGTACAGTGGTACCTCAGGTTAAGAACTTAATTTGTTCTGGAGGTCCGTTCTTAACCTGAAACTGTTCTTAACCTGAGGTATCACTTTAGCTAATGGGGCCTCCTGTTGCTGCCACCGTGAAGCAAAGTTCTTAACCCGAGGTACTATTTCTGGGTTAATGGAGTCTGTAAGCTGAAGCGTCTGTAACCCAAGGTACCACTGTAGAGGAAGGGTTGCTAAGCTGTGGCTCTCCAGATATTGTCGAACTATGATTCTCATCAGCCCCGGCCAGCATGGCTGATGGTCAGGAATGGTGGGCACCATTTGGAGGCCCAAAGGTTAGGCTTTTTATTTTGCCATGGGTGTGGCATAGGAATAGTGAAGCACAGCTATAAGCACCACCTCCTTTATGCAGAGCTGTGGTGTGTCTATGGTCACATTCCTTTACCAAGTAAGTCCTTTTCTAGTGCCTAGAAGTAATCTCTCCACCTTGGCTGCAATATTATCCATTGCCCCGAAGAGGGCACCAGCAGCGCACGTATCAGCCCGGGAAATAGAATCTGGGCACACAGTTAAGTTATAAATTACAGAAAGTATAAACAATTCTTTAAACCTGGAATTTGTCAGCAAGCCAGGGCAGGAAAGTGCTGGCCAGGTTCTAATTCCTTTTGGTAATCAGAGGGGAGATATGAGCAGCCACAGGGGCGGTCAGTGAGTGGGGAGAAGATCAGAAAGGGGGTGCTAGTGTGGTAGGGAGAAGGTTACTAATGCCCTGAAATATATAGCACACTATCTCTCATTCACCCCTCGTGTGTCTTAGATCTTCTTTCACTTTCCCCATGCTCAGGTGGCAAGTCATTGAGTCCAGCATGCAGCCGGGTGACCACAAACATAAGAACACAAGACTGGCCCTGCTGGTGCAAATCAAAGATCCACCTACTCCAGCATCTCATTGCAACAATGGCTAGGCAGACGCTTCTTTCCCCACATCCAAAAACTTGATCTCTGGCTGTGCAAGAAGGAAATTATTTAGCCCAGTGGTTCCCTTGTGAGTGTAGCTACAGTACAACCAGATGTAGCCAATATGGTGCCTGCAGATGTAGTTAGACTGCAGCTCCCCCCAACCCTGGTTACTTGCCGTGTTGGATGGGGCTGATGGAAGTGGAGCCCACCAATATCTAGGCAGCGCTGTCTTGGCTAGCTCTGCATGAGAAGTCATGCCCACTGCAGCTACCAAGAGAGCCACTGCTGGGAAAACCAACAGTGGCTTTGGGCTGGTCTTAAAATTCAGAATGAAATGGTAGAAAGCTGAGGCAGAAGAATGCAGTGTATACTACCCATTGCAGGTGGCAAATATATCACCTGCCATGTAAAAACTCCCCACAAGTAGAAAATTATTACATCAAGGACAGCAGTTCTAACTTGCTGTGGTGCTGAGTGTTGATGACTCAGACGTGATCCTTCAGCTGAATTCCATTCCATTCTACCATTCCGATGCCCCTTCACGTCATTCTGCTGCATGGGTAGACCCAGTCCTTTATCTAGACCCTGCAATATTACAATTGCCTCATCTAGGCTGGGTATGGAAGAGATTCAAACTCCTGGTTTTTCACATAGTAAATGCAATTAGCATACAACAACCTGTTCATTTTAAATCTCCCCATGCAGTGGTGCTAGGGGTGGCCAGATGCAAAAAGAAAGCAGAGCTTCTGCACCTTTACTAGTTGTGCAGAAAAGAGAATTACAGGAAATTCTATTAAAGATGCAGGAGTTCTGTTCTCTTCTGCATTTCAGCACTCTAAAGACAGGGAAAGGTTGTAGATACTTTTTTAGAAAATGCATTTCAGAAAGAGAAATATGGGGAAGCATAGAGATTTGCAAGAATAGGGGTTTGCAACCTGATCAAGCTGGCTTTTTCAGTTGTAAGAAAAGCCCTGCTAAATCAGACCAAAGGCCTATCTGTCTCCAGCACCTCGTTTTCACAATAGCCAACTAGACACACATGGGATGCCCACAAGGAGGATGTGAGCACAATGGCCATCTCCCACTTGCATCCCCCAGCAACTGGTACTTAAAGGCAAGATCCTGAAGGTAGCACATAGTCACCGTATGCCGAAGCATTAGATTTGGATGCAATGGCAACTTTAGTTGCTATTGCTAGGAGTATATGTGTGTGCATCTGCACGTGCATTGGTGATGCCAAAATTCAGTTTCAACCTTTCTTTTGGATCCCTGCCTCACGCAGCTTGCCAGTGGAGGGGGGAAAGAGAGATCGCAAGCAAAGGACATCCTGCAGTTTTCCATGGATCTCTGTGCATACACTGAGCAGGCGTCAGCTTTTGAAAGCAAGAAGAAACCTCAGCCAGGTGGCAGACTTAGCTGCAAACTGGTTCGACTGGTTGAAATTTAGCCGGCTTAGCAACTCTTGGTGGTCTCTGTCTGTAGGAAAATCTACGAGACTTCTATCATTTATAGTGGAAATGGGGTGGGGGGGGGAGGAAAAGGGTAGCGGTGATGGTGGTGAGGAGAAACTCAGATATTAAAGGCTGCCTGGAGTTGAAGGAACGGAGAGCTGGAATTCTGAAGGGCAGAGGTCTCTTCTCCTTTCCTCTCCCTGCACAGAAGCTTGGTAGGATTATGCAGGGATCATGTGTCCCTCGGCTAGAATGCAGAGGAGCGGGTTGCATCCGGTGGAGCACACACACTCGGCCTGGGCTGTGTCACCGATACCGCATTGCGCTGATACCTGATTCCCCGACTGGTTCTCGAAGCTCACTCAAACTGCCTGAACCTGAGCTGCCCCTCCAGCTGGGCTTTCGCACGACGCTCACTTGATGCAATCAGGATCCACCACCTGCGTCAACCACACATTAGTGTTTTCTAAACAATCTATGAGGTCCCCCTCTCCTTTAGTAAGTAAAGGTAAAGGTACCCCTGCCCGTACCGGCCAGTCGTGACCGACTCTAGGGTTGTGCGCTCATCTTGCTCAAGAGGCCGTGAGCCGGCACCGTCCGAAGACACTTCCGGGTCACGTGGCCAGTGTGACGAAGTTGCACTGATGAGCCAGCACCAGTGCCGCACACGCTTTACCTTCCGTTTTACCTTCCCGCTATAAAGCGGTACCTATTTATCTACTTGCACTTAAGGGTGCTTTTGAACTGCTAGGTGGGCAGGAGCTGGGACCAAACGACGGGAGCTCACCTTGCTGCGGGGATTCGAACCGCCGACCTTCCGGTCAGCAAGTCCTAGGCACTGAGGTTTTACCCACAGCGCCACCCGCGTCCCTTCTCCTTTGGTACTTTGCTGTTAATCTCCATGTACCACCAACCTCTTGCCACTCCAGCCTGGATGGAAGAAGAGTCCCTAGGAAATCTGCAATGGCTTTGAGAGGTGTATAAAAAGGCAACATGGATTTTATTATTCAGCGCTGCAGGCAAAAGAAGAGGGGATGCCTCTGAGGTGGGACAGCAATGGTGCCTCTCCCCGCCTGGTCAGGGCTCGTACGTGACTCAAGTCTGGTCAAGTTCTTTGGCATCTGGGGCAAAAAACACTCCCTGGGTGTGGACAAGATGCTAAACCTATTGAATTTGGTATATATATTGCAGTTGACTGCAGGAATAAACAGTTTGGTAAGACCACTTAAGGTTTATTATCCCTGGCAAACAAAGCCATTCTGAGGACAAGTTAATATGTGGCTTTCATGGAGTCATGAGGTTAACAAAAAGGAAAGTAATACTAATGCAACAAGAAGAAGGAAGAAGTAAAGTCTGAGGAGACACACTCAACATGACAATGAGTGGTTACTCAAGAAGGAATAAACAAGGCGACAAATAGGTTGGATTTCTGTCTATCACCCACCCACTGATTCAAGTTGCTTTACACCAGGGATGTCCAACAGGTCGATTGCAATCTACTCGTAGTTCCCTGGGAGGTTTAGGTAGATTGCGGTCGATCGCTGGGTAAAATAGAATCTGTCACCCTCACTCTGCCCTCCATTGTTGCATGCTCTGCAGAAGAGAAGGCGGAGTTTACTCATTGAGGCTCTTTGTTTTTGCAGCGATCTGTTGGTGAATGGCTGTTCATTTTTCTTCCCTGAAACCCTTAAAAACAGGGCTTTCCTCCTTCCTAAAAAAGCTCAACAACTTTGACCTGAACCCCCCAAAAACAGGGGTAGATCACTGCCAGCTTTTAATTCTGTAAGTAGATTGCAGTCTCTTGGGAGTTGGCCACCCCTGCTTTACACCAAGCCAAGCCAAACCAAGCCAAGCCAAACCACAGTCCATCAGCAGAATGACTTGGGAGAAGCAAGGCAGCCACGATCACCTTTCTCAGAGTGCACACATTTCTGCTAAGCTGTGATGCATGAACCAGGCCATTATCAGTCAAAGAGGGCTCCCCATAAGACAATTAATCCAGAGACTAAGTTTACATATATAGTCTACGTTGTGGCACAGTTATCAACTAGATCAGGGGTCTGCAACCCGCGGCTCCAGGGCGGATACTAGCGAGGGGAGGAGGCACATTGTGTGCCCCAACACTCCCCACTGTGGCAGGCGCTGTACTGGCTGTGACGTCACATGGGGGTGGTGCGTGCGTTAGTCACGAACCGTCCCGACGTCACCTTCCCGCCCGCCCGCTACATTGTAAGGGGCATGTACGCTGGTCGCTGTTTTGAAGGGGAGTGAAGAACGCACACACACAAAAAGGTAACTTGTTAATTTAATGTTTATTTCTATGAGGAGGAGTAATTCTGAGGGGTCAAACAAAGAAATAATAAAAAAGTGACAAAAAAGTTATTTTTATAATGACAAGTTTTGCGGCTCCCAGTTTTTTTTCCTTTGGAAACGGATCCAAGTGGCTCTTTTTGTCTTAAAGGTTGCAGACCCCTGAACTAGATAGTCAGAAGATTCCTCATGAGTTTCTGATCTGTGGGTTATTACTCCATGTCCTATGCAGATACATAAGAAAACTTTATGCCTAAATGGGTCATCAAAATCACCTGCTCATAGATATCCCTTGAGCTCAGATTGCCTCCCTGGAGAGTTGTGATTAATGGGATAATTTCTGAGCAAACTGCTTAAATGTCCTGCTAGGGATGATGTTTCTCCATACTCACAAAGACTATTTCAGTTACCCACAGGGCCATGCAGAATAACATGCTGAAATTGATAATATTAAGGTGAAAGCAATCTTTCTTCCTTGAATGAGATGGAGCTAGAAGCTGTACCCAGCTCAAGCAAGAACTGTGACTATGTGATGTAAGGACCTTCACCTTGTTACCAAATACGCCAAGTTAATTCATTAATTCATTTAAATTACATGCAATATTTTGCCTGAGAAGGTGCGTCATCGTTTTTGTTTTTTAATATATATTTAAAAAACCCACCTTTACTTTCATCCTTGAATTAACTGGGAAGCAGTATACAGTAAGTGGTTGAAATTTGCAGTCCCTTTGGACTCCAAGAAAGGGAGCCTTTACAGCTGGATAATAATACCTTCAAACAAAAGGCCTCATTCTAGACAGTCTGGAAAGTGAGACGAAGCCCTTAAGGCAGTAAGGGGTGAAGCAAGGATTCCGGTTGCCATTGAGTTGGAGGCAAGAAGAGAAAGCCCATGTAGAGACAGCGGGAGGCTGAATATGGATCAGTTAGAACATGAAGAACCATCACATCTTAGGATCATGCTTGGGACCCACACCCTGATGATGTCAGCTGGTGATGTCAACGCCTCTGAATTTCCAAAAGAGCATCAGTGTCAGTTTCCAGCTTGCCAAGCCAAGGCTGAATTCACTGCCAAGCCATAGCTCACGAGGCCAAAGAATGAGTTATGGTCAAGTCCCAGGGACTTTTTGGCTTCTAAGTGAGGGCAGCAGCTCATACCCAAAGGGTTGGAAAATGCTTTGGGTGCTAGTCATATTTTCACATGTTGGTTGTCAACGCTTGTTAAGAGCTTGTGAAGCAGGGATTGGTGGAATTGGGTATGAACTTGGTGTGTAAAATGGTGCCCTGAACATGTATACTGACTTTCATTCTGGTTATCTCAGTCTCGAAAGCAGCGATCACATTACAGTGTATTTTCTATTTACCTTCACAGTTTTGGAAAACAGGTTTGGAAGTTGAGCTGGTACCAGAGCCTGAAACAAAGAAGTGTGTCCTCAACACTTATACTAAATTTCATTCTGATATCCCTGTGTTCAAGAAGGTTGAACAAGCTGTTGCATTGAACAAACTGTTGAATGGACCAGTGGCTAAACCAAAGGTCTTGTTTCCATTACTAGGCCAATGAACAACACTTGCAGAGGCAGGTAACACTGAACTGGGAGGAATCACACAACATACTGCAAAGAAGCACAAACAAGCAATGCACTAGGAACAATATCATTTTAAAAACACACACCACAAAATTCAATGAGAAGAGAACAATCCTCTTGTTTGTGGCAGTTTTGACAGAGCTGCAGGAAAGGTCAAAGCAATTCTTGGCCGTGCATGATAAAAAAAACTAACCATAAAATGATATAAAAAGGGGATCAAAAATTTCCATCTGCAAGCTTGAACTTGTAAGGCTTGGGATAAATTATTGGAGCCCAATTGTAATACTTATAACAACTAGGATGTTTAGTTCATGTTGCAACTAGTCGAAAAAAATGCTGCTTTTTAAATGAAATTATATCAAAGGAGCCATGAAAAACATTCACACTTAATTTTCTACTATGCAACTCACTATAACCCCTTAGCGGGGGAAAGACTGCTGTTGTAGGCTTCAATTTTCTACCCCTTCCCCACCCCCAGCTCAAGGGGCGCTTTAATTCCCACTATCAATGAACCTATTGTTTATAATATAAAAGACATTGATTCACTTAGAGGAGGTTAAGATGAAAACCAATGAATATTCTTAATGAACTTGAAATATTGGCAGGTTGTAGGCACAAAGTGAGATTACTCACAGGTGCTCAGAGGAGTTTTAGAAATACAAGTGAGAGGTGAAGTCAGAAAAATTAGAGAATATGGGGGGGGGACCTTCCACTAGACTATTTCATTTGTCAGCCCAACAGTCAAAGTGTTACAAGATGTGCAGTTGGGATGTCTTTGATTCTGCTCGAAGGAACACGTTTAGCATAGCTTTCGGTAGGCAACTGGTCTTTTGCAGAGAAGAACTACTTGCAGTGCCATCCTATGCATGTTTTCCCCTAAGTACCGGTAAGTCACACTGTGTCCAAGGAGGCTTGCTTCCTAGTAAATGAGTTTTGAATTTCTTTTTTTTTTCCTTATTCTTTTTTATTAGTTATTTCCAAAAAAAACACAAGGTAACACACAAATACAAAGAAAATACACAGAAAAGAAAAATTAAAAATAATAAACAACAATTATCATTTCCATATCATCCATATAACATAGTCGTCTCTTATGGGACTTCCTTCAGCCTGTCCGTAAATCATTCGAAGCAATAAATAAAATTACACGTTTCATTACTTATATTGTCATTATACTGATTCCTAATTCCTGTTTGCTTTGCACAATAACTCTTAGTCTTTCACAGTGCGTCTCTAAATCCCTTTAGCGTTATTTGCCCTTCACTAATACATTCCAGATAATCTACATACTTTTCCCAATCTTTGGTGAACACTTGGTCTCTTATGTATCTAACTTTTCCTGTTAATCTATCCAACTCTGCGTAATCCGACAACTTAGATCTCCACTCCTCCACCGTTGGGGTTTCCCGTAGTTTCCACTTCTGGGCTAATACTACCCTTGCTGCCGTAACCGCATAGTATACCAATCTGCGATCTTCCTTTTTTATCTCTTGTCCTAATATCCCTAGAAGAAAGATTTCTGGTTTCTTTATGAACGTGTACTTTAATATCTTCTTCAATTCAGTGTGTACTTTCTCCCAAAATTGTTTCACCCTTCTGCACTCCCACCACATATGGTAGAAGGAGCCCTCTATGTCCTTACATCTCCAGCACTTATTATCCACCTTATACATTTTTGATAATTTCATGGGTGTCAAGTACCACCTATAAAACATCTTCATGACGTTTTCCCTTATCGAAGTACACGCCGTAAAGTTTACCCCCTCCTTCCAAAGTTTCTCCCAATCCTCAAACTGTATACTATGACCTATATCCCTTGACCAATGGATCATCACCGATTTGACTTCCTCGTCGCCTAAATTCCAGTCCAACAGCATCCTATATATCTTAGATATAATTTTCACTTTATTATTTATTATTTCTGTCTGGAATTTTGAGTCTTTATCTGCATAACCTCTTTCTTTGATATCTTTACTAAACATCTGATTCACCTGATGGTGATGTAGCCAATCATAAACATGTTCCTTTGTTTGCTCATACGGTTTTAGCTTCCATTTCCCTTCAACCTTAGTTAGTAGCTGATCATAAGTTGCCCAATTGCTTCTCATATTAGTGGTTTTTATACTCATTACTTCGAGAGGTGAAAGCCAATGTGGTGTTTTCGACTCTAACAGATTTTGATATCTTTCCCAAACTTCGATTAGCGGCCCTCTAAAAATGTGATTTGCAAACCCCTTGTGCACTTTCCTTTTGTTCTTCCATAAATACGCGTGCCACCCGAATCTATTATCGAAGCCCTCTAAGTCGAGCAGCTCCGTATTCACCAATTTTACCCATTCTTTTATCCAACATAAGCATGATGCCTCATAGTACAGTTTCAGATCCGGCAGGGCAAAGCCCCCTCTTTCCTTTACGTCTGTCAGTAATTTGAACTGAATTCTGGGTTTTTTGCCCTGCCATATAAATCTTGAGACTATCCTTTGCCATTCCTTAAAGATTTGACTCCCTTTGATTATAGGGATGGTCTGGAATAGAAACATCAACCTTGATAAGACATTCATCTTGATTACATTAATCCTTCCCCAGAATGACAATTTTAGCCCTTCCCATTTCTCTAAATCTTTCTTTATTTCCTTCCACATCGGCTCATAATTATTTTTGAATAAGTCTATGTTTTTGGGTGTTAACCAGATGCCGAGATATTTGACTTTTTTGACCATCTCTATCTGCGATTGTTGTTGGATTGTTTCAATTATCTTTGGGTCCACGTTTTTTCCTATCATTTTCGTTTTTGTCTTATTTAATTTGAAACCTGCCACTTCTCCAAATTGTTCTATTTCCTTTATTATTTCCCCTATTGCCGTTGCTGGTTCTTCTGTCATTATTACTAAGTCGTCGGCGAAGGCTTTGGTCTTATAAACATTCTGTCCTACTGATACTCCTTTTATATTCTCGTTTTGTCTTATTGAGTTCATAAGGACCTCTAACACAGTTATAAATAGTAATGGAGAAAGCGGACATCCTTGTCTTGTTCCCTTCTGTATCCTTATCTCCTCCGTCACCATATTGTTTATGATCAATTTGGCCTTCTGCTATGTGTATATTGCTTTTACCCCATTAAAGAAATCGTTACCCACATCCATGTGTTCTAAGTTCTTCAACATAAAGTTCCATATCACGTTATCGAATGTCTTCTCGGCATCTACAAACACCATTATAGCTTGTTTGTCAATCCTAACAGACAGGTATTCTAGCATATTAATTATATTTCTTGTGTTATCTCTCATCTGCCGACCTGGCAGGAATCCCGCCTGGTCCCTGTGAATAATTTCTGATAGCAAAATCTTCAGCCTTCTTGCCAGAATTCCTGCAAATATCTTATAATCTGTGTTTAGGAGTGAAATTGGTCTGTAATTTTTAACCTGGGTTGGATCTGCATCCTGTTTGGGGATAAACGTAATATATGCCTCTTTTCAGGTCTCTGGGGTTTCTCCTTTCTTTAAGATATTGTTCATAATCGTTTTTAGAGGTCCCACCAAAATAGATTTCATTTCTTTGTAGTAGCCGGCTGTAAATCCGTCAGGGCCTGGTGCCTTACCCCTCTTTAAATCTTTAATTGCCTCCTCTATTTCCTCATTTCCAATTGGTGTATTCAAACGTTGCTTTTCCTCTATTGAGATTTTTTGCACCCTTTTATCCTTCAAGAATCTCTCTATCCTCTTTAAACCAACTTTCTCTTGATCTTTATACAAATTCCTGTAATAGCTGAGGAATTCGCTATTAATTCCTTTGGGGTCGGTTCTTTCTACTCCCTCCACTGTTATTTTATTAATTGCACCTTGCTCCTTCCTTTTTTTGATTTGCCAGGCAAGCCATTTGCTAGATTTATTCGCAAATTCAAAATTTTTTTGCCTTAGTTTTTTAATGTTCCATTCCACCTCTCTATTTATTATTATAGCAAACTGGGCTTGTAGAATTTTGATTCTTTCCTTCACTAGCTTCCTAGTAAATGAGTTTTGAATTTCAGCCTTAACTTGCTCCTGGGTATCTCTCAGGATCTGGGCCCCACCCAGCAGGAGCAACATGTACCAGTCTAATATATTGTTCTATTGTTTTCATCTTTAATTTTAAGAATCCTTTACTGTTGTAATATTGAAATAAATAAAGATAGTCATTCATCAATGGACTCCAGTCATTAGATCAAAATGCACACCATTAATTGATAGGTTCTGCAAAGCCAGTGTTCCAGTTACTAACAAAAGGATTTCCTCAGGCCTATACTTTCTTCAAATTATCTAAAGTCAACTTGTTCATATACATGATGTCCCCTGTCTTGTTCAGTCTATCCGAAATGCTGGTTGGTCTAGATTAGTTTAATAATAACCCCATAGATCTGGTGTGGCCATTGTAAGGTTGCAACTGCCTTCGCTGACTGCTTAATGTGTTCTTGGCAAGCTCCAGAGATTAGGGTTGCCAACTCTTAAAATCAAAAATTCTGTTACTGGGTGAGACCTGGGGGTGGAACCCTGAGCAATTCTAGCAGCAGAGCCAACCTGCGGGTGGTGGAGCATAACACAAAAGTTGCCTGTTCACATGTGTCCCACTTCTTCTAAGAGAAAAGGACTGAAGGAGGAGGCAGGGGAGGCTGGCCTTGCAACTAACTTTCACTGGTCTGAAAATAAATCTAGCCAGGTAGCTTTCTCCTCCCCACCCGCTGTTGGTTGGCAGTCCTATTGGAGACTCAGTGTTGACATTTAATAATTGCTTAAGACTGCACCTGGAACCCTCCAGATGTTTTTTGGACTCCCATCAGCCTCAGCCAGCTTGGCCTGATGCGCAGGAATGCTGGGAGTTGTAGTCCAACAATGTTGGGAGGGCACCAGTTTGGGGAAGGACATGTTAGGATTGCATTCTTGCATTCCACAGCTCAGCTACCTGTCATTATCATGCTCTCTTGTTCTTGAATTCAGTATCCCTCCTCCTCCTCCTCCTGGGAACTGCCAGGCCAGCTTGACGAGATTACATCACTACGACCCTCCCCTGTGATCTCCATGCTGCCTCAGTGCTTCCATGGTACTGCAATAATGTCCTATGTATGCTCCCCAGAAAGGAAAAAGAACAACAACCCCACTTTCCCTGTTAGGATTTTCAGTATAGATTATCAACAATGCTCTAGACTTGAAAGCATGTATTCCATGGAATGGGATCCCCACCAGAAGTATCTCTCTGCTAGCTAAAAATGGCTGGGTGAGGGGAGGAGGAGAAGACATGCATGTTTAGAATCAGCTCCAAGGGGTGGTAATTGGATAGGGATCTTTTTCTTCTAAGGCTCTGGCTTGGGCTCCCAGCCATGCGAGTGGTGAGTGAAAGCTGTTATCGGGGGACAGCTGTTTGGTGTCCAGCTAAGGGGAAAAGGGTATGGGAATTCATCACAGTTCAGTTCCTAGAGGTCAAGTGTCTGTGTAGCAAACTGCACCCCCTCTCTGCTTATACCTTCTAGGTGCACACGGGAGACAAGAGATGTGATCTTAAGAAAATGCTGCGTCTCCTGATCGAGGGAGAAGCACAAAAGAGTGAAGACAAAATCCCTTCTGGGCCGGGGCTCCGATATGCTGATTTTACAGGACCTGTCCTCTGCAGTCCTCATACCACAGAGACCCTATGTAACAGCAGATATTGATCCCCAGGTTATCAGACCGAAAAAGGCCAGTCATGCAAATACCTCTTGACCTGCAAAGTGGAATTAAGAAGGATTTATGCAATAGAAGGGGGAGGAGAAGGAGCTGAAACTTTACAAAAGGAGGCACTGCCATGAGGATTTGCTATGCACACAAGTGGAAATTCAGCATAGCAATGTCTGAAAGAAGAATCTAAAGGAGGGAAGACACACGCTACACTTGACAATGTCTGTGAAGCAAAATGTTCTTAGAATCAGAGAGCTGGAAGAGACACTGTTGGGTCTCTACCCAAGGGCAGAATATCCCACACCTAAAAGCATCCTTTGATTGATGCCTCGCTGATGAATGCCAACCCTCCAACTGATTAAGATTCTATTTTCCCTGTAGGCTGCTTATCCCACCACAGATCTAGTCATCTGTTCCTAAACTCCAACCCATTCAAAAAAATCCTTAAAAATGGAAAGCAATGCAAAATCATACTCGCGTAGAAGATTTTTTAAAAGTAAGTAAGTCAAGAACCGCAAATCTCAATCGAGGAAAGCATTGTTTCCATGTACACTGAAAGATAATATACTGTCTTGTAATAACAACCGCACACAGGATAGGATTGGAGAGAATCCAAGCAAAGTTCACCTGGAACTCTCAAACTTTGCTCCCACTTCCAGAATAGATAGTGCTATTAAATCTAGATAGCACTGTAATGCAGTTATCTGCAATGGCCAGATATTGCTGGACTCTCAATGCTCATCAGCACCAGATGATGGAAGTTTTAATCCATCCACATCTGGAGGGCCAGAGGTTCCTCACTTTTCCATAATATAAAGCTATATAAAGACTTAACCTATTAACTCTTTATTAAATCTACAAGCCCCACCCTCTGACACCCCTCCCCATTTTTGCCAAACCATGCTACTTCTGCGATCCTTAAAAACAGCAGCTGTAGGAGCCATTATAAAAAGACCCCAAAAGGGCATGGCCAGCCCCACTAGCCATCTATAATTTGAGCACCGAGTTAGCCTATTTCTCCTGGTTTACCTCTTATGTCTGGGATTGCCCTCCATTTCAGATTTTGATCTTCTCATCTTGACTTTATAAAAACCTATGAGACCCACTTCCTCATACTGTGTTTTGTGAGGTTTTAGTGGCCACTACCGGACAATGTGATAGACCCATCGCATAGCAAAGTTTGAAAACATTATGGCACCAATCAAGTAACTGACACAACTCAGGTTCGCCCCTCCCCATTTTCTAGTCAGAAGTCTTGTGCCTTTAACAGCTGCTTGAAAAGCAGAAATTCAACAAGTGTAGTTCCCCTACATGGGAAAAATATGTACCTGTTGAGCTTTGACCATAATACAGCTGTTAAAGACACAGATTCTGCTGGGATGTGAGCTTGGGGAAGCGGTGACCCACTTTATAATAATTCAAAGCCAGCCAAACAAATCCCACAATGCACTTCACTGCCTGTGCTGTGCTATATTGAGTACCAAAAGCGTTCCTGACATTCTAACGGGACCACTTAGGCTCTGAAGAATCTGCTTGGTTTATGCTGAGTCACTCCGGCGTGTTGTGAAGAATGCAGTATGTGAAGTGTAGGGTTGCCAACTTCTCTCTCTCTCTCATTTGGCAGAGCCCCGGTGACTCCTGACAGCTGTGTGACAAGCAGAAATGTAGCTTATCTCCACCACTGCTTCAGGATTTTGTTTTGTTTGTTTTGATTTGTTTAATTCTGCCGCATTATGGGTTTGCATTATTGCCATACTTTATATACTTATATATACATATGTACATATATCATGTTATTTTAATTTTGTCCTTGTTAGATGCCTTGAATACTTTGTAGAAAGCTTGGGGAGATTACACACACACACACATGCTCCTCACAGCACCAGAAAAAGTACATTTTTCCATGCCTGAAGCAATAATACATAGCTCTCACTCTACACACACACCACATTCCAAAATGAAGTAAAAATGTGAAGTACAATTTAGCTGACAAAACACTCAGCAAACAACACATACTCTCTGGCAAGTGAAGGGTGCCAACAACTGCAATTCCCTTTTGACCTCACCACAACTCCCGTCCCTCTGCAAAGTTTGCTCTTTGCTTGCTGTACAAGGTAGTATTTTAATTGCCAGCAGTAGATGATACAGCAGAATCTTACAGCCATAAAGTTGCACCATGTGTTATGAATGTTATGGGTCTATCACTCTCAAGTCAATGGTGACAAACCAAGCGATGCCAACCATCTGTTAAATAGGTGGGCAAGCACTCAGCCCATGAAACAGGATTGCTCACTTGCATATTGATTGCTTTTCCTCCAGTGTCTCTTGCTACAGATTATACTTCAACAATACTGACTCCATATTTTTATTTGGTGATGGCAGTGTACGTGTGTGTGTGTGTGTGTGTGTGTGTGTTCAGGCAAGATACCCTTACTGAGCCTCTCTCCCTTGCCACAGACACTACAGGCCACTTGCTTGCGCCATCCTTTTGGGTCCAATCTGCACCACTGCCCAGAAACATAGAAACATAGGCAGCTGCCCTATATTAAGTTAGACCATTGGTCCCTTCACCTCAGTACTGTCTACACCAGGGATGGGGAACCTGTGGCCGTCTAGATGTTGTGGGACTCCAGCCCTCATCATTCTTGACTATTGAGCATGATGGCTGGGGCTGATGGGAGTTGGAGTCCAACAACACCTTAAGGGTCACAGGGTCATGTGGCAGCACCTGTGAAGAAATGTCAAAGGCAGAAGGTTCAGTGAGACCTTGTGGAGCTGTTGTAAGATCTTAGGGAACACATGAGATTGCAGCAAGATCTTGTTGGAAGTTGTTGCTACTGCTGCTTCTCCACTAGTGGAGGACGTGGGTGGGGTGGGGTGCTGCCTGCTGTGGTTCTGCTGCCTGAGGTGTCTGCTTCAGCCCACCTTGTAGGTTGGCCCTGCATTGGACTCTATAGGTCTCACTTCTGAGACAAACTGTTCAGTCAGTCTTCTCCAACCAAGTGCCTTCCAAATGTTTTTGAATTGCACTTCCCATCCTCCTTGACAAGTACCCATGCTGGCTGGGGCTGATGGCAGTTGTTGTCCAAAATATCTGTGGTTGGGTCAGTAGGTTGGAGAAGGCTGTCCTAGATTTAGACCATATTCACACCATGCATTCAAAGCACTATGATACCACAATAGACAGTCATGGTTTCTCTCTCCCAAAAAGTTCTAGTTTGCAGTTGGTTAAGGGTGCTGAGAGGAGGCCCCTATTCTCCTCACAGTTACAATTTCTCTGTGAAGAGGGATTGATTGTTAAAGCACCCTGAGAACTGGAACTCTTTGCAGGGAATAAGGGTCTCCTAATAATTTTCAGCACTCTTAGCAGGCTACAGCTTCCAGAATTATTTGGGGGAGGCCGGTGCTGTTTAAAGTCACATACTAGCACTTTAAATATATGGTGTGCATGTGGGATTACACTGTTGCACCAAAAGTTGAAGCTTGTACTCTTGTAACATTATTTCTGAAATAGATACAGTATGTTGGATTTGAAAATGGGGAGGATGTAAAACGTGACATCCATTTCAGCTGTTTTTATAAGAAACCTCCCATCGCAAGCAGAAAAGGCTCTTTTAAACCAGTGCCCACCCCTACATTAGCAGCTCCCTTGATAACCTCCACCTGGGTTGCTTTGCTACCTTCAATGGCAAACACAGACTGGCTGTCTCCATCAACAGCCCTACAGCTAAAACAAATCAAACAAGGCAGCCCAGGATCCAACATAACAACATCTCAATCACACAAGGTTTCTGAGCTCCCTCAATGCCCCCCCCCCCGCTTCTTAACATTGCTTCTCAGTGCTCAGCAGGATTGGTCCCCCAGGGCAGCTGCTTGGAGGACAAACACCTGGTGACTTAGGGAAACCCATTCACAATGTTATTTGCTCTGTTTGTTTACACAATGTATTTCTGTCCTTGTGTTTTGGCTGAAAGGGGGGATTTCAACAAGATCCCTGAAAGGCATAACACTGGAAAGGGGTGGGGGGGTGGGGGAGTTGAGTGATGGATAGGTGGGTACTTGAAACAGTAAGCTCCTTAGAAAGCGTGGCCTGGTCTCAAAGGAATAGCAGAATCATTATTTCCTTCTCCTTTACCCAACTGAAAGCTGAAGAATTGCCTCGATTGGCTGGGGGAGGGGGAGGGAGGTGGGTGGGGTGGCAGAGGGGGAGCCAGAGAGGTTTCCAAGCCATCCATCAATCAGAAATTGCCAGGTCTAAAAGCATTACTTTGATTAATCAGCACAATTAACCTATCAATGGATCAGGGGCAATTAATTAAAAATATTGGTTGGATTTGCCAGAGCCATCTGGTCACTCTACCAGCAAGGCTGGTAGCTTCTTCTGCACAATATCCCTGGTGTATATGGTAAGAATTGACTACCGAGGTGTATGTGTGTTAGTTAGGACAAGTGAGCACACACAGAAAAAAACACTATCTATTGTGGATGTTTCCCCTTGGGTAATTTTGGTAAAAATTTTGAACTCTGACCCTGTTTTAAGCTCATTCAACTTTGGGAGCCCTCCAGCCAAGCAGCATTAATCAGTTTTGTAGGTGAGCCCTACACACAGAGAGAGAGAGACAGACAGACAGACAGACACACACACACACACACACACACACACACACACACACACTACACATTGGACTTCAACTCCCACCAGCCCCAGCCAATGGCCAGGAATGATGGTACTTGCTGTTACCAAGATGCTCAGTTCAACTGGATGTCTGCACATGTCCCAGAATTATGTGCTTCATATTACTTTTGCTCTGAGCACCATTGCCAGGAACTAGAGGAGGCTTACAGTAGTGTAAACTTAAGTAAAGAGTAGCTCAAGTGATCTCCCTTGAGAGTGGTGAATTGAACTTGTGTGTGTGTGTTCACATTGTAGTATTTTTGAGCACAAATAAATAAGAGAAAACAACATCTAAATCTGCTTTTAGTATGTAATTGGTCCACAGCCTAGAGATTACTCATTAGAAATAAGCAGTTGCCAAACCTCCCAACATCAACTCCTTTGGCTTGTGTTTGCAATTAGAAAAATGTAAGGGAACAGAAACTCTGGATTCTTTGGAGCATCTTCAGAAGCTTGCCAAACAAATAAATTGTTTTTCCTGGACCCTGTTTCCCACCCACCCTTTTCCAAATTCTTCTCTAACCCCACCCTTCTCTCCGCCTCTGGATAGACTGGCCCGACAAAGCCACAAAGTGCTGTTGAATAATTTGCCCTGGCAGGGTTCACAACCAGGTGTCACATTCTGCAGAAGCCTTCCTTCTTCCTCCAGGAGGAGAACTCACAAAAAGAGTCCTCACAAATTGTAAGGGCCATGTTGCCAGCATTATTCCCACTCACAGATGAAGGTTCTGCACCTTGAACAGTTCACACGGCAGCCGGGAAACAGGCACCATTGGATTTCCATGTTTTTCGATGGATTTTTAACTGATTGTACTTATAGCTCACTCACAATTGCTTCCCATCCAGGCGACTGACCAAGACCACACTCATGCAGGATCAAGCTAGACATGATGTGGGAGATCTATGTTTAGGGTCTCCTTTAAAACACCCCACACCTACTGTGCTCTAGGGCCCCTTAACTGGTGCTGGAGAAGGGCAGTCTAATCCTGCCCACACTTGATGCCAAAGTCAGTGTTTAGCCTACAGAGGAAAATTTATTGGTACCCAAGTGACACCTGGAAGCAGTCCCTCCCTCCTAGGGTGAACAGCAGCTTGGGGGGGTGGGATTTTAATCAGCAAAATGGCACAAGGGGGAAAGGGGGTTAATTTTCCTCCCACTCTGTTGTGATCCTGTCTAATCCTGTTTAATCCTCCCCCCCCCCCCGTAGCTGCTATTATGGGTGGGGAGATGGTTTGTAGGGACATGGTACTGAATCTTGCTAAAGTCAGTGCTTGGATGGGTGACCCCTTGGGAACACCACACTGGGCTGCAAGGTATAACTGAAGGAAAAGAAAGAATCAAAACAAAACACACAGTGGGTAGATGGGAGGGATTGTCTAACAGAGTCCAGTTCCTAAGGGGTTAAATTCTCAAGCCACCCACCGGCACCTGCATCCTTTGGAAAGTCTAGGGTGGTACTTATTTGCACATGCAAACACCTGCAGCTTGCATACACAAACTGGAGCGCCTAGATGCAAATTGGGGAGCCTTGGAGAGTGAACTTTTGCAGTATGTTGGTGGGCAGATCCTACCTATACCAATAGTGAATGCCTTCTCTGATTGCTGATCTGGTATGTATTCAGAACAACACCATTAGGCACAAAAGGGAAGGCTTAGGTCTGGCAGCAGTTGGGAACCCTGCTGATGAACTGCAACTCCCATCAGCACCAGCCAATGGGCCAAGCATCCTGAGGGCCAGAGGTTCCCCACATTTGGCTTAGGGGAACCCCAAGGTTTATGCAAGAGCAAAGGGAGGAAAACAATTTTAGGGGGGAAATTATTGCGAGGGACCCCAAAACAGCACAATGAAGAGTCCTGAGTGCTGTTGGGGGGGAATACAAACAAACAGGGTGAGGGGAAGGGGAAAAACAGAATGGAATACCCTCAAAGCAGGCAAGGTTGGCTGGCATTTCATAGTGAAACATTTTGTTGCATTCTGTTCTTCTAATGCCTGTGTGAGCTGCTTGGCTTTTATTCACTTCTAATCCTGACAATTAATATGACTCCCTTGCAACCTAGTGTACTTAAATATTTTTACAACAGGAGGCGCTGTTGAAACACACAAATTTACATATGCTAATTTAGATGCAGAAGTGCGAATTTAAAACGACTCAAATTTACATTTCCCAGAAGGCAAGCCAATCAGTTTCTTCTTCAAACTACCCCAAATAATTTTTTGAATTCATCTGCTCCCCACTCAGTTCAGTTCCATGAATTTTACCCATAACTCCCAATTAACTTCCCACCCAGACGATCCAAGTCATGCTCTAAAAATCGGCTTCTCTCCAGCTGCTCCCACTTATTTATCACATCAACATTACCCTTTCTAAATTAAAAAATATGAGACAAGGTTGCTGGTGATGCTCTTTCTTTTGGGGTGGTGGCAGAGTTACTTTAAAAGCCAAGAGCTGATCTGCCCCTGCTCTCCACATTGGCACTCTCTCTTAGCCCAATCTACCTCACAGGGTTGTAGTGAGGATAACATGGAAAAAGGAAAACAATGCACACCACCTTGAGTTCCATGGAGGAAAAGGTGGGATAGAAATGCAATGCAATGCAATAAAATAAAATAAAATAAATTTGTGAAATGCACATTTCCACTTTCCTTCCAGGGATATTGTGCAGAAGGAAGCTATTTCTTTCCCCATACATATAGTGCCCTGCAAAGGAAATGGAATCTTAATTTCCCTTCTTCCCATGGTCATTTGTGCTGTCATTCCATAACACAGTGTGCTGTGCAAAGAAGTACCAGTACAACTGCCCATTTGCTTATGCTCAGGAGTCAGAAAAAGAGCCACCTCCACTGCACAGCTGATGAGTAGTGCTGTCAGTGGTGCTGACACTTGGCTCCCTCCTCTCAAAAACAGGAACCACATGCAGATCAAAAGCCAGGCTCAAAATTCCCAGAGTTCCACCTCCTGCTGCCCCCAGTGATGTAGTGGAAGGGCAATATATGGGACACAGCTCATGGGGGTAGGGGTCCTTTTATCATCTGTCAGAGCACCAGAGTAATTGCCAGACTTTTTCTCTCTCTCTGGCAAGTGAACAAGGTGATATTCTGACAGGTTAGGAGAGGAAATTGAAAAATGAGAAATTACTCAATTTCTTCCTTTTGTCTTCAAGGCCATATCACTTTGATCAGCAATTAATTTTGGAAGAAGACTGCTGCCAGCAAGGAAATTGGTGAGGGGGCAGGGAGCAGCAAGCCTGCCCACCCTAAGAGCCTGCTATTCAGTCCATTGGCCATATAGAACAGCTCTGGTATGCTTATCTGTTGTCCAGTGTTGGTAACCATGAGGCCAAAGAGTACCCCTCAAAGGTCTAGATTTGACCCAGAAGGCCCCTAAGACAGGTGGGGACCCTCACATTTTTTATATTTTTATATTTTTTGCAATGGTTAAGAGCATTAGACATCTTCTAGGTCTGCCTTTGCTGGCTGAACATGACACCTCCGCCTTTTTATGCCACCTTCAATAACTATCCAGAAAACCAAACAGCCTGGCCTGCTCTTCTGGCAGAGGTTTGATCTGTAGGAATCAGCAGTGAGGCTTTTCAGAGCATGGAGTCAAGCACTATCAGCTGCTAATTGCTGTAGATAAGACTGTTTTTAAAGGGAGAGCTACAGGAGCTGCTTCAAGAGTTGGCAAGGAACCTGGTCACTGAAACTCTCGATGTGAACTCTTCTGCCATAGCAAAGCTGATCAGGTTCACTGCTGCACAGACACTGCTGGGTTTCAGGGAACCTCACCTAGCCTTTTGCTTTTTTTCCCTTTCTTTTTTTTTAAAGTTTTGCTAATCACAACTTCTGCAAAGAGAAATTGTGAATCTCAGTTTGTTCAGGCAGAATGACAGAATCACAGAAATGATAGCAGCAATCATGGAAACTATGGGACTGGGAAACCTCTGATGATGGCCAACTATTCTTCTAAGGTTCTGCACTAAGCCAGGACCCCCAGCAGCCATTCTTAACTATCAGATCAACCCCACCCAGAACAATAATCATGCAGAAAAATACAGCCTAGGATGATTCAAAGGCTTGCAAACAGTGGAAATGCCAGAGATGCTTGGATTACAATGATTAAGTTTAGTAGAGACAATGCAGGTGGATTTTGCATGCAGAGGATGGGCTAATAATAATACCTTTATTGTCAATGTACAACCTGTGTACAATGAAATTAAGGAAAGGCAATTCCTAGGATATTCCAATGAGCATACACGCACACACCCATCCGAGTGGGAAGGATTCCTTATATAGGTCAACTTCTCAGTGTTGGTGGTCTTCAGTTAATACTAAACATTAATGCTGTGAATCCGTATGTAACAACTGTCAGACCCTCTTTGTGGGCATGTATGCACTACATATATAGACCTCTTTAAGTGTTATATGGTCCTTATTTAAAACATCAACAGCCAAGGAACAGAGGAGGATGGAAGTTGAGCTTGGAGATGAGCCTCATCATTGACCAATATGTCCAAGTCATACTGGTATTAAAAACACAGAAGGTGCAAACAAAGTGGGGGTAGAAGTTTGCATCTCTCTTTAGTGATTCCTTAGCAGCTTCTACTTGAAGAGAAGGAAACATGTTTAAGGCAGGATTCCTCAATCTCGGCCCTCCAGATGTTTTTGGCCTACAACTCCCATGATCCCTAGCTAGCAGGACCAGTGGTCAGGGATGATGGGAATTGTAGTCTCAAAACATCTGGAGGGTCGAGGTTGAGGAAGCCTGGTTTAAGGCTACAGCCTTAGCACACATCCTTGGTAGCATGCCCTATTGAAATCAATGGGTATTTAATTTTAACTGAGCCTGCACAGGATTGGGCTGTAATCCTAAACCCTCTTACTAAGTCTTGTTGAATCCAGATCTGCTACTCATGCGGCAAGGAGGAGGCAGAATTCTGTCTTCACTCAACAAGGATGGGGAATTGCCAAATGTGTCCCACCACAAGTCCCAATTCGGCCTGTGAGGCCAAGATCACCTGCTCCACACCTGATAACATATGCAACAGGGCAGGTGAAAGTGCGGCTGAGTTGGCCACGCGACTGAGTTCCCCATGGAGAACTTGATTGTGCAGGTGATCCCTATGGAAAGCACAGTTTAAGTCACTGTCCATCAGCCATGCATGGCTGAAAAAAGGTCCCCCACCCCTGGATCACTCCAGACTGCAGAAGGGTTGGCGTCACAGGTTTGAAAAACTGAAAGTAGAAAAGTAGCAGAGTGAGGAGCATTCCAGAAAGTACTGTAACTTTTTCTTGGCTATGTCACAATTTTACTCAGAATGGAATGTGTGAGCATTCTAAAGTGACGTACTTCTCTTGTAGCCTGAAATGGTAACGTCCATTCTGTCCCTTCAGTATTCTGCCACCCTATTTTGCCACATGTACAGAGCAGGCCTCAATAGGGCTTACTTCTGGATAAGCTAAGCATGGCCAGGAGGATGCTGCCAAAATCCCCAGGCTCTACTTGAAAAGAAAGCTGCTCATGTTCTGCTGCTCTGCTTCTTCGGAAGGCAACAAAAGAGAGGGTCAAGAGGAATGCCGACATCCCTATGTACTTACTAAGCAACCTATTGCTGCAGTCAAGGAATGCTTTCCAAGGCTATATACACTTTGGGGGTTTAAAACACAATGAGGTTGTTTCCTCCCCTGCTGCATTTTAAGTTCCATTTGCATGCTGTTGTACACAACAGAGACAATAGCTTCACCTGATGTGCATTACCTGCTTGGCTTCCCTGCCCCTGCTACCCCAGCACCTCCTGTTCATGAAACTGTCATCTGCACATGTGCAATGGCTGTCTCAAATGTACACACCTCCACTTAACTCTGAAGTGAATGTGGCTTATGCTGGTTCAAGGGGACATGCTCCAAATAGCGGTACAGTCATACCTTGAGTTAAAGACGCTTCAGATTGCGTTTCTTTGGGTTATGGACACACCGAAACCCGGAAGTACTGGAACAGGTTACTTCTGGGATTCGGCAGTCACGCATGTGCAGAAGCGCTAAATCACGCTTTGCGCATAAGTGCTGAATCACAACCTGTGCGTGCGCAGATATGGCGCTGCGGGTTGCGAACGCTGCAGGTTGCGAACGTGCCTCCTGCACAGATCACGTTTGCAACCCAAGCGTCTACTGTATTTCTCAAAGAAAAAAACCACCTACTAGCTCTGCATTGTGGGTAACTGGTGCAAATGGATACAAAAGTTAGCAGCGGGAGTGCACTGAAGCCAGAGTAAATGGTAATTGCTAGGACTGCCTTTCATAAATTGTGTCAAAATCCTGCAATGCTGTAGTGGATCAAATCACATGTAGACCAAAGGATAGCTCAGTCGGTAGAGCATGAGACTCTTGATCTCAGGGTCGTGGGTTCCACATTGGGCAAATGTGAGGGGTTGGACCAGATGACCCTCATGGTCTCTTCCAACTCTACAATTCTATGATTCTATATTTTTGTGGGTTTTGCAGGGGTGGGGGTCAGTCTGGATGATGCTTGGTGTCCCTTCCAGCCTATGGTCTCCTTTTTTGATGGCCCTGCCTTTTAAGCATGTTATCATATGTGGACAATTGGGACACATCGTCATACAAATGATGGGGGGAGCATCAAACATAAAGCACATGGACAAATAATACTCAGCTTCAATTCAGTAAACACTATACATGTATGGGGCCAGGTCAGATAATACTGGCCCATATTATATGGAAGGGAGCAAGGTGACATGCCTGTCACCTCTGCTCATTCAGTGCACCTATCCTGCCTCCAGTGTCCCTTGATGTTCCTGTGGGGGTGTGGTGTTAGAAAACAGCTTTATGTATGTAAAATCCAACACATGAATCAGCTAATTTTGACTGATCAGTTTTGCGGATAAAATTCTGCCTCCATTGTACAGATCCTTCTTCTCAGGAAGGGGCCATGGCTCAGTGGTAGAGACAATCAGGAAGATCCCAGGTCCAAACCCTGGCTTCTCAAGAGAAAAAGGATCAGACAGAAGGTGATGTAAAAGTCCTCTGCTCAACACCAGTCAAAGCCTGCCAGAGGAGATAAAGTCAGGTTAGATGAGAAGGTAACCTGACTTCATAAAGTAAGCTTCCTGTACTCCTCTTTTTCACGCACACCCTTTTGCAAATCTGAGTTTCTCTGGAGTTTGACTTGCTTCTCTTCCTTAAACCCATTCCCACTTCAAAATCCACATGCCACCTTTTCCCTCTGGAGCAGTCTGCCGTCTTCCCCAAAGTTCACAGAAACTCAGCTTTCTTGCTTGGAACTGACAGTTTAAACATCTTGCTCTCCCCCCACCCTTTCCCCCTATCCCTGTAGATGGGGGGGGGGCAAGAAAAAAGAATGGCGTTTTTCCAGTTTCTGAGCGAGCCACAGACCTGTTGCTACTAGCCTTGGCTTTAACGTCTGGAGGGTTTTTTTTTTATGTTGTCTTGGCTTCATGCAGGGAAAGGAAGAGAGGGAGAGAACAGTTCACCAAGGGTTGCCAGTTACACCCTGGGATGGACAGCGCATCCTGGCAATTGTCAAAGGCACACACAGCTGGCTGCTCCCATGACCCTTGCCCCAACCCTCACCCCCCTAACCCCAGTTCACCCAGGGCCTCCCTCCTCCATTCCTAGCTGTGCACCTGCCCCCCTTTTATATCCCAGACACCCTGCTGCAGCTGTTGTGTGTCTGTTATATACCCAGCCCCATGTTAAACTCATTTGAGTGGGGAGTGCAAGGGAAAGCATGTCAAAGGAATGATAAAATATTAAATCTACTACTAGCCGCAGGAAACTTAAGCTCAAGTCGACGCTTCTCTCCTGTCTTGTGAAAGCTGATACAGCAAAAACTTTTTGTTTTTTTAAAAAAATCCAGCCTCCGAGACTCTCTCCTCCTCCCTAGTAACAGCTGTCATTGGCTCATGGTCTCATAAGAAAGCCTATCAGTAGTTTATAAACTCATTCCTCATTACTTCAGCACAGATTTTTTTAAACGGGCATGAGGGAAGGGAAGAACAGAGAACTTTGGAGCAACATTAGAAGAGCAACATAAGGACATTAGAAGACCCCTGCCAGACCCTCCAAATGCCCCTATTTTCCAGGGACAGTTCCGGATTTACAGTCATGCCGGTTTCTGATTTGATCCTGGAATGTCCCGCTTTTCCTTAGGATGTCCCTATTTTCATCAGAGAAATGTTGGAGGGCATGCTGGGCTGGATCCGGCCAAAATATCAACTGGTCCAGCATCCTGCTTCCACTAATGGAATCAAGTAGTTGAAACCAGTCCCATGGATTTGTCTAATCTTCTTTTAAAGCCATCCAAGTTGGCGACCATCACTACTCTTGTGGGGGCAAATGTTATAGTTTTACTATGCAATATGTGAAGAAGAAGTACTTCTTCTTTCATTTGGGTTCTAGGAAATGTGTCACCTTCCAGCGGGTTTGGGGATGTGGGTAGCAAACACTATTTGGGCCCCCTGAACTCTGCAATCCCTTGCGTGCTTTTCAAATCATGAGTCCTATTCCTCTCTGGGATGCTTCACACATCGCAGGCACCAAATACATGAAGTCAGAAGATGTGGTGTGGAGTCTTGAGCAAAGACTGAGTCAGATCCCTCTAACTCTGCACGGTCTAATCTGAGGCTATGGTGACCTCTCCAAGGATACAGGCAGGCCCCTTTGCAACCCTGTGCTGCCTGACATCTTTCTTTGGGTGAAGATGCAGGGAGCAGGGAGAGAATTAACTGACCACGTGACCTTCTACATGCCAAGGATGTACTCAGGCCCAGAGCCACAGTCCCTTCTCTTTTGATGTGCATGCACATATGAAAAATGTAATGTGCAAATTGTCTGGAAAATTATAAGTGAATGAGTGCCACTTTTGTGTTGCATTAAATAGCAATTAATAAAAAAGTGGGGGAAATGTAATGTGCAAAAGGAGCCCACAGTGGGTCTTCTGGTGGAGAAACATGCCTAGGAAAGAGTGGGCTGCTAATTGCCTTCTCTCAGAAAAATAAAAATGCCTGTGTGATGTGGTGAGGGAAAAAAGTGGTGGAAAAAAGTGGTCACATTTCTAAAATAAAAACAGATAAATCTGGAACAGCCATATTAAATATGATTGCCATTTCATTTCTTCACTGTTGCATCAATTCCCCTGCAAGTAAGTCACAGGGCCAAAGTCTCCCTTGGCAGGTTGTGGACACTCCTTCCTAGGAAGATTTTAAGCAGAGGTTGGATGGCCCTCTGTCAAGGATGCTTTAGTGGACATTCCTACATTGCAGGGGGTTGGACTAGATGTCCCCTGGGATCCCTTCCAACTCTACAATTCTATGAGTCAAATATTTGCTAGGAATATGATCACTCATCTGTATATGAAGGATATACTGATCCTAGGAATATATGTGTGATGCTGGCATGAATAATAAACAACACTTCTCATTTTCTCTTTGTAGGTGATTTCATTGGCCTCTTTGAGAAAATGAATTCATGTTGGTTGGCTGTAGGTTTCTGAACTAGGCATGCAAATATCCAGTAGCCTGTTCACCCCAAGTGACCACCATATTTTCTCGGTGACCAAGAAGCATATCTGCTGGCATTCTATTCTCAAAAACATTGACTTTAATTGAGAAATAAAAACAGAAAATACCTTGGCCATTTTGTTCCTGTTGCTTGGTTCCTTAAGAAATCACACCAACAATATAATTGTTATCACACAACCCATCTTTCTGTTAGTCATTATTTTCTACAATGCCGCTGTTGTTTCTGCATGTGGCCACCAGGGGATGCTTCTGTGGCAGCTGGATATTGCTCTGCAAGCCTTCATTACTCAGGTAGGGCTGTGAGGGTGTGGCTGGTGTCTGAGGTTAGCAACTGTGTTCATTGGAATGACACAAGGAAGCTCGGTGGGAATTATACTACTTCAAAAAGCTGGCAGGGAATGAGATGACTGAATGCCCTTCTCAAGAACTTCTAGCAGGTTAGTGTACCATTCAAAACACAGGTAGGGGATCAAATGATTGAATGCTCTCCCATCTTAAAAGAGGAACCGCAAAGGATAGCATGTCAGGAAGAAGGTGTATAACTCAGTCTTCTTCCTGATCTGCCAATGTTCTGCATGCAGGAAAGGCCTTTGAAACTAAACAGAACATGGATAAGTATTCAATTATATGAAGCCCCCGCATTCCAATTTGGTTTGGTCCCAGGAAGAATGGGCCCTATGATGTTTCTGCTGCATGATTTTCTGGAAGGACTCTGCCCCACCAACCTCATTCTGCGGTCTGCCAGCGCCTACCTGCCTACTTTGGGGGGGGGGGGAAGGCATCTGCTCAGAGCATCTGCTTTGTATGCAGGAAGGTTCACATCTCCAAGTAGGGCTGAGAAAGACCTGCATCTGAAATCTTAGAGAGTCACAGCCAGTCAATATAGATATATAGACAATACAGAGCTAGATAGACCAATGGTCTGACCTGGCATATGGGAGCTCCCTATGACTGCTCCTATGACTGGATGCTTACAGATGATGGAAGCATAAGCATAAGCATATAACCAAATGATTAGAAAGGTAGCTGGGAAATGACTGCCCAAAAAACAAATAACTAAATAAAAGCATCATACTACCCTGCACTACCCTGGACCAGGTGTGTGGGTAATTAACAACAGCATCCCATGGCATGCAGTGCCAATTAGAATGAGCAGCCACTTTCAGTGGGCTTGACCACTGCTTCACTCTACCTGACTTGCTAGTCATGCAATTTTATCAGTGGGCAAGGACAAGCAGAGGTATAGTGATTAGCTCCTGTTTCCAAAAGGATGTCTATTAGACGACTGTAGCCCATCTAGAAGAGGAAACAGTCAGGGGGGGAGGGGGGGAGAGAGAGAGAGAGAGAGAGAGAGAGAGAGAGAGAGAGAGAGAGAGAAAACCCTACTTTAAAACCAATATGGGCAGAAGAACATTTAAGAACAGGGAAGAATCAACCATCTCTCCCCACCAGTGTTTAATTTATTGTATACAGGCCTGACTCCCCCCCACTCTCTTCAGTTTCCAGCTGTGGGCCAATTTTGGTCATTGCTGGGACTGGCTTCCTAAGCGATTGCTCCTTGGATTTCTGGCCAACCTGGCAGAAGCCTTCAAGTTCAAGTCAAACTTCATTTTTCCTTTTCACCAGTTGCTTAGAAACATGCCTATGAAAATATACTTCTCCGTTCTCACACTCTACTGTTCTGGTGCCAAGAGCTTTTATTTTCCCTATGCCTTGCCCTCAGAAATTCCTGTATGTATGTATGTATATATATATATATATATATATATATATGAAGCTCCTGCAGCCACAAAGTTATGCCTGCAAGTCATCTGTTCCCAGCACATGCCCATCTCCAGAAAAAGGTGACTTTGGTATTATTTTCAACGGCTGCTTTTTACATTTATTGGATTAAAGTTTAACTAAGGAGCAAAACGAGGCTCCTTGAAATTCACTGGCAGGTCTTGGAAACAGGAATGAGGTGGACAGCAAGAAAATGTCATTGCAGCCCCATCAGAGTGCTAGAGCAACACTTCCGCAGTACGACACACACCTAGGATCCACAGCATCCACCATGTCTGAAACTTTTAACTTAACGGCAAAAATACAGTTTAGCAGTCATGCCAACAGTTCCTGATAATTTTACTCAGGGCTTTTCCCCCCAGCCAGAACTCACCAGAACTCAGTTCTGGCACCTCTCAGGTAGGTGCCATTGCCATTATTAGAGAACAAGGGAGGTGTTCATAGTGAGTTCTGGCACCTCTTTTTCCAGAAAAATAGCACTGATTTTACTGAGAACTAACAAAGGTCTGTTTCTGATCAGTGTCCACCTTCTGACCCCAAAGTCCTCAAAAACTCTCACCCTTTAACCTACAAGCCTCCAGCAGCCTAATAAATAGGTTCATGGCCAATCCACTGGGAGTAGTTGAGCTGCCATTTTTAGACCTCTCTCTCCCTTTTTCTCTTCTCCTTTTGATTCCACCCATTTTTAGAGACAAAATTTGCAAGAAACTTTAAGAAAAGTTTTAAAAAACAGTAGTCCATTCATATTGACTAGGAATGGCCTGCTATAAATGTGCAGACTGGACACAACCCACCAATCATCATGCTTCCTTGCTGGTCTCCAGGAGATCAACTGCTGGATGGCAAGGACTTTAGCCCTCCCCAGGAAACAAAAATAATTATATAATGGCTGCATGCATGAGAGGGAGAGGCCACATTTAGATTCAACACTGTTTGGGTTTTTGTGCTGCTGATGGCTTATCTGAGACTTTATAACAATGCCCAACAACCCCTGGTTTATTTGTGCATCAAGCTACATACTTTGAGCCCCAGGACTGCTGTCTGAAGAGCAGAGTGGCCCCCAAGAATTAAGAAGTTGGCTATTCCTCTTACAGACAATTTTGGAGCACCTGCTGTACAGCTGGATCCGAAAGCGTGAGAGAAAGGGGAGGGGTGAGAAAGGGGGATGGAAAGAGAAAAACGCTCAGGCACGTTCAAACTAAATGAAAAAGTCAAACTGTTGCTGGTCTCATCTGTCTGTAAGTGGCACTGTTGCAACTCCAAAGGAAGAGGAGAGTGTATTGCTCTGCATGCTGTCGTATTTGCACTGAACCATATTGTTCCTATTACTGACCAAACACACACACACACACACACACACACACACACACACACTGTAGATGACGTGCAATGGGGATATTCCACATAGTTTTAGTGTGAGTGGATTGTTACAGAGTTTACTGGGTTCCAAGACAGGAAATCAAGTTGTATCTCCTCCTCCTCCTCCTCCTCCTCCTCCTCCTCCTCCTCGCCTAACAGACTAGTTCCTCTTTATGGAATGATCCAAGCAAAATGCCTTCGCCTTTCACCTCTTCCAAATGAAGCACCTGACATTTTGGAAACTTGTTTTTGTTTTCTTAAGGATATTTTCACTCCGCTGGATGAGATGACAACCCAAAGCCAGCAAATGCTTTCAAGCAGCAGCAGGAAAAGGAAAAGGCTCTGGGGGGGGGAGAGGGGGGGAGTTGTCATAAAAGCAGGAAGATTTATGGGGTGTTGGGAAGGAGAAGTTGTAACTGCAAATCTTCACTGTATGGATGCAACAGGCGTGCTGGCAGAAAGCAGATGCCTGGTTTGTTTTGGTGGTGTTGTTTTTTTTTGCAGAAGATGGAAAGAGAAGGGGGGCAAATCAATGGCTGCTTTGGGAGTTGCTCTCTTTTGCATCCAGGTGTGCAAAAAAGAAGAAATGGCTCAAATGGAATACAGGTTAGGAAATGCTGGCATCTTCACCCCCCTAAAACGTATATTAAAGTTCCCTGTTCAAAAGTAATCTTTTCTTCGGCATTTTTTTGCACCTGCTCCTTTCTATGTCCCATCAAAACATTCAGATGCATCACAAGGAAAAAGCCACTCTCAAGTTTGGACAGAGATGGGACTGGGCTGCACTCACAAGGTATGAAGCATGAACTGAACGGGACTTGATGGGGTGTATCTGTCTGAGTGCTCTTGCCAAATAGATGCAGAGCTTTAAAAATAAAAACCAGAGAAGATAGACTGCTACTAAAATGTGACGGGATCGTGGAGGGACCAAAGGAGGAGGTGGGAGTGTGAAAGGTGGAAGTGTGAAGCGATGGTCGAGGAGGCAACAGGTGGGGTGGAAAATTCATCTGAGTGAGAAACCAGGCATGTAATAATAAGGATGGGGGGAAAGTTATGCAATGGGAGATAAGGAGCCCAGGCTTGGGGAGGGGAAGAGTGACCAGGTGAGAGTTGGGTAAAGAAGGAAAACACACTTGCAGGTGAAGCAAGGTTAAGATGCGCTGCAAGGGAGGAACATAGGGCAGCACTGGGGAGGTTGCACAGGTTTATGTGTCATGGAAGGTAAGGGAGGTGCAAGTGAGCGGGGTGGGGTGGGGGTGACCTGGGCGTAATCGGATTGGAAAGGTGACCTGATGGGATAGGTGGTGCATCCGAGGAGACAGCAGGGAAAGATGTTCAGAGGGCGCTTAGAGAGCATGGCAGGTGGCGGACAGGGATGCGCGGAGGCAAGAGAGTGGAACGAAATGAAGAGGTGCCCCGTGACACCCCCCCCCTCGAGAGCCAAGGCCCAGGGGCAGGACTCACCGTTCTTGGCTTGCTCCCTGTAGCTCTTCTCGTTGAGGCAGACCCCTCGGCCGTGCAGCAGGGCGTGCAAGGGCTTCTCCTCACCTTGGCGCGGCAGGCAGCGCATGCCCTGGGCACAGCGCTCGGTGTACACCCCGCAAGACTGCCCTTCAGCCAGGGCGCAGGTCATGCAGCATCCGCAGCCGGGCTCCTTCACCAACTCGCAGCCCACCGGGCTGGGAGGGCACATGGAAAGGGCTTTTTCATCGCAAAGTTCACAGTGCACAAAGGAGCCCAGCCCTTGGGACAGCCCCAGGCAGAGGCAGAGGAGCAAAACTTGGGTCAGGAGCATCTTCAAGGCACAGGCAGGCATGCAGCGTGGCAGGCACCCAAGGCAATATCGATTGTCCTCTTTTAATTTTTTTTGCAAAAAAATTTTTTTCTATATAAAAAAATAGGAAAATAATCTTTTTCAAAAAGAAAGAACGAAAAAAAGTGTCTCCTTCCTTAGATTCCAAAAGAGCTTTTCCACCTCAGAAATGATTCAGGATCGGAATGCAAAAACAAAACCTGGCTGTCAAAATCTGCAGTTGCAAGAATTACGCATGCAACAGGTTGGAAATGGGGAGGGTGGGGAGGGGAGTCAAGGAGGGGGGGAAGAGAAGAGCCAGGAGAGCTTTGGTGAAGCTGCACACCGAGAGGTACAAAAATAATAATAATAATCCACAGGCTTCACTCAAAAAAGCAACGTCTGCAAGAGAGGCTGAGGAGGAAGCAGAGAAGGGAATCAGCTTCTTTTCGACTGTCCTGATATTATCTGCAGCAAATGAAAAAACGCCTGGAGAGAAGTAGCATTAAAGCAGGTAGAGCTGGGCTTTGTCAAGAAGAGATTTAGCATGGGACTGGCTGCAATTTTTTTCCTCCCCCCTTATCCTCCTCTTCCTAGATTGGGTTAAGAACAACAAAGAGGTTTTCTGTAAAAGTTGGAGGATTTCTACAAAGTCGGCAGTAGAAAGAGAACGAAGGAGGGAGGAGGGGGGAAAAAAAGAAGGAGAAAAAAAAAAGAATTCCACTTTGTAGATCTCCCAACACTTTTCCCCTGGAGAAGTTTCTAAAGAGACTGAATAGTGCCGAGCAGGCATGTCTTTTAAATAGACTGCCCCTGGCTGCCTGCCAGCCCCTCGCTGCAATCTGAGATCCCAATGACACCTCAGCCTGAATGGGTGCCAGGAACCAGGGCAAGATCAGTGCACACTCCAAATGTGTGTGGGGGTGGGCTGTGCAGCTTCTGACTTCTAGGCTTCCAAAGCCCTTGGCAATGATCAGCCACATTATTGTTCGCAGACACACACACACACACACACACACGCCACCCCAAAGGCATCCAATTGCCTCATTTATACCGGACAAGAAGGAATAAAGTTCTCTATGCTCCAGACTGCAGGGAAAAGTGGAAAAAGCTCAGCGTTTCTGGGCTAAATTGGTGTCATGTTTTTGTTTTATTAAATGCCCAAGGCTAGACTTATGTGTGTGCACCATGATTTGGGAGCAAGCCTCAGTGGGGTTTCGGATCTGAGTAACTCTGCATAGGCACAAGGGTACCTGTGGAGTTGCCAACTTTTTTTATTGATCCCTGCTCCTGTGCACTTAACAGCAGCTCAGTGTGGAATTGCTGCTGCCTAGCAGACCCTGTCAAAAATCTTTACCTGGTGATTGCTGAATGGTAGCCGGCCAGGCATCGTTTCCGCTCAGCTGGCAACACTCACTACGCAAGTGTTGCCTTGTGGTAGCTCCCATCACCTTAATCGCCATGGTCTGCTCCATGCCAAAGAGTGTTCATGAAATCAGGCTTGTATACAGAATGTGGGTTATCGCAGCCTGGTGTGGCTCCTTTTGTGTATAATCTGACATTTCACAGTTGAGAGGCATCGTTCCAGGCCCCAGGAGCTGTTTGCAGGATTAGGCTGACAATTCCGTTACCGTGCACCGCGCCTGCAGGTTTTAACATGGCAGGTGCCCATTTGCATGACATCACCGCTGCAGGGCGATAACCTGTGTGGAGTTGCAGCGCTTGGTTTGTTCAGCGAGGCTCTCCGCCAGCGTGTATGTGTGTGTGTGTGTCTGACAAAAGCTCCTTACCTCTCAAATACCAATTGCTTAAGCAAACCCAGAGCATGAGCAAAGCCAAACAAACCAGCAAAAGCAGGGAACCTAAACAGAAACCAGAAACAAAGTTAGCTGTATCATCAGAGGGCTTTTGCCACATCAAAGAGCCACATCAAATAAGCATCCTTATTTCTTCTACCCTTCCCAGTGCTCTTCTGACCTGTTACCTTGAAACACATTAAAAAAAACCATGTCTGGAAAGAAAAGGTTTTTTTCTCTTGCGTGCTATAGAACCAATGACCTTCTCTTATTTTCATGGGTGCTGAAAGGCCACAAACTGTCAAGATGCCAGTAGTTGGGATGGGCATGTCTACCACCACCCTTCCCAGTGGCTCAAATGCAAACATGGCTTCTGAAGAAAACACAGGAGATATGGAACCACCGCCTGGTGTTCTGAAATTCCCCCTTCTGCATATAGTAACCACTAAGAAGTCGGTGTTTCCTTCCAACAAAGGAAAGCAGCAGGGTAGGGTGGGTGGGAGAGGGGGCTATGTCTGAGAGCAACCCATCAATTTTTATTGGAGATTCTCAAGGAGCGGCCGGGCCTCTCCTCTTCCTCTTCCAGGTGGATTTCAGTTCTCCTGACTGTGCTGAAAATGCCTGCATTGCATTGCTTTTGCCACTAGAATGCACCCTTATCTATGATAAGTCCTTGGGCCTCTTCTTAAAAAAAATATTAACCCCTTTCTGGCGTTGCTTGAATGTTTTTAGTGCTGGCTACTTAATGTCTTACATTTTCTTTCTTGACACCAAACAGAGGGACGATTGGAGTCCAGAGACAGAAAGAGAGAGAGAGACCCTAGAGAGATCTGTTTCTCACATGTCCAAGAGCTGCCAGCATCACAAAATACTCTTTTAAGTAAAGAATCTGAATGCTGGGAAATTTGCAGAAGCTCATTGAATACTCTCCCCGTTGATGGTTAACTTAAATATGGGATTCACAGCCTTTTTTCTCTGCTGGCAGAGCTGGTGAGTCTTTAGCCACTGTGTGACAGGTGGAAATCCATCAGATACAACTTTCTCCAAGGATGCATTGCAATGTTTGTGTATGGGAACTGTATTGGGTGCAAAATGCACCCTTCACCCTGGACATTGGCTGGGTTAGTTCTCACTAACAAATCTCCTACAGAGCTTATTTTACAACCCCTAATTTCACCCCCTAATTTATAGTATGCAATCCCTCCCTCTACACATGCTCCACTGGTGACACTAGTAGTTCTGCTGTGCACCAGGTGCTGTCTCCTCAGACATATGCCCCACTTGTGGGCAGATCTACACCATACGTTGAAAGCACACTTAATGCACACTTAAATCACACTGTCTCCCACAAAGGATCCTGGGAACTGTAGTTCACTCCTCACAGAGCTCCAGTTCCCAGCATTCTTGACAAACTGCAGCTTCCTGGATTCTTTGACGGAAGCCATGTACTTTAGATGTATGTTGTGGATGTGACCAACAGAGCTTACTTCTCGGGAAGTGTGTTTGGACTTGAAGCTTCATTTATCCTCATAAAATCCTGGAAGATTATTCATATTCCATTATTTGCAGATGTGGCTGACTGTAACTTTTTCAAAGCCAGCAAAAGAGTTCCTGGATGAGTAGAGATTTGAAAAAGCCCTCCCTTTGCCTGGCACTAGGAAGGACAGCCTGGTCTGCTCTTGTGTCTCTAATGCAGAAACCAGCAAAAGAAACGTTTCATGGCACAAGGGTAACACGACCATTTTCTAATGTCTGCAAATCAAGCTGCTTGAGAAAGGCACAGGAGCAGGGGCTATTTTAAAAGTTGGCAGTCCTGCCCTGGGCCTAGGCTTTTGCAATTGACTTGACCCATGTTTTTAAAACAAAGTGACCTTAATTTGCACTTCTAATAAATGGATTGGAATGTAACTATTCCTTGGATTTCATGCTTCTCCAAATTTTGTGTCATGACTCTTGCCCTAAAAATCTGCATCTTAGGATAGAATACATTCAGAAATGTGTGCATTGAGATAAAATATGTTTTAAAATGCATATTATTTTGAGTTATACAGTGGTACCTTGGTTTATGAACTTAATCCGTTCCAGAAGTCCGTTCTTAAACCAAAGTGTTCTTAAACCAAGACACACTTTCCCATAGCAGCGGGGGACTCAATTTACAAATGGAACACACTCAACAGGAAGCGAAACATATTCTTATTCCAAGGCAAAGTTCACAGACCAAAACACCAACTTCTGGGTTTGCAGCTTTCTTAATCCAAGTTGTTCATAAACTAAGCTGTTCTTAAACCAAGGTACCACTGTATATGTGTGTGTATATGTGTGTGTGTTTATGTACAACTCTAAATATATATTTCAGTCTGACTTCTCATACAGAGCTTTTTTAAAACACACACACACACGAACGACAGAACAGACTTGAGAATATCACACAGGTGAAATTGAGATGGACTGGAAGAAACAGACTTGAGTACAATTTGTGGCTAAGTGCCCCTGCTCACCACTAGTGATGGAAACGAGCCCATCAGTGCCCATCTGCTCTCTTTGTCAAATTTGCTTCTCTCACCAGTAGCAAAGAAGCAGTTTTACTTTAAAACAGCAGAAACCAGAAACTGGTTTGCAACCAATTAGCTTCTGTTAGCTGTAATAGAATTTACTCCTAACAAGGATCTTATTTTTCTGGCATTGCTTGTATTCTCTTCGTACCAGCTGCTAAATGATTGTCTTAAGTTCTCTCTCATGCCATTTCCAAAAGGGAGGGGGGAGCAACGGAGAGGAACTATCCAGCTACCACTTTGTTTTCAAATTTCTTCCTCGGGTAAGTTACAGAAGCCTCTGGTGTGGTCCAGATTCAGAACCTCCTGGATGACCCTGAGCATCTGGATACATTTTAGCCTGGGTTCCAACCAGCTTGAAGGACTGTCTTGGTTGCCCCAGTGTCAGGCTTCAGGGAATTGGTTTCCTCCCTGCTTTGGCAGTAAATATGCAGAACAAAGGGAAAGGGGTCCTCTTACCAGTTAGAAACTTTAATGATCACAGTGAGAGAACAAAGAATCCATTTCCTCGGAATGAAGGTGCTCCCAATTAAGGGTTCCACCCACTTCCTCCCTAGTCACCCACGTCACTTCCACATTTTGCAACCTGATCTGCAACCACTGTGCTTTCTATGTTGCCACCTTATCTGCTCTTCTTGACCTTGGGCTCAGTGGATGGACACTTTCCAGAGAAAGTGAGTCTGTTAACTCTCTCTCTCCCAGTTCTTCTCTTCCCCATCCAGTACTTCCCAGCTTCTGCCTTCTGAACTACGTCCTCTGCAAACCACTGTTCCAAATCTACACTGTCTTCCTGCTCCTGGGAAGATTTAGGATCCTGATCCAGGAGCAGGGGGAGAGGGAGGCTCCCACCATTCCTCCTCAGTGCAGCCCTCCTCAGCACAGTCCCTGACACCCAGTGAATGACCTAAGGCAGCAGAAAGGCATGGGAAACGTGACACTCTTCATGCTCCCGCTTTCAACAGCACTGTCCGTGGCATCTGTGGACAGCTTTCTGGGATGGTTGTCTGGGCTTAGAACTGAAGGCACCATATTGTGTTGGTTCTGTTTCTAGTACCTAGGGGATTTTTCAGAATGCAATGCTGAAATTTTTTGGCTTCACCTGACAGCAATTGCTATGTGGCTGTGCCCACATGGTTTCACTTTGCCTCCCATGCTGTTTGAGATTTATATCCAACCACTGAGGGAAGCTCATCAGTGATCCTCAGCACCATCCCCATCTAATCAAGGTGAGGAGTTATATGTTCTGGAAATGAACAGTAATAGATAGGGCGAGGGCTAACAAACTGAAATGCATTCCAGAGAAGATTGAGGTGTTGTTGCTGCAGTTGACTCTGGAGTTGGTGCTTGGCTTGTCCTAGGTGGAAGTGCACTCCGCTTCCTCTAGAGATCAGGTGGGCAGCCTAGGCGTTCCTTTTGGCTCTGCTCCTAGATTCTCAGGTGCCACCCATGATCAGAAGCAGCATGATCCACAATCTGCTTTGGTAAGTGTTCCAGTTGAGCCCATACCTGCAGAAGGATGATCATTTGCCAACATCCATGCATCCATAACAGAGAGTAGGCTTTCCATGGGACTCTCTTTGAAAAGTGTTCAGAAACTACAGCTCATCCAGTGTGAGGCAACCAGATAGCTACCTGCGGCTTATTTCAATGAACACAATATGTCTGTGATTAAGAACATCACTGAATTCCATTTGCTTTCTGGGTGCAATTCAGGATGCCTACAGGATAGTCTGCTTGAATATGAATACTCTAATCTGCTGAGATCACCATCAGGAGTCATACCTGTTCTAGGTTCTTCCACTCATAATAGGGATTTTTCCATACTGGCTTGGGGGTAGGATACCTGAAAGATTGCCTGTCCATCTGTATATATCTGCCCAGACCATGAGATGAAGTCCTTCTCCAGGTGTAAAGCAGGTGGTTACTAAAGAGAAGACTTTTTTGGTGGTGGCACCCTCATAATGGAATGCCTTTCCCAATGATACCCACTTGGTGCCTTCACTAAGATTCTTTATTCACCAGATATAGTCCCTGTTTTCACATATTGTTTCGATAAACACAAATTAGGTGAGTTTGCCTATAAATGTGAAGTTAGTCTAATTTTTCCTCCATCCTTTTTCACTCTTCAGTGGCCTTTGGTCCAAAAAGAGGTATATAAATAAACCATAATGTACCATGAACCACTCAGAGGTCTTGGTTAATTTGGCAGCCAACAAATATTCTCCATAAATACATAATGGTGCCTGGGTTTTGGGATTCTCTCTGCAAAGGGAGCCACATTCTCTTCTTCTTTTTCTGTAGGAAAAAGTGCCAGATATCTTGTTTATGCAACTGCCTTTGAAGGAGGCAGCAGATAAATGGCTTTCAGAGGTTGTTTGCTGCTTTATATTTCTGTGTTTTCATTTATTATATTTCTGATTGGTATATTCTACTTCTGTGATTTGAATGTTTGGCTTCTGCTAGCTAATATGGTCACATTTTAAGTGAGAATTTAGAACAGAAATATTTTGATGACATAGGCAGATAGATGAAATGCCCATGTTGTGGATAGCCAGTATGTTTTAAATCGGCGTTCTGCTACAGCTGGCTTCTAATATGACTATATATACCATGCTAGTGCACTGTTGTCTTTTAATATTTTGTTTTAATTGCACGCTGCTTCAAGCATTTCTTTTAATAGAAACGTTGCCCATATGGTTTTTAAAAATAAAAGATGATGGGTGGGTTTTTTGTTTGTTTGTTCTTGTTGTAAGATAGGCACTTACATTCATAGAATCACTGTATGCCATGGCAGCTTGGTCTTAGCAGACAGCAGCCAAATTGGATGCAATTTAGGGCACCCAATATTTTGCAATTAGCCCCCTCCCCCTGCTGCAAAAGCTGCTCCTGAGCTTTGGGTGGTCACTTAAACATCACCTCCCTCTAAAGAGGTGCAGTGGCTGCCTATTAGCTACCAAGTGAAGATCAATGTTTTTGTTTATATTTAAATCTGTATACAGTTTCAGACCAAGATGCCCAGCAGGCTGTTTCCCAGTACAGAACAAGCCGATCTAAACTCTTCGCAGGAGGCCTCACAGGTTGTCCCAGCAGGACCAGCCAATGACAGTGCAGAAGCGGGCCTTCTCAGCAATAGCACCCACCTTCGGGGATGCCTCCGCCGTTGTAACTTGTGAGGCAGAGACAGTAATGACATTTAAATACCTCTGAAAAACTCATTTCCCCCCCTGTACTCTGACTCTTAATTTTAATGGATTTTTAGTTTTTGCTTTAGTTTACAATATAATGTTGGATTTTGTTTTTAATCTCATTTTTGGTTGGGTATTTAGGAAATTGTACTGAATGTTGTGTTTTTATTGTTTTTATGTAAACCACAGAGATTTTTTAAAAAAACGTATTAAGCAGTATATTTTTTAAATAAAAACACACACCACCACCATGCTGTAAATAGAAATGCACCACTTCTCACCATAGTGGGGGAAGACTGTGGCTGGGTGACCCACATACCTGCTCAGTCCTCTGTCTAAGTACCATCTATGGATGGGGAACTTCAAGGCCCCTGCACTTTTATCTTTAAACCAGACTTTGACCAGACAGCCTTTCAGAATGGAGGGCTGCTTTCCAAAGGAGGACACAGGGCCACCCTGACAATGACCCACTTTTGTGCTATGAGACCCTCCCCTCCTTAGCCCACCCAAGCAGCTGAACCCCAGCAGGGATGGAGTGAGTCACCTCATGGCTCAGAAACCATGGATATGCCACTGTCATTGTTACCATCATTTGGTCTGAAAGGTCCTGCCTCTCCTTTTCTGAGAGTTCTTTATACCAGATTTGGACCAGCCCACCTTTCAAACTGAAGACTGTTCTCCATAAAGTGGGAAGGACACATGGTCACTCTGCTGAGGTTGGGCTGTGTGTGTCTCCCTCCAGAATAGCATGGATATGGCATGGACGGCAGCAGTAGGGATAGAGCATATATCTTCCAAGCAGTTTAGCTTGACATGTGTATTCTGGTGCCACTTGACACATCACAGTTATGTCAGGTATCCAGAAAGGCTAATGGATGACTCATGGATCAGTGAATGCTAAAAAGAAGAAGAAGGTGTGTGTGTGTGCCCTGACTTGTATAAGCAGAAGCACTTTCCACTAAGGCAAAACCACCACTGGATACAATCCAAAGGTAACCTTGGCTCCTACTTTTGTTATATTCCCTGCGCCCCTCTCTATCTCTATCTAATTTCCCAGGGGAGAGCATATGGAGTTTGCGTTCAAATTAGCCACAGGCTTCAAGTGCAGCCTAGATGCTTCCACAATTCTTAAACTTGCTTGCCACCTTGACAAGCATGAGCAAGGAAGGCAGGACTCTCTCTGCAAGGGACCAGAGGGAATGTTGAGGTGGTGGTGGTGGAATGGGTGCACAGTGCAGAGGGCTACAGACCAATCCAAAATTTGTCTCATTTTAAATCGGTTCAATTTTGAAATCCTAACTGCGAGCCCATTCTTCCACCCAGATGCCTGAGCTCCACCACCTAGGTCATAAGTCCAGATGCTGTGTACCTAAATACAGCTCTGAACTCACTCTCTCACTATCATCTATCATCTATCTATCTATCTATCTATCTATCTAGGAACTGGGAAGGAAGTGAGAGATATCCTGTTTGTTGAAGCACCTATTGTCCATTGACTGTTTCCAGTTTATAGAAAGTTGAAACTGCTAATATGGGCTGCATACACAAGTAATGAAACCCAAGACTGCTGGTCCAGGGTGCACAGCCCCATAGTTTCCACTTCGACCTTCCTGAGCAGAAGAAACAAGCTAGAAAGCCACAATTAAGCTCAGCTTGCTGTGATATCCAAAGGAGGGCTTGTGCTTGTCAAACAAGCCAGGATCCATAAGCCAGCAACAAACCATGGTGACCTAGACTTGTTAGGGAGAAACAACCCAGGATCCTGGGCTGGGATGTCACAACAAGCCACATTTAATTGCTGCTTCTCATTTTGCTTCCCCCATTCACTCTGCGGAAGGAACAAATCTGGAGTAAGCAGGCTGCAACCATCAGTACGCTGCTCTTTCCTCATAAATGGCGATAAGCCAGCAACACAAGGCTATAGTGACATGAGAATGTGGCCTCCGTTCACCATTATTTTCCCCATGACAACAATTTATTCCTCTTGTGACCATAAAAAGGTAGATTCGTGAGGTTCCTGGGACAAGGTATGAGATTCTGCATTTGATATCACATTCACCATACTCTGTATCACAGATGGTCTGTTCATTGCTGTAGCTATGGGTAAATGGCTGATGTTCAGTACACCTCATCTGCTCTGGGCTCCACAACTAACTCCAGGCTGTAATGCATGAAAGTGTCAGCTTTCCAAACTTGAGATGAAGGGCTAGAGCATATGTCTTCTAGACCGTTTGGCCTGGTTTGTGTACTCTGCTGCCACTGGACACATCACACTCATTGCGGGGCACCCAGACAGGCCAATGGATGACTCACGGATAAAGAACTGGCTTTATCTGGAAGGGATTCTGTCCAGTTAGCTTGGTAAATGGAAAAAATAATAATAAATCCATATTTTAAAAGGTTTTGCTAAGGAAACTTAAATTTTACAAGCTCAAAGAAAAAGAAAGAATAAGTTTTCATGCAATTAGAAAGAATGGCAAGGATTAAAGTTCCCTGGGGATTTATATTTCTCCACCCTGAAATGCCAGAGCAGAATGCCAGTGTGTGCTGGTGAAAGAGGGGATGAGGACAGGAGAAAATAAATAAGAAAATGGCTTGGCCAACTGGAATCAGTTAGCTAAGCTTGATGAATGGGCAAAAAGAAAGCAAGCAAAATGGTATTTAATTTCTTTCCTTTTGGGATGTTTAATGAATGTTTTAAGGTGTTTCATATATAGAGCATCCTCCTTTTACCCAGAGATGAGCAACAGCTGGAAGGCAGTGTGTTGGCTAGTATCCCTGACCACTGGCCATGCTGGCAATGGCTGATGGGAGTTGGAGTCTAACAACATCTGTAGAGCATCACGACGGCCACTCTTGTTCTTACCAGTGAATGCGTGTTGTGAGAGATGTAGCCAAAATGTAGTCATTCAGTCCAGGTCACATTTAAAGGATATCAAATTAATGTGACACACACCCCCCCACCTGCAAACTAAGGAACACAAATCATGTATTGTTTTGAAGGTCATCAGAAGTGTATGCAGACAGTTATTTATACGAAGCAATGGGAGCAATTTCCTCCTTATCACTACACTGATTGCTGTGATCCAGCATTAACAGTTGTTTATAACTATACAAGAGCCATGGAAAGGGTGAGGAAATTATATAATTTCCCTGATTGCAGCCACTTCCCCATGTCTCTTGCAAGTCAAGGGAATGGTGAAGATATTTGGACCAGATCACACAAGCAGCTTCTGGCCTAGTCCAGTTGAACTCCTAAATGAAAATCTAACAGGGACAACAGCAGATTGGAGCGTGGCTGAAAATGAAAGGTAGCTTTGCATTGTTTTATATGGACCACCTGAAAGGGTTAACTTGAGGCTTGCGTCAATATGTGAATAATGTCTTACCGCAGTGTACACATGTCTATTGCAAGGCCATGCTTCTTAGGGGCTACTTTTGACTTTCTGGTTATTGCTTCAAGCGCCACAAAAACTGGTTTGACCAGAGATTATAATGGGATTTATACACACAAATGAATGTGTGCTATTGGCAACGACTGCTTTGCAACGCTGTGTCCAGATCTCTGAAAATGCTTCAGGCTAAGCCATCTGATTAAGAGTGAATAGCTAGTCCTGTTCTAGGAGGAGTAACGGGATGGGAATGTGGGGAGGTGAGAGTCTTGCTGCCAATAGCATGGGATAGTAACTCAGGGAAGAGCTGCATTTCCCAGGTATGCAAATATTACGCATCCAGTCCTGGGAAACTGGAGTGTCAATGCAACAGAAACATAGCTCAGAGGGAAAGACCTCTAGACATACAGATGGTTAACACCTTTGCATTTATTGATTGTCTAGAAAGGTCTTAAAATGCATTCTTTGAATTGCACAGATGCACAGAGCAATTTATATGGGCTGTGATGCAAAGCTGAAGAGGTTTTCTGATATGTGCATGGTGCTCCAGGTGTGCAGGGATAACCCTTTGATCTGCATCCTGAGTGAGGGGAGCTGCTTCTGCTTCTGCTTCTTTGGAGCTCTGGGTCCACATATTGTGCCCTTATGTAGGTACCAACCTGCAGGCTTGGTACAAACATCTCCTAAAACTATCATCAGGAACGAGCCTGTTCTTTGCAGAGGAAAAAAAAGAGATAGCTCTACAATTTAGATATGGGATCAATTAAACAATTGCAAAGATGTCTCCAATAATCCTCTTTACACCCTGGTTGAAAAAGCAGCATGCAATTTCCCTGACCATACACATTTTGCTTGCTGTTTAAAAGAGCATAAAGCATTCTTGCATTCTAGAAAGGACAGTGCCTTTCACTGTCCCCCCCCCTTCTTATTATATGCTTGAAGCAAACTTGAAAATATCTGCCTTCTGCAAGCCTTCCCTTTGCAACACTGGAGCATGAATAGGACTTTCTTAGTGCAATGGTGATGCTGAGAGCTAGGGGGCATAGTGGATTCACAACTGCTGCAGCTGCAGCCCAGTTCTCCTTCAACCTCTCTGCACTATGGTAAATCCAATTAGGTCTCCACAAAGCTGTGTTCTGCATGGCTACAAGCAGACGCAGCAGAGCAAGCTGTGATGAAGACAGCAACAGTGCTTGGGTTACTTAATGTGTCTCCTGAGAGGTATCAGCTTTATTGCTACATGCATAATTAGATTCCTCCAATATTCGATCAATGTGTACTCACTGATGTTTGTGCTTACTTGCACCATGGGATCACTTCACCCGCTGTTCACTGTGCAGTTTGGACACTCACGCAAGTAAATAAAACAAGCAAATCAGTGGGAGTTATTTGATTTCTCTTTTAACTCATTCTTAGAACAAAAGATAGGAAATTGGGATTCTTCTGACCCAGTGCTCTGTTGGTAGAATGTGAGAAGTAACGGTATGCTTCATTGAGAAAAGAGAATACCCATCTTTTCTTGTTCAACACACCTATTCCCAATATTATGTTACAGTGCTGCCTTTACTGTGCAAGGGAATCAAATCATGCTCAAACACAAAGGGTGGTAGACAACTAAGTTTTACTTAGTTCCTCCCAATGTTTAGTAAGAATCTCCTTTCTTGTAATTTTGCTTTAAGCCGTACCCTCCAGAGCAGGAGAAAACAAGCTTCCTCCAAGCCCTTCAGAACTTTGAAGATGCCTGTCATATCTGTTCTCAGTCTCTTTTCCAGACCACAGGTTCCCCAACTCTGATTTAGCTTATTATCATCTCCACCAGGAATGAAGAGCTACTGGCCCATTGGCCCAATTAGGCCCACCAGGCCTCCCCATTTGGCCGGAGAGGCCATTTCAGCTCAGCCACGCCCACCTGCTTTACACCAGACATAATATATGATGTCAGGTACGGGGCAGGCAAAGACCTGACTCAGCAGAAAGGAATTTGTAGGCTCTGCCAATCGGCTGGTCAGTGCTTGCAAACCTTTCTACCAAAGGCTTTGCAACACTCAGCAACCGGCTGATTGTCACATCTTACAGACTGCTTTGCAATGGACTTTACAGGACCCGAATGGTCAACTTATTACCGTAAGTCCCTTGCTAGTGCTTTGTAAGAAACGGCAAGCACCTGGGTATTGTGGAGTGCTTTGAAAGGTGTTTTGTGGGCTGTGCATTTGCCTACACAGTTTGATTTCAACCACGTATGTAAAAAATGATTTCACTTGATATTATTATGTCAGGTGACTGATGGGTGGGTGGCTCTGCTCACTTGACAGATTTGGGTGGGGGACAGGGAGGCATCCAGTTTACAGTGATCAGCAGTGGCTCTCCATATTTTCAGAAGGGGGCCTTTTCCAGCCCTACTTCAGGATACTGGAGATTGAATTTGGGGTGCAACTGTGTTGCAATCCTGTCTCCTTTTCAAGGCACTTCGCTAAAACACACACACACACATTGAATTTGGGGTGCAACTGTGTTGCAATCCTGTCTCCTTTTCAAGGCACTTCGCTAAAACACACACACACACACACACACACACACACACGGGGAAATTGTTTTGTGCTTATCTGTATCTCCACTAGGGATGGTAACAAAGTTCATTAAAAGTGAGTAGAAGACTGAGCTTCCATGGACCTTGTACGTTTGTGCATAAACTGTTCACTTGTCTCACATGTGAGAACTTGTGAGCAATTTTTGACATAGATTTGTTTGATAAACTTTTCACCCCCAAATTCTTGTCACTGTTCTCAATCTCCAGGTTTAAGCTTGTAACTCCTCTTGACTCACTGTCGGTTTCTGCTGTTCCTGTACAATACGATGTGATTAAATGTGTATTGGGACTGTCTGTGCTCAGCCTGTTACATTTAGGTGATGATTTATTATCCTGTGCCTTGCACTGGCATTACACTGGCATTTTTTAAATGCAGATCTCTCCACTGGTGATGTGACTGTCAGCAATCAGCAGCATGCATTGTTAAAGACGGAAAATAAATGAGATAAGCAATTTGTCTGAGCAGGGGAGATAGGGTAGGGGCAGTGGGTGGGGTTGATTTGCCATGTAATCCTATCAAAGAAGAAAAGGCAAAATTGAGGAACTATGAATGCTCTTTGCTCTGATGTCTGTGCCCAGTAGGCAAAGGAAGGATCTACTGGTGAGATGGCTGGCTGAGGTGAAGGGGACTGGAGAGGCAGGGAATAAAAATAATATACAAATATTGAGTCACATGATCACTTGGTGCTATCAGTATATGCAAATGTCTGGCTCATTTAAGGATGTATAGAATCTTTATTCTCTATAATGATGGAACTCACAGGTGGAGAATACTTTAAATTTTATAAATCTTTATTATTTGTAAAGGAAATCTTTTTATAATATAATATAATATAATATAATATAATATAATATAATATAATATAATATAATATAATATAATATAATATAATACTTTATTATCCCTTTGGATCTGCACTGTACATTTGTCCTTCCAGGTTGTGGTGCTTTATGGTTTAAATTTTTGATTCTTTGTTTTCTTTCTTTTTGTTTGGTTTTCACTTTTGTGATTATTAACAAATAAATAACATTAGATAGATAGATGATAGATTAGATAGATAGATAGATAGATAGATAGATAGATAGATAGATAGATGATAGTGTGTGGGTGACAATAAAACAATACAATTCATTTTTGTGGAGGGGATATTAACAGCCTTAAAGTAACTCAATATCATATTATAGAATATACAATATAGAATGAAAATTTAAAAACACACACCATTTGCCTCTGTGCCATTCTAGTGTCCCCTGGGGTTGCGTTAGAGTCAAAATCAGTCACTATATTTTTGAGCTAAAGCCTGACATTTTTGGATCGCTCAGCAGCAAGGTCAAGTTTGCAGTCAATATACCTGCTGTGGACCAAGCCCATACTGCTAAAGCAGATTAATAAACTTAGATGGTGGCACGAGAACCATGAGCGCTAAACAAGCAGAGCCACAGTGCAGAGTCCCATCCCTAATCTCCCCCTCCTTTTCCCTCCTTATGTTTTCGACTGGTGGGGAGGGGCTGGGAGAGGCAAAAGCGAGGCAGGTTGAGCGCATCTGCTGAAGCCGCAAAAATCTCCATCATTCTCCACATCATATTCCAAAAGGTGACCAAGGCACAAACCGGGGTTGGAATTGGCAGGGAAAAAGGGAAAGCGCTTGCAGCTGAAGAACAGAAAACACCTGCAGCTAATAAAAGCAAATGAAAGCCATCATCATCAGCAAACAACAAAGAATTCCAGTAAAAGGGAGGGGGGAGAGAAGTATAAATCCAGCGTTGTCTTATGGAAACACGCTGAGCAGCTGCTGTGCAGTCTTGAATCCTGTAGCTGCTGTGCAATTATTTGCTTTGCAATGCAGTGAAAATACAAGGGACTGGGCATGGGAATGGGCATGGATCTGGGTATTTTCTGGTCTAGCTGCAAGAGAATGGGATATGAGAGGAGGAGAACTGCAGAAACACCAGAATGGACAAACAGTTACTGAATGAGCCACTGGTAAATGAATAAAGAACCTTCTGGCTCGTACAATGGGCTCCTTTGGCTTCTCGATATTGCTCATTCATTCTTCACAACCTCAATACCTGCCTATCCTGGAGGGATGTAAGACTGGAACAAGGGCAATGTGAAATGCATTTGTTAGCCTGAGATCGAAGTGGAGTCAACCACATGCACCATTTTCAAATGCTTTGGGGATTAAAAATAACAACTCACAGCATTTTGGTGATTTGAAGCTTAACTCCCTCTCTCCCAACATATTTATGATATTTATTTACAAAGCAGCTCTCACCACATTACACTCCACATGATGCAATAAAAGCAATGAAATCTATAAAGCTTAATTTCACAAACTTTTGATTCCTCCAAGGCAAAGTGTCCTAACAGTTTGGTTGCACTTGGGAAAACGAAAACCATTAAGAGTGTGTGTGTGTGTGTGTGTGTGTGTGTGTGTGTGTTTGTGTGTGTTTGTGTGTGTGACACTTAGGTATACATATAGTTCCATATACTTGAATGACATTAACTGTATTCTACTATATCTTATTTCATTAGTTCTGTAAAAACATTTTTTTTAAAAAAATAGTCGCATGAGCAAACATGAGGCCTCTGCTCCAAGGAGCTCACAATTATATTTCAAACGTGAGGGGAAGAAACAGAGAGAGAGAGATGAATCACATGAGTTTGGGCTATGGGGATGAGGAATAAGCCGTGATCATCTTCTTTGGCAATCACTCATAGCCGGGTAACATTGTATTGTGGTTTGGGTTTGGGATGGGTTTTTGGAAGACACCTGTGCGTGAATTTGTTTTATGTGTGTAGATCAGTGCACGCTGACCAACACACAGTTTTCACAGTAAGGCTCTGTTCCAGTGGGATGAGTAGTCACGATGACCAGTAGATTCTTATCTGCTGCAGCCTTCATCTGCCTTCACAGCCATTTTAACATACCGCTTGTTATCATCCGCTTGTTCTGCCATTGAGGACTTCTTGGATCATTCTTTGTCTAGCTCCTTCCCTTTGACCTTACCGCCTTGGGTGACCCTGCTGGGAGTGCGAGATTCTGGACCGCTTCTCTTACAAGGGACGTAGCATGCAAGCCCACTCACCACAACAAGGTGATGATCCAGCGAGTGATAAGCCGTGATAAGAAGGACTCCTGTAAGGCATGGTGTATGTTATGAAAGTCACAAGTCATTGGAATCTTCTTGTTTGTGCAGACACCTGTAAATAGCGAATATTTCAGGGCAATGCCCAGAATTACTTTGTCACCTCACACATTGTTACTTCTTTCCTCCTGACGGATAAAGGAAGTGAAGCAAAGGAAATGTAATGCCTTGATTATTTGCTTAATTTCTGCGTCCCAAAATCTTACTATTTTCCATTACATTCCGGTCATAATAATAATCCCTTATACAACAACTGCAATATTGATAACTTCTATTTGTGCTGACACATTTAATGATTTATAAGACTACAAGTGCGTAACTCAAACGATATCCTTTTTCTTCCTGTATGTGGCAATTATTCTGTCTGCAATGTTTCTTCCTGTCCTTGTAAGATGTTATGCCTTTCTTTCCCCTGGTTGTTGCCCATCCCTGGGGTGGGAGAGGGGAGGAAATCCTAAAGGGAGAGTAAATCCCCAAACAGTGAATTGAGGCCAGAGTGTACTCAGTGTCCATTATCCTTTTGCCTATATTCCTCATATAATGGCAAATATATTTGGGGGAGGGATCAGTTTTGAGTTGATTCATATGCATCTTGGCCTCCACCCTGCCCACTGACCGGACAAAATTAAGTATAGAAAAGGAGGATGCAAGGAAAGTGGTATAACAAAAGCCAGATTTTGAATATTTGCTGAAGTGGTGTTGCTATCACAGCATGGACTGAAATCCCTCTTGGTGTCAGCATAATCTGATAAGCATTCCTTACTGCATACTTGCATCAATCCAGCTGCATGAACATCTGTCCATCAAGTTTTATAAGGAAGGATGATCTTTCCAGGAGCCAGTGAAAGTGAGGCTTTAGGCAAAAGAAATGTGTACAATAAAAATGTATGGTGGCCCATTTGGAGGCATCCATGTCCACAATGTGGATGACAGGTTCGGTCACATTACTGCATGCATGGCCAAAAGGGTATGGTCCTGCACGTTAGCCCTGCATGTGGAGAATAATTTATGGATAGGGCCAGTGCTATTAGAATGGCAATGGTGCCCATCTGAGATGTGCCGGAACTGAGTTCTAGTGAGTTCCCACTGGAGAAAAGCTCTGGATAGGGCCAAGTTGACACCTCCTTTATGGGATGAAAGCATCCAAAATACCAATCAAAGGGTTAATGCTCACAATGATGTCATACAGCTCCTGCCAGAGGCAGTTATGTCCGTTGGTACAGTCAGAGCAGGTATTAACAGTCTTTTGTGTTAGAGCAGCTGAGCAGTATATCTGTTCTGTTGTGCTGCTGCCTGCCTCAGAGTTGGTTGGTCTAACAGTTTTTGTCTTAGATATAATCAGGCCTTTTTTCCCATCTGGATCTCACCAGAACTCAGTTCTGGCACCTCTCAGGTGAGTGCCATTGCCATTAGAAGAGAACAAGGGAGGCGTTCATGGTGAATTCCAGCACCTCTTTTTCTAGAAAAACAGCACTGGATACAACTCTATGTAATATGTATTTGTAACATAAGTAACACCTTTCTGTCTTGTATGTTTAATCTAACAAGTGCAAGTACACTGAGTAAAAGTTATTTGTTATTTAAACTTTAAAAGAGAGTGTCTTGCATAATTTTTATATGAGGCAAAAGGGAACTAATTAAGGGGTTAAATGACCCAGTCTCTTCATTTCGCATAGCTCTGTAAATGGGAACTAGAGTCTAATTTCCACACTTTCAAGGTGTATAACCCCATCAGTTCTGGAAACTTTCCCACAACAAGCTGAAATCAGTGTGTCCCACATTTGAAGTTTCAGACCCTTTGGCCATAACAAAGCATCATGGAAGTGTGTCAGCACTGCATCCACAAGGAGTTTTGTTAACTGGAAATCTAGAAATTCCAGAATCTGTTGGTAAACGTCACTTAAACATGCAGGTCTGCAGCAATCGAAGGACCTGTGTGGTCATATAGTAGGTTCAAACGTCACTCCCTCCCCTTCTGTACTGGGCTTATGGGGTTAGCAGTGGCCCAGCTTTGTGGAGTCATAGAGCCTTCAAGAGTTTAGGCAAGAAGCCATAAGCTTGTAACGTCAACCTGTCATAAAACTGTTTACAGCTACAATCTTTCTTTACTGTAAACCTGCCATGAAGACTCGGCAATTTGGCAGGATAACAAGTGTGGAGGCAGATGTGAAACATCTGCAGCTTTATGCAAGATAATAATGTACATGTCTGGTGCTTTGCACTTGTTGAGGAATCTAGAGAGTTGACTTCTGGATGGATGAATATATACAAGTGAATGGGGAGAAATGACAAACAGGAAGAATGGGAAAGACCTGGATCAAACGTGAGCAGTAAAGGAGTAAGGAAGAGGGCACCATCCAGAAAACTGCATTTCTGAACCAACCAAAGGAACACACCTAAAGCAAAATCGCACATGGCTCTTCTCTGTTTAGGTTCCTGGGATGTTAATAGTTATCTAGCCCATGCCTTCAAGACTGCCAGTTGGTGATGACTAAGGACCTGGGCATTAGGGAGACATGCCCTTACGTTTGAGAGCGGTGCTTTGCAGCTAGGAGCACAGTGGTGTAGTTTTTATTTAATCAAAAAGATTTATTTAATCAAAAAGAAATGCATTGACTATTAAACATATGTTTACTAGGAAGTAAGTCCCACTATGTTCAATGAAGCTTACTTACCAGTTAAGTGTGTTCTGGATCGGAGTCTTTGAGTACAGTCATATGCATGTCTATTGAGAAGAATGTCTCACTGAGTCCAATGGGGCTTACCGTTATGAATAGAACTGCAGTCTTAGAGAGCCTCAGCAGTGGACTGATCTTCCAGTTTCAATGTATGCCAACTGGCTTTGTCATATAGGAAGATTACACACACACACACACTGTGGCAAAAAGGTAGAGCATCTTTAAGAGTTCCTGGATTACACAAATTACCTAAATTCACTTCAGTCTGGATTTAGGACTGGTTTCAGAATGGAATTAGTCTTAGAATCATAGATTTGTAGGTTTGGAAGGGATTCCAGGGGTCATTTAGTCCAACCCACTGCAGTGAAGGAACTGATTGCCCTGATGATGATCTTGTGAAGTGAAGATGGGGAAGTGTGACCATGTTACTCATATCGGATCTTTCAATGGCCTTTGATACTACTGACCCTGCAATTCTCCAAGATTGACTGTGTTTGATGGGTATTACAGCGATCCCCTTCCCACCTTTGCTTTTGACTTCCAGGTGTCTCTTGAAGACTTTGTATATGCTGACAGGCCTGTGCAGTTGTTCAAAACACTCCTGATTAGCCAGTCACTTTAATGATTATTTTCAACTGTTTTCAACTGTGTTTTATGTTTTATCATTGCACACCACCACAATGTTTTATGGCAGTGTATAAATACTTTTTCTCAATCAATCAGTCAGTCAGTCAGTCAGTCAGTCAGTCAGTCAGTCAGTCAGTCAAAAAGCTCAATGAAACGCTGGCCCAGAAATCTAGCAGATGATTTTATTTTATTTTTTAAAAGGAAAAGAATAGTATCAATTCAAAACTACTTTTCCAAGAATCTGTTCAACATACGTTAACCCTTTTAGTGTGGGAGTGAAGTGGGCCTCCTCCAGTTTTAATAAACTAAAATAAACATATCAAGAACTTGATCAAAAGTTTGAGAAATACAACCTCTGGCACGTAGCAGGGAGCAAGATGGCATGGAAGCAGGAACAGTGTCTAGGAAAGGTAAGAAATGAGGGTGGTGCCAAGCAGAGCTTCCAGAAAACAGTGATTTCAGAATTGTGCACAGCCCACTCTCCCACTCTCAAGGCTGCTATTCTCTCTGCCTCTAGAAAGGTGTTTTGTTTTGTTTTTAATACTATGGAACTGGTTATCCTCATGCATGCAATATTTTTTTACAGCATCCTGACAACATCACTGGCATTAAAATGCCAGGTGATATACCCCCTTCTCAATTTATTTCAGATTTACCCTGTCTGGTGAAATTTTTGCTAAATTAAAAAAACAAACTTTTGTGAATGACGATTTCGCAACACCTGAATATCTCATTTGCAATATTAAGCCTCTATCTGGAAGCACACTTCCTGGCTGTGGGCACGTTTTGCTGCTTAAAAACACAGCTAGGCCATTCTTTCTCTCAGTCTGAATTGAAGCTGATGGGGGGGGGGGGATGGCATACCCTCCAACATCCTGCTGATCAAAAGCAGGATGCTCATTTTTTAGTCCCGAGCTTTCACAGGAGCCAGCTGATTTGTGCATAAGCGCAAGACCAAAAACTAAGTGTCTTTTGTTCTGGTGCTCCGGTGCAAGCTAGCTGGCTCGAGCCAGAGCACTGGACCAAAAAACACTACGTTCCAGGATCCAATCAGAATTCAGAATGGCTTCTGTAATTCCTGGATGTCCCACTAAAGATGGGCACTGGCAGAGGAAGAGGAGTGCGGGGGGAGCGCTTGGCCCCCGCAGCACGATCCCAGTGGGGTGCCATCGTGGCTGCCCCCCCGCCCGTGCTGGGTGCCTCGCCCCCAGGATTCCTGCCCCGCCCCGCCCCTGTCTGCCCTCTGCCCCCCAGTGCTGGGACAGTTGAGGGGTATGAAACTGGAGTATTTCATAAGAAATAGCAAGACATGCACAGGGCAGATATGGTTTGTGGCTAACCTTGTCTTGTATGCTGTTTTGCAAATGAGCTGTGGGAGTACATTGGGCCTGCAGACCCACTCTTACACCATCAGATGCAGCACACACTTGCCTCTCCACTGGCCTCTTAACCAAACTTCATTCCCTTCTCTCCCAGTCTTCCAGCTGCATCAGACATTTCTGTCCAAATTAATTCTATCTTCCTTTAAAGCCCCAGCTTTAGGAAAGCAGGATAGAATATGCAGAAATTTAAACATGAATGCAAATTGATATTATCTAGAGTCTTCCCTCTGCTACCACTCTGGGTGCAGAATTTGGCCCACTTTTGATGCTGTGTACAGACGTCCTGTAGCTGTGGTTGATCCACCTTCCCCTTCTGCATGCTTAAGGGCCATGTGTAACTCAAAGGCTTGCATGGACTTACAGCACTACAAGAAGCCGATGTCTCCATTTTGAGTGTCTCACCATGCTGAATTTGGTCATTTGTGAGATGGTCTGCTCCTCCCTGACTTGCCATGCTGCTTCTCTGAGAAAGTCTCTTGTCCTTTTCTCCTACCCGAGGGGCTTTTCCCTCTATAAAAATATTTCCTCTTACTTTCTCCCCCGCCCTTCTACGATGGTGAAAAGGACGGGGGCTGTATTAGAACACACTGTAACAAACAGAACAGGGCACCAGCTGAACTCCTGCATAACTGTGAGCTTGTCAGCACCTTCAGCTGTAAGCCCAGCGCCAACAGGGCCCTGCCTTTGGAAAGAGCCAAGCCAGCTCCTAAAAATCTTTTTGTTGCTTCATTTCATATTTGAGAAAGGTAGAAGTAATTGAACTGAAAAGCAATGCAAGAGGAAGCCCGTGCCAAGCTGAGGAACAGTGGGGCATTAAACACACAATTGCCTCTTAAATTCCAAGACTCTGAGCACACATCAAAGCCTAGAGCTTTGGCTAAGCTGTCATTGGTCTTTTTCCAACTACGCTGCAGAGGCCTACAGAAATAGAGAATTTCACAACCCGGGATGAGCCCATTGCTTTTTAAAGCTACTTCTGGGATGCAATAAGTTGCTGCCATTCCTTGAACCAGTGCTATTTTTGTAGAAAAAGAGGTTCCGGAACTCACCATGAATACCACCCTTATTATCTTAGAATGGTAATGGCACCCACCTGAGAGGTGCCAGAACTGAGGTCCGGTGAGTTCCCACTGAAAAATGCCCTGTCTTGGACAAATGTACAAATGCGAGTGGTGAGCCTGGTGGACCTACAGAATGAGATTTCATATAGACTTTATAAATGTTGGCAGTGGCGTAGCGTGGGTTGTCAGCACCCGGGGCAAGGCAAGTAATTTGCATCCCCTAACCCGTGGATTTGCGCCCCCTAACCCGTGGATTTGCGCCCCCTAACCCTAACCCCCAGATGTTGCGCCCGGTGCGGCCGGCCCCCCCTGCACCCCCCACGCTACGCCACTGAATGTTGGTAGATAGGGGGAATATTGTATATTTCAGTAGAGGAAGGGATGTAGCTGTGTAGTAGGGCATCTGCTTTGCATGCAAAGGCCACATGTTTAACTCCTGGCATTGCCAGGTAGGAATGGGAATGTACCCTACCTGAAGCTCTGGAGAGCTGTTGCCAGTCAGCATAGAAAATACTGACCTAGATGATTTACTGGTCTGACTTAGTACATGGCAGCTTCCTAGGTTGTTCCTACAAAGGAAAACCCTGCAATTGTGACTTTATTCAATTCCTGGAATAGCCAGACTAGCTTCCTGGTGAGATAATGGCCCTCAATGTATGGGCCATTAAGGCAACAAAGGAAGTGGTTTTGTTCCATATGACAAATGGGTGGGCTCCACTCTCTCAACTCACTGGTAGTTAGAAAGATAAAGGCCAGAGTTGAGAGTTTTGTGTGTGAGTTAGAAGCTGGCAGGAAGCCTGGGAGAGTCAGAGCCATGCATGATTTATGCTGGTAGCCAAGGCTGTGGGTGTGGGTGTAGGCTCAAGTTGTATATATGTGTAAATAAGCCATATAGCCTGAAGACACCACAGTCTCTGTTGTCCCTCATTCTGAACCCTAGACTCTCACATCACTGGGAAATTGGGGCGGAGTGCAACATTATGTGGGCAATGTGATTGGCTACCAAGGGCACAAACTGTATCGGCTCATCAACAGCACGAAGGAGAAGCACCACTTACCTTCCCAAGTAATTTGGCAATTTTAGTCATACCAGCAAAATTGGCCAGCTTTCTTTTGCTGCTTTAGTTAGCATTAACGGTGCGGGGGTGGAGGCACCTTCGCACAAAATGCCTTTCCACATAGTTACTGTAAGTGTATGGTGGCCAGATGCAAAAGAGAAGGTAAAGCAGAGGAGGAAGGAGGACATCAATATGAAATCAACCACAGAGGAAGTCTCCATGGTGAACTGTTGTTTATTAGGCCCAGCACATTTGCAGTGCAGGCCGTCCATCAAGCATTAAGCCCTCATAGAGTGTAATTAAATAAATATACAGTTTTGTTCCAGAAGTGCCACCACATACTTTGAATCTCTGGGTGGAGAGTGAATGGGCACTGGGCAGCCCTCACAGAAATGGAATACCTTGCTGCTGTTAAACACTACCAACACACAGTTAATGCTAGACCCCTTCTGTGCAATAATAAGTAGATATTTATCTAGTAGCACACTCATGATATTGGTCACATCACCCGTCACCTATCTTCAGTGGGGGTACCTGTCACAGGCACCTCCAAATTCTCACTATTTTGCAGGTGGGATTCATACACTTACTGGAACCTTAGGCGTCCACATTTGATAGTGGATTCAAGTGTTCTGTCGCCTTTGCACAACAAATCCACTTTTAAAAGAACCAGACTTTTTGCGGTTTGGAAAGTGACAGGGAAATACATTAAAGAGCGTAGAAAGAACAAATGAGTAACAGAAAGATATATAAACATTTCACAAGCCAGTCAGGATGAATGCAGAGTGAATGCTCATTTTCAAATAACCACCCTGTAAACAAATCAGAACAAATCCTCAGGAAAGACCGGACATAGGCTAAGTACCAGAAAGCTTTGTGCAAACACATCAGTATGAATGTTCAGTAAATAGGTCAACTGGAAGGGCCCAAAGAGTCATTACTCAAAATGTGTTCGTCATAATAAACATTTCTCTTCCTTAGCAAACATGGGGCAGCCATATCTCTACTGCAAATGAGGGGAATTTGGCTGATATAACTTGTCATGCTGGGAAAAACTGATACCCAAACTCCCTCACCCACTCCTAATATACAACTTTTAAAGTTACCAGAACCTTATTTTTCTTTACCACTTATCACCCTGTGTGATGAGTAAAAAAAGAAAGAAAGAAGGATTTCATTGTATGATGACAGACTGCCCATACAGCCACACCATCAGAGGAGCATGCAATGCATTTGCTATGTGCTGATTTTTGACCATGTGGTTCAGTCTTGACAGGTTAACATGGAACCGGCAAATTGGGTGGGATGCGTGTCTCTTTATATAAGGAAGGGCAGCAGAAGGCGTGTGCCACAATTGGTTAGAGCTGCATGGAGTTTCAGCCGCTGAATTTGGCTCCCAGTTCACCTGGCACCCCCTCGTCTTTTAACGCAGCACCACTATTCCCCGACGCATCACGCTGCAATTTCCGCATGTTCTGAGATGACATAACCACATCCCAAATGAGTTCCGGATTACATTTCATCCAGCAAATGCTTCAGAGACTGAGAACATTGTGTGCATTTCATTAAAGGGAAGGACTGCCTTTTCAAGACCACCGTCACCCTCACACATTGTATTCCCTGTCTTCTTCCAAGTGACTCCATTGAGCTGGACTCCGTACAACATAACACATTGCAGTCACGTTAGAATGCAAAACATATGAGGAGATACTGGAGGAATTAGGCATCTTTAGCCTAGAGGAGAGATTACGAAGGGTGGGGTGGTGATGGGACATGTGATAACAGCTTTCAGATGCTGACAAAGCTGCTATGCCCAGGAGAGAGAACACCTCTTCTCTGCTCAGAACTTCTCTGCAACAAGCAAGGGACAGGGCTGGACTGGAATGGTTTTTGATCTACGCCTCAGACATAGAAGAGGACCAAGTGTCTATAAGGGTTGCTTTGCCAGCCCATCTGTACCAGAGGGGCAAAACTGTGTGTGATGTTGTTCACATTTTTAAGACCTTGTATGACTGCTGTTCTTTTTAATTAAACTGTGGTTATTTAAGAAAAGAAAAGAAAGTGAATATGTGGTACAGCCTCTTTTGGCAAGTTTATCTTTGTATGCTTCCCTGAGTATACATTATTGAACTTACTTCTGGATAAATGTGCAATAGGCTTGAATTGAAAGTGGTTTACTAGAAATACGTTATTCATATGTGTACTTGAATGCACAATGGCAAGACTGAAGTGTAACAAAGATTCTGGACTTCCAGTGTCATAAATGCACATGTAAAATCTGCCCAGATCACCTACGGAGCTGTGAAGATCCAGATGAATTAACATGAAATGCTCCACAGAAGTTTTCATCAGAGTAAGGAAGGAATGCATGAGAACTACACCTATTAAAAAGGGAAAAAGAAGAATTCACAATGCTTTTCTTACTAAGCATCTAGCTGAAACTGAAGGGAGATAAGAGAGAAGGCTGCCCCAAAACTCTGAATTATTCTCTACTATCTGGGCAAGTTAATGACCACTTTCATTGGACTTTAACAAAACAAAACCAGATGAAATGTGCATTGAATTGCAGCAGCCTGAGTCTTCTTTGCTTTCTCTAGTTCAGTTAGAGACCAGCAAAAAAGCATTTGCTAATGAGATACTTTGTAGTATCTGCTAATGTGGACAAGAAGTGAGGGAAGCTCACTTTTATGAACATTTTCATGCCTCCAGAAAGAGACTTCTTTTTGGAGAGAATATCTCAGAAGGGGCAGAGCTCTGAAGGCCACAAACCTTTTCATTATAATGCAGCATATCCTACTGCCAAGGTCAGCGAACCCTCTTTTCCCACACTGCACTGCAAGAAAGCTGTCATGGTGTACCCCAGGTACAGCAGAGCAATTCAGGCAATGCTGCTATTGCAAAGGCTGCATAGTTGTCTCAACCTCCCCCACCCCCATGTAATATAAGGACAAATAATTAGTTTTAATTTAATTGTCTATGTGGCACTGTGGCATCATGCCTTTCAATATGTGATCCCTGATAGGTTGAGGTCAAGTGTTCCTTAAAAATGGTGTTGAAGCATCAGAATATTGGAGATGGAAAACTAGGCCTGGCATCTGTTTCTCAATGGCGAATTCTGACCAGGTTTTGCAAGAGCTAAGGGTTTTACTTTTCTTTTTAATTTTTCTATGGTAGAAGAACAAAGAATTATTTTTTAAATAAAATAAAATAAAATAAAAACATATATGGCTTTTGCAGCTTGCTTCCCCACCCCTCTAGCCAAGTCTTAGGTCAAAGCAAATTCATTTTTCCTTTGCTAGTTGGAGGCCTTCTTGTCATCCATAGAAGTGACACTAGCAGTGATGGTGCTGGGGGTTTACGTGGATGGTTGGGACCCCCGTACCCCTCTCTACTTGAGCCCAGAATTCTCTGAAGTTCAGGTATGATTTGGAATGGCCCTGTTTTTAGCCTTCCATTGTGTGCCTCCCCTGCTGTCTCTTTCCCCAAGCTTACATAGGAATTGGTCTTGTAGAAACCACAGGCCTCAGGCTGGATACTTGTTAAGTTTGAAATGAGGTAGCAGAGGAGCTGGTCCACTCATGAGGCAGACTGAGGCAGCTGCCTCAGGCAGCAGAATCCAGGGGGTCGCAGCTATGGGCACCACCACTGGAGAAGCAAGAAGTAGCAGCTTCTGGGTTGTGGTGGGATAGCACAATAGCCCCATGGAATCTTATGAAATTTTGGGGGGATCTTGCAGGTTCTCATGGGACTCTTGCAAGATCATGATGGAACCCTGAAGTCACCACCACACAAGCTAGGTAAGTGGGGCTTTAGCAGGGACACAGGTCAGCACTTACCCATTTTGCCTCAGGTGGTAAAATAGGCTGGCCCACCCCTGAGCTGCCCGCAATACATGCATGCAGGATAGGCTTTGATGCTACTATAAGGATGGTGGTCACTTATTGAATCAAGGGTTTGAAGAGATAGAAATAGGAGCCCTTTCGTTCCACATGCAGAATGAATGTGTGAGGGGTGAAGCTGAAAAAGAGCGCCTGGCCCTTTGCACATAGGCAGTGTCCAAGAAATAAAATATTATTTGTAATAACAATCATAACTAGATCTGTGCAAGATTGTTGTCATGTCCCCAGAACTGTTTTGCATCGCACTTACTTTATCCATTCAGCAAATTTATGAAATTCCTTACACTCTGCCATGGAAAATGTCGTATTTGCAAAATGCTGACAAACAGGGAATTCGGAGCCATGCAGCCCAGCCCTTAGGCAAAGCCCATCACCATATAAAATGGAACTATATTAACGCAAGTAACAAGGACAGCTGGGTTTGTATTATAGTCGTTTAGAAGTGGTGTGCATTAAAAAAAAAAAGGGCCTTTCCAACAGAAATCATACTGAAATAAAAAACATTCTATAAGAAAAAGTGTGACAATAGCCTCCAAGTGTAAAATACAAACAAAGAACAGACCCACAACCACACAAGTTTGGCTCCCAACTACCCAAGCTGATGTACAGTATGGATCTAAGCATACTTAAGAAGTGAGTCCCGTTGAGTTCAGAGGGGCTTACCCCACCAGTAAGCATGCTTAGGATTGTAGCCCATGCTTGTTTAACTTAGAAATAAGTTCCACATTAGCCCATCTCATACACAGATGATTTGTGATCATGAAGGAAATTAACCCCTTCCTCCATGTCCAATTCCTCTAACAGCAAAGTTCTGCAAATACTTTATATGTTCAGAGGAAGGAACACAAATTGGGTTGGATGAGAGGAGATGCCATGATGAGATCCATGTTGATGGCAGAGCTGTTGTTTCCAGGGTGTGGTTTGGGGAGTGCAAGTAACTGTGGCTATGTGTTCAAGTCTCTGGGCTATTGTTGCCCATGAGAGAGGCTGCAAACACAAATATATATGAACCCAACAGTAGATTTGAGATCACTGCATATCCGGGTCATCCTGTGATTCATTTCTTAGTAGTTATTCCTTAGAATATTAGCAAGTTTAGGAAAGGTGTGGTGTGTTTGTGTGTGTGTGTGTGTGTGTGTGTGAGAGAGAGAGAGAGAGAGAGAGAGAGAAGGAGGCTTTGTGTATGGTTTTGTTCGGGGAGCTTAACTGAAGGCAGTAGTCATAGGTGTGAGACTGAATCGCCTGAGTCAATAAAGAGGCACAGAATGCCTTGAGATAGGTATATAAAAAGCCAAATTATATCCTGGTTTCCTTGTCTTAACCTGTTTGTATTGCACAACCCTTTTGTTTTCATGATGTTTGAATTGCCTATTACTGTAATTAATTGTTTTTGAAGTCTGTTTTGTAAGCTAATATGAATTTATATATATAAAAAGTGGGATAGAAATGTCTAAGTAATAGTGGAATTCTATTCATGTCTACTTAGTAGAACTAAGTGCAACTAAATTTAGTGGGACTTACTCCAGGGAAGGGTGCAAAGGACTGCAGCCTAGAAAAGCATCAGATCCAGGCAATCATCTCTCTCCATCCCCTCTCTCCATCCCCTCCCTTTTTGGGTTGCAGATGAGGAACCTGTGGCCCTACACATGTTGTGGGTCTCCATCAGCTTCAGCATGTCCAACAACATCTGGCAGTCCATGTATACAATTTCCCCATTCCTGTTTCAGACCAGCCACAGTATGGGTGAGCAGAGTTGCAGGTCAGATTACCTGCGCCATTAAGCTTAGATTTATATGTACACTGATTTAGTTACTTATTTACGTGTGTGTGTGTGTGTGTGTGTGTGTGTGTGTACAGCCTTTCAGCAGACAACTCTGTCATGGTGGCTTGCATAATAACAATATAAAATTACAGCTTCAACAATGGTAAAATGAAAAATAGAATAAAATTAATGGAATAAACATACAAAACAGAACAGTTTCTCTACAGCATCAACAGCATTAATAAGGCAACAATACTGAAAAGCTCACACCCTAACCCTGAATCATTAGCTAAAAGAAATACAAAGAAGGAAATATTCTTCATGCACAGATCACCTGAAACAATAAATATGTCTATAAGGATCTTCTAAAGGGCTGGTATGTGGTAGCTTTCCAGAGGTCAGTAGACAATGAATTCCATAGTCATGGGGTCACCACAAAAAAGGCCTTCTCCCCAGCAGTTCTGCTGATCAGGCTGCAGAGCAAACAAAGAGGGGTGATATTAATGTGTGGCCGGGCCTGCACTCCTTCATATAACTCAGACCTAGGGATGTGCAAACCTGTTATCTTTGGTTTCTCTCAATTTCTCATGTTTCATTGATCCACATTCCCAAATCAGTTTGTGATTTCTTTTTTATTTCTTTTTGAACTGTTCCCGAGATGATTCATTTTTTGTTCACCCTCATTGATCCCCAAATCATATAATTTAAAGAAGCAACATCCCAGGCTCTCTCTTTTTAAATGCCAACCTCAAAGCTTGATATTTGAAAAGGGAAACATCACGAAAGCAATGGCCCTTTTGCCACAACTGTCTGAGCTCGCAGCGTTCAAGACACCAGCTGCCTCGACAGAGTTAAGGCAGTTCCAGATAAGTTCATTGCCATCTGCGTGGCTCCAAAGAGTGGCTTTAAATATTTCTAATGATACGGAGTGCCAGACTCGCTGGAGCCAGCTTTTCCAGAAAATCCTGCTGCATGCAGACTGCATGAACTATATAATTTGCTACTAGTCTTTTTTAATCTGAAGTCAATATCTATAAAGCCAGTGGCGTGGGGCATGGGGGGGGGGGAGGAGTGGGAAGGAAGTCCTTTGGAGTCAATATGAAATCAGTTGGCTTGCTTGAACTGCCACTTTAAAGAACAGATTTCTAAAGAATAAAGGTCAGAAGGGAAGAAACAGCCTGAACGTTCAGAATTAATTTTATTAGTTTAACAGAATTTGTACAGCGCTTCACTATAAATAAAACCTCTAAGTGGTTTGCAAAGGACAGAATGACCCTACTGATGAGGCTGCAATGATTCTCTCCTAGCCCCACATCTTTTAACATTTGATAGTAGTTGGACGCTGGGTATATTTGGGTATATTTATGTGGGTTTTTATTTACGTTATTTCCCCCCGGCACACTTGAATAGGAAAAGAACCCAGCATGGAAATAATAGGGCATATGCAAAACCATTGCTTTGTTGGCTCTGAAAGTGTGCTGGATCCATATGGTCCCAGGAGAACCGCAGAGATAAGCTCGAAACCACTGCTCTTGGAGAAGAAAATAATGCCATCCCTGCAGAAGGTGGCCTGCCTTGATTATAGGGCTCAAAACATCCCCTTAACAGAGGATGATTCTTGCACCAAGTTCAAAGTTGTTGAATTCAGTGTAAGGAACAGGATTCTTCTGTTTTAAATGGCTGGGAGAACTCTGGCAGGCATAGTCCTTTCTGCTGCCGTGCCAGAAAATAAAGGGGTTTCAGAAAGCTCAGGCTTTGTCCCCTCACTCTCAATACCTGCAACCATGCTACCAAAGGGAAAGGAGGATCCAGTTTAATTTTTGGTTTTCAGCTACTTCAGGATACCCACCCCTTGGTGCAGCAAGTTGCCCATCCCTGTGTGATTGGTGTCCAGGACTTGAACTAAAAATATCCATATTAAAAATCTGCACAAGTGAAAAATCTCTTCTCCATTCCAAGCCACAGATGAGCTTTGAAGGGAATAATTTCAGTTCGTATTGCTTCTGAGCCAGGCAGATTGGTATTCAGAATACCATAATTAAGAGTTTGGGCATCATGACTGCTTCAGATCCATATACACATTCCCATTCTCATCAGCAATGCATACAGGAGTCTGCTTATACCTGTTGACCTCTCTTGCTGAACTGATGCAAGATACAGGTAGGTAGCTGTGTTGGTCTGCCGTAGTCAAAACAAAATTAAAAAATTCCTTCCAGTATCACCTTAGAGACCAACTAAGTTTGTTATTGGTATGAGCTTTTGTGTGCATGCACACTTCTTCAGATACCTTGCACACGAAAGCTCATACCAATAACAAATTTAGTTGGTCTCTAAGGTGCTACTGGAAGGATTTTTTTTATTTTGATGCAAAATAGTCATTAAAAGCCAGTAGCACTTATTTCCTATCTTTTTAAATTTAAATAATGAGGTCATCATAAAAATCTGGAAAACCTTAAAATTCAGCCCTCTTCTTAATTCTGCTTTGTAGAAAAGAATTAGTACATCCATTTCAATACATGTTTTCATGTGCATTTTAGATGATTAGCCTACATTTTCTCAAGCACCCACAGTATCGTAAGGAGCAAAAAGGGCTGCACCACCATGCTGTCAAAGACAGAGGTACTTATCCCATGCTTGCAATATATGTAACCAATTTATGTAAACCAACATTTGCCCCACTGCTTTTCTCTGGGAAAACTAGCTCTGAATTGGAACAAGCTGAAATTGAGTTAAACCTATTAAATCATAGGTTTTTCTGGGGAAAGTGGTGAGGCAAAGGGAATACCACTTAGACCTGTGCCTAAAAAGCAGGGTGCAAGCAGAAAACTACTAGAGAAGTTTCTAGAGAAGTATGGGCGAGCCCTAAGTTTTTAATGACTAATGTAGCAAGAGTATCCAATGCATTTCAAGCCAACCAAAGAGACTCTCCATCATCAGGGCATTTTAGAATGTGTACAATAGCTATGAGACTGCTGAACAGTTGAGATGTAAATTTCTTCACAGTCATTCTTATTTTTATTTTATGTTAGCGGTTTCCCCCAGTTCTGCTACTTGAGACCCTTTTAAATTGAGATGTTAGGGTCTGAACCTGAAGCTTCCTACATCTAGGCACATTGAGCAGATCAGCACCACACATTTAAAGTACTGTATCTTATTCCTCCACCCCACCCTGAATCCTGGGAATGGTAGTTTGTTAATAATGCTGGGAATCATAGCCCTGTGAGACTAAAACTACAGCTCCCAAGGTTCTTGCAAGGGAAGTCAGGTGCTTTAAATGTGCACAGGATGTGCTTTCAATGTATGGTGTGGCTCTGCTCTGGGTTATGGGTCCTGCTGCCCTTCCATATTTTCCTTCTCTCCATTTGTTCTTGATAAACTATTCCAAATGTTATCAAAAGCACAGGCCATGGCGAATGGTGCAAACGAAATGAATTTGTGTCAGTTGCCACAATTTGGCCCAGAAAGCCATATTCGAAACTTTATGCTGTATGGTAGAACACACTGAAATTTTCCTGAATGACTAGCTTTCTTTCTTTCTTTCTTTCTTTCTTTCTTTCTTTCTTTCTTTCTTTCTTTCTTTCTGGCAAGGGCATATAAATGCATCAGCCAAAGCAAAACCAGAACTCAGATGCACAGAGTAAGCTTCCGAAAGCCTGTCTCCGTTGCCGCCATTGGCGGTGTGGGCCATGTGTTTATTAATGGTATTGATCTTGGCAGGATCTGGGAAGACGCCCTTGTGAAGAAATGATGTGGCTGGGGCCTTGCACCTGGGACTATAACAAGTCACAGTTGGATGGCCTTGTGCTTTCAAAACCAGCCTGCTGAAAGCCAGTTAAACACATCCTCCAGGCAATTTAAATGTTCCTGGAAAGTTCTCCCAATAACAATCACATCATCCAGATAAACCCAACATGTGGCCCACTGAATATCTGCCAAAATCAAATCCATTAGCCTTTGAAAAGTGCAGGGGGAATTGCGGAGACTAAAAGGCGTCATGCTGAACTCACGGAACAAGACAAGGAATCTTTGGACAACCCTTTGGATGTCTCTCTACTTTCCGGAAGCCAATGGCTAAGTCCAAGGTAAAATAATCACACATCTATATAACTGAGCGTGTGTCATAGATGCAGAGTAATGGGGCATGCAGCTCCCTGGTGAGTATGTCACTATTTGTATGGCTTTTGCATGGATCCAATTTAACATTCTGTGCAAACCTTAGATCTGCAAATCAGGTATAGTCTAGCAACAGCAGTGCACATGCTCTTTACATTATTAAGCCATTTTATTTGAGACATTAAACTAGGCTAATCAAAAGGATATTTTCACTTAAAGATGCAAATTGATACATGTTTATTGTTTGGAAAGTATTAATACAGTGGTACCTCAGGTTACAGACACTCCAGGTTACAAACTCCTCTAACCCGGAAGTAGTATCTCAGGATGAGAACGGAAATCATGCGGCAGCAGGAGGCCCCATCAGCTAAAGTGGTTTCAGGTTAAGGACAGACCTCCGGAACGAATTAAGTTCTTAACCCAAGGTACCACTGCAATTTCATGTAATATTGAGGTCACATACAAATGGTCTCTGCACGAATATTTCTGTTACCCTCTCATCTCCTGTGAGTGTCTGAGGGCCCTGCTCTTGCCACTCCCCTGTGAGTGTCTGAGGGCCCTGCTCTTGCCACTTCCACCTGGCCCAGGGCGGGACCTGAAGCCTCACAAGGACTGCTCCTGCCACTTACTATCTGGCCCAGGTGGGGCCTCACAGGGACGGTTGTTGCCACTGATGCTGCTACTGCCCAGGACGACCCGGAGGGGTGCAGAGTTCTTTTTAACATGTTTTAAAATGTTCCTTTCCCTTTAGATTTTTATATATGGGGGTGGGATGGATGTTTGGGTGGGCTTGGGAATTTGTTAGATTTCGATGAATTTGTAATTTTTGCAGTTTTTATTTGTATTGTTTTATTGTTTTCTGGGTCGTTTTTGTTTTTTGTTTTTATTGTTTTAAGGTTTTATTGTTTTAGGCTGTGAAAGAATAACATTAATTGCCATCAATGGAGGCTACTATGAGGCTTGGGATTGCTACCGTGGAGGGGCGAGGGAGGTATGTCGGTGGGGGCAGATGTTATAGGTAAAGGGGATCGAGATATGGATATGCTCGTACCCCTTCCAATCTGCACCTCATCCCGAGGGACGAGGGGAGGGTGAGCAAGGATTACTCACGTCTGTCACTGGTGCTGTGCAATGCCAGGTCTATAGGCAACAAAACCGCCACCCTGCGAGATTTCTTTATCTCGCAGGGGGTCGACCTGGCTTGTGTGACAGAGACCTGGGTGCGCGAAGGGGCAACAGTTACCTTACGAGAGATGGTGCCCCCGGGTTTCTCTGTCCTCCACCAGTCCCGGACTGTGGGCCAGGGGGGAGGGGTGGCATTATTAATCCGGGAAGATTGTCCTTTCAGGGCTCTACCATCGCCATCGATCCCTGGCATTGAATGTGTTGGCCTAGTGTGGGGCTCCGAGGAGAGCTTGGCTGTCTGGCTGGTGTACCGGCCACCTAGCGCACCAGCAGCCACCCTGTCAGGCCTATTGGAGGCGGTGGCCGGCTGGGCCTTGGAGTTCCCTAACCTATTGGTATTGGGGGACTTCAACATCCATGCTGATGCCACTCCCTCCTCACAGGCTCTGGACATGGTGTCTTCCATGGCAACACTAGGGCTCTCCCAGTTTGTTTTGGGCCCCACACATCAAGCAGGCCACACGCTGGATTTGATCTTTGGTGTAGGTATAGATGTGATCATGTCTCCTTCGATGAAGGTGCCATGGTCTGATCACTACGCTCTGAAAGCCAGGATTGACTTTCCACCCCCACCCTGCTTAGGTGGCGAGCTGATTTGGGCTCGCCTGCAGAGGCTGATGGACCCTGATAGATTCCGCCAAGCCTTGCGGGACCTTGCTCCCCCTGGCGACTCATTGACTGAGCTTGTTGAGGGCTGGAATATCCAGCTCCTGGCAGCCATCAATGAGATCGCACCGAAGCGCCCTCTGCGACCCCGCAGAAACCGGGCTCCCTGGTTTACCGAGGAGCTCCGGAAAATGAAGCAGGACCTCAGATGGCTAGAGCGAGTATGGCGGGGTGCCTGTGACGGAGCCTCAAGAACATCTTATAGGGCTTTTATGAAAACCTACGAGATGGCGGTGAAGGCTTCTAAGAAGTCTTACTTCTCGGCCTCCATTGCATTCGCTAGCTCTCGCCCGGCGCAATTATTTAGTATAATCAGGTCTTTAACGTCCCTTGAGGGACAGCCAAATTTAAATAACAATTTGTCACACAGCTGTGAGGCATTTGCGAGCTTTTTTGCAGAGAAGGTCTTGTTGCTCCGCCATGACCTCCCTGCCAATTTGGATACAATAAAGGAACTGGAGGCCCCTCGACTGTCCTCGGGTTCAGTATTGGACCACTTTGACTGGATATCCCCAGCCGATGTGGACAGACTCCTCCGAGCTGGAAAGCCCACCACCTGTCCTCTCGACCCGTGCCCGTCTTGGCTGATTAGAGCGTGTCCAGACGAGGTACGGGCCCTCCTGGGGGATATCATCAATTTGTCCCTTGGCACGGGGACATTCCCAGGGGAACTGAAGGAGGCAGTGGTGCGCCCTCTCTTAAAGAAAACATCATTAGATCCTTTAGATCTATCCAATTACCGCCCAGTTTCGAATCTTCTGTTCCTGGGTAAGGTGATTGAGAGAGCGGTTGCTGAACAGCTTGGTGGGTTTCTGGATGAAACATAGGCTCTGGATCCATTCCAGTCCGGCTTCCACGCTGGTCATGGGACCGAGATGGCTCTGGTTGCCCTAACAGATGATCTTCGTAGACAGCTGGATTGAGGCGGGTCGGGGCTGCTGATTCTTCTAGATCTGTCAGCAGCTTTTGACATGGTCGATCACGAACTTCTGGACCACCGCCTTGCCAACGTGGGGATCCAGGGCACAGTCCTTCAATGGCTGCGCTCGTTTCTCTCTGGTCGGGGACAGAGGGTGGTGCTTGGGGGGGAATTGTCATCACGCCACTCCTTGGTGTGTGGAGTACCTCAGGGTGCGATACTCTCCCCGATGCTTTTCAACATCTTTATGTGCCCCCTCGCCCAGCTTGTCCGGAGTTTTGGGCTGGGTTGCCATCAGTATGCCGATGACACCCAACTCTATCTGTTGATGGATGGCCATCCTGACTCGGCCCCAGACACACTGACCAGATGTCTGGAAGCTGTGCCTGGATGGTTACATGGGAGCCGGTTGAAGCTAAATCCTTTGAAGACAGAGGTCCTGTGGCTGGGACGGGACAATATGGGATGGGGGGGCAACTCCCATCTCTTGTGGGGGCGCAATTAGTGCCAGCACCGTCCGTTAAGAGTTTGGGTGTAATCTTCGACACCTCCCTTTCCATGGAGGCGCAGATTGCAGCTATAACAAAGGCGGCATTTTTCCATCTCCGCCAAGCTAAGCAGTTGGCTCCTTACCTCTCTCGCCCTGACCTAGCCACTGTGAACCACGTGACAGTCACCTCCAGACTGGATTATTGTAACTCGCTCTACGTGGTGCTGCCCTTGAGACTGAGCCAGAAATTCCAGCGCGTGCAGAATGCTGCAGCGAGACTCCTTACGGGGTCTTCGCTGCGAGATCACATTCACCTGGTGCTATACCAGCTGCACTGGCTCCCGGTGGAGTACAGGATCAGGTTTAAGGTGCTGGTTTTAACCTTTAAAGCCCTATACGGCCTAGCCTTCTGGGAGATGATTTACAATGAGTTAAAAAAGGTATTTAGGTATACCTTTCCCAAGAAACCGGAGGCCTTTCTTCTGGGCATTGTGGACCAGAAAGTGTTAAAGAAGGATAGAATTTTCTTTATGTATGCTACTACAGCAGCAAGAATTCTTATCGCAAAGCATTGGAAGACACAAGATTTACCCACACTGGAGGAATGGCAGATGCAGTTGATGGACTATATGGAACTGGCCGAAATGACTGGCAGAATCCGAGACTTGGGAGAAGAAACAATGGAAGAGGACTGGAAAAAATTTAAGGACTATTTGCAAAAACATTATAAGTTGTATGAATGTTAAGAAAATGCACGATTTAGGAAATTTTAGCTTCAGCAACTTTAATAGGTGAAATGAAAATTAAGGTATAAGAATTAAGAGGTGGAATTATGAAATAATTTTATTATGTTTAATTTAAATATATAAGAATTGGGATATAACATTCTGAACTTAGAAACATGATAAATCGAAAGATACAGTAAGTTATGAAATAAGGTAACAAATTGCTGATGTTTGTATTACAAAGAATGCAGGGTTTGGAGGATGCGGGGAAGTCCAGTTAGTTTGTTAAAAAATATTAAGAAAAGTTGAAATTTTTTTTGTTTTTTTATGTTTTTTCTTTTTTTCTCTCTATTTTTTCTTTCTTTTTTCTGTATGACCTGGATTATAAGAAAAGAAACTCAATAAAAAATATTTAAAAAAAATATAAAAAAATAAAGCCCTATACGGCCTAGGACCCTCATACCTACGGGACTGCCTCTCCTGGTATGCCCCACAGAGAAACTTACGGTCTTCAAATAAAAACATCTTGAAGGTCCCAGGCCACAGAGAAGTTAGGCTGGCCTCATCTAGAGCCAGGGCTTTTTGGGCTGTGGCTCTGACCTGGTGGAACACTCTGTCACAAGAGACTAGGGCCCTGTGGGACTTGACATCTTTCCGCAGGGCCTGCAAGACAGAGCTGTTCCGCCAGGCCAGGGCACAGCCTGACTTCCTCCCTCGGCAATCTTCACGGAGCTCTGGCCCAATGGTGGCCAGTGGCTTGAATTTAATTAATTTTATAATGAATGATTTTAGAGTGTTGTTTGTGTTGTACTTTTGTACTGTTTTATTGTTGTTAGCCGCCCTGAGCCCGGCTTCGGCTGGGGAGGGCGGGATATTAATAATAATAATAATAATAATAATAATAATAATAATAATAATCTGGTTTTCCAGATGAGTTTAGTACATTCATCAAGAATGTGGCTTCTTATAAATAATGGTATTGGTGAAGCTAATAATCTTCTTTCCAATTCTAAAAGAGCCATCTTTCCTTCTCCTCGTATCGTAGCACCTACATGGAATGTTTGGGGTACTGTGATGGCTCTAACACTATGATATCCAGGGTGGAGCCCTCTCAGGCTAGGAATGGGGGGCGGGAAATATGATTGCATAAATTTGTTTCTTTGTTTCAGTTCTCCCAATTACGTTTAAACTCAGACTTGAACCGGCATTCTCATAGGGGGAGCGGAATCTGCAGAGTGAGTCATAACTCATCAGATGACTCAGGCTACCTGGTCTCCCCTTAGAATGTAGTCAAACAAGTTCCTCATCCTCCCTCATATTTATTTCTTTAAAACTGTTGAATACCACTTTCCATCACTAGCTGACCTCCAAAGCAATTTCCTTCTATCAAAAAAGCAATAATAAAAAGTCATAGTAATTCAATTTAAATAATAAAATGAAATGACGATGATATAGTTAGAGTTCAACAAGCAATACAACTATATGGGAAGGAAGCCCAAACGTTGTCCTTGGAATTCCAGCTACCTATTGGCTGCTGGTAGACCCTCCCTTCTCTTCCTGCAAGGGAAAAACCCAGTAGCTGCCTCATGGCTGAGAGAAGGTAGTCCACCATGTTGCAATGTGAAAGGGAAGCTACCTGAGTTTTTCTCCTGCCCAGGCTTGTGAGGCCTTATCTCAGGCTGGCTGGGTGGTTTGGACCTGTGCTCCATTATACACAGGCATTGAAAGTTCAAATTCTCACTGCTCTTCCTATTCTCTTCTCATTGTAGCCCAAAGTTAATATATAGCCAAGTAAATAAAGGATTATTTATTGCTTATTTAACCATCCAATTACTCAAACCTTGGGAAATTTGGAAGGCCCCAGAGAATTTGGATGAGAGTGTTCAATAGCTTGTTAAGTGGCACATAATGTCCTCCATCTCATATAGTTTATGAATCTGTTGCCCCACACAGGTTATTAAAAAAGGAGAAATGCTAATGTACCTAACTTTCTAAAGCACATCACATTTGCAATAAATTTTAAATAATGGCATATATAGCACAACAAAAGCCCTTTGAACAAGCAGCCTTTCCACCTCCTTCCATTTTGGTAGCAATGATTTGGAAACTTTCACTATGTTTTGAGAAAAACAAACTACCCAAAAAGCAACCACACACATACTCACCTGACAGTTCTCTGTAATAACTTACCTGATAAAAATCTCCCTCTGTCGCCAGCTTGTCAGGCATTCAAACACAACGGAATGTTGGCACAACTAAAAATGGACAAGATGTCATTCTCCATGCCCTCCCTCCTTCTTTCCCTCCCTCCTACATCTTTTCTAATATCTGCCAGTGCAAGGAAGCTGGTTTCAGAAAAAATTAAATGCTGCTCTCTGCCAGTCAACTGACCGTTAGGGGAGCCATGATCAAGCACACACAAAGGAATACTTGACAGCAGTTTCAAAACTGGTTCCAGTACAGACTTCATGATAGCAGACCTCATGTGGTGGTTCCTGATTTCAGCACAAGGGGTGGGACGTTTTGTCCAAAAACTCCATCATGTGATATTTTGAGCTCCCACCACATGCCTTTGTCTTGTGTGCATTTGAGAGTCTTTCACATCCTAAGTTAGGTGTAGGGAAGTTGTGACCCTCTAGATGTTGTCACATTACAGCACCCCCAGCCCTAACCATAAGTCATGCTGACAGTGGGTATTGGGAGCCGGAGTTCCCAACAGCACTTGGAGGACTAACAGCCGTACATAGATAGGATGTTATGATGATTGCCTTAGGAAGGGCCATAGCTTAGTGCTACAGCAAAAGGCCTCCAAGTAGGTCAAGGAAACTCTTTTGAAAACACTGCCAGTCAGGGTAGACAATGCTGAGTTAGAAGGACCATTTTTATTCGACTGAGTATAAGGCAGGAAACATTGTGGAGAACATTTAACCCAGAGTAAGTGAGGCTACTGGCTACCTAAATCCATTAGAAGTGGTGAAATAAAGCGATACAGCAATGGCTCTCATTTGATGACTTACTGTGTTGTTTGTTAAACTTGGAACCCCAGAAACCATTTGAATAGTACTAATGTTGTTCAATGTTAATGCATCATCATCAAAGGCACCATCCTCTACTGCTGACTGGAGATTCATTGGAAAGTGTGAGGTCAGTGAAGGTCTTCACAAAGTTGGATTTGAGAGGGACATAGAACTTAATCTACATCAGAGAAGGAGGTATGGCAGCTTTGAGTATCTGGTCATGCCCTTTGGACTCCAGTCAGAAACAGCAGTGTTCCAAGCCTTCATCAACTACATACTCAGAGGCGTGGTGGACGGTTTCATGGTGGTTTACCTCAATGACGTCTTGATGTATTCAGAGAACCAAGAACAGTATGTATGTCACATGAAAATGGTGCTGAAGAGACTGTGAGAACAGTAGCTGTATGCCAAGTTGAAAAAATGTTGGTTCTGCATCTCAATGGTAGATTTCCTGGGTTGCTGCCTCATGCCTGGTGGTGGGGGGTGTGCAGATGGATCCTGCTAAAGTGCAGAGTGTAGTTTCGTGGCAGGTGCCCAAGATGAAGAAAGATCTGCAGAGGTTCAAAGGGTTCGCCAACTATTTCCACAAGTTTGTGTTGGCCTATTCGAGACTCACTATGCCCCTCACAGATTCTTGGAAGGGCAAGAAACCATTCCAGTGGACTGCAGAGGTGCAAAAGGCATTTGGGTACCTCAAAACACACAGGCCTGGCCAGGACGGTTTTCCTTTTTATACCTTCTGGGCTTGATGAGGCATGTGACCCTCACCTGTCCCGACCCTACTCCAGCTGACAAATCACACGCCTTCTCCCTGAGCTAGCAAGCCACACCTGAGCTGTGGATCATTGCCTGCCTTCCCTTAGAACTGACAGCTGTAAGTTCTGGAATCCCGATTTCAGGGACTGGGCAGGGGAGGAGGAGTGGTGGAGACTGCTTCCCCATCCTGACCCTTCCAGGGAAGAGGAAGAGGAAGACAGTATAGATTTACAACAGGGGTTTGTGGGAGGTCACAGCTCACAGGCAGATGAGTGGAAAAGTTGGGAAATAATGGGAGACCCAGAGCAGCTGGCTCACACTTTGTCAATAGAAAGCATTCCGGACCCTCCATTTCCCAGAACCTGGTGAGCCTTAAAGGTAGGAGAGCAAAGAGCTCCAAGACAGAGGGTATTTAGTGGCACCCGTGGAGGAAATGATGACGATGAATGAAGAAGTGGGAGAGACGGGGAGGGATGGAGATTCACTTGGGACAATGTCATTATCCAAGAGGCTGGGTTCCATAGACTCCCCCTTAGTGACTCAGCATGAGGCTTTGCCAGAAAATGTCTGTGGCAGGCTGACATGTTGAAAATAAAGCCCTTTCAAACATCTAAGCTATTTTCATTCTTCCATTTTTTAAGAAGCCAGGAGAGAATATCCACAGTGCATTCCACCAGTAAAAATCACGGCCCAGGCCTCTCAGACTTAAAGCATTCAGCTGTCTGCTTCCTTAATCTAGTCTAATATAACATAGCGTGGCCTCTACCAAAGGCCCACATGGGGAAAGGAGAGGGGGAGTGAGAGGGAAGTATTAAGAAATATTGTTCCCAGTTTGTTTGTAACTCTGGTGCAGTACATCAGTTAATCACTATCATGTTTGGCATACCTGCCCTGTAAAGAACACATGTAGAGTGTTAGACTGGCAGAAGGTGCAATAACATTGGGCTGTGTGTTTGTGTGCAGGAGAGCTGGAAGCTTTTAACTCTTTCACTCCTCCTCACCTTGTCGTATCTTGCCTACCTTGCCACTCTTTTTAGCACTGTATTGAAAAACATCAATAGACACTAAATGGAGCATCTCCTGGAAAGTATTTAAGTGCTCAGTGGCCATATTAAACATGTGTACCTTGATTTGGCAAGACCAGTTTGATCTGTAGACCTGAAGTGATAACAAAGTGACAGTCTCTTGCAATCTATGGTGGATATGCAGGGATGCAGAACTTGGAAGCAGAGGAACGGAATATATAAATATACTAATTGTATGGGTCATAAGCTGGAGTCTGTAGATGTAGAGGAGAGGAGATAGTGAGGGAGGATCTTTTAACTGCTGTTTGCCTCTCATTCTATTTTCTAGTCTGCTTCAGTTTAGAGAATAGAACAGTTTGTGGCTATTTAATGAGTGGTCTGAATTAAATGGCCTTGTACACTGTGCTTTCCACTCATGGATTTCAAAACGCTTTTGGGTGGAATGATGTCTTTTATTAGCATCTTTCTGATTTGACAAATGCAAGGGGCCAAAGCTGATCTCACACTGATTTATCCGTATCAATAAACTCACTTCCACTTTATCATTACCAGAGATAAACCCTTCAAAGTGCATTCTATAATGAGGGCGGGGGGTGGGGAGAGGAAAACTGTTCTGATCTCAATGAAATTCAGTGTACATAGTACCAGATACAATCCGTCTCATATTCTCCATCATGATAACTGAAAATCTGTGCCTGGGAATGCCAGATTCGGTTATTATAATGAATTAAGCAAAGTGGGCAATTTGTAGATTATGACAACATTTTATAACTATCTCACCAAGTTTTAATGGTACCTAAACTATTTGACAGACTGGTGTGTATGGCCTGCATTTTCTATATGAGTTATTTAACCCCATTTCTAATAATTCTTGAATATCTTGAAGAGGTGCCACTGCCTGCATCTCAGTGCATAGGCTGCACACAACCCTCTTGCTTGAGTTCCTGCCTACTCATTTGCACCTTGAGGTAATGTCAGAAGTCACTCCTGAGTTCTTGGGTCATCCTTAAGAAACGACATGATAAAATGGGAATGATAGGTATCTCGTTAGAGCCTTGAAGTGTGATAAAGAGAGAGACAATATGTCTGTTTATGGGCTGATGGTGGTTATACAGTGGTACCTCAGGTTACAAACGCTTCAGGTTACAGATGCTTCAGGTTACAGACTCGGCTAGCCTGGAAGTAGTACCTCAGGTTAAGACCTTTTCTTCAGGATGAGAACAGAAATCATGCTCTGGCGGTGTGGCAGCGGGAGGCCCCATTAGCTAAAGTAGTACCTCAGGTTAAGAACAGTTTCAGGTTAAGAACGGACCTCCGGAATGAATTACGTTCTTAACCCGAGGTACCACTGTATAGTATTTCCAGTACTTTACTTCTAGAAAAGAAAGTTGCTGATACATGAAGTTGTTACAGTAGGTGCCACACTTTTAATCAGTGCTTTCCTTCTAAAAAAGGAGGAACGTGCCAGTACTGAGTACCCCTGCGTACCCCCAGAAAAAAGTGCACTGATATTTCAATGTACAGATTGTTTTATATGTGTTGTTGTTTTGTCCATCCCATTTGTGATCTCCAGACGGCCCTGTGAAGCAAATTAGATCCCCTCTGGCAGTACAGTGAGCTTCATGGAAGTGAGACTTTGACGGCCTTCCCACAATGAACCTACTACATCAGCCGTTAACCTCTTTGTAAAGACAGCATTGGCTTTTCTACAACTCAGAAATATCCCAAGACTTGATGATTGGGACAGAAAGCTAAAATGGTGAGGGGAATAATGACAATTCTTTCCCTTTAGAGGTACCCACAAATCTGCCATCTGAGGGGTGACAGATCCTGCTACTCCAACTGCACTCATAAATAAAAGGAATTGTTGTTTCTGAATTGCATTTTTTCCTAGAAGTTTGAGACCACAAAACAGATTCATTAGTTTGATCCCTCTCTCTTTCCTGCATGGAACAACTTAGGAGAGAATGAGGCTTGTGAGGGAGGGGTAGTCTTTCTCTTGCTTACTTCCATTGCTCAGTTTTTATAGGACCTCTTTCAGGAACTCTGTACTCTGACTCAGCCAGATTAGGTTATAGAGTCTCTGAGGGGATGAGATGAGGTATTTGGTCAGTGACAGACGATATTGACGCAGAAAGTTTTAAAATAATACAATCAATCTATCTGACTTAGGCTGTGCACACACTTACTTGGAAGTAACCTCCAATGAAATCAACGACATTTACTTCCAAGTAAATGTTGCCAAGGTTCAGGGTGTTAAAGTATATAATATATATATATGCACACATCCAATTGGCACTACCCGTGGATACCTTTCCAGCCATCCACAACAGGACCCAAATAAAAACCTCTCCCTGTACCTTATTGTTTCTACAGACTTATGGATTTTTACATGGACCATTAAGACTGAGTCAGTTCGTGGAAGCCTATTATGATGATTAGGGGGAATGCTGGCTTTTCGACAGAATCATATGAGAAATGGGGTGTACCACATTTTTTATAAAAAAAAAAAAAAAATTCCCAGCAATGTCAGCTCAGATGACCAGGAGGCTGAGCTATTTTCTCTATTAATAAAGGCAAAAGCATCTGGGATTTCTTTTAGCTTAGGTGGAGAAATGTTGTCTAAGATCAGACACACAAAAAATTATGGGAGTACCAACAGTATGGAGACAGGAGAGAGAATTCCTGTCTTGGAATACTGTAATAGCATCATTCAATAAAGGTGACTGGTGGTAAGTTGAACCATTGGTGGAGGAAGAGTAGTGAGGGGGGAGCGCACCACCCCTGGCAGCACAATCCCGGCGGGGTGCCATTGCGGCTGCCCCTCTGCCTGCGCTGAGCACCACACCCCCTCAGGAGGCGCACCACACCCCCAGGATGTGCACCACACCCTCGGTATGTGTGCCAGCCCCACCCCCACCTGCTCTCCACCCCCCGGTGCCAGAGCATGAAGCTCCGCCACTAGGTTCAACACCAATGCAAGTGGGTCTGCTGCCAGTGTTCAGCAAGGTTGGGCACTAGTTGAAGACCCCAGGGACTCAGGAAGGTTCATAACTTGCCTGACCCAGCCATGCTGTCACTCACCATTGGACCCATGGCTTGCTATTTTAGTGGTGGACATTCCTATCTATCTATAATCTCATAGAAAACCCAGCCTATAGATATATGAAATCTATTGACTACACAGATCTATAAGCTGTGTCACTGTCTTTGGGGCACATTAAGAAGATGGGTGGGCACTGCAGATGGGAGCCATACTTGGATTCTTTTCAAAAGGGGCACTTGTGCTCCTCCATGGCAAAAATGACATCCAGGGCAAAGAGGGCACTGAGTGCTTTTGCTATTGGGGCTGCAGAAGTAACAAAAAATGCTGTGCAATCATAGCTGTGGGAAGGGAGCCCATTGGAAGCACCATGCTGAAGGTTCCCTGAAGTCGGCGACTGATCCAGAACATAAGCTAGCATTCTTCAAGCAATGCTTAATTAAATTAAAGAATTCATTGTCCCAAGGTGTGTTCCCATGAGCCCTGGCCCCGTTTGCCTGCATCCATTGTTGTGTGTGAACTGCTTCCTTGTGATGTTAGTCTACACAGTGGAGGTATGAGTGCCAGGTTTTCTCCATTTAATTACTGACCTTTGGGCGTTATCAGGCCCAACAACACAACAAAGCCAGGAGGCTCCTTGGAGACAGCAGTGTTACAGGGGCACCAGAGAGGCTGTGTCAGATATGAAGATTTACCCCCGAGTTCCTTGAAATATTTTAATGGATGCTGGGGCCAGAGTGCTGTACTCCAGCATTCTACCCACATGCCATCTCAAGTGACCCTGGTTGAATCACAATGCACAGCACATCTTGTTTGGGTGGGAGAGGGCAACAGAACGTGATGGGCCAGCCCTGGTGATCAGTTTGCTCGCTTGGTTGTGGAATTCACGCACACATGGAACACCCTATGTCATGCCTTCCACTCAGCAGTGAGTATGTGCAAAGGGGATTTCAGTATCCTTAAGAGAGGAGTGGAGAAATCAATGAAGGACAGCTCAGTTTCGTGACTGTGAGCTGCCAGAAGAGATCATCCATGTGGGGACAGCAAAGCATCACATTCATGACCTATTTGAGAGCTTCCAGGGGGCACCTGGCTCACAACTGTTGAAAACTGATTGCTGGACTAAATGAGCCTTTGGCTTGAGCCAGCATTTCTTGGGTCAGGGATGGGAAAATTTTTGGGCCCTCCAGACTCTGCTGGGCTGCAACATCCACTATCCTTACCCATTGGCCCTACTGGCTGGGGCTGATGGGAGTTGAAGTCCAACAACACCTGGAGGGCCACCGACTTTCCCTGTCTTAAGTCAGTTTGTCGTTTCCTTTCCAAACACCCTAGTTTTAATCTGATTATATTGGGAGGGGGGGAATCCTTCTTTGCTGTAGATGGTAATGTGTTTTTCAGACCTACTGTTAGGTGACCCAGGTACGTGACTGTTTTGCAGCCAAGCCAGAAAGAAACAAGGGTGTGGAGGAAAAAGAAAGAGTAATGTTTGTTCAATAGAAAACAATGCTAAAAACCCCTGAGGAGGTGGAATGTAAATATAGCTGACTGGATATCATTGCACTGACATCATGAGATTCCTTCATTCAAGTGCTTTGCTCCCAAAGAGATAAATTAATTAAAATAACTTTAGGCATCCCTCCCAATCACCCTTACTATTTAATTAAAATTGGGTGGCTATTGCTTTCTGGAGAGGCTTCAGCTGAACGTTAGAGAAGTGATCTAAACACTTGCGTACAAGGGAATGGTGATGTGGGGTGCTGTTGCAGTCAAAGTTTCACAGGCAGGGAAGGAGAGAGAGAGAGAGAGAGAGAGAGAGAGAGAGAGAGAGAAGGAGGTAGTGTCAATTTCTTTTTGCAGTGAGTTTGCGGGACACTTTTGGCTAATCCTGAAAAGGCTCCAACCAGAATGTCGTCAACACATGGGTCATCTGAGCATGTGAGTAGCTGATGCGTAAGTCAGCCAAATTGCGCATTCTGGTTTGTTTGTTTGGGACTTGGGTGGTTGTTTTTCCCCAGCCTTTCTGTTCTTGGCATAGTGGTTTTGATTTTCTCCTTTTTGTTGCTGTCTGTGGCACCTGTCTTTGTAATAAATTAAGTGCCCAGCCGCCTTTGATGAACCCCAGGGGAAGGAGTTGGAAGGTTATTGTATGATGACATGCCCTTTTGACAACAGCTATGCGCATGAAACAGGCACTCATTAAAATCTATTAGTTTTTATGGTGAAAACTGATCCATGATTCCCAGCCAGTGCTTTTCTCTCTCTTTTAAACAGATCTTTGCATTTTCCATACAGGCACATACAAAATAAAATTTAAGGGAGTTCAGGGAATCACAAAACCCCCAGTGTACAGGAGCAGGTCTGTAAAAGCATAAATGCATTTTTATTTCAATATTTTTATACCACCTTTCAGGGCCAAAGCAACCGTCTCAGAAGGCAGTTTGCAACATAAAATCATTATACAACAGGTTAAAAGTCAAATACAAAATTCACAATAATAACCATCTAAAACCATTTCCTTCTGAAATCAGCAGTAAGATTGCAGCAACAGTTAAAACTATGACTGAGCAGCAGAAAACAGAATCATAATCAGTTCAAAGTGGGTGTAAAGAGTCAGGTCTTTGGAGATTGTTTACAATCAGTCACCAAGGGAGCCAATTGAACCTTCTATGGGAAGGAGTTAAGAACAGAAGAGTCTAAGTCTTGCTGGATCAGGCCAGAGACCTATTCAGTCCAGCATTCTGTTCTCCCAGTGGCCATCTAGAGTTACACAATGATGGGGCTGCTGCTGAGAAGGCCCTTTTGTGTCTACCAGCCTGAAGGACTCATGGCCCAGGCCTTTGCGCTCAATTTTAGTTTACTAAATGACTTATGCTTATGAAACTGAAAACAAATTTCAAGTGTCCTGCTATGGTCATCTCCACTGCAGAAAGTCTCCCAATTTCCATTTTATCACATGTCTGCACCCAAAAAGCCACAGTTCATTTTCTATTTCTGGAAAAGTTTAAATGACAGATTTCTGCTGGGGTAGGAATGAATAAGGGGTTCGCAGTTCACGAATGAAGTGGCAAAAGGAAATTTGTACTTTGGTCTCAACAGTTTTGCAATGAAAATAGGAGGTACAAGAACAAAAAAAATTGTTCTGAAATAGCCACGCATCATCTGCTTCCATTAATTATGTAATTGGAACGTGTGGCTTGATAAAATAGTGCTCAAAAAAGACAAAAGTGGCTGGGAATGAGAAGAGATCCCCCCCCCCCCTTGTAACCTTTCTCTTTTGCCTTTCAAGCCATCCTCAGGGTGGCTTAAACTTTGCAATTGCTTCCCCGTTGTTCTCAAGTGTTTGCTTGAACTCTGTGAACCACATCACGTGTGCTGGTGTTTATATTTACACAGGCTGCTCTGCAAGTTCTCTGTTTGTCTTGCCACCACATCTATATGGCTTGGCAGGAGCCCGGCAGCTTGGTTTCGACTGCATATAAATCAGCTCCCCCTCTCTGCCACCCCAATCCATCAGTGTTTCCATGAGCTGATCTTTCCTGATTTTAATTTCTTTTCTTTTCTGAAAAGCCTAGGGGCACACCAGTGTCAATCTGCTATTGAACTTTTGCTTCCTAGGATGTCATAGGCTCCTTGCCAATCTCACAAGTTATTAGTCATGCTTCATAATGCAGTCCAGAGTTCAGCAAAGCTTGCTCTCAAGTAAGTGTGCATAGGAGTGTCTCCTAACTGTGTAATGGGACTTACATCCAGGCCAGGTAAGTGTGTATAGGACTGCAGTCTAAGGATGTTTGGACACAAAGGGGTCATTCAGATAAGAACGTTGGAGGATTCCGTTGAAAATGGACCATCAAGCCAATTTCCTTCTATATGACTTCTGTTTGACTTCCATCATGGCACAGACTCTTGTTATGAATGTTTTCTACCTTAGTTTTCTATAGGTTTTTTAGTTTGTTTATTTTTTTTAAAGAAAGAAATATGCATGCAATGGGGCATATACAACTTACCCATGGTGCCAAAGCCAAAGACTGAAAGTAAAGTTTCATATATTGATGGGAATCTTAGGGCTGAATTCAACTAACCTGGTGCACTAGTGGAAGCCAGCCCAAAGCACAATGGGATCGTCCCTCCACGCCTCCCCTCTCCATGTCGCCCCAACCTCTCCTCAGGGAAAACTGGGAGAACCCCCAGAACAGGCAAGAGTGGGGAAGAGCCAGTGTGGTGGTGTGGTTAAGAGCGGTAGATTCGTAGTCTGGGGAACCGGGTTCGATTCCCTGCTCCTCCACATGCAGCTGCTGGGTGACCTTGGGCCAGTCACACTTCTCTGAAGTCTCTCAGCCCCACTCACCTCACAGAGTGTTTGTTGTGGGGGAGGAAGGGAAAGGAGAATGTGAGCCGCTTTGAGACTCCTGAAGGGGAATGATAAAGCGGGATATCAAATCCAAAATAATAATAATAAAAAAGAGAGCATAGATCATTCCTTCGGGCAAGCAGAAATGCTTGCACTGACAGAACAATCTCTTTAGCATGTCAGTTAATTACAGGTAAATGGAGGTGTAAATTGCTTTGCGAGTTACGTTATATACATTTTATTCATTGATGCATAATGCTGTCAAGAAAGGGACCACATTGCTTTTCTTTTTCTCTGAAGCATTGTTTGTTTACTTTGTGTGTGTATAAGTTGTATGTTGCCAGAGGCAGCGCATATGCACTAAAATTCCAATCCTAATCATATCTACTCAGAAGTAAGTATCTGAAGAAGTATGCATGCACACGAAAGCTTATACTCAGAACAAACTTAGTTGGTGCTACTGGACATTTTTTATTTATTTTTATTTGTTTTGACTGCACCAGACCAACACAGCTACCTACCTGAATCTGTACTCAGAAGTAAGTACAGTGGTACCTCGGGTTACAGATGCTTCAGGTTACAGACTCCGCTAACTCAGAAATAGTACCTCGGGTTAAGAACTTTGCTTCAGGATGAGAACAGAAATCGTGCTCCGGTGGCGCGGCGGCAGCAGGAGGTCCCATTAGCTAAAGTGATGCTTCAGGTTAAGAACAGTTTCAGGTTAAGAACGCACCTCCAGAATGGATTAAGTACTTAACCCGAGGTACCACTGTAGTACTGCATTCAGTGGGGTTTACTCGCAGGTAAGTGGGATTATGATTGCAGCCTCAATCTGCTTCCTACGGTAAGTTTCAAATGCATTATTCAGCATTGTTCTTTTCAGGTGAAAGGCAGTGGTCTCTTTTGTTGCCTGTTGATTTTTATCTGTTCGTCTCAGTTAAGGCCTGGGGATTTCAGGCTGTCAAGCACAAACTCATGTTTAATACAAGCATTCAAAACATAAATCATCTTGAGTGTTACATTTCAGCAGATGCGCACACATGGCCGTTTTCTGCATAAAATATGCAATTATGAAATAAAAAGTTGCATTGCAAACAGCTTATGTAAGTAGAAGTGGCACTATCCTGAGTGAAGGAGTGCATAGTTAAGCTGTGGAACTCACTCCCACAGGAGGCAGTGATGACCACCAATCTAGATAGCTTTAAACAAGGATTAGCTAAATTCATGGAGGAGAGGGCTGTACTCTGCCTCCACAGTTGGAGGCAGCTGTGCTTCTGACTACTGGTTGTTGGAAACCACAGAAAGGGGGGGGGGTGCTCTTGTGTTCAGGTTCCGCTTTCGGATTTCCCACAGGCATCTGGTTGGTAACTGTGAGAACAGGATACTGGACTAGATGGGCCATTGGCCTGACCCAGGAGGCTCTTTTTATTGTCTTATGCTCCTGTAAAATGTTTAATATGCCCACAGGAATTCATACAACCCAGGACAGAAAGACCGGACTATATCAGCAAGATGCTAAACTGTCTTTCCCTGATGCCTGGATGAGGAAAATGAAACAGGGTTATATTTATACTGAACTTTGAAATCAAGATAGGAGGACTACATTCAGTAGAAACAGCTGCTGGCAAAAAAAATAAAAAAAGCTAGGTTGTGCTCAGGTGAGGTGCAAAAGGAAATAAGAGTGTGATGATGATGATGATGATGATGATGACGATGATGATAATTTCCCTAGCCACTCTGGGCAGCTTCCAACAGAATATTAAAATACAATAATCTATTAAACATTAAAAGCTTCCCCAAACAGGGCTGCCTTCAGATGTCTTCTAAAAGTCTGGTAGTTGTTTTTCTCTTTGACATCTGGTGGGAGGGTGTTCCACAGGGCGGGTGCTACTACCAAGAAGGCCCTCTGCCTGGTTCCCTGTCACTTGGCTTCTTGAAGTGAGGGAACCACCAGAAGGCCCTCGGCGCTGGACCTCAGTGTCTGGGCAGAACGATGGGGGTGGAGATGCTCCCTCATGTATACTGGACCGAGGCCGTTTAGGGCTTTAAAGGTCAGCACCAACACTTTAAATTGTGCTCGGAAATGTACTGGGAGCCAGTGTGGTTTTTCAAGACTGGTGTTATGTGGTCTCGGCAGCCGCTCCCAGTTACCAGTCTAGCTGCCGCATCCTATCGACCAAAACATCACTACTACAAATGGCAAAAAGATGCCAATGAGTTTCAACACTAGGAGTGACTTTGGTATACTGTGAGTTATTTATTTTCACTTAAAACAATTTTCTGAAGATGATCAATCGGTTGAGCAAAGGATAAGAGAGACCTGTATCTTGATTCTGGCTGCTCACTCTCTCCTTTGTTGTTATTTGCCAGCGTCACTCACTTTCCATCACTCTGTGGCAGCTGTCATTGGCCACACTGGTTAGCACAAAGCTGGGCCAAAGAGGTATGATCTCCAAAAAATGATGTAAAATGGAAGTGCTCCTGAATGAGGAAGCAGCAGGTAGTTCTCAGAACTGGTGTTGACTGGGGGGGGGGGGGGGCGGCGGCTTCAGAACATTTCAGAACACTATCTGGTCTATGTCCAGGCATCTTCCCAGAGGTGTGTGTGTAGGGGGGCTCTTCACTTGTGGGAGGCAGCTCCAGAGTTCTGTCCGTCGGCTGTGATGTGGTGCTTGGGATGTCTGGTGGCCCTGAGGTGGGCTTCTCTTCTGACTGTCTCCTCAGCCCCTGACCCTGGCTCCAGATTGGTGCTTCCTTGTCCTCTGGGCTACCCCCCAAAATCTGGTTCCACCACTTCCACATTCTTATTTCAGTCCTCCTCCTGCTCTGATCCAGCCAACTAAGATGTCTCCATAGGACACATGACACTGCCAGACGGAGTGCTTCATCACTGCATCTAAGCTCCCAAGCCTATGAGAAAGCATTGTTTTGAATGGGGTGTGTGTGTGGCGGGCTGCCATCACATTAAAAAGTTTCTCTCTGCAATCATGAAGATTGCAGATTTGTAGAATCATCAATGCAGAAGGGAATTCTTCTGTTTTATGTTTATGCAGCCATTTTAATTATTCCCTCTCCCAAAGAGACAGGTGGATTTTATGCAGATTACACCCATCAAGATCTCATAGCTTTGGGTGGCAGTTCCCTCCTGTTCCTTGTCCCTTCCACCCCCCCCCAAAAAAATATGGAAATATGTGGATCTGATGTTCAGATCAGAGGTGCTTTCCCAATGGGAACCAAAGTGTCCTCTCCTGATCCTTGCAAGCTTGGACCAAGTTGGTCATCAGTCATCTACTTCCACTCAAAATAAGAGAGAGAGAAAAGAAGAGGGACTGTTATCTCTGAAATAGTGATATGTGCACATTTCATAAAGCCAATGAAACAGTGTAAAAGCAGGCCTAAAGTCAGGATTCCTATAAAATGTTATATGACGCAGAAGTCGAGAAAGATTTTTCTTTTTTGGTTAAGAGCTACCGGATGTGGCAAAACAATTAGCTAGCCACAAAACAGAGAGGGTGTCATGGACCATCTGCATGAACTCCCTGTGTCTGACTGGAAAAGCCTCTTTCTGTTGAATTCCTAGGAATCCCATTGAGACCCCTTTGGACCTTTTGACGCGTAAACTTGCAGTCTTGCTGTTGCCTTCCACCCCCACCCCCATTAAAGGTTTCTGGCATTTCCAACCATCGTCCAACTTTGCTCACAATGGAGCCAGAGCTGCCACTTTAGGAACCAGCTAACCACACAGAAGCGAACTTGTAAAGGTCAAACAAATCATGAGAATGCTGGATAAGATTTTGCTTGCTTTTTTTTTGAAGCTATATCTGGAGGGAAATATGATATACTTACATGAATGCACATCTATTAAATGTCTGGGAACTTTTTGATGGCTGCAGTTTGTTGGCACTGAAATAAAAACTCGGGGAGGAAACAAATGCCGGCTTCAGAACAGGCCAGGCAAGCTCATGGTTCAGCATATTAGGAAAAGGAATTTTACAGGGCTGGTGCCGGAAATTTCCGTCCAACAATTCTCTGTGTTGGGTCTGTTCCTTATTTATTGATTACACATTCATCATACCCTCCCTCTACTGAGCTCAGGGTAGCGCACACCCTCCCCATTTTATCCTCACAACAACTGTGTGAGGTAAGTTGAGTTATCACCTGAGACCAACCAGTGAGCTTCATGGCTGAGTCGGAATTTGAACCATACATTACACAAGCTTGCTGTGTTGTCATCTCAGGCTTGTATTGTGTGAAATGGAAACTGAGACTCTGTGTAGGAAGTGTTTGTTTGAACCAGGATATATTTACAAATGGCCATGCTTTCCACAGTATAGCATTTTCTAGTGAAATCCACAGCCACCTCCAACCCAATTTGGGGGCTCTTATTGGCCCTGATAATATCCAGGCTGACCAGGAGAACACCCGGCCTAGAGTCACCCACAAAGCAGTTTTGGGTGGGTCTTATGTTGGGTTAATGTTTTTAAAACTGTAATATATTTCTTAATTAATAGCTATTTAAAAATAGTATTTTCCAAAAAGAAACCAAAAGGAAAGCAGTCAATACAAACTATACCATAAGAAACCAAGACAACATGTTATGTGCATATAAGTAATGGAGAGGAAGGGAAGAAAGGGAAGTGGGGGAACAGGATGGCTGGTGGTCCAGTCTGACCCAGTGCTCAGACATTTAAGTAAACAGATCAGTATAAAGGTAAAGGTAAAGGGACCCCTGACTGTTAAGTCCAGTTGCGGACAACTCTGGGATTGCGGCGCTCATCTCGCTTTATTGGCTGAGAGAGCTGGCGTACAGCTTCCGGGTCATGTGGCCAGCATGACTAAGCCGCTTCTGGTGAACCAGAGCAGCGCATGGAAACGCTGTTTATCTTCCCACAGGAGCGGTACCTATTTATCTACTTGCACTTTGAGGTGCTTTCGAACTGCTGGGTAGGCAGGAGCTGGAACTGAGCAACGGGAGCTCACCCCATCGCGGGGATTCAAACCGCCGACCTTCTGATCGGCAAGTCCTAGGCTCTGTGGTTTAGACCACAGTGCCACCCGCATCCAAATACCAAATAATTCCGCACCTTTCTTTTCAATCCTATTTAAACATAAAGTCAGGAGGGGGGAGCAGGGGAAGAAGGAACTGATGCCTCTCCTTTCCCATCCTCCTGTTTCAGAGCAGGAGGGTTCCATCCTGCTGGGGGTCCCTCTGCAAGCTCGTTTCCCTGTGGCAGACACTCAGGTGAAGTAGACCCCTGTAGCCTTTCTGCCTGATGCCCTACTTCCTGACAATGCTGGGTCACTCTGGGTGGCCCGATCCACCCAGGATGAGTCTGAGCCCAATTCGGCTCAAGCCCTGATCCCCACATAATGACCTGATTTGGTTTGGGATTCAGCTGAATCTAGTGTTTATTTACTCTTTTTATTAATATGACTATTGGAGTGCACCAGATGAAATTATCAGGCAACAATTTTGCAAGTGGAAACATTTCTCTTAATAGGTTGCAGCTGTGTGGCCAAGGACAGCAATGTGGCTGGGTTTACACTCAGTCTCTATGCACTGCAGTGGGGTAAGTCCATGAAACTGAGTGGACTTCCAAGTAACAATGCAAAGAATAGACTAGGAGACAAATTGAAGACAGAAGGCGCTGCCTGTAAATAGCAAACTGATGGAAGATGGAATTTTGTAATCAACAGAGCATGGCGTGCTCTTTATTAGCTTGGTCCTCCCCTCCTTTCTAGATCTTGGCCATGGTGATGACTCTGTAATGGTGTCTCTGTAGTTCACAGGCCAAACTAGCAGAAATAAAACCAGTGTAAGGGGCACCAACCCAAAACAAGTGGTGTATCTACACCTGGCATTGCTTCCTGCCTTTCTTGTTGGGTGCTCGCTAGTGAACTTGTCTGATGTGGACATGCCTTACATTCTTACTTAGACTTACCCGGTGAGTTAGATGGACATTTGATCTCATCCATTTAAGCTATTTTGATCTGATCCATTCCAGCTCTTTATCCTACCTCCCTGACCCAAACTTAAATGTACCCTCTTTCCAGAAGCAAGGCTCCTGTTGTGTCCAGAAGGAATCTGAAGCTTTGCAAAATGGCACAACAGTTTGCAACCCACTTCTTCTAACCATGTGTGGAAACCTCTTTCAAGCATTCACTGGAGTGCAGGGCTGTTCATCTCAACCCTAACAGCAGGAAACATGTTTATGGCTTTCTGTTGTTCCTGTTTGTGCATTTTATACAGCCTCTATCATATTTTATTAGAACAGTTTAACAAGGCCTTTGGGGATTAGTCCAAAAAATAAAAATAAAATCCAGCTGAGTGAGTGAGAGAGGAAGAGGCTATGTCTGCCTTATCTACCTGTTGTTCATATTTTTTTAATGTGCTTTTAGATTCTAGACTCTCTTCTTTGTTACATTTATTTAGCAGCTTTTATTTTACATTTATTTAACAGCTGGAGCATCTATATTTCCAAAGATATAATGTGCTGCATGCAGATTGGAGAGAACACGTCTGCGATGGGAATAAAAATATCTTAGAATAGCTTTCTGTGCACATGTTGTTAAGTTAATTAAATGCAGTGGATGGCCTAGAAAAATTTACAATCTTATAGTGATGGTTCCCTATCAAGGAATTGGAATAATAATGAGCTATGTTAGGAGTACTCATGTACATAATAATTATCCATATCCTGAGAGTGTGCACTGGCCACAAGGGTTGATCTTTATCTGTAGCTTTGAGAAGTAGCCCGAAGTGCTTCAGAGCTACTCCGCGCCTTTCCAATTTGACTCGCTATTCAGGACCAGATTAGTTCTGTTAAAAACAAAACTTTGGTTTCTCCCCATTTACTATACTGGAGAAACAAAAATCAGTTATAACATTTTCCCTTTCTACAGAAGCGGAAGAAATTTGCAGGTATAGCAGTCCTGCAAAGTAACCTAAGGTTGACAAATCATTGGCAGGTATATCCAGGAGTTTTCATGTAGAGCCCCTTTAAAGTTTGATTTTTTTTGTGAACAAATGAAAATTTAATGAGCAGGGTTCACTTAACCAGCCCTGCAGTGGAAGCTCTGCACATGGTATTATGTTTCCACAATGGTTTTTTGTCTGTTTGTTTTTTACCGTCTCTCCTTCCCCTGTGCACTCCCTGAAATTGGCTTAAAGTATCAGAGGAAAAACATGTGATAGGAGTGGGAGATTGGGCGGGATCATGCTATCTGGCAAGTGCAATACTTGTGCAGACAGAATGACTGGAAGAGCATGACATTGAATTCCATCTTATAACTTTTGAGCCCTGAGAAGTAAAAGGTAAAGGGACCTCTGACCGTTAAGTCCAGTCATGGACAACTCTGGGGTTGCGGTGCTCATCTTGCTTTACTGGCCAAGGAAGCCGACGTACAGCTTCAGGGTCATGTGGCCAGCATGACTAAGCTGCTTCTGGCGAACTGGAGCAGCACATGGAAATGCCGTTTACCTTCCCGCTGGAGCGGTACCTATTTATCTACTTGCACTTTAACGTGCTTTTGAACTGCTAGGTTGGCAGGAGCAAGAACCGAGCAACAGGAGCTCACGCCTGTTGCGGGAATTCGAACTGCTGCCCTTCTGATCAGCAAGCCCTAGGCTCTGTGGTTTAGACCACAGCACCACCCGCATCCCTGAGAGGTAGGTCAGTATTATTCCTATACTGCAGATGGGGGTGGAGGGGATGGAAGATAGTGGGACTCCCACTCTGTTCATAGCTAAGATATGTGTGAATTTCCTACTTCACATGGGATTGCCAGATCACCAACCTGGAGAACTGCATTCTGTTGAAAGCTAACAATGCAACCCAAAGAGGGAACCTGCAGGTGTTCACTGCATAGGACATAAGGTTAGGAAGCAGAAGACCAAGAAGGAAGAAGGAATGGGGGGGGGAGGGCAATAGTTTTCTTTGTTTTCATTGGAGAGGCTGTAGCTCAGTTGTTCAGTAGGAGCTTTGCATAAAAATGGTCCTAGGTTAAGTCCTGATTGGAAGGCTGTGATGAAAGAAATTCATTTACAATAGCCCTTGCAATGTAGTGCACAGTTAATATTGCAGGTCAGAGGATGGACTGAGGCTGGTTTGGATTTCCACTCCTCAGTCCCCCATGCAAAATACCCCTCAGGTTACAGCAAAGATATGTCTGCTTAAATTGCTCATGAAGACAAACTCCTAAGACAAATCCAGCACAGATGCATGCAGAAGCCCTCAGCTGTTTGTGCTAGTTGTGGAAGAGGGGTGTTTGTGTGTGGCTTAGTCAGTATGAGGTTTGAGAAAAATCTACTGCTGGAGAGATGCAAAATTAAGCCTAACCAGTATGATAAATAAGAGACAGTGAAAGCAATTGGTGGATTGGAGGCAATGGGGGAGAGAGTCAGTGTGAGAAAAACCTGGGACTGGGTAGGGAAAGGAGGCTGACTTATCAAGAAAAAGAGACAGAAACTCAGCCAGCCAGCATCTGGGAGATACAAAGGGACAAAGCAGGCCAAACTGCAGCAATGTGATATTCTGCACTGGACAATTTGAAGTTATTGTTAAGAGCAAGGAGGGAAAGAAAACAAAGAATGAATGGAAAAAGAAGAGGGAACCGAAAACCTTGCTGGCCAGTTCATCTTCAGAAATAGCTGTCTGGGAAATGGTGAAGGCATCTGGTTGGTCTCTGTAAAATACAGGATACTGAGCTACATAGGCCTTTGGCTTGATCCACCAAGCCTTATGTTCTTAACAGCTTCATTCAAATCTCAAAGGCACTGGTGCTTTCTCTAAATTCCACATATGAAGGAGTGTACAACACATTGTTTTCCTGCCCCCCCCAATAGAAATTGTCTTACTTTTGAGCCTCCCTGCAAACTCACAAGGGATGGTGGGAGCAAACTAGGGTTGCCATATGTCCTCTTTTTTCGGGACGCATCCTCCTTTTCATGGGTAGAATCATCATAGTGATCCATAGGCAACCCTAAAATGCACGGGGTGCCATTTGTCTGAAAAAGTAATCTCAGGCTAATGAAAATGTGGCGAGCACATCCCGTTTTCTGCACAGAGGAAGCTTGGAAGTTTTGTCACTCATCGTTGAGAAATACACTGCACATTCAAGAAAGCCAATGCAGCCAGTATTGCAATGAAGGAAAGATGTGACCCTTGGACTCTTCAGGGGTTGTGTAGTCCGTCAGGGTTAGGAGCCAACCAGACTCCAGATGTTCTGCACTCCCAGAGTCAGTGTGTCACTTGACCTAGTCAGCAGCACAGATGGGAATTTAAGTAAAAATGAGTCTAGTGAGGGCATTGGAAGGAATAAGACAGGACTCTGAATCAAAGTTGATATATCTTCATAATATGTAGTAGAGTTTGATTATAAAGATGCACACAATAAAATGAAAAGAAAACCCATTGTGGGCTCAGTCAAGTGGGATAAGTAAACCCTGAAACTGAAGTGAAGAGTTTTCCAAAACACTGGGGCTTAGTAAAAGCTACATTTTATTATGTTTTACTGTATGACCACCACATATTATTTCTACAGCATCTTCAGCATGCATGGCAGTTTTATATCACAGAAAGCTTTCTGGCGTAATATTATGTGATATGCAAATCCTTCATTGCACATCACTCCAGGTATCATAGCAGTAACAGTACCAGAGGTAAGTAGACACTTGCCCAAATGCCCTCTTCTTATTCTAGTTTTAGGACACTCATTCTAATGGTGCTGATGCCCTGCCCTCCTCTCCTCACCATGGCATTGCTGCGCAAACAGCAGGCGCATACAGTGCTATAACAGTTAATGTGACAATGGCATTATATCCCGAGCAAAGGGTGAAGTCTTCTGGCAGTGCCCTGTCTGTCAAACAGTGTACATTCAACAGGGAAAGTGGATGGTGAAACTGAATGCCCTTGGATAATGCATAAGGACCATCCTCAAATCAGAGGATTCAGGCTTGCCATCTCTCTGATGTGCTATTATTCTCTGTGGAGTGCTAGGTTTTCTTTTGGGGAGGCAGAAGCATTCGAACATGCATGCTTACACATCTCACAGCCTGAAATAATAAAATTCAGGAAAGCCCCTTACCATTTTTAAAATTCTGCTGATTGAGTAATGGATCTGGAGAGCTGGATCTATATTTCATTTGCATTGCATAAAATTTCAGTGACATTGTTGTGTATAATCTTGCCAAGCCTCTCTGTTGATTTACCAAAACATGGGTGGGTCCCAGTTCAGAATCTGGAACGAATTGTAATCCAGGAATGTGCCCATCCAGTTTATATCTGGTTACATCTGACATTGGCCATCAGGTTCTTCTTACCATTTTAGAAGACCTAGTTTGGTGAAATTCATCATTTTCTTCTTGGGAATTTTCATCTGGCCATTTCAAAGAGTGGATACTGGTTTCTGTGTTTTCATCTGCCGAGGCAATTCCCAGACAGTAAAGCATTTTCATTGCATAGCACAGCTTGGGATTCTGGACTCAGCTATGTGTTTGGGAGACAATGTAGACGTAAATGAAAGTGTATCAAAGTCATGCCAGATTGGATTCACCTCTCAAGCTGCCAAACAGCTGCCAACCCTGCTGTGGTCTGGGGCATAGCCAGGCTCTTCAGGGCGGGGTGGCAATTGGTGGGACGGGGGTAAGTGTGTAGAGAAATCACGAGGAATTGAGTGGAATTCTCCTCTGGCCAGAGTTTTAGAGATGTCCTACTGAGTTCTACGCCCTGCAGCCGTACCAATCCGGCTGTCCAGTTAGTGAGGTCTTTAAGAGAGCTGACCCACATTGGGAATGCAATGCAAGCGGCGCTAACAATTAGCAGCTGTTGCATCAGGACTCAGACTAAAGCTATTAGCAAACAGTGGAGATTAAGAAAGTGCAGTGACGCAGGGTGACAAAATGTTTCTGGGAATCTGTAATGGGATATGAAGCTTTTCAATGGGGCTCAGTAATGGATATTTAGCGCGAGCCAGTCATAATAACTGAAACTTATCCCAGCATTTGCTTCCTTAATGGACCAACCGTCCAGTTCTCAACACATGATATGGATGCGAGGGCTGCTTCAGACATTATTACGACACAATTCCTACACAGACAGCCTGGGACTGCTGTAGCACATACTGCAAGGGCGGGGGAACCTCAGGCCTGGCGGCCAAATGCAGCCCCCTGGTCTCTTTATCTGGCTCTTCCCAGGCCACACCTCTCACTGGTCATGCTCCATGTTCTCCTTCTGCCTTTACTTGGCTACAGAGTGTCCTTGGACTCTGACAATGCCTCTTGTCTGGCTCAAGATATGTGAGATGTATGTGTACAGAAACCACTGAATTTGTGTGGCTGGAATATAGCCTGCTGAACAAAAGTTAAGAGTCATATTCATTGCCCCGCCCACTTCTTGCCTCTGGCTCTACCATTGGTGTGTGGCTACCAGATGGTTGCCCACCAGCTGGAGTAGATTACCCACCCCTGGCAAACTGTTTAAGGACATTGCATGAAGCTTAAAGCGGTTGTGTTTGTCCTCACCCTGGCACCACAATTGGTTCATAAGTCAGATGGAAAATCTGCACTGGCTAGAAGATCCTTTTCCATTGTAAATGCCCACTCGTCCCCATCAAAAGCACCCATTAATATAAATGAGAGTCTCAAAGATGAGTTAACCCTGATATGAGAAAATGTTCTACCTGTGTGAGTTGTGAGCCAAGGACACGCCCAGGTTTTATCAGGCAATTTCTGGCACATAATTGTTGCTGGATAGTTCTGCAGTCCACAGCTTAGCCCTGAATTCATTAGGAGGCCCTAAACAAGCCACTATTCTCTAGATCTTAGCATTCCAGCATCCCCACCCCAAATCTGAATATTTAGATCTAACTACTGCAATTTAAACAGAAATACAGTACATCTCACCACAGTGGGGAAGACACTAGGTGACTTGTGCACCTGTTCCATCTGTTGACCAGGTGCTACTCATGGCCAAAGGGCAACTTCAAGGCTCCTGCCCACCCTCCCTTCTTAATGTTCCTTATCTTTAAACCAGACATGGAGCAGACAGACCTCAAGTAAAGGGTACCTTCAGTTAGAGGACCTTCAGAGTTGACGACTGTCTTCTGCCCAGTGGGACAGCAAAGCCAAGCAAAAGGCAGCTTGGGCAACTCACATATGAAGTGCACATCAGCCTGAGAGATATTTCGAACCAATCCTCTGCCATCGTTGGGAACCTCAACAAAATGGGAATCCTCAACAAATAGGTCATGGGCCTGTTGGTCATGAAAGCAAAACAGAAAAACCAGTCAAAGGGATCAGGAAGCAAGTGATGGGAAAGGCCTCTGCCAGAGAGCTCCTCCTCCTCATTATTTGACTAAATGTACAAATGGTTTGACCTAGCATATGACAGCTTCCTATGTCCATCATTTCATAGTGACTCTCAGCAAAGTATTCTCCTAGAATGCTGCCCTGCTGCCATTCTGAAGACTCCTTATGACTAAGCTGCCCCAAAGATCTAGTGGCTATTTCAGGAGTGGTTAATACTGGGTACATGTCAAAGAACCCCTCATGGTTCTCTGGCTGGGCACCAAAGAGGAAAGTCAGCTTTTGTGCCTGTGAAAAGCAGAGAGATACAATTCTCCACTTGCATTTTCACCTGGTTTCAGGTTTCCAGCCAACAGCATCTGATCCATCACAATTTAATGCAGGTGAATTAGCCAAACAACAGGTAAACAAAAGAGGCAGGTCTGCTGTTTCATTTAAATGAGGGGTGGGGAGGGGAAGTTGAAAAGGAAGGAGGAGGTTGGCTGGTAAGTGATGGTTTTTATTTTTGTGGTCTTGCCTATTTGTGTTCCAAGTATTCCTGAGACCCAGTGGAGAGAACACAGCACTGATTTTCAGTGTGCACACTGGGAACTCCAGAACACAACAGACGATTGTTTCACTCTAGCCATCTACAGTTACCCTTCCCCCTCCTTCTCTGTACAATTTATTATGCATGAGATGTTGGTAATGATCAGGTTCTCTGATAGCACAAATACATTGGAACTGGCCTTTCTTGCCCACTGTTATTGCTTTTGTAACATGCCCATCAGGAAATAACAACAATCAACCCTCAACTCAGTGGAATAAAAATCCTCTGAATCTTGTAAAATAGAGGTGGGGAACCTGTGTTTCTCCAGAGGTTGCTGGACTACAACTTCCACCACTTGGACTCTTCTATCAAGTTCCTTTTGCCTATTCTTGCCCACGAGACATGTGCATAGATGCAACAGCAACAGCTGTGCTGGAGGACATAATCCTATTGAGTCAAGGAGCAGGCAGGGGACAAATACATATACAGGAGTGAGTGGGCAAATTTGTCGGTTTTGGTTTCTCCGATTTTTCCCAATCGTTTTCAGTTTTTCACAGGTCTTGTCTTTTCGAAAACCCATTATTATTGTAATGCAATTTTCTCCTAATACACTCATTTTTGTATAGACTTTTGCCTAATATGTCTATTTTTTATTTTTTGTAAATCACTTCACCTAACACAATGCATTTTTGTATGTCATTTCCATGCACACTTTCCCCTATTATATGCATTTTTGTAGATGCTACTCAGCTGAAGAACTGTATCAAAAAATTCAGAGAACTTCAAATTTTGAAGGATGGCTTTATTTTGGTTTGTTTTGGAAACTGCAACTTGGGTAGGTTCTTCTTTAAATGTGAACTGATTCTACTTTCTCCCCTTCCCTGGCTTGGAAGAGCTTAATTTGTATCTTTTTAAATATTTATATCCCACCTTTTAAAAAAGTTTATGGCAGCTAACAACAGAGTGTTGAAATACAAAAAACTTTTTGTGTGTGTTTTGGGTAGGTCTAATGTGGGGTTAATGTTTTTAAAAACCTAATATATATTTTAATTAATAGGTATTTAAAAATTTAATTTTCCAAAAAGAAACCAAAAGGAAAGCAGTCAAACAGTTCTCAACACATTTTTGCCAAACAATTTCCCCCAAAACAGTGCATTTTGTATGGTACTTTCAGCAATATATGCGTTTTTATGCACACTGCACCCTAACATATGCATTTATGGAAATATTTCATGGCTTGAGGACCCAACTGCAAAATTCAGAGACGTGTGAATTGCAAAGGATGGCTGTTTTTTGCTTTTTTGCATGGCTTTGAATTAGCTAAGTTTACCTTTAAATGTGAACTGAATTGAATTCCTCCCCTATCCCTGTGCAAGATACTCTGATACCTTTCATAATCAGGACCAGCTCTATCACAAGGCAGGTACCTCAGGCAACTGGTGCTGGAGAATGTTTGTGAGGGGTCAGTTCCTCTTGATCAGGCATTCTTCTCTGTTGAGAGAAAGAGCTTTGAATACCATGCCATGCAGCCAGCCCTGCATTAGCTTGTCACCCTCAGGCACACTGCAGGATAATGTCCTGTTGCCAGAGTTTGATTCAGCTGCCTGTCCAGTGGTCTTCTGCAAATGGAATGTATGCAAGAGAGATGGAGGGAGCGAGAGAGCAGGCACCATCTAGTCCTTTGCTTCAGACAGCAAAATTTCTTGGGCAAGACCCTGCACATGGTATAAGAATCTAACCATATTTGGGGGGCTTCAATCCTATGGGCTGGTAACAGGTTCTTATTATGTTCAAGTCCTGTAACCAATCATAATCACCCAATGATATTAAAAAGCTGGTCATGTGAAATTGCAGACTTAATAGCAAGATTTTTAAGAAACCAATTCACTATGGAAGGTGTTTACCTCAGTGCAGGAGGTCCAGGAATGATTTTTAAAAGACAACCTAGTCCTTTTGGTTTTATCATTTTATGTGGTTGTTTTATCTCTCACAGTCACGGAAGAATCTCCTTCTCCTTCCTTATGTTCCTTTGCACTTTTCTCAAATGGCAGGTGTGTTTTGGCTGCAGCTCAATAAACACTTACCTGGGAGAATGTCCCCTTAAACTCAGTCTGGCTTACCTTTGAGTAAACACATACAGAATTGTGCTCTCAGTCTTCACATTTTGCACAAGGTGACTGTGAATGGATCAGGTTGCAAGTGATATGCAACACTTAAAAACCTTTAATCAGCTGTTACCACATCAGAAATTACTAAATCTCTGGCAGAACGCCCCCCTAAAAACAAACAAACAAAAAAAACACCTTCCTTGTAAAAGTGCCACCACTACTTGGAGAGTCCAAAACTCTTAGTAAATTTGCCAAGCACATTTGAGTCTGAGGAAGTCTGAATGAACTTGAAGCACAGAAATGATAAAGTGTAATTATGCTTATTTAAGGAAATCAGAGTTTACGTGGCATTAAAAGAATAAAAACTTAAAAAATAATGTCAAAAACAGTAATAATACAGTGGTACCGCAGGTTAAGAACTTAATTCATTCTGGAGGTCTGTTCTTAACCTGAAACTGTTGTTAACCTGAGGTACGACTTTAGCTAATGGGGCCTCCTGCTGCTGCTGCACCGCTGCCACGTGATTTCTGTTCTCATCCTGAAGCAAAGTTCTTAACCCGAGGTACTATTTCTGGATTAGCGGAGTCTGTAACCTGAAGCATCTGTAACCTGAAGTGTCTGTAACCTGAGGTACCGCATTATAAGCTTCTTGAACTACATGTTGTTCTGCCAAGGAGATTCTTGTGCCTTAGTTACACAGACCCATTCTTTGTTTACCCCATCCTAAAGATGTATGTTACATTTCTGAACAGTGGAGGCTTGTCCATTAGAGTGAATGAGCCACTTCTCCTCCAACCTCAGCCTGCCCTCGGCCTGCCTATAGTCCAGGGTATGGTACTGAATGCCACTTTTCTCCTTCTTAGGGTCCTGTTTGCACTACACATTTAAAGCAGTATCATATCACTTTGAACAGTAATGGCTTCCCTCAAATAATTCTTGGAAGTCTGTTAAAGATACCTAGAATTGTTAGAAGACCCCTACTCCCCTCACAGAGCTACAATAGCCAGAGTAGTTTGTCAATCCCTCTTCCCAAGGAACTCTGGGAATGACAGCTCTCTGAGGAGGGGTCTTGTCACAACTCTCGGCACCCATAACAAACTATACTTCCTAGGATATCATGCAGGGAAATGGAATGATATTGCTTTAAATGTATAGTACAGAGTGGGCCATTTGCCTCAGAGTTGCCCTTGCAGAACTTGGTGGGGAGGAGGATGGGGACAAACACAGAATTGGTTGGCTCTGACTTTACCAAGTGTTAATCTCCTTGATTTCTGCCCTGCCAGTCTGAATGGGCACCACTGTGGCTAGAGATGTTGCCTTGAGACAAATGACCAAAAGTGAAAATCATCACATAATTTCCTCAGCGCTCTAGGCTAGGGAGGAAGCACTCTCTTTCTGGAAAACACAAAAGTTATTTTTTAAAAAAATCCCATAGCAATGCCTATTCGATACCTGGAAGGTGTGTGTGGGAACCCACATAGCATGTTGTCCAAATATTGTGTGTTGTGAATGCGAAGCAGCGGTTGCTGTCACGCAAGAAGCATGGTTGGTGTTGTGATTTGCTGAGAGCCCCCAAGTGACTGCAGAGATGTCATTTTAGGAGGCAGACTTCGTTACTGACAAGCTAAGCAACATGGCAGGATCAGGTTGAAAATAAATAAATAAATAATGCAGTTTCCCATGAACAAATACGTATGGCCTTGCTTCATTTGAGAGGTGTTTCATGTAGCAGACTTGAAGGCTGCAGTGCTTGTTCCTTGTTCCATGGATCGAGTCTCTTGAGCTTCTTTTTGTAATATTTTCCAGCCTTTCTAAGGTGTCTGCCTTAATAAATAAGGAAATAAGACGACCAACTAACTTTGTGGGCCTGGGAGAGATTGGTTACCACTTACATCACTCAATTGATGAGGGCCCAGACAGAGTGGAGAGAAAGTAAGTAAGCAGGGATTAATCAAACCAGATTGCATTTGTAAACAAAGGTGGAAGGAGGGAGGGAGGGATCAGGTAACAATTTCCCAAGCATTACCTATTGAAAGAGACATAAACAGGCAAGCAGGCAGTGAAAACAGCACACAATGGAACTCAAGATCCGCCAGCCCCCGTGGGCTTCCTTCCCTCCCTGCCTCACTGACTGAAGTGATTTGTGCACTGGGAATGTAGGCCCGGAAGGGAAGAGGCTGCTCTTAAGTGCCTTTCACAACACAGTTCAGGCACTTAACATTTCAGCACGCCAAGGTGCAGCACACATACTAGAATTCTAGGCATAAGATGATGCTCGCTATTATTGCCTGTCCAGCCTTCTGCAGTGGGAGTCCCAGAAATTAGAGATGACAGGAGATTTGGACAAGGTTCATAGATGGACTAATGGTTTCTAGGAATGGTGGCCTCTTTCCCATGTTTGTACCATACATAAGGTTTCTATGCTCTACCAAGTATGTCCTAGACGTTTGGCTCATCCATACCTCCTTATTTTCTCTGATGATGCACCCCTCCTGCTGCTGCTTTGGGTAGCCATGTGTCCTGCTTTACAGAGAACAGTCTTCTGCTTGAAGGAGGATAATACTCTGTTTGAAGGCATCTTCTGCTGGAAGGGCTGTCTAATCCAAGTCCTCTTTAAGATAAAGTAGCCCACCAGTGCTGAACACCTGGAGAGGACACTGAACAGGCACGCAGTTACTGGATCACAGGCTTCCCCACTACGGTGAGATGTATTTCTCTCTGAATTGTAACAAGTATTTTTAAATGTGCATTTCTACATATAAATTAGCATATGCAAATTTTGCAAAAAGGTGTGTCCCCTCTTGTCCTCTTTTTGTGTGTGATGCATAACCAGCCCCCCTACTGCTACTGCGTAAGCTTACCTATAAAGTCTTAAATGGATCAAGGCTGCTATACCTCAAGGACCTCCTCTCCCAATATGAACCAACCCAGGCCCTGCAACCATCATCTGAGGGCCTTCTTCATGAGTCGCTTCCATGAGAAGTCTAGAGGGTGGTGACACAAGAATGCCACCTTTGCTGTGGTGGCTCCCCATTTGTGGAATGCTCTCCCCAGATAGGCTTACCTGGCACCATCATTAAATACCTTTAGGAGCCAGGCAAAAGCTTTCCTCAATAACCATGACTTCGGCCTTTAATTATCTGTGGCCTTTTAGAAGTGAGCAGAATATTTTTCTAAGTATTTCTTTTTCTTCTTGGTTTTCATGTATCTATGTGGCAGGAGGTGGCATATCTGTCTGTTTGTTGTAAGTTGCTTTGGGTTGCCCTGGGTAAATTAAAGCGAAACAACAACAACAACAACAACAACAACAACAACAACAACAACAACAACAACATAATGGTGTCTTCAGCTATGGTTCAGCCCTTTTCTGGGCAAGGTGATGATGAATTAGAGGCACACATTAGACTGTTTCCCTGTTATCCACCACAGTTATCCACCTCTTATCAAATCCCTCAAATTTTCTTAATGCTGGCGATATATGTCACAGAAAATACTTAATCGGGTAGGAGTTATCACTAAGAAAGCCCTGTCTCTGGTGCCTTGATCTGTGGAACAACATTTGAATTATTGGGGTTGGGGACTTCCGGGTTAGCGCCTCCGGCAATGGCGGAATTCCTCTGATCGGGAGGAATTGCTCCGTGGAATTCAGGGTCTGGCCGCCACGGCAAAGGCGGAGACCCACTAAAAATCACAAGCGGGAGAAGCCTGTGAATGTGGGATTCGGCTGGCACCTTTTGCGCCTCCCCTACTCGCGGGGAGACCTGGTTTCGGGGATCCGGAACGATGTGGGGTGAGCGGTGCCGTGCTTCGAATTGACTGCTTCTTTCACGGAGTGAAGCCACATTGCTGTTGCCGGAGAGCGCTGACTTTTTCCTGTGGACAATTTGATTCTAAACAACTACCCGTGAGTAGAACGGAAAATTGGATTTTTAAACGTCTTAATTTGGCACCGAAACGGGGAGGTTTCAAACAGGAAGTCTGCCTCCCCCTTTTGTAAATAGATTGAAGCAAAGAATTTGCAAGCTAAAGTCTTGGAAAGTCCTATGTAAAGGATTAAACTTCCTTTGGCTAAAATCATTAAACCCCCCTTGGAGGCAGGAGAAGAGGGGGAAAATTTTGGATCGTGTAAGCCTGCAGGAGAGAGTGAAGAAAGTTGGATCACCACCGCTCTGAACCTGGAAACGGACTGCTAGTAAAATTGACGTTTTTGGGAAAGTTCATTGACTGTGACAGTTAGTTAAATAAGAGAAATACATTGTTTCCATTGTCTTCTTCTGCGTTTAAAAAGGACTAAAAGTAGTTGAAAATTGAAACTAATCTTACTGCTTGAACTGTGCTTAAAAGGTTTGATACAAACAGAAATTGTTTCCTCTAGAGGGAGCCTTTGAAATTGTTACAAGAGTTGGGCTGGTGGAATCTCCAGCTGCAAGAGAAAACCGTGAGATTGACCTTGGATCGCTTGAGAATGTCGACAGAAGAAGCCTTAGTGATTGCACTAGGCAAGATAAGTGAGTTAGTGGAACAGCTCCACAAGAAGACGGATGTGATGAATATTAAAATTGATATTTTGGGACAAAAAGCGACTAATTTGGGACAAGAAGTGAACATCTACACAGAAACTATTCAGGAACCGATACAGGAATCTACTTTGACATGCCAAATGGGGGAGAAAGCGAGGGAGAAAGTTGTGGTTGTTGAACCTAAAGTAATACAAATGGAGAGGGAGAGAGCCCCAGCCTTACAGAGGCAATGTGATGATTACAAGTTGTTGCCCTCTATGATTGAATTTAGAGAAAGTCAGATTGGAACACTGCTTGGACTGGAGAAGGAAAGTTGGATAGATCATTTCATGCAGGGATTTACTGACCTTTGGGATCTGGACTTGGGTCAGGAGGAAATTGGAGTTGTGGGGACCTTCAGATTTGGAGGGATTTTGAAACACGTCCTGAAATATCTTTTGGATTTTAGTTTTAACCACGGAGATGTGGATGACATGTTGAGAAGGAATAAAAACATTGCTAGGTTGGAGCTCCCCCGAGACCTACTCTTCAGCATCAAAGGAAGGAAATTAACAACAAGATCAGCAGAAGACAAAGTATACGAAGAAGACTTGCAGAAGGGACCTGGAAAAGAGTTAAGAGCCTCGGACAGAAGATCACCAGGTTGATGGACTATATGGATTTGATGGAAATGACTGGCAGAATCCGAGACCAGGGAGAAGAGACGGTGGAAGAAGATTGGAAAAAAATTAAAGTTTATTTATAGAAATACGGTAAAATTAATGAGTGTTAGAAAAATGTTGGAATGAAATTATATGGCTTTAGTAGAAGTGTTATAAGGAGTTAAGCATAAATAAGTATTATAGTATTAATGGAAAATAAGATTAAAATAAGTTAAGATATTTATATGACAGAAAATAGTGAAAGATGGAAAGGAATTGCTGAAACAATTAATAGAAGTGGAATACAAAAAGGGAGGTGAGAGGAAGTCGATGAAACAAGGGAATGAAAGATAGGGCATTGAAATGGTATGATGTATGTTTTTAAATTGTTTTTGTCCTGTTTAGTTTAATGTGTTAATGTTGTGTGGCGTATTGTTTATATATTGTATTGTATTGTTTTTTCTTTCTTTTGTTTTTTCTTCTTTTTTCTCCTTTTCTCTTTCTTCTTGTTTGTAAGGTTTAAAAGCAATAAATATTATTATTATTTTGTAAAAAAGAATTATTGGGGTTGGGATGGGAGCCCTTAATGAAATCCACAAGCCCCTCTGACTTCTCTCCCCCCCATTTTAGTAAATTGATCCTGCAACATTGGAAAACAGTAGCCAAGGGGATTAACATAAAATGTAATTCAAGTGTTGCTACAGAGAAAGAGCATGTGCACAAACAGTGGTGGCTAAATCAAATCAATCCAACCTTGAACTAGATCCACATTGTTTTAGGCACGCCTTCAAATATCTCCATTCAAGCCTGTCATATGCTTTCCTCTACCCCCCATTAATTTATTGTTTGATGAAGTTTATTATATTCAAGAGTCTATACACATTCATATTTAATGCTCTTCCTTTAATAAACCATAATTGATCTTGATTTATGCATTTGAATACCATCTTATTTTTCCTTTCATTTAGAACAGATGTTTAAAAAATAGACAAAATTTAACAGCATTATAGGTCTATAAGAACTTGTTCCATTCCTTTCTTTCTTTTTCTTATACTGTATGGTAAAATGTTTCCCATTCTTATGGTATTTCATCCTGAGCATGTAGTTTATTTAAGACCTAAGTCGGTGGGGTACTCAAAAGAACAATAAATACTTTATAGTTTTTCTACTATAAAATCAGCAGGACCCATTCATTTGCCTTTCTGAAGTTTTCTGATAGCTTGCTCTAACTCTTCCTTTTTAATGTCTTGCTCCATAAATTCCTTGCCTTCCAGACTTGAAGTCAGTTAATCGGTTCATTAAAAATATTTCCTAAAATCTTATATTTTTTGCCATCCCGATTTGCATAGTTTCTCACAATAATTAATACATTCTTGGCTGGTTTCCTCTAATTTTGCCTTTATTGAGCTGCATTTCCAAGGGATGCCCAATGCAGTCTTGAACCACTGACACAACAAGGTCTGTACTCAGGCAGGCTTTGTATTTGTGGTCTACCTCAGGTGAAAGACATCATTCAATTATCTTTTAGCCTGCCCCATATATAGAAACCCAAGAGATTTTGAAACCTTTGTTCACACACGTAAGCAAGTACTTCTGGCAGAAATGGTTTGGTTCCTTTTGAGTGGCAATAATAGCTTTGTAACACAAAGAGTGACCCCCTATGCACTGCAGGGGTGGGGATAGGGAGACAGGAAAAAGGAATTTGATAAAATCACTATAATTTTTTGTGGTGATTTGGAGCTTTAATTTGAAATCAAGTTGGATTTGAGTTTGTTGGTGTCTCTGGTAACTTCTCTCTCTTATATCATGGATCGTGGCTCATATAATGGAAATAAGTTCTGTATTATTTTATTAATACTATTGGTGCAAGTTTGTCACGGCCTTTGGACAGAACAATAAACTTATGAACTGTACTTCTAGAACAATGAAACATGATCCAGAGGTGAATGTTAATTCGCCGTAAGTTTATGAGCTGTGTCTTCTTAGTCCTATTGCAATCCATTTTAACTAAGCTTGAATATAATATTTGACCACCCTGACCTTCAAAACATTTTTAGGGTTTGGGTGTTTCTCATTTTTTTAAAGTTCAGTTCTCCACATTTCCGCATCAGTTTGCATTTTTTTTTTTTTTTTAAGTTCCTCTTGAAAATTCCCCAGCATTTTAGTACAGATTTCTCATAATATCAACACTTGGGCGTTCAATTTCCCCAATATACCATTTGTAAAGCAATTTTCCCCAATTTAATTCATTGTTTTAAGTTACTTTCACTATTAGATTCATTAATTTTTTGTACACTTTACCCTCGTATTTTTCTCCACATTACTCAGCTGGAGAAGTGCATTACGAGACTGGAGAAGTGTGAATATCAAAGGATGGTTGTGTTTTGGTTCACATATTGTTTCGGAAAGTGTGACCTTTAAATGTGGACTCAATCAAATTTCTCCACCGTCCCTGTTCCAGGGTCCCTGTACTTACTGTTCTTTCTGGCTAGCCACAATAGTTATTATTCTTGCCACACGCTGTAGTAGACTTAAAAACACAGGCATGCATTGGCGTTAGGATAGGATAGAGAGATTCTCTCCCTTCTCTGAGAATCTTCAGGACAGAAATTTCAAGCTGCTGGATGTTTACATCAAACGGAATGGGATCACCCACCACGTTTTCCTCCTTCTTCTTCATGGCTTGCTTTTTTGCACTGTTCCCCTTCATTAAAGTAAATACGATTAAATTTCAGACTCCTTTGGAAAAGTGGGTAAGGGAGAAAGCCACACACTTAGATAATTTCCATATAAATCCAGCGTGGTCCCCAATACCAAGCCACATCACCGTCCCTGCCTGCCACTAGCACCACCCACCAGTCGTACTCCAAAGGGAGAGAGAGAGAGAAAGGCAGCAAGGAGAATTTCATGCGCTTGTTTGATCTGCTGGATGGAGCATGACCAATTATCCATAACCAGCCAAAGTCCCGGAACAAGGAGAATTGGGTCTTGATCACGTACACCTCCAACAGCTGAACAATCAGGGAGACTGTGGAGGCAATGGGGCTGGCACACATAGGGGAGGATTTAAAGCTGCATTCAAAAGATGAAGTGATTTCCTCCTGGGGGTGGGTGAAGAGGGGGTGGCTGTTATCTGGCAGGGGACACATAAGAAATGGTCCCAGAGAACTCCGCCCGCCCTCCACCCCAAAGAGACATGTCAACATTGGTTATCTAAGCAGCACATTCTTTTCTATAACAGTGAAGAAAGAAATTGATTGTCTTTTTAAAAAGTGACTTGGAGGCCACAAAAGATGCATTGTTTCCAAATGAGTTGATTGGAGGAGGAGCTGGGTGGTTTAGAGGTAGGGGGCTGAATTTATACCATCATTTTGTCTAATTACTCCTGATGTTTTTGCTGTTGTCATGCGGGTTACTACAAAGGCAACTGCCAGCTTATGTCCCTGAAAGCAGACTAAACTGTTATGCTTACAAGGCCATGAGGTTTTGTTTTGTTTTGTCCTGTTCCCCCACCCCTCCCACCCCCTTGGCCTCCGCCACCCACTTGCCTGCTTTTGTGCCTTGCAAAGTACACACAGTGAATGTATCTACAAGGAGGCCTGTGACAGACAATATGGCCCCTCATCATGCAGGCTGCCTCTGCGCGTCAGAAAATCCTAGAATCTTATTGGATGCTTGGCAGAACTCTAGCAGGGATGCTTTCCTGGAACCATGATTTTCCAGAAATGACAAAATCCAACAAACGACTTGAAATCTTTAAGTCTGAGGAGCTGATCTCTATACACAGTGTCAACACTGTGGAATGTAGGTTGTATGGGGGTCAGGAAATTGGATCGAAATCTCACAGTGGAAGAGACCCCTCCAGTAAAGCATGTATCGCAAGGTATTTTTGTTTCCATTTATGCTGAAATTTAAACAACAACTTTGTGAGCTGTGGTCAGTGAGAAAGCACTTGTTGAGGTTACTCAGCGCTGAGGGCATCGCAGCTGAATGCTGGAGCACACAATGGAGTGCACTGAGGAAAAACCCAGATACCCCTTTCACTTAGGACACCAAGTCAGAGATGTATACTGCACAGTTTACTGTATCGCTATACAGTGGTCACTGCACATCTGGGGTGTGGGAGTCAAAATGCAGGGACAGAGTAGGCAAGAATCCAGAATTTTTGCTGTCTGGATATAACATGCAGGGCCCATGTGTATGGTTCCTAGGTTCCTAGGAAATTGCTCATTAGGTAAGTATTCATATTATGAGCTGACAATTTTCATTATTTCCTATGGGAACATTTCTAATCCGTGATTTGTCCAATCTCTCTCACCCTTCCCTCCACGGTTTCTTCCTGAAAATGGCTGCCGATGACCAGCAAAACACAAACAAATAAGGAAATGGGCAAACTATGGCTGTTCAGATATCTGAATCAGCCATTTGTGTAACAAAGTCTGAGCACAATTCTTTCTGTTTGGATAACCGAATTTGTGGATAATGACATTTCTGATTATTGGAGCTGTGTGTATTATAAGATACACAAGCACAAGCACACAAACACACACACATGTCAGCATGTACGCATGCAGGTATGTGGTTGGGTACTTTTAGACAGCTCTCCTGGTACTTTCCAGAGAAACAAAGATTGTGTGTATTTTCATGTGTTTCATTTCTGAATCTTGGACAATCTGATTATGCATACATTTCAGTACTATCTGTATAAACTCCCTGTGTTAGATGCTGATTCTGGAGAGAAAGCTTATTGATGGAATGAGAACAGGAAAAGGGCCGGGATGCTCTCACTTTACATGTGCGTTTGTGCCATTAAACTCATTGGGAACTCACAGAAGTAACAGGGCCATTATCTTTTATGGACTCAGGAAGTCCATTAAAATCCCCCAAATTCTGAAAGCCAGAAACGTTCCCTTCTCAGAGGTGTTGGCAGTTCTTACACAAAGCTGAGCCTGTATTGGGCAAATGGGGTTGTCCCGCTTATTACTGAGGTTTGCATTGATACAAGACAGGGAAAGGCAGTTGTACAAGATAGTTGCATTGAGACTGAACTGCCTTCACTGCTGGAATCATAGGCAGCTCAAGCAAAGCTGGAACGTCTTTGGGTGCTTTCAGAAGTGGTGGCCAAGAACCCCATTTTGCTTCTGTCACTTAAACACGTGCACACACACACACACACACACACACACAGATACAGATACACAATGTGTAGTTTATGTAGCATATAAAACAGAAACCAACAATTTCAGTTCAGACCATTGCCTTTAGAAGCAAGACTGTTTAATAGGATGTCACTAAATATGGATATAACTAGCTTCTGGAGCAGATTAGGCATGTCCATAGAAGCACTATATGAAGTGCTACAAACAGTAATATTTGTCATTCTGCATGAATGACAGTCTTTCTTATTTGTTATTTCTGAAGAAACAAACACCAGGAGCTATTTCACATTCTTCTTGTCTGACAGCAATTTGGGCAACTGCTTTTTTACAGCATGATTCACTGGCCAGCTCAATGTTCTTACTTCTTTAGATAGTTGCTAGGTAGTAGTAGTAGTAATAATAATAATAATAGTAACAACAACAACAACAACAACAACAACAACAATTTATTATTTATACCCCAACCATCTGGCTGGGTTTCCCCAGCCACTCTGGGAGGCTCCCAATTGAATATTAAAAACACAATACAGCATTAAACATTAAAAACTTCCCTAAACAGGGCTGCCTTCAGATGTCTTTTAAAAGTAGGATAGTTGCTTATTTCTGATGGGAGGGCGTTCATAGGGCAGGTTCACACCTGCAGCAAGTAGAGCTTTCCCCGAACAGAGTGATGCAGAAGCCTCTAGATACAGTGCTTGTGGATGACAACAGGTTCCTGTTGTTGCACCAGGATTTTCGTTTCTCCATTGTGCAAAGATTTGTCCAAAGCTATCTTTCAAAATTCACGTTTCTCTGAATTTTGCGATGCACTTCTCCAGACAGGTAATGTGTTCAAATGGCATTTAGAAGGCTAAATTGCACATAAAAGGCATGCAATTGTGAAAATAGCATGTGAAAAAGCTTTATAGTCCAGTAAATGTCTAGCAAAAAATGTATGCGTCAGGCAAAAATGCATTAAAATGCATATATTAGAAGGAATTCACTCTAAAATGCTGATGAATTTTCATGGGACTTTTTAAAATGAAATTGCCAGGTGATGTGACAGTATGGAGAACTGAAGATTGGAAAAATGAGAAATGGAGACTAAATTAACAGATTTGCCAATCCCTAACCACAACTGAATTGGACTCACAGTCCTTTCGCACACAAATTCACTCACGGTGAACCCACACTTTCTTCTCTTTGGCAGCCTCATTTAAGGAGGGAAAGGACATTTTTGTTGTTGCTATTGTTAAAAGATCAGGAATAAGAAACCATTGCAATCTACTTCACCTAGAGATATGCTAACAGATTCCAGTCTAAATTGTCCTCCTCCCTGATTTAAGATGAATATTCAAAAAAAAGATTGATCCACAATTACTCACAACAGTGCAACAACGAAGAGCTAAATGCATAAGCAGTGCAATGCATAGTTGCTCTGTATCCAAATGGAGAAATAGACCATCCTTGCTTGAAAACTCTGCAGTTGGCCAGTTCTACGTTCCTGTAAGGCGCTGGATGCTTCATAATTGCTCCTCTGCAAATATTTACACTCCTGGAGCAATAGGAAAGAACAGCAATCTGCAGTTTGGAGAACACAGCCCTTTGATAACAATATACCTATTAAAAAATAATATCAGATATGCAAAACATCCATTCTCATTCCTTTGCTGCAATCTTATGGGAATTTCCTCCCTGCAGTTACAATTTTGCATACAGAAAATGGAAGGACCTGGATCTGAGGTTTGGGAGCACATTCAGTTTTCATTATGTTGTTTTCTGAGCTTCCCCTTCTGCCTTATAGTTTTGCTCCCCCACAAAGACTTTGTGTGTGTGTGTGTATGTGTGTGCTTCTGCAAATCTTGAGGCTCCTTCCAGCCTTTCTCATGTGTGCAGATGCTTGAATCCCCACTCACCTCTCTGACCTTTGGAAATAGAGGGGATGATGAGTGTGCCAGCATCTTGTCTGTGTGTGATTCTGTCTCTGGTGTCAGGCCTCTGTGACATTCATGTGCATAAGTCAGCTTGCTGGCGTGCAGTTTGTGAATCAGACACAGCAATCACTACCCATAAATTGTAACCAACGGAAGAGTGTTCTGCAGAAGCGTGCAATACTCCCTTCCCAAAATTACAAGCTATCCAGTTCTCTTAGGCATAAATAAACAGGAACTTTGTCCCGTCAAAGCCTGTCTTCTTTCCAAGTGCTTGTTAAGCCATGAATTGGCTGCCCATCCTATCATCTAGGAGACCGTATTATGCCCTGGAACATTGGAGATGGATGCTCTAAACTTTCACTTTGCAATGACTGTGTTTACAATAGCATTAAGAAAAGTTTCATCCTGTACTCCTTTATCTTCACAATGTATTTCAGCTCCCATGTGTCAGATAGAGAACACCGTGACCAGGCCTTTTTAGGCTTGCCTGAATTTGCTGAGAGCTTGGTGACAAGGTCAATGGAAGCCTGCAAAGGTCACCATGGCTGGTTAGTGGTATACCATATTTATCAGGAAGAAATGATGCTCTTTGTCCTCTAAAAAAGCTCATTATTTTCAGCAAAAGGAACCTTTTAGAAACAGGATTGATCAAAGTATTAGAAGAGCATTACAGGCTCAGTAATAGGGGTAGTAGCTCTTTTGGACTAAGCAAGCTGGCATGAAAGAAGGAGAAGGATAAAAGCAGATCAGCCACTGTGCGGGATTTGATCTCCAATGAGCTACAGGGAGCCAAGAAGAGGTGTCATGCTTATCCTGAAAGCAATTATTATGGAACAATGCAATCAGAAAGTGGAAGGCAAAGGATCAAAACACTTTACATTCCTCACCTTCCACAAGCAGAGGCAGAAGTTGATGTGAGATGCTGTTGCTGTTCACATCCCCTACCAGTAGGCTGAAGGGGAGTTATGGTTACCCAGTCTCTCTCCTTTGTTCTGCCATTCCCCAAAATCTCTTTCTTTGAACAAGGTGTTGCCTGTGGAAAATACTCTTCAGGGTTGATCTACATAAGAGTGGCAGTGAGTTTTTGTCCTCAAGTGTTTTCAAGATGAAGGACATGCTTTCAAAGGTTGTGAGATGCACCCCTCTTCCAGTTTTTATGTGTGCTGTTTCTCACATCTTTTCACAGCCATTGCTCCCATGGAAATCTCCTCTTTTGGCACCGTCATGAGGACTTCTGTCTCCTTTACTATGTGATCCCAGACAATCACCCAGCAAATGTGACTACGTACAGGTCTCCTCTTTCTGGATCAGCTCTCGCCACACTAAAATCCACATTTGGATGCCAATCAGAGTGCATACTCAAACATGGATCCTGTTTCGAGCAACAAAGAGCAGGGAGGCTGCACTTGCACTTGTATGCATGTACCTAGGTTCCTCCAAATGCATATCCTGGTCAACGCTCCCTGTTTAGCTGTGCTGCACTGAGGTGTTTTATTACTGTTGCACAGCAAAAGAGGGAATTCTGCTCATTTGTTCTAGCAGTGAGATCAAATTTCCTCTCTCTTCCATGCTCATGCAACAGATACAACTGCAAGTTTATGTGCATATCCTCCCTGCATTTTGTAGATCTTATTGGAATCAGAGTGTAGGGCCAGGATCTGAGGTCTTGGAACCCTTTGGGGTAGGGAAAAAAACTCCAAAAGGGTTCATGTTCAGTCTGAAATGAGCCCTTGGAAACAAAACAAAAACATACCCTAAGTGTCCAGTGAAATTTCCTTGGAAGAGTGGCAGATGCAGCTGATGGACTATATGCAACTGGCCGAGATGACTGGCAGAATCCGAGACCTGGGAGAAGAGAGGGTTGAAGAAGACTGGAAGAAATTTAAGATTTATTTACAAAAATATTGTAATTTGGTTGAATGTTAAGAAGGATGCTAGATCATAAATAATTGTCCACCACTAAATTAGATTTGAATCTGACTATAAGTGAGATTAAGGAAAATATAAACCTTTTGGAGAACTGCTAGATTCTATTTAAATGAGCGGATATAAGATTGTAAACAAGATGATAATTTGCTTGAAAAAAAAAAATTTTTAACGATGTAAGTGGGAGCGGGAGACATGAGGGAGTCCAAAGAAGTGATGAAATTATGTTATGATATAAGTAATGTTGTTTATTATTTATGTATCGGTATTCAAAAAACTTTAATAAATATTTATTTTTTTAAAAAAAGTGTCCAGTGAAATTTCCTGCTCATGCCAAAATTCTTCTTCACCAGCATCTCTAGTTGATGGCATTATGTGGGAGATGCTTTGACTGCATCTGCGATAAAGGTAACTAACATGTTGAGCTGGCTATACTTTTGGATCTGGGAACATGGTCAGGGCAGTCTGTACTGCATTATAGGCCACGATACTGATGCTTATTCATATTTCTCCCTTCCTCCCAGTGCTCATTTATCGCCATGTTTGCTTTGCTGATGAGTTGGGAGCGTCAGGTCTCTTGATTATAGCAGGGTGAGAATAGAGTTGACGTCTCTTCTTTCAGATACCATATCACCCCAAGTGTCCCCCTTATAGCTGAAATATTAATTTGGCAACCTTAAGTGAGAGACAGGGCCTCTGGGCGAACAGTTCTATAAAAGTTGCAGACAACCGAACTGGAGGGAATTCAGAGGAAAGTGACTGAAGAATCAAATTCATGCGAGGCAGTCTGCTCCAGAATGGAGAAGACTGATTTATGACCACAGTACATATTTGGCTCAGTAGTGACTAAGGCAGTAGGGGAGCCTTGGAAATCATCCAGATAAGTGAAAGGAGAAATTACCACAAAGTGGGAGGAATTTTCACCATCTGGATTTCTCTAAGGCTTTTGTATAGTTTGGATGTGTGAGTAATCATGATCAACCAACATAAACTGATAAAGGTTCAGCTACCCAGTATATCAAGGTCATCTGGATCAATTTGCTATTTTAAAGTATTGGTATTGTTTAGAATAATGTATATATCTTGTCTTTCTCCAAAAACTTTACTTTCAGCTAAAGTCACTGTTTAGTATAAACCTTCATAAATAATAAAGAGGCTGGATGCATACAAATGCCCAAGCATATACAAGGATTGTACTTTGTTTTATTTTTAGGCCTCAGCCTAGAAAAAAAGATGGTTGTAGTTCATTTCTTTGAAAGTAATGGGACAAATTAGTCACATTTAAATGCAAGGAATATTTCTTTGTATTAGGACCATAATGTTTTAAGTGAATTGTATTTCTGGTGTACTTCTGGTGTTTTCTCGCACTTTACTGGGGGCCATATGCAAAAGAGACAGGTTATAAATTTGTGTATATGTATGTACATGAGCGTATGTGTACAGCCACAATGCTTCTCCAGTTCCAGTCACACGCTCCCAGTGGCTTTTCCTGTCTTATAAGGGACATCTTGATGTTACATACATTTATAGGAACATTTAAATGCACATCCCTGCTTGGATTGGGAGTCACACAGGCAAACAAATGTACATTGCACGCACAACTGGCTCTAGCCAAGAAGGCTGAATATGTGAAGCTCACGAAATCAAGCAGCCATTGCTCCATTCAAGTGTCGTTTCATCTCAATGTATGGTTTGAAAGCACATGAAGGCACCACCTTGCTGTGGCAGAGCAGGTCTGCATCTGCTCAGTTCCTGGAACATCTGGGTTCCATGATAGGAAAAAATGTGGCATAGAAATGCAAGGAAATATATAAATAAACAAATCTTTGGGTGGATTCTGTCCCTGCTCCTCTGTCCCTGACGAACTGTTTATTGCCATGATTGCAAATTATACTGTAACTTGCTTTACAAGGTTATGTGCATGCATAGATTGAGGCCAAAGGGATGTACCAAGTTGTATGTATGTGTGCTTGCATAATATTTGCCCACCACTTTTCCGCCACTGTACTTCTCATAATAATGGTTCACAATAATAAAAGCATATTTATGGGATGAGATCACTCTCACAGTAACCAATCCAACAAAGTGTATGTGTATTTACACTCTGGAGAAGATCATTTTCTGAACGTTGTTACCCTGTTGGTCAAAGGGAATTCCAGAGGCAAGAAAGATGAACCTTGTCACTAAGCATTCTGCCTTTGATGCGAGTCAAATGAATTAGGGTTGCTGTGCAACAGGTACAGCACCTCACTCTTTTTCTTCTCAGTGGTGGCAGCAAAGCAAGCTACTGAGGAGAGGACCTGTTCTTCAGAGTCTTCTGACCAAACTTTTTGATTGATTACATTTATATCCTGCCTTTCCCCCAAGGAGCTCTGCACACTGTTCTCCCCCTCCCCATTTTATCCTTGCGACAACCCTGAGAGATAGGTTAGGCTTGAGATGGTGACTGGCCCAGGGTCAACCAACAAGCTTCATGGCCTAGTGATGGATTTGAAGCCTGTTATTCCAGTTCTTGGTCTCAAAACTCTGGCTAATATATCCTGGTTAAGCAGAATATGAAAAAATAAAAACAAATAGGTTAGGGAGTTGAAGTGAAATTTATGTTACACTACACCACTACTGGCTCTTCCATATGTTCCTGTTGCAGTTTACTTGCTTCTGTTGCTGCTTTTGTTAAATGGCATCAGCTGAGATGTCTTTCAGATGGAAGGGGCAGCATTATATAAAGCAGAGCTTTCCAAACTTTTCATGTCGGTGCCACACTTTTTAGACATGCATCATTTCATGACACAGTAATTCAGCTTTACTAGCAAACCATAGGTTAAACTAACCCAGGCTTCCTCAACCTCGGCCCTCCAGATGTTTTTGGCCTACAACTCCCATGATCCCTAGCTAGCAGGACCAGTTGTCAGGGATGATGGGAATTGTAGTCTCAAAACATCTGGAGGGCCAAGGTTGAGGAAGCCTGAACTAACCCTTTCCATCCCCGGGAGGACCAAAGGGAACGTTTGTGTGACACAGCTGCACACTGCAGCTGAGACACTAATGTGTCTGATATAAAGTCTTCTGGTCATCCCCCTTGTCAATGTTACTGCTTCACCTTGTCAGCAGCCGCTGCCATGGAGTAATCAAGATAGTTGTACCTAATAGTATATACATATATGTTACTGTGTATACCTTCACTCTCTCTCTCTCTCCAATATTTTATATGCCAATATTCTTGCTAATATTTTAAGCAGCTACCCAGATTACGTTCTTGGGGAGAAGTTTAGTTAATACAAAATTAAACAAAAATGTTTTCTTTTCTTTTAAAGGTGTCTTCTGTCTTCTCTGCTGTGCTACTGCCCAACATGAGAAAGGAAAACCTTTATTAGAAAGGATGGGGAAGAAGAAGATGTGTGTAAAAAGACTTGGCTTTCATCAAGCATCCAAGGACTCAGCTAAGGGCGAGTTGCTGTGCATAGCATTGTAGAGTTTTCTTTGTCAGCTCTTCAAAGTGTTGTGATTTAAAGGAATAACACGGGGCACATATGCCTATAAATGGAAACTGGGATTGTAACGAATAAGGCTCGCCTCTGCCAATGCAAACAAGTGCAAGGCAGCTGGGCTCAGAGCAACGGGAACCGAGCAAAATCCAAGTCCGTTGACTCATTGCTTCACTTTAGTTTTAATTTCATTTGAAAGCTACATAAACACAGGCATCTTTTCATAACAAAGCCAGCCTGGAAGTATAAAGGTCTTCTGGGAAGCTCATCCTTTTCAACAGGATTATAGGAAAGGGACTGCCCCTCTCATTGCTGTCACTTGGTTTTCAAACTGCTGGAAGAGGTTCAATAAGTGGCAGCAAACTGTTCTCGACTTTCTATGGAGCTGTTGTGAATTAGAGATGTGCACTGCAGTTCTGTTCTCAAAAGTAAATCCCACATTATTCAGTGAAACTTACTCTCATATAAGTGTGCATGGATCACAGCCATAGAGTTGTTTCAAGATGTAATCCTGTACACGTCTACCTCAGAGGAAAGGAGCTTCCAGATGAGCTTTTCATTCTGGTTTGTCTACAGGGAGATTCAATGCCATTGGCTATTTAATGAGCATTTGCTCTGATTTATTTGCAGAACTCCCACACTTTGCAGTGCATTTACCCATCACTTTCCATACTGCACAAAGTTTGATCATTTGGAGAAGCAGGTTTACTGCCCAAAGTCAGTAAGTCAGTTTCAACCTGATTTTGTCAACATGTGATTGAATCTCTCTCAGAAATAATGGCTGCCCATCCTCTTTCACATACACTCATGCAGGTGCACGTACACACACACACCATTCACACTCCACACATAAGGGATGCCATTTTGGGATCTTTAAAAAATGGGGATTGTGAATCAAAGAGCTCTGTTCTTCCTGCACAAGTGAGAAGAGGACTTCTTTTAAAATTGTGGCTCTGGTCAAATCTGTGCTTTCAGGTTTGACTAACAATAAATTGCTGACAAATCCCTTATCCCAAAGGTTTGTCCACATCAGAGTTTACTTTGTGTTTGTAGCTCTTTGTGTTCACATTTAATGCACATGATGCTACCTTCAGATTATTTATGTCTGTGTTTTGGTTGGGTGGATCAATTGTCACTTTCTGTTAATCCCTTTTCCATGCCCAATACTTCCTCTATGTGCCCATTCTTTTCTGCCTATTCCCATAACCATTTCTGGGGCACTCCTGAACAGAATAGAGGATTGTATGCCACTATCTGCAGAACTGGCATAATACAACCAATGAATTAGAAGGTGGGAACAAACACAAAAGGGAAACATGGCTGGAAAAGAAATGAATGGCACCTTTCTGATTGCTGTGCAATACCTAGTGTAATTTTTTTTTTAATGTGCTTTGCTTGTGCAGTTTTCTGGCTTTGTGGAAATCAGATGGATCAAAACAATATGACTATGTTCCCTCATTCAGGAGCATGTCAGAAATACCGTATTTTTCGCTCTATTGGACGCAGTTTTTCCCCTCCAAAAATTGAGGGGAAATGTGTGTGCGTCCTATGGAGCGAATGCAGGCTTGTGCCATAGCAGCGCGCAACCCCTCCGGCAGGGAGAGGCTGCACGGGGCTATGGCTTCTTTAGCCCTGCGCAGCGTCTCCCGGCAAGGAGAGGCTGCACGGGGCTAAAGGGGAAGCCAAACCAGCGAGCGGGATCCATCCCGCTCGCTGCCTTGCCTTCTTCCATAGCTGCGTGCAACCCCTCCTGCAGGGAGAGGTTGTGTGCAGCCTGTACGTTGCTCTTTGGGGCTGGGGGGGGGGGGAAATATTTTTTTTCTTGATTTCCCCCCCTAAAAACTGGGTGCGCCCTATGGTCCGGTGCACCCTATGGTGCGAAAAATACGGTAGTTATCAGCAAGGCCAGAAAAGAAATGAAACCACTAAGGAAGCATGAATAGGATAGAACCTAGTTGCTCCTCATATACAAATTCAAGTACATATGGGTGTGGAGTTCCCCAGTCTTATTCAAATGGGTGAGGGAATCGATTAACATCTAAAGAATGCTCCAGTGTGGACAAGCCCTTAGTTTCACCTCTGTAGTCTGATAACACAGCAGGGACAGATAACAGCCATGAAAAGATTGATGATCTGATAGTGAATCAGTATACATTTCGGCTCCTCCTTCTCCAGTCTTCCTTTCTGCCCACCTTTCTTCTTCATTTTATTCCTTGTCTGTGCAAAAACAATATCCCTGATTTGAAATGTTGATTTCTTGACCATTGCATTACCAAACTCATATGGTAAAATGACCGCACAATCTTTCTCCTTTACACTCTGCCTGGAATCCTTATGCCTAGAACGGACTGCCCCCCCCTATCAAGCCACCTCTCTCCTCTGCAGTCCACACTCAAATCTCTTAGCATTGTGGGTTTTTTTTTTAAGCTATAGCTCAGGTGTTATTTCCTAATACTGATCACACTGGCTCACTTGAATTTGCATTAGGAAAGCTCAACTTCACCAAAGGGAACAAAAGATGAGAGTGAAGATGTCAATTTTTGTTTCTTTTAGTTTCTCATTTTCCTTAAGTTCAGTTTCCACATCAGTTCATGATTTCAAAAAATTGTTCCTGAAACATCAGCAGCATCTTGTTGTGCATTTCTCTTAATAGAACCTTCTGGGATAAATTATTCTTATTCTTATTCTTAATTGTTTCTTAAATTTCTATACTGAAGATCACAGGACTATTTATAATATATAAACACAAAACACACATTATATGTAATATACACATTTTCCCAAAGTAATTTCGCCTAATATAACATTCTTGTAAGTTATTTTCACTAATATATACATTTATGTGCACACTTTACCCTTGTTTATGCATTTGTGAACACACATTATTTTATATTGCGAAATTCAAAGAAGTGCAAATTTCAAAGGGTGCCTGTGTTTTGGATTGTGTGTTAGTTTTGGAAACAGCAAATTAGATAATTTCATCTTAAATGCAAACTGAATTAAATTTGCCCTCCCCCCATCCCTAGCTGTGGGAACCCCCAGAACAGATTGGGGGTGTGTACAAGGCATACAGGGAGAGGAGAGGGGAGAGAGAGGAAGCCCCATTGCACAAGCTGAAGTCCTTGTGCTAATGGGACTTCATTGGATACAACGCAATGAATGGTTTAAAGTGATGATTTATGCTCAGGACAATTCCAGGCAGAAATGACTCCTGGTTCATTAAATTAATCAACCCAACACTAATTATCCCTAGTGGCAATTCTTAGTCTCTCAACAAGGGCAACATTTTGCAAAATTCTGGCCATTCCCAGTGCATAATTTGATTTCCACTTGAGGCTTTTGGTTTCCTAGCCGTTGGCTTATATTATTAGGTTACAGCTAACTGTGCTGGATGTTTTTCCTATAGCAGGGAGAAAGGACTTTGCGGTTACGATGTTACTGTGACCTGAATTTTGGGTTGGGAACATGTCGTCTATAAAAACAACCTTTTCATCTTCTGCTTTAGTCAGCGCTGGCGTTGCCATCATGTATCCCGGGGCTCTGTTTTTATGCAGCATCTGCCAGTGCCATGGTCCTTTCAGTAACAAGTAACATTGTACTTGTAGGAGCCAACAACTTGGCATTTTATAAGTTCAGAGCCCTCAGTTGAGGTCTGTTCTCAGAAGAAGAAGAAGAAAAAGGGAGAGAGCTGCCAGTTGTCTTTACTGAGACAACGGCAACTGTCCCAACTGTAAACTCAACCGAAACTTTAGCTGGATTTTAGGAATCTTCTACTCACAGATTCATTTCAGCTCAGACCACCTGGAACTCAAAAACATAAGAGTATGTTCAGGCCAAATGCCCAACATAGTCCAGCATCCTGCTCTCACAGTGGTCAACAAGATGCCCATGGAAGCCCACAAGAAGGACCTGAGGGCAACACACTCAGCCCAACCCATGATTCCTAGAAAAAGGCATACTGCCTCTGACAGTGGAGGAAGTACATCTTGTAGGAGACAACTCCACAGGCTATCTATGTGCTATGTGCTGTGTGAAGTATTTCCTTTTGTCCATCCCAAATCTTTCAACATTCAGCTTCATTAGGTGGCTCCAGGTTCTAGTCTTATGAGAGCAGGAGGAAAACTTCCAGGTGCACAGGTTGTTTTTGATCCAAATTGAACCACGAGTGGGTCTCTGACTGCTGCTTAGAGGCCTCTAGTCCCCAGCCTGATCCAATGACTTGCTATGGCAAACCTTCCCTCTCATCCACACCTCTTTCCATTTCTGCCTGCACAATGACACAGTGCTTTACTTTCTCTCTTCTCATTCCTGCTCCCTGAACATAGGAAACAGGATACTTGACAATCATAAAGGAGGGCGTTGTTGGTGGAATTGCATCCACTTGCAACACAAGTTTCATCTGCTAAGTCTATTTGCCATGGCTGCAACTTTTTTTTGTAGATGGACCTGGTTCTTGTACCTTCAATGCTAGCTGACTTACACATGGAAATTAGTGTCAGGAGACTCCCCTAGCATGCAGCTGATTGAGACAAAAAACAAGAAAAGCTTCTCCTGTTAATATAAGTTCAGACTGTTTGTCCATCCAGCCCTGTATTGCCTACGATGACTGGCAGCTTCCTGATAATTTTTTGCTAGAAATGCCCGGGGTCTATCCTGAGATCTTTTGCATGAAAAGCAAATGCCCTGCCACTAAGTTATGGCCTCCTCCCAGCCTACATATCTGTGCATCAACCTATTAAATCCATAGATATATAGAGCCAGAAAAAGAATATGGCAATTCTACCATTCACTCAAAGAATATGAGTTTCCCTCCAAATGCCCAGTTTGAGTTCTGAGACCACATCTGCAAAGAGAAGATGCTAAGGGTAATCCACATCAAGGCCCAGGAAGCCAATTTCGCAGAAGGAAAACAGGGTAGTTAGTGGGTTGAGGAGTGCGGGTACAGATGGTTATCCACATGGGGGCTTGTCATGTGGCAGTACCGCAGGATGTTGAATACAAGGAGGTAAGGGAGTAATTGCCTCTGCAAGAAGATGCGGGATGCTTTGAATTGTGTCTGCAATTTGGCAGGTGTCCAAGACAGTACGCTTGGTATTTTAGATTAAGTTGGAGGACAGGAGGGAGGGTGGGTGAAGATGGACATGTATGATAAAATAGGAAATCATTCAGAGTGCCAACAGACTGAAGAGATGCTGAAATGGTGTGCAAAAGTAGGTGCTTGGAGGATGGAACAAGAGAAGTGGGTGGTTGTGTGGCAATACAGTCATAGACATACAGGCAGAGGGCCAAATGAAAGGTTGTGCTGCATTTGCTGAAGGCTGCCCGATATGACTGCTCCCTTGCAAAACACACTTGGAAGGGGACAAGGAGAAATTTGCAGTGGAGAAGGGTGTGAGGGGAAGCACTTAACCCTTTTCCTGCCAGCCTATTCCCTCCTGAAACTCCTGCCTTTCCATCTGTGTTCCTCCTCGCCGGGTTCCAAACCTGCACTTGCCACAGAAGTCCCAATGCGCATCTGTAAGCTCTGCCCATGGCCTTCTGATTCCCACCTGAAATGATTCAAATGTTACCATGCCTATATCATTCATATTGTAAGTTATGAAGCACTACACTAAGACATTTCTCATTTGAAAATCAGAAACATTTCGTTGGGCTGAATAAGTTGCTAGTTTACGGCTGCAACCCTATACACATTTAGCTAGGAGTAAGCCCCAGTGAACTCAGCGCAGCTTATTTCTAGGCATACCTGCACACCTCCAATGCCCTTCCTTTTAAGATTTGTGTTAAAATGAAGTGAAAGGAACCACAGAAACTTCTGTCCTTTTCATCTGTGCCATTTGTGAGTGTTGGGATGGGCATGTTGCCAATCTGAATTACAACATTTATTTGAAATTTTAGTTTCCATTTGGACCCTCTTCCATTTGGCATAGTATTTCTTGTCGTTAAATACCCCAGATAAAAATCTGAGAAACATTCATGTTTGGGATTCACCCCAGATTTAAACATAAATACCTCCTGGGTTAATTTTATAATAGCAGAAAGAAACTGTGAACAATGCTCTGGAAAGAGAAGAATTGAGCCACGTTCAATGAAACCCACAGAGAGGATTTAGGCAGACAAACACTGCTTTCCAGGAACTGTGACTGTTAAGCTGCTACAGAATGTTTGAAGCTGCACCATATAGCTTCCCAGACAATTCCTGCTTTATTGTTGAGAAAGAAGAACAGTCCCTGATAGATTTTTCATGGATCACCTTAAATCAGGACCCCACCCCCAACTTCTCAATTTTGGCCTCTCCCAATGCCCTTTTTATTGAGAATTCATGATTATTTGTGCTCATGATACTATTGAGACAGTCCTATCTATGCAAATCTGTTTTCAATCCTGTTTTGCACCTGCAAAAGTTTGGGGCAGCCAATGCACATCTTACCACTTTCTGCTGAAATCCTGTCAATGTTCTAGTACTGCAAATGTTCTGGTTTATTTCTGTCCCCCGTTTGCTGCGTTATAACCTCTACGGACAGCAGTCACGTAGCTGCTTCCCTTTTCTGTCACTGCAACATGCTGGATACTTTTAGAAAACATTTGGTGTTCACGTCAGTCCTCCTCTGCAGTTCTTAATATGGGCATGTCTTATAAGCTCTCAAGGTTTACAGCTCTGACAAACTCTTCAACGGGGACTCGGTAATGCTCACTGATTGATACCTCCTGCTTCCTTTTCTCATGCTGCGTTCCACTTTCTCTCCATATAGTCTCTCTGGGGCTCATAATCTGAATGTGATCCAAGCTTTGGTGGGAGAAAACACTTTGGGGCAAACCAGGGGATGGGAAACCTCAAGCGCAGGGGTGAATGTGGCCCTCCAGACCTCTCTATCTAGCCCTTGGGGCTCACTCCAGGCTGTGTTCCCTCCCTGGGCTACACACCTCATCTTCCCTGTTTCATACCCCTCTGCCTAACTGGAATGTTTCCTTGAACTGTGACCATGTCTCTTGCTTACCTAGACAGAGGACAGAGATGTGTGGGTGTGTATAGAAATCTCTGGATTACAGAGATTTCATGCCAGTCCACATCAGTTGCTCTGCCCACTTTTTGCCCCTGGCCCTGCCAGCCCCTGGCATGTGGAAGGTTGCTCATGTGGCAATGCAGCCTTTGAGCTGGAAAACTGTCCAGGGGAAAACTGTTCCAGGTTGTTTTCATGCTGAACTCTTGTCGTGGGCTCAGGGGTGTATTTAGGGGTTGGTTAAGTTGGCCCTATGACCCGGAAGCTGTACGCTGGCTCCCTCGGCCAATAAAGCGAGATGAGCACCGCAACCCCAGAGTCGGTCACAACTGGACCTAATGGTCAGGGGTCCCTTTACCTTTTTAAGTTGGCCCCTGCCAAGGGTGCAGGCCAGGATGGCTCAAAGTGGCTAGGACCCCATCCCCACACTCCCTGTGCCATTCCTCTACACATCCTTGCCAAGGGCACAAGAGAGGGTGGAGGCACCAATACAGCTCCTTTCCAAGGGCATAAGGGAGCCTAGGTATGCCCCTGCATGGGCAGACTGCAGACTGTGGCATGTGTGATGTCTAAAGCAGCAGTCTATACATGGCTAGAGGCAGTGGCATAGCGTGGGGGGTGCAGGGGGGGCCAGCCGCACTGGGCACAACATCTGGGGGTTAGGGTTAGGGGGCGCAAATCCACGGGTTAGGGGCGCAAATTACTTGCCTTGCCCCGGGTGCTGACAACCCACGCTACGCCACTGGCTAGAGGGGCAGCCACGTTGAAAGCAGCACAAAGAGTAGGCAACACAGAGGATCCCTAACAACAATGTTAGCGAGCAAACAAACCATGCAACAGGCTGCTGCTTATAATGCAGAACTGCCACTAACGTGCACACTGCCTGTGAAGTGACTTGGCAGATCCTGATATGGCAAGCCAGGAGATCCATTACACTACAGATGTCATGCCACCTTTCTCTCTTGCGACATACCCACTTTCTGACTCAGCTACAGTAATGTACGCTACTTCCCATACTTAAACTCGAAATGGCACCTTTCCTCAGAAGGAAGTATCACTGAAATCTATGTGGTTACTTGTGGGCAAACATGTTTAGGATTGGACTGTGATTCACACTTATCCAGTCATCCATGCATTTTGTTATGGCTCTTTGAATGTATTCATCGTTTTTGCTCCTTGGGTGTCATTTTAGATTTAAATATAAGTAGACCTCTGAGCCTTGCCAACAAAGGTCCGTATAGTAAAAGCTATGGTTTTCCCAGTAGTGATGTATGGAAGTGAAAGCTGGACCATAAAGAAGGCTGATCGCCGAAGAATTGATGCTTTTGAATTATGGTGCTGGAGGAGACTCTCGAGAGTCCCATGGACTGCAAGAAGATCAAACCTATCCATTCTTAAGGAAATCAGCCCTGAGTGCTCACTGGAAGGACAGATCGTGAAGCTGAGGCTCCAATACTTTGGCCACCTCATGAGAAGAGAAGACTCCCTGGAAAAGACCCTGATGTTGGGAAAGATGGAGGGCACAAGGAGAAGGGGACGACAGAGGACGAGATGGTTGGATAGTGTTCTCGAGGCTACCAGCATGAGTTTGAGCAGACTGCGGGAGGCAGTGGAAGACAGAAGTGCCTGGCGTGCTCTGGTCCATGGGGTCACGAAGAGTCGGACACGACTAAACGACTAAACAACAACAACAACAGACCACTGAGAACCCTTTCTCTCCCTCCCACTTTATTCTTTTTTAAAGCTCCTAAATCCTAATATCTCAGAACGATAAACCCATCAAGATCAGTACATTTTCATCATTCCTCCAGCAGCCAGACTTATCTACATTATATACTGTATCTGTCTTTTCTCTAATATGAGATACTTTATTATTATTATCATACTTGGCCAATGGCACAGTATGTCTGAGAGAAAAGAGTGGGGATTTCCCATATGGGCAATCAGCTAATGAATTGATGCCTGCATGTTTGTGCATAGTGCTTTAAGCTCCCAATGTCTCCTGTAAGTGCTAATTATTAACATGACTTGGGACCCCAAGGCATGAAACCTGATTACCCCTATCTTATAACAACAGAGCAGCTACTCTGCAAGCCTTGTTACTGGTCATAAAATTATCTAGACAGCTTTAAATGTGCCTTTGCACTACTGAACTCTAACATCTGCTGCACTGCAAGTCAGTCAACCACACCCCGGGAGAAGAGGACTGTCTCAGAGTTTAAGAGGAGTTTGTTTTAATGAGTTGCAGATTTGTAGTGCAAAATCTGGTGGAAGGATCAAACTGAGAACCAGGGCTTTCGTTACAATTGGTAAGTTTCTAGCCCTCTTGGTTGACGATAGAGAGTAGCCACTTTATTGAGAGTATGAGATGCAAAATAGGAAAAAAGTAGCATTGTGAATTGGATCAATTTCTGTTGTTAAATTACTGAGCGTAGTTTTAGATTACCCATAATCATGGGCAGAAGGAATGGAGCAGTATCAACATTCTCAGTTATAGATACAATAAAGTTCAATAATTTCAGTCACTTGAGGATGATTGTGGAACAATCACAAAAAAATAAGATATCAAATGAATATTTTTTTAAAAAATACTTTATTGAAACAATACTTTAAAAACAAACAAACAACAAACAAACAAACAAAAAACAAAAAAAGAACATTTGGGCAATTTGACATTGGTACATTAGTACATTAGCCAGAGGATTAGCTATTTACCCAGTAGTTCTGGTAGGAGAAATTCTCATTTATATATGTAACATGTCAGTAAAAAATAAAAATAAAAAAATAATAATCACATACCTGGTGCTTCCCAGCACCACAAAAACATTGATTAAAGTCATGAATCTTCATGAATTTTTATGGTGGTGTTTTGTTTTTTGTTTTTAAACAGGATGACAAAAAAATCACCAACAAATCTGTGAACTCATAAATGATCCTATGGGTTGATGGAGTTTTGAAGGGATTCCTTGTAAAAATTAAGAGGCTCCATAAGGATTTGTGCTTCAAATCCGTGTTTTTATGCCATGGTGGTGCTGGGAAGCATGAGATCCATTATTTTTTATGGTTCAGGGCTAAGACCACAATTTGCTTCATCCAGAGGTGCTGTGTCCTGTTTTTGCTGCATGTATTGAAACAGGAAGGTACCACTCTCCTGGCAAAGCCTCCCTTACCTGTGTTGTGAGCTCTTATTAGAACCCACAGAGTTCTTGCAACATCACACAGAATGCCTGAGATCTCATGAGATTTGGTAAGATCTTACAGGAACTTGCTGGAAGCTGCTGGAAGAGGCAGTAGGGTGGGTAGAACACTTGCAGGGGCATCACCTCTTGGCATTACACTACCTGAGGTGGCTGCCTCATTCTGCCTTATGGGCAAGCCAGCCCTGGCCTCACCTCTGAAAGTAGGGGGAACCAAAGTAGGGACTCCAAGGAGGATCCTCCTTTGTGGACAGGGCAGCTTCATGAGAAAGAACCCCACAATGCACCTGCAGGCATCTTGTGACTCTTTTATCTGCCTGACTTACCAGATTTGGCAAGTAACTTTGTACATAAAATGGCTCAGATGACAGCATGCTGTTTGGGTCATGGTAAGAGATTGCAGGAATTGTTGAATGCTGTCAGTTGGAACTGTGAATTTGAGTGATGACCTTTTTTTGGAAGAGATTATCTGAGGAAGAAGTTCAAAAATTGCCAGACATCAGAAGTCAGAGAACTCTATCGTTTGCAGCACTTTTGCAAGCGACTGAACTAAGGACTTGGCTGTGGACTTTAGAACAGCAAGAACTTTGAAGCAAAGAACCCTCTCTGGGCTCAGAGAGAGAAGACTACTTGTAACATCTGAAAAGACTGTATTTTTGTATATTGGTGTGTGTTAGTGTTGGTCTAGTAAAGACAATTCTGCTAAAACGCTGTTTTCAGTAGTGAGTTTAACTCAGGCATAGGCAAACTCTGCCCTCCAGATGTTTTGGGATTACAACTCCCATCAACCCTAGCTAATAGTACCAGTGGTCAGGGATGATGGGAGTTGTAGTCCCAAAACATCTGGAGGGCCGAGTTTGCCTATGCCTGGTTTAACTACTTGATTGAGCTTCTGTGGCTCATACACCCAATGCCTAAACAAGATTTCCAGCAGAAAAGCTTTATCTCTACTTTTAATTCTTTTCAGAACCTTCTTTCTATCTGTGGTACTACCTCAGCCCACACATTTCTTCTCTGGGCTTTTGACCTGGTGAACACATACTCAAGGTCTGGATTGGGATACAGTTGCCTACACCTTGGCCCAATCCTGACACTTTCTCATTTTTTCACTCCCCGTTTTATATAAGCATGCATTTGCAGGATATTATGATTGAGTAAATGACACTGACAATAGGTTTGCATAGAGGCAAACATTCTCCGAGAAATCAATTGTTGTTTCATACTGGTCAAATTCCTCTTGGATTTGCCTAGACTTTTAAAGTCCAATTTGCAATAAGGAATAGCTATTAGTGAGTCTAGTCATAGCCTGTTTATCTCCTCCTCCTGAGGAAATTTGTCCCACCCATTCAGAGTAGAAACAGGCAGCTCTCCTTGCCCGCCTGCAACATGAGGGAATTGGGTTGTGAGAAGAAGGGTCTAAACACTTTGCATTTATTTTGTCCCAGATAACTCTTTGCCCTGTCATTCACAAGAGCACAGTAGCTGTCATGCTCAGCTGTAAATGACATGTTGAGTTTACTATCTATGTTCCGAGTTAGCATAGAAAATATATAAAAAACAGTGCTCTGTTGATTCTCATAGGTGCAGTAGTGTCCTTTGGTATGTCACCTGAAATTACACAGGAAGGTAAGACTCACCTGTCTCAGTCATCCTTTACATCAAAGGAGTTTTCATAGGACTTTTCTTTTGAAAAGCATGTAAGAATTGATTGTGCATACAAAGACCCATGCAAATTTCCCTCTCGTGCGGTTTTGAAGGGTGGTCCAACCTTCTGGAGAAGTTTTGAGTTTCCATCCTCATTCCACTGATGGAAATGGAGGTCTTCACTAGATTAAAGAGCCTTCCTTCAGTAAAGGGACAACTTCTGCCAGTGGAAGACTAGAAGTGGATATAACCCAATTATTGTAAAAAATAATAATTAAAGAGTGGGGAGTGTCTGAATACAATTTCATGAAATCCACAGTTACAGCTCCCAACCAGCAAATGTTAGCACCTGTTTAAGACAATGGCATGGCCTACTCATGGCTAATGTAAGGACACAAGAAGAGCTTTGCTGGGTCAAAGTCAGGTGGTCCTTCCTGCTAGTCAAACAACCTGTTTCTAATGATGGCCAGCATACATGCAGGGGATGAAGGCAACATTTCCTCTCTGATTGCTTATTCCCAAGCAATTAGTATTGCCTCTGACTGTTGCATTTCCATTTAGCTACTATAACTAACAGTGAAACTTATTGATTTCATAAGTGCATAGGCATGACTGATTTGTTCTGGTCTGATCCGTTTCCTAGGGTAAGGATATAAGAGCAGGAAGATTTTGGGGGTGGGGGTGGGGAGAGAACGCTTGCATTTCCTGGCAGTCTTTGTGAACAGCCTATATGTTATCCTTGGTCTTAACTTGGGACAGATCCATTTCTAGCGCCTTATAAATTTTAACTGGGTGTGGATGGAAAGATGCCCTTTTGAGAACGCAGATTCAAAGTTCCTCAGTTCCTCAGTTCCCATGGAAACTGACTTGGGAATGATTGATGAGGCCACGATATGAAGGGGAGAATCGTAGATCCACCTACAGTATTTTCATGCTTTTCCTCCTCAACTCCAGGGTGTGTTTCAAATAGGTAGATACTGACATTAAGACTGTGCTGACCTCCAAACAATGGCTCCCCCCATAAAGACCCAGGCATATCTTAGAACAGACCTGTCCAACTGGTCGATCGAGATCTACTGGTCGATCGTGGGCTGTCCCTGGTCGATTGCATAATCTCCATTCCCACCCCCCAAAGCTCAACAACTTTGGTCAATCCAATGAGTAGATCACTGCCAGTTTATTTATAGTGGGAGTAGATCGCAGTCTCTTGGAAGTTGGACACCCCTGGCTTAGAACATTCAGGCAACAACATCCCCATGCCATATTTTGCTTTATAGCAACAGAGCAGATATTTCACTGCTCTACCCATTTTATAGACTGGGGGAAAATAAGGCTGAGGCACTGTCCAAAGCCTCTGGTGAATCCATCAGTAAAGTTGTGTTGTTCCTTTTCATTCTTGGTAGGGCTGCTGCTATTTGAGATGGCACTTTAGCAAGATAGCTTGCAGGTGAAGCTTTACCAGTCACAGAGATTCAATGACAGGGAAGTGTCACCTGCTGCATTTCTGCTTGTGTCATAAAAGCACAAGATCCCTACAAGATTTTTTTTTGAATTTGGAGCCAATCTCCCGAGTCCCATTCAAGTAGTGTGTTCATTGCACAACGTTGGGTTGTGCGTCAAGATTGGGGGAGGGAGTGTACAAAGACGAGGTACAGCAACTATCATTTTTATTTATGACTTTAAGTTGATTCCAAGTGAAATTCCAGCCCAGTAGAAAAATGCAGAGAATTGAGAGCATCTTTGACTTAATGGACGTCTTACATTTCACTCTTCCCCTATCTGATATAGGATTGTCACAGGCAAGCCTTAATGGATTTTCCATTCTGTGAATTTTATCTTTCTTCTCTTTCCTTCTTGCTTTCCTTCCTTCACCATGGCTGTAAGATGCTTTATTTATGAATGCCTGAGTTCATAAATGTCAGCATTTCCGTTGCAGTGCTCTAGGATGTTGGCTCTCGCCTCTGCCTGTGGAATTAATTCTGCCTTATCGGATTCATCTCATACATGGACTCTGTGACCGAGAGACATTGGATCCGGCAGTGGTACTTCATCTGCATCAACAATTGCTTATCTCTTTGGGTAATCTCTGAAGGAGTCTTCTCTGCAGTTGAATGGCTTATTTAATTATTAGGATGATTAGGATCTTATATTGGGGGAGGGAGTGTCTGTGCGTGTGCAGATATTTATGTTTCAGGAGTGTCTTTCAGAGCCTGTGAAGAATCTAAAAAGCATCTATGGTGGGAGAAAATAAGTTTTAAGATGATATGCTCAAACGTGCAGCCTGAAGTTTGCATTGGATTGCCCTAGTGGTAAAATGCTGTGATTACCGGTAGTTTCTGATTATATAAGTTCTACCCAGTGCTGTTTTGGAAAGTGTGTGTGTGTGGGGGGGGGACCTGTAGCCCACCCAGCAGGTCTCTCCATCCACACACACCCTGACACTATTCCCATTGCGTGCACACACACACACACACTCCCTCAGGTCATACTCCTCCTCACCCCTTGTCTCTGAACCAGGATGGGTCATTTTTATCCCTTGTCACAGCATGCTGGGCAGGGAGGTTTAAATCTCTGTGCCCAGGGTGCCATGATGGAAGTGAACATCACTGCCTCTTCACCTGATCTGCCCCAACCAGGGAAGGAGAGAGTGTGATCAGGGGAGAGGAAGGATGAGGTATGTGTCTAACAATGGCAAGTGTGTAGGATTATGCCAAGTGTCTTTGTGTGTCTGTATACAAATGAGTGAAAGATGCAAATCAAATGCAGCTCTCACGGTTTGGAAACATTTGCACAGTTCTGAACCATTTGCTTGCCTTGGTTGTAGCCATTAATTGGATGGCTTGTGCCTCCATTCTCTGTAACCCTAAACCACTGTGCCCATCACAAGAGGCAGAAATTAACAGATGGAGCTCATTGCCCCCCCCCCCCATTCTCACCATCACTGCATCTCCATACTAGGGAAAGCTGTGTCCTTTGAATTTCTGCCTATTGGATAGCTGTGAAAAATACAGAAGTGGTTCTGCAAAAGAACAAACGGACAAGATGTCAGTTATACCCTGTTAAATTAATGTTTAAAATCAGGGCACTAAAGCCCATCCCAGGCTTAAGCACTTATATTCTTTGTTTACTTTTGCTGAGATAAGAAATGTAGATAGTGATATTTCTTTCAGAGATGAATCAGTATGAAAATATTTCCCCCCTCGTGTTGCATATGTGTCATCGTGATTCAAGTTTTCAGAATCCCTCTTTCCTCATCTCCTGTTGCTGAAACATTGCCAATTTTCGATGTGATGTTTCCCAGAAAAAGGCTCAGAGAATACTGGTTTTTCCCAGATGGCCTGTCTCCCTTTTTATACTTTTCCTTTCTGTATATTCAGAAGGAATAAAAGTTTACAGTCATGAGATTTCATAGATCCTGTGCTTTGTGATTGTGAGATTATCTCAAATCACTTGCTCCCAAGATGGCCTGGCTGGGACTATTTCAAAAATCCTCATCTTTTTATGTTATCCCCTATATACTCAGTAGGATAAGAGAGCTCTCTGGGATGAATAACTACAGTGGAACTGTAGTTTACCCCCCCACATAACTAGCATTCCCAGCACTATATTTCCCAGGATTCATTTTTTGGGGGTGGGTGGCAGCATGATTTAAATATGCTTTGGGTGTATGGGGTGTACTCAGTCTGCCCACCTCCCTTATCCCCTCTCTTGTTCCCAAGCATGCATAAAAGTTACCTTAAATCTCTGGTTCAGGCTTCTGTGACTTTGACTTGAATTCTTGACCCAGACCCATTATTACTCTCAGTTCTGTTTCCTGGTGGGATACATTAATTTTTTGCCTCTGCTCCAGCACATCTCTGGTCATGACCCTTGGATTTCTCCTCTGAAACCTTTTAGGTGCATTCCTGACTCAGGACCATAGATGTCAACTCCCTGGGCCATGAGCACCCACAAAATTCCCCATGAAGGGGCCGGGCACCCACAAATTTCAGGGCCAGGACCATGCACACTGCATGGCACCCATGGCCCATGACACCCACAGTTGTGGGGCAAAGCTGGCACTCTTGCTCGGGACTTTATAACAGGGACACTTTTTCTACTAGATTGCATACATTTTATGCTAGTTTTTAACTGTCTTGTTAGATTTCCAATTCCCAACTGCCCCCAGCCAGTGGGGACAATGGTTAGAGTGGACAGGTGCTACAAGCCAAAAACCTCTGGGGAGCTGCAACTTTTCACTCCTGCAGTAGAACTTACTCATGTCATGAGGTCATGAGGTCACCCATTATTTTCACCCCCATTCCGTATCATTGGCTATTACATCACACTGCTGCTCAGTGAGTTCCGCATACTCAAGAGAACATTGGGCTAGTGTTTTTTAATCAGCAGAATCCCCTTTCCCATGTCAAATTGCTTTGAAAATTGAGGAGGACCTCCAAAAGTAGACAGTGATATGGCATTAGGGAATTTGCTGCTCAAAGGAGGGAAAGCCAAATGTCCCTGTGGTCACACCCAAGTTAGGTTCTTCTAGATGTTGCAGAGAGGGAAATGAGAACCAAGTGTACATTCAGGGATGCTCGAGGAATAAGATTTCTTTGACTTCAGGTATGAACCAACCCAATCTGTACCTTCTAGGCTAAGGTAAGCATCAAAACAGAATTTATCCTTCAGATTTTAAACTTTTTTCAAATTTTGCAATACAACTCTTGGCTCAGAAAAAGCATACCAAAAATACATTATAAATTGTTATTTTTAGAATAAACAATTTTTAGATAAAATACATCAAAGTCAACTGTGTATTTAAACAGTGTTTTGTGAAAAGATACTGCGTTTGTTTATTTAAAAAGCATTTCTGAGCCTCTTAATACTCAAAAACCTCTATAAATAGTATAAATCTGCAGCCAAGGCAGAAAATGTATGTCATCTCAGTTTTGTGATAAAATAAGTATGTAAATTCAAATGTGCACCCAGAGTTTCTGAATGCAGAAATGGAATGGAAAGGATCTATGGCCCTTTCCTGCTCTCCAATTCTATGATTCTTTGAATGAATTTATGCAAAATTGACAAGGGCCAGAAATAATCTCATCCACCCAACCCTATGTGCAGCTACAATTTTCAAGCATTCAGTGCACATTTAGCGTAACCTCCAGCTTTGCCCTAATCCTGTGGACCAAGTTAAGTCATAAGGATTTCCACCTGCTGAAGATCCATCCCGATGAAGGCAAGCATCAGACGATATTCTCCTAAAGTGAAGTAGCTCTAGAGATTGCCAAGAGGCTCAGAATAGAACAGAGAGAAGCAGCCTGCTAGGTGTGTCGCTACTGCATACTGGGAGGCAGAGCGGCGAGGCAGCAGGGAGATTAGCACCGTAGAGCAGGAGTACTGATTAGCTCCGCCAGTATGTTTGCACCACGCTGACCTCCATGCCACCTCATCTCTCACTCTCTGGTTGAGCAACAGTGACCACCTGCTAGGAAGCTAGTGTAGTAGTGGCCCCATCCCACCAAGAGAGCCACTTCTGGGAGTAGGTCTAACAAGGGGAGTCTGTGGCAAAAGCCCAAAGGCAGGTAGCTTCCTGTTTTATTTGTCCCCCCCGCCCCCCCGGTTAGGTCATCATGTTTATTTTCTTGTTTTCCTTGCTTGGGCTAACAGAGTTTTGTGTTTCTGGTCCTAATTATTCCTCTTATTCCCCATATGTCATCATCAGTGCAAGAAGGGTTTAAAAACACGTCTGTTAATAGCGGTTGTGGGTGGAAACACAGCAGAGTCGCTAAGCTCAAGGTGTTACATGATCAGATTTCTCCTGTGTGTTGTTGATGGAGGTGCTTCCTTTCAGCTTGTGCATTCTTCCAGGTCTGATTGCTGGAAGTGAGAATTGGCTGAGATTCCTGGGCCTAATTAAAGCTTATCCAAATTTAGAGTCCACAAACAACCATCCTTTTCAAATCGCTCATCATTTGCTTTGCTACTTAGCTACACACACAGAGAGAATAATAAATAATAAAATTTTATTTATAACCCCCCTCTCCCCAACCAAAGCCGGGCTCAGGGCGGCTAACAACAATAAAAATAGCACAGTTTACATAAAATCGCAATCAATTAATTAAAATACATTCGAAAATCAATTCAGAATCAAATTAATGGCAACCATTGGGCTACAGTTCTATGAAAATCACAGAAGGAGAGAGGGGGTCAGACTGTGCCTTGGCCAAAGGCCTGGTGGAACAGCTCTGTCTTGCAGGCCCTGCGGAAAGATATCAAGTCACTCAGGGTCCTAGTCTCTTATGACAGAGCATTCCACCAGATTGGGGCCACGGCTAAAAAAGCCCTGGCTCTGATTGAGGCCAGCCTAACCTCCCTGTGGCCTGGGATCTCCAAGATGTTTTTATTTGCAGACCGTAAGGTCCTCCGTGGGACATACCAGGAGAGGCGGTCCCGTAGGTATGAGGGTCCTAGGCCATATAGGGCTTTAAAGGTTAAAACGAGCACCTTAAACCTGATCCTGTACTCCACCGGGAGCCAGTGCAGCTGGTATAGCACCGGGTGACTTCTCAAGATCAATACATTAACCAATATTCCATTAACCAATCTTCTTCTTTGGCGATCACTCGTAGCCGAGTAAGATTGTCTTCCATAAACCTGGTTTTAACAATGAGTCCGTAAGTGACTGCGGAGGCCAATTTTGGATCCACACGTCCTTCCACAGTGGGGACATTGGTTTCCGGGCGGGAGTTGATCACGGTGTGGATTTGCCAATCGTGCCTTCCTCTTAGCACGTTTCTCCCTTGCGTGCTGAGTTTGAGTGTCTTCAAAGCCCATGACACCTTTGGTAAAGGCTGTTCTCCAACTGGAGCGCTCACAGGCCAATGTTTCCCAGTTGTCAGTGTTTATAGTACATTTTTTTACACTCGTTTCAGGGAGGATTAGACATGGAGAATAAGGCTATCAATGGGTACTAGGCACAATGGCTAAATTAAACCTCCAGCATCAGAAGTGCTTTGTCTCTGAGGCCACATCTAAACTATACATTTAAAGCAGTGTCACACTATTTTAAACAGTCACAGACTTCTTCCAAAGAATGCCAAGAACTGTAGTTTGTTAAAGGTGCTGAGATTTGTTAGGAGACCACAGTAACCCTCTCAGAGGTACAATTCTCAGCGGGGTTTAGCAGTCACTGTTTTCCCAGGCAACTCTGGGAATTGCTGATTACATGAAAACATATGATTACAGTTCTCCAAATACTGTACATCTGTAAAGCGGCCTAAATTAAGCAACTGGTATAATAGCACCTGGTCCTAGCTAGTACCACTGACTCCAGATCTGCATTAGAAATGCACAGCCATAACTCCACAATAAAACAAAGTTCTGTTGAAGTCCGATTAGGGAGACTCCACTGCACAAACTGTAATTTACAGAAAATATATATATATATATATATATATATATATATATATATATGAATGAGAAACCCTTGCCAAGACTTTTATGGGTACCACTTTAGATGATCGAGCCAATGCAGTATTTGTTCAGTCAAGGACATTAAATTCTGCTGAACAAATGGGTGGATTGTTAGTGGAGTCTGATGTATTCCAGGGAATGAGAAGCTATAATATTGTTCACTTAAACAGAGGGGAGAAAACCATGTAGTCTGTATTTCTTGATTTGTTTAAAAAAAGGAATATTGTAGATATGGGGGATTCTCAACCACACTCATCCAAAAGAGGTACACCCAACAGTCTAAGGGCCAAACCAGCAATGACATTAATATTATACGTAATATGCCTGTCTTTCATTTTAAATCTGTATCGCTTGAAAAGCAGCAATTAAAAGACGGAAGAATTTCAGCCACCACAAGGGGTATAGGATATGCATGCTGAGCTTTAAATGGTCCCACCCACAGCAGCTTTGCTGCAGTCACTGGGGTAAATGGGATGAGGGACACAAAAATCTACAATTAAATCCCTATTTATAACAAAAATTGCACTTAAATATTTTATCATAAAAATATGCATTTAAAAACTCGTTTTGTTCCATTTCTTGAGCCAAGAACTGTATCACAAAATCCAGAGAATCTGATGGGTAATTAAGTTCTAATCCGCATATTTGTCCCATATTTGTCCCATTTCCCAAGCACTACTGCTTTCATAGGAGGTTAAGCATTGAGACATACTTTCTCTTCATTATTACTTTTGGTCACAGTCCATAGAGAAGGAGGATGGTTTGCAGTATCAGCAGCCCAGCAATTTGAGCATAGCCAAGGGGCCTGCTGGGAAGTTCTGCATCTTGCTTAAGGGCACTGGGTTCACTTGGGATATCAGAAATTCAGCTGCCCAAAGGCACACATCCCTCCTGTTGATACTAGTATAAGGATAGCTGAGAGAATGCTGGCAGCAACATTGACAGTGGAGGAAGGCATGTTTCTTGTTGTAGCTCCCCAAAAGAGTTTCTAGCATCCTATCAAAATGAGGTGGGTGGTATTTCTGTTACCATTGTCTTCCAGCAAGCAGTCTCCTTGTGATTCAGCTTGATACAAATGGTGATGGAATAGACTGATGCCTGTCGCTGCTCTATTTTGCACTTAACTGGTGCTATGCATCCATAGCTCACACACAGAATTCTGTCTGGGTTTCTTGTGGTCCACTTGAGTTCCTCTCTAACTAGGCAGCCCCGACTCTCTGTCTCTGTATCTCTTGCTCTCTCTTATTTGCGATTTGTTGACGTTTCTGCTAGGTGTTTTTTCTTTCTTTCTAGAATTCTGAGGTTTCAGAGTATCGATGCTCCTTCTACACCATTGGAAGATGGGACAGTTAGGCATGCTGTTCTTGTGCATTGCTTATCAAAACAATTACCTGTCAGCTCAGAACATGACTGTCCTCCAGTCAGGTGTGCTGGGTATATGGGGTGCAAGGGGCTTCAGCCCCTTCAATATTTTGAGGCGGGGTGGAGCCCCCCAATATTGAGAGGGCTGCTATCCCCTGCTGCATCGAGTGAGTGCCGTTGTGCTGGGTGGGAGGCTTGGAGAGCTTCCCAGTAGGTGTGATCCAACGGGGAATGGTGTGTTGCACGTGTGATGCACACATAACAGCCCCCCCATGTGGGGCCCAACTTGGCATGCCTGCCTCTAGTAGCCCCAAACAAGCATATTAGAAATAGTGATGGTGAGAAGACTTCAGAGGAGACCATGTAGAGGAGGAGAAAAGACTGCAAAGTCACATCATATAGAGAGAGTATGCCTGCTGGCATGAATGAAAATAACCATGAATCTTGGGGGAAATAAGTGGAATAAAAAGAAGTAGTAGGAACAGTTTGACAAGCTGTCTGGAAAAATAAATGCAAAAATACCACTATAAGGCTACACCGTCTGATTGTACCCTCTCTCTCATAGATGCTATTTTCAATACAGCTTGTATTATCTGACTAAAACTGGATGTTCTATTTTCTGATATGCATAATGGAATTTGTGGGTTTGTTTTGCAAATGAAAGAACTCAGTGCTTGCTATGAATATATTTCAATTTGTGTAGGCAGCTCTGGGCAGCTTATGATTTGCATGGAACATAATGAAACACACATAAATAACATCAACCAACTTCACCTTCTATCCAGCTGACTTTGTATCAACACATCTCAAGGTGTTTTACAGAGTGTTCAAGCACTTTGTCAACAGTCTTCAGAGCAGCTGTGATGGCGGGGAAGAAAAAGTGAAGTTAATTGAATTTAACAACAGTCAAACTCCTGGAATACTGAATATCAAATTCCAGAATGTAGAGGTCAAATTAACTATTCTGTGCTCAGTATGCTTCTGTGGAAACATGTAAGGACAGTGCTGGACTGATTAAAAAGACCTAATTTGAACCAGTAGTTAGAGGGAAGATGTCTAGACAAAGCTCATGATCTCCACTCATTCACCTGCTATTCCATCTAAGTGTATCTTCCCAGGAATGGTTCATACTTTGCCCAATAAGACAAGTTTTACATGCAGTTGGTGAGAGTTTTTTACAAGGCTGAGCTGTAGTTGGCTATCGGACATGTGCCAGAAGCCAAGTTAGGAAATCAAAGGTCAGGACCAAAAGCTCAAGCTAGGAGCCAGAGTCACAGACCAAGGCCAGGAATCAGGACCAAGGAATCAAGGTTAGGAGGAATGCACAGAAGCTCACGAGAGCCAGGATGACGTCTTGCTCAGGCAATCCTAGCCTAAACAGAAACCCTTTTGTAGCCTTCCCTGTCCAGGAGAGTCCAGTGGATAGGAAAACAACCCAAAGCTGGAGCTTGCTTCACTGCCAAGCTGCAGGTTCCAAGCTGCAGGTCTGATAGTTTACCAGATGGATCCGCTGCACACAGAACCAAAACCAGCTGTTCTCACTCCAGGGGCTCCTAACAGCCATCATGCATACAACCACTAGAATGAACCAGGGTCTACATAAGAAGGCACCATTCATGGGACTGTCTGCTCCTCATTTTCTCCAGCACAATTTCTTGTTCCTGCTAGAGCAGTGGTGGGGAACTTTCAGTTCAAAGGCCCAATTAGGCTTGGCATGGGTCCCAAAGCTGTTCCCCTGAAACCACAACTACCTGCTTCACAATCCAACTTCTGTTTCCTATCATTGCAAGGATTTCCACTTGAGAAATAGAACCTTCCCCCTCTCCTGAACACCCTCCTAATATCTGCTCAGGAGGCTTAAAGGAACCCCTGGAACAGATTTAAGTGGTGCATAGGGAGAGGACGGGAGAAGTTGCATTGCACGAGTGGAAATGTATGTGCTGATGGGATGTATTAGTTGGATATCACCCTTGATATTATATAGGGCATAAGCTGAGGAACAGGTATAGGTGTGATTACAAACTAGCAGCTGTAGTAGCTAGAGGCTCCACCCATGGCAGGGGAGAGCATTCGAGTTCACAACTTACTTTTGCACCTCCCTGATTATGCAGCCTACACAATTGGCCAAAAGTATGAAGCCGACCCTTTTAGGAAGTTCTAACTCCCAATCCAGAATAATAATAATAATAATAATAATTTATTATTTGTACCCCGCCCATCTGGCTGGGTTTCCCCAGCCACTCTGAGCGGCTTCCATAAAAACCAGAAATACACTAAAATATCACAGATTAAAAACTTCCCTGTACAGGGCTGACTTGAGATGTCTTCTGAATGTCAGGTAGTTATTTATCGCTTTGACATCTGATGGGAGGGCGTTCCACAGGGCGGGTGCCACTACCGAGAAGGCCCTCTGCCTGGTTCCCTGTAGCCTCGCTTCTCGTAATGAGGGAACCGCCAGAAGGCCCTCGGCGCTGGACCTCAGCGTCCGGGCAGAACGATGGGGGTGGAGACGCTCCTTCAGGTATACTGGGCCGAGGCCGTTTAGGGCTTTAAAGGTCAACACCAGCACTTTGAATTGTGCTCGGAAACGTACTGGGAGCCAATGTAGGTCTTTCAAGACCGGTGTTATGTGGTCTCGGCGGCCGCCCCCAGTCACCAGTCTAGCTGCCACATTCTGGATTAGTTGTAGTTTCCGAGTCACCTTCAAAGGTAGCCCCACGTAGAGCGCATTGCAGTAGTCCAAGCGGGAGATAACTAGAGCATGCACCACTCTGGCGAGACAGTCCGCGGGCAGGTAGGGTCTCAGCCTGCATACCAGGTGGAGTTGGTAGACAGCTGCCCTGGATACAGAATTGACCTGCGCCTCCATGGACAGCTGTGAGTCCAAAATGACTCCCAGGCTGCGCACCTGGTCCTTCAGGGGCACAGTTACCCTATTCAGGACCAGGGAGTCCTCCACACCAGCCCGCCCCCTGTCCCCCCAAAACAGTACTTCTGTCTTGTCAGGATTCAACCTCAATCCATTAGCCGCCATCCATCCTCCAACCGCCTCCAGGCACTCACACAGAACCTTCACCGCCTTCACTGGTTCTGATTTAAAAGAGAGGTAGAGCTGGGTATCATCTGCATATTGATGGACACCCAGTCCAAACCCCCTGATTATCTCTCCCAGCGGCTTCATATAGATGTTAAAAAGCATGGAGGAGAGGACGGAACCCTGAGGCACCCCACAAGTGAGGGCCCAGGGGTCTGAACACTCATCCCCCACCACCACTTTCTGAACACGGCCCAGGAGGAAGGAGCGAAACCACTGTATAACAGTGCCCCCAGCTCCCAGCCCCTCTAGACGGTCCAGAAGGATGTTATGGTCGATTGTATCAAAGGCCGCTGAGAGATCCAGCAGAACTAGGAAACAACTCTCACCTTTGTCCCTAGCTCGCCGGAGATCATCAACCAGTGCGACCAAGGCAGTTTCAGTCCCATGATGAGGCCTGAATCCCGATTGGAAGGGATCCAAATGGTCCGCATCCTCCAGGCGTGCCTGGAGTTGTTCAGCAACCACGCGCTCAATCACCTTGCCCAAGAATGGAAGATTTGAGACTGGGCGATAGTTGGCCATACTGGCCGGGTCTAAAGATGGTTTTTTAAGAAGCGGTTTAATGACCGCCTCTTTCAGCGGATCTGGGAATGTTCCCTCACAGAGGGAAGCATTCACCACCCCGCAGAGCCCATCGCCCAGCCCTTCCCGGCTTGCTTTTATTAGCCAGGATGGGCAAGGATCCAGGAGACAGGTGGTTGGTTTCACGCGTCCAAGCAGCCTGTCCACATCCTCGGGGGTAATGGATTGAAATCGATTCCATGCAACTTGACCAGACAGAGCTCTAGCACTCTCCCGCCCCAGCCCTGCTCCCACGGTGGTGTCTAGCTCCTTCCGAATATGAGTGATTTTATCTGCAAAAAACTTTGCAAAATCGTTGCAGGAGATCTTGGGGTCTTTACAAAGCCCCGGTGGTAAAGGTGGTTCTGTTAAATTCCGAACCACCTGAAAAAGTCTCCTGCTATTATTTTCTGCAGATGCAATAGAGGCGGCGAAGAAAGTCTTCTTCGCCGTCGCTATCGCCACTTGGTAGGCTCGACGTTGAGCTCTAACCTGTGTCCGGTCAGAATAGGTTTTTGTGAGTCCCCACAGAGCGGGAACTGTACTATCACCCGAATTCTACTTTAGAGACCTTCTGCTTCCATGCATGTCATTTAAAGACCCATGTTTAAAGACCCTGTGTAACAAAAATTGTATGGAAACCTGCAGTTACAAATGAATGAATTAAGGTGCCACAACTCCATATATGTCCACATTCATAAATACAACAAAATCCTAAATTCTAACTGCAGAAGAGGGAATTAATATGACTTAATTATAAGGGGGAAGGTTGAGGGATTCAGCAGGATACAGTTTGAGTTATCTAGTATCTCCTTTATTCCTCATTTGTTGTATTCCACAGTCATCAGCAAGATGGTTTTCTTCTTGATAAGAATTAACTGCTGCCTGCAATGGTTTGTATAGGTCATCTTGATAAATTGGCCAATGTGAGGAAGTAGCAAAGTTAACTCTCCCAGATAAAAATAGCTCTGAACTCCTTATCCTCTGTTATTGCTGATGCCTTTCCTTTTCCTCTGATGCAATCAAATCAACATTGCATGAAAAACCTAAAAATAAAGTCCCTTTTATATAAAAATCAAGTGTGAGATGCTCATGGTCCCTTAGCAACCTGCTAAAAGCTAACCAGAGATTCTTGTTATCAGCAAAAAAGAAATTCCACATCAATGTGGTAGAAGCACAAAGTTATAAACAACTTGGCTTACTCTCCATTAAGTATGAAGTATTGCATCTCCAATCTACCATCATTCTTCAGGCACAAGTCTTATCTGGCATGCAGTACATGAGTGTCACAGAGCACATGAGACACCAGTTATTGGCAACCAGTGACCATAGTTAAGAAGCTCAACCACCTCTCTGTCTTTTACACTGTCATGGAAGGCACAGAGGATGCACACCAAGCAGGCAGCTAAACAAAAACTTTATTGTGTCCTTATATAAGAACAGAACTGCTCAAGAAACCTCTGACTCAACTTGTACAACTAAGTCCACTGCCATTTAGTGACGAAACTATAGAGAATAACACGATCCACACACAACTCCAATTTCTTTGGACCATTTTTCACTAAAACTCACAGGATTATTTTGGAGAAGGTTTCTTTCTCTCAGCCTAACACACCTGACAGGGTTATTGTATGGCTAAATGTCACCTTGAACTCCTTAGAGGAAGGCCTGCATTCAAATTAGATATTATATTTTAAGGCATGAACTGTAAATTGCAATAGGGGCACAAACATGATTCTCCCCATTGGAGAAATCATTTAATTTCCTCATGGTTTATTTCTAATGGATCAACTTATGCGAGGATCAATTTACCTGACTAAGAGAAGAAACATCTCCCTTAAATTGACAAAGGCATATTTTGTTTAACAGAGCACTGGGAATGAATAAATGGTTGTTGACCTTCTCTGTATCCTAATACCACCAAAGTGAGTCCTCTGTTGAGTTTCAAGAAAGAAGGAATGATTCTAGGAATGAAAACATCTCAGAATTCTTGGCAGAAAAGAAACTCTTGTGTATCTATGGGAAGCCAATGGGAATGCAACAAACCACATCATCATGGAGCATATTTACTTAGTATTTGTATTGTTACACTCACTCCATTTCTCAGAGCGGCAGGCAGTTCCAGGGGGTCCAGCACTTATCCAAGTTTTGGGGTTTTTTGGAAAATGATAACTGGAGCCTCATGGTTTTTTGTAATGTTTGTGTTTCTTGTCAGTTATACATATTGATGAGCATAGGTGGAGACACAACTCGAAACATTGCAATGGATAGCAGCCAAATAAACTGCAACTGCATTTGATCTCCACAGAAGTCTAATGTTAGCTTACAGAGCTCCAAATGCTCAGCTTTGACTCTCTCCAGAAACTGCAGTCAGTCTTCCCCCAAATGCTTCTATTGCTTCGACGCGGGTGGCGCTGTGGGTTAAACCACAGAGCCTAGGACTTGCCGATCAGAAGGTCGGTGGTTCAAATTCCTGCGATGGGGTGAGCTCCCGTTGCTCGGTCCCTGCTCCTGCCAACCTAGCAGCTCGAAAGCACGTCAAAGTGCAAGTAGATAAATAGGTACCGCTCCGGCGGGAAGGTAAACGGCGTTTCCGTGCACTGCTTTGGTTCACCAGAAGCGGCTTAGTCATACTGGCCACATGACCCAGAAACTGTACTCTGGCTCCCTCGGCCAATAAAGCGAGATGAGCGCTGCAATCCCAGAGTCAGTCATGACTGGACCTAATGGTCAGGGGTCCCTTTACCTTTTACTCAGACTTGCCTCTCCCTTGGACTGGAGAGAGAGGAGAAAAAGGATGAGTCATCTTCACCAACCTTCTCCTAGCCTAGGGCCATTAGTATAATTTCCCTAACAGAAGATGTGCCAGACTATCAAAGTCATTCTGGCTTCATTAAGCCACTTTTGTCCAAATCTACATTTTATACAACATAAAATTGTTGAAATAACACAGGTGTAGCTCCTATTCTTCTCTCCTTCATCTGTGGAGGTGGACCAACCCATAGGATTCTGCAAACAAATGAGGCATGCAAAGCACAAGACTTTCAACAAGCAATTGTTGAAAGTTTATTAAAGGTGCTCTTTTAATATCCTCACTTAATGAACATTGCTTAAAAAGATGTCTATTGGCAGAAAACATTTTAGGATATGTTTGAAGCTCCACTTCAACATACAATAAAGTTGAAACAGCATTTGCACAATATTTTAAGACAACAGTACATATTAGTTTTAGAAAGTTCGAATTTATGAGGTTAGGTATATCGTTGCCAATGGCTATTAGGTAAGGCAAATGAAGGCATGGAGACTCATACTAAGACAGAGTCTCCAAAAACCTGAAAACTGCTGGAAGACAATCACACTCAACAGGAAACTCAACTTGGAAAGGTTGGATGGAGGGGAAATATTGTTCATCATCCTAATTGTCCCTATGACTATTAACCTGATTTTGGCGAAATAAGAATTCCTAGATAGCGTCAAAGAATGAAGAATGTCTAGCTCACTACAGATAGTGAGCTAGAAGCAGTGATGTGCCTTTTGGGTGAAGTTTATCCATTTCTCCAAAATAGCATGGGTTAAGCGCTGTGTGCAGCCACCCCCAGCCTCCACAGCCCAGAAAATGCCAGCCTCACTCTGTATCTGGCCCTGGATCAGTTTTGGGGTAGGCCTAAAGTTTAATTAGCTTTAAAAAAAAAATAAAAATAAAAAGCAGATTAAACATACAGTTGGGAAGGGACAAAATGAGGAGGTGCTGCATCTCCACCCCACCTCAACCAAGATCACAGGGGTTCTGTGGGGTGCTTTTCTGCAAGCTTCTTCCTTTCAGGGAAGGCACTTGGAAAAAGCAGCACACAGGGTTGAATTCTCTGCTGACCAGCCATCTTACAGGATTGAGTCATTGAGTAGAGAATTCAATCCTGCTGGGTGCTGCTTTGCAAGGGCCTGCTTTGCAGGCAAGGAGCTTGCAAAGCAGATCTCTGCAGCTTCTCCTTCTTCTTGCACACCCTTCCTTTCCAACCTTCTTCTCACCGTTCCTTACCTCCTTCCCATTTCATGTCCTGGCCTGCTCTGAGCAGCTGGATCTGTCCAGGGGTGATCCAAGGTTGTTCTCATCCGGCTTGAGTGAAACCTCGATTCCTACAAATCAGCCCAATTTGATTTGGGCTTCAGCTGAATCCAGTGCACAGCCTTCGCATGGGACACTACAAATGGCAGGGGTGAGAAATAACTGGTGAAGACCATGCATTTCCTTCTGGCTAATAAAGAGAAAGTAGGAACAGGACATAGACCTTAATCTATCCTTCCAGGGTATATCAAGTCCGAAGGCAGAATGGTGGTATTCTGTGGCCATCTCCAATATTTCTAAGGCTGCAGAAAACAAGAAGTGATGTACCATGAGACGGGCCATTATGATGTAGCACTGCAGGCAGAGTCACTCATATGTCATAATTGATAGGTGACTTGTGGGCCCAAGTCAAGCTTATCTTCAATGCAACACTCCAAGCAGATCATCACCAGCTGATCTAGAAAGGCATCTTGCTCCACCTGGAGCAGAAATCTGCCACACAGATGTAAGAAAAGGAGAAGATGTCAAGATTCCGACGATATCACAGACATCGCAGCAAGAAAGGTGGTTGCCGTAAAGGGAAAGGACGTGGTAGGAAGCGAGGCAGGACAAAAAAAGGTGGTCGTGGAGGCAAAAAGAGAACAGGTGATAATTTAGTAGTTATCTTACATTCTGTACTGCAGTATGTATCCGTCCAGAAGGGAATAACATGTTGATGACATGCACATTCCTTTAGAACTCTGCCAACTCTCAATCCAAGAGATGACTTTATGTCAAATGGTCTTCTGTCAACCAGTAAAGGAAGGGCAAGCCAATTATGTGCCCTCTGGTACCTCCAGCCCCTATCAACTGCAGTCAGCATGGCCCATGATCTGGGATGATCGGAGTTGTAGTGAGCGGCAGAGCAAGTTGATCGGGTGCCTGGGGCAGCGTGCATGCCCTGCACCCAGGGAAGGGGGCCAGCCACTCACATGGGCGGGGCCAGCTGACCGTGGGGCGGGGCAAGCCAGGGCAGGACGCTCCACAAGGCCTCTGAGTCTGCCTGCCTCCTCCCACTCAGCCGCCCTACAGCTGAGGGGGGTGGCGGCGGGCGAACTGTTTGCAGGCCCTGCGGTGAGTGCCACCCGGCATTTTGCCACACCCCTCAGTGGTGACACCCGGGATGATCCGGCCCCACCGCACCCCTTCCTCCGCCCCTGGTTGTAGCCCAAACACTTCTGGAGGACACCATGTTGGCTACCCTTGCAAGTAGAGTGTTTCAGCTGAAAAGAAGAAATGTGTTACATGTGACATATGCACTTTCATAGGGTTAGAATCAAATATTTAGGGAGGAAACAAGGAATAAGTGAAATTTGCTTAGCTCTTCACCCTCTTTCTGCCCACTAGCTTGAAATTCAGTGACTTTTTTTTAATCTTTGTGCAGATACATCTGTTCTAAAGTCTTATGCAGACACATAATAGGGTTTGTTTTTTTTGGGGGGGGTGTTAGCTTTGACATTCCTGTACACCTATGGGGTTTGCAGTGGGCAGCCCCTTGTTGCATCCTGGAAAAAAAGTTTCTATGTGAAATCTGTGTGTATGTTTGTGTGTGTTATCTGCTTACCATATTAGCCTAACCTTTGAAAAAACCATGATCACATCGTTTATTAACTGAAACAAACAAACAAACAAGCTGATCATTCCCATCATTAAAGGAGGTTCCATGGTTAATTTTGCTCAGGAGCCGATGTAGCTTCCCTCTCCTCCTCAGGGTTAGTCACACATGATCTTGCTAGGCTGTCTTAGCTCAGCCTTCCCAAACCTGGTACATGCAAGCTGTAGCCACTGAAATAACATCAAAATCTGGAAGGCAGCAAGTTTAGTGAGGCTGTTCTAGGGCACCCAGCAACTTCCTCATGCATTGCCTTCTGGGGCTTGGCTACACTCCTACTGCTGCTAAAGGTACCCATGTTTTGGGGGGCTGGAGGATGCTAAGATGGTTAGATGTCTAAAAGTGACCCAGCTGGCACCAGCACACAGTGTAATTGTGCAAATCCTGAGGCCCTAGCAAAGCCCGTCATTGGTGACAATGGGCTTGGTGGAGCCTCAACACAGAGGGGAATGTAAGATCTGCACAGCTGGGGGTTTCTTGCCACCATTTTACCTCTTTAAGAATTGCTCGAATGTTTGCTTTGTATGACATTGATGTGCAAAACATGGAGGTGTGATAGAAGTGACTAGAAGAGTGCTTCGTACAAAGGGCTGCTCTTTCCCATGCTCAGCTTCCCCAGGTTGCAGGATTTCAGTGCCTAAATACAAAATGATGCACATACACCTCTACTGGTTATGGCACTGTCCATCCCCACAACACAAAGTGACACAGTCCATTCTGCCAATTTATCCAATTGGTACCCTTGGGCATATAGTTTTGATTCACCAGGAGACACCCACTAATGGTGAAAGAGGGGTGGTGATTTTTCCCATTTCCCCTTCCTTCCTCTAGCCCCTGGAGCCCATAAAAATCTGTTCTGAAGCTTCTCCTCACCATCTAAGTTGCCTCCCCTTCTCCTCCATTAGTAGGGGAGCACTAGGATGAGGTTCTGGATTCCACCACAGGCCTCAGTATATGTCTGTTGAGTTGAGATTGTGCTGGAGGAGTTGTGTGGTGATGGCTTTGACATGTTCACTTAAAGATGTGGTAAATCAGGTTGCTGAGTGTAAAAAAAATCTAGCTATAACCATAAAAAGAAATCACCAGCAACTACAAATGAAGCATTTGATTTGATAAGTTTTTGATACAGATTTCTTACATCCATGCTCTTTAATTACTTAAATTGTAGTTAAACTATAAGGCTTTCAGTGACAAAACATGCATTTTTGCTAAAATTGCTGTTACCTGTCTCCTGATCATATTATGGAAGGAAGGAAGGAAGGAAGGAAGGAAGGAAGGAAGGAAGGAAGGAAGGGAGGGAGGATCACTTTATGAGCATTGCAATATGGGTGTTTATTTTATTATATATATTTTTTATTATATATTATATTTATATATATTTATTATATATTTATATGCAGCCTTTCTAAATTAGGTCCACCCAACGTAGCCAATAAGAGATAAGCATAGAAATAAAATAAAGTCATCTTTATTTAATTGATTTACATTTTTTTTAAATGCTCCACTTTTCCCCTCCAAGAAAAAGTTATTTGAAGTGGCTTTATCAAAATATAAACAGGAACACACAAATAAGAATAATTCATCATAAAAAAATGGTTTTCTGACTAAAAGCAACATCATGGAACAAGGAGACAAAAGAGCCAATACCAACAATTAGCCAGTTATAGGAAGCAAAAAAACAGATCCGAGATATTATTTAAAAAGAAATATATATTCTGTTGCCAGCAGGACACAAAAAAGGAGGCTGATTGACACCTCTTAGGTGGGGTGCTACCACAGAGAAAGCACATCTTAAGGCACATTCACATAGGAAGAGATGGTTTTTTTAGTACCTTGGTCCCAAGCTTTCCAGAGGCCAGAACCAGCACTTTGAATTGCACCCAGAAATGAACTGGCAGCCAGTGCAGTCCAGAAAATATATGTTTCCTGTGATCCCAACACTTTGCCCCAGCAAAAGTATCCTGCGCCAACTGATGTTTCCCAGTGGTTTTCAAAGGCAGCCCCACATAAGATGCACGGCAGCAGCCCAATCAAAATGTAACTAATGCATGTAAGACCAGGGTGCATTCTGACGAAATCAAGACAAGCAGGGGAATTTCAAAATTTTAAAAAATGTAAGAAACCAAAAATACATTAAAATCAGGGGTGGGTTTTTTGTTCAATCAGAACTCACTGGAACTCAGTACCAGCACCTCTCAGGTGGGCATCATTGCCATTATAAGAGAACAAGGGAGGCATTCATGTTGAGTTCTGGCACCTCTTTTTCTAGAAAAATAGCACTAATTAAAATAAAATTCTGCTGGTATCTCCGCAGCAATAAAACACCAACAAAATGGCAGCATGATTAATAAACTAAGTTGAAAGTGACGAGAAGTTGTTTGGTTTTCAAAGCTTTCTTAAATCCTGTTATTGAGAGTGTCATCTTGGGGGAGAGTTCCATAAGGAAGAGGCCACTACTGAGAAGACTCTGCAAATTAACATGGGCTGGTTTTTTTCCTTTTTTTAAAAAAAAAAAAGAATGGTGGATCAGGACCATGAATGTACTGACGTTTCTCATTGTTCTTTCTTGCCTTCAAGGCCGTCACCACTACAGGAGGTGTGTGCTATACTAACTGGACCAGTTTGGAACAAAGGAGTCCTAGCAATGAAATCACTGACTGAGCAGAACTGACATCTTTCTCCAAACAAGTCATCAGCGTATAGGGTCAGGAAATGTTAGAAAACGTTTCCAATTAAACCTACCTGGGCTGGAATTTCTGCAGCATCTTTATGTGTTACTTATAAGTCTTTTCCTTATCTTTGTAAGTGATTTTAGGAGTCATGTGCCGGCTCTGACCCAGTGGAACTGTTTTATGGCGTTTTGACAGATCCATGCCGTAATTAAAGCCACAATCTCCAAATTTACCTAACTCACAGTTTCTGAAATAATGCACAAACCAAAACACAGCCATTGTTTAAATTTACCCATAGAATTTTGCAATGCAGTTCTCCGGCCAAGTAATGTGTGTGCATAAAGAATGAATTTATTAGTGAACATAACATGCAAACTGTGTTCTATTATGGGAAACTGTTTGCAGAAATGTATATATTAGGCATACAAATTATGGACAAACATGGTTATAATAAGAGATCTTCACACTAAAATGCTGCTGAATTTTCAGGAGAATTTTTTTTAAAAGTTGGCAAACTGTAGTGGAAATGTGAAGAACTGAAGAGTGGGAAAATTAGAAACTGAGAGAAACCAAAACTGGCAGATCCACACATCCCTAAAGCTAACAAACCTGCCTCTCATGTTTCATTAACATAGTATCAGAACACTTGAGGAGGGCTATTGTCCCACCGAAAGTTATGAATCTTGAGTTAGTCACAACCACTAGTTTCATTGGTTCCAAAAAAAAGTCATGACCAATGCTGCATGAGCAAGAGGGGAATCCCAACCCCTAAAGCATCTGAGCCCCAGCGGCTTAGGCAGCTATGCACAGAAAGAGTAATCTCTACCCTTTTATTTGTTAATTTGTTTTATTGATGCATCATCTAAAACTCGTTACAGATAAGTAGCCGTGTTGGTCTGCCATGGTCAAAACAAAATAAAAAAATAAAAAAATTCCTTCCAGTAGCACCTTAAAGACCAGCTAAGTTAGTTCTTGGTATGAGCTTTCGTGTGCATGCACACTTCTTCAGATACAGTAAAACAGAAGTCACCAGACCCTTCTATATAGTGAGAAGGTGGGGAGGGGTATTATTGCTGAATTGCAACTTATTACCAAACTTAAAACCATGGAGAGACCTGGTCTGAACAAAGACATTGGATTCTTATCTCATTATACATGACAAAGCCATTTTTCACCTTCTCACCCCTTGCTTTTTCCTGCAAGACCTATTGCAGTCGTTAAGAGTCGTCGACAGGCTCATCACAGCTATCTGCCAATCACCCAATCCCACCACCCTTCTGAGTAATACCCCTCCCCACCTTCTCACTATATAGAAGGGTCTGGTGACTTCTGTTTCACTGTATCTGAAGAAGTGTGCATGCACACGAAAGCTCATACCAAGAACTAACTTAGTTGGTCTTTAAGGTGCTACTGGAAGGAATTTTTTTATTTCATCTAAAACTGTAACAAGAGCACAGTCATGGAGGATGAGGGTCTTGGGAAAGGAGGCATTACTCTGAGACAGGGCTAGCCCAAGACATTTTGGCCCTTGAGACAAGCCTCAAAATGGCAGCTCTCTCTCTGTCAGGGAAGAAGAAGTGAGTAAAGATCTACATCAAGGAAAAGGGAGGAAAGTTCTACATTGACATCTGCTGCCCCTGCAGATCCTGCCACCTGAGGCAGTCGCCTCACCTTGTCTCATGAGTGGGCAAACCCTACCCCGAGGAAGAGGGAAATGAGCCTTAGAAGCAAATCATTTTTTGGGGGGTGAACTGATATCCTCTTGTGCCTCCAGTGGGCAGGGTAGTGGGTGGTTTCTGGTAGTGGGTGATTTGATTATTCTGGACAAAGCTACCCAGCTTTATAACGGGAGGCAACCCTGGATTTAATCTTAAGAGGTACCCACAACATTGTGTGAGAAGCGTGTGCTGCGGATCTGATAGAGAACAGTGACCACAGTGCTATCAAATTCAACATATATGTAAGTTGGGAATTGCTGAGAAGGTTCAGCATGGTCACATTTCACTTCAAAAGAGGAAACTTCCCCCGTATTGGAAGACTGGTTAAAAAGGAACTTGTAAAGCAAAAGAGCAACTAAAACGATCGACTCCCACATAGAGAAACGTTACAACATTTAGGGCTTTTAAGTTTAGGGAGGAAATGGGAGAGGAGAACATGTTAGAGGTGTATAAAATGCTGCAGTGTATTGAAAAAGTGGACACAGATGTTTTTCCACTCTTGCTCATAAAACTAGAACCCATGGTCATCCAATGAAGTTGAATTTTGGAAGATTCAGGATGGACAAGAAAAAAATAAGCAGTGGAACTCACTCTCACTAGAGGTAGTGATGGCCACCAAAGTGCATGGCTTAAAAAGAGGTTTAAAAGGGTCTATCAGTGGCCCCTAGCCATGGTGGCTGTGTACCACCTCTGAATACCCATTTCTGAAGAACACAATTCAGGAAGTGCTGTTGTGCTCATGTCCCGCTTATGGGCTTTGTCTTCCCATAGGGATCTAGTTGGCCTTTGTGAAAACAGGATGCTGGACTAGATAGGCCTTCAGCCTGAGCAAGCAGCTAGATTGGGTTGACAGTGTTGTGTCCTGATTTGAACTCCATTTCCAGGTTGTTAATGCTCTGCTTAGTACATCATTAAATGGTTAGTAATTAGTAACCTTATCATAATCTCTCTAATACAACGGCCAGCTTGTTTGCGCAAATGTTTCACAACTCTTTTAATCTTAACCATAGTCTCGGCTTTATCAGGGCATTCTATCTTTTTGCTTGTTTGCTTTGTTGTTCTGACTGTAGAAACATCCACCTATTCATGGATTTTCACAAAAGGGACCTGTTTTCAACTTGGTTATTGGACCTCTGCCCCCTTTGAATGCTGAATTCTACCAGTACAGAGGTAGCTTTTCAGTTTTCCCCCTCTTTGCTTTCTAGATTTCCAAATTAGCCTTAAAACAACTACTACATTATCCTCAAAAGGCACTCTAGGAATCAAGAACTGGGAGCATGCATTGTTTGTCGACAACTCAAGAAACGGTCCAGAAAGCATTTTGCATGGGAGCAAGGGAGGGAGAGAGGAAGAGAGAGAGAGAGAGAGATTCGACTGAATAATATTAGCCTTATTCAGAACTTATAAACAAGTCCTGCCCCCCCCCTAACAAAGTCCTGCCCCCTAACAAAAACCCTGGCTATGCCCATGAGATGTTTCAGTCTGCCAATTAAGCCATGTTCTCTGGAGTATTCCTACTGATGTCTATAGGGCTCCATTCAGGAGGTAAACGGTTTTGAGCACTGATGTCCAATACATGCTTTCACAGTTCATTTTTCATATAAAGGTCTTTGCCCATCAGCTGCTTAAGTGGTGAAGGATGGGGTTGAATCTGTTTCCTCCACTCTGTGCAACTCATAAACCATAATCATGGAATCATTTATGCCACGAGAGCATTGAAGTGGCATTGAGGAAGGCAGGGCAGCTTTGATTCCATCCCTGTCAGCCACACATTTGACTGAATTTTTCAGCGATCTGCTTACACTTTCCTTGGCATGTGTGGGCCCATTTGGATGCCAGAGATGTTCCCCCCTACTTTCCTATCAATATCACTTCATTAATTACCTACCGTACTCAGCCAAATCCACCCTATGATGGATGACATGGGCAGAGCCTCTCAGAGACTTTGTGCTGGTGGTTGCATATTGTAAACACTGCCAAGCTGATGACAGTCGTCACACAGGCCCATGACTCAGCAACTCCCTTTGTGTGATCTAAATCCAGCCAGAAGCTGATCTCAGCTCTTGTGTGGGGTTCAGACTCTGATAGCCAGCTTGCAGGGATTCCTTGAGAGCATGTTTAGTTTGCAAGACAGGCAGGCCCACACCTGGTTTTTCTCTAGTTTGAAGTGGGACAAGGTGAAAGTGGTTTGTAATTTGAATGAGGAGCAGTAACAACAACAGAGACCTACCTCCCAGATGTTCAAGTTGGCAAGTAAGGCAGCCTGTCTGACCAGACAGGTTAAATATGGGCCAGGGGACTGGGAATCATAACTGATCCACTCTGGCCTATGGTTGTTGAGGCTTCCTTGCTGATGAGCATAATCTTTATGCAATTCCTTACTTTCTCCAGAAATGAGTGGTATTTCAGAGGGAGAATTCCTGCTGGACATCCCCCAGGTTCAGTGTGCAGTGCTGGGTGGAGTCCTGACAGGCAGGCATGATTGTAACAAAGGTAAAGCCCTGACTTCCTGACTGGCAGCTTCATCAACAACACTTTCCCTTAAGCAGTTACTAGAATTCTGTAATTATCAAGTGATTTGCAGAATTTAACATATCTTGCATGCTCTCACAGAGCCCCTGTCCAACCCTCTGTGCAGTCTCAGAATGCCTCAGAATAGCAGCATCTTCAACAGACATGCTGCTAAGTTCATTTTGTAGCTCCAAAACATCTGTTGACATTTTCCTCTAGTCATCCTTTCCTTGGGGACACAATCCAAATTCAGTCTATGAGAGGGAAAGAAAAGTGGTATCCTGGTGGTAATCACTTGCCTTTGAAAGATGATGGTCTTGCAGGCATCCCCTTGGATCAATATGAATCACACCTCCAATATAAGCCTGAAAGGCTAAATCTAGATTGGCAGGATCTGATGAAGGTGTAACATTGACATGTTAATAGGGGATACCATGGCTGATGCTCTGCTTCTTATACCACTATTGATTCTGGAGCTGTAGAAATTTGTGGTTTCCCTCCTGGCTCATTATCAGCTCATCAGCTGAGAATGACATCAGAGATCTCTCATTTAAAGGCTTCCTCTTTTCTGAGTTTTCAAATTATACTTGTTTTGCCTTCTGTCCACCCACACTTTTGCAGTGCTATTTTGGAATTAGAGTGTGGGGGCAGTAAAGACATTGCCTCGGCACATATGTCATGTTCCCTTCCCTTTCTCTTCCTTTCCTGTACATCATGCATCACAATGCCTCACCCATGACAGGTTGTTTGCATGGGATAGCTCAGTCAGTGGAGCACAATACTCTTCATCTCAAGGTCAAGGGTTTGAGCCCCACACAGGGTGAAAGATTCCTGCACTGCGGGGACTAGATTGGACTAGATGACCATCGTTGTCCCTTCCAGCTCTGTAATTCTATGATTCTATGTGATTTTTATTTACAAACACAGAGTTCCATGTGGATGAGGATGATGAGGTGGGTAGCAGATGATCCGCCAGCAGAAATGAAAGTGGTAGATGTACACAAGCAAAGTCACCTATCAGATGGGATGACTGCCCACCATAGAGTTCCTTTCTGACTGCTACTTTCCCCTCCAAAATCTCTATATACTTCATGCTGTGCTGAACCCTAGTGTCACCCACCCTGGGGAAGAACCTTCATCCCCTGAAAAAGATGTTATCTCCTTTTTCCTGCAATGATTAGGAGAACTTAACATTGTATTTTCCCCTTCATGGATCAGTGCATTGCCGTGGCGAAGGGGCTTGAATAACTCAGAGAAGCTATGAGCTATGCCGTGCAGGGCCACCCAAGATGGACAGGTCATAGTGGAGAGTTTTGACCAAACGTGATCCACCTGGAGCAGGAACCGGCAAGCTACTCCAGTAGCCCATTGTGCAAGGGCAAATCCTTGAGCTGATGGAACAAGTTACTCAGCACTACATTAGATGCAACCCAGAGACTTATGGACATCTTCCAATGTAGCAGCTAACCATAAATGACACCCACACAGGTGAAGAAAAGCAGGACATGCCAGTGCAAAACTGGCACACTACATTCATAGTACATTTTATTTTATTTTATTTTATTTATTACAAATGGTTTAAGAATTTCAGTGCAAGAGGGTTTGGCTCTGAATACACAGAGGCACTAAGAATGGTCGAGAGCTGAATTCTGATCCCCCTAATTACAAGATTTGTCATCATTACTAATAAGAACCATTTCCTGCTAGAGTTGCATGTGTCAGCCCAAAGTCTGTGACGCCAGATGTTTCTAGTATTTCTATTCCTGTTGATGGGAAAATGCCTTGTAACATTTGCAAGTGTCTTTATAATGAAACCAGGAGCAACCTGGGAGGGCAGCTATGGGAGCAGAGGAGAGTTTTGTACTCAGGTTCGTGGCAGTGGGGAAAAGATATTTTTATTCTCATTGCAGACACTACTAGAGGTTCTCTGAGCCAGAGCCCCTTTGTACTTCTTGTTCAGTCCAGCAGTGGTTTGCATAACGTCTATCTGGCTTTCTCATTGCACTTTCTGCTGACTTGAGCTCCTCAATGATTTTGGGTTTCGGATTAATACTGCACACTGGAATACTGTGCCTTTTTAGTCTCAATGATCGGCTTTGTTTCCTTTGAATGGCCCTCTAGCTAGCTGAAATTCCCTGTATCCAGATTCTCTAAATTCGCTCCAATTGCACAGTCCCAGTCATTTGCACCATGCAACTTTAGCAGGGGCAGACTTTGGTCTTTCAAATTTCAGCGGTGTACTGTGTGAGGTCAAATTCAGTGCGCCCCCTGCCTCTCACCTTCCATTCTGCTCAATTCACTATGTCATAGTTGTGGTGCCCTGTGGGACTCCCTAGGCTTGGTGCCCAGTGTGGGGAAACCGGTTGTGCTGCTCTAAATCTGCCTCTGAGCTAAGGTTCTGGTTTGTGGTTTCTGCTTAGAGATCTTGGTCCCCCCACCTTGCTGCAGGATGGGACCCATAATTCACAAGCTACATGGCTTCCCAACTGCAGGCTTCTCAGCACTGCTATATAAGCAAGCCAGAGAGATATATGTGTGATAGGTGCAAGTGACAATGTACATGGAGGTTTCATGCTTTTTCCTACATGGAACTACTTTCCATGAAGGAAACATGTAACATTTGAGAAGCCTTTCCAGTATTCTACTCACCTAGGGCCCCTCCAGAATGGTGGCTTATTTGTGGGTGTTTTCTGCAGCCTGCCACTGATGCAATAATCATGCCTAGTGATGGATTCACACTGGACCAACCACACAAGATTCTGCTTTATTCATTGCCTTGTGATGCTTATCCAGTCTTGCTGTATTACTGCCGTCTGGAGAGGCATTGTTCTCTTAAAACCTAAAAAAGGTAAAGGACCCCTGACAGTTAGGTCTAGTTGCAAACGACTCTGGGGTTGCGGCGCTCATCTCACTTTATTGGCCGAGGGAGTCGATGTTTGTCCACAGACAGTTTTTCCAGGTCATGTGGCCAACATGACTAAGCTGCTTCTGGTGAAACCAAAGCAGCACACGGAAACGCCGTTTACCTTCCCACCGGAGTGGTACCTATTTATCTACTTGCACTTTGATATGCTTTTGAACTGCTAGGTTGGCAGGAGCTGGGACCGAGCAACAGGAGCTCACCCTGTCATGGGGATTTGAACCTCCGACCTTCCAATCAGCAAGCCCTAGGCTCTGTGGTTTAGACCACAGCACCACCCGCGTCCCTATTCTCTTAGAGTGCAACAAAAGTAGACCCAAACAACAGCAACCCTCTAAATTTGTGTTATGAAAAGTTACAGGATTTCCTCAGGGAACCACAGAACATGCACTGACTTGGAAATGAAGCAGATCCATCCCAAACCTTTGCAGGCACAAACAGTATTAAAAGCAGCATTGTGTAAAACCACTCCAATACTATCATGATACAGATAATTATGATGCACAATTACAAGGATGTCCTGATGGTCCCTTCAAAGGCCACCAACCCTGATGAATATGCTGTACCTCCACTGTCCAAGACAGTATGTTTCTGAATATCAGAATTGCAGGTGGGGAGAGGGCTCTTGTGTTCAAGTCTGGCTTGTGTGCCTCCCTCCCCCTGAGCCCGGCTTCGGCTGGGGAGGGCAGGATATAAATAAAAAGAATTTATTATTATTTATTATGTTGGGCTAGATGGGCCCTTGGCCTGACGTAGTAGGTTTTTTATGTTCTTCTATTCTTAATGTCACAAGGATCCCCCGCAGAACCCTTGACTGTGGGTGCTAAATCTGCTCTAGACTGCCTCCCCATGTCTGTGCTTTAGCTTGCACATCAATTATTGCCTATCTTGCCAAATTCTAACTCACAACCTCCACATTATTCCTGTACTTCAGGGATGGGGAACCTGCGGTCTTCCAGATATTGTTCACCTCTGACTCCCATCAGCACCAGACGGCATGGCCAAAGGGCAAGGATGGTGGGTACAGCAACATCAGGTGGGCAACACATTGCCCATTCTTGCTGCGCTGTATGGCCTCTTGGAGCCAGACGAGACTTTAGTATTCTAACCCCAGGCCTGCTTTGCTGCTTACTTTAGAAACACAGCTATTCTCAGCAGATGGATTTTACTTGTATGGCTGCTTTCATAATTTTTTTTTGAAGCTTCCCCAGACAAATGAAATGCACAATTAATTATTTTCTATGTTATTCCTCTCCCCCCTTACCCGACACTGTGTATAGAGCCCATTCTCTCTCCGACTTTTCCTCTTCAGTTCATCACCCCATTGAATATTTCTCCAGGTCTTCCTGTTTGTCAGATTTCCGGAATCAGGTTTACAAAATGTTTCCTCTCATAAGTTCCCTGTTAGATTAGCCCCAGTGGGTCACTTTTCTCAAATGTTCCTTTGCCTTCCTGTCATGAGGTTCAACAAGTGATTTTGTAGATGAGATTCATTTTACTCAAACCACCAAAGCATTTTGACACACACACACACACACACACACACACACACCCATCCCTCCAAAAGAACAACCATAAATATATATATATATCCTAATTGCAACATTTCCTTAACTCATTTTCAACAGTTAAATAAATATAGAATTGACTTCGTCAGCTGAAGAATAAACAGTGTTTCTGTTTCACACTGAACATTACCCCCTTCTTAGAATATGAATAAACCAACGACACTTTCAACAACATTTGTTAGCAGGCTCATAAATAAAAACACCATCATTTATAGTAGGGATCACCTTCATTGCTACCCATTAATCAGGTGTTAATGTAAATTTCTCTGTGCAAGCTAATGTTAGGTAGAGAGATATGATTTGTTCTGTGTCAAAGTCCAGCCAAGGGCAGATGCACACAAATATAAGCTTGGAGATTGTGAAGGAAAGTGGGAAGCTGGTATCCCCAGCATATTATACTCTGTCAAGCTTGCAAGAGCAGAAGGCCAGAATTTCCTAGAGTTTATACCAAGCTTAGTCAATCCAGATGGTTATACTGCCACCCAATCAAAGAAAGCAAAGTTGGACATTCTTTCTGTTCTTAAAGAGGGCTGCACAGCTTGGACATACATTTCTCTGAACCAGACCTCAGTTTCTGATTATGATGTTTCCAACTCAAATCTGTAATTTCCAACACTCAGAGTGACTCAGTGAGCTTCATAGTTGGGGCATTGGTGGTGGTCTGAACAACAGACTACCTTGTTTAACATTTTGTCCACTCGGCCACATAGCCCATGAGTTTGCAGAAATTTGAGGAGCACACTATTTTGAATTTGAAAGCCACAGACATTCAGTAAACCTAAAGGAAGAAGTCACTACCTTCTTACCAGTCAAGTCCATATACCGTATTTTTTCGTGTATAAGACTAGGTTTTTCCCCTAAAAAATAATGTCAAAAATTAGGGGGCGTCTTATACTCTGGGCCCTCTTCCCCCATTTTCTTAAATCCAAGACCCCCAAAATAGGGGGCATCTTATACATGGGGATGTCTTATAGAAGGAGAAATACGGTAAATGGGAGAGGAGGAACCTTGCTGGCTAAGGGAGAACATCTTTCATGGCACCTGAGAGCATTATAAGGGATCCTGCTAACTTAGGGAGTACATGACATGCTGTTTGACACAACTCTGATCTCCAATAGAGAGGAATAGCCACGGAGCTTAGGAGGAATGTCTGGGGTGAGTGAGAGGGTGTGTGTGTGTTCTGCTGATTGCCTCACTTTGCCTAATGGTAGTGCTGGCCCTGGTTCAGCTGCAGAAGAAGGACAGATGAACATTTGGCCTCAACGCTCTTTCTGGAGAGCTGAAAGATGAAGGGCAATGGCAATATCTTGCATTCCGGTTGTGAAGCATAAATATCTTCCAAGGCACAAGGAGGAGGGACATCTATGACATCCTTTCACACTTATTGCAGAGAATGTACAGCACCTGCCAATACTTCGAAAGGAAATTAGCTAACTTTTGGTTAAACCAGAGTAAGCAAAATCACAAAAGCCCCAAACGTTAATCAAACAGATGTAAATTTCTGGCGGGCAATAAGAAAGCTTCCAGAGCAGACCTGGAAGGTAGCACTGTGCATTTAATGAAAAGGATCCCAAAAACTTTCCCTTTCAGACTGGGCAATAAACTCATTATTCCCCAAGCGAGTGTGAAAAGGCAAAATGAAAGGCTAGAGAATGGATTCACTTGTTTTAAAAAATAAATACATGATGGGGAGGGGGACGAGGGTAGAATAGTATTTCCATAATCTCAAGCAAGGGATGAAAATCTTACCCTGCAAACAGAGTTATAGCATATATATTTCTCTTTCTTGGAAAAGTTTTACAGTGTTCCCAGTAACTTCTCTGAGTATGCAGGCAACACAGCCAAGCGGTGAGTGTTGTGTAACATGCTCTGGAGTGATTCCACTGAATGACCTTATCTTCTATAAGTATGGCTAGGTTATATGATCAACCAGGGACCATCTTCTCTTCAAACAAGCCACCCTTCATGCAGCTTTCAGGCAGTGTCCATTTTCTGCTTTCTTCAGCCAGCTGTCATCATGTGCTCTTGTTCTGAGATGGGTCACTAAGAGATAGCCTTAGGAACAGTAGGGTCCACAGCGTAATTTATCCATTTCTTTATTATATTCCATTTTAATTCCATGAAAACATGCATTGGGTTCCCAAGAGGTATCCCGCAACCACATTAAGCATAACACTATTTCTTAAAACGGTTTTTAGTGGTGCATTTTAAATTGCTGTAACACACTTTGGGACCTTCTTATAAAGAGCAGTACAGTGGTACCTCGAGTTAAGTACTTAATTCGTTCCGGAGGTCCGTACTTAACCTGAAACTGTTCTTAACCTGAAGCACCACTTTAGCTAATGGGGCCTCCTGCTGCTGCCGCACCGCCGGAGCCCAATTTCTGTTCTCATCCTGAAGCAAAGTTCTTAACCCGAGGTACTATTTCTGGGTTAGCGGAGTCTGTAACCTGAAGCGTATGTAACCTGAAGCGTATGTAACTCGAGGTACCACTGTACTGCTCTGTGTATCTGAAGAAGTGTGCATGCACACGAAAGCTCATACCAAGAACTGACTTAGTTGGTCTTTAAGGTGCTACTGGAAGGAATTTGTTTTGTTTTGACTATGGCAGACCAACACGGCTACCTATCTGTAACTCGAGGTACCACTGTAATAAATATAAGAACAACAATAACAGCATCTAGACCAAACTGCTTAGCCTCGGCACAATTGTACCATCACGTATCTCCAGACCATGCCCTAGGACAACATGAGGTAATGGCTTATAGATTGCTCTCACGTGGTTGCTACCAGGAACTGCTGTTTGTTAAAGGCACAGAGCAATCTTGCAAAACTACATTCCCCAGTATCTCTTGGCAAAAGCCACTCCAGTTAACCCAGTTTTAAACCCATTGACAGTTGCAGTGCAGATGTGCACTCAGGGTGTGTGAGACCTATTGCAAGCATTTCTCAAGGTGTGTACAAGCTGCTTTAGGCCCACCCACATTGGAAACATCTGTAATAAAAGCTTGAAACCATTGGTTCCCAAACAGCTACATTGCCTTGCTGTGCTGCAGTTTAGTAAGACAAATAACTAAAAGCATCTGAAGAGCTGGAATAGGCTCAGTTCCAGGCAGGGCCTTCTGGAAATCTGGCTAGGATCAAGAAGCAGATAAGGAAAATTATGTGTCTTACCTTGCAAGAGGACAGTCCTCTATTTCGAGGACCACCAGAGAGAACTTTTTATTTGAAGGAGACCATTTGAAGAGGTGTCTTGTCCAAGCCCTGTATAAATATTCCTAAAATGGGAAAACAGGGCTTTGAAGTTGCTCATCAAGTGTCAACATCTGAACAGTGGACTGAACGGGTCTCCTGGTCAAAGTGTCACCCACTATGGTGAGATGTGCTGTAAAGGTAAAGGGGCCCCTAACCATTAGGTCCAGTCGTGACCGACTCTGGGGTTGCGGCGCTCATCTTGCTTTATTGGCCGAGGGAGCTGGTGTACAGTTTCCGGGTCATGTGGCCAGCATGACTAAGCCACTTCTGGCGAACCAGAGCAGCGCACGGAAATGCCATTTACCTTCCCGCTGGAGCGGTACCTATTTATCTACTTGCACTTTGATGTGCTTTTGAACTGCTAGGTTGGCAGGAGCAGGGACGGAGCAATGGAAGCGCATTCCATCGCGGGGATTTGAACCGCCAACCTTCTGATCAGCAAGTCCTAGGCTCTGTGGTTTAACCCATAGCGCCACCCGTGTCCCTTCGAGATGTGCTCTATTTCTACTCAAATGATAGTAATCTGAATTTGCATCTATATATAGATTAGCATATGCAATTTTAATGCAAAATTTTGTCCTCTTTTATGGCGATGTGTTTCTTCTTATATACCAATGTGTAAGTGTCTATCCGAGAGCAGATCCATCATAAATACCACAGTCTGAAGATATGTGTGTTGACTACGATTACTGCCAGGTAAGAGTAGTGCCATATATAATTGCACGCCCTGTGAATTCACTGGGTTACACTGACTTGCTGCTCCATGAAGACAAGAGCCATGAGGGATTTTTCAGCATCCAGGAACGTCAAGTGTCCTAAATTATTATGAGCAAAACTAGCTTCTCCCTCATCAGATTCCTCCATAAAACTCCAATCCTTTCCCTGCCTTCTGTCCCCCTTTTTTTATTTGGATTACAAACTAGTCCAACACATAATGATTTACTTTGGGACACACCATGCCAGAAAGAGAAAGGACAGATCTAAATTTACTTGCCGTTCTAATTTCCAAACAGACTCATTTCCTGCTGTTCCTTTTGTTTTTTATTTCCCTCATTGTGCTCACATTCTGACTCAGAAGAACACGTTTCCATGCACTGTCAGTTTGGTTGGGGGAAGATTCTTAGTTGCTGATGAAGCCTCCGCAGATCTTGCTATTTATATAAGTGAATTCCTTAATTTCATACCCAAGATCTGCCCTGAGAGAACAAATGCCAGGATAATACCCTTCAATGTAGTGGAAGGTATCCTGCACTCCCCCTCAAAACCTGCACTCAGAGGTATTCATACCAAATTGCACACATTTACTTTTAATAATGTATTCTTTCTTTAAGCACTAGTTGAGTCTGGGCAGAGTATTTTGGCAAGGTGGTAAAGCAGACGGTGGTTGGGGTGCGTAGGCCAATGTGAAGAAACAGCAGGAGGAGAAGGGATTAAAAACAGAAGCTTACAAAAAAACCCAACCACTTCTTATCCTCAATTAGTAGGAGATGCACTCATGAACTTTCTACAGATGCTACCTGAACATTTTGAATTTTTTCTCTGTAACCATGAGGGCTAGAAACTTGCTGTGTGCAATTCCCCACTCCCTTATAGTCAATCTATGATTACAGGTCAGTGGAAAAGCACCAGAATGTTGCTATAGCTATGAAGGTTCTAATGATACAAGTCTTTCTAGTAGATGAGTGACATTGCTTGCTAATCTCAAGGATCAAAATAAGTATTAAAATCCATAGAACCATAGAATTGTAGAGTTGGAAGGAACCCCCCAGCAAAGCAGGAGCTAGATCATACATGACAGATGGCCATCTAAAACTCTTCTTAAAAACCTCCAAGGAAGGAGAATCTACCACCTCTTGTGAAAATCCTTTCCACTGTCAAAATAGCTCTTACTGTCAGAAAGTTCTTCCTGATGTTTAGTTGGAATCTCCCTTCTTGTAGCTTGAATCCATTGGTATGGGGCCTGGCCCCTAGACCAGGAGAAAACAAGCTTGCTCCACCTAAACAGCTGCTTAGATATTTGGCTATCATGGAGATGTCCTATCAACTTCACACTGACATCCTGAAATGTACTCAACACATCAGAGCAAATTTAGTGTCCCCCATCTGATATTTGTGCAGCTGGTTGTTCCTATCTAAGTGTAGAATCTTACATTTCCCCCTATTGAAATTCACTTCCCCAGTCAATTAAGGCAATCCCGATTCTATCTTCTGCACCATTGGCTACCCCTCTCAGTTTGATGAGCAACCCCTCAATTCCTTCATCCATGTCATTGATAAAGATGTTGAACAACAACAGGCCCAGGACAGAACCCTACAGCACCCCACTTGTCACTTTCCCCCCAGGATGACAAGGAACTATTCTTGAGCACACTTCTTGAGTTCGGTCAGTCAACCAGCTACAAATCCATCTAGCAGTAAACCTAGTCCAGTCCACATTATACCAGCTTTTCCGCAATAATATAACGGGGGAACTTTGTCAAAAGCTTTATTTGGGTAATGGGGGGTGTACTTTGAGCATATTTTAAAAAAATATATAAATATGCAAATTTTCATGGATTACTAGTGAAATAGGACAAGAAGACACATGTAAAAGGGACACATGTACTGGAAATAGACTGATTCACCAACCCCCGACTATTCCTCTTCCAGTGATTCTTCTTGTCCTCGCATCATGCTTGCTTATGTGCTGGAACTGCATTGTTTCAATATTTTATTTTTATTTTGTATTTATTTTTTTATTGGATTTGTATACCACCCCTTATCTGATGATCACAGGGTAGTTCACAACATAAAAACAGGGTTGCACGAAAGTAAGACTTGAAGGCAGCAATGCTTCTGAATACCAGTTGCTGGAAACCACGTGAGAGGAGAGCGTTCTTGTGATTGAATCCTGCCTGCTGGTTCCCACAGGCATCTGGTTGGCCACTGTGAGAACAGGATGCTGGACTAGATAGGCCATTGGCCTGATCCAGCAGGCTCTTCTTATGTTCAAGCCTAGCCCAGGGACTAGGACGTTGCCTCCTTGGAAGCCTCAGGCTCCTGCAAGACCTATCCATTTAACACCTATAGCCCTTTTGAAATAGAGACCGGCTCATCTGTATTATTGCTATTGCTTCTATAAATGGGGGTGGAGGAAGCGATGAAAATGTCTCAGTGTGGCCTGTGAAACCAAACAGGCAGAATCAAATGACAGTTTTAGAGCTGGTCATGTTGGATGCATGGAGTGGCTGGAGTTCAGCAAAGCCACGGGGGCCATCTATTTTATCATCTGATATGTTTGCCTGCTTTTCACAGCCTGCCCCAGGATGCCAGTGGAGCGTTTGGGGTTGGACAAACATTGTCCAGTTCTGGCACCGTTTTTCAACTTTACTGCTATGGGACTATGAGGGATTATAAACATTTTGAGTTTTCCCTTATGTGCCGTGACCTCCTTAACGACAACAATAAATCACTGCTTTTGACTTTTAAGGAATTCTTTCCCTGCTTATAGCTTATTGCGGAAAGACTGAATAAAACTCAGGGAATAAAGCAAATGCTTACTTAGGAGAACCTGTGGTATTTAAGTCTCAGGAGAATAGGAAGCTGCTTTATACGGAGTCAGACCTGTTATTCCACCCAGCTCTGTATCACCTGCACTGACTGGCAGGGGCTCTTTAGGGTTACAGGCACGGGCCTCTCTCAGTCCTACCTGGAGATACTGGGAACTGAACCTGCTGCCCCGCCAGAGCATGATTTCTGCATGCAAGACAAATGTTCTACCACTGAGCCACAGCCACTTTCTTTTTCATCATATAGTGTATCCCTCTCTTGGCCTTTATAAATTATTTGTTCCTACTTCAATTGGGCTAGAATCACGAGTTAATAGCCTTCTAATTTTGCTGCCATATAATATGAATTCTGCAATTTGTAGCAATTTTCTATGTGTTGTAAACCAGGGACTTTCTTTGAGTTAATTTGCACACTTTGCACAGTTGTTTTATACAATGGTACCTCAGGTTAAGTACTTAATTCATTCCGGAGGTCCGTTCTTAACCTGAAACTGTTCTTAACCTGAAGCACCACTTTAGCTAATGGGGTCTCCCACTGCTGCTGCCCCGCCAGAGCATGATTTCTGTTCTCCTGAAGCAAAGTTCTTAACCCGAGGTAATATTTCTGGGTTAGCAGAGTCTGTAACCTGAAGTGTATGTAACCTGAAGCGTCTGTAACCCAAGGTACCACTGTATATAAAAACAAAATCCTACTGAGTATAAGGTTCCTTTGCGGCAAGGAGGAAAGGCAATTATGGGATACCAGAATACTATCGGGCAAGGGGTCTCTAACCTATGATCTATGATGGTGATGTGTTGCAGCTCTCATCTGACCTAGTCAATGTGGTCAGTACTCAGGGACTGTGGGAGTTGTAGTCCATCAACATCTGAAAGGCCACAGGTTAGTCACCCCTGTTATAGGGATAGGGGTGTCCAAGGAAGGACAGGAAGTGTGTAGAATGAAGACATACTCTGGCCAAGAACTCACCCATATAATCTCTGGTATCCCCCCCCCTTTTAAAAAGCATCCTACATGCAAACTTTTAAGATTTTCTCTATGGAGATCTAACAGCTGACTTGCAGTTTGTTTGCATTATGTCCTTGCAGTTAGAGTGAACGTTAAACTGCTTATAAAACAATAAAATGAAATCAATCAGGATAGGAAATAAAAAGATGCATTTTTAAAAAAGGCAATGGAAATATCTAATTAAGGGTCCTCTGAACCATACACTAGATCAGGAATTGGGAACCTATGGTCCTCCAACTCTCATCTGCTGGAGCCAGTATAGCCAATAGATGGAGATGATGGAAGCTGTAGTCCAACAGCATCTGCAGAGCCACAGATTGCGCATGTGGGATTGAAAGCTCCAGGTCATCTAGTGCCCCATACTCAATATAAAATGTTCTGGATCGATTAATCAGCCAGAACAAATATGTCAGTTGGTTCCATCCAATAATTTATTTAGACTATAATTCACATGTCAGTCTGAAGCGTCAGCTGAAAGTGATGGAAGCACAGCATCTCTTTGGGCTTATTCACAATTCTTCTTGCTCCACTCCTTTCCCTTGGGGAAACCCATTCTTTGGTGCTCAATTGGTGCAAAAGGCAATTCAGGTTTTCTTAGGATTGCTCTAAAGAGTGGGTTTTCCCTGGGAAAGGAGCAGGGCAGGGGGGAAATTGCTCAGACCTGTGCCTGGAAAACTCAGGTCAAGTGTGAAACTGCTTAGACACCATGCTTTCTAGGCATAGGACAAGCAGAAGTGTGGATGAGCCCTTTGTCAACACTCTTGAGAGGCTAGCTGAAGAATGTCAATAAGTAACTAACATGCAATAAGGTTTATTATCTCCAAGTAAACATCATCTGATCAGGCTGCACATCTTGCAGACAGGATATGCTATGTAAATTATGAAAAAGGCTTTTACATTCTGTATTAATTATTATGCCTCGAGATGCATGATTCTCCAGTGTTTGCCACTGCTTGGCTGATGTGGACATCATAAAGAACATTTTGAGACAAAGAGGGGCTGTGGCTAGGATAAGTCTCGTGGTCAAGGCTATCTTGAGGGAGGAGCTGTAAATCATAGACTACTGTCATTGTGTTCTGCATGATAACACTTTATCTGGTGTTTACTAGAACTGTGTTGTGTTCAGCATATTCTCCCAGTCCCAGGGCACTTTTTGTTTCTTTGTTTCATACTTTTAAGGAGGGTCAGTCAATAGATTTTTATTTATTTTTTTTGCTTTCCTGTTCAGAGTGCATCTGACCACCCAAGAACAGAGTGATTCTGCAAACCGATCTTCTTCTAAATTTCTCCTGGTGGGTTTTCCCTGTGACAGGAGAGGGGGGAATTAGCTGGGGATGAAATCAAATGGGTTCTAGCAGCTTCTCTTCTTGTGCAGCATGTTCTTTTCTCAAGGTTTCTAGGAACAACTGCATGACATTTATACCACCAGTCTCTGCTTGCACCCAGAAGCCTCCAGTTGGATACAACCTGCATAGATCACTGGTAGGGAAGCGGGTGGCACTGTATTCTAAACCACTGAGCCTCTTTGGCTTGCTGATTGGAAGGTCGGTGGTTTGAATCCATGCAATGGGTTGAGCTCCCATTGCTTTGTCCCAGCTTCTGCCAACCTAGCAATTCGGAAAAGCAAGTAGATAAATAGGTATCACTGCAGCAGGAAGGTAAATGGCATTTCTGTGCTCTCTGGCATTCATCACGGTCCTCTGTGTGCCAGTAGTGGTTTAGTCATGCTGGTCACATGACCCGGAAAGCTGTCTGTGGACAAACACTGCCTCTCTCGGCCTGAAAAGTGAGATGAGCACCACACCCCATAGTCACCTTTGACTGGACCTAACTACCAGGAGTCCTTTACCTTTTACCTTTTAGATCACTGGTATCAATGGACTATATGGGACTGGCAGAAATGACCGGCAGAATCCGAGACCAGGGAAAAGAGTCGGCGGAAGAAGACTGGAAGAAATTTAAAGACTACTTACAGAAATATTGTAAAATTAATGAATGTTAGATTGATGTTGGACAGAAATTAAGTGGTTTCCAGCTGTAATGCTTAAGAGATATGAAAAAAGGTTTAGAAATAAATAAAAACTAATGGTGAGGATTTGCTGAACTAACAATTTGAATTGGAATACAAGAAAGGGAGGTATGAGGAGGTCTGGAAAATAAGTCAAAAGAAAATAAGTAATGGAAATTCTATGTGTTTTTAATTGTTTTTATTTTTGTATTTTTGTTATTTTTTCTTTTTCTTTTACATTGTATTATTTGTTGAAAACTTGAATAAATATTTTATATAAAAAAATAGATCACTGGTATTGATCAGGCAGTTCCTCTTGCTCTTGAAGAGGCAAAAAGAGTAAAAGCAACAGGGGAAGGATTGAATGATTCTTTGATGCAGAGCTGGCCCAGCCATTAGACAGGGTGAGTTTTCTGCCTCAGATAGCAGAAGCTCCCCAGGAAGCATGCCCATGGATGCCCACCTGCTCCACTGCCTCCACCAATGGCAGAAAAGTGCCACTACCATTGTTGCCAATTTTTAGCAAGATCGCATCCATTTTGGGCTTAAAATCTACCTTCGGATTGCCTGAGATATGTTATCCTTTGCCTCTCACTAGGTGCCTTCTGGAGATCTTCCTTCTATTTTTATAATTTGGTGGGTGATCAAGAGTCACACAGCTAACAGCACACAGGAAGCCCGTATTATCACAGCAGAAGCAACGGTGGACACACACAAGAGGCCAGACCTCACAGAGCTACCAAATAAAAACAGACAAACAGCACTAAATCAGAATTTCTAGCTTTCTAAGCTTGCTTTAGGAAAACAGAAGTCATTTGAACAGCTGCTGGATGGGGCCTACCTCAACTGTAGGCAAACATGGGGATGAGGGGATAGAATTATTGGGCAAGAGGATATGGGCATAGGAAGGATATCTTGGGGATGCTAACTTGTAGCATAAATACAGAAAGCTCCCAGCAGCTGCCAATGTTGTTTCTAACTCTGGAACAATTCCAAAGGCAACATGTAGAATTGGAAAGACCCAAGAACAACAAGTGTTAAAGCTATCCAACCTGTAATGATGGCTGAACTGTGGGCGAAGAGGCTGCAAAGGTTTGGAACTGTTTAAAGGATGCAGAAAAGGTGACTAGGGGAGTGGGGAGAAAATCAGAAAATAGTTGTTAATGACAGAAGCAAAAGAAACCCCAAGGCATAGGATGGGTAAACTGTTGTGGACAGATGTGCATTAGTGGCCTTGTGTGGTGAGTCAGGACCATGAAGCCACCTTCCCGAAGCCAGCATCATTGCCATTTATCTGGCAGAAGCAAGTTGGAGATGAAGCACAGTGGGAAGTGGAAGAGGTGGGCACCACTGACATCGGATCAACAGAATACAGTGGTACCTCGGGTTAAGTACTTAATTCGTTCCGGAGGTCCGTACTTAACCTGAAACTGTTCTTAACCTGAAGCACCACTTTAGCTAATGGGGCCTCCTGCTGCTGCCGCACCGCCGGAGCCCAATTTCTGTTCTCATCCTGAAGCAAAGTTCTTAACCTGAAGCACTATTTCTGGGTTAGCGGAATCTGTAACCTGAAGCGTATGTAATCTGAAGCGTATGTAACCCGAGGTACCACTGTAGTCCCAAAGAAGCCATGTGATATAGAGTTCATTGGGTGGAAAGGGGACAGGGAAGAAAGTTGTGGGTGTTGGTAGCAATGACACCAACCAACAGGTGGTTCATTGTTAAGGGGCGGACTGAGGTATTAGACATGACTCTGAGCTAGGCAGAAACAGAAGGTGGGGTTCTGTCAAAGAGTGGGGCGGGTGGGACGAAGGATTGCTTGATCCCACCACTATCGCAATCACACCAGATATTTGCCTCCTTGAACTAGAATCGCTCATGACTGCTTCACCGCTCAGCCTGCTCCACTGCTCAGTCAACAGCTTCTTGCCTCTGGTTGGAAACTTGCCCTTAACGGTGGCTTTGCTTATTCCCAAAGTTATGGAAGCAGCAGCCTGTTTACTGGAACCGATCTGGTTTTGGCTCCTGCCTCCATTCCTTGGCTCATGCAGGGGATCGGGAGGGCAGGGAGGGGGGATTTGGGAAGAGCAGGGAACTGGCACATTTCGTGTATCTCCAAGAGTCCTATTTACTGTGCTTTGCGCCAAACACAGTAACCAACCTCTCCTCCTCCCCTCCCCCACTTCATGCCTGTTCTTTGGTTATTGGGGCTGCTAGGGTGGGGTGTTGTCTTTCCCAGAAGCCTTGCCAAGATGATTCCAGGAAGCTGCTGGTGCAACTTTGTAATTGAATCCCCTGGGAATGGTTCCCGTTTGATATTATCCTCTCTCCTGTCCTTGACCTATGCAGAAGGCTCTTTATTAACATGATCAAAACCTGTTCGGAGGAGGTGGTCGTAAAAGGGTTTGCTCTGCAATGTGTGTTGGCAAACTGACTTGGGAGGACAGTTCAAACTCCTGCCTCTTTCTTTATCACTGTGAACTTTACCCTGCACATTCCCACGCTTCGGAGCATCGTAGAGTTTAAAACAAGGTCTTGTCATCTTCTTTACAAGATGCTGAACTGCAGCACAGGCTTTGATATTTTAGGCTCATGACCAGCTTGGCAGTCTCCAGCAATACAGGCTTTCTTTTCTCCAGATGAATGTATTTATATGAATTGCTTACCCTGCTCTTTCTGTCCTTCTAAGCCTGAGGTCTCTTGACCTCTTCTCCTTGTTTCATCCCAGTAAATCTATGCCTCTATTTCTTTGCTAACGGCAACAGATTTCAGCCTATGTCACCCCCCCAAAAAAAGACAAAAGAGGGTACCAATTTGCATAAAAACGTGTACAGGCTTATTTATATGGATAACTTTCAAATATAAAAATGAGTACTATAATTTAACTAGCAACACAATTCATCTCACCATAGTGGAGAAGACAGTGGCCAGGTGATACATGTGTACCTGCTTAGTCTGCTGTCCAGGTGTGAAATGTTGATGGGAAACTTCAAGGCCCACCACTTCTCTTTGCTTAAGTCTATTTCTCTTTAAATCTGACTTTGAAGGACACTCTTCAAAGAGGACTCCTTCAAATAGAGGATTGTTCTTTGATGGCCCTTCAAATATTGGACTATCCTCTATAAGCCCTTCTCTGTCCTCTGCAAAACAGGACACCTGGCCACCTTGTTTTTGGCCTGACAGAAAACCAATGTTAGTGGCTTTGTCCTTATATTTAAGCCATGTGGGCATTTCAAGGGATTCCAACTGGCTTACTTTAATGCCTTTTCAGAGAACACATTAATCTCCTCCCTTTCCAATGCCCCAATTTGCCCCAATCATACTGTTTTCCACTTTGAAATCTTTACACAGAGACTTGTATTATGCCTCAGAGTAAGTTTACACACCTTGTGGCTGACTAAACCCAGACCCAGGCCATGAACCATCTATTGTGGTCTGTCAGTTGCTTGGCAATCCTTCTGTTTCTTCACTACATAAGCCAGAGGTTTGTCACGCCCATGGCGGACTTCCAAATATAGCTAGTGGTGGGTAACAAGGTATGCAGGCCTGCCTTCAGGGCTTGTACACCTCATCTGATGTAGTTACAGCTTGGCCCATGGTGGAAGTGCGGATAAAACTACACAGTCCATGTGGTGAAACTGTGGTGCATCTTGTCCCATTTTGTAATAGTTTTTGGACAGTTGGTTGTGACACATCTTCTTGGTAGACATCTGGAGGAGGAGTGACCTGTGTGTATAAACAGATTAGTTTCTGCTGCTATTAGGACCTGATGCTGGATTATTATTATAATTACAAAAGTTGCAGAATACAGACCATTTCCAAATATTTGGTCCAAACTAGGATTCTGTTGAGTATGTTGCTCTTGCAGAAGGTGGCAAGACCTTTATTCAACACAGCCTCCGATCCCTCTTGCCGTACACTTGCCTCAAATTACTCAAACTTGTGCATCAAGTGAGTGTACAATCAAGCAGAGGCAGCATCTTCCAAAGAACATTGAGGGGGCCTGACGCGACATCCTGACATCATGCATGTGACGTCGTGCAACATCCAGAGGTCACTCCGTGCCCAGCTCAGGGTTCTGCATCAACCATGAGGGCCCCCTGGCCCGAAAAAAAGAAAGAAAGAAAGAAAGAAAGAAAGAAAGAAAGAAAGAAGACTGAGGTTCCCAAACAGTCCTGGCCTCCTACAGCCGGTGCTTATGCTATCAAGAAACTAAAATGTGAAAATACGGAGGAACTTCTTTCAATCCATGAAATTCTTCGGTTCTCTGATACAGGGAGAAAATTCAGTGTTGTGCTCTTCTAATAATTCTGTCAGCACAAGCATTTCAGTTTGCCCAATGGAACAATCTCCCCTCTCCTCCTCCTGCATCCTGTTTTTAAGATTTTCCAGAACCTTCAGAGCTAATTGAGGGGCGCATGGGGGGAAGAGAAGGGGGAAGTCCCATCTCACTAGTGGGACTCACTGTGCTGGCTCGCACTGGTGCACCTTTTTAGTTGAATCCATCCCTATATATGTGCAGCAAACTTGGAAGTGCCACATATCTCTGCATCTTTTCTATTATATAAAACCCTGACAAAAAGCATTGTATATTAAAAATTCACTAAGCTGTGTTGCTGTAAAAGCCTTCACATACCAGCGAGATGCTTCCAAGAGTTAAAATTAACAAAAAATCAAAACCACATTGCAGGAATATTTGGTTAATATCAAAAATTGTGAGATTTCCTCTTTGCCCTCCTCCCAATACAGGACATTGCAATATAATAAAATCTGCTTCCAGTGTCGATGAAGTGGGTCCCTTGGGCAAATGCTATGTGAGGAAAATATTAGTTTCCTTATTCATTGTAACGTTCGTAACTCTGATTCTACTTCTCTTCCCCTAACGCTCAGTGGAAACATTCAGAATGAGAAAACATATAATTATGCAGGGTGGATATCACACAGGGTGTTTGTGTCTGTACATATGTAAGGATGTAGAAGCTTCAATGGCTGGGGTATTCGACTGATCAAATATGAGAGACTGCAAATATTGCTTACCATTACAGGTTAAGCAAAACCTACTGATGGATAAAACATCTCATAGATGGCTGCTTTAAAATTATTATTATTATTATTATTATTATTATTATTATTATTATTATTATTATTATACCGCCCTATACCCAAAGGTCTCAGGGCCTGAAGTGCTGAGAGGAGTGTTGGAAGATAACCACACACTTAATGTGTTTTAAACACTCATTCATCAAATAATCATGTACAGAAAAGTATGTCCACTGAATAATGACCCAACAATAACTGAACCGCCCCCCCCCCAAAAAAAAGATCTCATGCATCTCTCGGCTGGGGCAATGAAATGTACCTCTTCTCATCTCTCATCAAGGGAGATTAAGCCTTTACCCACCAAGAGACCCTCATCCTGTGGGGAATCAGGAGCTGCAACCCAGACAGCTGATGTTCACCACCTCACAGGGAGCAACCCAACCAGTCAATCAAATAAAAAACAGAACACCAATGCCTAAGAACCACTTTTTTTTTATTTAAGACAAATCCTAGTAGAACTAATCTACACAAACCATCTGGCCAGCCCCCTTCTCATTAAGATGTTTCTTACAGTGAGAACTTTTTCTCAAGTCTATTTGATTCTGATGCAGCTACAGCTTTTTGTGAACCTTCTGAGTTTCACTGATGCTGCTGTGGTTTGAGCTGGCGACGTGATAGCTACCCACTGCCAAGTTGTCAGCCAAGTGGCGGTGATCTTTTTGTGTGCTATCAACAGCTGCAGGTGTTCTGGCATTGTTTGTAGAAGAGGAAAACTGCTTAGTTTTGGTGATGATCCACTGGCTGAGAGCCCGTTAGCATTCAGCCCTCTGCATAAGCAGCTGCCAAGCAAAGTACCTGTGGGATGGGAGGAGAAAGCAGAAGCTTAGGGCTTATCCACACTTCCCTTTCCTCCTCTCTTCCCAGGCACGGTCTGTAGTTTAAAGCTCTGTGTCTGAGCGGCCTTGTTTTCGCTCTGGAGCTTTCCTGGTGGAAACCTGCTCTTTTAAGCTCAATCAGAACAAATGGCAGTCAGTGGAAAAGCTGAATGGACATTTGCTTCATTTCAGCTTAAAAGAGCAGGCTTTCATGGAGAAACCTTGGGGCAAAGAACCCAACAATAACACTCAGACTAAGTGTTAAGCACAAACCTTAACACAGACTAAGTGTTAAGCAGGGCAAAGGGTAAGTGTGGAGAAGCCCTCTGTTGCAGGCCATGGGTTTCCCACATGTTTCCCAGCCAACTCTAAGCCTCCCCACTGACCCACAGAAATGAGCCCATGGAGTTAACATATATATTACTGTTTAGATATATGAAAAGGTATTTCGTCATATAAAATAATCAGTTAATCAAGATTTCTCTCTACCTCTGCTGTTGTTTGTTGTACCACGGTTCCATGTAAGGTATGATTTGGCATTAATTAATTAGTTGGTGATAATGTACTTTGAACATTTATGAGGCACATTTCTGCCATAGGCACTCCAAGCAATTAGCAACATAGTAAATAATCTCTACTTGTGATAATAATTACTTTTAAACTGCCAGAGTAGTGCCAGATGACAGCTTTCCAGAAATGACTGAGATACCCTCTTTCTCCCTTCCAAATTAGTGTACTCAAAAAAGCAAACACACACAAAGCACACACACTAAAGTCTCTTCTCAATTTCCTGTAAAACGCAGTGCATGCTGGGAAGGGTGAGTTGTGCTCACTTAGTTACATCTCTTGTTATTCAGAACTTCAGCCACGTCCAACAAGAGTGTCTCCTTTACTCCAAAGGTTGAGTTTTGGAGAAACAGTTAATGGCTCCTAGTAACCCACATCTCAGAACAATGCCATTCTCTGTAGGCCCCTTTAATTGCTTTGTTTATATTTCAGGGACCCAAAAAGTCCTTATGCAAAACCAGATAGCGTCACGTGTCTTGTAAACTTTTAAATACGATGGTGTCTTTCTTTTTTAAAAACTTCTCTGAAAAGACTTAACAGGGGGACCTAGCTGTACTATCTCACAATACTGGGACATTTAATGAGCCGTGCTTTATTAGTCTGTTTTTCGGCAATTAAAAGATAAACCACAGGTTCCAAGTTAAGAAATTGTGGTGCAAATTATCAGAGTGGCGCCTCTGCTGTACATTTTCTCAAGGGAAGTGAGGCCTCAGGTCTGAAGTCTCAGAGCATCCCGCATGACTTAAAAACAAACAAAAAAACGATAACAATAGATTGGCATGGCTCAGAGCTTTGGGCAGAATAGGGTTGATGGAGAAAGACGGAAAGAGGGAAGCTATTGGGCTTGCGTAACCTGGCTTGATTGGAGTCAAAAGGGCAGCAAGGCTCGTTGTGTGCAGTTTTCTCCAAAGTTTCCTCCCTCTCTTTTTTGTTTCCTGTAATTCTGAGGCCTGAATAGCTGCAGGCTTTGCAAATTCTCACTCAGCGAGACTTGAAATAACAAGGCCAACTCTTGATTCAAGCCAATAAGACCATGGCAGTACCCACATTTTACAGTTTGTACGATTAATAAAAGAGCACAATGGTGGGGAAGGAAAGCAAGCCCAAGTAGTCCTCTAGTAGCACGCTTACCTCTCCGCTCAAGTGTTGTAGGAAAGACCAGCAGCCATATTGAAGTATAAACTGAAGGGGCTTCCTCTCAGGAGACAGTAGCTCTTTTAGTGAACTTGGCTTCTCTTTCATGTCCCCACTTTAATCCCTGAAGAACCAATAGTGTGTCACACCATGTTAGGCTACCCATTTCTGTTCCATGGGTTCTGTTCTGTGAGGAACAGTTGTTCCTCACTCCATTGATACAGGCACTTTTCATTTCTGAGCACTTCTCCAATATCAGATGTGAGCTGCACCAAGTGGAAAATGCTTCAAATCACAGAGCAAAGTGAGGTAAGAACTTACCCTTTCACACAAATTGTCCCAGGCTTCAGTTGTAAACAGGGGAGGTGTGTGGCTGTAAGAATATATTGCTGTTTCTCTCTAGTTTGGTCCTTTGCAGGGCAGTGCTGGAGTTAGTGGTATGATGCAAGTCCTAACTTAAAGGTAAAGGGACCCCTGACAATTACTGGTAAGTCCAGTCACAAACGACTCTGGGGTTGCGGCGCTCATTTCACTTTACAGGCCGAGGGAGCTGGTGTTTGTCCACTTCTGCTGACAGTTTTTCCGGGTCATGTGGCCAACATGACTAAGCCACTTCTGGCGAAACCAGAGCAACACACGGAAACACCATTTACCTTCCCATAGTGGTACCTATTTATCTACTTGCACTTTGACATGCTTTTGAACTGCTAGGTTGGCAGGAGCTGCGACCGAAGAACTGGAGCTCACCCTGTTGCAAGGACTCGAACCGTGGACATTTCGATTGGCAAGCCCAAGCGGCACAGTGGTTTAACCCATAGTGCCACCCGCGTCCCTAAGGCCTAATTTAGCTATGCTTTAATCTGTCAGGTAGCACTACGATAATACGTGCACTGCACCTTCAAAAATTTCCCCATATGCAGAAATGTGGGTCAAAAGCAGAATGTCTCTAGCCCACATTGCTATTTGAATCCATGCTGAGGTTTCACATAAGCAAATTGGTATGTACATCCACAGTGGGGTGGGCATGGCAATCCTCCAATACATTTCAACAAGTTCATAAATTGGCCAGAATTCCAATTTCTGCATGTACCGGTGAAGACACACCACCGTTTTAATATGACAACTACTCTTTGAAAAACTATGTAGGCTGACCTCTGACTTTATTTCACATACCGTACATGCAATCATACACCCCAGATAAAAACAAGGGCAGGTATATGATTGCTCTTGTACACTACACAAATTCACTTAATTCACCAGTGATTTGCTATCCTTTGCCTTCCACGTCCCTTCTGTCCTAGCTGTTTATACTCACAAACAAGTTAGCAGTTAAGTGACTTAATCAGTCTGACCTGACTTTCAGTCTCCAGGGCAATCTACAGTTATGTGTCCTCTTTATCCAACTGGTAGGTGAGCAGAGCCATATAAAGCCAGTCTTCATCCTCTCTGGCTTGCATGCTTCCCCAACCCCATGACCCTTACTTTATTTCATCAGAGACAAGAGATAGATTTTCTTCCTCTTGTATGCCAAGGTCTCAGCAGCACCTGCTAATGCAAGTAACACCCCTGATGCCAAGGTTATGGAGACCTTGAAGGAAGCAGAGCATGGAAACCTGTGGCCCTCCAGATGTAGCTGCCATCATAATCACCATTGGCCAGACTTGCTGTGGCTGATGGGAGCTGCAGTCTGACAACATCTGAAGGGCACCATGTTGGAGAAGGCTGCTTCTCCAACTTCGAAGCTCAGAGAGCAAGGGGGCTGAGGTTCACCTGTGTGTCACATTGTGCTTCTGCAGTGCTCTGAGTGCCTTGGAAGTGGACAAATTCCAGATCTTCTCTCAAGCTTTGAGTTGGGTGGTGATCAGGAGACTGTCCATGACTTCATGGTGTGGTAGACAACAGCACACCCCTCCCCCACCTGGTGGCTTCGTGACCTCAACCTTTAGCTGGTTATCAAGACTGAAATTTGCGGGTCCTCAAAAATGGTCATAGGAATATACCTAATACTTAGTCAATAGAAGCAGAGTTTAATATAACCCTCCATCTGTTAATATTGCCCTCAGGGATGACTTAACAATTGGACAATCAAATCATTTCTCTTCAGTTTGTCCCTCCAGCTCTTAATTTCTGATTATAATTTTTTAATGCTGAGAGTATTTTGTGGAGAACTAGATGAGGTGCAGTCGGAACAGTGGAATCCTGAGCAGAACTGGTGGATTATACAGTAGGACAGCCACATTTCCTATATTACAGAGGATAGGCTTCTATTGAAGGCCTGTTTAATCCAAGTTCAGTTTAATAATAATGGTTGCTGACTTCATTCTTGGGTGGACCAGTAAAACATCACTGGTTGACAATGCTAGGTGGCTATGGTGGTATTGTCCATGCATGGTCCTATACAAAGTGGCACACCATATAAAGTATGGAATGAGCCAACAAACAGCAGCAGAGGTTTGCCCAACATCTTTATGGGGGAAGTTGTGGAAAGAGGCTGTGATGGGCTAAACTGGACATGGGTTTTCCATCTACTATTCACATTGGGTCTCAAAAAGAGCACAGGATAAAGCAGTCGGGTTCAAGTTCTTGTGCTGATTCCTTGGCTTCATGCCAAGTTCTGAATTTAGCATTTGGTATCCTGGGGTCATCAGGGGTTAGCTAGCACAGCAACAGAAATAACAGGAAGACAAAATGTCCTGGTCTGAACTCTCTCACATACACTTCTCTTGCAGGAGGACCAGCCAGGGCAATGTCAAATGTCAGAAGCCATAGCCTCCGTAAGTCAGACTTGCCTCATGCCTGTGGCTTGGTGGCACTGTAAAGGGATGGGTTCATGAAACAGTCAGTGTGAGAATGTCACCGAGTACAATGTAAATGTAAAACCTTAAGGGAGAAGTGGGGAACTTCTGGGCCTTCAGATGTTGCTAGAACACAGCTCCTATTGCCACTGGCTGTGGGGGGCTGCAACTTGCGGGAGCTGGTGTCCAATATCTGCAAGGCCTCCGGCTCCCAGCCTGACCTTAAGATCTTGCCCGGGTTTATTGATATGCAGACATTTAAAGGTGCTGGCAGTGACCACTTCAGAAACAAGAGTAGCCACCATGAGAGGGGGTGCAGCGCATGTGGGCAAATGTCCACCCCAAAAACAGTTTTGTTCACAGAGTGCTCAGCTGCAACAGAGGAAAAGGCTCTCACAGCCTTTGTAGTTGTGTAGAATAGGGAATTTCAGCAGCTCAAATGACAATGTGGAATTCCCTTTAAGTATTAAAAGTGCTGGATGTTTGTCCTCTGTTGCAGCTGGTCACTATATTTGCCTGTTCTAAGGGAAATTGCCTAATTGGTAGAGCACTATAGTGCAATTTTCAGCCACGTTGCTTGTCTTAGTGCCTGGCTGGAACTTAGGCTCAAGCCCAATGCACCCAAAATCATTGGACTAAGTGGTCCACCTCATTTTCTGATAACAGGACTATGTTCAGTTCAGTAGCTCTGTTCTACCTCGGCTGTCAGAGGATGTATGTCTCTGAATACCAGTTGCTGGAAACCACAGGGAAGGAGAAAGCTCTTGTGCTCAGGTAGTACTTGAGGCCTCTCACAGGTATCTGGTTGGCCACTGTGAGTACAGGATGGTGGACTTGACAGACCTTCAATCTGACACAGCAGGGCTCTTCTTCTGTTCTTACATTGGAGACAGTGATTTCCCTGTTTGTTTGCATTTTTAAATTCCCTCCATTTATAAATGCCTTGCAATTTATTCAACATTGCTCAGTTGTTGTTGGTTGTTGTTGGTTGTTGTTGTTATTAAAAGAGAGCCCCAGAAGTTGCTTTCTACCAAAGAACAGGCTGTTCCTACTTAGCTGCTTCCCCAGGTAATTGCTGAATGCTGCTTCCCCAATCAAATACCAGCAGGAAAATGGTTAAAGATTTCTCACAGAGGCTGGTCTGGCAAAGAATCCAAGATTAGGCCTGTGTGTACAGTCCTAGTTGATTTTTTTAAAAAAATCTCTCTCCCACCCACCCAGTCTTCAAGGCCAGCACTTCTTTAGCTCAGGGTGTATTTGCAGCGCTTAGACCGCTTGTTGTCACAGCATTACAAGGGCATGAAAAGCAGGGCCATCCAAAATCCCCACTTCAGCACAATGCTAACTGTACATGCTAACTCAGAAGTAAGCCCCCCTGATGGGCTACATCTCTGGTGTGCTTAGAAGTGTGGGATGTTTGGAGGTTTCTCATGGGGAGGTTGTTGCTGTTGGTTTTCTGTATTTTAGTTCTTGTGATTTATGTTGAAATTGTTCAGTTTGGTTGTGTATTTCTAAATATTTCATTTATTGTTTATGACTACTATTGTTATGTTGTATTTAAGTATTTTCATGTTGTAAGCTGCCTTGAGCATGGTTTGAACTGTGGAAAGGTGGCATACAAATAAAATTATGCAGTTTTTTTTTCTGGGGCGAACGCAGGGGTACACATACCCCTAAACATTTTGTGAATTTTGTACATTTACTGTATTTCCCCCGATTTAAACTATAAAATGGTGATTTTCTTGAGTCAAAATGAGAGTACCCCTAAACATTTTTTTAAGGAAAAAAGCACTGAAATTATGTATGTATGTATGTATGTATGTATGTGGAAGTGGGACACGGGTCGCGCTGTGGACTAAACCACAGAGCCTAGGGCTTGCCGATCAGAAGGTCAGCGGTTCAAATCCCTGCAATGGGGTGAGCTCCCGTTGCTTGGTCCCTGCTCCTGCCAACCTAGCAGTTCGAAAGCACGTCAAAGTGCAAGTAGATAAATAGGTACCACTCTAGCGGGAAGGTAAACAGCATTTCTGTGTGCTGCTCTGGTTCACCAGAAGTGGCTTAGTCATGCTGGCCACATGACCTGGAAGCTGTACGCCGGCTCCCTCGGCCAATAAAGCGAGATGAGCGCCACAACCCCAGAGTCATCAGCAACTGGACCTAATGGACCTTTCTTTACCTGTATGTATGTGGAAGTGCAGCATAAAGGTACAGCAGGAACATATGTATATATAACCTGATTCAGATTTTCAGTGTAGTGTGCAATAAAATGATTATAAACAACAATAAAACAAATAGAAAAACATTTTTATTGAGCTTGCAGGAAAATAGTACATTTGAATTTTCTGTCTCTAAATCTGGAAACAAAACTGATACATATCACAGTCTCCCAAACCATTTTTTTATTCCTTAACAATTTGACAAAAGCTTCAACTGGAGTAGATAACTAGGGTGTGGAGGAGGGGCAGATAAATATGGAGCAAGATAGAGCCAGGCGCCATCCAGGGTCTGACTTATTTTTTCTTCTGTTGCAATGTCTGCGATATTTTATGGTTTCACAACTTGCAGGCTCTCAGCATGCCAATTACAGACACAGCAATAAGAAATAAGAAATTAGAAAATCTTAGAAAAGGGAACCACAAAGTTGATGGACGAGATCTGCAATGAATTTGCAGAGGGATGGTATGATCACAGCGGGTTTTTATTGATTGGTTGGTTGGTTTATTTAGCAAGTTTGCTTGGCTACAATATAAATATGCAAACCTAATACAAACCCAGAACGAATTCAGATTCTCATAATTTGAATGTTCTAAACATTCCCAGTTATCGATGCTGTCAGATTGATGGATTTTAGTTAGTGGGTATTGCCTAAAATGTTGAATTTGAAAAGCTGATGTTGAACGTTTAATTGCCTTAATGCTCACTGACAAATGTAGGCTTACAAGTGGGCCATCTAATCTGCATGGTGAATGATTGTACCAAACAGGGTTGTGGTCAGTGGTGGCTGGTGCCCATTGAGACTAATAGGGTGGAAGGCAGGGTAGATGGAAGTAGTAGAGCCAATGACGGATAGAGGCAACAAATTCTGGGTTTGTCCCACTGAGATCCAGCTCCAAGGGCCTTCTGGTGGTTCCCTCATTGCGAGAAGTGAAGTTGCAGGGAACCAGGCAGAAAGACATCTTTGTGGTGGCACCCAGCCTGTGGAACACCCTCCTGTCAGACATCCAAGAGGTAAACAATTTTTATTTTATTTTATTTTATTTATTTATTGTTATTGTTGTTGTTGTTATTATTATTATTATTACACACACTTGAGAACCACTAAGTCTCTTTTGTGGTGTACAGCTTTGCCAGCTTATCATTACACACACTGTAGCTGACACACTCTTTGGCACTAGCATATTATGGTATTTTTAACCAGCGAATGAACGCACAGACATAGGGACTTTGCTTTTACATCATTGTGGGGGCAGCAATTGCCAAGAAAACAAAAAAGGCCGGCAAAGAAGAGCCATTAGCAATGTTTAGCATGAGGGAAAGGAATGTGGGGGCTCAGGAGGTGATCCATAGGATGAGAATATGTGTGTTAACAGTCAAGCATGCAAGCGCGCCCCTCCCGATTTTAATCTGTGACCTGTCACTATAAAGCATTTTATGCTGGTACGACATAAATCCATGCTGGTGATGACGGGGGACTTTCCACTTTGTTTTTTTGTTTTGTTTTTAAGTTGGCAAAATTCCTTAGGTGAGTGAACTGTTCTTTAAAGGAGAGACCAATTTCTTTTTCTTGTAGAAGTGAAATGGCATGCCAAGAACACAAAACCCTACCTCAGCCATAACAGAGAGAAGTGCAGCTTCTTGGTTACGTGGGAGCGACACAATTATGACAAAAGGACACACGCGTGTTATAAAAGCATATCTACAAGTGAAACAAGGGGGCTGGCCCCCTTGACACCTCAGTCCCACAAGTTCAGGGGCAGGGAAATACCTAATTTGGAGCGTTCACATCCAAGCCACACCATCCATAGCTAAGACTGTTAACCAAGCGTCAGGCTCACTAGGCCAAAACCTGAATAGGCACGTAGCATGCCTTTCTGTCCATCCATTCTACCCCCCTACATTTGAGGAGAAACTTCATTTGGGCTGGAATCAGTGCTTACAGGTGCATGGGGTTAATTCTGGAGCAGCCTTCTGATCTCCAGTTTGTGCGTGCTAGCTGTAGTGAGTGACTCAGTAGCTAGGGAAAGACAACCTGCACGTGCCAAGAACATTCTCCTTTCCAACTAGCCTGCGGATTCGGAGAAAAAATAGTTCCACTGAATGAGTGATATTGCAGAGACAGATTCTGGAGTCTGATGCCAGCAAACAGCCCATCTGTTGGACAAATCGATTGAGTATTTTATTTGACTAGAATGGTAGTGATTACTCTCCATTTTTCATTCTCCAGCTCATCTGTGCACACCCTATTTCTCATGTTCTCAGGCTGAGCCCCAAATCTGAAAATGAGCTGTACTATGACCTGCCCAGGACTCTCTCTTTATATCTCTCCCTGCCTCTCCGTCTCTGCCATATGTGCGAAAAGTATTGGATGGTTACAAGAACCAAGGGATGCATTTATTTATTTTGAAGTTCCCCTCCAGCTTCCTCTTTCTAAGATGCAATTCTAATCTTCTCTATTCACAACTATGACTCAGATGTTGTATTAGGAGGGTCTGTTGTGTGTATTATTAATGAGGCAGAAGTATTTTGTATTGATTGATTTGAAATCCAGATCTCTGTAAGGGAAGAGAGAAGAGAATTGGGAAAGAAAACAAGGGATGGAGGGAAGGCAGAAAAGAAGGAAAAGAAAGAAAACGTGAAGCTGTTGAGAATAAGATTCATCAGTGGAATTAATGGGAGTAAAAGGGTGCTGTGGGTTAAGATTCCATAGCCATTTATAGATGAATAATAGCTGTTTTCCTGTCAAAAATGTTTAGGGCATGGAGAATGGAACAGCCAAGTTAGGAGGGTTGTATTTCTCAACTTCAGATTAAATCAGAGCTGCTCCAAAACCACATTGCCTTAGAATCGACAGATACACTTGCTTCTTGGGAACACTCAGTGTGAGTCCTGGCAGAGGAAAACCTCTTTTGCTTTGTCCTCAAAAACAGCTGTGTGGGTTTCCTGGACCTTGAACGCATTGGCGACAGCAGCCCAGCTGGTACCAAGGATTGGAAGACCTGGAGGGTGGTGGAGGAGGATGCTTCCCCCCGCCTTACAAATAAATGTCTGGAGATAAGGCATCTTTAGCTCACGTAGACATTTTCTGGTAAGTGTGCTTTCCATTGCTGCTGAACTGCTTCTCACATCTGCTATGCGGCATGTTTAGAAATATATATGCAAAATCCAGACTCTCCAAGTGTCCCTATTTTCCAGTAATGTCCCTGATTTAGAGGAGCTGCCACGGTTTCTGATTTGATCCTGGAATGTCCCACTTTTCCTTAGGATGTCCCAATTTTCATTGGAGAAATGTTGGAGGGTGTGGAGTTATCTGACCCCCGAGATGTCTGAAGGCAATCCTGTATAGGGAAGGGTTGTTGTTGTTGTTTAAAGTTTAATGTTTTATTATGTTTTTATATACAGTTGCACCTTGGATCCCGAGCGTCTTGCAAGACGAATGTTTTGGCTCCAGAACGCCACAAACCCAGAAATGAGTGTTATGGTTTGTGGACATTCTTTGGAACCTGAATGTCCAATGGCACTTCCGCGGCTTCTGATGGGCTGCAGGAGCTTCCTGCAGCCCATCAGAAGCTGCATCTTGGTTTCTGAATGTTTTGGAAGTCCAACAGACCTCCAGAACAGATTCTGTTCAACTCCCAAGGTACGGCTGTATGTTGGAAGCTGCCCAGATTGGCTAGGGCAACCCAGTAAGATGTGTGGGGTATAAATAGTAAAATTATCATTGTGGAATGGGACATTCCTATTTTCATTGGAGAAATGTTGGAGGGTATGAAAATCCTTTGTTGCACAAACCAGTATGCTGGTTTCTATTAATGCAGGGAATCCCTTTAAGGCTTGTGTTGCTACCCCATTGCCCAGGAAATGGTTTTTCTTATACTTCAGATGCCTTAGCTGTGGGCTGCTGAGCTCAGCACCCCCACACTTAGGACATTGGGATTTCCTCCTCACCTTCTCAGAGGGATCTGGGTTTGCAACAGCTATTATCTGCTTCAAAATCACTTGGTTAAAGGATTTTGCTTACAAAGTATTGGAGATTTGGGGGCCACCAGGTGGCGCATTGGAAGATGGCCGACAATAACATCTCTCCGACCCACACGAGGTAATTAAGAGGCTGCTATGGGAAGTATGCAGTCTTCCTACCCCCCCAAGGATATGGGGGGGGGGGCTGCCTTGCCAGCGGTGGTCACAATGCATCCTCCGATTCGAAAGACGGGGGTGAGGATCACTTGGCACAAGCCCTCTGTGAAGTCGGCTCTTCCTGAAGCCATCTCCAATCAGCGCCCTGGTTTGCTTCAGCTCGGAAAAATAATTGGAAATATATAATTGGAAAAGAAGCTGGAGCACATACATCAAACAAAGTTTGAGAGATAAGGCTGCTGATTAATGCATCTCTGTGATTGGAGCGACGGGAGGAGACAAATAAATCAAGCGATGAACCACCATTACGAGACTGGTACATGCGGAGCGAAAAAAGAGGGGGGGGGAGGAAAAAACTTTTATTTTCTTTGCCTATGTGAGTATTTATAAACTTCCACCCCAAAGAGACGAATCGTTGCCTTTTACTAATCGCAAGCAAGAATTTAAGAGCTGTGTGGAGTGAATTATTGATTGAAGAGAGGACTGGTAAATATTGGAGAGCGGAGGAAAAATTCTATGACACAGTTTTTAATGGCGTCTTGATAAGACAGGCTTGTCGAAGAAAAGCGAGGGGAGGAGGACCAGGGTCATTGGAATGTGAATGATGGATTGAAATGTGATAACCTGGCAGAGCCCCTTTGTGAAATACGTGGCAAGCTTGGGAAAATTAATAGGACAGACCGGGGATAAATTTTTGAAGAAGGGGAGGAATGGCGGCTGTCCTTATGAGATATGACTTTTGGACTGTGCAAAACCCACGCAGATGTTGTTTGTTTCTAAACTGCTTGTGAAGACTATCAGAGATCGCAAAGAAAGGAATATATGATAACAACAAGAAGACGAAGAAAGTAATAAAGAGACTATCTGGACAGTTCTGGATAGAACTGTTTGATAAAAGCAGGAACAGAAGTGATGTTTTGATCCTCGTTCAGAGCTTGATGTATGGGTACCCCCAATAAATTTAAAAATTTGGCTGTATAATTTAGAATTATGATTTGGAAATAATGTGATTGGATTGGCCTGCTAATAAAAATTATGTTTTTAAAAAACCCAAAGTATTGGAGATTTGGGGCAGCAAAAGTATAGGGCAAGGAGATAGCTGGAGTTTCAGCAGGGTAGGGGTGCCTCAGGTAGTCACCTCTATCTGTCCCTTGGGACTTTCCCTAGGTCACAACTTATCCCCAGGTCAGCTCTGCACATTCCTTGAGGACTTCTGCCAAGTAAGAATGTGTCCTTGAAGTGAGATAATGCCTTTTGCTTCTTTGGATGAAGAGAACTGTGTATAGAAACTTATTATTTTCACAGGACTGGAATGTAGTCTGGAATGTAGCCTACTGTACAAAGATGAGAGCCACATCCATTACTCCCCTCCCCTTTGCTGATGGTCCTGCCCATGTATGCATATGGTCCCATCTACCCCTGGCATGTGGCCTGCTCAGTGTTGCCAATGGTGGAATGTGGATCCTGCTATTCTAGTGGCCATGACCTAGTGAAAATGCACCTATGCATTATATTTTAGTAATTTTTAAAATAAATAAATAAATAAATCAGATTTTAAATTTGTGCTAAAATGTTTTGTTTTATTTAACTGCTATAGCATTATTATTATTATTATTATTATTATTATCATCATCATCATCATCATCATCATTATTATCATTATTATTACTATTGACATTTATATAACACTCATTGGAAGACCACAGAGTTGTTTACAACATGCAGCACAAATGTCATTACATAACCTAATATCTGTGGAACATAAAAATCAAACAGTTATATAAATATAAGAGAAGAATTACATAATAAAATGCAGATTCTTGTAATAGCGACAGCATAACAAATAAAGGAGAAGCAAATCAGCAGCAGAGTATCTAAAATATAAAAACTGTATTTGAAAAAAGTGGTATAGCATAAATGAAAATATTTATTTTTTTAAAGAAACAATGCTGCAACAATGGAAATATGTGTAATGAAAATATACGCCTCTGGTTATTGTGTGCTTCTGTTTGATTCCTCCCCCCACCCCCCACCCAAGGAAGATTTTATTAGATCTCAAAAGAGATGGAAGAACTCTGGGGGGAAACACCATGATTTGAGGATAATGTCACCTTGATTTTTTTTTTTTAAAAAAGGAATGATCAAAGAATGGTCATTCCAGAATAAGCACCTTGTGGAAGCACACTGAGATTTGCAGTAAAGCTGTAGTACGATAGCTCTTCAACCTCTGTTGAGGATGGGATAACTACTAGGACACTGTTTCCCAGGCCTGTCATTATAAGCATCCTCCAAACAGAATGCTGCTTCTGTTCAGGACTCATTTATCAATTTATTCCACAGACCCAAAATGAATCTGTCTCGATACTCATACAGTGTTGTCATCAACACCAGCTGCTAACAGCTCTCCAATGTTCTGACATAAGCACTTTCTGTCAGTACAGTCTGCTTTTTAAATAAACATCAAAAGAACAGAGCTTTTCCCTGAGATGACCCATATCTCCCCCTTACTCCTCTGTGAGCTGGGAGAAATGCTCCGCGTGCAGAGAGGAGAATACCCATCTGCTCATGGAACACTTGCCTTTTTGACAACAAAATAGGAAGCCTCTGCTTGCATATATGTCAATACTAAAGCTCGCACTGGGTGCTGAACTGAAGACCCGAGGGACTGCATGTACAAACTCAGACTGTGCAGCACCTCCCAGGTCTGCAGAGAAACCAGCCAAGAATGCTAGAACAGACCAGGTGGTGGTGTGTTCCCTGCACAAGCTTCCAGGTCAGAGCTACTCACTAGTCTAAGCAACTGAGCCCCAGCTATGGAGCACCATTCCACTCTTGTAGGGATGTGAGAGAACTTTGATTTGGTTTGCATTTAAGGGTGAATTTACCAAATCCACACTTTCCTAAACAGTAAGTGAGCTGAAACAACTGTCCATCAGAATTCACAATCATCCAAATTTTGGGGTGCAGCTTCAAAAATGCATATATTGGGGGGCAACTGTGCATAAAAAATGAATATATCAGTTAAAATAACTTGCAAAGAATGCATTACATGAGGGGAAATTGCTTGCTAAAATGTGTACATAAGTCAAAATCGCATACAAAAAATGTGTTTACTAGAAGAAATTTGCGCTAAAATGCTGATGAATTTTCATGAAGATTTGTATTTTATTTTAGTCACAAATTGATGTAGAAATACGGAGCACTAAATTTCAGAAATTTGGGAAAATGTGAAACTGAGATAACTGAAGTTGACAGCTCTTTCCATCCCTAGCACTACTTTCAGGGCCACAAGTGGCTAGCCTGTGGTCCTCCAGATGTTGTTGGACTCCAAACCGGCATCACTTTCCACCAGCAGGGGCAATAGTCAGGGATGATAGGAGTCGTAGTTCAGAAACATCTGGAGGGCTGCAGACCATCCCCAGTTTTAGGCACTGTGTAAAGTTTGGGACTCAATATATAGCAGGAGGGAGTTCCAAAAGGCAGGCGCCATCACACTTAATGCTCGATTCAGTGGCAGACTTTGGGGTCTCAAATTTCAGTGACTCCCTGTGTGATGCCAAAATTTGGTGCCTCCCAACTCTCAGCTTCCATTCTATATCATAGCTGCAGGGCCCCCTGTGGCACCCCTGAGGCTCAGCCCCCCCAAATCTGCCTCTGACCATTTCTACAATCCTTCTGATGTGATGGCATCTGCACAAGGCCCTCTTCTGCAGAGCGTGGTGATCAGTGAGGAAAATAAGGAGTGAGAAAACTTATGTAACTCTCCTGCCAGGGGAAGCTGGTAAGATGCACATGCAGTCACCGAGGTTACCAGGGCTTTTGTATCTTAAGATGGATCTGGGGCAATCCCAGAGGAAGTATGATCCCATTCAAAGCTGACAATTGTTCAATCATCCAGATTCGAGGACCGCTCTCTAGGAATGCATCAGTCTAAAAGTTTTGGTTACTCTCAGTTCCTCTTTTCCCCACTGAATTTATGTTCATTTATCCACATTTCCACATCACTTTGTAATTGTTTTCAAGTCCTCATGTGTGAATTTAGTGTGAATTTCTCCTAACACACTAGTTTTTTTTAATGCAATTTCCCCATATAAACATTTTTACAGAGCTATTCTCCCCAGTACATTTTGGATGTTATTTTCACAAATATATGCCTTTTGGAGTACACGTTAGCCTCGTACGTCCATTTTTACATAAATTACTTAGCTGGAGAACTGCATTGCAAGATTCGGAGAAGTGTGAATTTGGAAGAATAGCTGTGTTTTGGTTCACATATTGTTTTGAATTATGTATGTTTGCCTTTAAATGTGAACTGAATTGAATTTCTTCCCAATCCCTACCACTCACCTACAGCACCTCTATCTTGCAAAATTCAGATTCAGTTTTTTTGGTCCTCATCCAGCCCACCACCAAGTCCAGGCATTGGTCCAAGACTTGTATAGCCTCTCCTGATTCAGATGTTACAGAGAAATTATCTTAATCATAGGCATGTTTCCAAGTAATTATCTTAATCACTGACATGTTTAGGCTGCAGTCCAAAGCATACTTGGGAGCATGTTCTGTTGGATGCAGTGGAAATTACTTCTGAGTAAACATGCATAGGGTTGGACTGAGAGTGGCAATAATATGAAGATTCAGGCTAAAATTCTGTACTCATTTATCTGGGAGTAAGCCCCATTAAACTGATTGATGCTTATGTCTGAGTAGACATGTATAGGAGGGCACAGTTAACAAATAATTAACATCAAACACAGAAAACATAAAAAGACAAAGTCAAAGCTAATCAAACTTTATGACCTCATTAATTGTTAGCTTGATAATTGTTATCCCCATTTTTTCAAAGTATTCGCCCAGGACGACATCCACTTTTATCTCCCCACCCCCATTTTATGTTGTTATTTCTATGTATATTATGCTATGGCCACAGGGCTAATGCAATAAAATCGACTATTAATAATTGTTAGCTTGTATCTCTACATAGCTGGCTTGTTTTACTCACATAACTGTGTCAATAATTTTGAATCCTCCATAAGGATCCATTTCTGCTTCACATATTGCATTTTGTTTGTTTGTACCTAAAACATTTTATGTGCTGAAGAGGCTGAAAAAGTGGAAATTGGAGATCCCCGCAACTACTGCCACTCTAAGTGCCATATCAATATATCTCTATCTCTGTCACAAAGCTGCATCCAGTGAAGTAGCTACTCAGATGGCTTCATCAGACATCCATCTAACTCTGTAATTGACAAAGGCCTCTGTAAAGCAGTTTGTAAGGTAGCTACCAAAACAGGTCGCAGTATGCACCAGGGAGCCATTCTAAGAAGAAACAGAAATATAGGAGATTTTCTAATAGTCTTGACTTATAGAGATACTGGTATGAATACCTTCAAAGTATCGCTTTGAAGATATTCACCTACCTCTCTCTCTCTCTCTCTCTCTCTCTCTCTGAAAATGAGAGCACCTTGTAGTTTTCTAGAATCTGATTTCCACAGAATTCAGGGAAAGTATAAACTGCTTTGATGACTTCTGTTGGATTATAATGTCTTTAAAAGTTGGGCTTTTATGGTGAAAATAGGCTGGAGAGTGGCATTATGTGAATGGACTAGATATGTGCTCCATACTACCTGTTTTCAGATACCTTGCGTGTTCTGGGTAATAGGCCATTCAGAAGACCCAGGCCTAAATCTATGTGTGTGTTTATGTATGCTATATCTGTGTATGGTTCAGTATGTGTTGCTACGGTCCTCAACCTGAGAACCAAATGAAATAAAGAATGCTTAGATACAAAACTGAATCCAGTGCAGTGGAGGCCACTTTGAAAATGGACAAACTTCTACTTCAGACAATAGGCTAAGACTGATTCAGTAGAAAATATTCTAGAGAACATACTGGGCTTGGATCCTCTTCCAGTATATAGGGGTCTCCTTAGAACACATTGCTGGAAGTGTGGTCTCCCACAAATAGGCCACTGTTCTGGAGATGCTCTCAGAAAGAGGTTCTGACAAGGGTCAATCAACATGACTTAGAAGCTTTCCTTAGAGTAGGAGATATGCATGCTATGGCATGGCACCTTCAAACTATTGGAACCTGTAGCCAGAATCTAAGCTGTGGCTTAACTAAGCCACATTAATTGCTAAATGTATCACATTACAGAATTGGACAGCAACCCAAATCCAATCAGTAAATAATTGGATTTGGGACATGTTGGCTTTGGTGGCACATGAAAAAATCTATTACATTAGATTACAAAAGGAGGGCAAATTTCTAGCAATTTGGCAAGGATTCCTTGATTTCTATGTAGACTGATGTGAAAATGAAGGTGTTTTCTATAAAGGCACATTGCAGGAACCTGGGTTCTAATCATACCTATGAGATGGAAATTCAGTAGCAGCTTTCTTCATTTCATTCATTTTCTTTTTATCATTGTGCCTTCCCTTTTTGTTCTGCCTTCTAGTTCTGTCCTAGTTAACCCCATCCACTCCCCTGATTAGCTTCTTGCTTGGAAGCTTACATGTATAGGGATAAAGCAAGGCAAGGAAGGCGATCAGTTTATGGGTGGATGGGATGAAGGGAAGACATGGTAGAAGCTTTGGGAATTGGGAATTTCCAAAATATAGGGCAGATCTATGTCTAATGGGAGATGGACAGACTGTGGATCAGTAAAAATCAGTAAAATCTCAATAAACAAAACAATTGGATCACAAACAGTGATTGCTTTCTGATTTGTTCTGCATGCATAACTGGTGATTTTGGGCAGCTAAAACCTGCATAGATGCTCAAAACTCAAAATAATAGAAGTTTTCTCTTTCATTTTTATCTCTGCGTTGTTACCAAAATTGCTGGGATAAGCCTCCACACTGCTTGTTCAAGGGATGGGAAATTGGCCATGAAGTCTTTTGCTCTCACACAAATCAAGCTCAAGGCTATTAGACCAAAGGGGGGGGGGGGAGGGACCACCTGCCAAATGTTCTCTGGAATGATGTGCTGGAATGGTCACTGCTTTTATTACAAACTTTGTTGACGAGAGAAACAAACCTTCTCCAACATAGTTTCCTCCAGATGTTTGAGGATATAACTTCCATCAGCCCTGGCCAGCATGAACAATGGTTAGGGATTTGGGAATTGTAATGCAAAGCATCTGGAGAGCTCCAGGTTGGAGAAGGCTGGTATAGGCTGTGGATTGGTCTTGAAGGGCACATCTGTGTGACCATTTCCTGCATATTAGCTGAAGCGTAGGAGTTCAAAAGAGATCCTCAGGAATTGTTAGAACCTAAAACTAAGATACTTTCGAGAATGTACAACTTGCTGTTAAAATGGAATACTCAGGATGAAACAGTTAAATCAGCTATGATTAAATGGGCACAGGACATTGGTCATAACATTATGTTTGCTGACTGGAAAAAGTTGTGGACCACCAATATGAAGTTTACGGCATGTAATGCCTTAAGAGAAAATATTATGAAAATGATCTATAGGTGGTACATGACCCCAGTCAAGCTTGCAAAAATTTATCACCTGCCTGATAACAAGTGCTGGAAATGTAAAGAAACTGAGGGAACATTCTTTCACCTTTGGTGGACATGCCCAAAGGTTAAGGCTTTCTGGGAAATGATCTATAATGAACTAAAAAAGGTATTTAAATATACCTTTCCTAAGAAACCAGAGGCCTTCCTTTTGGGCATTGTCGGCCAATTGGTGCCAAAGAAAGATAGAACACTCTTTATGTATGCAACAACCGCAGCAAGAATACTCATCGCAAAGTATTGGAAGACACAAGATTTGCCCACTCTGGAAGAATGGCAGATGCAAGTGATAGACTATATGGAATTGGCAGAAATGACTGGCAGAATCCGAGACCTGGGAGAAGAGTCGGTAGAAGAGGACTGGAAGAAGTTCAAAGAATATCTCCAAAAACATTGTAAAATGTTTGAATGTTAAAATGATGTTGGATATAAAGATAATATGGCATCAGTGACATAGTAAAAAGAAATATGCAAAAATGTTTTAAGAAAAAAGGGTAAGACCAGAGTAAAATTATGTCGAAACTAAACAAAGGATATAAGGGATTAAGTTATAAAGAATATGCAAGAATGTATTTAAAAAGAAAGGGAAAATAGAAGACATAATAGGTTGGAATGTATAATATTGATTAAGATTTGAAAGAGGGTAAGGAGCTGCTAAATTTGATTGAGTAAAGGGGAATGCAGGAAAGGGAGACGTGAGGAAGTCAGGAAAGAGGGTTATAAAGATAAGAATTCAAAAAACTAATTTTTCTTCAATTTCTGTTCTTTTTTACTTTTTCTGTTATATGTTTTTATATTGTGTTTTTTATCTCTGTTGGATTATGTTGTTTTTTATTCTATTTCTCTGTTGTTTTGTTGGACTGTAATATCTGTTTTATTACATAAAACCAAAATAAATATTATAACAAAAAACAACAACAACAAAAGAGATCCTCAGAAGACAGGCACACCTTATTTCTCTCCATTGCTTAACAAGTGGAACTATTCTGTTACTCCATTCTGTTAAGGCTGGGAACATTTCAGCCACTCCTCATATATGTCTGAGCTACTTCAAAACTGCCGTACCGCCTCCCACAAAATTTAGTTCTCATGGTTTTCTTTCAAATCCCTAGGCAGTGGAATTGTTCTTCTCCAGCCTTATGGGACCTGACAAGCTTTCCATTAATTCTCAAATATAGCAGTTAGTTGGGCAAATCTTGGACTGGCTAGCTTTTCCCAATGCTGTCCTTTTCTTCACAGAAGCCTATTTGGCCCAGAAAAGCCAAATAATGGGAGGAGGCAGGAGTCCATTTCCACAAATTCCCTCTTTCTCTTGCAGCTCCCTTCACTACCACCCACATTGTTGTGGAGGGCCCCTAACTCCCTGGAACAGATTTTTGGAGTTGCAGAGGGAAGGGGAAATTTTCTAAATCTAAATTAAAACACGCCCCCCCCAACAACCCCTTCTTCTTTCCTTTCAGAAGAGCCTTCCCTGGATCAAGTAGAAGAACAGCATTAGATACAACCCACTATCTCCTTTAGGATTCCACAGGTTCTGGCCTGCTGATCTGAATTTGTTCAGGTGATCTTTTTGACAGGCTCCTATGTTAGCATGACCTGTGCTTTTGGTCCACAAGTTTGCTTTCTAGTTGAATGAATAAAAGAACTGTCCTGAAGACCAAAAAATTAGTTATGCTATGCTTTTTCAGTTCATGCCACGATTTGAGGGTCATCCAGCCATTATTTTGAACCTTTGAGGGTTCCCAGTCCCCAAGCCTTTGATCACACAGAAGTCCATTACCAGAACTTGGCCAGAGTTTGACTTCAAAAGTTGGCTTTAGTATCTTGTTGTCAAATATTTAAGGGGAAATTTCCTGATTAGATCGCGTTCATTTCCTGATCTTACGAATCACATCCTTCTTTTGTCTGTTGTAAAGAGGCACTTAAGTCTCTGGGCAGGCTTTTGTAGCATTTTTTTCATTCCTGTTTAAATAATCTCCAGGCTGGGCTACTGCAATGAATTCTCATGGGGCTACCCTTAAAATGCCTTGAAACTTTGACTAGAGCGAAGGTCAAAATCTACACTTCTGAAATGGGTTGCCATACATCCAGATTTTCCTGAACATTTCAGCAATTTCTGCCCGGACACTATTTCTGATGGCCGAATCCTGGCTATGTCTGGGAAATTCCGGATGTATAGCAACATATTCATTCAGTGTTATTCAGTCTGCACTGGTTACATACCCTCCAATTGTCCTCAGATGAAAATTGGGATATTTTATGCACCATGCATTTATGAGTTTTTAGGAAGCATGATAACTTTGAAAAACCCTTATTGTTGTGATTGTGTAGGTGTTTGATGTGGGGTTTACCAATGTTTATTTGGGGGCCCAGGGACATAGAGACTTTTGAGATCAGTGATACATAAACTTTCCCTTTTTTAGTGTTTCAAACTTAGGAATGTGTAAGCGACTTCAACATCCTGGTGTGGTGATGAATCCTGGATGGATCAGTTGTACAGACACCCCTGCCAAGCATCCCCCTCCCAGCTGTCCTGGGACTTCTCTTCACCCAGATGCACAAAATGGGGAGACTCGCATCAGATTTCAGAAGGTGGCACCAATTTAGCTCATGAGAGAAATCAAAGCCTTTTCTCTATCCACGTGAGAAGCCAGGCAGAGAACCCCTCCCCGTCTCTGCAAATCCCCTTCCTCTCTAGGAATTTAGTCCAGATCACTTTAAGCCAGAGAGAGAGAGAGAGAGAGAGAGAGCGCCAAGCTGCAGGATCAGATCTCTTTGCATTTCTCTCCAAGCAGGAGCCAGATGGGAAACACCACACAGGTGGTGATGGCTCAGTGACACTTCAGGTTCCCAAATGAAACTGGCAATGGTAGGTGAGGCAGCAATGCAAAGAAACTGAGTAGGGACCTAAGAGGTTTGGACACAGAGCAGACCCTCCCCATTGTGCATGATGCTGCTGAGCAGCTCATAGGAGTGTGGAAATAAGAATCCCAAATAGGTTGCTGCTTCTCTCTTTCCTTGGCCTGGAGATGGAAGGAGGTTTTTTGAGGGGGGAATATTCAGAACTCTGCATGACAAAGTGAGAAGCCCTGGTGGCTTAAGGGTTTTTGTGATAGTCCTGGCATTTGCCGGGCAGTGGGAGACTATGTGGTTACTTGTTCCTTAGCTGAGTTTATTGTGCTGGTTCTTAACATGTAGAGCCTTCCACAGCTTGGAAACTGGGTAGGCTAAGGCTTGTCTTTTCTGGTATGTCCCTCCAACAATTCAATCCATTCAATGTATGAGGTGCTGCTCTGCCCCCCCCCCCAATAAAATACAGTTGGTTGCTGCGATAAGCAGGGCCATTTCAGTTCAGGTGGCAGCTTAACAGAATGCTCTCCTTAGAAAAGCCCACCTGCCTCCAACTGACCAAGACTAGGCAGGGTTTTTTTTGGGGGGGGGAAAGGGTGTTGATAGATTATCAGTTTTATTGTCTTTCTTGTTGCTGTTGATGGGGCCATGCTATTTACCTTCTATTTACCTCTGTGATGCTGTTATGCCCATTTCCCTGCTTTGTTGAGCTGTTTTGTTGTTATTTTGCCTATTGCTTTATTGCATCTGGCTGTTTCAATATGTATTTTGTTGGCCACTTTGATTTCTTTTGAAGAAAAAGTGATATATGCATACAAAAATAAAAATAAAAATATCAAATAGATATCCTGCTCCTGCTCAGGATGCCTAATTTGCCAGAAGGAGAGTCTTACACTTGTAGATGTCACAAAGGCTGGCTGCCCTTACTGAAAATCCAGAACATTCTTCCCCAGCTGTTTGCCTTAGTCTTCACTCCCACCCCTATAAGGGCTATCATGTTTCTACCTACCTGCCCACCATCAGAACTGGAACAATGCACTGTCCCTTCCATGCTCATGTCATGCAAGATATGATCATATGAGGCTTGTGGGAATGCTTGTGGAAAACTCTGTGAGCCCAAGTGAAGGTTTGTGGGCTGTGCAAACAGTGTGGGATGGTTTCTGTGACTCCAGCCAGCTCCTCTATTGTGTGCCTGTGGGAATTCGTAACAGACAAAATCATTTTTTTATCTTGCTTGCTAAGATAGGAGCTTGGAGTTGTGGCTATATGTTGCCTGACTCAGACATCAGCAGGGGTAGACATGCTCATCAGAGATAACGCAACATTCAGTTTGTCAGAAAGACAAGGAAGGTGTGGAACCACAAAAGAGACTTTCTCAGAACAGAGATTGGTTTTGGCTTCCAAGTTGGGAAGGAGGAATGGGGGGAAATGTAACTAGAAGCTTGCACATTTCTTTCTCCAAAGGGGCATGCTGCTTCACAAGACTAGGTTACTAGTTTGCAGATTCCATATTCTTGTTAATCAATTCTCTTCTGCTGGCAACTCATCCCTATGCAGAATTTATAATATGGATTGGCCAGAAACTAACACAATTATATTCTAAATGTGTGGTTCCAAAAGTGTTGAAATCTCCTTTGAAATATCTTGTCTCATATTCTTGCAGAGGTTCTGCCAAGCTTTTTCCCCCTACAGATGGGCTGTGTTCAAGTTCCTTCTGATTCCATAGGGTGAATAGACATGGGAAGAAATGCAAGGGCTAGAATTTGTTTGGTATTTGCTGTAGAAACTGCAGTATTAATTTCAGATCATTCACAGGATTATATATTTGATGAAGTCTGTAGGATGCTGTGGCTTGAAAAGTACATCAGCTGCAAAACAGGTGAAATCCACTTCAAATATTCATTGCTCTTTAAGTTAAAAATTCATTTGAGGCAGATGTAGTTGCTGAGGGTAATTGGTCTGATCATCTGGATGTATAAACTGAAGCCCTTTAATCAGGAAATTCCCTTTAGAATCCAAACAAAAGATTGACATCAATAAAAATTCCCCGCGTCACTCCAGGCAGTTTCCTACAATCGCTTTTGTTAAAGCTTCAATCCCATTGCAACAAGGAGTGGTGGTGGAGGAGAAGAGCTAATATTTGTAGCTATGATTAAGATTTTTTTTTTTTAAAAAAAAAGCACATACACAGCTGTACTTGTGAACGGCTTTCCACAGCTGTATACAGTGGGTCAGATACCGCCTAACAGGTCCATTTTGCACTCCCAAACTAATTCCATGCAAAAAAATGTTAAACCTGTAAGCTGAATGCTGCTGCACGTCTCTAGGTTCCAAGCCCTTCCTTTCTCCGGGAATTGGGACTGATTATTAGGATGACGCAGACAGCAGCAGAAGAAAAGGAGAACAACCAGCCATTGAGATGTGCCTCACCTAATTACCTTCAAAACAGTGTTTCCTGGCTCTGGAAGAATGCAAATCCTTGGAAAGGGTGCAACCTCAGACGTATCCCTTTCCCCGAAAAAGAAGGAGAACATTTGAATACACCTGTGGATTTTGATTTCATTCTGATAATAGCACTGTTCACATTTTCCTTTTGACACATGCGGAAGGACATATTTGCTTTAGAGAAACTAGTGTTCCCTAGAGGAGATATTGGCTGTTTGGCCAGCAATCAACACCACCTCTTTCCTGGGACAAGTGCTGCATGTACCGAGCGCTCTGCGTTGGGTGTACAGGAAACAGATTACAGCTTTGCAGAGGGAGTCGTGTTGGCCGAGGAACACGGTGTCAACCTTGACAAATCAACGTTACAAAAGGAGAGGTGATTGTAGTCCCCTCGGGTTACATATATTTTAATCTGTGGACAAAGGTAGTTAATTTCAATAGCACATTTAGCCTGTAAATTATTCTTTCTTGTCATTTCTTTCTTTTTTCCCCTTTTTGGTAAAAATACATGTAGACTAAACATAATCCATACGTCTTGGATTGACTTAACTGTTTCTCCATGCTGAAAAAACAGAGCTTTTGGATCGTTTATAGCCATGCTGTGCACTGCTCTGGATGGCTGACTTTGCAAAACTTTTCCTGCTGTGGCTGGTGACACCAGATTGCAAAAGGAGGGTGTCTCACCCCTACCAGGATGTGCGTAACCACTGTTTAGCTTTCAGGAGAGCTATGCCTCTGCATATGATGCTCAGTGGGCTTTCAAACTGTATACTGTTTCTGGGAAACCCCGGTGTTCCTTGGAAGTTTTACCAGGGTGGAGGCAGGATGTGCGCTCTTTAATAAGATCCACAATGGCAGACAAGCTTCTCTGAAAGGCACTTTAGCAGCAAATGTTTCTTGAAACATGCACTGAAAGGAAATGCTGATTGGGCCCTATTCAGTGCAGTGATGAGGCCTCACACAGGCTTGGCCACCATGCCCAATGAGCTGAGGGTATCTCCTAGAATATCCCCCAGAATCAATTGCAACTCACAGCGGTTCATCAGCGTACAAGTCTATGGGCTTCTCCCACACTAACCTTGCCTCCACTCTTTCCAGGCCCAGTTCATGCCTGAAAGCTCCATGTCCAAGCATCTCCTCCTCTTTATTTCTTATTTTGCTCTGGAGCTTTCCTCATGAAAATCATTCTTTAATGCTCAATCAGAACAAATGCCAATCCATAGGAAACCCACGTTGACATTTGCTCTGACTGAGTGCTAAAAGGTAGGTTTTTGCAGGGAAAGCTTGGTGGCTTGGATATGGAGATTTTAAGCACAGACCAGTGCTTGGAAAAAGCAAAGCAAAAGTAGATACCACCTTAGTGCAGGAATGTTGGATGGGGCAGGGGATGAGTATATTATTATTATTATTATTATTATTATTATTATTAAAATTTGCATAGGCTTGCCTAGTTAAAATTCCCTCATGTGCTAAGGGTGGTGTTGAACTAATGCATCTTGTCAGAGCAAGGACTTCTGCATGCACGATGGGGATTTTCCTCCCTCTCCTTACACATGGTTTTTAAACTCATAATTTTATTATTTTATCCTATTTGTAAACCATTTTGAAGTTCTATTGCAATCCAGCGCACTATGACCTTTTGAAATAAATACATAAAATAAAATAAATTCAACATTATTTATAAGCTGCTGAAATTTATTCAAAGTAATTTAAAATAGTACTGAGTTATTATTGGGGTTAATTAGAGCCTTTCACAAATTTTGCCTATATTATACTTTATGGTATTTGTGTTATCATGCCAGTGCACTTAACTGTATATAGTTAATTGGCATTAACCATTAACCACTAGGTTAATTGGCATTAACCATTAACCACTAGGTTAATTGGCATTAACCTAGAACTGATTTGAATAAGGAAATATGAATAGGGAATGATATTGGGAAATTACTAATAGTATGACCAGTTTGTTTAGTATTGACTGTATAGATATTATCAGTCCCTTTGTACATGAAGGCTGAGGTGGGTGAGGGAAGGCTTGGGAATATTTCAGTATTAATTTAGTTTGATCCCACCCACCACACCATCTTCAATTATGAAAGATCTTGGATTAATGTGTATCCCCCCTACAAAGTGTGAAAAGTAATGATTTTTGCAAGTGAGAATGCTGGGTGCATATAAAAATAAACAGAATTCCTCTGGACACAGAAGAATTGTATTGTCTAGCATTATAGGGAAAGATAAAGGTTAACAAGGGAATACAACTTCTTCTCAAATTTACTCGTGGTGCTACATTCATATAGGAATGTTCAGGGGGAGGGGAAATCATCTCGAGTCACAGATTCTCAAGTTGTCATGTGGAAATCTTTATAACAAACTATATTAGCCAAAATTCAGCTTTCACCATTCTAGATTCTGAGCTGGGGATGTATTTTAGCATTTGGAATATGTGCAAATTCAAATTTTACTGACAGGCCAGATGTTCCTGGATATTATTTTTATATATATATATATATATATATATATATATATATATATATATATTGCTATATAGATCCAGGCACTATATATGGCAGGAACTTTGAGTCCTGTACTCATATATTTGGCTTATTTTTCTATATACTAGGTGGAATAGAAGGAAATCTGGGCACTAGAGAAGAGTTGGATTTCCCTCTATTTTCAGATTTCAAATTCCCATGAGGAAAAAAAAAATCACAGCTCAGCATCTGAATTTGCTCAGTTTTAAATACATATCCAATTCTGTTTGAGATGCAACATCTTGCTTTTCCTACACTGGGCTTGTCTTCTACTGGACTGCCTGAGATATTCCTAGAAGTAGCCAATTCCAAAGCCACTTAGGATTCATCAGCTTACATCCACTACAGTGTACTTTGCACCTGGTTGCTAATATATATTATATGGGTTGTAGAGTTCTGGCAACTTGGCTTGGAGTCTCTGTCCTTTTGTCCCTTAGATATGCTTCAACCCTAACCCCTCTCCACCCCAGCTTCAAATTTCCAGATGGTTGTGAAAAATACGATGTGACAAATACAGTCACAGGACTCCCCTTTAAAACTCGGCAACATGTTGGGAACAGTTGCTCAAGTTAATCAGCTTCAGCTCTTTCAAAGAACATCCCTTGAATAGCTGTGTACCAAGAAAGTAACATACTATGGATAATGCTAATCCTAAGTCTGGTTGAAATTTTGATGAAATCTGGCATTCTGCTGTTATTTTATTTATTTGTTAACTTAAATCAGGTGGAGAAACTATTTCAGTCTGAAGGCCACATATCCTTGTGGGCAACTTTCCAGGGTCTGCATGCCAGTGGCCGCATGGGCCAGAGGCAAAAAGTGGGGTGGGCAACCAATATGACCCCCAGCTTTGTACGGTCGGCTGCTCTGAAGCCATACAAATGCCAGAGGTTTCTATTCTACACATGCATAAGTGCATACCCCTCAGCTGTCCTGATTAAATCAAGACATCCCATTTTGGGGGGCTGTGCTCTCACACGGATCATGTGACTCACAGGGGAGCATGGCCTGGAAGATGGGCATCCCAGTTTCCCACTGCAACATGTTGGAGGGTATGCAAGTGGGTTACATAGTGAGCCAGTGTGGTGTAGTGGTTAAGAGCGGTAGTCTCGTAATCTGGGGAACCGGGTTCGCGTCTCCGCTCCTCCACATGCAGCTGCTGGGTGACCTTGGGCTAGTCACACTTCTTTGAAGTCTCTCAGCCCCACTCACCCCACAGAGTGTTTGTTGTGGGGGAGGAAGGGAAAGGAGAATGTTAGCCGCTTTGAGACTCCTTAAAGGGAGTGAAAGGCGGGATATCAAATCCAAACTACTACTACTCTTCTTCTTCTTCTTCTTCTTCTTCTTCTTCTTCTTCTTCTTCTTCTTCTTCTTCCTCCTCCTCCAGTGGGTTGGTGCCATGGAGTTGCCCCTCCAGCCAGCAGCATCACTGCCTTTTACCCGAATGATGCAATGGGAATGCACCAATGGGAATGCTGGGCTGGCTTGGACCAAGTGCCTGTGCTCCTCCAACCTTCCTGCTGCACTGTCCAGGTAAGCAGCAGTGGTGCTGTGGTCAGGAAGGTGTTTCCGCAGCACCATGAAACCACAACAGCAGGTCTGGCACACATACCTCCACCTGGGCAAGCAATATGACATTATCAGAGTTGAAGGGTGCATTTCTACCAGGCAAAAGTCATGGAGCAGGGCCACTGAGAGGCATGGCCTGAGGAGGATTCTGAAGGCCAGATGGAGAGGTTGGAAGATGGCGTTTGGCCACTAGGTCTGAGATTCCCCACCTGAGATTTGTACTTAACATAGATGTTAAAAGTTCATCCCCAGCTTTCCAGTCCAGTGAGTCTCATGGTGACTTCCAAGCAAGAGATTACACACTCCCCACCCCAAGTTATGTATGCCCCTCACCTGCAGTGGTACCATCTGCTATTGCACTTTGACCAGCTCATTCTGCTCCATGTCTAGACCAAATTATCAAATGATGAAAATTTATACATCAACAAAACCCGAGGGACCTTGCATGGAGGTGGAGATAGGGAAGGGTGAAAACTAAGCATCAATATTTCTTGATTAAAAACTGGTTTTCCTTTCTTTTCTCCTGTGAGCAGCATTATAAGTTGCAAAGTAAAACTGAAGTACTGGATGAGTGCTGATGGGTATTGGTTGAGTTGTTGTCGTCCGCCACCCCAGTTTCTTTTTTAAAGCATTACATGGGCAATTCAGTGTTCTTAATTTGTAGGTGATGTTTGTGTTTCTGCTGATCTGGGCTCAGCTTGGAATGCTATTTTTTTTTTTTTAATAAAGCCCATTCATTCCCTGGGTTTTTGGCTTGGCAGCCTCCAGTCTGTGCTGTCAACTGGATCATCTGAGCTTGGGAACAAGCTAAAGTTCCCAGGACCTGGGCTGGCAGAGGCTAAGTGTGTAGCCGAGAAGCTGTGTTCAAGTCCCCTGAGGAAGGAAGATGGCTGGGCTGTGGAGCTCCTTGGGACTAGGGGATTCGTGGCATCTCGTTAGTATCGGCTCCCTGGGGACTCATTTGTCTGCTCTGCCTGGTGGGGAGATAGCGTGAGAGGATGACTCCACAGGGGGACAAGGGCAAAGAAATAGGGCAGCAGAGATCAGTCTGGAGACGCCAGGGGTTTGTGCCAGATGATGGGAGATAAAACACTTGGGAAGCAAATTAGGGAGACTAAATAACTGAGTAGCAGCCCCTGGTATAACCCTTTCGGGTTTCATGCGTATCTCCAGCCCTGATTGCAGGGATGGGGAACCTGTGGCCCTTCAAAAGTTGTTGGACTCCCATCACACCCGACCACTGGCCATGCTGACTGAGGCTGATGGGAGTTGGAGTCCAACCAAATCTAGAAAGATACAGATTCCCCACCCCAGCCTTATTAGCAGGTGCAGTCACATTATTGGCATAACAGTCATGGACAACACATTCTTATCTTTATGGAAAGAGGGTAGGTGCCAAACCATACATGTTTCAAAATTGTATTGTATGGCTTTTCCCCCTGAATTGTACTATGTCAAGTTGCCGGTGGCAGTTATCATGTTCAAATGCTTTTTCCCTGGAGCAGATGGCTAGATGTCCTTCAATGCATATAGAAAATAAGCATGTAAATGAGAAATCTTGTAAAAAAAACAAAACCCAGCCATTCTAGTTTTCTATGAGCAAATATTTAGGGGGTAGGATATTAAAAATGTGGCTTGCATTAAAAATGGTCCGGTCCAGCAAATATTCACCACATGATTCTGCTGCATCAGCTGTAGAAATAACAGAAAGGTGTTAGCAGTGCAGAAGGAAGAATGGCAGGAGATAGCTGTTCCCCAGATCCCAAAAAGTGCAGGCTTAGGAGTTGTCTCCATTCTGGAAAATCCATCTTTTAGACAAAAGCAGGGGTGCCAACGAATAAAATATTGAGGGGGGCAGGTAAGCCCCATCTCACATTATTCATCACATGATGTGGAGCACACACATCATTTGAATGGCAATGCCCATCAACATTGCCCCCTCCAGCCTTCTCAAATATTTTATTTGGGGGGGGGGGTGAAGGTCCCTCAGCCCCAAGGAGTCGGCTCCTATGAACAAAAGCAAGAACTGACTTCTCACCTGGTGGGAAAGAACTATTTGTCTTTGTACTTCACATACTATTATTACTACAGGATTTCCATTTATTTCCTCCCAAATGAAGTTCTAAAATGCTTTTTTATGCTTGTTGTTGTTGACCATGCTTGTGGTTGGTAGGCCAAAGGTCCTGCAGGCATGCCTATGAATGCTTTGGTGGTGGATGGTAAGAATACTGTTTCTGAATTGAGGCCACCTCCTCTTTGTGTGTCTAGAGAGCATAGGTTTACTGCAGATGTGATGCAGCCACCCAAGAAAAACCACCCTGCCCCACGACTTGGGGAAATGTGGGTGGCTCTTTCGTTGCAATTGCCTGACTTTCACAAGGCCAGCTGGAGCCTCTCCACCTAGTCACCACCAGTACTTGGTACCATCTTCCCAGTCATTAGGAACATTGCTGAGCTGTTGGGTTTCAGCCAGGCATAGAAATGCTTCAGCATGGTGGCTCATTCAAAGTCAATATTAAAAGCCATTGGTTGTACGTGGTGTAACCCACTTCTTCCTTTCCAAAGTTAATTTGGTTTCTTTCTGGAATATCAGACCCAATGTCTTGTGGCATTCCTTCAGAACATCCAGTTCTAAGAAAGAAAAAAGGGGGCTTGGATGCATTTTCTTTCCATCATGCGGAGCTGCTGTTCTAAGGTCAGATGTTTACGGGCAAATGGAGGCTTGAAAAAAAGTGGAAAGGGCTTCAAAAAACAACAGCTCCTAAAGTGCTGCTGTTTGGCGCCAGCAGTTCAGACCAACATCCCCTTCAATTCCTGCTAGCTATGGCAAGTCCCCTTTCTGCAGCACGTTGGTCTCTCTCTGTTTTTGTTTATCGAGACCACAATTACAAGCCCAGCCTCCGACCTCAGGCCGCTTGAGACAGCTGAAGCCAGCAGGCAGAGTCTTCCCTGAAACCTGGGAACGCTGACGGCAGTAACTCCATTCCTAATCAGAACATCTCAAAACATTTGGGCTATTTGGTGGCAAAGCCTGAAACATGGGCTCGGTTTCTGAGGAATGTGCGTGCAGGAAATTCTTTAATGGGGGGCAGGAATTGTTAGCAGGAGCACAAGGTGACGAGCCAGATGTGAGCAGGGTGGAAGGCTTCTCCGACTTCCACTGGGCTACACGAAGGAGTGAATTTGTTTTGCGGTTTCAGCAGTCATGCTAAAACTTTCACAGAATTCCATCTGCTTAGCCCAGTAATTACCAGCCGATACTTCCAAGTAGAAGTCTTCTTCTTTGCTGTCACTCTTTTCTTTTTTCTCTTTTCTTTTCTTTTCTTTTACAGCTGCCGCCTACCCAAGCTGTGCTGGCATTCAGTACATTTGAAGGGATTTATCCTCTACAAGAAAATTGCAAGTCTCCACTTACAGAAGAGTATAATGGTGCAATGACATCAATTTGCTGAAATGCGGCACAGGGCTTGACTCTCCCACTGCTCAAATTGTGTGGAGAATTTTGATGAGCCGAAAAGGCTCATAGTATAACCTTCTGCTTCATGGCAGAACCATTGGTACACACATTTATGTTTGTAGACAAGTAGATTCAACCTGGGGCAAGGGACCAGTGTAAAAGTCCATGTTTCTGCTGTTGGATGTAGACATGGAATATAGGAATATAGAGAGCTGCCGTACATGAAGTCTAACCAATGACCCACCCATCTCAGTATTGACTGGACTGACCGGAAACAACTCTCCATGCTTTTAGGCAGGGTCCTACTTGGACATGCAGGAGATGGAACCTGAGACCTTCTGCATGCAAGGCAGCTGCCCTACCACTGAACTGTGGCCCTTCTGGCGAAGAGAAAGACAAGAGAAGGAAAAAAAGGATTATATATTTTGAGAGCATGTGAATAAATCCCATGTGGCCTGAAACATTGGGGGGCGGGGTTTACAGTGGCTACCCCACCTCACCCTCCATGTATAGTGATACCTTGGTTCTCAAACTTAATCTCTTCCAGGAGTCCATTTGACTCCTGAAACCGTTCGAAAACCAAGGCGCAGTTTCTGATTGGCTGCAGGAGCTTCTTGCACTCAAGTGGAAGCCGCGGAAGCCATATCAGATGTTCGGCTTCTGAAAAAACGGTTGCAAACCAGAACACTCATTTCCACGTTTGCGGCATTCGGGAGCCGATTTGTTCGGGAGCCAAACCATTCGAGTGCCAAGGTACCACTGTACAGTCTTTTTCCTTATATATCTCTGGAAGGAAATATTGGCAGGATAATCCCACTTCATTCTCAGAATCCATATTGGTTCTATTTTGCAATTTAGGTTTCAGGTTTTATTCTGTTCATAATTCAAGTTTCAAATGCTTGAAGAATTCTGGGCTCATACTCCCCCCCCCCCCCCATTTCTGGAAGCGCTGCCAATGTTCATAACTCACCTCACTTTTAACAACTCACAGCCTGTCAGGGCCCTGCCCATTGCAAGCTGCTTTTATACATTCTGGGGGGAAATCGGTGGCAGTAATTCAGGAGCTTAATTGATGAAGATAATTCAGCGAAATCTCTATTTTTGTAACAGGATCTAGGATATATATTTCTGTCTCAATACAGCATTTTTCACATTATTTTTGGAAGGCCTCACAGGATCTATAACCATAAGTGCTTCAAATGAGGAGTAAATCTGTACTCCTTTTTCAGGTTCATTTAAATCCATTCCATCAGTACTGGCTTCAAAGGGACATAAATCTCCTTCATTGTGCCACACAATCTGCCTGTGTCGACAGCCGACATCAATTTGTAATTGTTAATGATGGAGTTGGCACTAGAACTGGCAGCCACCCAAGAATTTGGAACACTTTATCTTTTCTTCAGGTTTCATAAAATAACATTAAATAATTGGGGGGTAATCAATTCAGAAAGAAAAGTTAGCTACACCTGGTTCTCATAGAACACTGGGGAAAGCTGGAACCCGCCAATTAAAAGCAATGAAATTCAGCCTGGCTTAGAAACATCCATTCATCTTCAAGGTAAGAATTCCATAAAAACGTTTTTGGCGTCTTTAACATTTGCACTGGAAAGTCAAAGCATCCAAATCCACCAAACTGTACCAATTTCCATTGCACCATTGCTAATAATTTCTTTTTAGCATGCAGAGAATTTAACAGTCATTTGTTTAGACAACAACATTGTGAAGTTAGTTAAATGGACAGAGAGTGACTTGTTCAAAGCCATTAAGGGAGATTTTAGACCTGGGGTGGGTAACCTTTTTGGCTCCATAGGCCAAATTCTTATCATGTTCTGCCTCATGCCCAAATTTGACAGATGAGTAGGGGAGCCCACCTGTCAATAATTTGATGTCATTATGATGCCACACTATTGACAGGTGGGCAGCCGTGCCCATCTGTCAAAGTCCTTTATGCTCTGATCTCAAAAGGGAAGTGGGAGGAGGCTTGCAAAAACATTTGTGAGTCTTCCCCTGGTCCTTAAAAGGAAAGGGAGGAGACTCACTAAGGCTTTTCTTACTCTTCTCTTTTAAGGCTCTCAGACTGAAAGCTTAAAAGGGAGGAGGGAAGAGGCTTGCAAAAACCTTTGCAAGTCTCACCCACTTCCCATTTAAGTCCCTGATCTCTCTCTGATCTTAAACCAGGAGGGTGAAGAGTCACAAAGGTGTGCAAAAGTCTTTGTGCATCTCCCCCTTCCCTGGAAAAAAATCACTGCAAAATTGGAGACTGAAAAGAGACACTCGCAAAGGTGATGGGGAAGGGAGAAAGAGGTGCATTTTGAAAGCAAAGGCAAAAGCACTCTTCCTATGCTTGCAAAATCCTCCTTCCTTTTGGCTTGGGAACAGGCACAAGCAATAAAACGGAGCAGAATTTAGCCCTTGTTCTTCAGCTGACAAGTGGGGGGCTAAATCCTGTTAGGACTGCAAGCACCCATTTGTGCAGCCAAGGCAGAATTGAACACCATCCTCCTGTCCCATTGGCTGACATAGTAAGTGATGTCAGCTGATTGACAGGGGTGTGTGGTTCAAGAAACATGGCCTCAGGGCCAAAATTGGACCTCCTATTTGGTCATAATTGGCCTATGAGTCAGAGGTTACCTACTCCTTTTCTAGACAAACATAAGCAGGCCACAATAGAAGCATAGGGCCTGGTGTATGGCATTGACATCATTTATAGGACTTAGGAAACTTCAGGCCCTTTCTGAGTACAATTTGGTCCCATGTTGACCAGGCAGGCATCTGAAATGTGTTTGATTATCCAGATTCAGAAAATCTGCATATTTATAACCACAATAGGAAAATTACACTTTGTGGAACTACCTTGGGTTGATTTTCATTAATGAGTTCCATCTCCAGAGGAGGTACAAGCAAACAAACAATGCTGTGTAGGTTGACTGCCACAGCTCATCCTTCTGAAGAGCTTTGTGAAGCCAGAAAGTCTGCACACGGTCACCCAAGTGGTCCCTTCCCTTGTTTACTCCCACTTGGGTAGCTATCTGCAGTTAGCTTCTAGTCAACATTGCAAACTAACTCTGGAAAGTGGTGTGACAAGCTTCCAAATTCAATCAGCCAGCTTTTCAGTGGCCTGGCCGGCTGTTTCATTGTTTGGATGCAGTGATGCTTCTGGTCTGTGTTGGCAACAAAAGCTTCTGTGTGCTGTGCTTCCTAGAAGCCTACTCCACCTCCTTTAATTCTTAGAAAGGGGAGAGCAAATGATTCAAAGCAAACATTTCAATGGCCTTTCTTCTTAGAATAAAAACTGTGGCTGTCATTTACTTGTTTGGTAATTCTGAATAACAAAGCATTGCACGATGTGTCCTGCAGTGCATATTTCCCCAGCACATTTTGCTACAGTCCACTGTAAACTGTCCCTTAGTGAACTGGGGGGTGAGTTCATGCTTTTTGTGACCTACTTTCTCCCCACTGTATAATCTCAACTGAGATGCCTATAAAAGAAACCTGTTCCATGATTTCATTTTATGCTGGGTGTGTGTGTGTGTGTGTGATGCCCTTTTGAGATAGGTATGGTTTTTTGGTGGTTTTTTTGGTGTGTTTTTTAAAAAAGAGATCTAGTGCAATCTTCACAAATCTTGTGCCCTCTGCATGTTTCAAACTTTCACTCTTATCAGCCTCAGCCAGCAAAAGTTCCAATTCCAAAAGTGGGAATAAGAAGAAGAAAGAGAGAAGGAGAAAAGGGAAAGGAAAGAAAGGGTGGGAGGGAACTTCCAGGTGAACAAATCAAAACAATTTCTTTTTAATTACTTAAGCTCCTCATGTTTCCAACAGAGTGCTTCCTCAGGGGCACTCTTGAACAGCAGTACTTAACCTGGTGTCTACACACTTTTGCAATTCAATTCTAACCCATTCATCAGGCCAGACTAAAGCAATGTTTTGCAAAGAGCTGGTGTGGTGTAGTGCTTAGAGTGTTGGATTAAGACTGGCAAGACCAGGGTTCAAATCCCTACACTGGCCTTGAAGCTCACTGGGTGACCTTGGGCCAGTCACAGACTCTGAAAGTGAACTACCTCACAGGTGAGAATAAAATGAGGAGGGGAAAAACCTTGAGGTCCTTGGGGGAAAAGTGGGATATAAATGTAATAAAATAAATAAAATTAATTTTGAAAGGAAATGTTAACCAGCAAATATGGAGATGCACATTTCCAGTGCCAGTATTTAGGTAGCCTTGCTTTAAGTGGACAATATGGGTATTTTTTTTCCTTCTGGGATGTATTGAGGCCAGTTGAAATAGATGGTGTTCAAGGGGTTGCTCCTTTGTGCCCCTCATTTCCTTCTTGTGGTCATAACCTAGGTGATTGGATAATGACTTCATAACAATAGGCCAAGCCACTGGAAGAGAAATATAGCCTTGCATGGACTTTGAAACTAGGGTTATTTTGATTATTTCCTTGCAAGAGAACATTAGCAGCTGAAACATGCAGTAATTAATGGATGGAATTTGCAATAACAGGAGCAATTAACCAAAGGGGCAACCGTTAATGGCTCAAAACTTTCCATCGTTCAATCATAGGGAAGTATATTTCTAACACAAATCAGTGATAAATGGCTGTTGAGAGGAAAGCCAGTGGGATGGCTCTACTTCAACATCAGCAGTTAATAGTGCCGACATAAACAGACACTTTGGTTGTGTTTATTTAATATATTTCACAGAAAGAAATTCCTGTGTTTGAAATAGCAAGTTTCCAGCCTCAGCCAGGGATGATGTTAAATAAACAGCCACATTTCAAGGGGAAATCTCTCCAAAAGAAAGTGATATGTTTCAAAAGGGAAAGGTTAGATCTGTTTAACTCCCCCCCCCCACTCGCTTTGTTGTATGGAACTTTTTCTGTGAACATCTGGAGCAAAGTGGCATATTTATGTGCAAATGATGACATCACAGCATTCCCCAACAAACACTAAAGAAGCAACTGGCACTTATAGAGGAATCTCATAGGGAAACTGCAAAACTGGGATTTGGTGTTTCTGCAAGGCTCTCAGTTTGGTTGTGCTGGTTGGTTGCTGAGATCTAAACTAGGCTGGGTGCACAGAATTCAATTAGCCATTGTGATTGCTTTTTCAAGGTGTGGAGGCTGCAGTCCAGATTAGGGTCTGGGATGTGGAGTGGGGGGCTTTAACCCTTTGTCCCTCTTCAATGTGCACCCAATCTGTAGCTCTCTTCCTATGCCTGAAATCTGAATTGCAGGGAAATTTCCTATTGGAACAAATGCCCTCCCCCATCCCTGCAGATGTGGGTTGAAGTTGGTAAGGAGTACACCACCTGACACTAGCAAAAGTAATGACTTTTATTAAAGATTGTTGCATTGGTAATTCAGAATCCTACTCCCCAAATTCTGGCAGTTCTACTGAACGTCTTGCAAGGGACCGTAAAATTTTCCTTCCGGATTTGTGGCAAATAGGTGCAAACATGGTAATGGTTTTTCTCTGGTGCATGTAAATTCATACACACAAATTGTTAGGTGTCCAGAATATTATTGAACCTTCTGAATTTGCATGGCCTGCTACATTTATTGCTGGAATATGGGGGGAAACGTGACTGCATTTGTGTTCTATATTTCAGAACTGAACACACTAGACCTTCAGTACTCTCTCTGATAAACATTGCCCCATATTTCATGATTTCTGATCTGTCCTTCAACTTTAGGAATAGTTGTTAGTCTTATTCTAAAGAATTAGGAGGAAAAATAGGTGAAGAGTTTCTTTCCCCCTCCTGCACGCAATAAGGGTGTGGCTAAATGCAGAAGATGTGAGAGGCTGCAACAAAGACTGTGTACACACTGTACAGAGTGTGACATCCCCAAAGAACTGTCATTTGCCCCTCACAGAGTCAAAATTCCCAGCACCCTTAACAAACTACATGATTCTTTGGGAGAAGTCATGTGCTTTAAATGAGCTTCACATGTACCGTGTGTGTGCCGCTTCAGTTGTGCTGGAAATTTGGAGACAGTGTCAAATTCAAGTTCTTCTGTGTCCTGGAAGAAAAGCTGCTAACCAACAAAGATACATTATTATATGTTTGCTAACTTCTCTTTCTGAACAGAAAATGAGCCATGTGGACATTATGGTCGGACGACCTACTGCCCTGGTATTGGAACTTCACTGGAAAGCTGGGGTAGAATGAGCAGGCAGTTATCCATGGCCTAATTTTATATTGCATCACACACACACACACACACACACACACACACACACTGCATTCTGTTAGGGAAATATAAATATTTGAGAAGATATGCTTTGTGACACTGTATATCAGGCAAAACTGCATATAAATGTGCAAATTAGGAAAAAATCACACTAAATTGCTCATTAATTTTCACAAGGACTCTTTTTTTTTTTTGAGCAAGGATCTATATGTGTCTGCTAGGAGACCATGCCCAGTATTCTTGACATGTGATTTGTTCTAACATGCCTGTGAATTATACATTGGGAGCTGTTTGTTTGTTTTTGCTACAAAATGCCAAGAGGAGGGAGAGAGTACAAAGCTTTCAAGGGAACTGAGATGGGTTAAAGCCAGGGTGGGAAAAAAATATATTAAGCACCCTACCTAGCCAAATGCGAGAGGGAACGTCTAAACGTTTCCTAACCTCGGGTCTAGAAACTGTCATGGAGGCAGCCAAGGTCAGAGAGACCTAGATTGGAAGGCGCCCAGGACAACCCTCTCCAAGCTCATGACAGTGCAAGAAGGGTTACATGGGCAGGCCACTGCTGGCTCAGCCTTGCTATAAACAGTGCTGAAATGTTGCACAAAGTTTAAAATAAAACAACCCCGAAAGCCAACATCAGGAGGAAGCAGAATGTGTTATGAAATAAACCTTAAAAAGCAGTTATGTCAGGCAGGCCTGTTGTTAACTTGTCATTTTAAGGATTCCTCAGGGAACATGTTATCTGTATCCGGAGATTGTTAACATGTGGGTGTTTTCTCCCTCTCTCCTTAAAGCATTGCTCTTTGTGAAGCAGTCATAGTTGTTATTTTTCATTTTGCTCAGTCATTTTTTTGGGGTGTCACTCTGTTTGGCAGAGGGAGCTGGGACCACACTATCTGCACTACAAAATAGAGAGAGAGAGAGAGAGAGAGAGAGAGAGAGAGAGAGAGAGATGGATGTAGCAATTGTCAAGCACGCTGTGACATGCTTTGTGATCATATTCCATTTGGTGGTGACCTTTGTGTGGTTATTTTCACATGGCCTCCTGGGAATTGCAGTCAGCAAGGAAGGACAAGGACATGTTGATGCCACCATTTTGGGGTCAGCACAAGGATGGACCAAGGTAGAATTACAAAGCAGAAGGGATAGAAATAAAAATGGAGAGGAAGGGGTGAATTGTCTCTAACCCCCACCCCACCATTCAGGCACATTTCCTTTTAAACTGGAGTAGATGAGCAGGAATTCTTTTGAGATAGCAGTGTGGTTTTTGCCCTCCCTCAATTGATCTCTGGGATCCACAAGTTTGACTGCTGAGTGCATTGGCAAGGTGGTGGGTGAATCTCATTTCAGGTGTGGACATCTTCCACGCACACAATTTAGTTTTATCCTGCCCATAGCATCATTCCCAGGGGACGTCTGGAAGGAAAATGGCAAGCACCCAGAGGACCACAGCAGGTCATCATCACTACCATAGTGGTGAGGAAAAAGTGACCTAGGTGGGTTTGGTGCACCTTTAACCCTCACCCTTTCAAACTTTTAGTCTGAACATCTCCTATGTGAACTTCTGTCCCAGCGCTAATGAAAAGGTATGATTTGCTGACTGGTTAGGTTTCTTTCCATATGATTTTTGGTTCCAGACAACTATGACCAAAGATGGTACATGAGGAAATGTGTGAAGAATGAACACATGCAGCAGAAGGCGTCACCGGTGCCAAACAGAGCCTCACGCCTTATTCAGAATTGCGAAACAGAATCCAAAATTGTTCTTCTGGAACCTGATACTGTTGGCGGATCCATTTCCAGGTGCTGTTAAAAATAATGAAGGTATAATGAGATAGATCCATCCAACAGCTCCAAAGGGAATGCCTTTCAAAGGCGAATCCACCCGTAGCTCATGAGGTAGATATGCAGCCTGACTAGGACTGCCAAGAGGGAGCCTGCCAAGATGGAGCCTATTCCAAGCAATGTTCTGCACTTGTGTACACAAGCAAACAGACGGCTCAGAATCAGAAAGCAAAGAAAACGCAAGGAGGGAGCTCAAACATATCCCCATGTGCAACCCATTAGGGATCAGTAAGGAAGAGGCAATGGAACATTCAGGCTCAATCTTTGTGGTCCATTTCTCCTGCCAAGTCACGGTCTCCGGGCAAAGTATAAATTAAGCCGTACAGTGTTGTTGTTGTTGTTCTAAGCAATGTTTCCCCCTGCGCTGATTTTAGATGGCGTGAAAAAGATCTTGTGCACCTGTGCAGGCGATTTTTGAGAGCCTCAGAGTGTGGGCAGCATACAGGACAAGTTTAATCTGATACGATATGGCTGGAGTTTCCCTGGAGTGTAACCTTCGACGTGAAAAGTCAATGTGATGCGTGAGAGAGAGATGGATGATTTTTGAACTGCCTTACCTGAATCCTGCTGTAAACTTTTCCCCTTCGTTCCCTGTTGCCTTTCTTACCCACCCAAGTCTTTCTCTCTCAGCATCACCGCTTGCCAGATGGAGAGGAAGCCAGCTGTACAGGAATGGAATTCATGCAGCGTGCTGACTCACTGAGTCACTCCCCAGCCAACCAGCATACATCCAGCTCTTTCTCTCCATCGCAGATAATGGAAAGCAAGAGCTTTGAGGAAGATGCTTCATGAGTGTCTCTTAATGTTTTGGAGGCCACAGCTTTCTCTCCATGCATGTGCAGAGGGACGTTACCAAACTTCATACTCCCAGGCTTTCCTGGTAACATTCTTTTGTCATATAACATGGCAGTGAGGCAAGCTGTCAAAGGCACGTGTCACACTGTCAATATGTCAAACACTCTCTGCTGGATTTTGATCATCAGCTGGCACTCAAGGACCTATTTCAGCCTGAAGAAAGTGTTGTGGTCACCACACACACGCTCCATAACCAAGCACACATCACCACATATTCTATTGGCTAGCATAGAAGCCAATGTGGTGCAGAGATTAGAATGTCGGGAGACCCGGGTTCCAATCCCCACATTGACCAGGAATCTTATTGGGTGACCTTGGGCCAGTCACTGCTTATCAGCCTAATATACCTCACAGGGTTGTTGTGAGGATTAAATGAAGAATGGGAGAACCTTGGAGGAAATGTAATATCAATGTAATAATTAATAAAATAAAATAAAATGGGTGCACATGAGTGCCCAAAGCAACCCCTGGTGTATATTATCTGGCTCTTTTTGTTGCATTCTTTTTTTAAAAAAATGTGTTTCTGAGGCAACAGTCTATCCAACAGAGGAAGTCAGAAGAAACAGGCGATAGTCCAAATTAAAGATCTCCACTCGCTTTTTGGGCAAAACAGACTCATAAGAGCCTCACTGCACTGGAAGGTTGAGCCGTGACACTCAACGGCAAACAGCCTTGTCTGGAGTGACAAGCTTCCAAAAGAAAAGAGAAAAGACAAACAAACAAATTTTGGGAAAGGATCAGAGAACTAGTTTGGCTGGATCTTGGAATGAAAAGAGGGAGTCCACTCCGGATTTGGGAAAGAAACGTGTGGGAAAATTTTACTGAAAAAAACAAGGTGAACCGTAATGTCCTGCGAAGTTTCCACGCAGGATGGGGAGAAGGGCGAAAGAAAAACTGTTACAATTTAAAACTAGAATCAAACACCCTCCAAACCCAACAAGCAAACTGTATCCAGATAGAAGTGATTAAACTATACAATTATACAACTGTTTGGCAGAGAGAAAATAAAATGAGGATTTTAACCCCCGCCCACTTGTTAAGCAGGAGGGCAAAGATCTTTTCATTGCATTCTGAGTGCACTGCCTTTTTTCCTGAGAATTTTGTAATTGTTTCTAAGCCCCTGAGAACCCAGATAACACTGGGTGGCTGCCACAATCAACCTACCAAAGGTAGACTTAAAGAGCTGGGCTTATGAGAGCTGCTACCAAAATGTCACCTAACGTAAAGTTTGAAGTGAAGAGGGAGGAAGGGAGTCTTGTTCAGATAAAACTCTTGAGGAATTTCCTGAAAGCCAAAGCATTCCAGGAAGAGCAATGAAACTAGTTAAGTTGCTTCCACTCAGTTCTGACCCTGGACCTGCCAGAAACCACCCTTGGCTCTGTCCCAGGGTTCCAGCCCTAGATTCACAGGACCCCTCTTCTGACCAGGGACCAACAATTTTGATGTTAAGGGTTGGCATCCTTAAATCTATTCCACTTCTGTGTGGGGGAACAACAATATAAATTAATCTTGATCCAGTGACATCTCATTAACATTTAGAGAATGTTTTAAAGTCATCTTTTCCCTTCCAGATAGCTTGTGAAATAAACAACAACAACAAAACCAGTGTATGTGGCACATGTGTGTCTGCAATTAATTGTTTTAGGTCTCATAAACCAGAGAGATGATCTGTCATATCCTTCACTGTGACCTTGGTCTCATTTAATGCTTGTTTAGCAGCTATTCAGATCACCCCTCAGTTGGATAGAAGGTGGGGCTGTCTTTGAACTGCAGGAGTTAATGCATTTGATCCAGCTGCCTTTTCACCCAGGGTCATTTTATCTTTTGGAAATTCATATTCTAAGAAAGCAGTGAATCCTTCCAAGTAACTCGCTGGCACATCCAAGAAATGTTGTTGAAGGGAATGTTGTAAACGATCCAGTGAAGAGTTGTTGTTGTGGGGGTTTTTTTCCCCCTTTTTCTTTTTGGGTGTTTGTGTGTGTGCTTACTTTTATTTTAATGAGGATTTAAGTATGTATCCGTGCATGCATTTTAACTGGGTAATGTTTAGATTTAGATTGCAAGTTACTATGCAACCAGCTTCCAGAAAAATGATAAATCATACTCATAAATAGACAAATGAAGGTGGAAGAGATCCCAAACCTTGTTATAGCACCAACATTTGAAGTCCAGTTTGTTCTAGTTCCACACAGAGATAAGAAGTGGTCATGCCTCATTAGTTTATAGTGGCTAATGCTAAAGGAAATATTTTGAGGTTTTGCTTTCTAATATTTTGAGAGAGGCTGACATGTAATATGGGTCTCCAGGGGCACTGTCTTTGTAGAAGCCCCTAATACAATTGCTAACGAATTGTCATAATTGGATCATATCCATCCTATCCTATCTGGTTCCAAACCCAGGGAGGGTGCAGGGGGCGGGGAGGGGAAATAATAGTCTGGGGTGTATTTTTTCACATACACTCTGATCAAATCCTCTTGGATATCTGCATTAAAATTGCAATGGTTTTGGGAACAAGAGTTCTCAGATCTGCTAGTTAAGCAACCATATGTGAGACAGCAATAGGAGCCTGAGGGTTGGTTTATGAATGCGACATGCAAGGAAATGAGGTTGTGGGGTTTTGAGGTGATAGAACTAGGGCAGGCTGCACATAGGGAGATCACATTTCTGAATGCTTCTTCATGTAAAACCAAAGAAAACAAACAAAAGCTCGTTGTTGTTGTTGATAATTTATTACACTCCCTCCACCCTAAAGTCACAGGGCGGGTCAAAACAATTTAAAATACAACATTAAAAAGAGTTTAAAACAAATTACAATCACAAGAACAATGTGGATCCTAAAATATATGTCTCAAATCTCAAATGCCAGGACATGACCTTCCTTCTCCAAACTGGCTGCAGAGCCTCCTTCTTCAGCCTCGCTCACAGCCGCTGTATGGAAGAAGAAGAAGAAGAAGAAGAAGAAGAAGAAGAAGAAGAAGAAGAGGAGGAGGAGGAGGGGGAGGAGGAGGAGGAGGAGGAGGAGGATTAGTTTGGATTTGATACCCCACTTTATCACTACCCTAAGGAGTCTCAAAGCTGCTAACAATCTCCTTTCCCTTCCTCCTCCACAACAAACACTCTGTGAGGTGAGTGAGGCTGAGAGACTTCAGAGAAGTGTGACTAGCCCAAGGTCACCCAGCAGCTGCATGTGGAGGAGTGGGGACAGGAACCCAGTTTACCATGTTTCTATCCTATCCTGGTGAGTGCAGGACTGCTGCCAATCTGCACCCACTCCCTCATCACACACCACTGCTGCTTTCATACAATCAGCTGTAGAAACCGAGGCCAGAAAATACTTTCTCCTAGAATCCACCATGGAAGGAATAAATAGAAGTTCAAAAGTGTTCTTATTGTTTTATCACTTGTTTGCTGTCCTGGGCTCCTTTGGAAGGAAGAACAGGATACAAATTTAAAATAACCACCACTACTACTTAATAATAACACACACATACACACACAAGAATTACAAACATTCATTTGATAAGGAATGAAGAATGGTTCGGTCTAATAACCTAATTTAACATAACTGGCTTCCTTTCCTTTCTCTATGATTCCTCTTCTAACTGATTTTTTTCACCATCATTCCCAAATGAATCTCCACATCACTCACTGACACCACCCATCATTTCACCTCGCTCTCCTGCTCTCCCTGATTCTTCCATGCCCCGCTTAAGTGATATCTGAACAGGAGATGCTTCCTTTGTGCTAATCCAGTAACAGCTACGACACTGCGCCAAAGTCCTCCTCCTCCAATCCTTTTTTAAGAACACAGGAAGAGGCCTACTAAATCAAACAAAAAGTTCACCTATCCCAACCCCGTCTTCCCTGGGGTCCCAACAAGATACTTCTGGGAAGAGTGCAGCAAGACCTTGAAAGAGATAGCCTGCCAGCAGGTGATATTTGGAGGCAAACTGCCTCTGAGTCTGGTGGTTCTGTATAGCCATTTTGATTGTAGCGGTCGACAGACCTGTCATCCATAAATTTGTCTAATCCCCAATTCTGTCTGCACAGCATACTCCCTTTGCCTCAGCTGAACAGCTGAATAATTCCTGTTCCTGCTTGCTGTGTGGAGATGATCTGTTTATAATATCCACAGTGCAAAACGTGGGACCTCCGTTTAATATGCCGGCTGTTTTTCAGATTTTGCATACCCTAGCAGAGTTAGTTAAATTCCAGGGGGTTGCACATCTGGCCATGCACAAACGTGATGTGATTTAGCAACAATAATAAACAAAGCCTGCCCCAGAACGCATGCAGGAGCCAAGTAATTATGAGAGCGGGAAGTGCACATATACAGGCACAGTGCACAATGCATAATGAAACATGATACATGGCGGCAATGGAGAAGAACAAACAAATCAAATATCCAGGTTGGTGATGGAGTGGCACTGGCATGAACACAGCTCAGGCAAAAGTGGGCATATTTGCATTACAAACTTACCTTGGTTCACGTAGTTTAACTGTTAAAGCATATCCTAAAAATTCTGGGCTATGCGACTGGATAAGAGGACTATGAGTTCTCTCTGAGAGAATATATACATGTGTGTGTGTGTGTGTGTGTGTGTGTGTGTGTATAATGGTTTTTCATATTAATATTTTACAGTCATATATCCAACAAACAACATAGAATCTCATGGACTTCTCTCCTTCCCTTTGTGGGTCCTATTATTAATCATTTTCCCCTGCATCTTTTATAATAATCCTAATCTTTTACCTCTCCATTGTGTCCAAAATTCACCATTAAACTACAAGTGTTGTTCCAACCCTACTAACTATTTTAACTGTTTACAATGGATTTAAGGTAAATTATAAATTTTCCCCATTCCTGATTAAAATGTTGATCTTCCTGATTCTTCCGGTCATTTTAGCCATTTTGACGTTATCCATCAACTTGATCTGCCATTCTTCTCTGGTAGGGACTTTATCTTCTTTCCATCTCTCATGGCACCTCTCTCTGGCTGAACCAGGAATCAGAATGAACGAAGATAACATGTGCTGGATCACCTATCACTAGTCCGGCCTGAAGGATAAAAGGAATCTGTGGCTTGAGGTAGCATATCCATCACTCTCACTCACCATTCTTTTGTGTCTCTGGCTGAAAAAACCCTCACTTTTACCACTCCTCTCTTGTAAACCCCTTCCCTCCCCAATCAAGAGCTAAGATTGATGTGCCATTTTGACACTAAACTGAATGGGTAAGTTGATGGTGCTGGTCAGTGCTGACCCTGTCACATAACACCTGTAAGGAATCTCAGCTGGGACATGATGGACTCTCCAATGTGCTCTTCAAGGCTACAGCATACTGCAGTGTCATACTTCCCTTTCAAATGCCCTGAAAGCTCGTATGGACTCAAATTCTCCAGAGAAGGGATTTGGGATAGGACTGCAGAATATAACAATATCTGAAGCAAAAAGGCCAAATCCTTTCTTTCCCTTTGACAAGAACACAAGTCTCAAAAATCAAACTGTGTATCTTTTTTTATCTTGGTGATTTTAACCACGATGCTAATCAGTCTACCCTAGAAGATGCCTATCTTCATGACACAGGAAAAGAATGTGTATTTTCCTCCTTTGGATGAGACCCAACAGCGTGAGGAAAGGAAGAAGACACAAGCCACTCGTACTTTCTGCCTTACATTTCTGCATTTCCTGCCTGCCTGCATTTCCTTTGAATGTCCCAAGTGGATCTAAATACATCAAAAATCAAACCATTTACCATAAATTCACTAGTAACGAGCTTTATTTTTTCTGCTTCCAGCATTATTGTGATGTAATGTTTCCTTAATTTTTTTGAAAGCTTTGCTTTTACTGTGAATAAAGCCCCAGTTCTTACCTGCTGTGAAAAGAGCACCCTATGAAAGCACTAATTCCTGCTTACTATTTACTGTCCTATGGAGCTGCCCTTGAAAATGGTCCAGAGGCTGCAGCTAGTGCAGAATAGAGCTACTCGGCTGGTGAGCAGGGCAGCCTGATGGAAGTATGTGTCACCAGTCCCCAAAGTTCTGCAGTGGCTGCCTGTGAGCTGCTGGAAAAAGAAGAAGAAGAAAAGTTTGGATTTGATATCCCGCTTTATCGCTACCCGAAGGAGTCTCAAAGCGGCTAACATTCTCCTTTCCCTTCCTCCCCCACAACAAACACTCTGTGAGGTGAGTGAGGCTGAGAGACTTCAGAGAAGTGTGACTAGCCCAAGGTCACCCAGCAGCTGCATGTGGAGGAGTGGGGAAATGAACCCGGTTCACCAGATTACGAGTCTACCGCTCTTAACCAGTACACCACACTGGCTCAGTTCACCCAATTCAAGGTGATTGGAGACTCAAGCGCATAAAAGTCTGCCTCCCTTAATATCAACCATCTCAGGCCTCACAATGGGCAGTGGTTTGGCAGTGCTGATTCCCCCTTTCTGGAATGCTGTCCATGGCAAGGTGCATCTGTCTCTCTCCTTCTTAATATTCAGGAGGAATTTTAAAACATTCCTGCTCACCTGAGGACTGAAAGATATCCCCTCTGGCAACCTTGTCATTATGAGCTGTGAGGAGATGTGATTGTTTTAAATGTTCTTAATCTTTTAAAATATTTTTACATATTTTATTTTTAATTGTGCTGTTTTATTGCTTCGTTGCCTGTTGCCCTGGGCTCCTTGGGGAAGAAGGGTGGAGCAGAAATTTAAGAAGCAAATAAACAGTTGGGGTAGCAGCCAAAACACCTGGAAGTAGTGACTGAAGGATTGCTCCTCTCTGTTCCTCTTTCTTCCAATCTTAATTTCAATTCTCCACATTTCAGGAATTAGTAATTAAAAAACACACAAAAACCCTGAAAATTCATCATTGTTTTTGTTTTTTGTATATTCCTATATGCAGCTTTGACTAAGGTATAAATTATGGCAGGCAATTTCTCATAATGTAATGCATTTTTTTGTATTTTATTTTCACTAGTACTGTATATTCATTTTTATGCACACTTCCCTTCCCTCTAATATATGCATTTTTGTAAACATGTTTTGGTTGAAGAACTGCATTGGAGGGCACAAGGAGAAGGGGATGACAGAGAATGAGATGGTTGGACAGTGTTCTCGAAGCTACCAGCATGAGTTTGACCAAACTTCAGGAGGCAGTGGAAGACAGGAGTGCCTGGCGTGCTCTGGTCCATGGGGTCACGAAGAGTTGGACATGACTAAACGACTAAACAACAACAAAATCAACTATCTCCCCCAGCCCTATCTGCCATCATTGCTTCCTCTCTGGCACCTCTCCTTTGCTGCTGCCCATGCCACTTCAGAGGAGAGATGAGAGAGCCAACTGCAAACTATGGAGCCTGGTGACCACCAGCAGATCCCTGCCCAAGATGTCCCTGCCCAAGGCCACCAATAACCATGGGAGTTCAGTTGCTGTTGATTTTGATCTTGCTTCTGTATTTCATAGTCTCACTGCATTGCAATATTGCATCTGACTTGTTTACTCTGGCACTTTTGAATCTGTTTGATGCATTTTGCTATGAATTGCTCATGATGTCTGTTGACATTTATGACGAGCTGCTTTGCTGCATTCTTCAGCCATGGAAAAGTGGCGTATAATTTCAATTAAATTGAACTAAAATGAAACATGACAGCTTAACTGGATGAGGTATGGTTTGAATGAATGTCATTTAATTTCTGCTTTTCACTGGATTGTGAAGAGAGCTGATCCTGTGGCTTCTTCAGCTCCTGGTCTGATACCAATTTACCCTTCCCAGCCACCATGAGTGTGGTTAAGCATTTGCATTGCTAAAAGCACTGCAAATTAGCTATCTGACTGTATGCTTAATTGCACCAAGGTTCTTTTTGTGCAATATTTTGCCAATGTGCACCTGAACATTATTTTTTAAAAAAACCATACACCCAAAAAAGCAAAATGGATGTGATTTTTAAATATTGTGTTTTTTGACACTTAGGTAGGTTTTGAAAAACAGCAACAACTAAACAATATTTATTGGGTTTCCTTCCCAAATAAATAATAGAAACAGTTCACAATAAAGCATAAATCCAAAGATCAGAAAATGCAATATACATAACCAAATATGTACATTGCCATTAATGAAGCCAGATCATCCTAGAATTATTACAAAAATCCATGTGGTAATAAAACCCTTTCAAAAAGATCTGTTTTGACTTGAGAATTGCTGTGCTGAAGAATCTGTGAGTGTTTAGGAAAGAAAACACAAACCATCTATCAATAAAAAAAGTCTAATTGTGGAGATGAAAATGAATGGAAGGAAATGAAAGCTGGAGCAAGCTTTGTATGCTCCACTTCCAAAATTATTTTTGAAATTTCTCTAGTTTTGCCAGCCTTCAGGAGCAGAGGCTTGCAGAGAAGAATGAATCCAATAAAAGAAAGGAACAAAGCACATATCTTCATTCCTAACAACAATCATATGAGCGCTTCAACATTCATACGGGTGTGTTACCACATTTTTCCAACCTAAATTTTTCCACCTAAAAATAATCTTGTGAATCTGTCACCAGTTCACCAACGCAGCACTTTAGCTAAGCTAAGAAACTTGTCCCCCACCCCCAGTTCCAGCTTGATAGATTCTTTGGCAAATATCTGGACCTGGGTTGCAGGGACAGAAGACTGGTAGATGTAACTTGGATTCACACATAGAGCTAGTGATGTGATTTGATGTGTGCTGCAGCCACGGAGAGGCATGTATTGAATCCTAAAACGTCTTTGATCTTTAAAATATCAGCTAAGTTGCTTGCTTATGTAGAACAGAGGAATCAGATTCTGCACAAACCTGTTCTCACTACATGGACGGCAAAACCATTTCCAGATGATGTGGAACTCCAGATTACCTTGCCTGATTTTGAGTAAGTCATATGGTCAACATCCGTCCACTGGTTTTTTAGAGCCTTCCGCTCTCCGTTGAGCAGTTTTTAAAATATATTTGGTTGATCCCATTGGGTTTTAACTTCCTTTTTTTTTAACATTCTTTAACCTCCTTGGGAAATTCATGCTTCAGCATTGCATGTGTTTTTTCTTAGTGGGCTCTGAAGAATATTCTCCTAAGCGCAAGGGAGTGATTTACCTCTTTATTGTGTTATCAGGCTGATTTATCTCTTCATTGTGTTATCATTCTCAGGACAACATGACTTCATACACCTAAGCATTAGAAATCTCTCGATACAGTTACAACTTAGCCTCTCCAAGTCAATACAGACTTGGAAACTCCAGCTATTTCCAAACAACACTGGAAGCAATTAAGTGAACACCACAATGGAAAAATCCAAGACGTAGGGAGGGATTCCAGAGGGACAATAAAGGCCTTGCCTTCTAACCCTAAGTTAAATGTATCATTCTTATACAATGCCTGTTAGTAATGAGTACCTGGATCTGAATTTAAGATACAGAATATGGTTCTGAATTTGGGGCACCATGCCAAGAAATCTCCATGGTGCAATTAGCTCTGGTGTTAGCTTTTCAGTAGATGGTTTCTTACACACTTAAGTCAGTCCACAACATAGTGAAACTGATGAACTAGGACTTAAACTGATTCCGGCCTGTTATATTTCAGTATGGATAAGTGGGTGAAATCCAGGCATTTCTGATTAACTAACAGACTATCTGGTTTGGTTAAACAAAAGCCAATTTATTGCTATAAGTCCTAGGCTCCCCGGATGCCCTGTGCAATCACTCAAACTATCAAAGGCTTTCAGTGAAGCACCTGTCTTACTGCAAACTGGCTAATACAGCCAACCCTTCTTTCTTCTGTAAGGGACTTCCCCTGCATGCAAAGACAGGCTCTGGTAGATTGAGCAGAAAAGATGAATAGTCGATCCAATGGTCAAGAAGGTGGTCTCTGCATGTGCTGTAGATGGGGCAGATGAGGCTCATCATCCTGGAAAGATAGCCCATGTAGGAGAAGGAAAACTCTGATCCTAAACCTCCACTGCCTTGTGAGATATCTTCTGGAGAAGAAAAGGCTAAGGAGCAAACCCAACACAAATCCAGAGTGGAGTCCCTAAGGCACCTTGTATGCCGCCTTCTGGCAATTCCTGCAGCCAAGCTGGTGCCAAACATATTGCTCTGCTTTCCTTTGGACCACATCAGTGAAGCCGAGTGGGAGGGTCTTGCCGCCTGGGCAGCCCAGGACCTCCATGCACACTGTCTAGGCTTGCGCCCTGGGAAGGTCACTTGCGGGCTGCTAACTCAGCATCCCAGGAAGTGCACTCATTGTTTCTCAAGACAGATGGATGGAAACAAAAACATTAGGGGAAATTGCTTGCAAAATGATATATTAGTGCAAAATGGTATACAAAACATGCATATTAGGAGAAATGTGCACTCAAATTCTGAGAGATTTCCATGAGGCCCTCTTTTTAAATAAATAAATCACAAACTGACGTGGAAATGTGGAGAAATGAATTTTAAGGCTGGAAAAGAAATGAGAAATGGACACAAACTGAAACTGACGGTTTTGTCCATCCCTAGTCACGAGTCACTTGGAAGTGAAATGTGGTGGAAACGCTTTAGGAAAGAGAAACATTTTGTCCAGGAAGCAGTTTCTGGCATGAGCCTGCAATAGAATGCTGGTAATGTGCAGCCCATCACTCCAGCATTGGTTTATCCTCCTGTCAGGGAACCATATGCCTCAGGACTTCTATGATTCCAGAATGTTACCTGAAGAATAACCCAGATGAAAAATCAGCCATGGCTGTGGCTGTCAGATTTAAATAAGGATGCAGATTTCCCTTTCTTTGAGTGCATGTCTTTCTCTAAGAGGCAGGCTAGAGCTTACTAAAACTATAAAAAGTATGTTCTTGATGCTGGAACAGCATTCCTACGAGCCGCTTGCTTTATCACAGCTCATTAACATAGCAAACAAAAGTCCCCTGAGGATCACAATCTTGTTCAAAGTTGATGGAGAAGTGACCTTTCTGGTTTCTGCAACTCATGCTGATTTAGAGGAGGAATGCTGAACTGGGCTTAGAAGCATTTCAAAGATTTCATGCTGAAAACATTCATTCCAGCTCTATTTGTTGAACTATAACTCGCTACCACATTGGAGTTCAGCAGGAACGTTTCCCAAAGCCCCTGTAGAAGAAATTTATGGTTGTTCAAAGCAGCATTATAGGCCACAAATGTGTGCACTCCACATGTCTTTGTAATCACATAATGACTCATTTCCTTAATCTCCCATTTCCTATAGCCTCCTTACAAGCAACTCATAAACCCAGCTCCATCATTGCTCTCCTGGCTAGAATTGGGCAGAATTACGCCAGCTCCTGCTTCTGGTTGGCTGGCTGGGATTCCCTCTCTCTATTCCCCCCAGAAACGTTCCTTCCATTAGACTTTGTCCTCTGCTACAGTGACACCTATTGATGAGGTAAGAATGCATTAACTTCAGGATCCCCCGGCACCAAGGCCAGCCAGCATGTACTTCCTGACCTCAGCCAGATGTTTCTGTTGTGGAGCAAATGAAGTTCACACCCCATGGAGAGGAGCTTCCAACAGTTTTTTGACATGAAGATGTTGGTGGCCAGCCGGCATGACATCAGCAGTTTCAGAGAATTAATTGAGGAGGGGACAGGAAGCTCCAATGGCTTGCACTTCCTGTTTCTCCATAGTGTTGTCTCACCCACCATGGAACTTTCTGCATTCTCCTCACACCTATGAGACAGGCACTTGCATATCACACAAGCGAGTGAGATGGAAAAAGAGTAGCAAGTGCAAAACAACCGCATTTCCTGTTCCCTCCATGACAATGTAACATTCAACACTGTTTTCCATCTCTAACCTCAGTGAGGTGCTAAAAAAAGAAGAAAAGAAAACAGTTTATGGCCTTCACAGTTTACCCTTCAAGACAAAGAATTCTCAAAAGGGATTACTTTATCCCTCCAAAAGGCTGAGGAGTGGAAATGACTGAGACATCTCACTGATAAATGAGACATACCCAAAGATAGTTCTATCAGCATTTATATGGTGAAATGTCTGGAGTGGCGGCAGTCAGCCAGGCACATGCTAAGTGACTTCAGAAAACAACATGGGCTGATAAAGGTTGGGAGTTCAGTCTGAAAGGGCTAGACTAAATTCTAGACCAAACAGATTTCTCAAAGCTATAATGTCTTTGAATGCTCAGTCTCAACAAAAAGGAACAATTTTTGCACTGAGATAGATTAAACCTGGATTTAGGCCCAGGCCTGAAGTGCTGCAGCACATCAACATCCCAAGCAAGTCTTCTGTTGATGAGATTTGTAGGCCGGAAATCAGGGCCTCTGTGAAGTGCTGTCTGGTGAACTACTCATAAGGAGAGCCCTGCTGGAGCAAACCAAAGACCTTGGTTCACAATATGTGAGCATGGTAGCCCTTTCCCACTTGTAGTCCCCAGCAAGTGGTATTCAGAGCCATACTGCCATGGAGGGAGTGCATACATCATGACTCATAGCCATTGACAGCCTTATCCACTATGAGTATGTTTAATCCCCTTTTGAAACTGCCCAAACTGATGGCCCGAACAATACTGTGTAATAGTAAAGTCCATCGTTTCACTATGTCAGGGGTTCCCTAAGTGGTCTGTAGGCCACCAGTTGCTGATGAGCTTCACTGAGGTGGTCCACATCACGCTTGCAATTCAAAATCACACAGCATCTAGCACTGTGCATTTCAATTTCCAAAGCAAGCAGAAAAAACTATGAAGCAATCCACCAAAACCCTCAACAGTTTTCAAGTAGTCCATGGAAGAAAAGGTTTGGAGACCACTGCAATATGTGAAGAAGCACTTCCCTTTGTCAGTTCTTTATCTCCTACTGTTCAGATTTATTGGTTCTAGTATTATAAGAGGAATGGGGTGGGGCTTCCTATCCACTTTCTCCACATCATGCATATTCTATCGCCTCTACCCTGTTTCCCTCTTACCCCTTTTTCTAAGCTCTGGGCATCTTCCAGCACCTATAAAATCTTAATAAAATGTCAAACATTAAAAGCTTCCTGTCACATAGAGGAAGAGGGCAAGTAGACCTGTGGAAAGGTGGGAGGAGGGGTTTGCCTGGCCACTAGAAGAGTTGTTTGTTCACCCATCAGCACTTGGGGAAGTGTGAAGTGATTGGATTACATGGATTGGTCAAACAAACAAAAGACACTGAGCTTAATTTTGAAGTGGAAGTCCAGAGACTGGGCAGGGGGAGAGGCATGGTATAGGTGTTTTATTTTGCAGAGGAGCATGAAACATGTACTTTCTATTCATATGAGGTGATAGAACATCCTAAGCAAGCCTCTGCCTGTAGAGCTCATTCCTAAGCATAGAATTCTTTTCCTATCATGTTGGTTTTCTATCATTGTTTTATTTAGTATTTTATGGGACCTGGGGTTTATTTAATGTGTGTTTTCTATTGTGAGCTTTAAGCCATCTTGAGTGCTTTTCTCTCTTTTTTTTGAGGGCAAAAGGCTGAGTTCATGGTAATAAATCAATCAGTAAAGTCAGCTGACCTGTTGATAAATGAATGCAATGCTTAGTACAGTCAATCCAACTTGGGTCAGCCTGACTCGGGTGGCAGCACCACAGTATTGAATGACGGGGAGTCACTTGGGAAGAATTTCCATAGCATGCTGGCGCATTGTCCTCCACGGTGGCTCTTCCTTGACCCAGCATTGTTCTGGGTCAGCCAGAAGGCAATAAATGTGAAACTATTCTCAGTGATTCGGGAATGCAGGCAAATGATAGGACAGCTGAACAGCATTAAACAGGGTGGGCAGGCTTCGTAGGTTAACACAACTATGACAGAACACAAACTTATTTGTTACATTTTTCATCCCACCCTTCCTCCAAGGAGCTCGGACTGGCACATAGGTTCTTCCTCACGCATGTTATCGTGACAGAATGAGATTTCATCAGCATACAAATTACATGGATATTTCAAAGATATGGTCTGGCTTGACACAGTAACAAAGTAGTTTATCACAGCCATCTTAGAATAGTTGGTAGTTTGTACAGATCCAGAATACAATCAGCATTAATATACTAGGAATCCAGGGTGAGGAATCACAAAGCAGGAATTCAAGGCAGTGCCTACTTTTACTGCTGAGGCAATGTCCCGGGAAAACTTGGAAGCCTTGATTGTTGCTCCAGCTTAGATGAACCAGTGGCAGAGTCACCACACAATAGGGATATACATTCATTTTGTTAGCAAACGAAATGAATGGGGCTCATTTGCTACATTCATTACTGTGAAAGGGCTGAATGCCAGAATTATGAATGAGTTCCAAATGCCAGATATTAATTTGTTCTTCACCCAGAACTCTGCTTCTGTTCCCCTCTAGTAGCCAGAATACTGTAGGTCAAATAAAGGATGCCGGGAAGGGGAGAGAGGGAGGAAAGAGAGGGAGACTGACACCGTAAACTGTCCAAACATTGAAGCCAATGTGTAAAATATCCTAATAGGCCTTTTTTCCAAAGTGAACCCTTGAACTTGGGGCCATCCCACAAAGCTGAATGTTGGAAGACTCGGGGCAAAGAAAAGAAAGTACACAGTGCACAGTTGAACTATGAAATTGGCTCCCACAAGACATAGCGATGGCCACCCACTTGGATGGCTTTAAAAGAGGGTTAGACAAATTCACGGAGGATAAGACTATCAATGGCTATTGGATGCTAGCCGCATACCTCTGTTGTCAGAGGCAGTGTGCCTCTGAATACCAGTTGCTGCAAATCACAATTGGGGAGAGTGCTGTTGCATTCAGGTTCTGGTTGCAGGCTCCCCATAAGTATCTGGATGGCCACTGTGAGAACAAGATGCTGGACTAGAAGGGCCTTTGGACTGATGCGACAGGGCTTTTCTTATGTTCAGTGGGGAAGAAGTTGGGAAGGAATATAAAAAGGGAAATTAAAGGCTTGTTTGAGTTCCTCCTTGGATTTAGAATGTTTGCAGATTCCTGGTTTATTCATTCCCCATGTCTGTGCACAAACAGTACCCAGTCAGTCATTCTTACCATTCTTATAAGAATTTTCAATCCATTCCATACTGTTTCCTCAAAATGCTTTCTGCTTAGTGAAGTGTACTTTCTTTGGGGATTTGGACTTCACTTCCCTGCTATTAGCATGCTGATGACACCCAACACTATCCTTTTCATCTCAATCCAGGAAGGCCATGGGTGTTCTGAATCGTTGCCTAGAATCAGTGAAGGGCTGGATGAGGATGCACAAATTGATGTCCAGAAAAGGCAACAGTACTCTTGCTTAGTGAAGCTACCCATCTGGATTTCAGCAACCTTCTCTTGATTAGCCGTGGTCTGCAAAGCCAGGTCTGCAGCTTGGAAGTGCTCCTGGACCCAACTTACTTCCTAGATAGGCATAACATGTACACGTGCTAATTGATATAGATAGATGCACGTTTTGAGAGAATCACTATAATTTTAGTGATTTATGGATAATTTTAATTTAAACATAGTAAATCTTACCATAGTTGGAAGGACTGCGATCAGGCGACTTATGTGCCCATTTAATCTGCTTTCCAGATGGGCAACTTCGAGGCCCTTTGTGGCCTGCACCATTCCACTATGCAGCAGTGATGCCGGTGTTTGTAGAGTGGCTTGGTGGCATCAACCCACTGTCCCAGCCACTTTTTTGCTCTGTGATGGTCCACCTTTGAAAAACATCTGTAGAAACATCAGCAAACACAATGCTACCATGGGCTCATTATTGGGAGTATAGGACTTCTCAGAAGTTGTGGGGGAGTGGCACCTGGGTTCCCTTTAAAAGTGAGGTGAATGAGTTCTTTATCTTCTTTTTTTTTTTTTTTATAATATTTTTTATTGATTTTACAACATAAACAAAAAACAAACAAACATAATGCGACTTCCCCAAACCTCCCCTTCACTGCATCCAAATTTCAAAATTTTTAGCAATTCTTCATCCCATTTTTATATTTAATTCTCTTTAAAAAGAGTTTCTGCTTTATAAATTTCGATTTATAGCTGTAATTCTTTGTGTCCAATCCCCTGACATCTTAACATTCCGAAATTTTACAACAATTTTTAAGATAGATTTTAAATTTTTTCCAGTCCTCCTCCACTGTCTCTTTCCTCTGGTCACGGATTCTGCCGGTCATCTCTGCCAGTCCCATAAATTCAGTCACCTTGGTCTGCCATTCTTCCAGAGTAGGTAATTCTTTAGTCTTCCAATACTTCGCCAGAAGGATTCTTGCTGCTGTTGTTGCGTACATAAAAAAGGTCCTATCTTTCTTTGGTACCAATTGGCCGACCATGCCCAGGAGAAAAGCCTCCGGTTTCTTTACAAATGTCCACTTAAGGATTTTCTTAATTTCATTATAGATCATTTCCCAGTAGGCCTTAATCTTTGGGCAGGTCCACCAAAGGTGATAAAAGGTTCCTTCACATTCATTACACTTCCAGCAATTGTTATTGGGCAAATGATATATCTTTGCAAGCTTGACTGGGGTCATGTACCACCTATAGATCATTTTCATTATGTTCTCTTTCAAGGCACTACATGCCGTAAATTTAATACCTGTGGTCCATAACTGCTCCCAGTCAGCAAACATAATATCATGACCAATATCTTGTGCCCACTTAATCATGGCTGATTTAACCGTTTCATCTTGTGTGTTCCATTTTAGCAGCAGATTATACATTCTAGACAAATTCTTAGTATTGGGTTCTAGCAATTCTGTTTCTAACTTTGACCTCTCCTTCTGAAATCCTAGTTTTCTGTCCTGCTTAAAAGTTTCATTAATCTGGTAGTAATGTAACCAATCTCGGACTTTAGGTTTCAATTTCTCAGTTCTTTATCTTCTTCAGCAGTTGGGCATCCTATTAATATCTGGCCTATAAAATGGGGACTTTCCCCCATCTGTCATAAATTTGGGAGGTCTAATTCTTTGACCTCAATCTATGGTGCTGGTTAGATGGAAAACACAGATGTTAAAAGCAACAGAAGAGCACTTGGGTTTCCCTTGGAAAGCAGTGGGAAACAAAATTGAATAAGGAAACAGAATGTGATTTTAATGAATGGATAACCAAACAAATAAGATGTTAATAAGGAAACATTTTCCTTAGAGCTTAGGAACCTTCCACTGGCCAGGCAGATACCTGTGGTACCTCACCACATGGAGCAACAGGCAACAGATCACTAGATTCCAGGTTCTAGATCTACTTTCTTGATTTCTGTTTTTCATTTTGAATATTTCTAAAGAGGAAAGGCTTTCTGATTTGAAGAGAGAGATAAGAAGAAGTAGAACTTTAGAATTCCAAATTATTTAGACATTAATTTGTCAAGAAAGCAAAACATGCCATTTGCCCAAGGTTAATGTGGAATGTTATGCAGAGCAAAAAAGAAAAAAGGTCAAAGGCACAATTTAAAAACAAAGAGATGATTGGCAAGCTGGTAACACTGCTGAGAAGGAGCTGGAGGTTGTGCTAGAAGAAAAATGGATGTGAATTTAGTAATGTAACTCCCACAATCTGGGAGAATGTGGATCCCAGAATTTGCTGGAGGGTTCCAGAAGGGTTTGGAATGTTGCTGTGAATGCTGATGCAGCAAAGTATAAACCCTTTTTATTCTTTTATTGTTTCTGCTCTAAAAAACATAAACTGAACAGAGGCTTCACCTTTTGTGTTCATATGTATCTCTGAGCGCTAAATTCTAGTTTATCTCCGGTTTTCAACCATTATGTTGTAGTTGGAGGCTTTGAGATTAGGAACCCTTCTCGTGCCAGTAGTTTATGGATATTATCTAAATGAGGCTGGTTGTTTTTGTCTTTCTTTTAGTTTTTGAAGATGTTAAGACAATCACAGTGATGCTGGGGAGATTGTGCTCTCTTGACTACAGTCAATAAACTTTCTCTTTTCCTCTTGATAAATCATGTGTATAAACACAATTTGAGTCTTTTAAAGTCTCTGTCTTGTTCCTGTGAAAAGTTGGAATTCAGCTCATTCCTACTGATTGCACTGAAACTGATTTTCAGTGAACTTCCAGTTCATCGCTTGAAAAGCTTCAATGGGAAGAATGAAAATGCCCACTGTAGTCCTTGCATCTCCTTTCTTATGACACTGACCCCTTCCCCAAGCTAAAAAAGAAAGGAAAGCATTATCTCAAAAGAAAGGGAATGGGTGGAAACTGTTCAGTCCTCTAACCAAAACCAGAGAGGCCATGTGGATCTTCTCATTGGCTGCAAATGTCAACGATGGTGTCTATTTCTTCCAGGATTCATCGGGGTTGACTACAAGTCTCATCATTCCTAGGAAGAAATGAGGCTCCATGTTACATTTCTGAACAGTGGAGAGCCCCGTGGGACCTCACCCTCATTGGCACATGATGCATGGGGCATCATTTTCTGCCAGGAAAGATAGAGCAAGCCCCACAATATTCTTCATTATTTGTTTTTGATACATCTGTGCCTCTATAACACGTAGTTATCTGGGTGGATGACAATAAGCATGAAAAAAGTGCATGAGGCCATAAAATATAAATCAGCATAAGGACAACAAAACAAAACTCACTGCAGTTATTTAAAAGGCCCGGGTGAACAGAAAGGATGGTGCCAAGTGTACCTTCCTGGGAAGACTTTTCCATAACTGAGGTGCCATCACCAAAAAGGCACTGGTGGTTGGCTGCATCACTTTGTTCAGCAGGGGCAGTTGGAGCAGGGCCTCTGAAGAAGATCTTAATATTTGGTAAGTATATATGGGAGAAGGTGGTCTTCCAGGTAACCTGGTCCTAACCCATTAAAACCACCACTTTATAAATGGGACCTAGTATTTTACATGTTGTTTGCCACTGAGGTGAGCCCCTACAGGCCCTGTGCACTGTTTCCTGAGTTCATGGGAATCCTCTGTCACTGACAACCCCACTGTTTCCGAAAGTAAGTTTTTGTCGTTTGTTTCCTAGTAAAGGAGATCTAGCAGGGGCAATGGGACAAGAGCCCCATTTTGAGACAGGCCCAGCTTAATAGGGTTTGGACTTTCAAATACACCCCACCCCCCAATCTCGAATATGTATCCCAAATCCAATGAAAAGTATGATAAGACAAGAAGCCAGAAGGGATCTCAAATGTTATCGAGTATAACCCATTGCTGGTTCAGGAAATCCACTGGTGCAACATCCCTGCTAGGGAGACAACTTCTTAAAGACCTCTAAGGACATAGAGCCCATTACTTTCCATGCCAGTCTGCACCTTATAAACTCTTATACAATATATGTTTTAAAGGTACCTTTAAACCCCCCCCCAAAAAAAAACACACCAAGCAAGCCAGAATATAATGCTTCTTAGTTGAGGTTCAAGCTATGCTTAAATAGCAAGGCTCTGTTTTAGGGTGTGTGTTGGGCATTATGATCATTTTATTTTTGGTCATCTTAATCCTTCTCTCTCTCTGCATTAGCCTTGTATATGCCAGGAACTGGAAAATTAATATCTTCCCATGGCCCGCAAACTAGCATTCTTTACACTGACAAGGTCCTTGCAAGTTGCGATCTTTCCTTTTGGTTTGTGCCAGGAGGAAAAGAGCCGGGCTTGCTTAAAGTCCTCCAAGGGCTGCTGTTTTATTTGATTTCATTGTGTTCCTCAAATTGCGCACATCGCCTTCAACGATACGAACGCAAAGCTGCAAGCAGCCCTAAAATGGGTCAGCCGGATGCAAGCCTGGAAAACATCCACACCCCGAACACTTGTTCTCATCGGGAGTGTTTTCTCCCAGCTACCCTGGCACTTGCCTCTCAATCAGGGTGCGGTTTTGAACACAGCACAGAAGATTCCTCAAGCAGTTCTTCTTGCTCAGCCTGCAGCCAAGTACAAAATAATTTATTAAACAGCCCAACCCCCAGCATATGGAAGGTTTTAATGCACCGAAATTTATGGAGATGCCTGTGCACAAAGGCACACACGCCCAGAGCTTGTGGCTTTATGGGCTGTGGACCTGCTCCTGCATGAAGGCAGTATGCCCTCGGTTACCACAATATAACTTTTTTGGGAAGAGGCAGGTAGGACTGCTCACAGAGCAACACAATCCCTCTGAAGCCATCGCATGGCATACTTGACAGATTTTTCTGGGTGCACACTGTTTTTGTATGATGCCCATCCACGAATGCTTTCAGAAGGGAAGAAACAACAACACATCTTTTTCCCGGAGCATCAGAATTCAGGTACCAGCAGTGAAAGCAAGAAAACAGCCCCATTCACACTAGGTAGGGAAATAGATGCTAAGTCCTCCACAAATACCTCTGCCCCAGATTCTATGCCTTGTCTGAGGCTTTTACAAATCCTCATTACACAGCCCAATGCATTGTTGAGTTCCTCCTCCAAAGTGTTCAAGTTAACACTGGGTAGTTTTATAAATGGTGGAAATTGGAATAAGTTAATAGACCCATCCATGGACAGGAATTTTATGGTAATTGAGATTAGAAGATGCATCCAGTCACATTTCCAAGAGGCTGGTCTAGAGGATCTATGGTAAATGTTGAATCTCACAGAAAAGGAACTTTCCTTTCTCTTTTCACTACATCACAACTGATTCCTTTTAGACTGTTTCCTAGTGTGCAGCATGCTAGTATTACAAGAGGTGCACAATAAAATTCATTTTCGCTATAAAAAAACCCTTTATTTTCCTTCATTAATTCCTTAAAATCACTTATCCATTTATCTCCAGCCCACTCTTTAAGAACAGTGATGAGTTGCTGTTTGTCCCATGAGTTGTTATGGACATCTGAGTTCATGGCCCCCAATTTCTTTCATTATTCATTGAAATTACACTTGTTTTTGTTACATTCAGTTTTGTTACTTCCCCCCTCCCCAGTTTCCTTTCCTTTCCTATTATTTTAGCTTCTGCATGTGGTGGTTGTGATGGCAGAGCTGTTTTCAGCAGCCACCATGTTCATTCCTGGAATGCCCTGGAATGTTGTAATGTCCAAGATATTGTGGGAAAATGCAACAATGGCAGGCTGGAGGTGGTTACCAAATCAATTCCACTGGCACTGGAGAAGTGAAGCCCCTCTGCCCAAAACTGAATGGTAAATGAGTACAAATGAAATAAAGGAAATGAACCCATTTTAAAAAACTTTTGGCATTTGTATCATTGTGAATCAAAATGATGCTGGGTTTATCATGTAAACGCCATCTAAAGCAACCTGGAAATTGAATGTTTCTTTCCTAGATAATGAGGTGCTTAAAATCAAACTGCTAAATAAAACCAAACAGTTCTTTGAGATTAAAGTTCCAGGGCTTCCAGATCTTCCAAAATAATACTATGGGGCCCCTTTAAAAGATGCATCAGAGGGAGAGTAATTGCATATGAGTCTTACAAAAAGAAAAGGTATAATTCAAAATGCAATCAAATTGGAGGAGCAGAAAGCTGAAAGCTGTAAAAGTCAGTGCTGCTTCATCCTCCCTTGAACTTCGGAAGAATGCAATAGCAAGAATATGGAATTAATAAAATTTGTACAGATAAAGGCCAGGTTCCTTTGCATTAAACAAATGCATGGCCGACCTGTTAGCTCACAAATGGAGGTAAGCTTGATGCTCAGCATATACTTCTCTACTGAGGATCACTGAGAATAAATAGCACACCAAAATAACTGAGCTTAATAATGTACTTAGACCCTTTTATTCAAAATTATACACTCCTGAGAGAGAATCAACACAAGAAGCAATTTATGCTTTCCTGAATAAAGTTCAGCTCCCACGGCTATTAGAGGAGCAAGCACAGATGCTTCAGAGGCCTCTGCAAGTGGAGGAAATAGAAAACACAATTAAAAACAACAAAGCTGGTAAAGCACCTGGGCTGGAGGACTTCGCAGCCAAATGGTATAAAACCTTCAACGATCCACTGGTCCCACGACTAGATGTCCCATATAAAAGACTTATGGATAAAATATGTTTTCTTCTTGATAAGGCTCACATCTCAAGAGTAAACTGGACAAGAATCAGGCTAAATGTGACAATTAAGGATACATCTCACTAATGAGTCATGATTATTGCCATTTTGGCAGAGAGGCTACGAAAGGGGAACTAAGGTCACAAGCATAAACGCTCTTACTAGGGTAATCCCCATTAAACACAGTGGAAGTTACTTGTGAGTAAATGTGCCCCACATGACTGCAATCTTATGCTCACTTCCTTGGAAGTAAGCCCCACTGAATTCAGTGTAAACCAGTTTGTAAATGAATAAATGCATAGCAATTTAGTGGAGGATAACAAGAACAACATCGACCAGTGGATTGATTTCATTAGTATATGCAAAGATAAATGAGACCCAGCTGTTATTGTATTAGGCAAACACTCACTGTTAGTGTATTAGGCACACACTCACACCCCAACACTGAGAAAGTTAAATAGAAAGTTGCATTCAACACTGCATGAGAGTAGTTTCACTCATGCATTAAGATTTCCCTCTCTTCTTCTCCACCCGTGACCTCCATCAATTTGCTCTAGAAGGCCACTCAGCAGTTAACAACAGATTTTAAGGCTGCACAAGAGCTGCAGGAGGGAGAAGAAGAAGGGGTTAGAGATAGGATGACAATTCCCAGGGTTCCCTAGGGATTGTTAAGCCACTCTGAGAATTATAGCTCTCTGAGTGGAAATAGAGGTCACTTAACAATACTCAGCACCCTTTACAAACTACAGTTTCCAGAATTCCGTGGGAAAAGCCATGATGGTTTAAAATGGTTTGCTGCAGCTTCAAATAGATAGTGCAGATGTGGCCATTCTGGCCCCCATTCACACCTGGGAATCTGTATTCTGCATCAGCTGAAGTTTCTGAACCATTGTCTATGGCAGTCTCATATAACTGTGTACATCTACTGAAATCCCATCATCCCTCATATGGGTCAAAAAGCCCTGATGGATTTGCATCCATCATACATTGCTCAGGCCTCTCCCTCGTCTTCCTTCTTCCCCTCCCTGGTTTTCTTTTCTTCCTTCTTTGTCCAGTTATATGAATGCATCCCCAAGTTCTCTTGGTTGTATTGTCTGTCCAGCTTTTTGCTGGTTTATTGCAAGCGTAGGAATGAAATAAAATATGGATTTTAAAAGGAAAACATTACAAGAGCACCACACCACAGGCTCCCTTGAAAGAACCAATCTAAGATCTAAAATATTGTCTCTGCCTCTTCTCACAGCCTGTGGATTTGCTCAGCCTTTCTGTCCCCATTGTGCTCATATAATAACTTTGTGAGCAGGCCTTGCCTCCATATTCTGCAGCTGGAATGAATTCAGGCAAACTCAAATATTCAGGCAAACTCAAATATTCAGGCAAACTAAAAGAAGAACTGGCCAAGAAGAAACAAAGACTTACAAGTCACTGGTGGCTTTGCTAATTTCATCCAGCTTGATCCTTCATGTTTACTAGTCAAAAGGCTCCTAACAGAGACAGGAAAACTGTGCCAGAGAGGGAGGAGGATGAGATGACAACGATGGAGAGGGGCTTCTTATTTTTGTTTCAGACAGTATATTTTGTCTTCTAGGCACTATTCAAAATGTTTGCTGTCACCTTAGGTACCTTGAATGCATCATACTTTAACAAAAGGCTGCTCCCTACCATTATTCCTTGTCTAGACAAAGAGGGTGCTTTTCACAGTCCCTTCCATGAACCAATACAGGGATGCTATGCATGGCAAAGAAAGTGTCTCTCTGGTGCTGGCTACTTCATATTTGCAGGACCTAGTTCAGTCTGCTGTGGATTCTGTGAGGGGATGTTGTGTTTACTATGAGTAGCAGAGTCCTTCTTAGATATGTCTGACATTTACTACGCCCCATTTTTTTCCATGGGAATTTTTCTGCAAGTGCACCCCTTCCTCTATGCAAATCAACAGTGGTACCTCTCTTTCCCATGGAGGAAGAGCTGCACTCAGAGCAGCTCAGAATCTCCATCACAGATTCAAGAAATTAAGAGCATAGTGCATCCATGCAATGCCCATCTGGAGGCCTATGCACACCTGTAATATTTATAGCTCTTATCTATAATTCAGGGAACATTTTAAAAAGCTGCAGTTTCATACCCTAAGCCTTCGACAGAGGGGAAACTATAAATCTCATTAACTTACTACCTGCATCTTTTCCACAGTTTTCTTGTGGGAAGGTTTACTTTAGCAGAGTTAAACAATCCCCTTTGTAAGTTTATGCAGCGATCAGCTTGTTGCTGACTCGTCTGAATTCTACTACTAAAGATGCCTTCCTGGTTAAAAATCCCTTTGAATCCCTCTTAAAGAATACACACACGAATCTGATTCATGTTAATATAAAACTATTTGGGTTGGTGAGCAAGGCAACCTCTCTTCATGCTTCTGTAGCTGCAACATACTCTGCTTCTGTGGAAGACAATGCTACACAGTTCTGTTTATAACTACCCCATGAAACAGGTCCATCCCACATTTCTCACCAGTTATGTGGCTAGAAACTTTCTTTTTCTTTAAATACTAAAATGAAAGTCTGGAAAAGCAGTCTTCCTAGCCCTGTGTTGTTAGGTAACGAAGTCTGCAGGATATTCAGAGCCTTGTAGACTTCTAGATTCCTCAGTACCTGCCCATTATGATGTCATGACATGGTGGCACGAAGGCATCACCTGATTGCTCCTTCCCATAACCTTGATGTCAGTAATGTCTCTTATTTCAAGCATCATGTTTCCATGTTGCTTTTTTATGGATAACCCTGCAGGAAGCATTAAAAATTACAGTGGGCCAGTGGGAAGACTGTGGCCTTGGTTTCATGATATCCCCACAGTAAAGAGAACACAGGCAGGGTGTGGGGGGGGGGGTGGAGAGAGAGAAGAGAGGGAACAGTGTTTAAAAGTGGCTATTTCCTTCCTTTCTCCCAGATCCGAAACAGACCAAAGGGATGAAATATACCAGCAGCTGGAGCTAATTTTGAGGTTATTTTACAGCAAGAGCTACAACACAATAAAGCACTAACCCTGAATGTGGCTTTGCGCTTTCTGTCTGACCTTCTGAAATTGTTCTGACTGGAGCTTCTTAGCCTCGTTGTGTCATGTCTGCTCCCTTGCCATGCACACATGATAAACCCCATGTCCGTTTCTGGTAGCAAAGAATGCTGCAAATGTACACAAAGTGCTCAAGAGGTTGGTTGGGAGACAACAGATGCAGCAAATAGCTTGAGTTGTGTGCACACACAAATCAGATTTCAAGGATAGCTGTTTGTGATATGAATGTAAGTGGTTCCCACAACCTTGTTGGCTCTGGATGATGAAATCTGACCTACCTTGCACAAATTATGTCAATGCAGAGCACGCGTGTGACGTCTCAGTGGCATGTGGGCAGGTTAAGGATTGAAAAAGAACCATGCTGGAACAGACCTAAACTAGCATCTCTAGCGGTGCAGTTTGTAACCATGGTGGCTAGTCAGATGCATCTGGGAAGTCCCAAAACTGGAAGCTGAGCAGTTCTTTTTTTAAAAATAATATTTATTACCTTTTCCAACAATTTAAACACTACAAAAAATAAAAACCATACAATACAATACAATACAAAAAACACCAAAAAAACTACATTACACTAACAAAACACTAACATTAAACTAACAAAACAAATACAGTTTAAAATACATCAAATAATTTCAATATCTTATCTTTCATTCACTTATTTCCACGACCTCCTCGCACCTCCCTTTTTGTATTCCACTTCTATTAATTTTTCCAGCAATTCCTTTCCATCTTCTCTATTTTTAATCCTATAATTATCTTAACACATTCTAACCTTATTTTCCCTTTAATACTCTATTAATCTATTTATCCTTAATTCCTTATAACATTTCTACTAAAGCCATATAACTTCATTCCAACATTTTCCTAACATTCATTAATTTTACAGTATTTCCGTAAATAGTCTTTAAACTTTTTCCAGTCTTCTTCCACCGACTCTTCTCCCTGGTCTCGGATTCTGCCAGTCATTTCCGCCAATTCCATGTAGTCCATCAACTTCATGTGCCATTCTTCCCGGGTGGGTAAATCTTGTGTCTTCCAATATTTTGCGATGAGTATTCTTGCTGCTGTTGTTGCATACATAAAAAATGTTCTATCCTTCTTTGGCACCAATTGGCCGACCATGCCCAGGAGAAAGGCCTCTGGTTTCTTCAGGAAGGTATATTTGAACACCTTTTTCATTTCGTTATAAATCATCTCCCAGAATGTCTTAATCCTTGGGCATGTCCACCAAAGGTGAAAGAATGTACCTTCAATCTCATTACATTTCCAACATTTATTATCGGGCAAATGGTAAATTTTTGCAAGCTTGACTGGTGTCATGTACCACCTGTAAATCATTTTCATTAAGTTTTCTCTTAGGGCATTACATGCCGTAAATTTCATACTTGTGGTCCATAACTGTTCCCAGTCAGCCATCATTATGTTATGTCCAACATCTTGTGCCCATTTAATCATAACTGATTTCACCATTTCATCCTGAGTGTTCCATCTCAGCAACAAGTTATACATTCTTGACAAATGCTTAGTTTTTGGATCAAACAATTCTGTTTCCAATTTTGATTTTTCTACCTGGAAGCCAACTTTTTTGTCCGAATTATATGCCTCCATTATTTGGTAATAATGAAGCCAATCTCGCACTTTATTTTTCAATTTTTCAAAGCTCTGCAATTTTAATCTATCTCCATCTTGTTCCAAAATTTCCCAATATTTCGGCCATTTGGCCTCCATATTGAGTTTTTTCTGTGCCTTCGCTTCCATTGGTGACAACCATCTTGGGGTTTTCTTTTCTAACAAATCCTTATATCCCAGAGTCTCACAGTTTTTTATCTTGCAGCTGGAAATTCCCCTAGTCCAGCTCTTGTAAAACAACCAGTTTCAAAAGCTTCCACTAGGGGAAAATTTCTATTTATATTAATCAATAGTGTCCTCTTTTAAGCACAGTTCAAAAAATCCGAAGTTAGTATCAATTTTCAGTTACTTTTACTCCTTTTTAAAAGCAACCGGAGACAGTAGAAACAATGTATTTCTCTTGTAGCTAACTGTCAATAAACGTTCTAAGCGCTGTCAGTGTATATTCCAAAAGACGTCAGTCCTGCTAGCAGCCCGTTTCCAGGGTCCGAGTGGCGGTATTTTAACACACTTCACTCTCTCCTGCAGGCCTATTTAGTCCACAACTTCCCCCCCTCTTCTCCTGCCTCCAAGGAGGGGATTTAATATTCTTTGCAGATGGAGATTCAATCTTTTACAATAGGCTTTCCAAGACTTCAGCTTGCAGCCTCATTGCTTCAGTCTATTTACAAAAGGGGAAGGCAGACTTCCTGTATTAAACCTCCCCGTTACGATACCAAATTAAACTTTTAAAAATCCAGTTCTCCCGCCTCAGCTCTACTCACGGGTAGTTACTTTAAAGTCAAATTGTCCACAGGAAAAAGTCAGCACTCTCCGGCAACAGCTATGCGGCTTCGCTCCGTGGAAGAAGCAGTTGATTCAAAGCACCGCGCCGCTCACCTCACGTCACTCCGGACCCCCGAAACCGGGTTTCCCCGTGAGTAAGGGAGGCGCAAAAGGTGCCCGCTGAATCCCATGCTCACAGGCTTCTCCCACCTGTGATTTTTTGCGGGTCTCCGCCTTTGCTGTGGCGGCCAGACCCAATTCCCACGGGGCAAATTCCTCCCGATCAGAGGAATTCCGCCATTACCGGAGGCACCAACCCGGAAGTCTTCTGACGCTGAGCAGTTCTTTGGGGCTGGTCAATGCCTGGATGGAAGACCACTGAGAAATCCCATGTACACAGAGTTCTATTATGGAATAAAATCAGACTATAAGCATATTTAATAAATAAGTTGTTTTGTGGATCGTAGTTTTGTTTTTGTTTTTTTCATTCAAGTGCACCTAATTGACACTGCAGCATGCACTGTTGAGCACTGAAGTCTACTTTGTCAGCTGCATCTGTTTTCCACAAAAGCTTATGCTGCAATAAAACTGTTGGTCTTTAAGGTATCACAATACATTTGGTTGTGTTGTGCTCATTTGTTGTACAATGTATGCCAATGTAATGGGTTGCTTTGAAGTCATTTTTGCACCAGGTAAAGTCATTTTTAGCTGCCCAGTCCTGTCCCCCCCCCCCGCCGCCGCCAAGCTGTCCCCTATTTTGCCCAACCTGTCCTTTATTTTGCTCGACCAAAGGTGGCAACCCTACCCTCTGCTGATGTCCAGCTCGGTAAAATAACATGGAACAAAAAAAAGTGATGGGCAATCCAGTGGCAGCATCCCCAGAAACAATCACAGGAGGTGTCAGGTTTTTGTAAAACTCATTCATAAGGCATGTTGGAAAAGCTGACATGCCCATGAAACCAAATGTGTAATGTTTCACATAATGAGTGGCCTGTTTTCAAAATCCACCCTGAGCAACCACAAGCCACAGAATGCCTCCTTTAAAAGGAAAACTGCTGGGACAGGCTGATGAGGATCCCTCAGCTACAGTAAAGGGCAGAGAAGAACGTCCCCCCCCAAACAGTAGTTGTGATCAGAGGCCGTTGCGTTGCTCCTGCTGCTATACAAAGTCAAGCAGCACCTGTTCCATCTTTCATCTGTGGGCAATGATTTGTTGTTTTCTCAAGACAATTGAATGGTGCAACTCTGCATAAAAGCTCCTAACATGTTTCCTTCCCTTTCTGAAGAGCTAATCAGAAACGCTCCCCTTTCCCCCGTGGGAGAGGGAGGAGGGTGTGCGCTAGAGGAACAGGTTGGAACTGTTAAAATAATTGGCAGCCCTGGATTTTTGCAGATCTAGCTGGCCGCACGTTAAAATGGGGGAGCTTTTAAGGTTTAATTATTTATTTCAGGCTTTGCCATAAAAATTGCCCCTTTACGACATTAACAGTTGCGAGCGAGCAGGAGTTTTCCTCATTAAAAGGAGGCCATTCCTCTCAAAGGCTCTGGTTATATCATTGTGGGCTATGGGCTTTGCCAATAAGGCTATTAAAGTGGTTGAGGACTCACACAGCAATCTTAGAAGGCTGCTTCCCCAGTTGCTGTGGTAACGTACAAGCAAACTTGCCTCAAATCTCAAGGAGAGGGTGGCTTTTTTGTTGTTTTTGTTTTAATGCAGAGCTGCAAACACATGAGATGCATCAAGAGGCCTAGTTAGGCAATTGGCAGTAACAAATGTTTGTGGAAGGTATGATGCACAGTAGAAAAGGATAGGGGTCTCTGAAACAGAAAACCTAAGGATGGCAAGTTGCCATGTTCCAACACTCCCTGGCTATGTGGTGCAGAACACACCTCCATTTTGTTTCCTGTAAAGATTCAGTATCAGCCTAGGCCTCTTGAAGAAGGAGAAAGATTCATACAGCAAACCTTACAGAAGGCTGGAAGTAAGTGAGCATTATTATGGGCTCGTCCACACTTTCGCTTGTCCCATGCCTAGAAAGCATGGATCTGAGTGGTTGTCCACTTTCCAGGCATGTGTTTGAGTGGTTTTGCATTTGGCCAACCTCTTTCTCCTGGAAAACCTGCTCTTTAGCAGAAAACTTTATTGCCATTTGTTCCGATTCAGCGCTAAACCGTCGGTTTCTCCAGGGGAAAGTGGTGGGGCAAATGGAAGCATGTATGAGCCCTGTGTCTTGCCCCTTCAATGACTGATACTCAGGAAGTTCCTGAAAGTTTCAAGGTGAAAGGGTAATGGAGCTATCAAAACATGATGGACCACTGATGAGATGGGAACAAGACCGATCAATCCAAAGCAGTAGAACTCATCATGAGGCATCAGGGCTTGAGTAAACTCAGCCATGGAAGCAGAACCTGTGACTCTCTAGATATTGCTGGAGTGCAACTCCCATCACCCCTGGCTATTAGCCACGCTGGCTGAGGCTGATAGGAGTAGGAGTCCAACAACATTTGGCGGGTCACAGGCTCCTCACCCCTTATCTAGAGACCAACAATAGTGAACTAAAAGAAACTCCTTTCTCACATATTGTGGTTTCCAGGGCCAGCCCTTACATTAGATAGCTGCTTCAGATGACAGAATCCATGAGCAGCAGGCCTCCACACTCACTCCATATGGTCCTCCCAAGCCAGCTCCTCAGCAGCAACAATCCTGGCTTGTTTCTAGCCTGTGTTGTCTGGTTGCCTCAGCCAGCTGGGTTTATACAGGCATGAAATAAATAAATATTAACTATTGCCCTGTCTTAATGTCAGGAGCAGATGAGATGTGGGAACCTATGACGGAACCTTCCAAAATTTCCCTTTTCAAAGAAAAAGCAGAGTGGATTGGATCAGGACTGGAGCATTCAGGGTGGGCTAATCTTCTCTCTCCCACCCTCCATCATTTTCCTGATCTAAGTCCCCATTCCCACCCAGCTAGCAACTGCTATCTACCCTGTTGGGGAAACTATGTGGATACCAACATGATTTTTCCAATAGGAAAAGGTGTATCCCCTTCCCATCACTTCAGGACAATTCAGCCTCCCCCATGGCTGATATTTATTTGTTTGTTTTAAGCAAAAGAGAAAACACAGATTTCTCCTTGTCTGTCTTTGCCTTGGGTTATACTGGTTTTTTTGTACACAAATTTCAGTTCATTTGAGCTGTAAGAATCCAATAAAAATAAATTTTATTTTATGGTTGCTTGCTGTACTAGTCATTGCACTTTTGTAGAGTATTTTTGTTTTGTTTGATTTCTGTTTTTAAGCATGTAGTTATGACGTTACTGGAGGAAAATCTGTGCCAATTTATAGTTCTTTCATCTTTTTTTTTAAAAAAGAAGAAATTAATTTGGCTTTTCAGATGTCTATCTTGTCTCATAAATGCTCAAAAATGGAAAGGCAAATAAAGAGAACCCTGTTTTTTAAAAAATTATATTAAAAATGTAGTCATGACTCATGATTTTCAACCATTTGGAGAATGGCAAAGAAATTTTCTCGAGCAATGAAAAGTTTTGAAAACAAGGTCAATTCTATGGACAAATATTCATGAACGGATGTTCTCAAACCACATTTCAGCTGCTAGCTAGGAAGTATGTAAGCCACAAATAAGTTTTAAAAGATGTTAAGACTACATTCCCAGACCTACATCTGTCATTCAGAATCTCCATCTACTCTACCTTTATTAATCTATAGAAATTTTCTGTATGTAAACTATTCCTCCAAAAAAAGCACTTTTTAAAAAACAATGTTTACTGCAGAGATGGGTCCAGAACCACAGGAGTCCGATGCCATCTGACTTTCCCCACAGCTTACAAATGTTTAATGACAGGAATTGAGGTTTGGTTTTCCTGCTCCTTAATTTTAATGAGGAAGCTGTTGTAACAAACTGTTGGTAGAGGGGTAACCAACATGGAAAAAAGGATGCTTCAGAGTAGTTAACAACTGCTAGTAAAGAAAAGATAACTAGGCCGCCCATTCAAAAAACAGGGAGGGTGTGGCAACAGGGCTCATGGCAGAGCAAAGGATGCCTTCCATTGGTTCAGTCTCACTAGAGTGTGCATTCTGTGCCAAGACTGGTGAGTGATGATGTCCAGTGACAGACAGAGAATAAGCCCTTAGTAGCTCCTGTCCCAGGCAGTTACTGTTGCCTGAGGCAAGACCTCCTCCCTATTCCCATTTCCCTTATAGAACCTGGCTAGTCTGTCAGAGAGATCGAACTTTAAACACTGGTGAAAGGACATCATCTTGCACTGTACATGAGGGCCAGATTCTAGCTCTATGGATGCTTGATAAAATCAGTTTCTGCTCATTCCACTACAAACAGGCCTAACCCCCACTCCCAGACAAACGTGCAGGTCAGAATGTAATTATTCTTGAAGTGTCATACACCTTGGAATTTTGCAATCCAGCTTTCCAAACCAAGAGCAAGGCAAGTTTAGAAATGTGTGCATTGATATAAAATATATGATCTTGTGACAAAAGAGGAATGTATTTAAATACGTCATTTTGGGACAAATGATGCCCTATTCAGAGTAAACCCATTTAAGTTAATGGACATCCATTTACTGGCTGGGTGTAGAGAGGTGGTGGGAGGTACCAGCTGGGGAACACCCAAGGGAAGGAGGCTCAGAGCCAGGGGATTGGTGGTGAGATGACAATGAGTGATCAGAGGGAGAAGAGGAGGTGAAAGAGAGCAGGCCAGAACCAGAGGCAGAAGAGGAGGTTGGAGAGAAAGCAGTGGCCAAGAGGCAACAATGAGCTACACTGGTGAGGAAGCCAGGCTGACTCCACCTCCTGCTGTAACCAGCTCCACTCCTGGTCTGAAGAACCTGAAGAGGTATGAAGAGGGCAAAGCAAAGTCAGGCAAGACGACAGAGCCTCAGATTGTTTGGGAAGGAACCAGGGGAGGAGGAAACTGACTTAGGGAGCTGTGAGAAGGCAGAGACCTTTTGTCTTCACAACTGCCTCATGGGGGCAAGTTCTACGAAGAATTGCTGTGCTCTCAAGGCTCCACCTCCTGAGACGCTTTTTTCCCTTTGAATAAAGAGTTAACTTCATTGAAGCTGTGTGAGTAATTGCTGACCTGTTCCTGATGCCTGCTTCTGACACATGATGAACTCAGGTCCATCAGTTTCGATGGGATTACTCTGAGCATAACGTGGTTGGAGACAACCCACAGTTTTTGGAAGACATTTTAAGCAAGGGAAGTGGAAAATACAACCCATTAGACTATCAACTAGCATTATTTGTTTATTTTAAAGCATTTATAAGCCGCTTAATTTTTATTTTTAAAAAATCCTAGATGGCCATGTCCAACATCTCTGCAACAGAATAAAATGGAGCATCCCATTAATGATGGGGTTCCCTTATGGCACCCCTCAGCAGAAGCAGCTTGGGAAGTTACTGTGCTTAGAGAGTCTCCCTGGCTCGGCTCTTAAAGAGGCAGTATACACAAAAGAAACCATGTTCCCTTCCCTTTCCAGCGCTTCCCCTTATAGCTTGTTTCCTGTTCTCAGACATTTGCAACAATGGTGAGGGCCCGTTCCCATGGATGCAAGGAGTTTATGGGGCGAAGCAGGACACACACATTTGTTGCAAATATGTATCTCTCCTGCTTTGTCCCATAAACTTGTTGCATCCATGGGAACAGGCCCTGACGCAGCCAACGGACTGTGTGCTCTCCTCATTACTGCTGGGTCTTTTCTAAGCCTATTTCCTTGTGTGACATCCAGGTGAGCTTGCTATCCAGAGAAGAACATCTGGAAAAGCTCTTTTTTCTCTTTGCGGCTGTGTTGTCTTTGCCTTCCCTTCCCAGCCCGACTCCAAAATATTGTCCAATGCCACCCAACCTGGGGGGAAAAAATCCTCCAGAGATTTCTGGATATCGATCCTGCCAAATTATCCACACAGAAAGAAACAAAGCTGCTGAGAACCTGGATATTTTTCTGGCATGGATATGTGTAGGAAAGCAACATTTGCAAAATGTAAAAGACTGCTGACTTGACTAAAGTGCTGAAGGGAATGGACATAGTGCTTGGTACTGAAACTCAAAAACTGATTTGGAACTAGGAAATGCAGACTGAAATACAAGTTCATCCCTGAACTGATTGTGTGGTCTTGGAAGATATACTCTCAGCTCCTGTTCCCCATCAGTAAAATGGGAGTATTTTTAAAGTTTGCTTTATTTGGTCTTCTCTGATGCTTTATAATATTCCATGTAGCTTACAATTTTATTTTATTTTATTAAAAAACTCATTGCACACCTTGTGGTAGCAAGACTGCGTCTGTGTGGACTCATGGCAGCAACCAATACAGTGTATATACAGTCTTCTGTCTTTGCTATCTACCTGCCCCATCCTAGATGTGTCCCAGAAAGTGGTAGTGATGCTGATGTTGAGAGAGTGGTTCTGTGCCTCTAGCTCACTACACCAGATGCTAACAGTGACATGGATTATGCATTTAGCAGTGCTTTCCTATCCACCCATCCATCATCTAAACCAGGGGTGCTCAAACTTTTTAAACAGGGGGGCACTTCACTGTCCCTCAGACAATGTTGGGGGCCAGACTATTGTTTGGAAAAAAAAAATATGAACGAATTCCTATGCACACTGCACATATTTTATTTGTGGTGCACAAAAAACAGGGAAAACATCCTCACTAGATGAACCTTGGGGTCCCTTCCAAATTTAAAATTCTATGGGTCTATGAAGCATTCCAACACTGGAAGCAAAGCAGAATTTGCATTGCAGCACCCTACCCAAGGGTGAGGAGACCTCTCTTTTGACCATATTTTAGCATCTTCAATGTCATATGTGCAGAATCTTTCACATCTTTATCCACTAGACGATCCTCACAGTTAGGCGCAAAGGTCACGCCTTGAGAAGGCCCTGGTTGGTCTTGCACAACTTCAGGGCTGCCCCCGACAAGGAAAATGGGTCTTCTTTTGGGACAAGACCCACCCTTTCCCTGGCTGAGCTCAGAGCTGGCCCTGCTCCCTGGAAGTGTCATGTCCCCTTCCTTGCCACCCATCCCCAACAGCAGGGACCTTGGGCTCTTCAGGCTCCCCCAGCGGCTGCACATGAATGGCGGGGAAGGTGCCCAATGACTGATTCAGCATTGTGGCTGAAGGTGGGGGCTTTTTGGCAAGCCAAGTTGGGGCTGGGCAGCTGATTCCGCAGCCAGGGCCACCGCCGCTGCTCCATTGATGGGTGGCGGTGGCAGCAGTGGTAAGGAGGAAGAGGCTGCACACTGCTCACCCGCCTGGGTCTGCCGCGGTGCCACCTTTGATGCTGACGCTGGAGAATTGGATGGGAGACAGCGATACATGCACCAGGCGTGCCTTGAGCCAACTGAGATGCCGGGCGCCTGCTGGAGGAGGTGGAGGAGGTTGGTGAGCCACGATTGCCGTACTTCTTTTTGCTATAGACCCATTAGACAGTGGTGGGTTCTGCAATTGCTGGGTGGGCCGGGTTCCAGACCCTGGAGGGCCGGATCTGGCCCATGGATCGTAGTTTGAGGACCCCTGATCTAAACAAATAATCATGGGTACCAGTGGAGGATTCTGTTAAATTTCAAATATGAGCTTTCAATCAGTGATTTGTGTCAGAACTAGGGCAGGGTGAGAAAGAATTAAAGTTTCTTGTCACCCACACCACCAACCTGAGACTGTTCAGACTTCCCATTGACTGCTATTTACATAACAACACAGGTGCAAATTAATTATACTCATGCAATTTTCACCACAAAGTGGTACCTATCGAAATGGTAATTTGGCAAGGATCTCTTCCAGGACCTTTCCAACTCTGTAATTCTACAGCACCCCTACAAACCCACAACTGCAAAGGGGCAAGGCTATCCCAATTCATGACTTTCTTACCACAAAGTTATAAAGACTCTGGCTCCCACTACAGCTTTTCAGTGTGTGCTGCTACCATGTCAGAGGATGGGAGGTTCTGCACAAGACTGCAGGCAAGACACTCAGATTCAGGCCTCACAGTGTTTGTAAATTTGGCCTTGTTCCTACATAAAGATATCCTGCTGCGGAGGTTGTGTTTGCAGATCCCATCTCTGTGGTGATAAGATCTGCAAACCTTCTCTTCTTAGCTCTAATCCTGGCAGCCACGAGTTTTTATAAGATGGAAAACAACAAAGCCACTCAAAGTGCAAGGCAAAAAAGAAAGAAAAAGGAAGGGGGAGCAGCAGCAGTAGCATAATGTCAATTTTCTCCAAATAGTATATAACAATTAAGCTTTTAAATACCAACCCCCCATCACAAAGTTTCTAGACCAAAGCTGTCCAAATGGAGGCAAGGCTATGTTGATTATCAGTGGTTGGCCCAACCTCTACGACTAGCTAGAATAACCAGCACTGTGAACAAGAAATAGCAACAAGAAAGGAGAAGCAAAAGTTGAGAATGTAAAAGTTTGGAGTTCAGTTCATAGGGATGCTGCAACAAATGCCTGAATCCAGATTGATATCTGGGCCTCCCTACATTCTGGAAATCAATGCAGCAAGGTTTGGAGCAAAGCACTTGCAAGCAATAGATCAATCTGCCGCTTACATCCCTCACAATGCAGAAGAAAGAGTAGTCAACCATGCACAAGGGGATGTTCCTGGAGTGGCTGCCAGGTATTCTGTGGTCCTATCTTTGGAACTCTCAATCCCATCCTGTAGTCAGCTGCTTCGCCTGAGCCAGACTGTGTCCTGGCCTGGATTAAGCAGCCATGGAAGAGCCCCTTCTTCCACAGTTAGAACTATTTATAGTGCGAGAAGCCAACTATCAGCTTAAATTACAGACACCACTTTCTTCAACATTCAAGAGTAATTGGATCCAGGTTTTTCTTAGGACTCATCCCTTTTGATTTAACAGGAGCTCTCAAATGTACAGGACGTGCTTATCGAATCTCTGGGGATACACGGGTTGCAAATCATTACAGCATGGGATTTTGCCTGCTTCCTGCATATGGTATGGCTGGAGAGGGATCCAGTGTCATCATTTCTCCAAGCGTGTCAGCAGCACACTTTCTCGGAAGAACAACTTCAACGCTATCATAATGGCGGAGGTAGCCTTCTTCAACTATCTGAGGAGCTGTCACCAAGAAGAGAGCAAAGCAGCAGGATTCAAGCCTGCACAACAGCTGAAAAGCAGGGTTAAATCTTGCTCAGTGCATTTCTATACATATCCACTCAGAAGCCAGTTCCATTGAATTCAGTGGAACTTAATCCCAGGTAAATTTGCAGTCTTTGTACCCATTTACTAGGGCGTAAGATTCATTCAGCTCAGTAGACATGTATAGGAATGCCCTGTAAGTCTTCCTAGCATAGGGGTAGCTAACATTCCTCCCTCCCAGCCCAGGGCTGCATTCCCAGTTAGTCAGTCCACCAGGGGCTGGAGGTTGTTGTGTGGCCACTCCAAACTGCTGCATGCACCTTCTCCCACAAACCTTTCCATCCACTCCAGCACCATATTCACCTTATATTTTTCTTCTTTTTGCTGCCACTGCAGAAAAAAATTGGGCAGTGGGACAGTTCAGATACCTAGATTATGAATTAGCCACCCCTTCTTAAGCATCTAGGGAGCAGGGGAGAGAAACATCAATTTAAGCGGAAACTCCACTCCCTATCAAAATGGGAATTCACATTTTGCCTGCTGCATTTGGTTTAAGTTTGGAAGTTACTATGTTCTAGCAGCTAAGGAAAACTGGATAGATGTTCCTGACATAGATTTATTTTGGTATATCCAGTTTCTGGGCTTTAGTTTATCAGCACCAAAATTAAGGCCAAATATTTTAATGCACTGAGCAGTCATCAGTCATCCCTGGTTTATCCTCCCCAGGAGTCAGATTTTTAGAAGTACTCAACTGTGCTAGGAAACCGAAATAGATTACCTCAAAAAACTTTTGTTTCCCTGCAATCATCTGTATTTGCTGGGTTTCCTGGTGTTCCTTTCTTCATCACACACTGTTATTGTTTACTTTGCCCTTTCCCTTTTGTACAGATGTGTGTATTTTTCCAAAGGAAAAAGGGTATATTACTGTATTTCAAGCAAAATGTGGCTGGAAAGCTACAAAACCTGTATTATATGGACATTTTCTAAACTGGTTTTCTTTTTAACTTCCCCAGAAGCTGCTATATGTTTTGCCACACTAAACATAAGCACATAAGACCACTCTTTTGAGGTAATGTGGCTGATTGGTGCCCGTCTATTCTAAATGCTTCAGATGATGCACATGGGAAAGATGGCAACTAGGAGGTGTGCTACTTCCAGATACATAATCTCCTTCCAATGATCATGTTGCATCCTCCAGTAGGAATGGGAAGATCTCTGAGTTTTGGTTTCCTTCAGTTGCTCATTGTTTTACATTTCTACATCAGTTTGCAATTTATTTGTTTTAAACCCTCATGAAAATTCACCATCATTTTGGTGTGAACTTCTTCTAATATCCAGTTTTGCCTAATATACCATTTTTTTACAATGCATTTTCCCCAAATATAATGCATTTTAATGTTATTTTCACTAATATATGCCTTTTATGAACATTATATCTCAATCTATGCATTTTTAAAATGGGGTTGGAAAACTGCATTGCAAAATTCAGAGAACGGTGAACTCTGAACAGTGTTTTTTGAAAAGCACAAATTGCAGACAGGTTAGCATTCAAATGTGAAATGAATTGAATTTATCCCCCATTCTGATCACCCAGTAAACTTTTCTTCTCTGATTTAAGTTTCTTTTTTAAAGCTGCCAGCTTCAAAAATCTTGGCATCTTGCCTGAGTGCTTCCAGGTATGTGCAGAAATTTTCTCTGAATAATTTTTTTTTTGGTCAAATTACAGAATAGCAGAATGCCCCCTGCAAATATGTCCAGTACCTGTCTGTTATGAAATAAACTCTCCCTCACCTGGCTGGACATGCTATGGAATCCAGCCCCTTCCCTATTAAGAGCCATCAGGTTTACAACTGGGACCCCACATTTCTGTTAGAGCAACCCTGGGTGATAAGTCCCATAATGGAATATTTCCCTAGGCCATTGGCTATGCTTGCTGGGGCTGATGGAGTCCAGAGCATCTGGAGGGCACCAGGCTGGAGAATGCTGCTCTACGTAGACAGTTCCTGGATACTAGAATGACTCTACCCAGCCAAGCTGACTATTGGCCCACTTCAATGGAAAGGGCTATGAAGGCTTTCTGTTCAGATTGGGACTTCAACACTATTTAGCAGCTCTGCATTGCCCTGACTCCTAGGCTAATCTGATCTCAATTCCTGGACCCCACCTCTGCTCTTATTACAGCTTGACCTTCTAGTTCATGGCTCCCACTCAATGTCTACCTCCAGCTCAGCTCTGACACACCCTATCTCAGTAGGGCAGACACACTTACCTGAACTGCTGCCAAGAGTGTCTCTCTTGCTTACAGGGAGAGGATGAAAGGCAAGGCAATGGGAAAGGCAGTGTGGTGCAAATGCACCAGCACAGCCAATTAGGTGTTCCTGCTGGTGGCCTTGCACTCTGCCACCATCCTCTCCAACTTGCCCCTCTCCCTTCCTCCCTGTAAGCAGCAGTGACACACCTGCCAGGAGGTCAGACAAGTGCTTCTATTCCACCATGGCGTCCACCTCTGCCCTAACAGCCTGTCTAAATTGGTGGTGGCCTTGATGGGTCTGTGGTCAGATTGCAGTCCACCACCCACTGAAGACTCAGCTTGACAAAATGAAAGAGTCATGGACTCTAGTTTGGGTGGGTGGCTTGCTTCCACATGAAAGCATTCAACTTTACTGAATGCATTCTGCAAAGTTGTCCTTAGCAATCTTTTATCAAGCAACAGATGTGCACACTTTTGCATCCATAGCATATGCTCTGCAAAAGCAACAAGTTCCACACAAGACTGTCAGTGTGCTCTGACAGTTCATACTTCACTTAGATTTCTTCCCCTGGCTTTCTATCCTCTGATTCTGTCATCAAGCCAAGAGAGGAACATTCTGCCAGGGCGTGTACAGTTTTGGCTGGTTGGCAGACTTAGCATATTCTGTGGTAAATGATATGATCTACATACAACCTGATTGATAGCCATGTTGGACACCTCACCAGCCATTTATCAACATATTATTCATTAATATCATCTGTGGCCTGGCACATTTCAAATTATTTTTTTTGCCTTGAACACATGCTTGAAGAAGCGAAGTTCTGTGTGACTTGAAGGCTCACTTCCAGCATTTTGAATCTTAGCTGACCTTGGTGAAAGGCATCCATTTGCCCTTTCTAGAGTTTTGTTCTGCACAACAAACCAACATGGCTACTCAGATTCTGATCTTATTTATTTGTTTATCCAAGCAGGAGATCTAAGCATGGCAAGAATCAAAATGATCTGGCAGGTTTCCACCTGGCACACGATCCTCTTACTTAACATTTTCCCCACTCCACCCTTCCAACTGAATCATACTAGCAACAAGAGATCGAAAAGGTCTATAAGGTCATGCAGTCCATACAGATGCCACTGTGGGATTGTTGTTCTCTGTATAGAGATTTGGCCAGTCCAGCCTTAAGTGACTCAACCTGCGGGGTTTCCATCACTTCCCTTGGGGAGATTATTCCACAGGCTTCACGGACCTCACGGTTAGGAATATTTTCCTTTGCTCAATTTTCATCCTGTTTCTCTCATTCATCCCTCTTCAGCAACTCCCTGAGTGATGGACCTTCTTCTTTCTTGGATGATCATCAGAGAGTTACATGGTGTTCTCTTGTCCTCCAGCTAAGCAGTCATGAAGCCAGAATTAATAAGCCTCTTTTCAAACCTTGTGTTGATATTGTGTGTGTGTGTGTGTGTGTGTGTGTGTGTGTGTGTGTGTGAGAAATGGAAATAACAAATGTCAAACCAAAATTAAAATGGGAAAAAGCCCCAAAACCATGCTCACTCCCAAACCGGTAAACCCTTTGCCAGATTTAATCCCTGAGTTAATTTACTATGGCTAAGTAACAAAACTTCACAAGTGAAAAGTAAAAACACAACTATTGGCATATAAAAAAATGCTTACTTGAAAGGATTCAGGCCTAGTCTGCCCAACTGAAGATAGATGAATCCATGATTCCTAGATTAAATGACTTTGGACTGCAAGTGAAGGACTGCATGCTTGGCTTCTCTCCCCCCCCCCCTTCTCCTTGGCTGCCACAAAACATTTCTTCTGCCTCAGGCAAAAGATGGTGCCCCACCCCACTTTCCATATACACAAACCAACCAGACCAGCTGTTGAATCTTACTCCAGTACTGGTGATGGAGGAACAGACTTCCTTGGAGAGGACAGGACAACCCTCTGCCGCCTGCCCTCTGCTGTTCAGAGTGGTATAGTTCAGAAACAGCTTTTTAGCTGCCACAAGACTTCAGAGATTGATCAGGCATATGTGCAGAGAGACAGCCCTGAAGTACTGCGGCCCCAAGCCTTTTAGGTCTTTAGCTGTCATAACCAGCACACTGAACCATTCCAGAAACGTATTTCTAGCCAGTGCATCTGGAACATACACATTTCAAAGGACCTTCCCTCAGCCTGGTACCTTCCTGAAGTTGTTGGACTGAAACTCCAGCATTGCCAGTGGTCAGAAGTGATGGAAGTTGGAGTCCAGCAACAATGGAAGAGCACCAGGTTGGAGAAGGCTGTAGCATGGGGAAAGTAGCGCATCATAAGGGAACCCCAATTCTCCATGGCTGCGCATGGTGAGAAACAGAGGTGTTTCCAAAATAACACCTCAAGAGATAGAGCATGTGAACAACTGTGCTCAAATAAACAAATTGAATTCTTGACAATTAAATACAGGGATGTGGTCCATCACTTATATTAACATACTATAAAATAATAAAATTGCCAAAGATCTAGCTATACATATATGTTCATGACAACATAAGTGCCTAATGTGAATTGGATACGTGCATCTGGCATGCTCCTTTAAGCTACCATCCTGGTGTTAGCTATAGTGTACCATAGATCATGTAACTAATATCTTCTGCAAAAAAAAAAAAATCTCCTGTGCTTCTGTAAAACGTGAGAAATGGGGGAGCCTGCAGGATGTAGCATTGTTGTGTAGAGCAGACGAGCCGTATTCCTAAATGCTTTACAGATTGTAAACTATGCAGATGCTAAGGGCGAAGGGGAGGAAGTAGCTCCATCTGTAGTGTTTATAGCTTCCTTCCTTGCCACTCAGTCTCCTCCTTTCAGGGAACCGCTCCCACAAGGGAATCGGTTGTGGTGTTTTATGTCACTCTGCTCTGCCTGTGCGTGAATATATGTGCCCACATTTTCACATATCCTTCCCTTGCAGGTGTACAGTTGCAATCGGTGAGGTGTGATAACTAAATGTTATACCTTCAGTCATGTGAAGTCTAGGAAGCTTCCTAAATCGGTCAGACTGTTGGCTCATCTATCTCAGTATGTCTACACACTGATTGGCAGCAGCTCTCCGGGGTTTCAGATACGAATCTTTCCTTGCCTGGAACTGTAAGGGATTGAATCTTGATGATATTCAGGTGCTGAATGAAGCTGTGTTTGTTTAAAAAGACTTTCTTTGGGGTATGACCCCGCCATTTAGTTCAAATCAATCATACATCTATAGGCATGTATATTTCACAATTTTTACAGTTCATAGAAATGTTTATAATTGTTTTCAGAGTTTGTCTTTTACCTTTTTAAAAACTTGTTGCACACTCCTTTGATGGTCTCAGGCAATGTGTGTGTGTGTGTGTGTGTATCTATCTATCTATCTATCATCTATAATCTATCTATCATCATCTATCTCTATCTCTATCTATCTATCTATCTTATCTATTTATTTATCTATCATCTATCTACCATCTATCTAATCTATCTATCTACATATACATACTGCTTGATTATAGTAAAACCTCAAAGTGGCTGACAAAAAGAATAAAACAGGGAAATTATCACTATTTTTTTAAATACTATTTGAGATATTCAAAAAATGTTAAAAATCAGTGATAAGCTAAAAACCACATTCAAACACATGTCCACAGTCTTCATGTCTGGATAGGCATGTGTAATGGGATAAGGGGTTGCTTGTGCGTAAGCGCCAAAACGCTCTCAGTTGCGTAGTTGGTTTCAAACTCTCCCTAACCGGACAGCCATGAGTTCGTGGCTGCCTTAATCACTGGCAGAATCCGTCAGTGGGCGTTTCCTGAACTTCTTCCAACATAAAAGTTCTTTGACAGAAAGTCTCCTCCTTGATTCCCTGCGCGACAGCTTTCTGCGCAGAGTGGGCGTTCCAAGGGGAGGTCCTGAGCTCTCACCGCTGGTCTCGCTGGAAGCGTCTCTGAGCCTTACCTCCGACGCTGTCTCCTCCTCTCCTCCTTCTTCAGCGGAAGCCCTCCCTCTTCCCCTACTGGTTCCCTCCTCAGCATCCGAGGGTCTCCCAGCATCCGAGAGCCTCTCCACCACCCTGAGCTCCGATGGCAGTTCCCTGACAGCATGCTTAAACAAAAGTGCTTTTAGCTGGTCCCCCAAAAAGAGCAGTGAAGGCATCCACCTGATGTCAATTGTCAGGGAGTTCCGAAGTGTGGGTGCTCCCATGGTAAAATATAAATTTCTTACAAATGCGGAATGAGCCTTATGTGGCACCTGGAACAGTGTCAGTTCCCCAGATCAAAACAGTTGAGTGGGCATATATTGGTTAAGATGATCTTGTAGGCAAACTGGTCCCAAGCTGTTAAGGGCTTTATGTATATAATAAAAGTATTGCACACAACTTGGCCCAGTAGCAAATCAGCATACTCTAAGCATACTCTCAGGTCTCTGAGCATAGGTGTTATGTGCTGAAATGGTCTCACTCCTATCAGGAACCATGGCACACAGTTTTTCACTAACAACAGCTTCCAGATCAAAAGCAAGGGATGCCCCACATAGAGGGCTTTGCAGGAATCAAATTTTGAAGTAACCAATGCATTAACTACTATGGCCAAGCTTTCCCACTCTAGGAATGATAGTAGTACCTGTTGTACCCATCACAGTTGATAGGAGGCTACCTGAGCCTCCAGTGACAAAGCTGGATCTAGAAGCACCATCAGGCTATAAACCTGCCATCCAGGGTAGGCCATTGAATAAGTTTTCAGATGTGGGAACCACTCACTCACATTCCCTCTGTCTCACATTCCTTCTTTTTTCCTCATCAATCTCACCACTGCATCCAGGGATTGCACAGCCTCTCAATTCAGATGTTGTGGAGAAATGGAGTTGGGCATTTTCAGCGTGTTTCTTCTAGAAAAAAAGATGCTGGTACTGCATACCCATGAGTATCCTCAGAAAGTAAGGGAGCAGGTGGTCTAAACCACCATGACATGGTGGTCTAAACCACTGAGCCTCTTGGGCTTGCCAATCGGAAGGTCAGTGGTTTGAATCCCCGTGATGGAATGAAACTGTTCCAGTTTCTGCCAAAGTAGCAATTCAAAAGCACACCAATGCAAGTAGATAAATAGCTACCACTGCAGCAGGAAGATAAATGGCATTTCCGTGCACTCTGGCTTCCGTCACGGTGTTACATTGCACCAGAAGTGGTTTAGTCATCCTGGCCACATGACCCGGAAAGCTGTCTGTGAACGAACACTGGCTCCCTCGACCTGAAAGCAAGATGAGCGTCACAACCCCATAGTTGCCTTTCACTGGACTTAACCATCCAGGGTCCTTTACCTTTACTTTATCCTCAGAAAAAAAAGCACTGAGTGTCATCAACATACTAATGGCACCTTGACCTCAAACTGCTAATGACTGTTCCCAGCAACTTCAAATAGCGTTAAAGAGAAGATGGTGCCCTGAAGCACCCCACAACATAACCAGCAGGGGTCTGAAAAGCACTCTGGGATCAGGACTCAGTCCCATAGGTAGGAGTGGGACTAGTGGAACACAGTGCCTGCAATTCCCATTCCCTGGAGCTAGTCCACAAACATAACTGAAGGTTTTGATTCTCTTCATAGGATTAATATTTGGCCTCTACAGGAGTTTTAGATCATGAGATTGTAAGAAGAGCTTAGGGGATCAAACCAATGAGTCATACAGTACAGTGTTTCTGGGTACACAGACTTTCATAATATATCTCTGTGATGTGTGCTTGGTTCTTTAATGCTTAGTGCATAAAGAGATTTGGTCCTGAACCAGCTAACATTAATTTTAACAATGCCCCATTGAAATGAATGCGGAAAGCTCACCATGATTAATTTTAGCTGCATTGTGGGAAGTGTCTAAACTCCCTAAAACTATAGTCAAGGAAAGAACCAGATATTTAAAAGTGTAAATTTTGCAGCTGAAACATGTCACATAAGGACTTAAACCAAAATAAGATGACAAAAGAAATAATTTGGGCAAGAGAAATCACAATGAATGAAAACCAGATTTCCTTTCTAAGTCTGAATTTGCGTTACAAACGCTCATTGTTTGCTCAGATGGACTGGTGAAGATATCCAAACACCTGGTTCTGGTGGGCGATCATTTTCTCAGGTTTCTCTCCCTAGCAACAAGCCCAGCATGTGCTTTAGCAAACCTGGAAACCCTGTAGGGGTGTGCTTGTCAATCAGTTGTGAAGAACATGCAAGGAATTGCAAGTGAGAGGATGTGATACAGCATTGGGTGCCTGAGTCTGTACAGTGAATGCAAGAAAAGAAGTGGATATTAGAAAGGGAAAAGAAGGGACCAATACAACAATGCCACACCACGCAGGCTATTTCTGTTGACATCCAGGCCTTTGCTGCTTGGGCATCTCATTTGTTCAGGAATGGAGCAGGGCTGAAATGCAAAAGAATTCATTTCAATGCACACAGGTGGCACTGGGGACGCGGGTGGCGCTGTGGTCTAAACCACTGAGCCGCTTGGGCTTGCCGATCAGAAGGTCAGCAGTTCAAATCCCCGCGACAGGGTGAGCTCCCGTTTCTCGGTCCCAGCTCCTGCCAACCTAGCAGTTCGAAAGCACATCAAAGTACAAGTAGATAAATAGGTACCACTCCAGTGGGAAGGAAACAGTATTTCCGTGCGCTGCTCTGGTTCGCCAGAAGCAGCTTAGTCATGCTGGCCACATGACCTGGAAGCCCTATGCCGGCTCCCTTGGCCAATAAAGCGAGATGAGTGCCGCAACCCCAGAGTCGTCCGCGACTGGACTTAACAGTCAGGGGTCCCTTTACCTTTACCTTTTTTAATGTGAAATATAGTCCAAAACATTTGGCGGACACCAGGTTGTGCAAGGCTACTCTATTGCCTCTAAACTCAGAGGCTCCATGGCAGAGAAGAGGCTTTCTTCAGTGGAGCTGGGGTGGACTGAGACCAGGCAGGATGAACTCTGAGTGCGTGGAGCCAAGGGAAGGTGTGATGGGCTTGGCCTGGCACAGTGGGTGTAACTTAGAACACTTACACTTCTATGAACCTTTTCATTTGTTAGGGTCATTCCTGGAGACCTGGTTAAAATTGCTGTCCGTGGGAAGTCTTGATTGGCAAACACCCAGAACTCAATAGCAACATTGAAATTATGGAATTTGCTCTGTGGGCTCATTAGGCTGTAGGTTTCAAGCAGCTTGTTCAGATGCTTTTGTTCTGCCCAGCTTTTGTTGTTTAGCTACTTTGGGCATTGTTTTACTGACTGCATTCCTTTTAATTCCTTTAAAGTACATAACATTGCTCTGTCTTTGTGTATGCACGGAAGACTGAAAGAGCTATGGTTCTAATGTTTTCTGCACTTACAGACAAAATTTTAAAAATGACAGCTGTAAATAAAAAGCAACATTGCACCTTAGCAAGCATACAGGTGTGTGTCCTACAGACATGAAGGTCTCAGATTGCAATGTGCATTGTTATTATGCCTGTGATACCATTTTTGTGCAGTATTCTAAGTGGCTGAAGTATGAATATTATAGCTTCTGGGTTTCCCTTTGTTTTCAGAGTCCTTTACCCGGCTGCCTTAGCAAATCACTTGCAAAATGCCTTGGAGAGAAGGATGCCCAGGGCAATTTACATCTTGGTGTGGTTTTTTCCTTGTGTGCATCTCCCCCTGCTTTCTCACTGTGTGTGTTTGCACTCACTTTATACCATCTGCGGTGAGGTCATAGGAGCTGGTCAGCTGAGTGCATTTGCAGTAGAAGTGCTGTGTACTCAGGTGCAGCTTGCTCCTCTGAAGTAATCACTCAGCCCTTAGCCAAGTCCCTCACTGAGGGGAGCTGCTCTTCTCTTCTATAACACCTTGGCGTTATTCTGTTCTCATGAGGCCAAGTAATAGGCAAGTCAAAAGTGCACAAACATGGAATGAATTATCTCTGCTAAAGTGTTCAATTATGCCCAGAAATCTCTCTTTCTTTCTCTCTTTCCTTTTAAAGCTATCAAGATTATTTTCCTTACAGGCAACGATTTTTCCTAGTTGTTAACGAAATCATACATTAACCCACCAACCCCAAACCATTGAAATCTCCAATCTGCCGATCTTGCTTCATCTCAGAGAGACCCAATGCAACATTTCTTTAAATTAAAAAGTCATGAGGAGACATCTACAATTCCTTGTGCATTTACAGTCGACTAAACTGCAGAAAGCTTCCAGTTAGAATCTCCAATCACTGTGTTATGAAAGTGTTAATTAGCTAGCGCTGAGAGCCACCCAGAAAGGCAATTTCAAGAGTCAGGGTGGGAGCTATTTGCTGAATGATAACACCACATGGCTGAAATAGTGCTAAGGTTGCATCACTCTTTCCATGATAAATCCCCAGTCCACTTGGACTGAGAGTCTTCAGCAGCCTGAGAATGAATGATATTTATTTTCAAATATTGTGTGAAATAGTTGGAGGCCATTTGGAATCCGAGAGCCACCACTGACAAGAAATGGTGGGTTCTTTCATTTATTTCTCTGTGCCCTTTGTAATAAACCTGATTTCTTTCTTTCTTTCTTTCTTTCTTTCTTTCTTTCTTTCTTTCTTTCTTTCTTCTGAGCCCAACTAATTGCACAGGCAATACACCCTCCGGACCTATAGGGAATCTGTGGCCAGACCAATGTTGCTGGACAACAACTCCCAACATCCCTGATCATTGGTCAAGCTGGCCAGGATTGATGAGAAGGTGTCAGGGGGCCGTACAGCAAGACATTCCAAAAGTATCTGCTAAGTGACCATAAGCATTATATTCACACATGCAACCCAATGCAAGCAGAATGCTTCTAGTGTGGTAATGAACAAGAGAAGGTGGAGCAGATCTAGTTGTATTCAACCCCCCTAAGTTCAAGAGATGTGGACCCCTTTAGCACAGGAAAAATGTGTTGAATGCTGAAACCTGCAAGCATCTGCCACACTATGATTTCTAGCAGAATCATCCTTTGGAAGTGACAGACCTTGTCATAGGAGCCAACTTCTAGGGGTTGAGGTCCCTTTGCCCCCCCCCCCCAGTAAAATATTTGAGGGAGCCAGCCCCCTCCCCAGTTGATGGGCATTGCCATTCAAATGGTGCACATATTCCATGTCGTGTGATTGATTATGTGGGGCAGGGCTTACTGGACCCCCCAATATTTTATTCAAGTTGGCACCCCTGGACCCTGTATTGAACATTGGGAGAGAAAGAATTTGGAGGATATTATTCTTTGTAAAGCATGTCACATCCAGTTGGCCCACAGTACTGCTAAGCAACTCAGACAAGAGCAGGTCAGGACCAGGGAATATTACCAGGGGAACTTTCCCAAACCTCTTGCTTTTGAATTGCATCTCATTTGAATGAGCTATGTACCAGCAAATGTACACATAGCAAGCCAATAGATAGCCAGCCTTCTGAAAACCTCTAGGTTCAATCCATTTATGATGCATGTGTCACCTTAAATACTATGCTTCTGTAGCAGAGATATCTAGCTTAGGTAGCACTCAAACCAGAAAATATTTTAGCTGGAAAAAGCCAACCCATCCCATTGGTCCTGTGGGGTGTGGAATATGCTTCTGTGAATGTTTTAAGCACCTGCTTGATGTTTCATGAGTAATGGCATTGATTAAGGGAAGGGACATAGCTCAGTGGTAGAGCATCTGTATTACACATATAAAGTCCTAGGTTCAATCCCCATCATCTCCAGATAGAGCTGCCTGAAGCCCCAGAGAGTCATTGCCCCTGGGAATATTGCACAACACAAAATTATTTCAGATCATAGAAATCTGCCACTTTAGGCCAGACATCAAACAGCATTGTCTCTTGGTGTAATCCTTGCAAGAGCTCTGAAGGTGTGTCCACATTGCAAAGCTAAGAGGAAGTGACTTGCCAAAGACCAGTTTCCTGACAAATTTAGGATTCATGGTGCATAGCCAATGGTTCTATTTGCCACACACCAATTCAATGAAATGGTTGCTGTGGTATATATGGTAGATATAAGCTATATATAATTATAACTATGCAACTTTTTTTTAATTATACAATCTTGGAATTTTTCATTGGTTTCCATGGGAAGCTCTCATTCCCAGCCCCAGGATATATTAAAACAGCTTCTCAGTAAGAAGCAGAGAGACCTATCCAGACAATTGTTCTATCTACCATATATTTGTCTTTATCCTGCTGTTACACCCAGTCATCAGTTTGTTTATTTTCCTCTTAGCTTCTCAATATTCTGTGTCACTGAATTATTATGGAGCAGCTTGCAGGGGAATTTCCACTCCAGGGGTGGGGGTGTAGGGGGTTCCCTGAGGGGGAATTTCTGCTTGAGCCTAGGGATGGTAATTAAATTACATTCAGTTCACATTTAAAGGTGAATCTCCCTTATTTGGACTTTCTGAAACAATATGTGAACTGGAACACAAGCATCCTTCTAAATTCACACTTGTGTGTGTTTTGCAATGCAGTTAGCCAGCCTAGTAATATGCACAAAGTTGCCTATACTGTGGTAAATGTGCACAAAATGTATCTAGTAGTGAAAATAACTTCCAAAAATAGCTTATATTGGGGAAAATATGCCTTGTGGTAATGTGTATGCTAGGCAAAGTTGCATACAAAATATTAGGAGAAATTTGCACTGGAATGCTGGCAAATTTTCATGAGGACTTTACTCATCATCATCATCACAAATTGATGTGAAGAACTGAGCTTGTTTGGGGGGAGGGGATAAGAAACTGAAAGCAACCAAAATTGACAGACTTAGCCACCCCTACTTCCTTGTACGTCAGAGATGCCCTGACCATGCCAATACCTCTCTCCTCTCTTGTGTGGATGGTGCAGTTTTGCCTAAACAAGCATGAGTTCAGGAAGACTTGAACTGGCCCTGGTATATAGATAAACATGGCAAACATATAGTGTGAATGGCAGAGGCACCGCCCTAAAAAGTTCGGAGGCCCCATTGAAAAACCCTGATTGGCTATGATTCCCTACTATGCACCCACTACATATTTCAACATGCTTGGCTGCCCATTCATACCTGATGTAGGAACCACCCATGTAACAGCAAACATCTGTGATGGGCAAAATGAAAACAAAGCCTTCCCTGTTCATGGTTATTTATATATTTATTTAAACATGTACCCTGCCCTTCTTGCTAATGGAGCTTAGGATGGCAAGTGAACAAACAGCAAAACAGTGAAATTAAAAAGTGAAATGAAATCATCTTTAAAACAGTTAAAAACATCTATGAACATCAATAACATCTAAGACCATTTTTTAAAAGAAACAAAACAGCCACATATTCCCACAGCTAATAATGCCAGTGTTTCCAGGAGCAGTCTTTTTCAAACATCAAATGTCCAGGTGATAAGGAATGTTCTTAACTTCCTCCTGAACATTAAAAATGAAGGAGAAAGAGGTGTTCCACAAATGAGGAACCACCACAAAGAAGACCCAGTCTTGAACCAGAGCCAACCGGGCAGCAGCCAGCAATATACGCCCATCAGTATATGCTTAATATATCCTCAAAGGGAGACTCCATTCATCTGGACATCGGTTTTCATCAAGACCCTCAATAGTTTATTCCACAAAACAGCTCAACAAAATCCAAGAACCTTGAGGTGGTGGGGGAGAGGGAATGATCTAAGATCAGCCACATTATCCCCCTTGAACCGAAACAGGAATGACTCATGCATTGGAAAAGCAGCTCCTAATTACTTTCAGCACTTCTAGGCTTACCATGTGGGGCTATAACAATAATGCAAAGAAAAACATGAATGTGAACGCCATGCAATGTGCTGCATCAGCCAGGCCAGATCAGGCTATCTAGTATAGCATCTCATCTCCGCTGGGGGTGAAAACTCAATGTTTACAAAGCGCAGGGAATTCTTCCATCTCCACCCATGATATGCAGATGTGGGATAACCTGTTTTCGTGGAGGTCTTATCTGAATCCCTATTCATTAGAGATTAGCATGCAGTTTTCTGCTTTCCTCTCTCCCCTGGCCTACTAAACTCTAGCATTAGCCTCTCCAGAGGCCCTCCCCCTCATCATCAATATAAATCTTTAATCCTTCTCTAAGGTTCCCTTCTCCCCAAAAAAAAGCTTGGACTCTCTCAGAGGCAGGTTGTACTTTAAAGACCCCCCACTAGCCATGTGTGTGCGCATGAGTCCATGTGTGTCACAAGCCTGTGTAATCAATGCCCTCCAGCTGTACTTATTTTATAGTCATCCTGATTTCACATTATGAATTGAAATTTGAACTTCATAATGAGGTTTATCTGGCAAGCCATGCACATTTTTGGATGGCCAAATATTACTTTACTAGCGTGCACTGAATATCAAGACAGTGAAAAACAGCAAAGAGGGGGGAAGTGAGTCAGCGGCATGGTTCTGTGTGAAAAGTGGCCGGGAATGGATGGATGCATGAATATGTCTGCGCATATCTTAAGTTAGCCCACTGAAGCTCAAGGCAGGTAACAAAGCAAGAGACCTGCCTGGCTGGATCAGAGTAAAGGTTCATCCAATCCAACATTCTGTCTTTGACAATGTCCAACACAAACACATCATTAGAAATATAAAATGGATGTGCTTTTTATATTCACATGCCAAAAGGTAATGCTTAGACAATAACTTCGGGCAGTTATTAATGCTGTAATGTGATTGGGTTGTGTGTGTATGTGTGTTTATTTGTGGGGGTACCCTCCTACTCCTCCCTTATTTTGTAGATCCAGCAGTGTCCAGCCAGGTGACCTTAGGACACTCATGTTGTTTGCCAGGGTGAGGAATCTGTGACCCATCAGATGTTGCTGGACTACAACTCCCATCATCCCTGACCATTGGCCATGCTGGTTGCAGCTGATGGGATCTGGAGTCCAACAACATCTGGAGGGCCACAGGTTCACCACCCCGGGTCAACCCCAACATCTGATGACACAGCATATATATTGTTTTTAACGTGTGTTGGTTTTATTAGTTTTTTTAATGACTAGTTTATAATACTATATGCAAAGAACAAAAAGTTTTCCTTTTTTTTAAAAAAAATGTGGTATATAAATCTTATTGAATAAATGAATTCCTCTGAATATACCTTTCAGTTTTCAGGCCTAAGATACAGGTATCATCTATGAGTTTGTCTAGTACTTTTGGAAAAACCATCTGTAGTAGAATGGCCATCACTCCATCATGTGGCAATCATTATCTTTGAACATCATCATTTATTAAGTACTAACAGGAAAACTAAGGGGTGTACAAAGGTTTAACACAAGATCTAGCTCTGCCAAAGGCTTTCAAACTAATAAAAGTTAGATTGCCTGTACAGTACATTGCATGGTATTCTTTTCTCAGAAGAAAGAGCGGTTCATGGGTCCTTTCCATACAATTCATCAAAGCATTCTCCAATTGCATTTTAGCTTTTGTGTGAGATTAGACTCAATTTTACATCATATAGCCAAAGGCTTTGCAAACTCTCATCTACTCATACCACAGATTTAATCGTTTACAAACTAAAATATACATTTTGTGCTGCTTCTTTTTGATGACAAGCAGGTGTATCTCATCTGCATGTATTTTTGCCTACTTAGGATTTAGTTATTTTGTTCCCTTTCCCTTTTTTAGGAGTGAGGCAACAGTGTTGTTCTACCACCCATTTACCTTCCTTTTGTTATTTCTCTATTCTGATAGGCAGTTGCTCTCTGGCCTTTCCGTACCTAAGATTCTTTTAACCAGCAATGTGATGGATTGAATCTGAGGCTTCACACCTGCATATTTTGTGCTCCAACACCTTCCCAAATGGTCTCTGTATATAGCTCAGCGGAGGAGATAAGGAATACAGAACCTCCATAGTGGTTCATTATGGCCTGGAGATCTGAATTAATTGAAAGTAGCTAGGTGTTCTCTTACCACCTCTTTTCCTGCTTTGGGCTGCTGCTCCATCTCTTCAACTCAGCTTCAGTTTCCTAATATCAGGAAAATAGGAAGTTGCCTTATACCATGTCAGACCATCAGAAGCTTTCTCAGCTTTCAGAAAAGAGCATCTCCTGGTCCTACCTGGAAATGGCAGAGATTGAATTTGGGACAATTTGCATGCGAAACCTGTGCACTAGCATTGAGCCACAGACCGTCCTATGTTAACAAGCATTGACTAGCTGAATGCGAAGTGTTTGTGGCATATATATGTATGATGAAGGAGATGGTTGTGCTCTCACTCCTCCACTACCAGAAAACCGTCCAAAGAGCAGAGAATGAAGTCTAGGGATTCACAGCCATCATAGTGTGCGTATGTTTTCCTGCCTCTCCCCTTTCCAAATGTATGGGAACATGAAACTTGAATTTGCAAGGAAGTGAGAAATCACCTGGTGTCCTTGAAAGCTGTTTTTTTCAATCCCTAACATCCTTTCTCCTCTAACCACCTGCTCCAAAGTCACAAATACATACCAAAAAATGTTGCAAAAGGAGGACATTAAAAAATCATTTCAGTCTCTTCACAGCCCACATGTGTATACAACATTTGGCCTCCTGTGCTTTGCTGAACTCTGTTTGACAGATCGTTCAGAATGTCATAAGGTTCTCCCTAAGCTAAGCTGTTCAACATCAGGCAGGGAATACTTCCGCCGTCTCCTGAGCTGCTCACTCTAATGTTCTTCTTTGGTGGATCACAGGTATGGTGACGTGGAGGGCAGATATTTATATGGCTTGACCTTTAACTTGACCACTCATAGACCAGGGATTAGGCAAGTACATAGAAATCATTTATTCCAACTCCTTCTGACGACTGAGGGAGAAAGCAGGGTACTGTTTCTGGGAAATGGTCGGTTCCTTGAAACTTTGGATTAATAGAAGTTGGGAGTGCATTTCCCAGGAGCTGGCTGGATCACATCCTGCTTGACATCCTATGGAAATTTGCATGGTTTGCTTCCTTTTGTATGCATGAAGGGGATCTGTCACATCCTTTCCCACCAACTGTTGCACCATTGCAAAGGGGGAAAATGAAAATAAGGGGAATAGCACGCATAGATATATTTGGGATATGCATCAGAAAAGGCACAGTGACGTTCTTTTTTAACTTTCCAGAGCAAAGCAGGATCTGTACAAGGTGGCATGAGTCAAAGTTGGGACCCCTGTAAACTTTGTGGTGCCTCTGTGATCAAGACATTTTTTAAAAAATGCTCCAGACAAGGATCTGTTGAAAGTGAAAGGAATGGCTTGTATTCAGTGAAATAAATGTTCTAGTGGAATCACTTCCACTTGCACAGTGGGATTTTCCCCCTCTCTTCTCCCTGTGAATGTCCCATGTTCTTCCCAGATCTGCTCCAGAGGGTTGGGGAAAAACCCCAGAACAGATTTAGGCAACACATAGACTGAGGAGGGAGAGTAAGTCCTGTTGTGCAAGCCGACTTCTACTTCTACTTCTACAATGAGTTAGTAGCACTACTTTGAATACAACCCAATGTCCTTAAGATTACCATATTGCCAAAACAGCATGGTGGGATGGTGCGGGAAGGAAAAGCAAACCCCAGAGTGGGGGAAGGGCAGAGGAAGAACTCTATTATGATGGACAGGCCACGCAAGTAATAAAAGGGAATGACTTTACCATCCAGGAGTAAACTACAAATTTCAAGCATGACCAGTGGCCAGGGATTATGGGAGTTGTAGTTCAGCAAGATCTGGAGACCCAAATGTTCTCCACGCCTGCTTTATAAGTCAAAAACCTACTCCTTCTTCTGACACCCCAGCCACATTTGAGGCACCCTAAACCTTTTTCTTTTTTCTTCTGCTATTGTAATGAATGGCATTGTTGTTGTAAATTGATTGTTCTGTTTACTGAAAATGGCAATAAATACATCTATTTTAAAAACAACCGTAGCACCTTGAATTGATCCCAGAAACTAATGGGTGGCCAGTGCAGTCAAGCCAGAATTGGTGTAACATGCTTAGATCTTCTAGTCCCAGACAGCAATCTGGAGATTCTGAACCATCTTCAAAGGAAGCCTCATGCATAATGTGTTGCAATGAAAACTGTGTTGACAGCCCATCCACCCTTTTAGTTGTTTTTCCTCCTGTTGATTCAAACTAATCCGTGTCCGAATTACATATTTAAAATGTGGCAAACTTTCAAAAGTAAGTTGGGTCTGGATTTTTCACCATGTACCACAGTTTATTGTATTAAGGAACTGTCAGATAAATGCCTATTGGAAAATTCACAAATCTGGGAAGAACATAAGTGAGCTGAGTTCAGAAATTTGCGACAAAGAAGTTTGATTAAAAAAAATGCTATTGGGCTGAAACAGTAGACTTTCATATCCCAATATTTCAGTATCTATAAGTAAGAAGCAGTGACTTTGATTATTGCCAGATATGGCTCACTCAGAGCCCTCATGGAATTTGAAATGTTATGAACTAAACAACCCATTAAGCAAACCCTGAGTCATTGATGCATTATTGATCTAGATTAAATAAAACACCCATAGCAGAACAGATGGAAAGATGAATTGCATATCAGTATGCAAGAGACCAAATGGAACTGGTTCCGGAAACTTCAACATACAGTGGTACCTCGGGTTACATATGCTTCAGGTTACATACGCTTCAGGTTACAGACTCCGCTAACCCAGAAATAGTACCTCGGGTTAAGAACTTTGCTTCAGGATGAGAACAGAAATCATGCTCTGGTGGCGCAACAGCAACAGGAGGCCCCATTAGCTAAAGTGGTGCTTCAGGTTAAGAACAGTTTCAGGTTAAGAACAGACCTCCGGAACAAATTAAGTTCTTAACCCCAGTTACCACTGTATTAGTCTTTAAGTGGTATCTGACACCATGAAAATTAAGTTAAATATATGTTAAGACACATGCTGAAAATGTGGTTCAGATTGTGCTAATCTGACCCATATATTCTGAGCATGTCCAAAAATCAGAAATTCCTGTGCTCAAATAGTAAATGAAATTGAAACAATTAGTGGATATGAATTGTTTGTGAACCCTTGAACCATTCTCTTTGAATATATACAGTATGTAATTCCTCCTGATGACAGAGAAAAGATCATACACTTATTGGCAGCTGCTCAATTGCCTATTACCTGTAGTTATAAATATTAAAAATAAAGTTAATCCACCATCTATTGAGGACTGGCTGTTAATGTTTTGGGATCTGGCACATATGATTTATCAATACTATAAGAATCAGGGGAGAGGGGTAGACCATGTTCTATTCATATGGAGGTGGATAAGGTAGAGACTGTAATACGGTACTAGGAGTAATCAGAAAAATCTTGCTGTTCTTCCCTTGCCCCTGCCCCTGCCCCTGCCCTCTCCCCCTCCAGCCTCTCTGTGTCTCTGGAATTCTAACTTACAACGCTAATAACTGGTTCTCTTTTACCTTAATGAATTTTGTTTTGGAATATATGAACAAGCAAATCTGAATATGTAATTACTATCATTGTTACCATTATTTTGTTAATTATATGGAAAGTTTGGTGAATGAGCAATTCTGAACGTGTAATTACTATCATTATCGCCATTATTTTGTTAATCATTACATGGAAAAACTGGCGAATGAGAAATAAAATAACAGCAACAACAAAAGCAGGGGGAAAAAAAAAAACCCTGACCACCATTCTGTGTCCTCCACAATGCATTGTTCCAGGACTGGTGTTGGAGGATATGAATGGCAGCCATTACTGCCACCCACCTGAAAAAAGGTGGGCAATATTTGTAGACAATTCTACAGTGCTCTTCTTTTTACAGGGGTGGGGGACGAACAGCAAGAACAGGAAAGATATCAGAAACGTTTTCAGAAAAAAAATATAATTTGAGAAATTTCAGATTACTGTCATAAATTTATTGTGTATTTTAATTATGCATGGATTATTTTTTTTTAAAAAAAATAAAGACTGCTTACTGTGTTTGGTGGCAGTGGCAGTTGCAGCTCAATGTGGCTGCAGGCAACCCAGGGAGGCCAAAAACTCCCTGAATGCCCAGCTGGCAATGTCATCAGGCTCAGTTGGCTGCAAAGAGTGATGGAACACCTCATCAATCTGAGTTGGCCAATTATGGCCAGGTTGCAGGGCAGGATTTTGGGGGATGGACCTGGGTCAAGCCTGTCTTCACTCAGATCCATCTCCAAACCATTTAAACCAGCTTCACTTGCTTCTCCCAACATGATGTGCATCATATTGAATGTGGGTTCTTGCTGCTTTTGACTTTGCATTTCACAATATTCCATGGATGCTGCATGTATTTATTTATTTTAATCACAATTTTTCTCAGTGAAATGTACAGGAAAGATTCTCATCCCTGCAAGCATGCATTATTTTGAAAAAAAAAACCACAAATGATTACAATGGTTTATTGGAATATACTCAGAGTTGAGTGTTGATTTCATGCTCTTTTTTCAGCTCATGGTCAACAGTGAGTGAGTTCCCCCCCCCCCAAACCTCTGTCTATAGATACATTATTTACACAATGGGTCCTGCATGATTGGCTGATTCAACTCCCCTCCTGCAGCCTGATTGGGCTGCTCCTGCGAGCCAATCAGGTTGCTGATTCACTTCCTCCTGGAGCCTGATTGTTCTAGGATCCAAGCTCAGTACATAACACTTACATATGCATTTCTTATTCATATCAGTACCGAAATCCAAAATTAAAGTGAGAAGTGACCTCATTACCTTTCAGACTAGAGAGTGTGTATATAAATGATTCACTCTGTGTCACTATGTAACTCTATAACACAGGGCATTTTTTAACATAAAGAATTTAGAATCTCTTTGTCAAGGGCTAGAGAAGGAAGCAGAGAATAATAGTGGGAAGGCCAGCAGGCATGGGTGGGCTGTGGGAATGGGTTCCACTGCATCCCACTGGATATTTCTGCAATTTCTGAGCGCTTAGTGAACCTGTCCTGACATTTTCAGGCTTTCCTGTCAGCTGTGAGACATGAGTATCTTGGTTTTTCAAAACCAGTTTGATCCGTTTATTAGATTCTGCACCAGACCACAGATTCTAAATTGCACACAGATGAATGACTGACATATAAATGACTTTTATCTTTCTACTTTGTTTTTAATTCCCTCGCTGCTATATGTTGTAAGAATTTCTCCAGTGTCCCTCCAAATGCAAAGCAACACCCACATTTTTATTTTGTTTGAAACAGCACTAGACAGCATCAGTGAAAAGGAATTTCATTTTGAGCATGTGCAAAGTATAACCTCCCTCTCTTTTGGAATTTCACTTTTTTCCTATTAAAAAAATGAAGCCAAAAAATAAATAAATTGGCCTTCTCTTTTGAACAGAAAGTGTGCTGGGGGAGTGGTAGGGGAATAGAGTGTCAGCTGTGCCAAATTTGCCTCTGTGTTGATTTCCTGCAGGCAGTTTTGGAGTCCACCATCCCACCAGACGTTGAGAGCAATTAATAAATACTGATGCATCACACAGATGTTTTCCTCTGGGCCCCAGGGCTACAACTCCAGATGGCCACCATGTGCTTAGCAATTCCATGCTGTCTCCTTGCGAAGCCCAGGGTGGAGGTGATTTTTAATTAGGTCTGATGCCTAATTTAGACAGGTGTAATTACATGAGATGATGATTAATATGGCCTGGTGGTGACATTTCTCTTTGGCTGTGTTGTGGTAGCCTTGTTGGTTAAAATGGGCCTGGAAAATGACAATGGCCTGCAGAAGGATCATTGATCTCCTCACCCCCTGACACACATACACAAAATACTGACCAGTGTACATGTCATGCTTCCCAGTACACAAAGAACCACAGATGCTTTTTCTCTGTAGGAGTCTGATTAGATTAAGAGACAGCGTACAGTCAGAAATTTGGCAGCACTGTTGCAGGATTGTACTCAATGAGCTTTAATTGCTGCTGTAAGGTTGATAAGAAATTCCAGCCTATATCATCTATCCACTCTTTTATTTGACACTTAACAGATAATGATAGAGACAGGTTGTATTTTAGGGAAGGGGGCAGAATTAAGGCTGAGCTTTCAAAAGCATCTGTGTTTCTTCAGCTTGTATCTCTCAGCCATCATAGATAATTGGCAAGTGAATGTTTCATTTTGCTTTCCCTGCAGATTCTTAAAATGATAAAAACCAGGGTGGTTTGAGGGGAGTGGGTCAGTCTGCATATCTAAACTGACCTTAATATGCAACAAAAAAGTAGCTCACAATTCTGGCATCGAGTCTGCTGCTGCTGTTGGTGGTTTTTTGGTTTTTTGTACATATATAGAATTTGTCTATTAGAAGAAAGAGATAAGACAAGAGTTACTCCTTTAAGCTTCAGAAGAAAAAATGTAGGGCAAGATCCATGGGGAAGTCCTCCTCTGGAAGTCTCAATAAGATAATGGATCTGCATGAGATGATGCTACAGATAGAGCCCTTAGACAAAACTACAGAGGACTTTTCTTTTCCACATGACATCTGCAGACCCTCCAAGTGTTCCTATTTCTCCTGGGAAAGTTCCAGATTTACAGAAGCCATCCTGGTTTCTGATTTCATCCCAGAATGTCCCACTTTTCCTTAGGTCACCTCAATTCTCATCAGGGAAATGTTGGAGGGTATGGAATAGGACGTCCTTAGTTTCACAGGGAAAAAATGTTGGAGGGCAAATTTCTATTTTCTTTTTTTTTTTAATAATATTTATTAGCTTTCCAACACGGACAAACTTACAAAAATAGTAAAAAGAAGATACAAAAAGATACAAAACCAGAAAAGAAAAGAAAAAATAAAAACAGTTAAAAATAAATCCCTCTTTCTATTATCTTACCGCTCATTTACTTATTTACTTATTTTCATGACTTCCTCACACCTCCCTTTTTTGTATTCCAGTTAAAAATTAGTTCAGCAAATCCATACCCTCTTTGTTTACTCTTAGTTCTTTATCTTCACATCTTATAACTTCAAATTTTCATCTAATATCAATCCATTTTTACATATTCCTATTTTATCTTATTGCTAAAACCACTTCATTTCATTCCAACATATACTCTGGCAAATTTCTATTTTCATCTATTTTCATTTGAGGGTATGTTATAGCACATCCCTATTTTCATCAGAGAAATGTTGGAGGGTATGCAGCTAAAGAAACCATCCAAATCATTCGTGAAATACATCTAAAGGCCCTTTTGTTAGGGCTGCCATATGTAAGGGATTTCAAAGGCAGAATGACATATGGGGGGGGAAATCTTAGGCAAATCAAATGAAAAATTGCTCAACAATTTGGGGGTCTTCCTTGAAAAAGCTCAACAATTTTTGGGGAGTCTTGGTTTTTACTTTTTGTTGCAATATGAGCTTTTTTGGAGGGATGAGGAGGTGTTAAAATCCAAATCCTGATCACAAGTCTTTACACTGAATTCTAAGGCTCAACACATTTATCATCAACACACCACCTAATGCAAGTATTAATAGAAACATCTGTGCCTTATTACTGACATCCCAGTTTTGGATAATTTCATATGCAAGGCATGCCAATTCGAACACTACAGTTTCACCTTCCTTCGCTTCCAGTTACCAAGCGTTCATAATGAACTTTGGGACTCAGTCCTAACACTTCCTACACAAGTAATTAAGGACTTTCTTTGGTCAGAATTAAGAACTGTCGGCATCAGTGGAACACAAAGTGCTTCACTTTGGCTGGACTGCATCCTAAGTGCTTAGAAGAATGATGCTCATTCTTCTGTTACACCTGGGCTTTGCTGCATGACTTTGATCCAGTACAGTTAGCAATGTTATTCCGGTGTGGCAAATGGGTACAATCCTACAAATGTTGAGGATCAGGGCACAAAAGGTTTTTGAACCTCACCTCTAAATCCTGGTGACTATTCTGAGCTATAAGAAGTTGAAGTTGAGAGGTTAATGCACCTGGTGAGCCCACATCACCTGATCCTTAAACCCTTGTAGTCTTATTCAATGGATCAGAATGGCAGTCTTTCACAATATTTAAACTTAGGAAGCAAGTTGCCCATTACTAGCAGGTCAGATAATTTGTCTACCCAGCAGCTTGGTCTACCTGACAGCAGCTCTCTGGGGTCCCATGTCTTTCCCAACATCCACTGCCTGATCCTTTTACCTGGATAGGCCAGTGATTGAACCTGGTACTTCCTACAAGCAAAGCATGCATTCCTCCAACTGAGCTAAGATCCCTCCCAGAGCTTAGATGAACATCAGTCTGGGAATGTTTAGGTAAAACCCACAGATGCTGAACATATGAAATAGATTATGAGTTATTCCATGTTCCAGCATTCAATGGTTTTATGGAGAAATTCTTGGTTTATTTTATAACATGGATTTTGTTTTAGAATGATTGCTCTCACTGGGGACTTCATTAGGAAGAAAAAGACGTTCTCACAGGAGCTTTTTCCTGTGACAAATCATCTAAGCGATTAAGAACAAGGGACAAGCTTCTCCACCTAGAACAGGTCATGCACTCTCTTATTAGCCTTTCCTCTTTAAGATATGAAAAGGAAGCTAAAAGTGACTAGAACCCCCAGGCGTCCCATAATAAGTGAATTGGTAGTCACAACACACATTCAAATGGAGGAAAGTTCAGTTTGTGATACAATAACAACAACAAAGTTAACAAGGTGGTGGTGGGGATATCTATACCCAGGGCAATTTTTGTAGCAAAAAGGGTGCTGGAACTCACTATGAACACCTCCCTTGTTCACTTAGAATGGCAATGGCGACCACCTGAGAGGTGCTGGAACTCAGTTTCCCCCAAGTCCCAGCTGAAGAAAAGCCCTGTCTATGTGACACCTTTTTTGTGAGGCTCTCAGTAGAGAAAGATCCAAGATGAGATGTCATGCCAAACTTTCTTCTTACTCAGGGGATTTCTTTTTTTCAAATGCAAAATTGATATCATCCAAATTACATGGAATTGTAACGTATAGAAATTTAAAAGGATGTTCAGTTACAACAGAACAAATGTAGGATGCCCGATACATGGATACAGCAACATTTCACATAATTAGAAGACAAGACAGCATGCAGGAAGAGAAGAATACAGTTTTATTTTTTAAAGGAGAGGGATCACACTCCCACTTAAGTTGAAAGTTGCATTGCTAGCATACTTAAAAATTATGAGAAGGGGAAAGTGACAAATATTTTCTTCCACCTACACAAAAGTTAACAGCAGGTGATTAAGTCAACTGCTGACAACTGGGTAACTGTCATAGCAATTCGCCATGGCTTCTTGATGGCTACATACTACCTCCAATATCAGAGGCAGCATACTGGGGAATGGCAGCGGAAGAGTGTCTTGCTGGAGGGCCATTGTGAGAAAAGAATGCTGGACTAGATGAGTCTTTGTCCTGATCCAGCAGAGTAGAAGGGGGGAGAGAACTTCCTCCATTCTGCCTGCCAAAAAGCATTCCCATAAGCAGATGGGAAGGAGTGCAAAGGGTTCCTGGTGAACCCATTTTGGCAAGGGAAAAGAGTTGAGTTCTTTGGCTATTGTGAAAATCAAAGATAGAGGAAAAACTCAGATGTCAAAAGGATCACTTTTGTGTTGGTGGGGATCATTATGGATCGCCAGCTTTCTCAGTCCAGTCCTGGAAATCATAATCTTTAATTCAGTGTATGAGGGCAAGACCCCTGGCACCAGGCAGTGACACCATCATTGAACACCTGGTCCTAAGGGCCTTTGAAGGGGCATTGGCTTGACCCACATTGACCCCCAAATGGCATGGAGCAAAATCCCCAAAGGATATTCTACTATATTTAGCAGAATCAGTTGATAATAATGATAAAAACTTGGGAAGCCTGGATAGCTTGGTTGGTTAGAGCATGGTGCTGATAATGCCAAGGTTGCAGGTTCGGTTCCCGTATGGGACAGCTGCATATTCCTGCATTGCCGGGGGTTGGACTAGATGATCCTTAGGGTCCCTTCCAACTTTACAACTTAATAATGATAATGATAATGATGAAGATGATGATGTTTCCCTGAAATTTATCAGCATTTTTAGGCCAGGTTCTCCCCACAAAGAACACAGACACTGATTTTTCAGATGGTTGGCCTGTTGAATTCTTTAAAGAAGCATTATCTTTTAAGCTTCCTGAAGTTTGGGGCTGAGGTTTTGGCAGCCCTTCGATGAAGATGTTCTTACACTGTCCAAATGCTACAGTAGAAGGAGATGAGATCATTCTGCTTAATCCCTAATTCTAAACCACTCTGTAAAACTGCCCAAATTGCAGGATGGTTTACTTTGTACCTTGCAATCAACTTCAGGAAAGAAAAACCCGAGCAGACGCTTGCACTGTTTGTGCTGTGCATCTGTGGCACATGTTGCAAGTTCCTCCTGGAGGCTTCACCCCACCTGCGGACGCCGCTGTCCCTGCAGGGAAGCTTTTGCGTTAACCAGAGGAAGTTGCTCAGCTTTCCTTCAGATGTCAGCAAAGGGAAAACACCATAGGGGAGACTCTCTGCCATGTGAAAGGTCAGTTGCGTAAGCTCTCTTAGAAGGGCAATTAAGTGATTAGATGACAAAACAGGATGCGTCCCAAGGATCCACATCAGCTCTGACCTTGGGACCTGGGAGCGTCTGGGAAAGACAAAATAACAATTATTGAAAACTTTAGAAAAGTAAACAGAGTGCACACCCTCCAACCCCCGTGCCCTACAAGGAAACAAAGATGAGTCAGCAAAGTATATAGCTTTTTCCTGGCCCTCTTGCAGGGATGGCATGTTCAGCAATAGTTTAGCTCCTTGACGTCAAGAAAACAAACACCACCCAAAACTGAATTGCACTGAAGTCCATAATCGTATCCTAGCATTTCCTCCTCCTTTCTAAGCAACTGGAAGAAGCATGATGGTTGTCACTGACTGAGTTGAAAGCAACAGATTAGGTGGCCATGCCTCCTACATTATAGAGAACAGTCCTCTATTTGAAGGGCTCTCAGAAGAGAGTGATATATTAGAAGGAGTCTGCTGCTTGAAGGGCTCTCTGGTCCAAGTCTAGTTCAAAGAGAAAGAACCCTAAGGACAGAAAATAGCTGATGGAGTTGCCCACCAGCGTTTAGTCCCTGGACACAGGCAAAACAGGTCACCTGGTCACACTCTTATTTCTTGCTAGGTTGAGATGTATTTGTATTTATTTTTAATTATACTAATCATTTGTAAATGTTATCTATGCATATACACGTGAGTCCTCTTTTTGTGATGGGTATCCTTTCTTGACGATGCATACAGCAGATGTTAGGGTTGGAACAAGGTATGTACGAACTGAACAATAGTCAGGGTATGTCTGCTTCACTTCCACACCATTCCCAAGGCGTTTCCAGGTCCCAGGAGCAGATTTACAAGGGGCAGAAGGGGCTGCAGCGGGAATGGCAATGGGAAGCTAGGAAAGTCCTCATCTATAAATGGGAGGGAAGCTACGATCCAGGCCAGGGGCCACCCGTGACAAACTGGGATAAGCGGAGCAATGGCATGAGCCTTATGTCTTGGTGGGACAGATGAGAGGGGGAGGGGGGAGTGGAAAGTGGAGGATGTGGATAGTGGAGAGGGGCCTATCAGGCTGGCCATCTTGATTAGGATTCTGGGAAGCTGCCAAGTGGACTCCCAGGGCAGAGGTCCACCTTGGTGCCTTTGACTGCAGCATGCACAGGGCTCAAGAGGCAAAACCTATGGCATACTGCATCAGCTCTAAATTATCATCAACCATCAATGCTACATAAGGATTATCACATTTTATCATGCAACAGCCTTGCAAGGTAGTGTGGTCTAAGACTGCAACTTGTCTGGTACCACTCTGAGGTTTTGTGGTTGAGAAAATGCATCTGAGCCATGACAAAACCTTTAAGATGTGTTCAGGAATACATTATCTTGTATAGAATAAAAATAAAAATCAGAGATGTGCAAAGACTTCTGTGGGTTGTTAGATTTTTACGGTGAGCCATTCACTGCCTCACACAACTGATGCCACATGCAACATCCTCATTATTTCAGCATGTGTTTAAGGAACACATTAGATGTGACAGAGGCAGCCATTTGTTATACATGTGTCTGCCTTGTTGGTGTGTGAAAAAGTGGGCGACAAGAGTTTAATTTTGATATGACCCAAGAGTCACATTCTTCATCTTCAGGGAATGAGGGCAAGGAATCTGAAGCAGAAAGGGAAGGGCACACAGTACCAGCCCCAGAAGGACACACCACCCCCTGCCCTGAGAATGCAGTACTACCATCCTCGACTCAGGGGACTCTGCTGCAGAAGAGCCAGGAATTTATGAGGTTCCCCTGCTCCATTGCAGTAGGAGACTACTAGGAAAGGTTGACCCCTTTAAACAGAGCAGCATCTTACTGCACAGGTGATGCTTCCAATTAGACTGCACCAGCTGCTGTTACTCTATTCCTGCTGTTTCCATGTGGCTCTTGCTAGAGCAATGACAGGGGTTTATATCCCCCATGAAGCTTGTTCCACCTTGGCCTACACCCTATTTGGACCGTGTTTTGCTACACTGCAGTACCACAACAAATTTGAACAACAAGCTGTTTGGGAAGGAAGCCGTACCCTTAAGGCGAGGTGGCTGCCTCAGGCATCTGCTTTGAGGTGTCATGAAAAGCAGCAAATGACCAAATTATTAATGCATTTTGAACGCCAAGGGGTGGGGGGAAATCCTTGTGGAATTTTCTGCCTCAAGTGCCAAAATAGCTAGGCCAACTTTGGGTCTTCTGGCCTTGATTTGGGAGGGAGAACACCACAGGAGCGTCCGGTGGAGAGTGTCGAGCTAAAATGGGAGTCCCACAAACCATGTTACATGAAAACAGGGCAGGTATGTGAACAACCAAATGTGGCCACTGTTAGAGATGGTCAAATCTGTCTGTTTTGGTTTCTCTCAGTTTCTCATTTTTCCAATATTAAGTCCAGTTCTCCACATTTCCACATCAGTTTGCAATTTTTTAAAAAATCCTCATGAAAATTCATCAGCCTTTTTGTGAAATTTTTCTGTTAATATAACACATGATGGTTTGCAATTTTGCCTAATATACACATTTTCCTAAGCAATCGCCCCAAAATAATGTTTTTCTGTACATTATTTTCACTAATATATGCATTTTAATATACACTTTATTCCAGTAGATGATTCTTTCTGCACATTACTTGGCTGGAGAAATGCTTTACAAAATTCAGAGAAACTTTGAAGGATGATTGCATTTCAATAAATGCAAGGTCGGTAGGTTCACTTTCAAATGTGAACTCAGCTGAATTTCTCCTCCTTTCTTAGCCGCCACCACTATTACAGTTTGGCCCTAAGAAGCCAGCATTCTTTGACTTTTATCATTGCAGAGGAAAGACTGGACAAATACGAATGCCTCATTTGACTAAGGCAAGAAATCCACATGGAGCTTCCAGTATTCAGGAAGCAGGACAGTTGCCATCTGCACATCTTCCTGACCTTCCCTCTTCCACACCTCTTCACTTCCTTCCCTTTGCTTCTGTACATGGAGTGCCCTTTAGTGAGCTCCATCCCTTCCTTTGTACTCCACCCCTTAATCCCAGCCAAAACAAATCCCCCAAATTCTGCAGAAGTTAACATTTTGCAACAAGCTACATTTAAAAACAACACCCTACTTAGATATAGATGTTTCCTATTTCCCCCTCTTTAGGGGGTGGGGATGATGCATAGGCCAGCATCAAAATGTTGAGAATTTCAGACCAAAGTGCCAGAGGTAGGTTCAAGTTATCATGCGTGCTGTAAATGTGAGAATTGTTTTATAGTTGCTATTAGCTATCTCATTTGTGTTTGGTGTTCCACTGTTTTGCAGGGCAGACTTAGAAGAAGCCAGACTCCAGTAAGGACCAGTTCATACTATCTTATGTGTAGAAATATTGTGCATGTCATGGAACCATGCACACTCCATCATTGTACATACTATTTTTTTGCAGGTGAAAGGATTGCAGGGATCAGTTTTACATCTGCACCATGGCATAACATGGATTTGACCCTTCTCTCAGCTTCATGGCATCAGTGAGACCTCTACTCTTGACACTTGATTGTCGTGAACCAGGGCTGGTGTCTTTAGTACATGCCCCTGACAGTTCAGCTCTGAAGGCTGAAGAATGCACTGTGATGAGCCTTCCTTTTACCTTAAGTCTGTCCTCACTTTCCTTGTACATGGTGAGCAGCAATGCACAACCATAAAAGAGTGGATTTAGCAGGGTGAATTAATGCCTTTAGTTGCTCTGATGAAGCTGTGTCAAAAGCAATAAGCTGCACTGTTTATCATATACTAATTTGTGTCAAAACACCACTAACTTCACACGCAGCTGAGGATTTAGCCTCTGAGGATTGACTCAGACAGCTATACCTGGACTTTTCTCTGCTATTGACCTGTAACATTTGGCAAAATGATTTCCTTTCCCACGTCGATTGCAAGGTTTTCCCATAAGCCAGTTAGGTTAGAGGCTACTGCTGCATCCCACATGCACCTTTCCATTTTAGTGGCTTGCCCTGACCTTTGCAAATAGTGGTCGCAGTCTCCCATGCACACCCTGACTGTTCCCCTTCGATAATTTATGGCACACACTGAACACTCATTTCCTCCTCCACTTAACTCTCCCGCGTGTGTTCTTGTTATCTCAGCTGCTTGACAGATCTGCAGCACAGTCTAGTCAGTGTCCAGCCTAGTAGTCATTCTGATCTTTTCCTCTGATGACGCGCTGCACAATGTTAGTGATTCACCCTCAACTTTGAAATCTGGCTCCAGAGAGGCGCTTGGTTATACTGTAGAGTGTGTGCCTCAAATTTCTCATGCCCTTTTCAGCAAAGCCAACAAGTGGAAAGCAGTCATTGCAAACTCTGGGCATTCAAAACTATTTCTGTTTGACATTGGTGTGTTTAGATTTTATAAATTTTAATGACATGATTGGAAATGTTGTCATTTTGTTGCATTTTGTTAGAATTTTTGATGGTTAGAGACTTTTAAAAGTCCTTGATCTTATTTTTTTTAATTGTAAGAAAATTGCCAACTTCCCTCTTCCATTTGCTCCCCATCACCAGTGTTTGATATTTTCCCCATTGTACCTATGGTTACCATGTGGACACATGTAGAAATGTGTGCTTGGAGAATATTTCTGACAGTCCCTGTGGGCGCTCTGATCATATCCAAGGCTGCTGCTCTTTCAGTGTCATCCTCCTTCACAAGAAATGCTGCAATGGCTTTGTTATAAAGTAAACCCAACAAGTAGAATTTCATGAAAAGACTTGTGAGAACATCTCACACTTGCCATGATGGGTCTAGAGATCAGGTTTAAATTGTACCACTGTGCATGTTCACCCCTGCCCCCTGATTTTATTCAGGGATCAATGCAACCCAACCTGGATCCAGGAGCCAAAATGAATTGGGGATGTTGCATAGTGTTTAATTAGGGGTTTAAACCCTAATTAAACATGCAGTTGGGAGGAGGGCAAGAAGAAGAGGCACATAGGCAGACACCTTCTTCCTCTCTTCCTTGCTGCCCAACTGCCCCCTCCTTTCGACAGCCCCATATTGTTTTGATTGGCCCCAATCTGATCTGGGACGTGGGTGGTGCTGTGGGTAAAACCTCAGTGCCTAGGACTTGCTGATCGTAAGGTCGGCGGTTCGAATCCCCACGGCGGGGTGAGCTCCCGTCGTTCGGTCCCAGCTCTTGCCCACCTAGCAGTTCGAAAGCACCCCTAAGTGCAAGTAGATAAATAGGTACCGCTTTATAGCGGGAAGGTAAATGGCGTTTCCGTGTGTGGCACTGGTGCTAGCTTGCCAGTTGCAGCTTCGTGACCCGAAAGTGTCTTCGGACGGTGCTGGCTCCCGGCCTCTTGAGTGAGATGAGTGCGCAACCCTGGAGTCGGTCACGACTGCCCCATACGGGCAGGGGTACCTTAAGCCAGAGCAGGGGCTGCCTCAACCTGCTCTGGCTGAATCCTGAGTGGGTTTGGTTTGGGATACAGGATTTGGCCAAAGTGGTTGCACATTCCTATTACATTCCAAGATGGAAATAACTTTGAGCTATATCTATCTATCAATCATCATCATCATCATCACCAGTGTAGCAATGCATGAAAGTTCTGCCTCATGGGCTCGCAGCTTATGGACCTTAATTGAGACCTATGGTTTGAGGCTGCCCATTATGAAGTGAAAGGTGTTTTCTAAACAGTTCAGTTTCTTTCCCGTCTTCAAGTATGGAAAACACATGGGGAGGAAAGTGGGGTCCTGTCTGCTGGACCTGCCTTGATGAGTTGTGCTTGCTGGATCCACACCCCTATTTTCGCATATCCATAAAATGAAGAGCATTTAGAAATACAGCTTTATGCACACAGGCTCCCCTTTTAGACACTGCACAAACACAGAGATATCAGGGGGTGTAGCCAGTGGATGTAGTTCTGATTTCGCCTCTACATGTTCACTATCTGGAGAGGGCTTAGTTAAATCAGGCAAATCAGTGACAAGCAGCAGGCTTCTTATTTGGACTCCCTGCCAACTGGGGAGAAACCTAGTCTACTGGTTGGTAGGCTACTAACCTTGCCTACTGGACAAATTGCCAGGATTTTTGTGTGAAAGAGGGAGTGACAAAAATGGTCTGATTGCTAGCTTTGGGGGGTTTTAATTTTATTTTGCAGCAAACCTGGATTTTAGTAAGTTTCAGCAAAACCATTGCTCACATTATGCACATACTTAATATTGCATAGCTAATACACGGGCATTAGGGAGTTTATCTCAGCCTCACAGCAGACTATTTTTATACACTAGTGCATATGATACCACAGGGGGAATGTGAGTAGTTCCTGCCTAACTGGCCCCCCTCAGGCTCTGCTGAACCAAAGAAGTTGTGTGGACACACTGACTGAGGATTACTGCAGCATCCGTGGGCAGATTGTTCTCATACCACTTTTATGTGTGATGCACTTTGGGCAAAAAAAAAAAAAAAAAAAGGGTCATGAGCTGAAAGAGATATTGGGGTAAATGGGGACTACTTGCTCAATAAAATTATCAGTCCAGTATGCACTCAGTCTTCCTCATCGCTGGAGGACGATTTGTAAACCACAACAAGCAGGGTAGACCAGTACCCTGAAGTGCTTGGCAACAGGTAAGATTCACTTGGTGGTGCTAATGGTGTCATGCAGAGGAACACGGTGATGGGCAGCTGCTGCTTTTGTCTCTTCAGATGGTCAGGGAGCATTTGGGCAGCCTCGTGGTCCACAGAAGCAGGTTCACCACTGGTGCTGATGTTCTTGAAATTGAAGCGTAATTTGAAGTGGGTCAGCCAACCGGAGCTGGCTTGAAATTCCTTTGCAGGCTGCTTGAAGTGTGCATACAGCCTGATAGCCCTCTTCTGCAAGGTGCTGTTGTTGATACACTGGTGGTTCATGTCCTCTAGCCACAGGTTCAAGGCCTCATCCTGCACCTGGCTGGAGACCTTGTCAGTTGTAAGTATGCAGGTACTCATTGCCCCAATGCCCAGATTTTTTTAATGGCACAAATGCTGGACTCATTCCTTCCAGGCATGAGTGCCAGAGCACACACACTTATGCCAACCAGTAAACAGTCCAGCACTCTCAAGTTCTCCTCCAGCGTAGGCACCATTCACTGCTTCTTGGGTTTGTCATCACACAAGGAAAACAATGAGGCCTTCTCGGTGGTGGCGTCCGCCCTATGGAATGCCCTCCCATCAGATGTCAAGGAAATAAACAACTACCTGACTTTTAGAAGACATCTGAAGGCAACCCTGTTTAGGGAAGTTTTTAATATTTGATGTTTTATTCTCTTTTTAATCTGTTGGGAGCCACCCAGAGTGGCTGGGGAAACCCAGGCAGATGGGCGGGGAATAAATAATAAATGATGATGATGACGATGACGATTTGTTTAGATGCTTTATCAGAGAACGGCTCAAAAAAACTCCTCCAAGAACTCCTCCAAACTCTGCCAAACTCCACTACAATTGCTCCTTCCCAACCTCTTTCCTCAAACTCCAACTCGCCACAGGCCTCAACGGTCAATGCAAGGGCTCTTGGGATTGCAATTGCAAAGGCTCATGGGATTGCTAGGAGCTGTTTTTGTCTCTTTCCTGACCTTTCAGGGCTCTTTCAGGGCCATTTTTGCAATTTTTAAATTCACTTCCGGGTTTGGCGTGCTGCACATATGCACGGTCACACACATATTGCACGTGCATAAATGGGAGGTTGTCTAGACTGCAGCTGAGTTGGAAATTATGTAGAAAAGGAGAAACTCCCTTGCAAGGAGAGGTTACAATGTTTAGGGCTTTTTAGTTTAGAAAAGAAGACAAGAAAGGCAGGGGAAGAAACATGATAGATATACCGGTTTATAAAATTAAGTGTGATTTGGAGAAAGTGGGTAGGGGATAGTTTTTCTCCCTTTCTCATAATGCCAGAACTCAGGGTCACCCAATGCAGCTGGCAGACCAAAGGAAGTGTTTCTTCTCCCACGGCGTAGTTTGATGATGGAATTCACAACCACAAGATGTGATGATGGTCACCAACTGAGGTGATTTTAAAAGATGAACCCATGGATGCTTTGTGGAAGATGTGGTGGTCCTTCACATGGGAAATGAAGTCGGAAATAAGTGGAGTGCATCCCACATGGGGTGGTTTGCTCTTTTCTGCATGAAGCCATGGATTAAAGCAAAGGAACATGATGAGGAAGGGCAAGGAACTGGAGGATGAAAGGACCAATGATGCATAAGCAGGGTTATGGCCTTGAAGATGAAAGCAGGGAGCACTAATGGGATGCAGGAGGAGAGTGGGTGCTGATGCAGGAACTGAAGATGTGGTCTTTGTGTTGGCTGGCCTTCAGGTTCCGGGCCCTCATCTCTCCACCCCCTCTGTGCACTTTTGAAAGAGACCTCACGAGCAGCACAGCTGCCTTCTGTCACAAGGACAAGAGGGAACTGGAGAAATTCTGCACAGTGGTCGGGTAAATTTCTCTGTTTATTCAGATGGCCTCTCCGTGGCAAGTATTTTGGGGATGATGGATGCTTGTCCCAGTCTCTGGACAATATCCATTTCCTGGGAGGGATCACCTGATTTCATGATCTCCGGACAGTCTCTGAGCTCGTAAACAGCTGTCTCACTTTTTTTAAAAAAAAATGATTTGCTTTACTGTAAAATAAAAGCTGGGTCATAAGACTGAAATATATCAAAGGTCAAGAGCGCATCATGGGAAAGAGGTTGCATTGAATTCAAGTCAGTTGTATTCTTCTGTATAGTGAGATTCTCTCCTTGGGTTAATTCAAAATTATGAAATTTGTGGCCTACCCTCAAAGCTGAGTTGAGTTGTGAGTTGAAAGTAAATGGCATGTTTCAAACATGTAAATTGTCTCTGAGTCTCAGTGGAAATGTGGTAAAGTATAGGTAGATGCCCACAAGATTCTACAAGCAGCAGCAATAGCCACCAACCTGGATGGCTTTGAAAGCTTAGACAAATTCATGGAGGATGAAGCAATCTTTTACCTCCACTGTCAGAGGCAGTGTGCCTCTAAATACCAGCTGCAGGGAATCACAACTGGGGAGAACAGTGTTGCCCTCAGGACCTGCTTGCAGACTTCCCACAGGCATCTTCTGGGAAGAAGAGGATGTGGAACTAGATGGGCCTTTGGCCTCATCCATCACAGTTCTTATGCTCTTATGTAAAGTCTCCACCACATTGTCCCGCCTGCCCCTGTGGAACACCCTCCCAACTGATGTCAAATAGATAAGCAACTATATGATTTTTAGAAGACATCTGAAGGCAGCCCTGTACAGGGAGGTTTTTAATGTTTGAAGTTTTATTATGTTTTAAATATTTTGGGAGCCTCCCAGAGTGGCTGGGGCAACCCAGACAGATGGGTGGAATAGTAACAACAACAACAACAACAACCATATGCATAAAGGAGAAACAAAAACACTATATCAAAATTGCTTGGTGCTTGTTGTGATGTCCCATGGTTAGGGCTCATGTATTAGGGAACTGCACAAGGCAGGACTCTTTCAAGGGTAGCACTTTCAGAACGGCAGCAGATGGTAGAAACCTTTGTGATAGCACTTCCATGTCCCAAAGAGAAGGATAAATGGAGGCAAAGAAAGGTTAAGAAACAAGTAAGGCACCAGAACAGGAGCGAGTGGTGGTGGGAGAGGGATCCGACTGGTTTAGGGGTGGCTGTGAAGCATGGTTGAGGGTTGGAAACAGCAGCTCATCAGCACATGATGTTCACTGAAGAACAGAGAGGGAAGCAAGCTGAGAGATGAACTCCAGTAGCAAGAATCGTGGCCTTATGAAATCACATGGTAAACATGCTGCAGGGAAAGATAACGCATGTGATTCTTAGGAAATAGTCCTTCCAAAACCACATATTTGGGTAACATACATTCAGGAGTATGATGATCAGGACTGATCCATCACCATGCTCCCTTGAGAGACGATTCTCCTGCAATCTAACATCCTGTCTCCAATTAAGACCATTCCTAATGCCTCAAATGAAGGGCGTAGGGAAGGAGATCTCTGTGATTTTGGCCCCATGTGCACTACATATTTAAAGTAGTGTCATACCACTTTAAACAATCATGGCTTCCCTCAAAGCATCCTGGGGACTGTAATTTCTTAATGGGGCTGAAGATTTTTAGGACAGCTCTCAGCATCTGTCACAAACTCCAGTTCCCAGGATCCTTGGGGGGGAAGCCATGTCGGTTCAAAAGTGGCATGGTACTGCTTTGTAGTGAATTAAGATTGCTGGAAGAAATATCAACAACCTCAGATATGCAGATGACACACCTTTGATGGCAGAAAGTGAGGGTGAAAGAGGAGAGCGCAAAATATGGTTTGAAGCTCAAGATCAAAAAACGAAGATTGTGGCCACTGGTCCCATCACCTCCTGGCAAATAGAAGGGGAAGAAATTGAGGCAGAAAGAGATTTTACATTCTTGGGCTCCATGATCACTGCAGATGGTGACAGCAGCCACGAAATTAAAAGACGCCTGCTTCTTGGGAGAAAAGCAATGACAAACCTTGACAGCATCTTAAAAAGCAGAGACATCAACTTGCCAACAAAGGTCCGTATAGTAAAAGCCATGGTTTTCCCAGTAGTGATGGATGGAAGTGAGAGCTGGACCAGAAAGAAGGCTGATCGCCGAAGAATTGATGCTTTTGAATTATGGTGCTGGAGGAGACTCTTGAGAGTCCCATGGACTGCAAGAATATAAAACCTATCCATTCTGAAGGAAATCAGCCCTGGGTGCTCACTGGAAGGACAGATCCTGAAGCTGAGGCTCCAGTATTTTGGCCACCTCATGAGAACAGAAGACTCCCTGGAAAAGACCCTGATGTTGGGAAAGATTGAGGGCACATGGAGAAGGGGACGACAGAGGACGAGCTGGTTGGACAGTGTTCTCGAAGCTACCAACATGAGTTTGACCAAACTGCGGGAGGCAGTGGAAGACAGGAGTGCCTGGCATGCTCTGGTCCTTGGGGTCACGAGGAGTAGGACATGGCTAAACGACTAAACAACAACGACAACAACTGCTTTGTAGTACAGATGGGGTCTTCGTTACAGTGCTTTAGAAGGGAATAGAACATACAGCAAAACGATCATTACCAGACATAACTGAGCTGGTGATTTACTTCCAAAACACACTTGGAGGATATTTGGAAGCCAGACATCCTAATTAAATAGCACTGATTGTTGACTTTCTTATAACTGACTCATTAGAAGAGAACCTCCTGACAGATGAACACCATGTTATTATTACAACTGAAACAACTTCATAAAGATGTTTTCCTGGCTTCTTTATAAAAGACGTCAAAATAGGCCACCTTGTGTTAGAGCTTAAAGATGTAATAATGACATAAACGACAACAGCTCCTTCCGGCACACTTCCTGGAGGCATTTTGTTTTCATGAGCTCACCATCAGTTTATCTCTGCTCCTGATAGCAACAGATGGTGACTCATGTCATGCAAAGAGTCGAGTTCTGTGACTCCAGCTTTAGGGTTATTTCTTGTTAAAGCATCAGTTATATAAGCTATGGGTGGGGTGGAATGCCCAATAAAAAATATGAGATTATTAGGTCTCCTCCTCCTTTGGGGAAAAAAATGTCAAAGGGGATAGAAATAGTTTCTTGTTAGCACAATCTTTTCTTTGTTTCCAAAAAAATCTCTCCACCAGGAGTAGCCAATGTGGTGCCCTCCAGCGATTGTTGGTCTACAACTCCTGTTAACCTTGACCATTGACCATGCTGTTTGTGGTTTATGGGTTTTGGAGTCCAACAGCATTTGGAGAGCATCCTATAAGGGAGCCCTTCTCAAATGAATGGCATTCAGGGTTGTTTGTGTGCTTATTTCACCTTCTTTACTGTTATGTGACTGGTGATTTTTACATTATATTTTTAAACCATTCCCTGAAGACTTTCCTTTCCCAGTGGCTGGCTTATCCACATGCATTACATGGATTTTGTACATGTGGAAAAATGCAGGAGCAAGCGTTGAGATCTCTCTCTCTCTCTCTCTCTCTCTCTCACACACACACACACACACACAACTTACTGCATATTAAATATTGTACGTGTATGTGCCTATGTCGGCTCTGCTCATGTGATCCATTCACTCAACTTTTTGGCAGACAAAGCACGGGAGGGACATCTGTTTGCAAACTTGTTAGGCCCTGGTTGACATTAACGGTTCAACATGTGGTTGGGAAGTGCTCTCATGCCTTAGGCTCACTAGCACACTCTGCCACATGTGCATTGTGCATGCCAGGTTGGTGTGCAAACTGGCCCCTAGAAATAGCAATTCAATTGCTGAGGCATTGCAACTATATTCACTTTTCAGTAATGTATCACATCAGGTCACAGTGACCTTCAATGTGGTACTAGGAAAAGAGAAGCAGGGGTGAGGAATGTCTGACCCCTCCAGCTGTTGTCAGATTACAACTTTCATCATCCCTGACCACTGACCATGCTGAATGGGGCTGATGTGAGTTGGAGTCCAACATCTGGAGGGCCACACGTTCCCCATCCCTGCTTTAAAAGGTCAAAGGATCTTGGATTGTAACCTTAGAAAAGCATGCAAAAGGAGGTTGCAAAGCTGCAGACCGGGAATTATTTTGTTACCGAGAAGATAATGAAATAAAGCAGCTGGCAAAGGGGATTGAGTGATAGTGGGTAGCTCCAAGTAGCATCTCGTTTTTATTAATCATCATCTGAAGAGTCTAAATCCTCTTTAGGAAATCATGCTTTCCAGGTTGCAAATGAAATGGCTGTTTTGGAGATAATGTTTAATAAATTAACTGGAAGGTACATGCATTATGTAAAACAAGTATATGGGAGAGGGGAAGTATATGTCAAATTATGCACAATATTGGGAAGCAATGTGCATACTGCTTTTCACAGTTAGGAGAACAGAGGTCTTCAAGCAATTCCTGGCTCCTGTGCAAACATGTTGCTTGAAGACCTCCATTCTCCTGTGAAAAGCAGCATGCACGGGGACTTTTGTCTGCACAACTGAACTTCCCGTCCCTCTTCCAGAGCCCCACAAAGTCTGTTCTGGGTAAACCCACAACTCCGCAGAGCAAATCAGTCTGGGGAGGACATGAGGCATATGCTGATAGAGAAGGGGGGTGTTCCCTTGTGCAAACAGAAACCCTTGTGCTAACAGAATGAATGCATTGGATACTAATCAATGAGTACCTTGGGCAGCAACTCCTTTGCACTGGCCATTCATACAGAATGTTTCCATGTGTGTGATTCACGTTTATATTATTTTGTTATTTACTGCATTTATAGCCCACCTTTTTCTCCAAGGAGCTCAAGGTGGCATATGTGGTTCTCCTTCTCATTTAATCCCCACAGCAACCCTATAAGGTAGGTTAGGCAAGAGGCAACAACTGGCCTAGTGAGCTTCATGGCTGAGTGGGAATTTGATCCCTGCACTCTGACCACTACACCCTACTGGCTATCACTGATGCATGCTCTAAGTCTGAATGGGGATAAATTCCTTTGACCAAATATAGTTCTCCATCAGGTACTGAACATAAGCACAAAATTATCTCCTGCTGAAGCTTTGACCCAAGTAAAATGAGCTGTGCACTGACATCCTGTTCTCACAGTGGCTAACCAGAAGGACACAAGCAGGACATGAGTGCAACAGTATATTGCCTACCTGTGATCCCAACGTTAGTGCAGAATAGGGATGGGGAACCTGTGACCTGCCAGATCTTCTTGTACTCCTGTTCACCTCAGCTATCTTGGGCAATAGTTGGGGATGATGGGGTTGTAGTCCAACAAGATTCAGAGAGCCGTACATCCTCTCTGGTTTAGGAGTATACAAAAGTTTGAATTTACACAAAACTCTTCATTATGCACAGTACTGTGCTAGATAGATCAATGGCCTGACTTGGTATAAGGCAAATTCCAATGTTCTTAGGGATTAAGAGGAAAATATTCAGCATCTACATTCTTGGAAACTTCTGTTTTGACTTGTACTTTGCTAAGATGCTGGCATCATTCAAGATCTTTTATACTCTAAATTTGTTTAGATTTCCCCCCTTCTTCTTTTTGGCATTGTTCTCTTTTTCCACACAGCATGACCTTACTTGACTCACTTGCTGTGAAGGCCATGTCCAAACCTCTCAATCAGTGCAAGAAAAACCTAACACAAATTGTCCCTTGTGGAAGCCATTAACTCACACTCATCCAGCACTAAGACTTGACCTCATTACTCCATCTCCCCTTTCTTCCATTTCACAGTGAGTTCACTCATTGTAGACTCAACTGATATTTGCTTTCCAAGTGGAAAAGTGGCCGGGTCTCCAGCAGACTCCAGTAATAACCATTCGCTGGTGCCATGCTTTCCCCCGGTCAACACCCATCATGCTTCATGTTCATTGTTATGAAACCTGTGAGCTCTTTAACATGTGGCTTAGTCTTGCATGGTGGATGCCAGGAATAAGCAAAAACAAATAAGAGTTATGTGCAGAGAAAACCAGCACGCCTCTAGTCAAGCATACAGTGTAAATGCCACACTCTGCTTTAAAAGGTACATGTATCAGGCATCTTTCTGGCACAGCATAGTAAGTAATGTTTGTTTTAAAATAAAATGAAAAGTTATCTGCTAGTGTTCAGGAAATTCTGTGCCTTTCTACTCAGATGTGAGCTTACAGGCACCGTTTAAAGCGGTAGCAATTACCCTTAAAACCACAAATGCCTCAGAAACCACCTTCCCCCATACCACTCAGCCCACTCCCTGACATACAAATGAGACATACTTCTTTCTGTTCCACCTAGGGTGGAAGCATGGTTGATAACAACAAAAGATAGAGTCTTCTCAGTGGCTGCACCAATGCCGCAGAACACCTTGCCCAAGGAAGTGGAATGACCCATCTGTGGCTGACTTTTGCTAGCTGATAAAAGACAGATCTTTTCCTGCTAAGTGGTCTGCTGTAAAGATCGTGTTTGATATGTGGTCTCTGACTCTTGTATTTTAATGTTGCATTTTTGAATTGTGTTTTATGTCATTGTGATTTTAAATTGTTGTAAGCCACCTTGAGTAGTGCATAAATGCTAGGAGGGCAAGATAGACATTTCTATATGAAATAAGTAGTAAGTTTTACTGACTTCAATGGGGCTAATTTTATTTTTAAAAATATAGTATATATCGCTAGATCATTAAAAAATAATCAAAGCTGCTTGGAGCAATAAAACATAAAATTATACACTAAAACACTAGGGCTGCCATATTTTAAAAAGTACTGTAAAGTTGTTGAGCTTTTGTTCTTTTAGAAACCCACCAAAATTGTTGAGCTTGGGGAAACTTCCCCCCAAAATAGTGATTTTAAGCTTCTGGGGCTGTTTCCGCTGTTTTTTCCATCGTGTTGCCATACATTCGGGTTTCCCCTGACATTTTGCCAATTTGGCTAAATTCCCCCAGAGACCATTTTTGCACCCGAAAACCAGAACATGTGAGGAATATATGCAAAGGTTAAAAACGACATCCATTGACCATAGTGGAAAGTTGAGTTCTTAAGTGCTTGCATAGGCCTGGCAGAATGGAAAAGTTTTCTATCGGGCCCCTGAGCCGTTTGAAGACAGTCCTGTATAGGGAAGTTTTTTTAAATGCTTACTGTTTTATTACGAGTTTTATTAAGTTGGAAGCTGTCAAGAATTACTGGGGCAACCCACTGAGATGTGTGGGGTATAAATGGTTAAATTATCATTATCATTCTTATCCCTATTTTCATAGGAGAAATGTTGGAGGGTATGGATTTTGAACCTGTGAGCAGCCAGGGTCATACTGCCTCGTAGGAAACCTTCTGGGGGCCACATTCCAGTGGTGGGCAGGGCCAGAGGCAAAAGTGGGTGGAGCAACAGCTGCAAACAGAAGACTACATTCCATCCATCTTGCCATCCATTTAGCATTTGGTGTAATTACAGTTCAAGGACACATTCCAGACAGGTGAAGGCATTCAAGGATGAGACAGAGCAGCACTGGAGACAAATGTCCCCTGGAGAGGTGTGTGTGGTCTGGAGAGAGGACCAAGAGTCAGGCAGAAAAGGTTTGGAGGGCTGCATTTGGCAAGCAGTTCTAAAGTGAAAGCCGTCTATTGTTTTTGAAACACAACAAACCCTTACAAATGCTTCTTATTTGGAGTGCACTGAAAGCACTGTGTGTTGGTGTGGACGTGTAACAATGCACATGTTGTGTAACCCATTCTGCTCTGGCTTGACATCTTGTTCAGATAAACACTGGGCCAGTCTCGAGCTTCAGTTGTGTTATTCTTAGCATAGATTTCTTTTTCTCAGGATGGCACAGTGCTCCCAGGCTGGTAGCCTGCCTGTAAGGTCTGCTGCTAATGAAATACACGTTTCTGTGAAATGGTAGTTCCTCTCACAAATATCCATTACAAGGAAATATTCTCCAGGGAGTTCTTGCCACTAGCCCCCATCCTCAGCCAGGTAAGGACTATGTAAAATTAGCTCCTGTATAATAGTATTGATTAAAGCTTTGGATTGGGTTTTAAATACCCAGCATTAAAAATATAGCTCTGAAGGGTTTGTGTGCCATAATCTTTTCCTGAAACTGTATCCAGATGGGGCGGTTACATTGCCCTATCGCCCCTGAAATCTTTTGTTTGAGACCAAATATGTCAAAACAAGTGATGGCTGGTCCAGTCACACACCTTAGGACATGTCTGCTCATACAGAAGATTTAGTGATAAAGTAGCTAGTTAGTAGCACTGATGAAAGCGACCTGATTTGGCTCTCCTCTTAACACACGTGTAACTGGCACATGCTAGATGGGAAGGGAGGAAAATGAGATGGGAGTAATTAAAGAAAAGACCAATGAATGAAACAGAGGGACGAAGGGCCTGTGTGATGGTGAACAATCAGTAGCCTTCAACTAAAATTGAAATCAGCTGTGGGTGCAGCAAAGTCAAACCCTTGACTGATCCCCCACATTTCCTGGCTGTTGGAGGACAGAGATGTGCAGGCTACATGGCCCATCTCCCCCCCCCCCCCAAAAAAAACCACAACCCCTAGCTTGTGCAGTATAAGATGCTGCCTTATCACCAATGTTAAAGCAAGATTCACTTGCCAGTCTAGTTGGCTCTGTACATCTTGTCCTTGAGGCAGCAAAATGTCTTGGGAAGGCCCTGGCTGAAACACACTAGAAGGAACTGCAGGATGAAAGCAGTGCTCCAATCAGAGGAGAGAACTTCCAAAGACCTATTCACAAAACTGAGTGAATGACTATGAGAGACTTGTTAATTAGACCCACCTTACAGCTGGGCATGTGCTGCTTCCCAACTGAATGTTGATAGAATCCACAGAGCTTCCTGGCCATTTTCCTGTGACAGCTTCAGAGACATTGGAGGCTGGACCTCCTGCGCCAGTAAAGTGCAATGACCTCAAGATTACAGCAAGTTGTCTGGCTTTGTGTTGTTTCATCACAGTCAGAATTGTAAAGCTGGTGCAAAACTCTGCACAGAATGAACAGCAACAACATTTTCCGCAAGAACAAGGAGAAGTTTGGGGAGCTGCAGGTTGGGAGGAGAGAAGTTATTCCAGGCTCAGAGAGTCAGGACCAAATTGCACTAAATAAATTCAGATCCTGATGCATTTGAGCAGCATAGATTCTGAGCAAACTTGCACATGAAGGATAAGAAAAGCTGAGTGTGAAACAGAGGAAAACTGTGCTGAAATATCTCAGACATTGCTCTGGCATTCCTAGATTGTCACTAGGTTTCACCTCTCAGTGGACGTTAATTGTGGATTTGGAGGTTCTTTGTCAGGTAAAACATCTGAGCCATTTCAAGTGAAGGCAAAAAATATTTTTGCAAGCGACATTTCTTTGATTTGGGTCTGTACATCCCTTGTTTGAGTGGCCCTCTCCTTTGAACACCTGAACCAACCTGTGACTCTTCATATACTGTGAGACATCATCTCCCATCACACTCTACCCCTACAGTTCCCACCATCCCTGACCATTCACCACGCTGGGTGGGGCTGGTGGGAGTTTGGGGTCCAACAAACCCCAGAAGGCTACAAACCTCCCACCCCCATTTTAAGGGCAAGCTTGAGCTACAAAAGAGTTAGTACAACATCGTTTTAAATTTCACTCACTAGATAAATATGGGGTGGTGGTGGTGGTTAGGGGCCGGGGGCCCGTCAGTGTCAATCCTAGGTTAAGTGTTTTGCAGGAAAGCTCTCCTTTCTCATGATGTGCTGTGAAAGCCAAAATGCTTTCCTCACCACCAACAACTGCCTTTCATTCTGTGGTTAGCGTGGAGCTCCAAAGATTGTTCTGCCAGGGTCGTTGCCATCGCTGCTGGATTGGGGCGGTTTGGAAGCTCAGTGAACTTTGTGGCCACTTTGGTATAATTCTAAAGGATTGTTTTACAGGCGGATGAGTCATGTTATTGGTGGAGCAAAAGGGGGGGAGCAAGAAAAGAAACAACTGACCCCGGGGACTGTATGACGAGAGAAGCCTAAGCAGTGCACCACCCTCTAATAACACACAGACTCGGGCAAGGGTGAGGGCCAGCCAAGATAAATGGATTGCATCAACTCAGTGGATATTGTCTTATTATATCAAAGCTTTCCTTCCTCTTAATGAAAGCTGTAAAAGCATCTCCCTTTCATCACTTGAGCTCCCACAGTCCAGCTCATGCACCTTCGGCCTGAGAGGTGGTTGGGAGAGTGACAAAATGGGCAGGAGGGGAAATGGAAGAGATGGGTCTTCCCAGGAAGTCTAAACACCCATCCTTATGCTGAATTTGTCTCTTTTGTTTCCCACAGTGCTTCCACTTTCACATGTCGGAAAAAGAGAGAGCAGGACAAAAGGTCTGATGTTACAGGGAGCCCAGAAAAGGTCAAGCAACAGGTGAGGATTGGACAAATTCATGGAGGATAAGGCTATCAGTGCTGCCCCTGGGGACGAGGCTGGACCATAATGCAGCATGCTTCTCATTCAAACATTTTTACTGGATAGCAGTAGCTGATGGACTGCAGTCAACCACTGTTTCAAGCAGTGGCAAACTTTTTATCCTTACTACAACCTTATGAGGTAAATTAAGCTGAAAGCACACAACTGGTGCAACGTCACCCAGGAACCTCATGGCTGAGTGGGGTTCAAACCTGGGTCTCCCCAATTCTAGTCCAATACTCTAACAAATATGCCAGACTGGCTCTTATAGAGGTATGCCTCTATGTCCCCCACTCCCAAAAGCCAAGGTCTGGCAACACCAGGGTTTCCCAAACTTGGGTCTCCAGCTGTTTTTGGACAACAATTCCCATCATCCCTGATCTCTGGTCCTGCTAGCTAGGGGTGATGGGGACTGTGGTCCAAAAACAGCTGGAGGTCCAAGTTTGGGATACCCTGGCCTGCACTATCTTCATCTCAAAAACCACTGAAAGAAGCTGAGCTGTTCTGCAACTTAGTGAGGGCTAAAGGAGTAAATTCAACAAGCAGAAATCAGCTAACATAGAGTGAAGACATTCTCAGAAAATATTTTTTTCTGAGAAGTTATCTGAGAATTTTCTTGTTGAGGATCTTGCTGAACTGCTGAATAATTCCAGGTGCTCAGCCCCAGAGAATAATTGCTCACCACCTACAATTCCACTGTGTGCAAACAGGATAAGGTAAAGGGATCCCTGACCATTAGGTCCAGTCGTGACCGACTCTGGGGTTGCGGCGCTCATCTCGCTTTATTGGCCAAGGGAGCCAGCTTCCAGGTCATGTGGCCAGCATGACTAAGCCGCTTCTGGTGAACCAGAGCAGTGCACGGAAACACTGTTTACCTTCCTGCCGGAGCGGTACCTATTTATCTACTTGCACTTTGATGTGCTTTCGAACTGCTAGGTTGGCAGGAGCAGGGACTGAGCAACGGGAGCAAATCCCGTCACGGGGATTCGAACTGCCGACCTTCTGATCGGCAAGTCCTAGGCTCCGTGGTTTAACCCACAGCGCCACATGCGTCCCTGCAAACAGGATAGTCGATTTCAAATGCAACTGCAAATCTAATCCAATATGTTTTAATGTTGCTGAAGGAGCAATGAGCTTAGAACCTCTTCCTTCTAAGCCTTTCTCTTCAATCCCTGGATGCTCGAGGATTTTATTTGGTCCTCAATTCTAAGTGAACTGTCCACTTCCCAGACTAAATAGGTGGATCAAATGCAGTTATAATTCAGTTTCCCTGAATATTACAGGACAGGCTCTTGGCTCCAAAGAAACCCATACCAAAAATGTATACAAAAGTGCATATTTGTAGGAGGACACATATTTCAGGGTAAAAATGCATATTTTGTGGGGGGAATAAATTAACAACAGTGGAAGCTTTCATGCATTTGAAAACCAAATTGCAGATTAGTGTGGAAACAGGAGGGAATGGACTTATGTGAAACTGGCATGGGCCAGAGAATGGCTGATCCATCCATCCCAACATAGCTCATTGCTTTAAGAGTGCAAGAATCCAGTATCCTGTTCCCACAGTAGCCAATGAGATGCCTCTGGGAAACCCACAAACAAAACCTTAGTACATACTATTGCCCTCTCTCTCCAGCTGTGATTCCCAGGCACTATCATTCAGTGGCACATTGACTCTGACAGAGGAAGCCTACAGTAACTTTCCCTCATCCACCAAGAAGAACTAACAATATAGATTCAGAAGAGAATTTTCATTCTTGAACTGTTGGAGAATTTGCCCATTTTACTACTCAGAAACAACTGTCCTGCTTGCAGAGACTTGAAGTTTCTTCTGTTGTGCAAGCCTCTGCATGTTTTACTTGGAAGGAAGTACAGGCAACCTCCGATTTTTGTGGGGGTTGCATTCTTGGCACATGCATGCATTAGGGGAGCTTGCATAAGCCTGCCCTGCCCCATGATGCCACATTCTGCCCTCTCCCAGGTCCAAAGCGACCCACAGGTCAGCAGTCACACATCAATTAAATGTGCTCAAAATTGCCGTTGCCTGTACTAATGTGTTCAGCGAGGCTTACTCCAAGGAGTGTGTGCATAGGATAGCCTTGTTAACCATTTAGCACATGATGCAGAAGTGCCAACCAACCTGGTCACTACACCTCCACCTGCCACATCATGCTTTATTATGCCTTTACTGCTATTACTTACTCTCTACCACATAACCTGAATAGGTTATGAAGGTTAGTGGTTCGAATCCCTGTGATGGAGTGAGCTCCCATTGCTCTGTCCTAGCTTCTGCCAACCTAGCAGTTCGAAAGCATACCAGTGCAGGTAGATAAATGGGTACCACTGTGACGGGAAGGTAAACGGCATTTCCATGCGCTTTGGCACTCATCACCGTGTGCCAGAAGTGGTTTAGTCATGCTGGCCACATGACCTGGAAAGCTGTCTGTGGAGAAACGCCAGCTCCCTTGGCAGTGGCAGAGCTTCATGCTCCGGCACTGGGGGGTGGAGAGCAGGCAGGGGTGGGGCTGGCATGCGTCCCGGGGGCATGGCGCACCACCTGTAGGGGTGAGGCATGCATCCTGGGGGTGTAGTGTGCCACCCATAGGTGCGTGGTGCCCAGCGTGGGCGGGGAGCAGCCACAATGGCACCCCGCTGGGATTGTGCTGCCGGGGGCGGTGTGCTCCCCCCTCATGCCTCTTCCTCTGCCAGTGTCCCTTGGCCTGGAAGCGAGATGAGCGCCACAACCTTATAGTCACCTTTGATTGGATTTAAGTGTCCAGGGGCCCTTTAGCCTTTTTATTTATTTATTTCCTGAATGTTGCTTCCCCACTCTGCCCTTTGCTTCTTGTGCATTGATTTTAGTCCTGGTCAACCCGAACAAAACTGCCATTTCCAGTGCTCTCTTTTTTTGGGCATGGATAGGGTAAGTGGGGGAACCATGAAAGTTAATCCTGTTTTTAATCCTGTTTAAATGTGTCACACATGTTTGTTTGTTTGTTTGTTTGTTCAAAAAGAGAAGCAAGACACTTTTGAAATCTAAAGAATTGTCCATTTGAGTGGAGATGTTTGGGAGTGTCAGTTGCCGCAGAGAATATACCCACCCTATAAATGAACCTCAAGATGCCGTGGGTCCATTCTAGTAACAGCTCAGCACTGAGAAAGTTATCACTATTAGGTAGAGCTGACCTACGAAGTGATCCGCTATGGCATGCTGAATCCTTCAAATTTGAAAAAATGGCAGTTGCTAAAAAGTTGTAACATGACTTGGGAATTCAAAATAGATTTTGGTTAAATAAATATAATTTAGTTTTACTTTGTAAGTAAAATGTGTGTAAAATGACATGCAGCATAGGGAAAGGAACAGACAAGTCAGCAGGGCCAGGAGATGAAGGCAGACAAAGGAAAACTGGGCAGATTTTTACACATCTGAAACTCTGTTCAAGAATCTCTTGGGCTGAACATAATTAGCAGACTAAGCTAAAGACAAATTTGTGCTCCAAATTTTTAGGCACTGGTCCACTCATAAGGTTGCCTTCTGTCTGTGAGCTGGCCTGCCAAAAGGGCATCTTTCGCAAGATCTGCATTTGTTTCAGAGGATGAAAAACCCACACCTTGAATAACGCTAAATCTCAGCAAGCTGCAGGTGCTGAGATGTCATCACAGTTAAAATATTCCATAAGGAATGGTTTTGTTTTGAGAGTGTGCTTTGATATTCTACAGAAACCATGCAATATGGAAACAACAAATCACTTCGTTGCACAATTTCTACTCCATCCCTGCTATTCTGTATGCCCAGTTTATTCTGCTCTGCCAACAAGGAATCATCTTTTACCCTTTGCCCAGCCTCCTGCTTTCTTGCCACCTCACTTTGGGCCAGTTTGCATGGGGGGGGGGGATGCACCCTCCTGGAACTGCTCCATCCACTCCAGGAAACAGGTGGGAGTTTGCATGATAAAATTCTCTCCCATTTTAAAAAAGCAAACAATCCAGCAACCCCTACCCACCCACCCCCATCCATGGAAAGCCTACAATATCCTCTGGAAGGGTTTTAAAAATAGTTTTCCACTTGATGTGTTAGTTGTTTTAAGCTTGGGGTTTTGTCAGGCAGAGTACTCAATGCAGTTCCTTCCTGATGTTGTCGACTACAGCTCCAATCATCCATGACCACTGATCACGTTGGCTACAGCTGATGGGAGTTGTAGTCCAGAACATCGGAAGGGCACAGCATGGCCTTTCCCTGATACACAGGAACATTCCAATGTGCAAGCAGCCACTGACTTACTGAAAAGTGGCACAGTCGTTCCTGGCAGGTGGGGGGGGGGCTGGAGTTGTGGCATGTGCTTTTCCTAAACATGGAGAATGACTTGTGTTTTCATCTCCACTTTGGGTCCAAGTCAGTAGAGACATCACCTTCTCAACAAAGGGCCGTATAGTAAAAGCTATGGTTTTCCCAGTAGTGATGTATGGAAGTGAAAGCTGGACCATAAAGAAGGTTGATCGCCAAAGAATTGATGCTTTTGAATTATGGTGCTGGAGGAGACTCTTGAGAGTCCCATGGACTGCAAGAAGAACAAACCTATCCATTCTGAAGGAAATCAGCCCTGAGTGCTCACTGGAAGGACAGATCGTGAAGCTGAGGCTCCAATACTTTGGCCACCTCATGAGAAGAGAAGACTCCCTGGAAAAGACCCTGATGTTGGGAAAGATGGAGGGCACAAGGAAAAGGGGATGACAGGACGAGATGGTTGGACAGTGTCTTCAAAGCTACCAGCATGAGTTTGACCAAACTGCGGGAGGCAGTGGAAGACAGGAGCGCCTGGCGTGATCTGGTCCATGGGGTCACGAAGAGTTGGACACGACTAAACGACTAAACAACAACAACAGTCCTTGCCTCCTGCATTAACGCTCCTGAATTTGCTGTTGGAAACACTTATTCCTTGGGCTGGTGCATTTACCTATCTTCCTATTGATGGATGCTGGACAGTGTCCTGCACACCTCTGCAAGAGAGATGCTGCCTGCGCCAGGCCCCCAAGGCATCCATCGCACCACAGCTGTGGATTTGCAGTTTTTAGAATTTGGAACTGAAGAGAGAGAGAGAGAGAGAGAGAGAGAGAGAGAACAGTTACGTTAGATTGCTTCTTTGAGCGCCAATATATAGAGCAGATTGCCCATACTCTTTAATGGGAGAAAAGGCTGACAGACAGCAACAAAACCAAGGGCCTTCGGGAAATTGTGTTGCTTCTCCTCAGACAGGCTATTCCCACAGTTTCCACTCAGCAACACAGGCAACTTGTTTGGAGAAGCCAAACAACATTGTTTGCCTTCGTAGGATAAACAATTTACCCTGCCCCTTTGAAACGGCCGTATTCATGGTTTTAATTGCCAGTTTACAAAAATTTCCACAGCATGCAACAAAATGACTTGACGGAGCCCAGCCCAGCATTCTGCTTATTCTTAAAATGGAGTGTGTGCCCAGTGCTGACAGATAATCTTTTCAAAACAGCTCCGCGAGAGGCTGTTCATGCACTAGGGAAGGGGCAATGGAAGCATCTTTAATTCTCCTTCCACAATGTGTACAGGAAGATGCATGGCTCTCACTCACAATGTGCTCCATGGGATGTTCTGTGAGATCCGCGCTTCCCATCTTGTACATTCCTGATTTTTCTCACTTCTTTGTAATGCGCCCACCCTCACCTAAGTAAGGCCTAAGGTTGTTAACTCAGCAACTAAGAAATGCTGGGAAATATTTCCAGTGGGGAAACCAGTCACACTCCCCTAAATCCACCTCTGCCTGGAATAGCCACATGGGGGATTCCAGGTAACTTGGGAGCACACCGTTAATAGTCTAAAATCACAAAACTGTGCAGCCTATCTGATTTTTAGTCATTTCTATGTTTCTATCCCACAACATAGCTTTAGAAAGGTCCCCAGGGCAGTTACCTAACGATACCACCGAAGTGGGGGTGAGGGAGAGACAAAATGAGATAAAGCAAGAGAAGGTAATGTAAATGTATGTGTGGAGACATTGCCAAAATAATCATAAGAAAGAGAGTTAAATTTCAAGCAGTTCCAAAAATATGTCTGAAAGGGAGCGAACAGTCTCAACTCTGACTATGCATACTAAATATAAGCACATTTCTCATTATTGTCTCCTATTAATTAATTAATTACATTTTGTCACTTTCTTGCAACTGCGACTCAAAGTGATTTACAATATTTTAAGCAAAAAACACATACATACATTAAAACCAGCGTTTAAAAAACCCCTAAAATACATTTTTAAAAACTTCATTAAAACACCCCACCCCCACAAAAAAGCCATAGATACTTAAAAGCCAAGGCCTTACAAGAAGAAGAAGAAGAAGAAGAAGAAGAAGAAGAAGAAGAAGAAGAAGAAGAAGAAGATTTTTGCGTGGCGCCAAAAGCTATGGCATGATGGCGCCAGGTGAGTTTCCCCAGGTGGAGCCTTCCATAAGTGGGGAGGCACCACTGAAAAGGCCTGTTCTCATGTTGCCACTATCAAGACCTCTCATGGAGGACACACTGGCCAGAACCATCAGACCTCCTCTCCCCTCAACTGTCAACTAGGGGCAGCCATTCCAGCAGTGGGAGAGCTGAGAAGCAGAGCTCACTCTGTTAGCTGTGGCATGAGAGGTCAACTGTATCAGGCACCTCCTACCCCTGAACTGTGCCAGCTGGTCATTGCTTAGAAATTGGTGCCTGAGCTTGGATTTGGATTTTCTCCTTGTTACTTTTCCATTGTGTGTTGTGTTTTTTAGACCGTAAGTCTATGGGTGGGGACTGTTTTGATTGTACCTAAGTCACTTTGGAAGCATTTTGGGTGAAGAGTGAGATGCAAAAGTTCAGAATAAATAAATAAATAATAGTAGAATGACTATTACAATGTATTGGTAAGTTAATATGGAGAGAGGCTGTCCTTAAGGTATTGGGATCCTGGGCAACATAAGATGTTATGGGTCAAAACTAGTGCATGACATTTCATGCACTGGTTTCATGCACAGGGGAGCAGTCTGCAAAGGGCCATTTCTGTGTAGGGTACTTTCTATCTCATTACTTTTGTGGTAGTTTAAAACAGGGTGAGCAATATGTTTCTGTCTATTGCCCTTGAGCAAAGGAACGTCTTGGATTTTTGATTTATTTATTTTTTGCTATGGAGGGAAATAAAGCTAGGCTTCTTGATTTATCATAATCAGAAGGTGCTATTTTTTATACTGACTTTTGGCCTTAATTAGCGTCCCCAAGGCTCCTGGTTCTCAGTCTATTCCTAGCTAGTTATTACACGGCAATAAGTATGTTTGAGGAGCTATTGCAAAACTGCCACCAAACTGGTCTGCTCCAGCACGATATCCAGCTTTATTTAAACCAGAAACATCAAGTCAAAGCATTCCACTTTCAAGATTCTGTAGCCTGTACCGAAGCATCTTCCTTCTGTGTACGCAGGTTACGGGGATCGCTCGCTATGGGAAGTTGCTTATCACAGCCTTCTCCCTACTTCCTGCACAGTGCACACCTACTGCAATGTGGCGCATGGCGTAGATGTGTGTTAGATGGGTCTCTGACATGGAGGCATCTGCTCAGTTTCTCTTCACTCCCTGCCTGCCCGCCTGCCCGCCCCACTTCATCGGAGATGGCTGGAGTCTTTCTGCAAACTCCTCTTTGTCAGAATGGAGGCACCTCCGCCGTGCAATTTTTCATTTCCTTTTCGCACTTCAAAAGAGGCTTTTGACTCCTTGAGACACCTCATAAAAGAGATTTCCACTCTAAGGACATCCAGAAAGCAAGCCCACGCTCCACCATAATCCCCCCCCCCGCCCCATGCCTTGTTCGGTCCTTAAACTCTGAACTTATAAATATATAAATAGGCCCCATGTTATTGGACAAGGCCCAGAGGACGGCAAGTTTGGGGGTTGGGGGGGAGGGAAGGGAGGGTGACTGAGCAAACGAGGCCCACGGCACTTGTAAGATGTAATGCCTTGATTTGGTCCACTTGGCCGCACCAGGTAGAACAGGAAGAAGGGGCTCAGTATTCCCAGCAAGGGGGTTTGCTACACGCCTTGAACATTTCCTTTCAAAAAAACCTGACAGTGGTGCAGTCTTTGGTTACAAGCTGCCGTGCCCTGCGTGCCCGCCAAAAGAGGCACACTGGAATAAAAGCACAGCTGCAAAAATACAGGGCTGGGCCACTCATGCTAGCACAGAAGGCGTGGGGTGGGGAGGAGGGAGTTTCTTCCCTCAGCAATGAAAAGGCACCATGCCAACTTGCCTTACCCTCCTCCCCCCCCCTACACTCCTGCCTTTGGGCAAGCTATGCTTCCCCCTCCCCTCCTTCTCCTTCATCCAAGGTATTTTGTTTTTGAAGTCATTTTGCCTCCAAATTCTTCCCCTGACAGTATTAATCTTCCACCTGCCAGCCCATGAATAGACCTTTCTTTTTGTGTCTGGAATAGGTTGCCAAGGGAAAGGAATCGAGGAAGGGAGGAGAAGAAGCCTGTGTTACAGGTGGGGCAAGGAGGTGTTGGCTGCCCTCACTTGGAGCTATATAAAAATCCTCAGCTGAGCCCCCCCCCCCACTCCATTGCCACTAGGGACAGCTGTGGTCAGCACCCCAGTCCTACAAAACAACCCCCTTCAGAGGGTCTGAGGTGTTGCTTGCCAACCTGGAGGCAACTCAATAGAAACGTCTCTTTCTTTAAAAATGTACATAATACATTAGCCTGAAATTGTGCAGAGAGGGGAGGGAGGCACTAGCAAAACAGGAAGGAAAGAAATGTTCATGAAGTGGCAAGAGCATGTGAGTGCTGGCATGTTCTGTATGCACCAGCTTGGATATAGAATCTTAGGCCTCCAGTCTGAATGAATGGCTGGATCAAGCCGGGTTATCACATATGCAAACACCGGGTCGATGAGTCTCTCTCAAGCACTAGATCTTCTCAGCCTAGTGCTCTGCTTCCTCACAGAGATGTGAGGAAGGACAGGGGCCAATTTTGCTGCCTGAGACAAAGGACAAGATGCACCCAGCCCTTCCATTTACAAAAGCTGCCCAGGCTGGTGGTTGACTCTACTTCAGTTTATCTAAAGGCAGCAAGCTGGTTTGGGGTGGGGGCAGGCTGCAAGGCACACATGTTCCTATCCTTTAACAGAACTCAGAGGAGTAACAGCCTCATTGAAGGAGAGATTTAAGCAGAGGTTGGATGGCCATCTGTCATGGATGCTTTAGCTAAGTTTCCCGTCTTGCAAGGGGTTGGACTCGATGACCCTTGGAGTCCCTTCCAACTCTACAATTCTTTGATTCTTTGATTCTATAATGCCACCCTCAACTATCTGCTGCCTGAGGCAACCACTCTGTCTAATGGCAGTGCCGGCTTTGACAAGTTAATCCTAGAATGAATACTAGGAGGGGTGTTGCAAGGAGTTCCTGCATGAAGATTACCTAAGATAGGGCAGTCAAACTTTTGATACCAAGTGGGCTGCAAGAATACTTCAGATTGAACACGAGGACCACTCACTGTCTTGTCATGTCGGGGCAGGGAGTGAGCCCAAAATCTGGCACGTACGCTGCCATCTTGCTGCCTTCCCAAAGCTAGCTAAGTGAGGTGCTGGGCTTTGAGAAGAAGATGTGAGGCTCTGGCCTAGAGGCCTCCCAACTCCTTCCTAAAGCTGAGAAAGTGTTAACTAGATTTTGTGAAGGAGGAGGGAGGACTCTGGGACTCTGTCAGAGCCCTCATGCTTCCTTCACAAAGCCCAGTGCCTCATTTACCTGGCTTTGAGAAGGCAGTGAGAGGGCTGGGGGGCATCAAATGTTGCTGAGGGCCACCAGAAAGATGTTAAGGGCCATATGTGGCCCTTGGGCCATATGTTGGACCACCCTGACCTAGAAGAAGAGTTCTAAGGGTGCTGGGGATTGCAGCTCTGTGAAAGGCAGGGGGAATGGGCTTGATAAATGTACAGTGTGTCCACAGCCTCTGCCATATACAAGACACAGTAGGAGAGGGCTCTTGGCATTGTCTAGGAGGAAATTAAATGCCCTGGGTGGGTGGTAAAATGGGAAGAGGAGACCTGGGGAAAGTGAAAAGTATTATTAGGAACATAGAAAGCCTCCCAGCTTTCTTCCCAGGCAGAGAGTGCATCTTGGCAAGCACAGCACAGCATTCCAATGGATGCTTTATTGGCCTTTAATAATCATCAATGAAGATGGTTCTTTTTTGATGCTGCAGAAGGCAGGTGGAGAATATGTGCTGATGCAGGCAGCTGGCAACATTACAGGAACTGAGGAGCAGTTGATGAACAAGCTTGGGTCCGATAGTGAGGAACAGAAAGACAACTCTTAAGAAAGGAGCCAGGAGCTTGCAATACAGTTGGGATAGCTGTGTGCGCTTATTTTCACTGGGAGTACAGCACTGTACCTTACATTCATAAAAGGTGATGGATGACTTTGACGGAGATGATGACATTAATTAGCAGCAGCAGGGACTCACCATGGTGTGCACATAGTCATCTATAACATACAGAGGCAGCAAGGAGAACTTTCACCCCTTTTCTCCTCCACATATTTCTGATTTATTCAGGGTGTTGGAAACTTGCCAAGTGGTTATGTGTGCACCATGATGAGGTCATCCTCAGTAAGTGGTTCTCTGGAATTACCCAAGAAAGCCTTTGTCCCTGTGGGAGCTCTCTGAGCTTCTTCAGGGCTCCATGGAGCATTGAACTCGACTGGTAGCTTCCAAGTAAGACAGATGAGTCTTGATGGTGGCGGGGGTGGGGGAGACTCCAGGATTAGGTGCAGTCAGCCTACAGAGAAGAAAAGGTGCACCCATATCACAGGTACTATACCTCTTACAGATGTGCAGTTGCAGGGTGTGAAACAGCTCAGACTGCTCACGGTAGACTGCTTCTGTCCGTCTCCCTCCCTCCCTTGCTCCTTCCACCCTACTTCTGTCTCTCTCTGTCTGGCTACTGACATAATGAAGCCTAAGCCAGGGATGCTTAAAGAATTTGATATTTGTGAATTCTGATATGAACTGACATGATCTGCACCCCCCCCCAACTTATCCACTGGCTTTTGTGCTTCCTGAGTTTTCTGATGATGTTTACAGCACGCACATATACACACAGTATCAAAGTATTGAAGCACTATAGAAATATGATTTTTTTTTTAAAGTGAGACAAAATGTCTTTTAAAATGCACATTTATGAATATATATTTAAGTATCCTTTTAGGCCAATGCGGTGGTGGTTTTTAAAGTTCACTGATCTATGCCAAAATGGAGCAAAACAGACTTAGGGGTGAACACATGTAAAAAAAGGCCACAGACTGGAAATATACTGATTTGCTCACCCTTAATGTACCAGCCTCAACTGCATTGCTATCTTTCCCTTCTCTGAAAAGTACATACTGTTGGGTGTGGAGGACTCCCAGGACCTAAATGGGGTAATTGTCCCCCTGAAGGACCAGGTGCGCAGCTGTCCATGGAGGCGCAGGTCAACTCTGTGTCCAGGGCAGCTGTCTACCAGCTCCATCTGGTCCGCAGGCTGAGACCCTACCTGCCCACAGACTGTCTTACCAGAGTGGTGCATGCTATGGTTTTCTCCTGCTTGAACTACTGCAGTGCAGTCTATGTGGGGCTACTTTTGAAGGTGACTCCGAAACTACAACTAATTCAGAATGCAGCAGAAAGACTGGTGACTGGGAGTGGCCACTGGGACCCTATAACACCAGTCCTGAAAGACCTACATTGGCTCCCAATACTTTTCCGAGAACAATTCAAAGTGTTGGTGCTGACCTTTAAAGCCCTAAATGGCCTCAGCCCAGTATACCTGAAGGAGTGTCTCTACTCCCATCGTTCTGCCCAGACACTGAGGTCCAGCACCGAGGGCCTTCTGGCGGTTCCCTCATTGTGAGATGTGAGGTTACAGGGAACCAGGCAGAGGGCCTTCTCGGTGGTGGAGCCCGCTCTGTGGAACGCCCTCCCATCAGATGTCAAGGAAACAAATAACTATCTGACTTTTAGAAGACATCTGAAGGCAGCCCTGTTTAGGGACGTTTTTCATGTTTGATGTTTTATTCTGTTTTTAATCTGTTGGGAGTCGCCCAGCGTGGCTGGAGAAACACAGCCGGATGGGCGGGGTATAATTATATTACAGTGGTACCTCGGGTTAAGAACTTAATTCGTTCTGGAGGCCTGTTCTTAACCTGAAACTGTTCTTAACCTGAAGCACCACTTTAGCTAATGGCGCCTCCTGCTGCCGCTGTGCCGCCGGAGCACGATTTCTGTTCTCATTCTGAAGCAAAGTTATTAACCCGAGGTAATATTTCTGGGTTAGCGGTGTCTGTAACCTGAAGCGTATGTAACCTGAAGCGTATGTAACCCAAGGTACCACTGTATTATTATTATTATTATTATTATTATTATTATTATTATTATTATTATTACTACATGGAGGGAGAAGTTGAATGAGTGAAGGCTCAACTTAATTCTGTCAGATCCTACTTTTAACTTTGGGAAAGTAGAGAGTGTATACAAGCGCTTTCTCTGTCTCTCTGTAGGAGCTGATCCTGAGGGGGGAGAAAAGTGACTAGAGGGGGTTGCGCTCAAAGCACTCCCTCCAAAATCTGTATGTGCCTTTAAGGTTGTTGCTCCCTACTGCAGAGGTTAATTTCTAGGCGAGGGGAAAGGTTTACATCTGCCTTGAAGTTATTGTCATTTGGCAAGGAAGCCCTGCCTCATAATTCCAGATATGTGAGGGTGCACTTGGGTTAAACTAGAATCCATGGGACTTACTTCTAAGTAAATCTGCGTACGTGCAAGTTGCCAATCACCATGAAGGCCAAGTATTTTGGCTGAAAGAGTTGTCCAGTAAGCTGATACAGTTGTACACAAAGATTGACTCTCTTGCTCTTTTCCTCCCTCTTTTGCCTTGGGAAGCCAAATTGTTTCACAAGACCCAAAGCCCTTCCCAACCAGAAAATCTCCCTGTGGTTCTATTTGACATTCCTATCATTTTAACAACAGGGAGCCTGATTTCATTCTGCTCCTAGTAGAAAAAAGAAAGGGAAAGAAGGAAAAAAGGTTTTGTTAAACTTCACTTGCTAGAAAGAGCCAGTGCATTGCATCCCACAGATCAGTCCATCTTTGTATTTTCACCAGAGATAACCCCGATCGGTTGGCTTAAGGAATTTACTACAACAGAATGTGATGATGGTCTTAGATGCCTAAGAGAGAGAGAGAGGTTGTGACCCATTAGGGGATGATAGATCTATCAGTGACTGTTAGCTATGATAGCTAAATGGAATTGCCATGTTCAGCAGTACAGTATAGTGCTGCATGCCATATATGTAGCCTTGAAGACACTGCATGAAGAATATAGCCTTCCTGCACTAATCAGAGACTTTGAACCATAGGACCATAGAATTGTAAAGTTGGAAGGGACCATGATGGTCATCTAGTCCAAACCCCTGCAATGCAGGAATCTTTTGTCCAATGTGGGGCTTGAACCCACAACCCCGAGATTAAGAGTCTCATGCTCTACCAACTGAGCTATCCAAGCTTCCCAGAGTTATCTGGCTGGCTCCTCCTAGAAGCTGGATGGTAGGCTAGATGGATCCTCTCTCTAATCCAGCAGGGCTTCTATTATTCTTAAGTTTAAATTATTCAATTTTTAAGTTACCCTTCCCCATCAGGTGTGATCCTAGGTCAGTTTATAAATCTATATATTTACAACATTTTAATGATATTACAAAAACAATAATAACCTGCAGGAATAAAACCAAAAAAGTCTAATTAACCATGGACCAATGGTTCCAATGGCCTGATTACATGGTGTGTCTTGAGACCATGCCTATACAGAGACAAACAGGCAGACTTCAGGGTGGAGTCAATTCCACAAATGGGGTGCCACAACTGAGACGCCCCTCCATCCCCTGCTTCACCAATATGGGCCTCCCCAGCAGATCTTGATCCCCAGACCAGCAAATATGGAGAGGTATCTTCCTTCAAGTAACAGGGACCCAAGTCATTCAGAGTTTTATATGTTAATGTCAGGACCTTTAACTGGGCCCAGTAGAATGTACAAGTAGCTAAAAGAAGATCGGAATGATATGGTTCTCAGTTAGAAACGTTGTTTAGATATCTAGCAAATGCACAAGTGCAAAGCACCCAGCTACACTTTTCAAGCCCTGGGTACCAAGCAAAGGTCAGAAGGGAGGACAAAAGCGCTCACCGATTTGCATACAATTCACACATGCATTTTCCAATTTTACAGTTGCAGGTGCAACTTTAGAAAGAATTAACAGAATTAAAATATAAATACAATGCATCTCACCTTGGAGAGGAAAACTTTCACCAGCTGGCCTGTGTCACCCACCCAGTTGGCTGGCCAGGTACTGATGATGTGCAACTTCAAAGCCCTTCCTTTCCCTTCATATGCATTTCATGATCTTATACCAGACTGAAACCAGACAGCCTTTCAAAGCAGATTGTCCTCTGCAAAGTTAGATACATGGCCATCCTACTGCCAACAGCAAATAAACATATAAGTATTTGAAAAGCAATGGTTTGTCTAATACTCCCTCTCCCCCCCAATTGGCAAAGCTTTTGTTTTAGCAGAAAGAAAGAAAGAAAGAAAGAAAGAAAGAAAGAAAGAAAGAAAGAAAGAAAGACTTTCTGCACTATATAAACCTATATAAGCTCTAATAATTATATCATTTCCCCATACAAAAAGTCTGCTAGAGAAACAAGGGCACTTTATATTTACTTTAAAACAGTGGACACTGCTGAACAATAAAAAATACAGCCTTTGTTTCCAATCCCTGGCGAGATTGCATAATAACCCCACCCAGTTTCCAAAGTTCATAAAGTTTAATTTCAGTAAAGAACAAAGTGCCTGGGAACTCCTCTTCGCATTAGCTCTGTCTGTAGAGTAGTGAACTTTGTCCAGAGCACAGGGCAGTCTGTTGTTCAAAGATGTGTGTGTGTGTGTGTGTGTGTGTGTGTGTGTGTGTGTAACTGATTTGGCCTCTAGGGTAAAGAGGCAGCATCCTTTGGCTTCCTTGCTATTGTCAGTTCCTTCCCTCAAGTCACCTGGAGGTGTTCCTATGATTCAGTTAAAATTTGGCTGCACTGTACACCCGGTGGCATTAAAATAAAACCAAATTAATCTAAGAGAGGAGATATTTCAATGGGTTGTGTCCTTTACTAACCTGCCAAAATGAGGACATTGAGGTTTTAGGGAATGTATGGGTGAGAAAGGTGAATGCAGTAGCATGAAAGATGAGTTCCATGGTATGAATTGCATATGCAGTTGTTTGTATTCCAAAAATGATCTCTCTATCTAACCCAGGACTGAGAGGGGGCATGTTGGGCCAGGCTTGGTGCCAGCATGCTGCACCCCTTGACAGTGCACACTGAGGTCTAATACTGCATTGATGCTTGCCCCTTGTCCCCTGCATCAGGCAGCTTGGAGCACCATTTAAATTCCCCACTGTGTCACAGAGATACTTATGGCACTATAAGAAATTAAAATGGTGGGCTCAAGCCACACCCAGCAGTCATTTCTCCTCTGGTCACTGCTGTGGATACATGACCTGACTGTCTCCAAGCACTGGTTAATGGGACAGAACAGCAATATCTGGAGGGCTACATGTTCTCTACCCTTCATCTATGCAATGTTAGAAAGTCTATAACTGTAGCTACCTTGTGAAATAAAAGTGTCCTCACCTAGATTGAGATTGTCCTCTGCACTCTTGTCCAGAAAGGTGGGGTGAACTATAAGACAGCAGAATGCAGCAGACTAAGGTTTCTTCAGTTGATAGATTCACCACTGCGGTCGCATTTCTGGTGAGCCAATGGCAGAAACAAAGCTTCAGCTCTCATACAGACCCAGCATGCCACAAATTACCAGGAGGACAATGCTAGATTTAAGGCAACGTGGGCAGTGCACAGGGCACTGAGTCGAGGGGGCACGGAATTGAGAAGATCCATTTTGGGGCACCAAATTTGGGCCTTGCACAGAGCACCATATTACAAGTGATTATCATAGTCAGCCCCTGATGAGGAGTCCAGGAGGGCTTCAAAATGAGAGGTCCTTTTCTTGGGAGCAAGGAGGGGCAGCTTAGGAAAAGTAAACGCTTGCTCTAGTCTCCAATGAAGGTCTGAAGTGCAATTCTGAAAGACCTAGACCTAGAACCTTGCAGTTTCACTGTATGGAAGAGATCAGCGCAAAGTAATAAGGAACAGACTGAAAAGATCTGGAAGTCATTACCCATAATGATTATATTAGGAGGGGGAACTGGCGCAAAGTCCACAAAAAGCCCAGCTTTGGTCCTTTCTCTTTCTCTCCCCCTGCCTCCACCTCCCTGATGCTTTCAAGTAACAAAGAACAACTGGCACTCATTTTGACTTCTGTTCTGAGTCATCAAAAACGAGAGAGGAAGAAAGGCTGGCCTCCTGTCCAGCTGTGTCTTGTCCACTTGCTATGGAAACACACACCTGGGTTTGAAACAACAAGGGACTCCAGAAAAGCAGAAAGTGCTGCAGACTGAGATGGGAACACCTTACTGACTGGGACGACTGAGCCACTATATCCCCTATAAAAGTAAGGGAGGATGTCTGAATGCTGCACATAGTTATTCACTAAGAAAGCAAACCTTGCGGTAACTAAGAGCAGGGAGGGCCAATATGTCAGTTTTGGTTCCTCCCGGTTTCTCCTTTTTCCAATCCTAAATCCATTTCTCCACTTTTCCCTGTCTGTTTGAAATTTGTTTATTCTTTAAAAGTCCTCATGAAAATTCCTTAGAATTTCAGTTTGGATTTCTCCTAATATACACATGCTTCTGTGCAATTTTGCATAATATGCACAAAGATCTCTCCTAATATTGCACATTTCTGCAGGTTGTTTTCATCAACATATGCGTTTTATGCACACTTTACGCTAGTTCACCTATTGTATGGGGTGTTTGGGGAGGGGCAGTACCTCTGGTGGGGGACATGTCATGCTCCTTCTGGAGTAGTTTGTCCACCTTTGGGCCTCACCCTGCACTCAGCTTCTACCCTTGGCAACAGCAGCCACACCTCTGGAATAGCTTAAACTGGCCAACTAAGCCTCTGTGTGCTGTCTCTCTTTGTGTAGCAACCTTGTTGCCCAGGAATTCAAAGAAACCAAAAAGTGAAGTTTTGATATCAGTGGTTAAAATTTGTGCAGTTTTGAAATGTTCCATCTGCCACTTTGATTCAAAATGTCTTCCAGTTGTATACAAATAGACAAACACCTGCTCCTTGATCTCAGGAACCATCATGCAAAAGTTGCTTATGATATCTCAGCAGGTGCCTATATGCCTAGTGAACAGGCAAACAATGTTCCAATATATCTATTGTGTGCATGTAAGTATCTATATCTATCTATGCATATGTAAATTTTATGCAAATCAGTTTCCTCTGCTTTGGTAATGTGTTTCCTCTTTGTAGGTAGATGCAGAAGCGGCCACCCAACTAGACTGGGCATCAGCAATGTTTATAACCATGCCTTTCCGCTTTGAAAAAACTCAATATGGAGGCCAAATGGCCGAAATATTGGGAGATACTAGAACAAGATCGAGACACATTGAAATTGCAGAGTTTTGAGAAACTAAAAGATAAAGTGCGAGATTGGTTACACTATTATCAAATTAGAGAGGCCTTTAACTTGGATAAAAAAATAGGCTTCCAGGTGGAAAAATCGAAATTAGAAAGAGAATTGTTAGAACCTAAAACTAAGATACTTTCGAGAATGTACAACTTGCTGTTGAAATGGAATACTCAGGATGAAACAGTTAAATCAGCTATGATTAAATGGGCACAGGACATTGGTCATAACATTATGTTTGCTGACTGGGAAAAGTTGTGGACCACCGACATGAAGTTTACGGCATGTAATGCCTTAAGAGAAAATATTATGAAAATGATTTATAGGTGGTACATGACCCCAGTCAAGCTTGCAAAAATTTATCACCTGCCTGATAACAAGTGTTGGAAATGTAAGGAAACTGAGGGAACATTCTTTCACCTTTGGTGGACATGCCCAAAGGTTAAGGCTTTCTGGGAAATGATTTATAATGAACTAAAAAAGGTATTTAAATATACCTTTCCTAAGAAACCAGAGGCCTTCCTTCTGGGCATTGTCGGCCAAATGGTGCCAAAGAAAGACAGAACACTTTTTATGTATGTAACAACCGCAGCAAGAATACTTATCGCAAAGTATTGGAAGACACAAGATTTGCCCACTCTGGAAGAATGGCAGATGCAAGTGATAGACTATATGGAATTGGCAGAAATTACTGGCAGAATCCGAGACCTGGGAGAAGAGTCGTGGAAGAGGACTGGAAGAAGTTCAAAGAATATCTCCAAAAACATTGCAAAATGTTTGAATGTTAAAATGATGTTGGATATAAAGATAATATGGCATTAGTGACATAGTAAAAAGAAATATGTAAAAATGTTTTAAGAAAAAAGGGTAAGAGCAGAGTAAAATTATGTCGAAACTAAACAAAGGATATAAGGGATTAAGTTAAAAGAATATGTAAGAATGTATTTAAAAAGAAAGGGGAAATAGAAGACATAATAGGTTGGAATGTATAATATTGACTAAGATTTGAAAAAGGGTAAGGAGCTGCTAAATTTGATTGAGTAAAGGGGAACACAGGAAAGGGAGATGTGAGGAAGTCAGGAAAGAGGGTTATAAAGATAAGAACTAAAAAACTAATTTTTCTTTAATTTTTGTTCTTTTTTTACTTTTTCTGTTATATGTTTTTATACTGTGTTTTTTGTTGTTTTTTACTGTATTTTTCTGTTGTTTTGTTCGATTGTAATATCTGTTTTATTACATAAAACCAAAATAAATATTTTTTTAAAAAAATATATATAACCATGCCTTTCCTTCCCATCAGTTGCCTTCTGAATGCAGATATATATATGGTTTCCCATTCTCCTGAAGTAGGGCAGATGACAAGGAGCATTGTTATGCCAGTCTACTCACCCACCCAGTCACCCCAACTCTTTCCTAAGCATCCACAATGAACAGATTCCTTTTCTGCATCGTTAAAAAGGAAACATGAACAATGTATTTGGAAAAGCTGCCGTGTTCCTTCTTCCTATGTCACATAAAACACAGCTACAGAGAAACAAAAAGCACAGTAGTGCCTTGGGGAGTGGGGGTTTGGCTTTGATTATGCCAATATGGAGGAAAGTCTGAAACAGGTTACTCAGTTGATGGGAGCAAGGAACCAGTGAACTCAGCTCTGGGGCTAGTAAAACCTGTCTGAATTAGAGACAAGCAGAGCAAGATTAATGCTTTACTAGGTCCTTCCCTTCCTCCCTCCCCTACACACACACATTTGGCCAACTCGAGACACAAATGATTAATTTTTCTAGTTGCAGGGGGTAATCGAGTTAGCAGATGTAACTAAAGTATTACAAGTCATGCTCTCAGTTACAAGAACAGCCGCTTCCCCTTGCCAGGTACATGGAAAGATTTTTCTTTCTTTTTTGAATTGTATAGTTAACAAAAGTACTGAAAATGGAAATGGCTGCAGGGGAATATAGGGAGGTTTGGATGGTATTTTCATCAAATGGTGGTGGGGCTTTCCGTGGTTGAGAAAGGTTTAATTGAAAATCACAAACTTTAAGCATTTCATGGAGTAGTTGGGCGAGTGGCTGTTCCGCATGTAACACGGTGAAGATGAAAAATGGGAGTGCAAGTCACTCATGGTTCCTCCATGGTGGAAACCATAATAAGAGTAATTATATTTCAAGTGAAGAATGTTTCAGACAATCTTGGGCTTTTTTAAAAAAAAATAAAAAGTTGGACACTCTGTTTCACAAGGCCTGGATCGTGCTGAGTTGTGAATGACTCCCTCACTACAAAATGGGATCTCTAAGGACTGTCTACAAGGAAGGATATGCACCCTATTCAGGTATTTGGTACCTGTGGGCACCAAATGCATGAAGGGTGGTAGTGTCAAGTTTGGGAACCCGGTGTGGCACTCTAGATGTTGCAGGACTCCAAATCCCATCAGCCCCACTCAGCACAATCAATAGTCAGGGATGATGGGAGTTGGAGTGCCATCTGCACTAAACAATTCTGGCAAGTATAGTTTGTTAAGGGTTCTGAGAGTCGTTAGGAAACCCCTGTTCCCCTCACCAGGCCACAATTCCTAGAGTGGTTCAACAGTCAATCCCTCTTCCCAGGGAACTCGCAGCATGTATAACTTCTTATTAGTTCCCACATTTCATGATTGATAATATATCATGGAACAGTTCAGGTCCAACTTGATTAGTCTCCCTGCCACAGGTTTTCAGATCCTGGCACATGGGAGGCTGTAAGAATGGCAACTTGGCTGTATAAGAGGGGGTGAGGCTAATGAACTCATTCCCATTTTCCCCCTTGTGCATTGGTGGGTGTGTGGGTGGGTGTGTTGGGGGTGGGGGTGGGGGTAGATGAGTGAATAGGGCTATTGCATCATATGGCTGGCACTGATCAGGTCAAGTCTTCCCAGCTTTTCTTCCACAGCACCATCATAACCTCAACTGTTATTCTTTCACAGTTGCATCTTTGTCTTGAGCCATCTAAATCTCAGCTTCTTCATCAGCCAGAGTTGCCTTTGGGGGGCTTCTGTGTGCCTTTTCCTCCCCAAAAGCCAGCAGGAGATCCAAGTTTTTTGGATTGCACCAAGCAGAGATTTATGGATAGACAACAAAAGAAATCGTCTTGGCAGGTGCAAGTGTCTGGGAGGATTAAAGAGGCAACAAGATGCTCCAAATCTAGGCTTAGAAAGAGCAGCAGTGATGGGATTTGCAAAGAGGACTCAACTGAGAGGCTGCCTGGGGGCAACTGCTTTTGATTCACATTGCAGCACTTTCTCACCATGTACCAAATAGCCAGGACTCCAATATTGTGCGCTGACACTGACACAAAAAGCCACAACAAGCCTTGACTAGAGAGGCCATGTAATTTAGAAAGGTTTGTGGTTCAAGCCAAACCCAAGCTTTCACCTCACATGACCTGTGCTGCTAATCTAGATCAGGCACAGTGGGAACCTGAACAATTTCACCACATCATTGCCTGTGTGCATGTGTCTCTGCAGGTACACAACTTCCATTTGCCTTGTTGCTAGCGTCACAGCTGACATAGCAGTGCTGCCATCACCATGTGAACCCATTAATAGGATGCTTTCCCATAGCCACACATCTTATGGAGAATGCTGCAATGTTTAGTCACTTACTTTGCCAGAAAGAGAAATAGAGGACTTCTTGCAATGGTCAACATCATAAAAATAGCCTTGCTGGAACTATCTAGACTAGCCTCATGTATCCAATCATGGTCTGTTGGAGTTTCAAGTGCACTGAAAGTTGCTCCCAATACCAGTCACCACACAGAAGCAGCTTATTTACTGTTGCAGAAGATAAGGCTTGGTAAAACAGTTCTGGATGTAGATATATACAGATACAGATATAGACAGGAGGAGGGCAGGTGTGGAGGATTCCCTGATCCTGAATGGGGTAACTGTGCCCCTGAAGGACCAGGTGCGCAGCCTGGGAGTCATTTTGGACTCACAGCTGTCCATGGAGGCACAGGTCAAATCTGTGTCCAGGGCAGCTGTTTACCAGCTCCATCTGGTATGTAGGCTGAGACCCTATCTGCCTGCGGACTGTCTCGCCAGAGTGGTGCATGCTCTGGTTATCTCCCGCTTGGACTACAATGCGCTCTACGTGGGGCTACCTTTGAAGGTGACTCGGAAACTACAACTAATCCAGAATGCAGCAGCTAGACTGGTGACAGGGGGCGGCCACCGAGACCATATAACACCGGTCTTGAAAGACCTACATTGGCTCCCAGTACGTTTCCGAGCACAATTCAAAGTGTTGGTGCTGACCTTTAAAGCCCTAAACGACCTCGGTCCAGTATACCTGAAGGAGCGTCTCCACCCCCATCGTTCTGCCCGGACGCTGAGGTCCAGCGCCGAGGGCCTTCTGGCAGTTCCCTCATTGCGAGAAGCAAAGCTACAGGGAACCAGGCAGAGGGCCTTCTTGGTAGGCCCTCTGGAACTGCCCTGTGGAACGCGCCCGCCCTGTGGAACGCCCTTCCAGCAGATGTCAAAGCGATAAACAACTACCTGACTTTCAGAAGACATCTTAAGGCAGCCCTGTTCAGGGAAGTTTTTAACGTGTGATATTTTAGTGTATTTTTGGTTTCTATGGAAGCCGCCCAGAGTGGCTGGGGAGGCCCAGCCAGATGGGCGGGGTATAAATAAATTATTATTATTATTATTATTATTATTATTATTATTATTATTAGATACAGATACAGATACACATAAGTACAAAGCATTTCAGTTGCTCCAAATAAACTCCACTAATTCAAGATGTAGCACTGAACAGGTAACACAAACAGGCTGATAACTCACAGACTGTATTAATCACAGATATAGTTGGGGCACTGTGTTGTTATCATGGCAACTGGCTTGACTGACCCCTGCACCTGAGATTAGCTCATCCATTGGGCGATTTGCGCTCATGAAGGAAATTAACACTTTCCCATGTCCAGTTACTCCAACGTGGTCAACCGGATGCTTATGAAAAGCCCAGAAGCAGAACAGAGCAACAGCCCTGTTCTGCTTTTGATCTCCAGGGACTGGTAATGAGAAGCACAATTCCTCTGATCCTACAGGTAGAATACAGACATCATGACATGCAGCTATTGACAACCTTGTCCTCCATGAATTTGTCTAATCTCTGTTTAAAGCTGTCTAAGCTGGAGGAAATTTCAAGAAGCAGCAAGTACATGCAGGAGCTCTTGGATCCAGATGAGCAGTTTGGATTTTGACCCTAGCATTTCAACATGAAGATTTGTAAATAACAATCCAATTGGAAAGCAAAGGGCAGTAGAGTAGACCAAAAACATCTGACTCTAATCTCCCAAAATATTTGTGAGCCCAGAGCTTCCATCCTGAATTCTGCATGCCTTGGTCCCGCCAACTGAATATTACTCAATACAGTAAGCTCTAAATGAGCCAGAGGGTTCTCTGCCATTGCAGGCTACATTGCATCTCTGCAAAAGCATCCTGTACTGACATGGCATGATACTATAATTGTGTCACTTTGATGCAGAGACCTTCTGTTCACATACGGTATGACCTGCAATGTTGGAAAAGGCTTATGTACCTGCCAGATTCCAGCTGGTCCAGGTACCATTCAGTTTTGGAATGCCATGAGTGAAATCACAAATCCAGTTCAGAATTCCACTTTTATGTTTTCTGAAGCAGTTTCCCTAAAGTACACCGGGCAAAATAATGTGGAACACTGGGCTACACTAGTAGGCAACAACAACCTCCTGTTATTCCAGTTTGGAACAGGCTTTGGAGAAAGCTTTTTAATATTCAAGGAAGTAATTTTTTAAAATTCGCTTTCATCAAGAGCATTTACCTGCTGGCACTCCACTGCTTGCTGTTAGATGGGCACTAGGAGAAAGAGAGTCCCGCCCCTGCTACCGCCCCGGACGTGGAATGCCACAAAAAGATGCTAAGCCAGATTTCTTCAGCCTTGACAAATAGCACAGTGAATGGCCAAGGCACATCTCATGCCAGGATTTTGCTTAGGGAAGGATTTCCAGTTGGAAAACACGTTTTCTTGTTGGCCAGGGTGAGAAGGCACTGTGGAGGATTCCATCACTCAGCCCTGCCTTTACACCACACAAACGTGCCTAGTATTTTCATCAGCTGGCCAAGTTGCAAAGAGCTCTAACAGAGACCAGTGCTGTGACCAAATTAGTTGAGGATATCTCCTCTTGTGGCTGTACTTGGAACAGAAAAAAAAATATCATTGTGCTAGTAAGATGAGCAAAGTGGCTCCTTCCTGCTGGCCATTTAAAATGGGGGTATAAAAGAACTAACTGTGGAACATTTTAAGGCCAAGTTACAGGTAGGTAGCCGTGTTGGTCTGCCGTAGTTGAAACAAAATAATAATAATAATAATAATAATAATAATAATAATAATAATAATAATAATTCTTTCCAGTAGCACCTTAGAGACCAACTAAGTTTGTTATTGGTATGAGTTTTCGTGTGCATGCACACTTCTTCCAAGTTAGACATTATATGCTTTTGTTTTTAGTTTAATGCAAACATCAGATGTGATGAGCAGGGGTGAGGTTTCATGAGACTCCCGTCATATAGTTACGGGAGATTGACTTCCCTCAGCAGCCTTTGGGAACAAAGATTGGAGTGGGGCTTATGACTCAATGAGAATCAGTGGGAGGTTCAATAATGGATGGGGGATCAGGGAGTGGATTTCATCAAAGATCCCCATACCCCGCCCCATTTAACCAGGGCTTTGTGCCTTAAAATTGTCAGTTTACACATTTCAAGGTTATCAGTATACAAGGTAGGATTCAGAAGGAACCAACAATAATGTTTCTAAGGTATTTGCCTGATTTTTTGAGGGTTAAAAGTGTGAAGAGTGGCAGGCCCTATTCACAATTGTCCCCTGGCACACCGACTGTCCCCAAACACATTCATCACAAAGCTGTGAATGTTTTTGTTTTGTTTAAACAACAACAAAAAATTCCTTCCAGTAGCACCATGGAGACCAACTAAGTTTGCTATTGGTATGAGCTTTCATGTGCATGCACACTTCTTCAGATACACTGAAACAGAAGTCACCAGACCCCTATATATAGTGAGAGGGTAAGGAGGGGTATTACTCAGAAGGGTGATGGGAATGGGTGATAGGTGTGATGAACCTGTTGACGACTGTTAATGACTGCAGTTGGTTTTACAGGAAAAAGCAAGGGGTGAGATGGCTAAAAATAGCTTTATCAGGTATAATGAGATAAGAATCCAATGTCTCTATTAAAACCAGGTGTCTCCATGGTTTTAAGTTTGGTAATAAGTTGCAATTCAGCAACTTCTCTTTCCAGTCTATTTCTGAAATTCTTTTGTAATAAGACAACTACTTTGAGATCTTGTATAGAATGTCCTGGGAGACTGAAGTGTTCTCCTGCTGGTTTCTCTGTCTTGTGATTCCTGATGTCAGATTTATGTCCATTTATCCTTTGGCGTAGGGTTTGATTTGTTTGTTTGTAGGTTGATTTCTATAGCTGTTTGTCAGAACGACTAAGCTTAGTTTAAGCTATTATACCTCTGAATATATATAGCCCTGATTAAATAAGATTGTGTATAAATTTAAAGTACATTTAAAGCACATGACTCCCCCCGCCCCAAAAAAACCCACTGGGAACTGTAGGTTGCTAAGGGTGCTGGGAATTATAGCTCTGTGAGGTTCCCATAATTCTTGGGGGGAAGTCATGCATGCTATGTGTTCAGCCAAAGTCAAGGATGAACCTATGGTTTTTTCAATCATTGCCTATAGCTTTAGATATGATTATCAAGTGTGTACAGTAAAGAGATACACACATGTTACTCTTTCCCCACATTAGGGTTTTGTTAATGCCAAGCTATCAGCAACATTGGGGAGTTTCCAAGGAATGATTCTCTCTGGCTGCATAGGGAGCAGAAGGAGAGGAAAGCAACCAGACACACTGAGCTTAGCCTTGCACTTAGAAGGTCCATCTCTGGCTGATGATATGAGACTCCAATCCCCAGCCTGGCCGAAAAGGCATAAAGAAGGAGCAGTCCATGCCAGAAGAACTGACCATATAACCCCCCAAAGGCCCAAGGAGAATAGCAACTACATCTCTGAAGCTTCTGCTTTTTGGAGCCTATTACCCAAATACCTCCCCCATCTGCATGGAACAGCCTTTTTAAAAAGATGAGAATTGCAAGATTGATGGGGAGGAGGAGTTGGCCTGGCACTGAATGGCCTGCAGCTGTTTCAAGTGAAATTTGGGAAAAGATTTAAGGACTTGAAGCTTTGGCTAAAATGGAAAAGAAATGTTTAGCTGAACAAGTGCAGCTTTCTGTGGGATGGAGGTCAGAAGGGCCTGTATGGGCCAGAAGTATAGGATCTAAATCTGCTCTGGGAAACTTGGAAATCACATTTGTAACTAATCAGATGTTCCTCTGTTTCTCCTTAGCCCAAAGAACGGGATTAGGCACCTGTGGAAAGGAGGGAACTGTTACAATTCTGCTGTTACCATTGCTTGCTAAAGAGCAGAATTGACTTTGTGATGCTTGGCAAGGAGGAATGTTCCCAGGAGAAGTAGTACAAAAACACAGGCTGCAGAATGGGTAAGGTGCTTCTGAGGAAAGCATGGTGAGTCACAAAGTGTGGAAGCCCACCATAAAGAGATACTCGCAACACCTTGCAGGTGCAATGTTATGCTGACCAAACTGCATTAACGTTAGTGAGTCTAGCATCACAGTGTTGCTGAATAACCTAAAATGGAAATGGGGGTGCAGATCAGTGCCTTCGAAAACTATTCCTGTAAATTATTTGGAAGGGGTTTGCAAAATCTGGAAAACACTGTAGCTTTTTGTCTGACAGATAACAACATTGTTGCACTGAGCATCAGTCCAGGTCAGAAACTGATACTGGAAAAGCCCTCTGGTAGTATCGCTATCTTGTGATAAGAATTTTAATGTGTATTTCAAAAGCTTAGGCAAAGAAGACAAGATGCATTGGGGTCGAAGAGGTAACCCTGGCAAGATTTGCTTCAGGATTTGATATCCAATATGGGGTTGGGCAATTTGGTGGCTGGTGATGAGGCTACTCAAGTTGTGTTCCAGAGGGAATATGGAAATATGGAATGGCCCTCGGCGCACAACAGCCAACTGCCTCAGTGGCAGATCTGGCTCCTGAAGAGACTAGCAACGTCTTGTGGAATTGCAAGGTCCTGGGGAATTAGGAAGTCTTACAAGACCCAGAAAACCTGAAAGATCTTCATGGTAGAGGCCATGCCCAGCTGGAGTCCTTATAATGTTCTGGGGGGATGCAGGTGGACAGAAATAGTAAGAACTTAAGGAGAACACCCCAGAGCTGACATACTGCATGAAATCAGGGTTGGCACCATGGTTCCCCACCATCACCAATGACTTAAGACTTCTCTTGGTAGAGGATGAAAACTTTCTCATGGGCTCATCATAGCATGTGACAGAGACCTAATACATTGCTATATAACACCAGAGGGTCCTGCCATGCTTCTTTAGGTAAAGTGCCTATATGGAGGTAAAACATAGCCAAGGCTTAAGGATGTTTCTTAAGATCCATTTTCAGCCAAGTGATTTTGGATTCCCATCAGCCCCAGCCAGCATGGTCAATGGTCAACTATGATGTGAGTTATGACCCTTCAGATGTTGCTAGACAAGTCACCCTACCTCTAAAAACAAAGCAATTAACACTAAGCAATGGGTCTAGGAGTGAAAGAGAACTGCAGGTGCACTCTTCACATTCAGCAACATGAGGCCTGAAGATGTTGAATGTGTCATAATATTTGGTTTTTCCTCTTTCTGAGGAGTGAAAGAAAGAAGTGGGTGAAAAAGGGCTTCATATTATGTAACTTGCAAAAATGTGTTTCCACTTATAGGCTAATTGACATCTCCCACATCAGACCATGTTGTCAAGTGGATTACCCCTGATCTGCGCTTTGTCTCAGCTGTGGATTAAGGAGTGTAATGCTATCCCATTTAATATTTTAACCGTATGGGCTGCAATTTCACAGGCAATTATATGACAAGGGAAGAATCCAAGTAGCCAATCGCAGCCCAGAGAGCGGTTATTTTCTCACAGAAAGCTTCAGTAATGCGATAGGTAGTCAGTGCCATCACCCTGCGGCTCCTCAATAACTTCTTCCACACAGAAGCTCACCGTCTCACACAGCTGAATCCCTTATATCGCTTTGAGATATTAGCTGTTTTCTTATTTTAAGGCTCACCTTGCATTATGCAATCTTTAACTATTGCTTTTAGGGTAGCAACAATACCATCAGGTGTTCCACACCACCCAGGTAATGATGGAAAACCCAGGACGTATTGGAGCAGCTCAGGCTGTTGCCAACTCCCAGACCAATGTTGCCTCATCCAAAAACTATAGGATTGAAGGCATGGGACAAAGTTCCAGCTCGGGATCCTCCTCTGTGGCTGGGATCAGGTGGTGCAGTACATCCTTTGCCTTAAACACTGTTTCCCACAAACTGGTGGCCTGATGGAGTACAATTTCCATCAGACTAAGTTGGAATGGCCAGTAATCAGGGATGATGGGACTAGTGGTCCAAGAAATCTGGAGGGCTACAGGTTGGGGAAGGCTGCCTTAAAGGTGATGTCAGAAGGAGCCCTGTTGGCTGAGCTGAGCACAAAATGGAAGAATAAAATTATGCTGCTGATGGGGTGCACATCAGATACATTGAAGTATAAGACAAAAATCTGTTAATGTGGTTTTTTGTAAGACTAATTGTGGTTGAAAATGTGCACAATGCAGGGTGGAAACCTCATCTTTCATTACTATTGTTAACAAATCAATTAATGATTAATATAGATTCTCGAAGCATAGTAGGTGTTCTCAAAGATTAAACATTATTGCCAAAAACTACTAAGAATGATATGAGAAAGGGTTCATCTTGGGCAAACAGACAAGCCACTTTGCCCAAGTCAGACATGAGACTTTTCTTCCTCTGGAGGAGAATGAAAATCGCTGGACATTAAAAAATGGGCAAGTCACTTTGGTATGTTTCGCATCCCCCATAATTCTTCTTCCATTTCTCCATTAATCTGCCATTTTTAAAATTTCATAATTACCCCAAACATTAATATATATTCAAATGTTTATTTTCTTTCAAAATTCATAATTAAATCTAATTTCTCTCTCTCAAAATACGTTGCTCAAATGTGCACTTTCTCTCAAAATAACCTATCTGTATCTCCCCCCCGCCCCAAAAAACAGCCAATACCTATGTTGTACCATTTGGCAAAATATGTGGTCCAGTAGATAGCTAAGATCTGATCAGCACATCTGTCTGAGAGGGGCAGGTCACATCAATTTGAATGGGAATTGACAAAGAGCAGATCCCTCAACCTTCCCTTAGCATATGCTGTCCTGTTGAAATCAGTGGACTTTAAAGTGCTTGGTTTGGGATGAATGCAGTCTAGATTTTGAGACTGGCATGGTGTATGCAGGTTGGTTCTGTGGTACCAGGAATGAACCAAAACAGAGCATGGAGGGGAGACTATGAATATTTTATTCCATTGCAAAATGTGCCCACCACCCCTTTCTGAGGTTTTTCTTGGGGGGTGGGCATTTTTGGAATTTTGCTTTTCATTGGGGTAGCTGTACAGAGGTGTGCCAACACCCAATGCATTTAAGAAGCCCATGCCTCTCTAATATTCCAGCATCTGCACTCCACTGTGAACCTTATGGTAGCCCCAGTGGGTAGCAGATTCAGCATCTGTGTAGGAAAAATACCCTGTTGTCCAGTGGCATCATCACACAGGCATTAAGAGAGCTGCTGCTGCTTCTTTGGCGATTACTCATAGCCGAGTAAGATTGTCTTCCATAAACACTGTTTTAACAATAAGTCCATAAGTGACTGTGGAGGCCAGTTCTGGACCCCACACGTCCTTCCACAGTGGGACATTGGTTTCCGGGTGGGAGTTGATCATGGGGTGGATTTGCCAAGTGTGCCTTCATCTTAGCACGTTTTCCCCTGGCATCCTGAGCCCATGACACCTTTGGTAAAGGCTGTTCTCCAACTGGAGCGCTTGCAGGCCAGTGTTTCCCAGTTGTCATTGTTTATACTACATTTTTTAAGATTTGCCTTGAGACAGTCTTTAAACCTCTTTTGTTGACCACCAGCATTACGCTTTCCATTTTTAAGTTCAGAATAAAGTAGTTGCTTTGGAAGACGATCATCAGGCATCCATACAACATGACCAGTCCAACGAAGTTGATGTTGACGAATCATTGCTTCAACACTGGTGATCTTTGCTTCTTCCAGTACACTGATATTAGTTCGCCTGTCTTCTCAAGTGATGTGTAAACTTTTTTGGAGACACCGTTGATGGAATCTTTTGAGGAGATGGAGATGGCGTTTATAAGTGGTGAATGTTTCACAAACATATAGTAAGGTTGGTAGTACAATAGCTTTGTAAACAAGCATTTTGGTTTCCCTGGGAATGTCCCGGTCCTCAAACACTCTGCACTTCAATTGGGAGAAAGCTGCACTCGAAGAGCTTAGGCGATTAAGAGAGCAAACAAAGCTAGCTGAGAGTGAAGCCAATGCCTATTCAGCATTGCCTTTATTCTAAATTGCCTTTGTTCTCCATTAGTGATGACATCATCCAGCCCAATGTGCATTGTTCTCTGACAACCTCATGGTTTCTACGTAGAAGAGCTATTTTACAGACAGAAATTGGCACTGAAGCTACAGCTCATCTGAGCTACAAACAGTAGTGAAATACTATGATATATGTAAGCTTCTGTAAGGTCTTTGGGGAAACTTTTTGGCCCCACCAAATCTCCCTTCAATAGAGAATATTTGGCTCAGCCTTATAGGTCCCCCCCCCCATCCTGTCCCAAGGAAGACACTCAGCTATAACTCTGCAATAAATTCTGTATTCTGAACTCACCTGGGATCCACCACAGCAAATTCCAAAGCTGGATATTTAAAACTACATTTGAGAAGGTGGATTTTCCTCACTGCAAGTTCTTATATTTCATATAGTTTATAGTGTTCAGTATCACCCATGGATCTGATCCAGTCACCTGTCTAGTCGAGGATTTTAGGCCTGGAACCCTTAAAGTGAATTGATGTTCATACCCTACTTAAATTGGATTACACTTGTAGCAGTTTAGGCTTCTATTTTCTTTACAGATTTTTAAGAGGGGTGATGTTTCAAGTTTGGGAATATATTTCATACAGGATTATGTAGATATGTTGTCTTTTTTTGGTACTAATTTAGATTAATTTCTCCTGGTAATGCAGGCTTGTCTCACTAATTATAACAATTAATAATCCAGAAATGAATTCAGTTGATGATGTCTGTCCACTTTCCTCACACAGAAGAGATTTGGTATAATTAAAGTAGGACATAATGTCTCCATATTTAGTAGGAAATATATTGGCACACAGGGCCTGTGGCTTTATAGCTATATAAATAAAATTGGAACTGAAGATAAGAAGACTTTGATCTCCCAGCTGCCACCTGCAGGCTCATAAAACAGCTGTGACAAAGTAGCAGCAAATAAAGGCACATCAGCCCAAACTTTAACATTACTGGTGATGTGTAATGATCAAGGCCAATTAGGAAGCTTAGGAGTAGGGGAAATAAAAGCCCCACTTATTTCTTAGAAAAGCCTCATATCATATAAGGGTGCAACAATTGGGTGGCTCTGCGAGGGGAAGTGAGCAGGTGACCATTGTATGTCCACATGCTTGGAATGGAGGAGGAACTATTGTTTTGGTCCTGCTTTTTCAGTGTTTACCCTGAACTGATGCTCCCAAATAAGCTTGTGGGTTGGAACACAACTCCTAGCTAGGTTATGTGCTTCTCTAGATTTTGTGAAGGTGCACAGAGGAAAAAAAGTATTGTGTGTTAAAAATGTGTACAAAATGCTTAATATACAGGGAAGTGCTGCATGGTGATGAATCTTGCTCATCAGTTGGCTGTCTTTTATACCAGTAACAAGAATGCACCTAAAGCTATAGAGACATCAGGAGTTCATTTTCAGGTTATGTATGAGCATCTGCAAGAACTGCTGGCAGTTTTACTGGCACTGAATAAGATAATGGACAACCTGAAAGAACACTGGACTATACACAAAGGGTTATTAAAATCTGTCCATCATAATCCTTTTAAATTTGGTCTCCAGGAAGGTAAGGGGGAGCCATTTGAGAAGTTACCGTATTTAAAATTGTAAAGCCAATTACCAAATGAGATAACAACAACAACAACAATTTATTATTCATACCCCACCCATCTGGCTGGGTTTCTGTAGCCACTCTGGGCGGCTTCCACAAAAGATTAAAAATACATTGAAACATCAGTCATTAAAAACTTTCCTAAACAGGGCTGCCTTCAGATGTCTTCTAAACATCAGATAGTTGTTTATTTCTTTGACAGCTGATGGGAGGGTGTTCCACAGGGCGGGTGCCACTACTGAGAAGGCTAGTTCCCTGTAACTTCACTTCTTGCAGCGATGCAACTGCCAGAAGGCCCTTGGCGCTGGACCTCAGTGTCCAGGCAGAATGATGGGGGTGGAGACGCTTCTTCAGGTATACTGGGCTGAGGCCATTTAGGGCTTGAAAGGGATGATATTCCAGGCTTATATATAACAGCAATTTGATTGCCTCAATGGTGGAGTGTCAGTGTTGAACAGCACTTTTGCTGAGGAGTTTGTGCACATATTCACAATTTTTTGGCAAATGTGGAAGCTAAGGTGGACCCTTTGTTCATTGACATTATTGTTTGTAAAAGTTCTTATATTGTTTGTTTAGTGGCAAACTTAAATATTCTTTTCTGTGTTTATTTGCACAAGGTGGAACCCTCAGAAATAAGTATGTAGGAATTTGTAGGCTCTTTGTACTGCATTTTCAGATTTTTCAGACAGTAGACAATAAATTTAAAAATTGTTACTGGACTTTTGCAAAAAGCTGAAGATTTTCTAATCTTCCTCTAATAATTAAATTTCACAAACAACATAAAAATAAAAGTTTTTTTGGGGGGGAAATCCTTGTTAACCTCCTGTCCTTGTTTATCTCTGCGGAAGTCAAGCTATGCAACCTTGCTTGTAATATTTTGTTGCAGTAATGAATTTCTAATATGCAGTTCTGTTTCAGTGAGTGAGACTGCCTGATTTTCTCAGCAGTATTAATACACTGCTTACAATTGTGGCACACAACACTACAATAATTATTTCTACATAAACATTCATAAATAAAAATTAGCATATAGAAGTTTAATGAATAAATGTGTCCTTTTTGTGGAAGTTTTTCACAGGCCAGCACATCCCCCAAATTCAGCATCGTGCTGGCCCAGGAAGTGGGTAGAAGACTGTGTACCAATTGGCCAATCACAGGTCAGCTGGCCAGCTAACTCCGCCCCTGATGTAGCCTCCACCTCCTTGCCCATTCCCTCATAAAAAAAAAATCTGTCATGGAGGTTCATTTGCCTCCCCTGGACCGTTGGCTGGTCCACTTCCAACACTGGGTTTTAAACTCTCTCTCTCTGTGAAAACTAAAGAGAACAATGGTTTTGCCTTGTACTTTGCCTAGTCTTGGCTTCCCTTTAAATCTGATTTTATATTCTCTTCCCCAAAGGCAGTCCTGGGCTGGAAGCTGATGATTTCTTCATGGAAAATGGGCCATCGTGTGCAAAGCCACACTCTTAACAATCAGTGGTTTCAAGCTGTTTGTTTTTCAAATACTTTAATTGCATGGTCTGCCCATAAGTGATCAGTTCTGAAAATTATATCTCCGCGCTAAGTGCAACCATATGGATGGGAAAAATAAGACATTTCTTAAAAGAGCTAATTCTTCCCCCCATAAGAATAAAAGCAAACAAACAAATACCCATATGGGTGCTCACTCCATCATTTGCTTGGATTTTGGTAAATTTCATATAAACATTTCCCCTGTAATGGGATGAAAGTAAATCTAGATTTATATTGTTGCATAGGGGCTGCAGCTTTCACATTCTGGAAGGCAACTCAAATGTGTTGATTTCAGAGGGGCTGCTGAACTGATGTGGAGGCAACTTCTTCTAGCTACTCTGAGGAAACTTAAAACTCATTTTCAGAGGCAGTTTACTTTTGTTGCACATTTGGGTCTGGCACTTGGTTTTCATTAGCAGCTCCCCTGTCCCCGCTGGTCAAAAGGGACAGAAAAAGAGAGAGATTCCTCATGTTCTGTGTTCATCCTCAAATGGATTAAATTACCTGTTTGTATAATTTGGAGGCTAATGGAAGGATATGAGGTGCCATGCGGGACATAATTCATGTTGGAGAAAGACACACAGTGCCATATACTGGACTGAAGTGGAATAGAACCCAACAGATAAAGCTGATCTTAATCCTTGGGAAAAAATCCTTATGAGAGAGTGGTGCATGGTTCTGCTCTTCTATCTGAAAAAAGCAGATTGTGTGCCAGTGGCTTGGAAGACCTAAACTGAACATACAGAGTGATAAGTTCGAACTGCCAGGTTCTACTCTATTTGAGCAGGATTGGATTTTAATTTTTTTAAAAGTTATTTTTTGAGTTTGGATTCTGCTCAAACGTCAGGATTAGATCCAGATATTCCAGGAAGGCCAGCACAGTTCAGCAGAACACATTTGTTTAGTCTGGATGTAAGAATCACAGGGATTCATGAGTAGCCAAGAAGATTCCAGAATGACTGTTCTGGGCTCCATTCAAAATGGCCCTGGAATGACTGCTAGCCTCTTCACATATTTACAGAGACTTTTAGTCTTCTGTATGTCACCACACCATATCAGCATGGAGGCATCAATAGCCTCAAGAACCATGAAAGAAATGAACTGGATTTGGGCAATGTGCCCATTTGAGTGCTGTTTCGACAGGGGCAGAATGGTTAGATGCTGTTTCAGATCTGAACACCACTTGAAGCAGAATTTGCTGGCAATTTGATACCAACCCACAGAGGTTCTGGGAAATTTTCTATGCGTGTAAACAGCGGGTCTTTAGACTCAAGTGGCTCATGCCTTTCATTTATATTTTGGAATCAGGAAAAGAAAGGCATAGAATACCAGAAAACCACTATATAAAAATAATTCACCCTTCTGTAATTCAGAAGATGAAGTATTAGAAAATATTATATGCTTTCAGGAAAAAATATTAGGGGCTTGCATCGGCTCTCAGTAAATAATGAGGTTTATCAGGGTAAATTGACAGGCTTCCCCAGCTCCTGAGTCAAAACACAATACAAATAACAGTAAATAAATAAATAAATAAATAAATAGCTGTATATAAATAGTTACATATAAATAAAATATAAATAGCTCTCCTCCCCAAGTCAGATCAGAGACCCACAACCGATTGTTGCTCTGTAGTTTCTATACATTATAGCTCCAAGTTTTCATATAGGCATGTGTTTTCCAAGAAATGAGGCTGTCCAAAATATTGCATAATACAGCGGTACCTCGGGTTAAGTACTTAATTCATTCCGGAGGTCTGTTCTTAACCTGAAACTGTTCTTAACCTGAAGCACCACTTTAGCTAATGGGGTCTCCTGCTGCCACCACGCCGTCGGAGCACAATTTATATTCTCATCCTGAAGCAAAGTTCTTAACCTGAGATACTATTTCTGGGTTAGCGGAGTCTGTAACCTGAAGCATATATAACCTGAAGCGTATGTAACCCGAGGTACCACTATGTGCACTCACTCTCTCTCTCTCTCTCTCTCTCTCTCTCTCTCTCTCTCTCTCTCACACACACACACACACACACACACACAAATATATGTTAAAGCACAGCAGTGGAGCATTATTTTTCTTTAAAGGTAAAGCTTCATTTTGGTTTTTTAAAATCTGCTTTAATGACAACAGCAACAACAACAATCCCAAAGCCCTTAAGAATTGTCCAGACAACATTTGGACAGTGACACATTGCAAGTCCTATAGGAGGCCAGCAAGGCCTGTCTAAAGACACAAGCATCAGAAAGGCAAGGTCAGCCTGAGGGAGCAAAGTTTTTTTTTAAAAAATGTACAAGCAAGAATATATACTACTCAGCCACTTCTTAATTATTTTAAGGTTAGAAAGAGCAAGAAATGAACCCCAGATTCTTCTCCCTGCTTCCCCTGCACCACAAGGGATTATAAAGGAAAGTGAATCCCTTTTACGTCTCCCACAAAAAGTCCCTGGAACTATTTGTCTCAAGTTTGGCAAGCATAATCTGCTCTGTGCCTGTGAAGTTCATTCCTTTGGCCAAAAGGGGTGGGGGGGGGGGAAACTTGGGGCCTTTTTTGTTTCTTAATTTTAGTCAGCTTCATTTTGTACAGAGCAGCTTGGAACCCAAAACCTAGATCAAAGCAGAGAGAGCGCACAGCCACTGAGAAGCAAATCAGAATTTTAAAAAATGTAACGATACAAGGTTAATCTTTGTGCCTCTGCACACCCCTAAAATCTACTATATAGTTTAGAAAGTGGTTTGTTTGTCTGATTTCTACACATTCAGATGCCTCTTGAGATACCATCACCAAATTTGGCATGAGAGTTCCCAAAGTGGGAATGGTGCTCTTCATTGATGTTTGGGTGCAAGGCACTATTTTGAATCAAAATGGGGGACTGAAATATCACTTTGACATGACTTTGCCCATTATTTACCCATTTGCTTGAGGTATCAGCATCAAACTTGACACGAGGTTTCCTGAATTGGAGGTCATGGCTGTTGGATGCCATTTTGAATCAAGATGGTGGACTGTGACTTTGGTGTGACTGCACCCATTTTATAGCATAGATCTAGCTCGGCATTTTGAAGCCTTGTTGAGAAAGAAGAGTCTTCAACACATCTTAAAAGACAATAAAGAAACACCAGTCTGATATGTAACAGCCTGAGTCCGACATGGTGCAGAACAGACTTCCTGTTAAGATGTTATCTGCAGGAGGTGCTCTCCAGTGATTGGTTGGTCATATGCTCTTTTAGGTATCTTGATTTCAAGCTGTATAGAGATTCTAGCACCTTGAAATTAGTCCAGTCACTGATTAGCAGCTAAGGCAGTTCTTTCAGCAGCAGCATAATATGTTGGTGATTTTCAGCCCTGGTGAGCAGTTGAGCCCACCACATTGTGGACTAGCTGAAACTTCAATGGCAGTGGACATTGGAGATTACCAGTGCATGGGCGACAATGGTCAGCCTGAAATGGCAATGCCAGTCACATCTGGTAAAAGGCATTCATAACTGTTGAGGACACCTGGGTCTCTAATTATAGAGCTGGATCCAAGAGCACTCCCACACTACAAGCGTGTTCCTTCAAGGGTAGTATAATCCCATCCATAGCTGCTAAATGACCATTTATCTGGAGTCTTGAACTGCTTACCCTCTGTCTGCAGATGCTGCTAGCTCTCATTCAGTCCACCACCAAACCCAGGCTGATCTAGTCTGACCACGTCTGCTGTGGCATGCAGGCAGCTGTCAGGATGCTCTGGCAAACATGGTAGAGGGTGAAAATTGCCCTCCAAGCCTCCTGCCCCCACCCCACCCAGGCACAGCAGGGGATGGTGGCACCCACAATATTGGGGAGCTCAACCCCCTGCCTCAAAATATTGAGGGGGCTGAAGCCCCTTTTGCCCCCTATAGCTGGCACCCCTGGCAAGAATGCCTTGTCTCTTTAGTGGAACCAGTTAAAAAAACCACACACTTCATGTCACAATCATGGAACAAGAGGGGAATCAGGGGGAGGGAATGCATTTAAGTTCAACATTGAGATTTTCGGAAAATTCCATCCCTGCCAGCAGCACAGTGATGTTTCTTGGTATCAATATTTGAAATGAGGGAAGCTTAGCTAGCATTGTCTATAAAGACAGGTTCGTGGAAAGAATCTTGCAGAGTATTTCAAGTCATTCTCATCCAGAAGTATGTCTTTAACACTGACTTGCCATCTTGGGATCATGAGTAGAGAGTAGCAGCCATCATGTATACCTGACTTGGGAATTACAATCTTTGCCTCTACATCTGGATCTTATTACCTTCACCCAGACCTTACTGGCTTTTAAAATGGATTACTGCTGAGCTCTTTAATTGGATTTGCCCCACAAAAGACCATTCAGAATTTGCAGTGAGATGCACCCACATGGACTTCTAAAATGCACCTCTTCCACTAATGAGGTATCCAAGACCTGCATTCCTTTGGGGAGCCTTTCTCCTCCACATAAAACAGAGCATGGGGCCATCCTCACTGCACTGATAGGAATACTTCAGTGCCTAGACAAAAATATCAAAATGAGTTTGGAAATTTAAGACTTTCACTCTGCCATTGTAGAATGTTCTGACTAGGCTACCTCTTGGTGCTGTGTGTTTTCACGGTTTTGGAAGAGAGCAAGGGTTGCTAACCTGTGGCTATCCAGATGTTGTGACACTCCATTAGTCCTAGCTCACATAGTGGATGATCAGGGATGATGGAGTTGTATCCCCCCAAAACATCTGGAGCACAACAGGTTTCTCACCCCTAAAATCGGGGATAGGACATTATGAAGTTTGTTTCTTTGAGGAATAAATGGATTTCCCTTTTTCTATCTGTGGCTTCATGCTTTGTCACAACACAGGTAGGTTGCTCAATGAACAATAATGAACAATACAAATTACCAGGGCAGATTCTTTTACCTAATAAATTATTATTATTATTTTTAAAATAGTATTTATTCAAATTTTAAAAATTACAAAGATAAAGAATAAAAAGACAAAAAAAGAAAAGTAAAAAAAGACAGAAAAAACACAGGCAATTGACAAAAAGAAAAAGAAAAACAAGTCAAGCCTTTACATAACTTTCTTTCCTTTGCTTATTTCCTTGACCTCCTCACACCTCCCTTTTTTGTATTCTAGTTCATTTAGATGTTCTAGCAAATCCTTTCCAACTTTGTTTTTATCCTAATAATTTATCTTAATATACTGTAATTCATGTCTTTCACCAATTAAAAAGTCAATTTTAACCTAATCCTTTATATCATTTCTGCTAAAACCACATTACTTCATTCCAACAACCTTCTAACATTCCTTAATTTTACAATGTTTCTGTAGATAGACTTTAAATTTTTTCCAATCTTCTTCCACCGAATCTTCACCTTGGTCTCGGATTCTGCCAGTCATTTCCGCCAATTCCATATAGTCCATCACTTTCATCTGCCATTCTTCCCGGGTGGGTAAATCTTGTGTCTTCCAATACTTTGCGATGAGTATTCTTGCTGCTGTTGTTGCATACATAAAGAAAGTTCTATCCTTCTTTGGCACCAATTGGCCGACCATGCCCAGGAGAAAGGCCTCTGGTTTCTTCTGAAAGGTATATTTAAATACCTTTTTCATTTCATTATAGATCATCTCCCAGAAAGCCCAAGGATTAAAAATTATTATTTTTTAAATGGCCCAATGATCCAAGAATACAATGATACTGTCTTACAAGCTGTGCCATGTCAATAGAACCACCTGGTTGACAATTGTTCTGTTCTTCTCAAAGTCTTGCATGCACGTGCTTATGTTAGGACAGACTGACAGCAACAGACCAGTAGTCTTCAGCCTTTTCAGACCCAGGATCCAGCTTTAAAATATGCATTTTGGGGACCCATTTTTTTCTTCTTTTTACCATGTATTTGTACAATAGTGGTTCTGCTGTTGTGAAGAACCATAGACCAGGCTGCAACCACGTAGTGAGTCCTGACCCACCAGTTGAAGACTAATGCAATAGACAGCCACATCAGCTGTGGCCTCTACTGGGCAGAGATGACTTGACTTTTAGCATCCAGAATATTTAGACTTGTGTGCTGCAATGTGTGGTACATGGGATGATTGTTTGGAAACACCAGCCAGTTCTAAATGCCGCTGCTAGGCTGTTGACTGGGACTGGCCAGTGGGAGCATATCACGCATCTCTGGTGTGAACATATCTTGCCTAGAGTGTTGTTTTGTTTAGTCGTTTAGTCGTGTCTGACTCTTCGTGACCCCATGGACCAGAGCACACCAGGCACTCCTGTCTTCCACTGCCTCCCGCAGTTTGGTCAAACTCATGTTCATAGCTTCGAGAACACTATCCAACCATCTCGTCCTCTGTCATCCCCTTCTCCTTGTGCCCTCAATCTTTCCCAACATCAGGGTCTTTTCCAGGGAGTCTTCTCTTCTCATGAGGTGGCCTAGAGTATGCAGCCCCTATTGTGAAGTCTCAGAACAAAGAATATCTTGGAGTGCTTGGAGGCAGTCCTAGAAGTGTAAATCCCATGGAGAGGGTTGGGGTAGGAGATTCTGAATCATGACCCAGAGGAAGCAGACGTCAGGAGAACAGGCCGCGACAACATAGACCTTTCTTGAGTAAGAAGACTCTCTTCCCACCCCAGTGTCAGGTTGATTGGAACTGAATGCAGCACTTCCATTTGGGTCACTTCTTATTTCATTCAAGTTGGCTTTGCTTAATCCTTCTTGAGGTTTACCAGTTCTTCTTGAACCTCATTTTTCTTCTCTGATCCTGCTGCCTCTGCCATCCATCAGGAAAAGTTGTTTAGATCTCTAAATCTCTGCTCTGGAATAATTTTTTAAAGGTCTCTGCAAGGGGATAGGTGCCAAACACCATCCTGGACTCCCCCTTAAAAGAACTGTTCAAAGGAACAGCTTACACTTTCGATGGATGCCTTTTTCCAAGGGAAATAGAAAAAAATAAAGCAGCCACCAAGAATAACATCCGATTTAATGCTGCCAGCCTATTTTATGTTTTTTTAAAAACCAGTAAATTTTATCCAACATAGTTTCTGGGAAAGAAAAAAAAAAGCTTAAGAGAGAGATCCACATATTTATAATCATTTTCAAGAAGGCGCAGACTAGTGCTTGCTCCAAACCAACCGTGGTGAGGACTGGCTTCTTACCATCATAGAAATAGAACTCGGAGTGCAGCTGGACCTTTCTCATGAGAAGAACATGTCACTGATGCTGAAAATGTGTTCGTTCAAAGTCCTGTGACTTCACATGGAAAATATTGTGCTGCTTAATTAACGGCAATAAGGAGAGATGAGGCATTGCCTTGTAGAAAAAGCAATCCAAACACTCAAATCACTCACCAAAAGGAAAACAAATATGGCAATATAAAGGTCTGGGAGTTTAAAACTCTCTGTGTGTGTGTGTGTGTGTGTGTGTGTGTGTGTGTGTAGACAGAGAGAGAAGAAAATGAAGCATTTGGGATAGAGTGCCCATAGAGTCCAGCATCCTGTTCTCACAGCAGCCATCCAGATACCAACAGGAAGCAAGATATGAGCACAACAGCACTCTTCTCACCTGCAATTCCCAGTAGAATCACACTAAAGAATTGCACTTTGCAATAAAAGAGACTTTTCATTTTTAGGACTGTGCAAGGTACTCCAGATTTGGTTCAGGGCGCAATTCAGTGATCCCGATCAGGCCCTAAGCTGGACTGATCTGAGCCTACCCCAACCCTAATTCCAAGCCAAACTGGGGGCCTAACCCGGCCCTGATGGTGAATTAGGGTGTGAAACCCTAATTAATTATGTGGTGGGCAATGAGGGTGGAGTGGGAGAAACAGGCAATGAAGCAGAGCCCCTTCCCTGCCTTGTCTTTTTTTCCTCCCCTTTCCTCACCTCCCCACTGCCCCAACTTGCTCCAAAGAAATTCCAGAGCCACCTAATTAGTTTTGGGATTTGGGATTATGCCGAGCCCAGATACATAGCCAGATTTTTTTTAACTGCAAAAGGCTGGTGGAAGATACTTCTGTTTGATTTCAGGTAATTCCTTCTTCACCTTGCAGCCTCATATTACACACTGCTCTCAGGTGCCCCCAACCTCTGAAAGCAGTTTTTGGGGTGTAGAAGTCTACAGGAGGAGGAGGAGGAGGAGGAGGAGGAGGAGAAGAGGATCTGTTGCATGTGCTGCTTTCCACTTGCTCACCTATTGGATACAGCCCATAAAAGTTATTACAATGGATACAAGATACTGCAGATGTATGACTCATAAAAGAACACATTCCACTTCTGCAGGAAAGAACCCTCATCTCCTTCACCTGACATATATGGCTGAAAAAGATTGACTTGTAAGCAAAGGTTACAACAGATGGGATCCAGCATGGAACTAAAAGTAGCCAGATGGAAGGTGTTCTGGTCTCTGAAGCCCTGTCTCCAATATAAATTGGAAGAAGCCTCATACCACTTTAAACAAGCCATGGCTTCCCCCAAAGAATCCTGGAAACTAGTTTTTTAAGGGTGCTGAGAGTTTTTCCCCTTACCTTATTCACCGAATAAGGTGACCAACAGATGAGTCATTATTTCCATTAAAATATTTTGTGAGTCCTTGTGTATTCACAGTGGTGCAGCGCCTGGAACCAGCTACGTGGTCATGCAACATTGCAGGGTCATATTCCAAGAAATGTTACCAGACTAAAACCGAGTGTGCGAAGAGTCCTGGGCCCCTGAAAAGACCAATGAGGCTTTTCTAAATACTGCTGTTAATATTGCTCTCAGAATTTTAGGAAGGCCCTGTTCACATTCATCGTTGCTCATCAGCAATCCAGAATGTACGTGGAACCAGTGTCCAAAGGATCATGTGCTGGTACAACTATGAGCAGGGCTTTTAAGATCATTTTAAGGGAAGCACAAACCCCTCAGCCACATCATACAGTAAACAAGAGCAGCACATCCCCTCCTCCCCCTGGTCCCATGAAATCACTACAAAGTTTTCTGATACTCCCTGAAAGCTGCGTAAGTTTTCTCACCAAATTTGCAAGGGGTGAATGGACTTAGGAACATTTTTTGACCCATCTTTGGAGTACAGAGTCCAAGTGCTTTTAGGACAGTTCAAGGGTCTCCCATCCCTGTAAACTTGACACATTCTCTTTGCAAGCTCAACTCACTTTAATTGCTTCCTGTCGAACAGAGCAGAGGGATTAGTGATATACAGGCTTTGGTTTTAATAGCCTTTCTGAATTGCCCCAATGTCAGTTCCTTTTCCTGTGAGGAAGGGGGATTAAATACATACTTTCTCTCATGACTGCCTACCTCTTTTTCTATAAATAGTGCTATTTCAACATTTTGAATAGACAAGACAAAAAATAAGAGGAATTCAGTAACTAAAGCCTCCATTTTCCTCCCAGGGAGAGAACTGACAATAGGTGGAATTCAGATCAGTTACTTCAGGACAGCAGCAGGGTCTATCTGTCATTAGCCCCCAAATTCAGGTAAAAAAATGCAAATAGGAGACTTCCAATTAGCACAAGAAAATAACATTGTAGAATTAATTAGACATTATAGAAAAAGATATTGACCTTGTAGAAAGACATCACTGGATAATACAGAGATATTTATTTAGTGTTATGTGGAACGTTTCTTTCAATTTCACATCCAGGTAACTGAGAAAAGCAGTCTTTCAGCTACAATGGTGGGCTTCTATGTGGAAGCCACACTAGGTTTTAACTGTCATTCTGTTATTTCAGAGCAAAACATCCAGATCATCCGACTTGATTACTACGTAACTTTCCCCAAATGTTACTTTCACAGTGATTTCAGAATGACACATTCTACATCTGAATAGAGTCACTGGCTGATACTTTGTTTTAGGTGGGTTAGTACTGCAGGGACGCAGGTGGCACTGTGATCTAAGCCACTGAGCCTCTTGGGCTTGACAATCAGAAGGTTGGCAGTTCGAATCCCCGCAATGGGGTGAGCTCCCTTTGCTCTGTCCCAGCTCCTGCCAACCTAGCAGTTCGAAAGCATGCCAGTGCAAGTAGATAAAAAGGTACCACTGTGGCAGGAAAGTATATGGCGTTTCTGTGCACTCTGGTTTCTGTCACAGTGTTCCATTGTGCCAGAAGTGATTTAGTCATGCTGGCCACATGACCCAGAAAGCTGTCTGCAGACAAAAGCCAGCTCCCTAGGCCTGAAAGCGAGATGAGTGCCACAACCCCATAGTTGCCCTTGACTGGACTTAACCGTCCAGGGATCCTTTAACTTTACCTACTGCAGGGAGTTTGCCAACATTTGTATTAACAATAACCCATAACTTGGGTATTCTTTCAATACTAGTGTAATACCACCATGGCTTTTGGCATTACACTGGCACAAACTGTCAGTATGCACCAAACCATCTGAAGGACCTTTTGGTTGCTTCAAGAAGTCCTAGGGTCAGTGGTTCCCTTGCATTTGCTTTGATGTGGATCTAGAGTTTAAAGTCATTCTTAGGCCAAATGCAGTTGCTTTAAAAGTAAATAGCTTGATAGACTTCCACTCTACTTTTGACCGTGTCCAATTTGTTCTCTTGGGGCCAAATCCTTTTTCAGGACTCCAATCAGCTAACAGAGACATCTAGTGGCTGAGTGACACATTGCAGGATGGTCAAAAGCCACAACTCTCCTAAAGAGTATTTTCAGTTTCCTTCATAGGTCTGTCTATGGATAATGCATAAATGTTATGCATTTTAACATTTGCATTGTGATACTGTGTGTTTTGTTTTTAACTGTAGGTTGCAACTGTAAAAAAACAATCACTAATAACCAGGCAGAGGGCCTTCTCAGTAGCAGCGCCCGTCCTGTGGAACGCCCTCCCATGTCAAGGAAATAAACAATTATCTGACTTTTAGAAGACATCTAAAGGCAGCCCTGTTTAGGGAGGTTCTTAATGTTTGGTTCTATTTTTAATATTCTGTTTGGAGCTGCCCAGAGTGGCTGGGGAAACCCAGCCAGATGAGCGGAGTATGTATAAATAAATAAATAAATAAATAAATAAATAAATAAATAAATGAATGCAAACAAACAACCAATCATATAAGTTCCTCTAATATTTCTTTAGCTCATGACACTATCTTCAGTATTGGGCTGTGATTTGGGAATTTATTTCAGATGTAAAAGAGACAAATAAATCTTCAGCATGTGAAACTACCATTCAAACTTGTCTGAGAATAGGTAGCAAGTAACAAACCAAGACAACAGACCAAATTCCTGCATCCTATGCAGTGCTATCCTGAAACAGTAGAACCTGTCTCTGATTTTTAAGAAAGTTGTGACTGTCTTTAATTATTCTGGGGTTTTTTAAGTGATCTAGGGTCATTCTGCCAATACAGCACCATTTGCTTTCCATATCAGTCCCTATAAATAGCTGCAGCCAATTACACTGGGAGGAAAGGCACAGCTTTCAAATGATTGGTTTAATTTGCTTTTCCGGATGAGATGACTGCAGATCTAATTTTGCTTGGCATGCCATTGGAAATACTTGCCAGTTATCTTTCAGGGTGATGAGGAGGAGAAAATTAATCTGCAGTTGGAAGTTTTGGTTTCTCTGTGAGTGTGAGTGCTTAAATTTGCAACCCTGCTGTCCAGCAAAGTAAGAGATGTAAAACAACAACCACAACAATTCTTTTCTTGGGCCACGCCATCCTAGCTCTTCAGCAGGCCTGGTGTCAGTGGTTGGTATGACTGAACATCTGCTGGGGCCCACACACCAGTAGAGGGGCTCATCATCAGCCAGAGTCCCCCACACCCAACTGACCAACCACTGATGTCACCACTGCTTCCATTTCTGATGTCATTATTCTTGGGTGGGCTGCCTTGCTCCCCACATGTGCACCAGCTGCCAAACTGGAGACTTCAACCTGCTGCTCCATATTCTGGTTCAGCTGCTCCACCAATAAGAGGCAGTGACCATTTCCAACTAGGGGAATAAGAAAGTATTGGCAGCTTTCCCCTTTGGCTCAGCGCTACATGGCCGCACCCAACCCCTCCCCTTGTTTTGTACTAAGCAAGTTTGGAAATTAAGGAGCTGATGGTGGTGATATTCAGTGCCCTATAACTGCTTAGGAAATATTTTCTCTTTTGGAAGGATGCGTGAAATACCTTTAAAAAGAAAAAAAGAAAAAAGGCAGGGCTTTATTGTGGTTTTGCAACCAATTCAGCTTGCTGCAAATCCCTTAGACCAACAGCAAATTTAGCATTGCTACCATAGCTCGCCTAGGTTATTTAACAAGAAGCACTCTTAGGACACAATCTTGGAAAAGGAGCTTCAAATGTTCCAAGACACAGAATGTTTTCAGGTGTTTGGGGGGCAGGATTGCAATCTGGAGCTGTGCCAAGCACGTTTGCTCCTGCAAGAATGGTAGCACAAGATTGTGCAATGCAGGTCTGTGTTTCGTCATGCCTTTCAACTTTCTGTGGATACCTCTGTCTGCAGCCTCATGAAATAAACTAACAAATGTGAAAATGCACAATATGAAAAGAACTAAGACTATCCAGCTCCACCAGCATTTCCTCAATGGGTTTGCATTCCAAACCCATGATCCTCTTCCTTGCTCACTACCTAACAACACTCTAAATCTTCCCACTGTCTAAAGCTCAACTTGCAACTTGAAAAGTGGACACAAGAGAAACGTGAATGAATGAAAACCTTGCTGAGGCAGCAGCCAAGGTCATCCCAGTTCCTGAATCTCACACATTCTTTGCCTTAATTTATTTTTTTATCACACCACTTAATTGCAGTGGAGGTTGTTTATTGGCAGGATAGGCTGAACTTCAAAATGAGTGTATCGCAAAGGCAATTAAATGGGAAAGCGAAACATGCCAGATGAAGTGAGCACTGGAAAAAGTTCCTCGATGTAATTCCCACAGGGAAAGTGTGGGCTGCTCATTCAGTCTAATCTTTTCGCAGAATGTTTAATCACCAAATTCACAGCACAAGGAGTCTCAGCTCCTTCTCCCCCCACATCCTCCCCATCAGTCTGGTAGTTCCCAGGACTTAAAAGAGAAGTCACAAACACCAACAAGATATTAGAACCATTGAGAACAGAAATTCAAAATCCACATTAAGGCAATACCAAAATGTCCCCATTTAGGTCAGAATATGATTTATTGAATCCAAAACTCTGTTCCCATTCACCCCCAATTCTCTACAATGGGAATGAAACTCTCTTTCTTTCTTTCTTTCTTTCTTTCTTTCTTTCTTTCTTTCTTTCTCAGCAGTATTCTAGGGGCCAAGCATGGATTCCTCACTGTTGAAAGGTCCTATTCCCATCCCAGCATCTATCTTGACATTCTTCATCCTTTGTTCCCGAGGTGTTCCTGTACTACAGCTCCCATCATCCCTGACTAAGCTGGTTGGAGATGATGTGAGTTGTGGTCCAACAGCTTTAGAGGACCCAAAGCTGAAGAACAGTGATCTAGCTCATATTCTCAGAAAGCCCTTCGCACAGATGACCTTCAGCTTCATGGAAATCAGCCATATGCTTTTCCATAGACAAACCACAGCCATCACATTTGACCCATAATATTACTTGTAAGATCACAACACCCCCTTTTGAGGCTCTTTTTCTCTCCAACCCCCACAACTCCTCCATCAGACATGGTCTTCCCCATACTGTCAAGCTTCTCCATCTGAAGTCTCTGAACCTCCACACTCCATTTATGGCTTTTCATTGTAACAGAGATATGTTCGTTGTCTGTGTTCACCATATTACAATAAGCCTGGGCTACTGGCTTATCATATTTTATTTTGAATGAGCTGCATACTGGTTGATACTCCACAGTCATTCCTGCTTTGCTCCTTTCCTGGCATGAGTTGGAGAAATGAACCATGTCACAGCTTGACTTCCTTTTACATTCATTTCCAGGAGCATGAATTCCCACCCCACCCCCATAACAAGCCAGGATCTGTATGCCAAGGTTTAAGCCTCACAAGCCATTCTAGCTATTAGGGAGCAACAAACCATGATATAATGGGAAGTCAAGTGAAATTGTGGATTCCTGGTTTGCTGCTTCTGTTCACATCAGGGACAGACTGAAGGAGGAGTGTTCAGGAAGTGTGCACCAGTAATCAAGCTGCTCATGCATAAGAAGCCACAAGAAACCAGCAATCCTGGCTTTTTGTGACATATGAATGTGCCTGTTTATATACCAGGCACGTCCAACAGGTAGATTGTGATCTACCAGTAGATCACTGGACATCTGCAGTAGATCATTGGTAGATCACCGGCTCCCACCAAAGAAGTTCAACAACTTTGACCTGAACCCCCCCAAAAGGGGGTAGATCACTGTCAGTTTTTAACTCTGTGAGTAGATTACAGCCTCTTAGGAGTTGGCCACCCCTTATATAAACCATGTTTATTAGTTTTTCACAGACAGTTTTTGCACCGATCATCATTCTCTGCCTTTTACTCCTCAGCTGTTAAGTGAGCTGGACAAAACCAGAACATCATGGAAATGGATATTTTAGCAATGTTACCAAGGGGCGTTGGGGCCAATGAATGAAAGTTACAGCAGAGTTATATTGCTATTTGGTAACTCACTAAAGGGACAGATAAATAGAAAGTATACCACTGTGTACTGCTGGAGGCTACTTGAGGCTGGGGACCATATTTTTTATATTGTAGTTCTTAAACTGTGGTCTGCATTTTCAGAATGTCCCCTAAACCACAATGAAAATAACAGAAAAATGCTTAAGAGCCAGAGGTTTCTTTGAAGTTTCCATTATATACTGAAGCAGTGATCTACTTTACCCTGGGCAGGGTGTGTGGAGGGGAACCAACAGCAGCTTGACCATTTAATAGTATATGTTGCCACAGTAGAAAACTGAGATTCAAAGACACTCACACACCATCCCCACCTGTTTGGACAGTTCTGACCTGTGCGCACTTAATTAAATGATATATAATTAATTAAATGATATATAAATGGTTTTTGTTGGATTGTGTGCATAATGGGTAGTGAAGTTATATTTTAATTTGGAAGCCACTGAAGCATCCCCTTGATGTGGTAGCTTTAAGATAGGAAAATATGGCCACTTGCAAAAAAACAACAACCAAAAACGATCAAAGCAGAATAGTGGTGCTCAGGACAGAAGGGTTAAGTGCAACAAACAGCTGATTCTGATGGATGGTGCTCAGTTGTAAAGCTTTCTTGAATGTGCCTTAACTCACTTGAACTAGCCATGATGGCTATGCTCTGCCTCCACAGTCAGAGGCCCTAATGCTTCTAAATACCAGTTGCCAGAATCCACAGGAGGAAAGAGTTCTCTTTTGCTTAGGTCCTGCTTACAGGTTTCCCACAGGCATCTGATTGGCCACCATGAGAAGAGGATGCTGGACTAGAGGGGCCCTTGGCCTGATCCAGCAGACTCTCCTTATGCACCAGTATCTGGAGGCAGAGGTTGAGTGGATGAGAGCAAACAAATTAAAGCTGAATCCAGGAAGTCAAAGGTGATACCGGCAGTGAAGCTTCAAGCCTCAGACAGAATGCGACACTTTTCCTATCTGAAGAGGCACATAGCCCAGGACTGTTCCTGGGCCCAGTTTTGCTTTTAGAGAAGCAGCAAGTAGTGACAGCGGCCTAAGGAGGTGGGAGAAATGTGTTTGCATTATAATGCAAATTTACCAAATTTGCACTTCCAGTGCACACACTGAAACACAGCTCTCCTGTGAACTTCCCTGTTCTCCATATGCTTTGCTGTAGTTCTCCCACTAAATAATGTGTGGAGGCATCAACAGACCAATGTTTACTGGGTGAGAGAAGCATAACATGTCATCCAAGAAAAACATGGGAAGAACTGCGGGGCGGGGGGGGGGGAGGCAGCCCTATCCTGCATTAGAAGATGCAGGCAAAAACACCTACTATTTAGGTATGCTGGAGTCAAGAGAGGTAATTTATTAAGTGAAACCCATCCATGTATTTCACTTGGGGCAGACACTGTCCATGAAGCCAGCTGCTTGCTAGATGGGTTGTGGTTGCTTATAATTTCACATGAGACGGGTGTGTGGGAGGCTGCATTCTCTACGTGCCATTCCCTTCTACCTCCGAGGAGGCAGAAATTCAGAGCAGAAATCAGGAAACATCCTTTTCCTGTGGAATACTTGGTCAGATTAGCCTAGATTCAACATAACTCTGTGTCTCAGTCAGTTGACGACAACCGTGTTGGGCTGCTGCCCATGTGATGGATCCAATGACTTGGGAGTTTTGCCTACTGGTATATTTCTGGATGTATTCATGCATTGCCTTTTGCAAGCAAGAACTTCATTCTGGAAGGAGCAGGAGAAGCAAATTCCTCCCTCCTCTAAAGTCATATTGCCCTTCTTCACTCCCATTTCAAATGAGAGCTGGAAGAAAGGTTGCTTAGAGTCTCAAGCCTGCCTAAGATCTAAGAGAAGTGTTAGCAAAAAAGGCTGGATATGTCTAAGTGCTGGTTTGTGTAATGTGGATCTCCTTATTACAGCTCCAGTAAGGAATCTTTCACTTGTGAGTTATTATTGTCCTCTGTCATTCATTTCAGCGATTCGATTGCAAAAGCCTTTGAAGGACCTTCATTTTATCGAGAGGCTATACCATGTATCCAGTATGCCAGTATTCAGTATTGCTTTTAAAACTAAGGATTCTGGAAGCATTGCTTGATATACATGATACATAGCTGGTGGGCTATTGCATTCTCATTCCAGTAGGAGTGAGTGGAGAGATGTTTTCTTTTGCCCAGACATTTTCTGCTGCCTCTGTTCTGTATCACAGGGCAAGTCCAGGAGAAAGTCCAGCTGAGGAAGTCACAAGTTGAATTGCTGTGGCCCCCATAGACTGCAACCCTGAGAAATAGCAGGCATTGAGATGTGATGTATCAAAAGCTGAGGGTAACACAAAAGAGAAGAGATTTACACCATGCACAGGGCAGGGACCCTTTCATCTTACCAGTTCCAGCTTGCAGATTCCTCCAAGTCCTCATTTATTGTATTCCAGAACACTGCAGCTCTGTTGCATTCACTGGCAGCTCATTTCTAATATAATATTGAAAAATGGGATAGGTATGGGGGAATAATAAAACCTGGCATCATTGTGTATCTGGAGTTTGGAATATACAGGGATCATGCAAGTAGCTGGATTAGCCTTTCTTGCATCTATGTTCTTACACAAAGAAGCCAGATGTCTACCTGGTGAAGGCAGTGGTGGTGGGGGAAGGGGGAGGATTTAATAAATGCAATGAGAACCTTATGCCAAGACCTAAGTCTGCAGCAATACTAGAACATGGATCCTGAGGGATAGCTCATGAGAGTTAAGACTGTGTTGTATCACCAGCTTCTGGCCAAATGAAGGGAACAGCAATAGATTACCACACCTTTTTTTAAAAAAGCAAAAGCACTCCAGGAGGGAGGAATTCAGAGAATGGAACTGTGGGGGAAGGACACTTATCACTTCCTTTACAGCTTTCCCATATTCCCTGCTTCCCTGGTTTGTAAGGGGAAACATGCATGTGAAACCCAAAGGGTTTGTAAACAAGAGTGTGTAAAAATAAGAGGCAGGGAGAGTTAAGCACCCTTCTCTTATCCACCACAACTTCTCTGATCTAATTAACACCCACCTTAAAACGAGTGTCTGCAAGAAGCAAAACCAAAGCACCAGGGCACCGTGAAACACTTTACTGCATTACTGTAGTTTACCGCTAAGAAGGCACAGAACAAGCAATCCATGATGCTGCCATGCAGATTTGCCCTGACAAGATTATTGTAGGTTTTCATAGGCTGCAGGGTGTAGACCATACATCCTGCGAGGGTGAAAGGTAAGTGCTTTGGCTGAGGCATCCATAGAAATCAGACCAATGTTTGCAAGATGAGCACTAAAGATAACAGGAAGACAAACCACCTTCTAGTTACTTGAACCAACTTACTAGCATGCCCACTTATACATCACCAAAAAAGAGGGCAAAGGCAGACACAGATTTGCATTACATGTGTTTATGATAATTTACATCTGACTAATTTGTTGAAATACAGCACATTTCACCATCATGGGGGAAACTGTGTGCCTGATCAGTTTTCCTGTCACAGTGCTACTAACTGTTGATAGGCAACTTCAAGCCCCCCATCCTGATCTTCCTCCTGAGGGTTCTTGACCATTAAACTGGACTTGGGCCAGACAGCACTTCAAAAAAGAAAAAGAAGAAAAGAAAAGAAAAGGGGGAAAAGAGGACACATTCAAAGAGAGGATTGTCCTCTGACAGCCCTTAAATAGGGAACAGTCCTCTGAAGTATGACATGTGGCCACCCTAACCACAACACATTTGGTGTCTCTGTGTGTGCATGGAGGGAGTAGAGTTCCCATGGAGGCTGGGGAGACAACCAGCATTAGTATCTCTACCAGTCATTGGTTCTGGCTCCAGTTACTGTTGGTCTTCTAGCCTTCTGCCCTACCCATCCCAGTGGGCACCAGCTGCCATTGGCAGTGGAAGTTAGTCCATGAGGGTAGTTCCCCATCAAGCTCAGTCTGCCCTCAACCAGTCCCTACCTGCCTACCTCCTCACTTACAAGCAGTCTAGCGGGTGAGGCTGACTCAGTCATCTATTCTTTCTGATCCTCCTTAGTCTCAATGTTGTCTTTGTGGGACTCAGGAGGGAAGATAATGGTGATGAAACAAAAATGGGCAGGCTCTGCCTCTAACTGGCTCTCATTCTGCCAACATTTGCTTTGGCTCCTGCTGACCTCTCTGCCTGTCCTGATGGGGACCAGCCTCCACTGACTGCTGGTCATTGCCCACATGATTAAAACCAAATCCAGAGTCTTATGACTATGCCAGACCTTTGCCAAGGTGTATTCTCCATTCCTAGGCCCCAGAATACTGTGATGAAAACACGGAGGGCCTGATGGAGAGCAGCAAATGTTGACTCTTCCTCACCTACCCTTGTGCTCAGGCAGAGGTCAGCTGGTTAAAGGGAGGTCCCTTCCTCTCCTCCTTGTCTGTCTCCTACACAGCTGGTTTCTTGTTGAGGGTCCTTCCCTTCACACAGTGTCCCCTATGCGACCCCTTGGCAGGTTGGGGGAGTGAAGAGAAAAGGTATGTTAAGGGCTTCTCTGTTTCCAGCAGACCACCCAAAAGCACAACCAAGGAGGCTGGATAGGAGAATGATTTCTTACTTTCTTTTCCTCTTGTCCTGCCAAAAATCTCAGAAAGCACCAAACCTCTTTCTCTCCACCCCCCGCCACATCAGAAAGCTCTCCCGCCTCCCCCCACCCCCTTTTTTTTGGCCTTATCCTGGCATGATATAGCAAAGGGCAGCATTTCTCAAAGGGGACCCACAATCACTTTTATCTGATGGCAGATTTAAAATTAAGAAAACAGGGAGGGGGAATGACACCAACAAAAGTTCTCATGATCTCATCATTTGATATGCAAATTCTGGGGAGGGGGCTGTGTGGTAGCCCCTCTTACCGCCAAGGAGCGGAAGTCATTTGTCAGCTTCATTGCCATTTCGTTTAGCAAAAAAGAGAGAGAGAGAGAGAGAGACAGAGAGGGTGCCTATAAAATGTGGCGACACTCCCCGCCTGAGATAAAACAATATTCTGAAAGAGACATTTCATTCAAATGCAGTCTTAATAGGTGCGGTCTAGCTGCAGCCAGATGCAGAAGAGAATTTGATTGGCTGGGGCTAGGCGCAGGGGTTTGGATGGAATGACCTCAGCCTTCTGATTTTAAAATAATGTTGCTTTGGAATTTAAGGGAATCAAGGAAGTAGGGATAAAAAGAATGACTGTTTATTGTGTGCCAGGAAAGACTCCCAACCCATCCATCTGTTCCACTTTGCTGTGTCACACAATGAATGTCCAAAATTTTTGGTGAATGTTGAATTGATGCCCACATGGGAATACTGACAAACCCAGATGTATATCAAAAATGTTTAGATATATATATGCTGGCCAGTTTTTCTGATATACACCAATGAATGCTGACGATGGCATTTAGGCGATATCTTTGAGTCTGTGGACATTCATAACATTTGTCCACCAGGGATTGTCAACATTCCTTTATGAGTATCAACTGTTACCAAATCTCAGACATTCAGTGAAATATAATATTGTGTGTGTGTGTGTGTGTGTGTGTGTGTGTGTGTGTAACATCATCAAGATAAATGCCATCATTCTTACATACTAATGGAATGTGGATAAGACCATCAGTGGCTATACAACAGCTCTGTCCTTGCCTCTGAACACCAGTTGCTGGGAGTGGGGACAGTGCTTTTGCACTCAGGTCCTGCTTGGGGGTTCCCCATAGGCCTCTGCTTGGCCAATGAGAACAGAACACTGGACGAGAAGGGTCAATGGCTCCAGGACCTGCTGAGCACCTCACTGCATAGATTCTCAACATAGCCAGAGACTGCAACCCACAGAGTAGAAGCCTTTTGTGATGGACTCCTAAGTGTCTGGCTGGCATGCTAGGAAGTTGTTGAAACCTCTAGCACACAAGCTGGCTTTGGCTGCCTAAATATCACATCTTTGAAAAAGGAAATGCATCACCAAGAGATATGACAAAGGAAGACAGAGAGCTGCATAAAATTTGCACATTTCAATTTAAATGTATAACTGCAACTGTAGAAATAATTGCTGGTATTTAAACAGAAATACAATGCATCTCACCACCGGGGTGGGGGAAGCTTTGTGCCTGCTCAGTCCAGGTGCAAATAATTGATGAGTAAGGGCCCCCACTCCTGCATTTAAGTTTTCTTGATCTTTAAATGAGGCATGGACTAGACAGCCCCTTGAAACAGAGGGCACTTTCAAGCAGAGGATTGTGCTCTGTAAAGCAGAACACATGGCCACCCTGGTAGACAACCTACACTCCTCACTTTGATTTTAGGCAGCTCCCAGCCTAATTAAATGGGGGATTCTGGTCACTTTTGGCTCTGACCCCACTCAGCACTGCCTGTTGAAGCACCTACGTACTACCACTGCAGCTCCCAGTAGACTACCCAAAATAGAATGAGACCCTCGACAGGAAAAAAAAAGGCTCCCCACGCTTGCTCTAGCACAAAAGTAGATCTTCTTTCTTTCAGTATCTGGGCTATCTATCTTTAATATTATACAGGTGAATCCCACTGTGCATGTCTTCTTTGAAAAGACAGAGAAATGTTATGTGCATGCAAAATCAACGGTCAGAAGCATAACAAATTAGTCATTTCTCTGGCACTCTTCACCGCACAATTAGAAGTCTTACATCATGTGTCCTCTCTATAGTCTTCTGACTGAGGTTGAGAAATAGTGACTGCCCAGGACCACCCAGTGAGTTCCATGGATGATCTCACTTGAACTGGGTTTCCCAAGCCTGACATGATTTGAGTGTCCCATTTCAGCATACCAGCCATCATACTGGCCTAAATAATCCAGTACCGTCATCGGGGTGTGACTACAGAACGTCTAAGCAAGCCAGTGGAGGTGTGTGGCAATAGTAATCCCAGTGATCAGGACATAGATTCAAGGCTATTAACACTATCCCCACCCTCCTACTTATAAAGACTACACTGACATGAAATTCTTCTCATCCCAGAGATCAGAAAGGGACCTGCCCTTTTTATCTACCCTGCTGGAGTTAGAATCAACAGTCATCTCTACAAGTCAACATTGAAGCTGTGAGCTTGGAACCTTGCCAGAGCACATGCATCATGGTTGAATAATGTTCTGTTGTGACTAGTATGAAGAAAGAAGAAAGGTGTCCAACCATGGAGACCAAAGAGTAGAAACACGCTCTCCCTCCATCCCAGACAATGTTGCCTCTTAGTACAACCTTTTTTATTTCCATTCATGTATACTGAACTCAAGGTAAGAACATAGGAAGAGCCTTCTGGATCAGGGGCCAACCTGTGGGAAACTTTCAAGCAGGACCTGAGCACAAGAGCACTCTTTCTTGTGCTCTCCAGAAAAGGTATTCAGAAGAAGCTGTGGAGGGAGAGCATGGCCCTCATAGCTCGTAACCATTGGCAGCCTTCTCCTCCATCAATTTGTCCATCACTGCCTCCTGTGGGAACAAGCTCTATAGTTTAACTAAATGCCTCTACATCTCCATTTCTTTTTTTTGCACAACAGCTTGGAAGCTGTAATGGAAAACAGTAGCAGCAAACATACTGGTAGCTGTTGTTGTCTCATCAGCAGTCACTATCCACAGTCACTTGCATTGGAGCTCTCTGAGAGGGCAGAATTCAGGGACAGTGGTCCAAAAGAATGATTTCTTCAAACACTGACACCTATTGGCTGAATTCAAGGAAGTCAAGCGCAAACAATTTTCACAAACAAAGGTGATGGGGGTATGGGAAGGAGCAAGGTTTGACTCAAGGGATCTTTTTCACAGAGCGATCCTGAAAGCTCAGTCCTAACCCACATGCCTCTTATGTATTTCATGTAATTTACTGCACACATGGTAGAAATATATCTGACAAAGTATAAAACATTTTTGTTAAACAACAACCCCCCAAAAAGAGAATAAATGAAAGGAAGAAAAGAATGCAAAGAAAAGAACTGGCCCATTGTCCTGCTGTTTAAAATATGAGACACCACAGCATAGACTTTAAAATTAATAGAATGGGCTGAAAATATATTATGTGTCATCCTGTATAATATATTTGAAAGAGCATGGCAGAGGCCCTGGACTGTAATATGTTCCAGCTATATTCTAAATGCCGGTGTAATATATTTTATGCAGCATGTGGCATACCAATTATATATGCATACAGACTGAGAGAGATAGTAAGGGAGAACCACACTGTGGAAAAAACTCTCTAACGCAGCCGTCTGATTAAGATAAAGAAGGCTGTGAGTAAAACCACCACAATAAACATGGTAAACTTGCAGTGCTTTTGTTTTGCGTATGCAAGTCCATATGGGGATTATGCACACCAATTCTGAAGTTAATCCATGGTGTGTATATGAGCCTTCAAAAGACCAGCTACAATTAGGAGGACCACCTTTCTACGCTCCGATATCTCCACATTATGCAATTGGAATAAAGTATGTGGATTAATAGAAATGTATTTAGTTTTCCCCATGCACTCCAAGATCTATAATCTTGTAGTGCAGAGACAGGTAGGTGGAGTTGAAAAAAATGCATTCTAAGGGAAAGATGGGCCTATGGGAACTATGAAAGCAGGGCTCTGGTGCCTGGAGTACTCAGGCAGTGAGAGGGGCAAAGCAATCACCATAGCTATGGGAATTTATTTCAGTATACACATTTTGTGTGCACTTTTGCTTAATACCCTCAATTTAAAAAAGCAATCCCCCCCCCAAAATAATTTATCTATGTTACTTTACTTTTACTAATATATGCACAATTTACCCTAGCCTGTGCGCTTTGTACATGTTACTTGGTTGGAGAATTACACTGCAAAATTCAGAAAAGTGTGAATTCCGAAGAGTGGCTGTCTTTTGGTTTGTGCATAGTTTTGGAAAATGCAGATTAGGGAAATTTGCCTTTAAATGCAAGCAGAATCAAATTTCTTCTCCATCCCTTGTTTGACCAAGCGCAGCAAAACATACTTTGGCTTGGGTTTGTTTGTGGTTGAGAAATAAAGGTTTATGCTTCAGGCTTCTGAGAAAAAGACTAGTCTTGAGTGGGGAAAGGGCTGGATTCTCTCAGGAGTAATTCATCGTGGGGGGAGCAGAGAGGAAAGTGGGGTAGATCAAAGTTAAAGGTAAGTGGGACCATTCCCTTTTCTCTTTCTGTCAGCCCTTTGCCCCTCTTCACCCTATTTTTCCCATGCCACCCACATGCAATGGTATCAATGGCTGCATGAAATTCAGTCTAAGCTTTCAAGTTGCCACCTCTGGTCCTGAATGAAGAGAGGGGTAGCCACCACCAATGTTTTCAGGAACAGGATTCCAAATGTAAGGAATAGCAAGGGTGGAGTGATTTAAGAGAGCTTTTGGGTGATTGAGGGATTTAGAGGAGCAAAGTCAGTGTTAGCAGCTTGTAGACTCCGGCATGAACCCACATGCTCCTTTTCGATACGGTCAAGTCACCGTGATATTTTCCATCAGTTTCACATGGCAGATATTTCTGATGCATGCACTTCCTACATGGGGGACAGCTGATATGTACACCATGTCATTAGAAAAGCGTGAGGACTAGCAGGCTCACAGACATAGTAAATACCAGCTGTCAGCATGAGAAATTGACAAGATAAAGTCATCTTGTAAGGATTCCACTGTGTCAAAAGTAAATCAGGTCTTAGTTACAGGTATTCAGGTCAAGACTAGGAGGGCTCCCAGGTGAGTTCAGGTTGCAGCTTCTGGCATCTATCAGTGCACGGTGTCCAACTGAATGCCAAGGTTTAGGGTGAATTTCCTGCTGCGTATCATGCTAAAGTTTTGTTCAGAGCAAAGTTCAGTTCAACTAAGCATTAAGTGCTAAATTAGTAATGTGAGCATGCACTGGCCTGTGTTGCCTTATGCAACAACTTCCCATTTAGCTCGCATTAGGATTCTAAAGGAGGACAGAGGTGGTGGTGCTCCACAAAAGCACCTCCCCTCCAAGCAATATCTCAGATATCAGAACATAGTGAGTGACAGTAGGAGGAAAGCTAAACTAAGCTTGCCATATGTCAGGAAAATTCCTGACATGTCCTGGTTTTCGGGTGTAAAAAATGGCGTCTGGGAGAATTTAGCCAAATTGGCAAAATGTCAGGGAAAACCCGGATGTATGTCAATGCGATGGAAAAAGCAGCGAAAACAGCTCAAGAAGCTTAAAATCACTGTAGATCCCCCCCCAAAAGCTCAATGATCCAGGTTTGTTCCCCCCCAAAAGCAACAACTTTGCAGGTGTCAGACATTTTACTTCAAATATGGCAGCCCTAGCAAAACACTCTTCTCTCCCAAATTTTACATAGCTACAGGAGACCAATTTCAACTTGGACAGGAGAGTACAGAAGAGAGCAACAAGTATACTGGGGTATAAACTCTATTTTCATGCTGCAAGACTATCACATCCACCAAAGCCTCCACCAGCTGTTAGAAAAACATTCAAAGTCCAAGATGCAGATTATCATAGTAACTAAATGAAACAGTCATGGCTCGTGAAATGGAACAGTGCCACAGAGCTTCCCTCATAGCTCTGGTGGCACTGGGACTGGGATGGGGGCAGGGTACTGTGACAGCAGTGGCAGCAAGAGGGGGAGCATTGGGTTGTTATTGGTGGTGAGCCCAGATGAGATAAGGGACTTTGGGGGGGGGGTTGTTGAGGGATAGGGGGTATGTGGGACTGGTAAGTAGAGTGGAGCAAGCAGAGATGCAGCCCCCAGTATGGACATATTTAGGATGTGGGTACAAGCCTATCCTCTTCAGGAGATATCCTTGCATTCTGCCTATCAGTGACATTATTGTTGTTTCCAACACACATGCCAACTACATGGAGGTTGAAAACAGATTTCTGTTGCTACTGGAGCCAATTTCTTAAGGTTCTGAAAGTAGATATTTCATATTTTGCATAGCAAAAAACCATCCCCATTGAAACTCAGTGGTACCTCAGGTTATAGACGCTTCAGGTTACAGACTCCGCTAATGCAGAAATAGTACCTCAGGTTAAGAACTTTGCTTCAGGATGAGAACAGAAATTGTGCGGTGGCAGCACGGCAGCAGCAGGAGGCCCCATTAGCTAAAGTGGTGCTTCAGGTTAAGAACAGTTTCAGGTTAAGAACGGACCTCCGGAATGAATTAAGTTCTTAACCTGAGGTACCACTGTATGCAAAAGACAAAAACAAAGTAAATAATTTATAGTGATGTGCAAATGACCATGATTTTTTAAGAAGCTTTTTGGGGGAAAAGAAAGTAATTTTGTAAAAACAAAGCAACAATTACAGTGTTGTTTGGGGCTTTTTTAAATGACATTGGCCAGGATCCACAGAACCCTAAAATTAATTTTGTGAACTTTTGTGGGCTGTGTGCTAAACTTATTTTTCTCAGACAGTCAAACCCCATGCTGCATAACACATTATTTTTGGATTTGAAGAAAGAAAAGTCAAAACTCCTCTGGGCTAGGCTACCACAAATCCTTTCTGTGATTGTCAGCAGCTCTTTGGATCCCAGCCATTGTTTAAAGATCTGTGGCCCTCCAGATGTTGTTGAGCTACACCTCCTACAATCTCTGAGCATTGGCCACGCTGGAAGTGGCTAAGAGTTGGAGTTAAACAATATCTGGTGGACTACAGATCACCCATTCCTACATTCAGGCAAAGCTCAATGCATGTCAAAAAACAAATACTCCAGCTTTTGAACATTAGTTTTTGAAATGGTTTGTTAGACTTATTGCAAACTGTGAAACAATGCTATTTCATGGTGGGGAATCCTGCTCTGTACTCTTCTGAATAATGAATTCTAAAGATAAGATGGTATGTAGGTGTGAAGGAGAATCAGTCCATTTCTGCACCCATGGAAATCCCACTTTGCTTTTCCAGGGACAAGGTAAGATCAGGAGGGATGCTCACTTATAGGTGAGGAGATGGGGCTGGCAAGTGGGGTGGGAGAGGAGGGAGCAATGAAGGGAATTGGACTGTCCCAACTCACAGATTCATGAAGTGTTAGAGGGACTAAAAAACCCCAACCAAATAATTTCCAGATGCATCTTTTGCCCCAGCAGCCAGATCCATGTTGCCTCCTGGGCACATCAGGTCACTTTCCCATCAGGTCTTGGGGGGAGAGAGAGAGAAAGGAGACAATAGCAGAGCTTCTCAAGCCTCATCCGTCTTCTTGCCGTCAGGCCTCTGGCAATGAAAGCCAGATTATGCTGGGGTGGACTCATAATGAACTAGCTGCACTTCACCTGGCTTGCAGGCACATGGCAGATCATAAAATCAAATAAAAATCAGATTTGATTGGGAAGCATGTTTTGCAGAGATGGCCCTGGCATCCAAATGCTTTCCAGCAAAGCACAGCAAGATCTGCACTTGCAACAACAGTGCTAAGGGGATGGTTGCAGATGTTCTTACTACTTTCACCCAGGGATTCTCAGACTCTGACAACCTCCAAGAGTTGCATACTGCAAAAATCCTAGGTACAGTTGGGAGAGGCCAACTCAGACAAAATATTCCCAGCAATGGTGATGGAAGTTATTGGAGGTTTCCTTCATTGGAGGCTTTTAAGCAGAGGTTGGATGTCCACCTGTCATGGATGCTTTAGCTGAGTTTCCTGCATTGCATGGGTTTGAACTAGATGAGCCCTGGCGGTACTTTCTAACTCTACAATTCTATGATTGTGCTGAGCACCTTGAGTTGGGAGGACTATCTTGGGACATCCTTGGTCATCACAGTGCAGGTTTGCAGCTGCTGCTGCTGCCAGTGGGGAGTCATTGCAAGCCATCAGCTGGGCATTTGCACTGTGCTGGCGCCAGCTGACTCGTAGCCCCATGACCATCCCCTGTGACCCACAGGGAAAGGCATCTAGCTACCCTCCCCCTTGGGCACCACTCGGTGGTTTATTACTTCCCAGTATACCACCCCACTGGCTGCAACTGCCAGCCATTGTATATTAAATCATAGCATCACAAAAGAGAATCTCCTCTCCCTTCTATAGTTCTCCAGAAACTAAATGATAAAAGGAGCTGTTTTGTACTGAGTCAGGCCACTGACTCATCTAGCCCTGTATTGTCTTTCTTTCCCAACTGGCGTTGGCTCTCTGCAGGCTCGGGCAGACTTCTTTCCTCCCCTCTGCCCTGCAAGCTGATAAACATTTAACAGGAGATTCCAAGGACTGAAACTGATACTTTATATAAGCAAAGCACTAATTCTGCGACTGAGCTATGTGCCCTTCCTTGCAACCGCTCCACTCTTACAACACATGAGTGTTCCTGGAGTCCTTTAAAATAAAATGAGCCATGCCTAGCATAAGCAGGGCACATCCTCTCCTGCAGTTTCCAGACCCTAAAACAACAACAGCAGCAGAGTGGCAAGCAGGCATTTTTCCCAGCTGCAGAACTCCTTGTCCTTCTATGGACAGTTATAATGTTACTCCTATAGGACTGGGGCTAGAGGTATGGTGGCCTTAGGGGGGACTTCCATGGCTAATCATCTGCACAAGTCGCTAGTGGCAACTCGTGATCAATTGCACACAGACGTTCTGTGCAGACACTATTAGCATTTCAATTTTTTACAAAACTGGGAATGCAAAGCCGCTGCTGACCTCATGTCATATGATAAAGCCACTTTCTAGAGCACCAGGAATTTTAAAGGAGCCCAGCAAATAATAATAATAATAATAATAATAATAATAATAATAATAATAATAATAATAATAATAATTTATTATTTATACCCCGCCCATATGGCTGGGTTTCCCCAGCCACTCTGGGCGGCTTCCAACTGAACATTAAAAACAGTACAGCATCAAACATTAAAAACTTCCCTAAAGAGGGCTGCCTTCAGTTGTCTTTTAAAAGTAAAATAGTTGTTTATTGCTTTGACATCTGCTGGGAGGGCATTCCACAGGGCAGGCGCCACTACCGAGAAGACCATCTGCCTGGTTCCCTGTAACCTTACTTCTCGCAATGAGGGAACCGCCAGAAGGCCCTCGGCTCTGGATCTCATTGTCCAGGCTGAACGATGGGGGTGGAGACACTCCTTCAGGTATACAGGACCGAGGCCGTTTAGGGCTTTAAAGGTCAGCACCAACACTTTGAATTGTGCTCGGAAACGTACTGGGAGCCAATGCAGATCTCTCAGAACTGGTGTTATGTGGTCCCGGCGGCCACTCCCAGTCACCAGTCTAGCTGCCGCATTCTGGATTAATTGCAGTTTCCGGGTCACCTTCAAAGGTAGCCCCACGTAGAGCGTGTTGCAGTAGTCCAAGCGGGAGATAACTAGAGCATGCACCACTCTGGCAAGACAGTCTGCGGGCAGGTAGGGTCTTAGCCTGCGTACCAGGTGGAGCTGGTAGACAGCTGCCCTGGACACAGAATTAACCTGTGCCTCCATGGACAGCTGTGAGTCCAAAATGACTCCCAGGCTGCGCACCTGGTCCTTCAGGGGCACAGTTACCCCATTCAGGACCAGGGAATCCCCCACACCCGCCCGCCCCCTGTCCCCCCAAAACAGTACTTCTGTCTTGTCAGGATTCAACCTCAATCTGTTAGCCACCATCCATCCTCCAACAGCCTCCAGGCACTCACACAGCACCTTCACCGCCTTCACCGGTTCTGATTCAAAGGAGAGGTAGAACTGGGTGTCATCTGCATACTGATGAACACCCAGCCCAAACCCCCTGATGATCTCTCCCAGCGGCTTCATATAGATATTAAAAAGCATGGGGGAGAGGACAGAACCCTGAGGCACCCCACAAGTGAGAGCCCAGGGGTCTGAACACTCATCCCCCACCACCACTTTCTGGATACGGCCCAGGAGAAAGGAGCGGAACCACCGTATAACAGTGCCCCCAGCTCCCAGCCCCTCTAGACGGTCCAGAAGGATGTTATGGTCGATGGTGTCAAAGGCCGCTGAGAGATCTTTAGCAAAGTAAGCTAAAGTGATGACATCATCAACAACAACAACCATCACTTTTCTTTACCCAAGATTAATGCAGGCTTTGCTCTATTGTATGCTTAGCCTGATGGTTAATCTAGTCCTGTATAAGAAAAACTGGAAACAAGGCACGGAGTGTATCTTCCTTACCAGCTAGCCTCTCTCTTTGATTTCTCCTTTTATCTTCTCTGCTCATCCTCCCCGCAGCCTTCATGCCCTGTTCTGGTGACATGAAAGCTACTAGTCTTCACTGAGGTCTGCTGTGGGAGGATTTAAGATGCCTGCGTCTGGGCTTGGGGGCATCACAATTTTGGGGCCATCTCTATTCCACCTTTCACTATTGAGAGGGAAAAAATGTTGTTGTTCGACAGAAGTAGCTGAAATTTGCAGGCATATTGTATTGCAGATAAAGCTTGAGAAATTAAAAGCAAATAAATATGGGAGTTTTGTGTTGGATACTGCTATAACGTGCCGTTTGCTTTTCCCAGATAGGAATCTTCTCTAACCTTCTTTATTTTTTGCCAGAATTTGATGAAATTCTGAAACCTGCTAAATTTCAGAACATGCCTCAGTGGTTTTTCTACAAGCAGCAGAGGGCGTTCTGTGGATTATAGGCATGAGAGGTGCCCCTGGGTAATAAACTTGCTGAGCAACACACATAGAAGCTTGATAGATTTTGTGCTAGGTACCATGCAAGTTGATTTTCCTGTAGGAAGAATCGAAAGCAACACACATAGAAGCTTGATAGATTTTGTGCTAGGTACCATGCAAGTTGATTTTCCTGTAGGAAGAACCGAAAGCAATTTGCTTTCTGGGTAAAAATCATACCTTCTCGTTACAAATTAGACTTGTCATTCATAAAGGAACTCCTTCTCTTTCCCCCTTCCCACCCTGGTGTCTTCCTTAGACTTAGAGACATACATTTTTCCCTGGAAAAGCTGCTCGCCATTCCCAAAGAACAAGCATTGAAGAGCACTGGCAAAATAATTCCTTCTGATTGTAAACTAGACTTGTCAGTCACAATGGAGCTCTTCCTACGCTCTCTCTTCACACTGTGGTGTCTGTTCTCCCTTCCTCCATCTCCTACCCTGGCATTATGGTACTTTTGGAGACATTAACTTTCAGCAAGTACATGTCTGCATCTTTTTTTTTAAAAAATGTGGATCTCTGAGGTGCCACAGAGCACTTCAAGGGTTCCTGTTTTGTTTAATGCCCATCTTCTACAGATCCCACTTTCCCTCTGACAAGCCCAGAACATACATGTGAGGCATCCTGCTTCACATCGGAATTCAGGATTTATCCAAATCTAATGCACAACTTTTTCTAAAGAATGCCCTTGTCTAAACTAGCTGGAAACCATTTTTAAGCAAATCTTATCTTTAAGTTTCCCATGTGAAAATTGTCTGTATCAGAGTGCTCAAAAGAACCTTGACCCTGGAAGCCAGAGTCTCCTTATTTTAATCTCCCTGTTTTAGTTGAACATCCTCCTCCTTCATGTCTGCCGCTAAGGACTTTTGCAGCATGCATTGCCAAACACCTCACCATTTCCCTCAGCACATAACAGAAGTGCAAGGCCTGAGCTTTGAACACTCCTTGCTCTATTTTAGTATCAAACAGTTGGGTCACTGTGGTCTTGCATAGCTAAAATTAGAAGAGATTAAAGTAATAGGAGTGGAGCCTGGGAAAGACTAAGACAAAACAGGTTTGCAGAGTAATCAATAGCAAACAAAAGAAAAATACATGTGGACTCAAATGCTCTTGGGAGTAGGGTTTATTCTTGTCTCACCTTGAAATGTGAAGGGGGGACCCTTTACAGAAATGGAATCAAAGTTTGTGCCTTGGTTTCAGTATATCTATCTGCTGCTGAAGGGATGTATTTTACTATTTTTGTCTTTGTAAAGAGGACATAAATGCCAGCCATAATCTCATGTCCAATTAGGCTATTTAGGCTCAACTGGTCCTTCAAGCTTCAAGTCCGTACACCCTTCCAGATCTAGATGAACTGACCTTTCAGCTCCACATTGACAAAGTCAATACAGTATATTGTATGTGATCAAAAAGTGACGGTGAAAAAATTCTAAAAACTGCTGGGCATCCTTTTCAGCCGTTGTACTTGTCTCCTCTTGACATGCTGAACTCTGGCCTTCACACCACAACATCATTTGAGCCTGGAGGAGCTGCTTTGTTGCTTTTCACCAGTGATGGAATGGTCACTTTCCAACAGATTCTTTTAAGACTTACACAGCAGTCTGCATAAACCACTCCAAATCAATTCTGCATCTCTTGTTCTATAATTCAGCCATTCAGATCAATGCTGCCTGGACTCTAGAAACCCATTAGGTCTAGGCCAGGCATTTCGAGTTTTGTGTACCAGAGCAGAAGCAATAGGAAATGAAGCCTCAGCCTATGTCACTTCCTGCGTAACTCAGCAACATAAAATTAAAGCTCACACTAGAGGGCCAAATATGTCATTGTTGTTCCCAAGCCTTTCTATTTGCATACCCTCCAGCACTTCTCTGATGACGATAGGGGCATCCCCCTTGAGGCACCACAGCCACACACACCCAAAACTCCAGTGTACGTACCTCTCACCAGCCTTGCTCCTCACCCTCCTTGAATGCTTTTGCCTGGTCAGAATGTGTCCTTGAGCTCTGATGGTGCCTTTTTCTTGCCTGGATATTCTTCACACTTTTTACCTCTGGCCTTGCCAACAAGACGCTTTTGGAAGGTTGCTCAGAAAAGAATGTGACCCACAGGCAGAAAAAAAAAATCCCCACCCCTGGCTTAAGGTGTGCCTAAATGAGCTTTCTGCTAAAGAAAAAAGAGTCCTGGGTTCTTGTGATAAACCTCAGATGATATTTGGCAACCTGGTGCCTCTCGTGGCCTGACTCCTACATTGATAAGAGGTGACATTTTGGAATTCCCCATCTTGCAGTCCAACTGGCAAATATCAAAGTGAGCTTAGAATGGCCAGCTCCACTGATGACAGATCCAGGTGAAGCAATGGGGAGGTTTATCTCAGCCTTGGCATCAAAATCTTGTGTTCTCCACTGTACTCCCACACCTATTCCCCTACCATACAACTTGGGCAATGCTTGATTTCCAGCCTCTTGATGGGCTGGTGTCATGCTCTTAGAATGTTGAGGGAGAAATTGCTGGAGAGTGACAGAAGCATTCTAGGCAATTCAAAATCAGCTGAGAGAAGCTGAGGGAGAAGGAATGAGATTCAGTTAGAGTGAGTCGAGGGAGTTAGACGGAGGGAGGCCCGAGGGTTAGCCTGAGTAGGACTTCATGATTAATGTTCATTGTTCCATTTGTTTCAATAGTAATTCACAAATCCTTTGATGACTACTGTCTCTGCCTCCTCTGTAAGTGTGAAGTAAGTGTGCCAGTTCCTCTGACTGTGCTGGGGCATGACTAACACCATTGTATTATGTTACTGATGGTAATAACTTGTCAACAGCAGACTTTTTTTCACACAAAAAGAGTGTAAGGGATGCAGTTTATGTGTGTTCCCAAAGAGTAAGCTTTATTCCAGAAGATATATCATTTATCTAAAATACAATTTATTTTTCATCATGCCTTGTCCAAACTCTCGAGGATCACAGTATACTTTGGGCCAAGCCTGGTGAGACAACAGCCTCTAAAACTGCTTAGGAAACTAAGTTTTGTACTCTCAGCTGTTAACATCTTAGGGCGAAGGTGAAGCTGAAGCCAAGTTCTCTCATATCTTCATTCCTCAGTTTAACCTGTTCAGTGTCAGCTCAGAGGCCACTTTATAATTCATATGTATTTATTTGTGGAAGAACTTGTCTCTCACTGTTCCCTTCCAAAAATGTGAAAGCTCAACCTGTGGACAGGGGCAGCAGAGTGCAGAAGAAGCCCCACCTCCAATGTGCACTTGTCCTTGTGACCATCAGCCCTGACCACCCTGAGTGGACCATGCTGTTTCATCGGTGGTGATGCAGGTGTGCTGGTGAAACAATACTTACCAGAAGTGCAACTGCATGGCAGATAATTCTGCAAGAAGAGGAGTTGGGGAAAAGAGGGCATATTAGTGGGGCATTAGTGGAGGTTGGCACGGGCATGCCATGTCCAGATCTCGAATTTGCTTCCTCAGCATGCTCACAGAACCAGCACAGTCTGAGGCCTGTCCTGAGCCAGGGGCTCTTAACTGTCTTCCATTCGAAGCACTTCACATAGGCTATCTCAGCACCCCTTACAATCATCACGTAAAATAAGCCCACAGTATTATTTCCATATTGCAGGTGGGGGGTCTGAAGCCAAGAGAATAGTGGAAATTGTAGCTGAATGAACTGTTTAGAGGAATGAGACCTCAATAGTCTGGGCAGATCACAACCTTTATCTAAACAACTCTTACCTCTTATGAATCTTCTCTTGCAAATCAAAACTGGCTGTCATGCAGTAACCTTTTTTTTTAAAAAAAACAAACTGGTTTATTGGTTAAAAAGTAACCAGTTGTGTTTTGTTAGCAGACCTTGTTTTCAAATGACAAAAAGCAGTGTTGAGGTATTGGTCAAATTTATTAGGACATTTATTAGGGGAAAATTCTACAATACTTGCAGTTGGAGAGCACACAACAAGCTGCAGGTCTTTCTTTCACCGTGTTTTCTGAGCCCTTCATAAAAACTTTCTGGTGACATCACACAATGGTTCATCATTTGCACCGAAGCCCTGTCTCCAAGGGTGGACTTTGGCCAAGCTAAGATGAATCAGAGGATTGGAAAGAGTTCTCTTTTTCCTTTCTGGTTTCCAGCAGCTCCACAGACAACAGATACCTAACACTCTATGCCGCGGCTATGCCACTTAAAACTGCATCTGCATTAGAACAAACTTATTGACCAGCTGTCTGCTGGAAGCAACCAAAGGCCAGCTGACCCATGAAGAGAGCCAGTGCCAAGCCTTCATCATAGATCCTCATCTACACCATTGGTCTTCAACTGGCAGGTTGGTATCTATCACCATCTCGCAGCCTGATCAAAGTTCAGTTGCAATAGCAGCTGCAGCACCATAGAAATATATGGTAAAAGAAAGAAAGAAAAAGAAAAGGGTTTCCAAATGCATGTTTGGATTAAAGGCGGGTTCCAGGTCTGAAAAGATTGAAGACTACTGACATCCACAACAAACAGTTTTGAGTGCAGTCATAGTGTCACTGCCCAAACCAGAGCAATGCTATCCTGAAATGTTCTGGGCCACTGAGATTCTAGCTGAAGAGGTGCTATCAGTCTCATGACTCATCCTTGGTCTTGAAGGAATCATCTCACAGCAGATAAGGCCGCTTAGCTGCTAAGACCTCCACAACCTTTTAATCTGCTTTTAGCAAAATAAGCAATTGCCATTAAGACATAACAGTGAGTCCCAGAAGATGTGGTGTAGCAGTCAACATGGCACCCCTCCAAATTAGTTGGACTTCAGCTCCCATCTTTTGTGACCACTGGCTGGGGCTGATGGGAGTTAGAGTTCAAGAATTGCTGCCCCTGTAATATAGATTCTTTACCAACAAGGACAGCAATATTCTTATTTGATGTGATCTGATAGATGATATGATCGTACACCAAACCCCTTTCACATACTTACAACCTTGTTAAGCCCTAAGATAATTGCCCTAAAAAGATTAATGACCCACACGGGGGTTGTGGACCGTGGGTCAGACAATGAAGTCTTTGAGCACCCCACCCCTTGCCTCCTTTCTCCATGGGTGCAGTAGCCTCTTGGTCCATTTTTTTATTTCTTAAATTGAAAGTCTCACTTATTCTAAAGCTGAATTTGGCAGCCAGCCCAGAGCCAGATGGAACTTAACTGCTTTCTAAGAAAAATGTGAGCAAGGGAATTGCAGTTGGATGCTGTAATTTCTTCACCAGGGCATTAATTTCCTTGCACGATCTCTCCTCTCTCCCCCTACCCTCCGCATCTCCTGTTTTCCTCTCATCTGTAAATTTTTGTGTGCAAAAGACAAGAAAGCTATCAAGCCTCTTATTATTATTATTATGATTATGATTATTATTAGGGGGAATTAAAATAAAATGACAGCTGTGTTCAAGGTTGGAGAAAAAAGGCATAACTAGCAGAGGTGGAAAACAAAATATGTGCTATGTAGTCATGGCAGAAGAAGAAAGTACACAACAGTCCATCACTCTGCTTCATGTGTTTGAATTATTGTTGCTAAAATATTTGTTCTTGAAAACAGAGGAAGGGCTAGGTTGACCCACTCACTGGTCTTGCCAACCCCAGGGAGGCTTTGTGCCCAAATTGGTCTCAGAGCAAAGGCGAGAGCAGAATTACCCCTGAAGTTCTGCCTGAAGCAAGCTTTGGAACAAATGCAAACTGAAGATTTCCAAGGGAAGCTGAAAGGGTTTCAGCAAGACCAGCACAAGGGGTGGTGGAGGTCTGTACTACCCTAGATTTCCATGGGAGTTTGCCCAAAGCACAATCTGAAGATAATTGCCAGAAACCAAACAGCTGGGAAATTTCGAAAAAAGTCCAAAAGGTCTAGTAAGGATTTCTATGGAATTTCTCTGAAGTTGGATTTGGACCTTTGTAAGGGAGAGGTTTCTTTCCCATATGAAGAGACAGAAGGTGCACTCTGTGTGTGCTTGGGTGGGTGGCTGCACAGCGTTTATGTGCGTTTGTGTGTGTATGTCTGTGTGCAAGAGGTTAATAATGCCTGAAACAGAAGCAGTGCCTTCATTCTAACAGCAGTGGCAGCTGGCAAAGTGATTTGCTGGTGGGAACAGTGGTGTGTCCCTGTGCTGTAGCAGGGGTGATGGAAATTCCTTCCATCACTGGGAGCTGGCAATGTAGGCAGGGTGTATCTCTGTCAGCACCAAGCTAGTGCGTGGTTCTGACAGGTTAGCTGTCCCTGCTGATGTCATCAGCAACCATGTACTTCTGTGGTGCTGTTGACTGAGGTGCACCTCAGTCACTATGCGTGATGTCCAATACTTCCAATTGTGTGTCGAGGTCCCCAAGCCACCCCAATAAAACACAATTCACACAGATTTTTTAAAAAGGTTTTTGGCATAATTTTGGCCTCAACTTTATTAAAATACAAATAAATGTGAGTGGTTGCTTAGGCATTGTGCGACTATCTGACCCTGCCCAGGGACAGACTGACATTCGCACGCCTGCAAAAATCAGAAAGGGAAAACATTTTGGGGAGAAAGATGGAGCTGGGTACCATGCCCTCACCTCTCCCCAAATGCTCCCAGGGGCTCTTGCGTGGCCCTAGCCCCTTGACAGGGGTTTGGACAAAAGCATGGCGAGCCCCTTGATTCTTTTAATGGAATACCCTTGCAGCAGCAGCATTGGAGGGGCAGGCACAGCCAATCCATGCCCCTCCACCAACCAATTCATAAAAGCAATGCCTAACCGCAACCTTACAAGTTGTGACGATTTGCTACGCGGTAGGCATAAACCAAATGGCACCAGCCAATCAGCCAAATGGACAAAATTCCTGCCAGGCCCCTGCCCCTAAAGCAGATGACCCCATGACAGGCATAGCAAGGTCAATGCAAACAACCCTAAATATAGGGAGGATGGGCAGGTGATCCGATGTGTGCAGCGAAAAGAGGAAGCGCAATGCTGCACGCAGGGAATATAAGACTTCTTGGCTGCCCACCACAAAATGGCAACATCAAATTCTCCCCAATGACAAGAGGAGCCCAATCGCAATGGTGGCCAACTACCTTTACCCACCCAGCAACAGTGGGATGTCTTGTTAAACCCCACCGCAACACGTGCTTTCCATGAAGGAGAACATGCTTTGGTAAACTACATTGCTGGCCACTATGTAGAGTGTTTTCAAGGAACTTGCCACATAAAGCTATCTGCTCCTCTAGTTCTTCTCTCACCTCCCTTTCCAGTACAAGTGTCCCTTAGAACTAAAGTGCTTTGGTTCAACCTAGTTCAACCCCAGCCTGCAAGAGTTGGGGGAGTACAAATGTGTTCTCAGCATTACCAAATGTTGGTACTATGACACCTTTCAGCAGACCAGGGTATATCACGAAGACTGCACAAGCTTTCAAACTGCCACAAAGTTTGCACACAAACCTTTAAGAAGTGCTGGCTTGCTAAGAGCCATAACATTTAACAACCTGCTTATCTAACACATTAAAAAATTGGACAAAGGAGGAGCTGAGGAGTTTTCTTGGAACTGCCCACTCAGTTTCTTGGCTTCCTTGGTGAAACTTTCCAATAAATTTGCAAATACACATTACATTTAATTCCTGGCTTTGGGCCTGTCGTTCATCCCATAGGGAACACCATTAACATGCTTCAATTTCACATTATATATGTACACAGATAATCATATTATGGATGATGGAAGAGCCCCAGCATCACCAGGGGCTCCTTTGTCATATGGATTACAGACTGTGGCGATGTTATAGTCTATTTTCAAGAGTTCAGAGTGAGCAAGGATGCACAGCCACAGGCCTCTGCGGTGTTGATGGAATGTGGTTATTGACTTGAAAAAATGGCAATCTTGAATTAGTCCCATCCATATTCCATTGGTTTTGTGGTATCTCCATGTAGCCACATCTGACTGGCTATGTAGAATTGTGATGTCATCGTGCTGATCCCTGACTAGCTGAGATCACATAATGGAGGAGGAGAAGCCCTTAGAGCCCCCAAGGCTTAGAAAATGATATGGAAGGAGCAATAAGGTAAACAGGTGTTACAAACAATCACAGATAAAATACTTACATTCAAGTACTTCAGTGGGGTTTCATGCCCACTCTTGAGCACCACTTTCATGAAACAAAGTTTTGTATATGCACATTTGGTGGAATAGACCCCTGTAGTGCCATACAGAATGCAACTCAAGAACATTAGGCATTCACCTAACAGAGTCGTGGAGCTCCTTGAACTCTTGGATATCAGAAAAGGCATACAAGGAAAACAATGACTAGGAGCCCACAAGGACAACTGTGGGCAGTGCAGAGCCCAGGTGGATTGCACTGTGTCTATTTATATATTAAAAGCTTGCCACAATTGCCTCAGGAACAGTTCATCTGATTCAGTAACATGACACTATCTCCCTTGTTTTGACAGTTGCCTTCAAGGAAAGCTTGGTGGTTTCAGTGCAGCATGTTTTGAAAACAGTCATAAGGATCCTGCCCTGATCCTGTAGATTGAGCCAGGGGGAAAAAGTCGTGTGTAATTTCATCAGTGTCAGACTCTCACTCCAAAATTCATGTTTCAAAAAGAGCAGATGAACTCAGTGGATAAAAATCCCTGCAGCTTGAAAATCAGGTGCCAGGTACCCTCAGACAAGTGCCCAGATGCCTCTACCTCACTTACAGATTCATGCTGATCCATGTTGTAGTGGAATGTGGCTGTTTCATTTCCCGATGCCTGTTTCCAGTTCTTGCACACCCTGTAGCCTGAGCAACACAGACTAGGCCTTTCCAGCCACCACAGCTGAAGAAGGGGGCATGAATGGCAAAGAGAGCTGTATTTGCAATATCCAAACTATGCAGAAATGTTGCCTGATGGGAATTATCCCAATGCATGGAAGCACCCAACGCCTGTCAGGCTGCGACCCACACATGGAACAGATTAAATCCTTTCATCCCACCACTGACTTCCTGTGCAGAACAATGAACTGGTCCTCCCCCTTCTGCTGCTGAGCAGTGAACTACAGAGGAGAGAGAGGACAACTGAGGTGAAAAGAGAGTCTGGTTTGCACTGTTCAAACACATGTGCCTGGTATGCAGCCTGCTTTGGTGCAAATAGGTGGGGCCAGATGCAAATGAAGACAGGGCTCCTGCACCTTTTGCCATCAAAGAAATACTTTTGGGGCTTGTTGCTTAGGGATGAGAAAAGCTGCCCCTGTTGAAATCCTCTAGCAGGGAAACTTGTGGCTCCTCAGATGTCATTAGACTCCAACTCCCATCAGTCCCTGCTTAGTGTGACCAATGGAATACTCTCCAACATCCTGGGTACCAAAATCAGGACACTCCATTTTTGGTCCCAAGAGCTGACTTGTGCCAGACCAAAAATGGAGCATCTTCCAGTCCAGCACTCTGGTGTGAGCCAACTGACTCATGCCAGACCAAAAGACAGGACATTCCAGAATCCAACCAGAAGTCAGGATTGGCTTCTGTAATTCCAGGATGTCCTGCTTAAATTGGGACTGTTGAGTGGTATGGCAATGGTCTGAGACAATGGGTGTTGTAGTCCATCAACATCTGGGGGCTGCAGTTTCCCCATGGCTGTGCTAAAAGGTACAGGAGATCTGGCCTCATCTGCTTCTGGGTGTGAACCAGTGAGGTGTATCTCAGTATTGTTCTGTTTGCGCTGCCTTGTTCGTTAATCTTGGTCTTTCCTTCCTGCCTAGATCTCACTCTCCTCTGGGAAGGGTTTGCAATTACAGGGGCAGGTGCTACTTTGCCTCTTATGTAATGAAAAATTTTAATGGTTTCCTTCCACACCTGTCAGGAAGTCTGGAAGTGTGATATTCTCTTAGTTGGAGCCAATCAGCATTGCTGCTCCAGCGTTCTCTACACTGCCACTTCGCTACACAGGCCATCTGCTGAAGACTTGCTCTTGCTCTGTGTGAGCAAGAGTGGACTTTGTCAAAGAGCCTGCTCTGACCACCTCAATGTCTCTGCCCCCCCTCCCCCCTCTATCTCCAAATCTTGCTTTTCTTTGTATGGAGGGTTTTCATGGTGCTGCGTCTTGTTGTTTTGATTCCCCTTAAATGAGTCAACAGAGGAATTTTGAAGGAAGCTAAAGGAGTTTCAGTGTAAAATGCCTTCTGCCACAATCCTCCACACAAGGTTTCACCAAGCTGGTAACAACTGGTGATTTGGATTACAATTCCCATCAGCCCCAGCCAATACAACAGAAAGCACTACATTGGCAACAGCTGTTGTATTCATTTACCTGAGATAAATGCTATTGAACGTTATGAGGACTTCTTTTGAATGGACATATTCAGGATTGCTCTGTCAGTGGTCCCATCTGTAATATACATTTAAAGCAGTGTCGTGTCACTTTAAACAAACACGGCTCCCCCCGCCTCCAAAAATAATAATCCTGGGAACTGTAGCCTGTTAAGGGTGCTGAGAGTTGTTAAGAGATTCCTATTGCCTTCACAGAGTTCCCTGGGAGGAGAGCTTGATTATTAGTCTACTCTGGAAACTGTAGCTCTATGAGAACCACTTTCAGTAGCAGTCGGCAATGCAGGATTGTGGGGCTAACCAGACCTCCTATCACGGGCATTGCTGTGGAGTTCTGGGAAGAGGAGGGCTCAGGCCGTGGTGAGGTTGGTGCAGTACACTCTTGTGCTCCTGCCAGACCTTACCACCACCTGACAACAGGAGGTCTGACCACTACTGGTCATGCTACTGGTCACTCTCCAATTCAGCAAATCAGGGCCCAAAGTGAATCTTGTGTTGAGTGTGCATTCCTCATAAATGGATGGCCTGTATATGTAAGAATTCAGGCAAGGTATCATTTATTACAGCTTCCCAAGTTTGCTGGAGACTAAGCTATCTATGTTGTTCTTTGTAACACAGACTTCTGGCATGTATTCTATGCTGGGTTGCCCTTGCTAATGTCATCTTTTCATCTGGACCCCGTAGCCAGGTCTTATGAGTGGCTTTCTCAACATGAATACGAGTTGATACTTTTTTCAGTGACAAAGAGACAAACATTATCGTCATCATTTCAAATCCAGCTGCTGTTGAAGCCACAGCAACAGGGACTAGTTGAAAAATTGGCAAGGTCATATGTACATGTGTCTGGGAGTGAATAATATCTGTGAAGAAGGAGTGGAGACTGTGTGACCCTCCTGATGTTGTTGAACTCCAACTCCCATCAGCCCCAGCCAGCATGAGCAATAGTCAAGGTGATGGGAGTTGTAGTCCAGCAGCATTTGGAGGGCCACAGGTCCTGCACCCCTCATGTAAAGTGTAAAAAAAGAACCATTCATTGAGTTCTCTTCTCTGTCCTTTCTTCTCTTCTATCAGCCAGTAGATGATACACAGGGAGGGGTGGGGGATGGGGAGGCGACTCACTTGAAAGGTTATTCCTTCCAATAGAGGGAAGATAATATTTCCAGTGGGAAGGAGCAGCTCAATTAGTAATTCCTTTGCTGTTTCCTCTGAAGACCGCAACCTGGAACTTCAAAGTGTCCCCTTAATAAAGGCCAGCAGGAAGTTCTGAGTTCAACCTGCATTTCAAAAATGTAATGACATGATTGGTTGGTTTCCAGGAATTAGCTCATGTTGATCCTGCCACACACATCTCCACACTGTGTTCAGATAACAGGATCAAGCCAAATAAATGAAAACCACCTTTCGTCCAATATTACTACACGCATCTTAATCATAATGGCAGAGTCTTCAACCTGCCAGTGCTTGTCATTATCTGATAACTAGGCAGGAATACAGTTCAAAAGGATGGCCCTGGGCCATGTTCTCTGTGCATTTTGCAAGCCAATTGCTAATCACTGTCGTTCATTATTCCTGTTAGTTAATTTCATCATCCCACTGTGTTAGCCTAGCAAAACTACACTGAGAGACTATTCACTTCCCGTGCGGAAGAGTGAATGAGGGGGAAGCCCTGTTTCTTACCAAATGGTTTGCATTTGGTCAGTGTTATTATATTAGGTAATACTGCTCAAGGATATGAATGGAAATTGCATCCTTGGTCTGCTTTCAGGCACTAGGCCTGTTGGCAGACAAACTCTATGTTACAAAGATGTCTGCAAACGTGGCATGAAGGCTGGCAACATCAGCCCCATCATATGGGAATCTCTTGCTGACAATCGCAGTGCCTGGGGACAGGCAGTCAGGTTGTGTATCCACAGCAGTGACCAGAGAAGGAATGGCAGCTGGGAGGAGCACTGAGAGAAGAAACGCCATGGGCCAAAAATGGACACTTTCATCTGCCCCACCTGCAATAAAACATGTCTCTCCCATATCAGTCTCTACCGCCACAGCAGGCTCTGTAAATCTCCAGTGGTTTGCAGACTCACTCTTCCACTGTCTCCCGAGACAGACAGATGCCAACAAGTTTTCACCACCATGCAGGTTACCAGTTCAAACCTGAGCTGTTAACTGGCAGCCCAGTTGCTGTCCCAAAAGCTTGTAACTTAGAACTGCAGGTATGATGAAAACCAATATGTGTTCAAGGACACAATGATTGCAGGCGAACAACTTTCATAAAAGTTAAATAAACATTACTCTCCCATTGAAGCACAATAATGTTCAGACAGATGCTAGATCAAACCAGTCTCCCCCAACCTGGTTCCTTCTAGATACTGCTGGACTGCAACTGCCTTCAGCCCCAGCCAGCATGGTCAATAGTCAGGGATGATAGGAGTCACAGTCCGACAACATCTACTTGGGCACCAAGTTGGGGAATGCTGGTTTAAACCCACTCAACCCTCCACTTCCAACTCCCCCAGGGCCAATCTAAATAGGTTTTATTAATCAAGCTTAAACTTCAGTAAGTCTCCAAGGAGATAAAGTTTCATAAGTAAGTAGGGTCAATGCCAAGAATGCTTTTTCTGCCTGCCTTGCTGTCTGATGCTGGCACACCAGTAGTATTTTTGACAGGGCTCCTACATTTTATACTGTCAAGGCTACCTTTCCCCCATATGTTCTTCTCTGAACGTTATAGAACATGTTGGAGAAAGTGGCCTCTGCAGTGGAATGGACCATATCTCCTGAGGCCCAAACCAGTACCTTGAATGGTATCTAGGGAAATGTTGAAGCACTGTTGTAATGTGCCTTTCACAGCTAAGGTAGCCAGGTGAAAAAGAAGACAAAAGGGTTCCTTCCTGCACCCATAATAATGGCTGTGCAGAAGACAGCATTTCTGTTGAAATCACTTGTAAGACAAGCAACACCTGCTGAAATTCCTTCTGCTGCACAATTCTCAGAGGTGCATCGTTTCCCAACCTTGTGCCCTCCAGATGTTGTTAGAGTCAAACTCTCATCAGCCCCACCAGCATTGGCCTTATGTTCAGGGATGATGGGAGTGGTCGTTCCATTTCCCAGTATGGGTAGACTGCTGTGTTGTGAACCAGTTCTGCTTTGCCAGTTGGCCAGATCCACAGCCACGACTTGCCACGACCACAACTTGGATTCTGAAGCCAAGCAGCATATGAAGGTACAAATCAAGCTTGAGGTTATTATAAACCTGAGGAACCAAAGTGAGAGTACGAAAGGAGAAGGATAGAAGATAGAGAGGGGATTTATTTTGTTTGCTGCTAATAATCTCTGGGCTTTGGGAGGGTTAAAGGGAGTAATTTGCAAGAAGTGTGCCTTGAAATTCATCGCCTGTTAATGGGTGTCAGCTGTCTTTCTGTTTGCCTGCTCAGAGGTGAGTGTCAGGGAGGCATTTCTGCCAGGAACTCCTTTAGCTGTTGCCTTATATGGTTCTCTCAAACACATATACACAGGTGGCAGGAAACCCTAAGATCATCTTCCCTTGAAAAATCTGGTGCTGAAATGCAGAGGAACAGAATAGTCTGAAAGGCCAACAAAGAATCAGAGATGGTCCAAAAGATTAGATCATGTTGTTGCTGTTCTATTTCCTCACATGGAAACACTTCAGGATGGCCTTGTTCCAGAGTAGACAGAGCTCCTGTAGAAGGGAGAACCTTGCAAAGGACAGCTCCTTGCATCATAACAGGGAAAAGTTGCATGGGGTAAAAACTCTCCCTCTTTATAAACCCTGGGTTCCCAAGCGGCTTGGCTCCTGAACAAATTGGCTCCCAAATGTTGCAAACCTGGAAGTAAGTGTTCTGGTTTGCAAATGTTTTTTGGAAGCTGAACATCTGTTTCGGCTGTCGGCATTGTTTCCGGGGCCAATCAGCCAATCAGAAGCCACGCCTTAGTTTGCGAACATTTTGGAAGTCGAACGGACTTCCAGAATGGATTGACTTCAGGAACCAAGGTTTCACTGTAGTTTATTCACATTCTCCATTATAGCAGCAGAACAGACAATAATTCACACAGAACACTTCTATTGCTAATATACTGGAGCAATAGATTCAGGAACATTTGGGAGTTGCAGTGCCCACAAAGAGGAATTCTGTCCACAGTGTGCTATGACATTCTCATGATTTGCATCAAGGTAGCCAACATGGAGCCCTCCAGATATTTTTGAACTGCAGTTGCTACCCCCTGTTCTGCATACTGCTGACCAGATGCAAAAGAGCCTGAGGCTCCTCCTCCTTTCATAGTTTCACATGGAAGTGACATGGGCTGCAATTCCTTCTTCTGTTCAAAGGTGCAGGAGACCTGATCTTTTTTTCACCCTAGCCCCGACACCAGAATTTAAACCCTCATAAAATAAAGCAACACCTGGCAATCACAAAAGTAGAGTGCTGAACCTGGCTGCTAGGCGCAGGAGTGAGATTGTGAAGCACAACACTCAAAGTGCTATAGTACGAGGGATAATAAAACAAGGTTGTGTGTGGTTTGGTTTCTTTTTAAAAAATCTTGAGGATTGGTGTGGCTGTTAAGAGGGAGAATAAAACAACCCTATCTATAAATACTTCCAAACAGGGCACATTGAGGCAGCTGTTTGCTTTGCTTATGAGCTGGGACCTGTCTGTATTCTTAGGTGATTATTTCGTACAAGCAAAGGCTTTGGATGTTGTTCTTTTTGGAGGTGCCTCCCTGATTCCGCTGCTCAGCTCCCAGCTGTGTTGATGGTCTGGGGCCACTTGCTAGAGTGCACTTGTTAGCACCTGTGGAATATTTGTGTGTGTGAGTGTGTGGGTTTTAACCGACCCCATGCACGCCCTCAAATACACGCACAGTCAGTTTAGCATTCAGAATGCACAGAATAACAGGGATATGAAAAGGGACTACATTCTTTGTGATTTTTAGCAGGGCTGTGTCAATCAAACTCCTACCTAGGATTCATTTCGATTCTCGAGTATCAATTAGAGGGACCACACACAACCACTTCTCACAGCTTGCACACCGCCAAGTCCTGACATGTTGCGCACTCTTCAGCTTCTTAATTGTGATCGTCTAATGAAGAAAGCTTCTGTGCTTCATATAAGTACATTGGATTTTAAACGAACACAGAAGAATAGGGTCTGCCCTGGACACTCTGGTGACGGAGACATAAAATCCAAATTAGGGATGGGGAAGAAATTTGTTTCAGTTCACATCTGAAGGCAAACCTACCCAATTCACACTATGTGAAGCACAGTACAGTCATCTTTTGTAATTTGCACTTCTCTGATTTTTTTGCTGTGCAGTTCACCAGCCAATCAATGTGCATGAAAATGCATATGCTAGGGTAAAGTAGGCATAAAAATGCACATGTTAGTTAAAATGGCATGCAGAACTACATCATATTAGGACAAAGTGCTTTGCAAATATGCATATTAGGGGGAATTGCGTACAAAAACTGTGCATATTGGGGGAAATGCATACTAAAACACTGAAGATTTTTATGAGGACTTTAAAAAAAATTCACAAACTGATGTGGATGCATGGAGAATGGGACTTAAGACTGGAAAAATGAGAAACCAAGAAACCATAATTGACAGATTTGCCCATCCTAATCCAAATATCGCCCGCCCTCCTGTCAAAATGTAACAATACATGAGATAACTGACAATTTTATGGTGTCTGAAATCTGCTGCCAGAGGCAGCTTACTCTGACCAATGGCAGTACAGTCACCCTTGCGGAAGAATGGAATCTGGATGATCAAGTTCTTATGCAAGTATTACAAATGCAGGTAGGAACATCTGGCGAATTTCCTTGGAGTATTTAAGCTCCTTTTCAACTATATTTTAAAAGAAATCTGAAATGTAAATGTATTAGCTGATAGTATGGGAGCATTCTCTACCATATTTGAAGATATGCAAAACTGAATAGACCATTGCTGTCTGTTATAGGTGATTTCAAAGGGTAACATTCCACTGCTACAATTTGTCTTCAAAGAGGAAATATACCAAATATTCTGAGTAGCCATAAAGAGTTTTGAACACCAGAGGTCTTTGAGGCCAAGACCTTTTATCTTATGGTCTGGATATGTTGTAGAATTTTAGAATTCGATTGTTTCTAACACTAAACTTCACAGCCATATCTGCTCTAAGGGTTATGGTCAGTGTTTCTGCCTCTGCAAAATGTTTTTGAAAGATTGCTGTGTTTTGTTTGCACATTCCCCTGTCGTGTGTGATTTTATTTACTTATGTGCAGCTTGTTTCTTTGAACCATCTATTTATTTATCAGTTTACTTTTCTATAATGCAGGCACTTCACTGCTGTAAGTTTCTCCTCTCCTGTTCTCTTGCATGCTGACTTGTATGAGTCTGACTTGTATGAGTTAATAGACCTCTTCACACACTCTTCCCTTGAAGGGGCAAGAAAGAATCTGTTGGGTCATGATGTCGCATCCAACGCTAGGCATCCTCAAAGTAGACCCATTGAAATTAAGGGACATGAGCAACACAGGTAGATATTAGTTCAACCTAAGGCTTCCCCTGGCCCATCATATCTGGAGGGATAGCTTCTGAAACTGGGAGCATTTTCTCTCTGTGCAATTCATCATGGAAGGTCAGGGAACAATGAGACATGCATGGATTGATACATGGTGAAAGAAATCAGTTTTTGGTCCATGCCATGTGCTCACCCATAAGCCCATTCCATCCTGTTTCTGCATTACTCTGAGCTGCTTCTTCTTCTTCTTCTTCTTCTTCTTCTTCTTCTTCTTCTTCTTCTTCTTCTTCTTCTTCTTTTCTTTTCAAGCCATCACAATATGCAGTGGTGGCCACCAGCGTTCCTCCTGATTTCCCTCTTTGAATGTATGTTTTCTGACAAGGAAAGACTGGAGCATGGTATTGTGTAGCATGGTACTCAGTCCATAGGCATTACCATCTTGTGTGCGACACAGGCATTTGGTTATGGAGCTTGGTATGAGAAGGGGTTTTGGATTTGGTGGTGGTATATATTCTATAGTGGTGGCTCAGCTCCTCAATCAGACTCAGCTCCTCAATCAGATCTATGCTCCTCTTGGCAATGCACATCTGACACTTTTTAGAGTGAAGGAGGGACAGATGCATGGTTCCATTGGTGAGCTTTCGACAAAAAACGTTCCATCATGCAAAAAGTTAAACTAGCATGTGCTGCTTTGACTGAACAAATACTTGAAGGTTTTTTTTTTAAAAAAAAAAACAACAACCCTACTGTGCCAAAAGAGTTTATCATTCTAATCCAAGGTAAAATGAAAACGAACACTTAAGTGTTTGAGAACTGCTTTCCCTTGATCACTGTCTTTAGAAATTCATACACTCCAAAATTGCTGGAGAATGGGTGAAGATGTGGGTGTGTTTGGAATGAAAGAGATAGTGATCAGTGTGAGACACTGTCCTGTGCACAAGCTTTGAGAAAGCTCCACCAGACACATTAATCAGACTCATTTATGGCCATTCTATTCACACATAGCAAACACAAGCATCTGATTGTTGGCTATTTACAGCTCCTTCCTCACATGCATTTTAAGGACATGACCGGCAAAAACAGCACAGAAATTGGCCTTCAGTATAAAGCCAGCATTCTGGTTAATCAGAGGAAAGAGGTAAAGGCAGTGTCATTACTTTTACGATGTCTTTTCTGTTCTATCCAAGAAGGTCACAGCTGCTTATAATATAGCCTTATCTCACTTCAGCCCCACAACATCTTTAATAGAGATTAGGCTGAGAGATAGTCTCTTACCAAGGCCACCCATTGAGCATCATTGCTGAGCAGGGATCTGAAACTGGAACAGAGATATATGCTGCACTGTCCCAGTTTCATTTGCCTCCTATGGTACAAAATGCAGTACTAAAAGCAGCTGCATAATGCATCAGCCTGGTTTCCATGTCACAAAAAGCCACACTTAATCTTAAACCATGGTTTTGATTGTGAATATGCCTCTCCCCGCAACACAGCATCCATGCCACTCAACCAAGTCAGACCATGGTTTGTTTTAAACTACGAGTAGTAAGTCACACGGGTGGCGCTGTGGGTAAAACCTCAGCACCTAGGACTTGCTGATCGTCAGGTCAGCGGTTTGAATCCCCACGGTGGGGTGCGCTCCCGTTGCTCGGTCCCAGCACCTGCCAACCTAGCAGTTCGAAAGCACCCCCGGGTTGAAGTAGATAAATAGGGACCGCTTACTAGCGGGAAGGTAAATGGCGTTTCCGTGTGCTGCGCTGGCTCACCAGATGCAGCTTGTCACGCTGGCCACGTGACCCGGAAGTGTCTGCGGACAGCGCTGGCCCCCGGCCTCTTAAGTGAGATGGGCGCACAACCCTAGAGTCGGACATGACTGGCCCGTACGGGCAGGGGTACCTTTACCTTTTAGTAAGTCAGAAATAAACTAAGGCTGACATTCATAGACTCATAGAGTTGGAAGGGACCCTGAGGATCATCTAATCCAACCCCCTGCATTGCAGGAATATGCAGCTGACCCTTATAGGGATCGAACCTGTTACCTTGGTGTTATCAGCACCATGCTTTAACCAACTGAGCTATCATGCTTCTTTAATCTAATTAATCGATTAAGGATTAGTGCTAGTGAAAGGGGATTTCCCACCAGGTGTCCCCAGTGCCATCCCCATATCTGCTCCAGAGGGTTGGGAAAAAACCCAGAACAGATTTATGGGGCATATGAGAAGAGAGGACAGGAGTATTATGCAGTGCAAGCAGGGCCGGATTTAGGTTTGATGAGGCCCTAAGCTACTGAAGGTAATGGGGCCCTTTATATGCCCAGCTGTCCTTTGTCAACAACAAATTGTCGTTGCTATATGCTATATGGTAATTTATGGACCTAACAGGTATCTAAAGCCATTTGCACATAACAAATAGGAGCCTACACAACGCAAAACACTGTTGCTGTATGTAGGTTTTATTTTATTTGTTTTTATCTTATATTTTGGAAATGTACATCCAGTTTTCTTTTCCTTTAAATTATTTTGGGGCCCCCAAGAGAGTGGGGCCCTAAGCTATAGCCTGTTTAGCTTATATATAAATCTGGCACTGAAAATACTTGCGCTGACAGATCATTCACCTTAGCACTATGTTGAATGCAACCCCAAGTTCTAAGTTTAGTTCCCCTGCAGTCCACAGAGCTGAGAGGGGCTAGTGGAGGACTGGTCCAGGTCACGGACCCCAAACAGACAGCCCCATATGAAACTGCAGCCATATTCTTCCTGGCTCCCATTAGGCCTGCCATCTGGAGAAGGTCAGGTATCCAGGAGAAGCAGCTCCTGGTGCAAGCTGCAGGCAATAGATTTTGGATGAATTGTTTCCATTGGGGTGAAGTGGAGGGGGAGGCAGTAAAAGGTGCTCTGCTTTGTGCATCCTCCTTGTCTTGTTTCTGAAGACAAATGCTCTGACCTTGGGGAGGGGGTGGGATGACGGGAACACTGAAACCTTCTTTCAGAGCTTAGTAATAGAAAATGAATCCTTTAAAGAGTCTCAGCGTGGACCCTGTCTGAGCAAATAATTAATCTTTTGCAGAAGTTCTTGCTTTTGACAGATCCATGCTGCTCCATCCAGACTGGAGTGGAGAGCAGCGTTGCTGGATTTATGAGGAGTCGTCAGGCCAGAGACCCAAGGGGCATGTCGCACATACTTGTGCATTGTTTAATGTGCTTCTCGCATCCTTCTCTAAACCAGACTTTATTAAAATGGGAAAGACACACTTGAGAGCCCTCTCTTCTCATTTTGTTTTTCCCCTAGCAGAGTTAACACTGTTTACATGTGGTCTTGACAAGGCATTCCCCATGGAGCAAGGAAAGAAAGAGCCGCAAAGTGCTTGTAGAGACAATCCTAAGGCCTCGAAATTCTTGCATTGTGTTAACAGCCAGTCATGGCTTCAGGCTTCATCTCGAAAGGAAAGACACGGAGTCTCAGTTTGACCTGTATAAATAACCTCACAACGGAAACCTGGGTGAAGAGATTCCCCCCCCCCCACTGGCAAAAGACACAGGGGTTTGAAGTAGTGCTTTGTACACTGAGCTGGGAAGGGAAGGGGGAATTTTAAGAGTGAGGGAGAGAGAAATCCAAAAGGCTACCATTATTTCCAAGCATTGCCTTGTTTGAATAATAGAATCAATAGGATCCATGAGGGCCATCAAGCAAATCACTTGCCATAAATCACAGGCATCTGCACAACAGCCTCCAAAGAGGGATCGTTTGTGTTTAACTGACTTCTACTCAGAGGAGACCCATTCAAATTATGGCACCTACATTAGTTCTAGAAACGGGGGGTGAATTCTATTCAGTTTGCATTCCACAAAGAACTTACCTAAATCACATTTTATGAAACCATATGCAAGCTAAAACACAGTCATGCTTTGAAATCCGCATGTCTCAGAGCTTTGGTTGGGGAAAGAGTGGCTGGGGAAACCCAGCCAGATGTGCGGGGTATAAATAAATTATTATTATTATTATTATTATTATTATTATTATTATTATTATTATTATTATTATTATGCTATGCAGTTCTGCAGCCAGGAAATGTATGCAAAATTGCATATGGTAGAGTAACATGTGTACATAAGTGCATGCATTACTGAAAATTGCATTAAAAATGCATTATTTTCAATGAAATTGCTAATATCACGAGTCCCATGGAGATGTATTTGAGAAGGTGGTCAGGTGGCGAGGAGAAATGGGAGAAGCTCAGACGGTTGCGGTTCTCTTACCCAGGGGAAGGCCTAGCAAGCTGGGGGATGAGTCTAGCACCCCAGGAGGAGTCCAACCTGGTATACTGTGTGGATGCTTTCAGAATCTCAATGGATTCGTTTTGATTTATGTTCAGTCCTTGTTGTCGTTTAGTCCTTTAGTCATGTCCGACTCATCGTGACCCCATGGACCAGAGCATGCCAGGCACTCCTGTCTTCCACTGCCTCCCGCAGTTTGGTCAAACTCATGCTGGTAGCTTCGAGAACACTGTCCAACCATCTCGTCCTCTATCGTCCCCTTCTCCTTGTGCCCTCAATTTTCCCCAACATCAGGGTCTTTTCCAGGGAGTCTTCTCTTCTCATGAGGTGGCCAAAATATTGGTCTAATGATCTTCAAAAGCAGCATCACATACAATGCATTACAGCAATCTAGCCAAAAGGGTGCCAGAGGAAGGCTCACTGTGGTCAGTTTACCTCTGATCAGAAGGTTTAGTTCCCTGTGAGAGAGATGGGTTGAAGACCAAATTCCTGGGAATAAAAACCACCCACCACCCATCATGATTTAGGGTCAGCTTACTGGTTTTCATTCAGTGCATGATTGAATCCAGACACCAGTTTAGTACTTCCATGGCCACACCTGACCTGAATTGAAAAGGGATATAGAGCTGAGTGTCATCAGCATATTTCTGGCATATTGAACATTGTCCTGCAGTTTTACCTTGCAGAGAGGTAAAGAACTGGCAAACAGCTTGTTGCATAACTTTCCTATGGGCTGCCCAGATCGAAGAGCATGATTGTCCCACCTTCTCTGGTCTTGCCAACGCAGTCTTAATACCAGGCTGCTGCATGTAAGGCAGCTCTACGCCCTGGTTTATTTGAAAAGGCCCACAGGAGAGATGTAGATAAGGACTTGCTCTGACTTGCCATTTGCCATGTTTACATTGCATCACCTTGAGAAAACGCTGAAGATTCAAAGCTGATTGCAGAAGCGAAAACACAAGTAAGAATAAGGATTGCATTCAGCCACAAACATTCAGCCTAGAATGTACACACTGAGTACATGACTAATAGCTAGTTGTGGGCTTCATACTTGCTACAGAAATTTGAAACATGGAAGGTTGACATTGGTTGAATATCTCAGGTTCTGCAAGCATCATTGCTAATCTATATCTATCAGTCACTAAATTGTTGGGATTTTTGCATTTTGGGTAGTTGGCTCAAACCCCCAAATACTCTAGTTTAACTTGTTGAAGCGTTGGAGGGGAGAAACCATGGTCTGTGCAAGAAGGGGATTTTTCAAAATTGTTGCTGCAGTTAAAACAACTACTATTACTACTCACAAAACCCCCCAAAATGTAACTTGGCCAATAAGGAAATGTGAGACTTAGGTATGTTAATATTGCATAGTTTTCAGGGGTATTATATGCTGTGTTTTAATCTGGTGACTCAGTAGTGCCTTACTGGGATCAGGAATTTTTTTATTTTTTATTTTATACACCGGAGTGTATTTCCTGCTTCCTCTGAGATGATTAGACATGTAGATCTGGGGATGAAATATCAGAAATGAGGACTGGAATGTTAAGATAAACCAATCTTGGGAAATTGAGGTTCAATAATATGCCTTCCAATTCTCATTGTTATATTTGGAGGCAATTATTCCTTTAAGCCAGGCTTTACCAACCTGATGTCCTCTAGATGTTGTTGGACTACCACTCCACACATCCCTATCCATGCTGGCTGGGGATGCTGGAATCTGGAGGAGAAAACATCTGGAGGGTTCCAGTTTGAATAAAGCTGCTCTAGACTTTACTGACTGATACAATTGTCCAAGGTCATCTCAAACAATTTCCTTTCAGTTCATTACTTTGAGCTTTAGATTATAAACTTGTAGAGTTGGAAGGGACCCTGAGAGTCATCTCATCCAACCCTTGCACTGCAGGAATCTCAACATGTGGTCCCCATCCAATTTGAAACCATATTAGACCCCGCTTAGCTTTGTGCATGTGCTAGCAGTTTTATTGCTGCATCACTATGAATCAGCCTGCATGCATTTTAATCGATTTATCTCTACTCCTTCATTAATTAGCTTGTTTTGGTGAGATATTTGTAAATCACCTTGAGACATATGTAAAAGGAAATTAATGAAAGCACATAAAAGTTCAAGTAGATAAATAGGTACCGCTCTGGTGGGAAAGTAAATGGCATTTCCATGTGCTGCTCTGGTTCACCAGAAGATAGATACATAGATAGATGAGATAGATAGATAGATAGATAGATAGATAGATAGATAGATAGATATGTAAGTAAGTATGGCTCTAGTCCTTTCTGGTGTGATTCACCTTATTTCCTCCGGTTTTGCACTCTGGTATATTGTAATGTGGAAATAGGTTTGCTCTTACCAGAGCTATACTAGTGTTCCCCACAACATTGTTCCCACTTCACATATGCACACATATTTTTAAGACCCCCTGTACCCTACACAGGGTACATATATTCATTTAGGTTGCCCACAATGCTGTTGGGAACATGTTGCAAACCCTGGTGCATGTGCAACAATATTGTGTGCTGTTGTCTATTATGTACATCTGACCTAAAAGTACCCTGGCACCAGCATAGAGGGCTGGGTTTTGTTCCACATTAGGTACATCCTTCCTGAGATATTGAGTATAGTGACTCATACCTTTCTGATTTTACTCCATGATAGCACTCTGATCCTATGTGTGTTTCTGTGGAAGCAAGTCATTGAATTTTAATGGGGAAAGTGTGTGTATACAAATAAAGGCAGACAATTATTTGCAGCAGGAGAAAGAAAAGAGCTGTGGTTAATGGGAAGGGATATGGGAAGACCTCTTTGGAGGATCATGATCAACTTCCAGGGAAAGAGTGGAGGTGTGGTTTACACAGTCCTCATAATGCACATTTGTCAGAATATTCCGTTTCCCATTCTATCACAAAGCCAAACCATACGTTGTCCACTTTTGCTGATGCATTCAAGCAAACAGGCATTAAATGAAAATCCCATATGGTTCTTGGAAGACGTGCGCTGAAAAACAGCTTTACTTCTTGAATCAGGTAATTATGATCAAAACCGCCATAATCATTGATCAAAATTAAGATCAAATTCAACAGGTTCTCTCAACAAGCCTTACAGAACCACAGGGCACTCAGCCAGCATCAGTTCCACAAAACATTTACAGAAGGATGAGATTTATTGCCGCTATAATTATTGTGGCAAGACTCGCCTCTGCCTGTAGGTCTCAATACTTGACCTATTTTCTATCAGTGAACATTAGCTCATATGCTGCTTATCAGTACACAGCTAGGTATTGACCTGACACAGTAAATATACTTATGACACATGACACAATGTATGGCTAATATGTATTACACAGGGAGAAAGCTGACAGAACCTTTTCTCCCTCTCATAATACTAGAATCTGAGATCATGACTGAAGCTGAAAGGTAGAATACGTGGGGCAGACAAAGGGTATTATTACACACAGCTCAAAGATAAACTAGGGGCAGTCTCCCATCAACTTATTTTGTCAATGCAAGAAACTAGACAGGCCTTTGGCCTGATCAGCATAACTCTTCTCCTGAGAAGAAGCTCCTGAGAAGAAGTGTGGGTCCATTATCAGCTTGTCGATACAGTTAAAACTACCTAATGATCTGCCTGGTGTTTCTTAAATTAACTGAACTTTGGACAGCACACAGAGGTTCAGGAGTGTCTCTAAATCTTCTTGTACTCTTGACCTGTTACTGGTTAAATATTTGAATATTGTACTTTGCAGCAGCATAATATGCACACCCTGTCCTTCGTTGAACTTGTTCTTGGTGGCAGTCTCCAGAAAGCAAATATTTAGGCATGAAGTGCTGATGTTAAGATCAATTAAATAAGAAGCAATGATTTAAGGACTGCTCATAACCAGACAATTTCATGACCAGTAATGGAGGATGTGATCACCTGAATTGACCTTGGCTAGTGACTGGATATCCAAATTTAAACACCTGAGCCCCAAATGCTATAATGAAACACAGTATGATGGAGGAGAACTAAACCAGGGGTCAGCAAACTTTTTCAGCAGAGGGCCAGTCCACGGTCCCTCAGACCTTGTGGGGGGGCCAGACTATATTTTGAAGGAAAAAATGAATGAATTCTTATGCCCCACAAATAACCCAGAGATGCATTTTAAATAAAAGCATACATTCTACTCATGTAAAAAGACCAGATAGGCCCCACAAATAACCCAGAGATGCAATTTAGATAAAAGGACACATTCTACTCATGTAAAAACACATTGATTCCTGGACTGTCCATGGACTGGATTTAGAAGGTGATTGGGCCAGATCCGGCCCCTGGGCCTTAGTTTGCCTACCCATGAACTAGACCATAGTTGTCATGGACTGGCTGGATGCATAGGAGTGGTGGGAGGCACTATATGGGGAACCCCCAGGGGAAGAAGGTTCAGAACCAGGGGAATGGTGGTGGGACAGCAATGAGTGGTCAAAGAAGGGTGAAGGAGGAGACTAGGAGGGGGAGGTATCAGAAGCAGAAGAAGTAACAGGGTTTGGTGAGCAGGAAGAGGCTGTGACAGAGGGCAGTTCAGACTCTGAGGCAGAAGCGCAGGCTGGAGGGGAGTGGGGCCAAGAGACAGAGTTGCAGGCTGCAGAGGAAGCCAGGCAGTTTCCCTCTGCTCTCCTAGAACTGGCAGATAATTGAATAGGGCAGAATAGGAGGAGGGTTGTGTGCAGGTGCTGTTTGTGACTGCTTGGGAAAGACCCTGGAAAGGATGAGACTTAGGAAGTGGTGGGAAGGTGGGGACCTTCAGTCTCCAGCGGCCTTGTTGTAGCAAGACGTACTGGGAAGAACTGCTGGGATCACTAGGCCTGCACTGTTTTGGTTTATTGAATAAAGAGTTAACTTCACTGACACTGTTTTTCTTTGATTGCTGACCTATGTTTAACTCCAACTCCTGACAATAATCCAGGGCGAAAGCAGCCCTGTGGCCAGGGTGGGGTAAATAATTGTCCCTGCCCCCAGCTATACTCTGACATTGAGAGGGGCTCAGGATTAAACCACTTTTCATTGTCCATTTGGCTCCAATGACTAGAATTCTCATGAAGTCATGTTTAGTCTACACACAGAGTAGAATGAGGTGGTAGAATCTTCTGGTGATAGACTGTCCTGTACAGTCTGTCCTGTCCTCTTATGTGTGGGAGGTGAGGGAAATGCTATTTGAGCAAAACTCCCTGCAATAAATGATGAAATCAGAGAGTGAGCTCTAACACACTCTGCTTCTAGCTCTGTCATGTTTTCTATTTACAGGGCATTGTTTGTTTGTTTGTTTGTTTGAAAACAGAGGGGAGGGCCCATTATAAATATATGTAGTTCTCTACCAGAAGCCTGAGGTGGTACAGTGGTGCCTCGCAAGACGAAAAGAATCCGTTTCGCGATTCTCTTCGTCTAGCGGTTTTTTCGTCTTGCGAAGCTTAGTGGATTAGCTTAGTGGATGACAGCTTAGTGGATTAGCGCTATTAGCGGTCTAGCGGCTTTTAGCGATCAGCTGAGAGGCGGCTTATCAGCGGAACAGCTGATAAGCGGCTTAGCGGCTTAGGAAAGGGGGGGAGTGAAAAAACCCCACGGGAACTCGCAAGATTTTTTCGTCTTGCGAAGCAACCCCATAGGGAAATTCGTTTAGCGAAGCACCTCCAAAACGGAAAACCCTTTCGTCTAGCGGGTTTTCCGTCTTGCGAGGCGTTCGTCTTGCGGGGCACCACTGTGCAATTCATTCTACCACATCAGAACACAATCATTTTGCTCCATGTGTAGAGCAGTCCTTATGTCCATTCAAAACATCACAAAGATTTCTGGTCAGTTCCACTCTGTGCATTTAGCTACCTAGCACACCAGGTTTTAAAATAGCCCTTTCACAGATATACCAGTTTATCACTTTCAGAGAAGTTTAAAACACACACACACATGAACATTTTAAAAGGAGATAGAAAAATAACCCCCTCTCTGCAGTCTGAAGTAGTACCATACAAAATTCTAACCCTCCAGTCCCAAACGTGTCATTTTGCTCAGCGTGTAAGGAGGCTCACACTCTTTGGATAATTTGCCACTCTGTCTCAGGGTTGTTCCCCTTCATACCCATTTCCTCTTATTACTATAATTATGCCTAGCATTTGGGGATAAGCCGATAGTGAAAACGCAAGGTGGTACTTATAACTCATAAATATCTCATCTCTCCATCTTGGTAAAGGTTCGCGGAGCTCATTTCTCAGAAATGCGCATGTATACCTTGGAAATACGTAGAGATTTGACATTTTTATAGTGCACCAAAATATATTTGGAAGCCTAAGGGTTGTGGCCGCCCTATGTCAAAAGGCGTTTCATAACAAAACATCATCGTGGCCCATTTATAGAAATAACATACTGTGCTTTAGTAACTGTGGGTAAAGCTAAACATGTTGCCTGCCTATTTCAAACAACGCAAACAGCACAGCCATTCCCCCAAAAGGGCTGTTTTCATAAGAGAAATACAAATTAGAAACAAAAGTCTCATTGGATGAAGAGGCCAAGGGAAATGGTCAACTACAAGGCTGACCGCTAGCTACCACACTAGGGTCACATGGAGCCAGCCGGGACAAGGAACCACCTACAGCGGATGATTTATTGCTGTATAATTTTCAGCACTGAGGTAAATGGGGTGGGGTTTATTTGAGGAAGAAACTCTCAATCCTGTAAGAATGGCTATAATGAAATGGAATCATCTAATAAAACAGAGAGGGGGTATATGGGTATAAATAAGATGAAGCCAAGGCCAAAGGCACCATTGGAACATTCATTTTGATAACTGATGGCTCCCCCAAAACCGTGGATTGATTCAGTGGAATATGGAAGGCAGGGCCACATCAACTATTCTCCACCTTCAGTTTCCAGGTTGAAAAATTGTTACTTCAATGGAGTAGAAATCTGTGCTACACCATTAAATTGATTACTCACTTAGCTTGTGTAAAACAACAATAACCCCAAAGCCCGTTCATCAACTTAAACAGGTGTCTTCAATTAACTGAGCCACAGTGCACATTGAAAACCCTCATATTTGTATTTTTGGACACACTTCCTATCATATTCCTCCTCATTCTGAACTGTACACTGGTTTCATTTTATCAGCACCAAGTTGGTCCTCTTACCAGACTTCAACCCAATCAAAGCACAAAAGAGAAGTGAAATGCATGAATTCAGTGATAATGCACCCTAGTTATTTTAACTGGAACTTCGCGGTTAGTTGAATTTTGTTTTATTTTTCAAATTTTAACCAGATTGGATTGTGAATGTGGAATCCCATCTGTTTCACCTATTGCAGTGTTCACAAAACATTTTTTCAATTTTATTTTTTTGCATTGTCAGTATGGGTGACAAACCAACCGGACAAGGAAAATAAAGCAAATCTCTCTATGTGGCATTATTAACAGAGAGAGAGAGAGAGAGAGAGAGAGAGCGCTCCCCACCCTGCCCTCACAAGGAGACGGCTCTCAAAACGATTAGACAAGTGAAGAGCTTTATTCTGATCAGAACTTTGAATCAGAGGAACCATCTATCATTTTAGAAATTCATATCAGATGGGGGACAAAGAGATCTGAAACTAGAATCACAGAACCCTTCCACCTCTTCCCACCCCCAAGATCACTAACAAGAGCCTTTTCTGGGTTTGTCTGATAATTGGAACCAAATGCACGCCTGTTGGGATATGAGGTCAAGGGAGAAGGTGGATGAGAAAGATACAGAGTTTAGCAGAAGCAGCGTTGCTTTTTATTAGAAGGAGATCTGAACCAGGTGTTGGAAAGGTGTGTTTGCTTTTTGCAGAGACCGAGACTTCACAAAAATGGCTCCAAGTATAAGACTGGAAGTGCAGAAAACTGTTAGAAACTGAAGGGGTGGGAGAACTTAATGCACAAAAGGAAGACAATAGAAGCAATAGTAACCAATAATTATGCCAAAATTGTATTTTAACCTATGGGGCAAAACAATCTAGACTAACACTAGGTTTAGTGACCCACTGGCTGTGATCCAAAGCTCTGTGAGCAGAGCAAGGAAGCTTGAACGCACCGGGAACATTCTGCATTCATGGAAAGATCTCACAGTGAAGAAAGGCTTGTTTGGGCTATGCATGCATGTCCAAGCCCCAGCCTGCACATGCGAGCTGCTGGGTTGCACCTCATGTTCAAAAGCCCTCTGGCCAGAGAAGATCTTTAGTGCCATGTGCTATTTATATCCCTGCCATGTTTGAAAAGAAGGGAATAGGTAGAGTCCCTGTTGACAAAGAAAAGTGTCCCTATAAATAGGGCTGCTCCCACAGGATAAGGAAGCAGATAAATTACAACCTTATTTATGGGACTAACAAGAGCACACTTGAGAATTGGCCTGCTGGATCCGACCAAGGTTCATATTCTGTTTCCAGCATGTCTTCCAAAATTAGGGGAAGGCTGGGGCTTGGTTGTGGGGCACATGCTTTGCAGGCAAAAAGTCCAGAGTTCAACCCTTGGCCTCTCCAAGGAGGATTGAGAGAGACTCTTGTCTGGAACTCTAGAGAGCTGATGCCAGTCAGCATAGCCTGAGCTAGATGAGCCAATAATCTGTGACTCAGTGAAAGGCACTTTCTCATGTTGCTAAACTGCCAAATGCATGTCCAATGAAAGTAAGTGGGGTTTTGGTTTTTTAACAGTCTATGTGAACCTACATTGGAGGACACAATTTGCTGAGCAATCTGGACGATAATCACTCTGCTGTCTTATATAAAGAAGAAGAGTTGCTTGTCCTGAGCCTTGTCTGGCTTACCGGCCTTTTCTCTTGCTGCTTAAATCATGCTTGCAGCAACAACATGTACAGAGGGTTGTATCCAATGTAGCACTGAATTAACATCACATAACATCACATAACATCACATAACATCACATTAACATCATCCACTGGTGAAGTGTTTCATGACAGCAGAATGTTATTGCACAAGGCAATGCACAAGCAGGTTGCTGGTAACTGTTGCACAACAGATTGTCTCTTGTACAATGTGTTTCCACTAGTGCAACTGTTGCACAGATTCCTCTGTTGCAGAACATTAATATTTCCCCGGCTACTAGGACAAAAGCCCTAATGCTAATGAACAGAGAAAGTCGTATACAACCCATAATCCCCATAAACATGTGGGGTTTTGTTTATTTGTTTTTTAAATCACCAGCCCTTTTGATTTTGCTGTCAACCTAGAATAATAAAAGCATCCTTTCCCCAAAGACAAAACCCCTTTTCATGCCCCCATTTTAAACTCCTCTTCCTAAAGCTGTCCATTTGCTTCACCTTCTCCCCAAGGATTGTCAATTTCAAAATGATGACTACATCCAGGCATCTTCCCTATGCCTTCCTCTGCCACCAATATATTTTTTAAAGAGTGGTAATTAGAAACATTGCAGAGGATCGTGGAATTTCTTTCCCACCATTACTGGTCTTGTCATTTAGGAACCTCAAATAAGCTTCTGAGGAACCCTAGGATCCCCCTAAACACAATTTGAAAACCACTGCTTTAGCTCATTCTCTAGTGCAGGGATGGGGAATACGCAACCCTCCAGATACTGCTGGACTACAGCTTCCATTATGCCTGACCTTTGGACATACTCATTGGGGCTCATGGGAGACCAATGACATCTGGAGGGCCATGGGTTCACCACCCCTGCTGTAGTGGGGTGAACATCCCTAAAGGGGAAGGCTGAGCACATTTGGCCATTTGGAGATAAGAAGGAACATTCCTGTAATTATCCAGTATCCCCATGGGACACATTGCCAGCCAAATTATACAAAGCTCCTGGCCTGATTATTGTGGCACATGCTGTGCAGAATTTATTAAATTCCATGTACTGCAGCTGTTTAATCAGTGGCATTATCAGAATGAGATATGTACCCCACTGGGTAGCGTGGAGTGGGACAGGAAATCATGCCAGGAACAGCTTTGCTTGATGCCTGGTAAGAACAAGAGGATAATGCTTTTCTCCTTCCTGTTGGGACTGGCCAGTTGAAATCACCAACACTAATGAGGGGTTTATTCCTTGTTTCATTTTCTCTACCATAAATCTGTGTTTCCTAAATTATTATTTTTTTCATCCATGGTGAGTTTAATTTACCTATAAACAATCTGGAGGGGAACCTATGAAGTTAAACCTTGCCTCTCTCTTTAAGTAATAACAAAATAAGCTATTGTCTTAAAAAAGAAGTAACATTGCACTTCACTGAAAGTTCAGGAGCTTAAATTCCTTAGGTAAATGAGAAACTACCTAGGGAAGCACACCACTAAAAAACACCAAACCCATCTGTATGAAACAACAACAATGGCAAGAAAGCATTTATCACTAGCAGTTGATATGGTGCTTAGCGGAGTAATCTTAGTAGCATCATCACAGGAGAACAACATATGCAAAATGAATACATCCCTGCTCTGAGAAGCTACCTCAATCTTTCTTTCTTTTTTTAATCAAGTGCAGAGTAGGGGGCAAAGGAAACTGAAGAAATGGGTACAGCAGGGCAGCCAGAGAAGTAGCTCTGCAGAAAAAGAAAAGCACCAATAATGCGCTAAGGAAAGACTGACATAAATTCATTCATGTACAAATCTGTATTTTCAGATTTTGCACAATGGGTGGCACCCAACCAAATCACTCTCAGAGTAGACCCACTGAAATCAGTAGGCTTATGTTAGTCGTGTATAACTTAATTTATTTTAATGGGTCTACTCAGCTGGATCCTAATACAGAGAGGCTTGTCCCACCTGGTTTCAACTAATATTAATACTTTTTAAAAATAAAATAAAATGTGGAGTATTTGTTTCTGTGGCCGCATACATACCATACATTGAAGCACATGATTCCCCCAAAAGAATCCCAGGAAGTGTATTTTTCTAAGAGTACTGGGAACTGAAGTTCTATGACAGGTAAATCACAATTCCCAGGATTTTTTGAGGGAAGTCATGTGCTTTAAATATATGGTGTGTTTGCAGCCCTCTTCCCCTTTCCCCAGCATTTGTTGTACTGGCTCTTTGTTTAGGGGTTCTTTACTCATCAAGCACAACCCAGCTGTCACCCACTATTCTTTTCTGATTGCAGTTAATACCGGGTGCTTCAGAAGACACATACAAAAATGTAAGTTTGTCAGACTGATTCCCTTACCCTTTCTTTATACTTCCAAAAACATAGCCAGTATCACCAAGGGTACATAGAAGACCTCACCACAAGACAAGTCAGTTGTGTGCAGCCTGTCCATATGGATTGGGTGATTTCTCTGCGACATTGCAGACATATGAATTTGTGGCCTGGTGAAAATTGTCACAGGGAGCACCCTCCTGATCCATGGCGATTAGATGTTGTACAAATGACTCACCATAGCATAGAGTAATGTTAACACTCTCATAGTGAAGGGCATGGAGGTTGGAGAGCTTTCAAAGTAAGGACTAGCAGTGTAAAGTTGTGCGTGTTCTGGCCAAGTGTGATACACAATCAGTGTAATATCCTGGTGATCAGCTAGTTTCCCCAGAAAACTAAGTAGTAGGGTGGGGTGGAAAGCCAAGTCCCGCTTTTTTTTTTTATTAGATAGAGTACTATATGCAGCAACACTTAGGGGGTTAGATTTGGCCCAGGTGTGTCTGTGTGTTATGGTGTTCATCTCCAGTATATGGACATAAAACAGCAGTGATGTGGTCATTTGTCAATATCTCAGATATTCTGTATCTTTGAGGCTCTCAGTCAGTCCCACATGTTTTGAATATTTTTCTGTGTGCTGCTTCCATTTGGTATTAACTATTCCCTTGGAAAAGGTCTGTATAATGCCCCCCACCTGCAAATAAAACCCGTTAGATATTTATAGAGCAGCACATTTTCTATGCATCTTTTATTGTAGTCTTTAAGACAGTCATATTTTTTTTAAAAAAAAATAAAAATAAAATCAAGCTGTAACTCTCTGGATACTGTCATAGAAGCAGTGTGTTTCCCAAACCAGTCATATTGGGTGTTCTCTCCCACCCCCCACCTGCATACAGCACCCTAAGACAGCTGCTGGGTCCCGGGGAACTCACTGTTGTGCCAGCACATGCCCTTGGCCACTGATGCAGGCAGCTGAGTCAGAGAGCCACCATTTAAATTTCCAATGATGTCGTCAAAGTAGCATCCCTTTGGAGGAATTGTGGGAAACTAAAATGGTGTTTCCAAACCTTCTAGCACTAGTTACAGGGTGGCTGCTGGCTATTGCAATATTAGTCAGCTGGGTGCTCACTGTCATAGGAGATGGCCAAACAAAGAGTAGTTTGCTTAGAGATCTGCTAGTCTTAAAGCTGCCCCTGGATTTAGCAGATCCTGGCAAACAACTGAGACTGCCGATATAAGATTGCACATATACCACACGTTTTTTATTTTAAGGGAGACACAAGCTCGTTTCCCTGTGTTAGGCTAGGGCCTAGTCCAGCGCTGCTTGCCAGCCCAAACAGCAAGTTTGAGTGACTCCTGCATGACAGAAACAGGCCTAATTTTAGAGAGGATGACAACTCTGAGGAACAAGGGATTTAGATGGGAGCCAGTCACTGCTTGCTGAAATAATCTCAGGAATTTGAGTTCCTCCCAGAATGCAAAGCACAGCAGGCAAGATTATACCCTAAGTATGGAAGCTGCTGAAGACAGGAGTCTGAGGAGAGTAAAATTACTCTCTAGATTCAATTATGGTGGGAAACTATGGAATTATAGTTTACAATGTAAGGGTTGGATCTCTGGCAGCCTTGAGAGCCCATAAGCGTAAATGCATTTCCCTCCCTGTGCCTTTGCCAATGGCCAAGCTTGGATTGCCTTTCCGAATCTAATACTGTGGAAGAATTTGACTGAAGGGAATGTGCGAGAGCTTTTAACATAGCTCCAGGTCCACTTAGGAAAGCTCTGGTCTTCCACCTGTGCTTTCTCCACATGTAATTGCAAGCCAACCTTATCCCCTGCCATGGGAAGGCTTTGAAGAGTTCAGAGGTTCAGATAAGCACTCGTGGAACAGCTGCTGCTGAAGAAGAAGGAGTAGAGAGCCTGGGGAAAGCCGGGTGCTGGGAGTTCATAACAAACTTTAAAGGTAACCAGAGCTGCTCGAGAGAGATGAAAAACAAGAGGTGAAACTTTCACATGGAACTTTTCCAGGCTGAGGAGATGGGGTTATTTGAACTCGCAAGATCCTAAGAGCCCTATCTCAAGGCACTCAAACCATAAAAGGATCTAAAAGGCCTGTGCCAGGGGTTTATCTGGCTCAGAAATGGGCAGCCTGATCCATCAAAAAGTGCCTATGCTGGTGCAAAAGATGGTGGTGTTCTTTGCACATTCCACAAGTGCATGAGCACATGCATATGGACACATGCACACACCTCTCCCTAGAAAGTTTGCACCCGCAGTCATTTCAACTGAATGGTTGTTCTTCCATGATGCCTTTGACACTGGAAATGAGAAGCTATAAATTGTTCTCTTAATAGATATTAAACTTGGTTTTTACAATGGTGTATAATTTTCCATGAATGTCTGATGAATTTTCACCTTTGTCACCCTGTCCAGCCAATGGAGGCAGGTTCACTAGGGCAAGTAGGACACTGCCCACCAAGTTCAGGCTGCCCTCAGAAGTCTTCTAATACTTTAATAGTCATGGTCCCCCCCAAAAAAAAGAATATTGGGAACTGTAGTTTATTAAGCATCCCAGAAATTGTGGCAGTGTCAGGGGGTTTCTCAACAACTCTCAGTACCATTAACAAATCGCACTTCCCAAGATTCTTTGGGGGAAACCACAGCAGTTAAAGTAGTATAAGAATGCTTTAAATGCATGGTGTGGAGTCCAAATTCCACCCACTTGAAATTGGGTGAAATTGCTGGTTTCCAACAACAACAAGAAAAAAGGGGGGGGGGAGCAACTTGTCCCTGATAACCTCTGTGCCTGAGCACTGAAAAGCAGCCTATGTATCAATCATTTTTACAAAGGAATTCACTTGGACTCCAGGAAATTACAGGCCTAACAATTGTTAGCTTAATAACTGTTGTGGCAACACTGATGGATAGCATTGTTAAATACAAAATTATCAAGCAATTGGAGCTTTCCTGCCATTATGAATAGCAAGTGCAGGGATGGGAGAGAACTACAATGGTCCATGGTTCACATCCAGTTCACCCTCCCTTGATGGCTACTCCACTGGATGCAAACAATGTGGATGTCCACAAAGGTAACCTTAGACATCCCTTCATCAGTGAAGGGAAACAGGAAACAACATCTATCCTCACAGGCTCTACAAATCTATGAATATTTGATTCATATTATGGGAACAGGGAATGAGGACTTCAAGAGCATGGGAGAAGCTAAACAGCTTCCATGTTCACTCATTTACCAAACATAACCATTTGCTGCAATTGAGATATAACTAGCCAGAACAAAAGCAAAGTGGTAGGTTACCTTCAAGAGCAGTAGGAAATGGGCTTCAGATACAATGTTTACCTCTCAAAGCAGTAGAGTGAGCAGAACTCTTTGACCATGTATTTGAGTACCTTTTCCTTTCCTCTTTTTTTCTGGGGGTGGGGGGAACAAATGCTCCTCCTGCTGGGCTAAAGAACACAGCAGCCTGGGATCTGGATTTCATTGCTTGGACTTCATTTGGCTCTGTCTTCCCCTTCTCCAACTTCCCCCCTTAGCTAAGCTGTTAGCTGCAGATGTTTTCTTGCAGTGTCTCTAATGCTGTAGCTTAAAATAGCCTGAAACACTTGCATTCACCAGTGGTAGAGAAACACTGTATGAGCCTGTTGAGCCTGCATAGGGCTAACTAACCTAAAACAACAACTTAAATCAAGCCTGAGTGTGCCACTCCCCTTGATTAACAGATGGATTCTGTTTCATTTACTTTCATGTCCTAGCCTTCCCCCCGCCCCTTGTGCAGGCACTGAAAAAGTGGGCTAGGGTAACAGTGATTATGGAGGCAGGCCTGTGAAAGAGCTACATAGCTTCGGTTTAGAACAGCCATCCCTATTCAAAAAGAAGACAGCAGAAGAGTGACGTGCTGTTCCCAGGTTCCTGAAGGTATTAACTTGTGCAGAGAGTCTAGTGCTTGACCCAGAAAGTAGAGCCAGTGCCATTTTGTAGCAATGCAACATGGACTCTGAAGCCAGCCCTTTGGGCAAGTCTGTGCATCATGAAATCAGCATAGAAGCCTGTTCTGCAGTGCTGGATCCCATGCTGATCTGATCTAGTTGTTGTGGGGAGACATAGCCAAAGCCACACCTGCATTCCTCAATCCAAGGTCAGGAACTGGAATTGCAGGCTTGAACTGGAGAATGGTGGCTGGAAGCCTGGATCTGGAAATTCAGCAGACAGAAGGTACTGCTCTTTACCAGACAAAACCAAAAGTCCCGATTTCTAGTGTATCTTCGTAAAGTCCTGCTTGACCAATCTTTAGGTTTCATATGTCCTGCCAGTCACAGAAGGTACAAATCCCTTCAGTTCCTGAAGAAAGCTCTCAGCTTCCCACTGAAGTTCAATTGTTTCAGTCCCAGCCTTAGAAATGGCTGTTATTGATTAGTTTTCCTGATTATGACACTATTGCATCAGTCCCAAATGTTCCTTTTACGCTGCCTTGCCTATTGCATTGTGGAACTGTTGCCTTTTGATATACAGCCATGTTATCCTAAATTTTTAATGGCAGGAAAGCATGGTGTGCCAGAATGCTACCCTAAATTTCTTCAAGTGAAATTGCAATGCAAAGCTCCAATGATTCTCTTGGTCAACAGGGCTGCAAAAAGATTTTTATTTTTTTCCCCTGGAAGCAAATAACACAGAAGTGAGCACTGAGCGTCTGCTAAATTCCACTAGTTTTCCAGAAGTGGATCTTATGGCACTTGAAAGGCCCCATAAAATGAGGGAATTATCAGCCAAGGAAATGTTGGGGAAATGGAATAAAGTGCTGCCTCAGGCTATGAAATTTATTTATTTTATCTGAAAAACCAGCTTTTCCATGTTAAATTACATTTCCAAAGCAGTGTACAATACAAAGTTCCAGAGTTCCTGACACAGCTATGGAAGAAAGACACACTGAACAATCAACTATCTTAACGTGCCTGGCATCCAGAAGAAAATGAATACCCCAAAGCAGGTACTATCCCTGTCGATCACTCCGCTTACAGCAATTTTAGGAAGGTGTTACTACATGATTGGGGATGAGGGTGGCGCTGTGGTCTAAACCACAGAGCCTAGGGCTTGCTGATCAGAAGGTCGGCAGTTCGAATCCACGCGACGGGGTGAGCTCCCGTTGCTCGGTCCCTGCTCCTCCCCACCTAGCAGTTTGAAAGAGGTACCGCTCCAGCAGGAAGGTAAATGGCATTTCTGTGCTGCTCTGGTTTGCCAGAAGTGCCTTTAAAAAAAAAAAAAATGAATATGTATTGGCATTTTCAAAAACCACACAAAAACAAAATTGGACAAAAAATAACAAAAATACAGAAATCCAAAACGATTTTTTTTTTAAAAAAAGAACACATAAAATTTCAATTACTTATTTTCATTTAACTTGTTTCTCAGACCTCCTCACACCTCCCCGTCTTGTATTCCAATTTAAATTATTAATTCAACAAATCCTTATGGTTTGCCAGAAGTGGCTTAGTCATGCTGGCCACATGACCCGGAAGCTGTCTGCAGACAAATGCCGGCTCCCTCAGCCTATAAAGCGAGATGAGCACGGAACCTCAGAGTTGTCTGTGACTGGACCTTCCAGTCAGGGGTACCTTTACCTTTACTACATGATTGTGGGATACAGTCACTTGGGAACAGCTGCACCTTCCAAACTACTCCAGCAGTTTATGAGGCAGCCCAGCATCAGATGTTGGGGCTGGGCTGTGTGCTCAAGGGGTATCCTCATTTGGGATATGTAGCTGCAGAATTGGTATCTTAGCTGCTTCAGCATCCTTAATCAATATTTTAATTTGGGTGCAGGACTGGGACAATGTCAAATCCCAGATGTGTTCACACATCCCTAAAGATAACTGATCAGACTCAGCCACAGCAGATCAACTGTCAGAGGTTGGCTAGAGGAGGACAACCTCACAACCCTGGGACAAGAGGGTAGATCTCATGTGGTAAATTTAAAACAGAGAGGCTACAGTTTGCAGCAGCACGTTCTGCTCAGCATAGATATTTCCACAGCAGCTCCCTGAGCAGTTAAATGCGAATTTTAATGTGGGCTGTTTTAAAATGGCAGATTAACGAGGAAATGGGACACAACATGGATTTATGAATGAACATGTGTGAAATTAACCCTGACTAGAAACAGATTGATTTGCCCATCCCTGCAAGGGGATCGAGTGAAAGCCTTTGCAGAAAATGTGAGTTTGGAGGAGGTGAGAGAAGTGACATCACACAGGTGTTCTGTGAGAGAATTCAACAAATATAGGGCAATGGAGGAGGAAGGGCAGAATTTTTTGAGGGAGCTGGAGGCCTTTGGATAGTGGAAAGAGTTGTGAAGCTGGAGGAGTGACAGGAACACAGTCAGGAACACATGGGGATACTAGAGCAGGGTGATAAGAGTATAAGGAGTGCATTGAAGGTAAGAGCAATGATCTTAGGCTGGAGCCAGGAGCAGGAAGGACACCTCATTTAGTGTGGCCATTGCAAGGAACAAGCCTGATTCATAACTCCTTGCATTTGTTGATGTCCACTTTTCCAACATTACATGGCCACTTTGTCGTGCCCTCCCTCCCCTTCTTAGAACCTGAATTCACTGGTGTGGAAAGTCACCAGGTAGGCACTTACCTCCTCGCCTCATTTCAAAGACACACACACATTTTCAGGCATGGCTTTATAGCTTCAGCAGGAGCTCTTGTATTCCTCCAACAGTGCATTACTCACTAACCTACAAGTTCCCCGAGCGCTGCCCTACTAGCATAGAAAAGCCAATGGGCTATGAAACCAGAAGCATAATCCTGCCTTGCTCCCTTCTTTAAATAAAATAAAATAAAATAAAAATACATATTGAGAGGTGTTGAGAAACACATGGGGCTGAGAGTGACAAGAAAAAGCACCCCATTCATCCAGGATATCCAGGCGGAGGGTCTAGAACTGAGCCGGCTTTGGCAATGTTCTCTGTGTAACTGTATATTATACAAATGTTATTGGAAGGCCAAATTTAGGCATTGCAAAAGGAGGAGGAGGGGGGAGGGAGAAAAAAAGAAAATACCTTGAAAGATAAATTGGCTTGTTTGGGAACCAGATCTCAAGCTTTGCCTTGTGCTTGTCTTTTAACGGATGTTGGAGCTGCTCCCAAAGCTCAATCAGGCCATTTAGAGCAATAGGAGAAAACCAACATAGTTCTTTCCTCCTGTTGTGTACAAAGGCCTCGGGTGAGCTTGTCATCCAGCTGGTTTGGGAAGGATCAGTTCAGACAGCTCTTTATTAGAGGTTAGCATTTTTCAGTCTTCCTTCACTCAGGGATTCCTCTGCAAAAGTTGGTCTGCTGAAGAACCCTCAAGAGTCCGCCATGGGATCTCCTTTGTATTGCAGACCCTTGGGCCCATAGTCTTCTCTTGGAAGGGGTGTTCAATCAAAGTTTGGTTGAAGATCAAGGACCTTGAAGTTGCCATCAACAGTGCCTGGGCCACAGGCACATTAGTCACCTTGTCAGTCTTCCCTGCTATGGTGAGATGTGGGCCCCTTCTGGCTGTTTTCCAGTGGGGCTTTTCAGTAGGCCCCCCGCCCCAGTCCCCACAACATGAAGGACACTCACCTTGTATGGACATTGGCATATAAATTAGTGCATGCACATTTTATGCAAATCTGTATCCTTGCTTGTCCTCTTTTTTGGCAATCCATCTCCTCAATTTTGGTAATGCAAAAATAGTTGCCCTACCAGGGTTCTTAGGGACAATTTCAAAACCACAATTACAAGAGGAAAGGATGTAAGGTTAGAGGAGGGTTTGTTGGTATGGGCTCATTTCTCTGCTTTGTGTGTGAATCACATTCCTCCTCTTTGTATATTACACATCCCACTTCCTCATTACTCTACAGTAGCATAGTCCATTTGGTTGTTTTGGAATTACCCCCTTAATCATGAATCATAGTTTTGGGAATTCTCCTGCAGCTATTTCATGGCCACATATAAGAAAGAAGCAATACTTGCTATTAGTTCAGTATCCAATATCCCAGGTGAAGTAATTCCCTCCAGGACAAATCAAATTGTTCTTCCTCTGGCACTAGAAAAATTGGCTTTCCAGCTTTATAGCAGCCTAAATTTTCTGCACTTCTGAAATTGAATCGTGAATAGACAGAGGTGTTATGTGTTGTGGGTTTTTGAGTCTGGGAGGTGGCCTGTTGTAGATGGGGTTGCACTCCCCTAGAAGGAGCTCAACCATGGCTTGGGAGTACTCCTGGGTCCAACATAACCACTGGATGCTCAGTTGGCCTCAGTGGCTAGGAGTGCTATTTCCAGCTCCATCCAATTTGCCAGCTATGGTTCCTTTTGGTTAAAGATAGCTTGGCCATGGTACTACATATTCTGGTAAATTCCAGACTAGATTATTGCACAGCACACTATGTGGGACTGCCCTAGAGGATAACCTCAACTCCAGTCTTCAAGGGCTTCCTTCTCCATAGTTTTACACTGAGAGCTTTGACATGTAGATTTCTTTCTTATGATAGGCAATTTTGCTGTTATAAAAATGAGGGAAATGTCCTCCATTGCCAGCACCAAAATTTGAGGCCTTCATCTTAATCTAATGTAACATATGACTTTAGAATTGCCGAGGAAACTAAATAAATAACCAGCCTCTCTATTTCTCCTGCTGGCACCTCAAGCTTTCATTAGCTCTGGGCACAGGCCTTCCTTCCAGTACACCTTCTTGGTTATCAATTACTAATCTGACTCCATTAATCTTCTTGAAAGGAAAATATTTTGGATACAATGGCAACACTAAAAAATCCTCCTGAAGAGATGACATGCAAGTGTGGGTTATGGTGCAGAAGATAGGCCTCATGGGAGCTTTGCAATGACAGCTTACAAATGCCTGTGAAGATTGATGGGATATTCTGGTCATACTGTAAGGCTACCCTTTCCTGTGTACTAAAATGGGTCTTTTGCTAGCCACGGTCTATAACTTCATTAAGTGTATTTTTCTTGGCTGCAGCTCTGAAGCAAAATGCTCCATTTTTCACTCAACTTCCTTCTTTCCTGAGAGCTGACCTCTTCAACAATTAATATAGTGCTGCAGTTTTCAGGATTCCCATCAGCACAAGGCAGGCCATAAAATGAGTGCTGGTGTGGTCCAACCGATAGGCAGCTCAACCGGGGGATATTAAAATTTCCACCTCTGCCACAGACAGGCCAGGCAGCCTTGGACAAGCCGCTCACACTTGGCTTCATCTGTACAATGGGAATATGAGTGACATGGCTGTTTTGAGCATAAACACAAGGATGACTTTGCGTTTTGCTACTTAAAAAAAGAAGATGTATCAGCGAGGCTGTATCAAGCCCAGTGTGATCCAGAGCTCATAGCAAAAGCCCTCTGTTTGCCACCGTGGCTGGTGCTGGTAAATATACTGGACTGAGCCTGTGCCTGAGTTCTACTACAAACTGAAGAGCCCCCATAGTGACCTCTGCCAAATCTCCATATTGCTCAACCACCTCCCTTGGCTCTTCCGAACCTGTGGGGGAGACTATGAAGGAAGTACATCCATCTACCCTGCACCACGGAAGCATGAAATGATGCTCTCTGGAGCTACGGCCAGGAAGCCAACTCCTTAGAGCCAAGCTAGACTCAACAGCAGGAGACCCATCTCTTTAAAAATGGGTATAAACAGGGAGTAGGGTCCATAGAGTCAAAGGGGAGCACAAGAGAAGAATGCTGAACCTTTTCCTCACCTATCACTTACATCTCTGCAGAACCTCCCTTTCCATTGACATTTTTATTCCAGCTAAGCTGAAATGCTTTAGGAAACTGACCTATTGGTCAAGGAGGATTCAGCGGCCCTCACTCAGTTCCCTGTTTTGCTCTTTAAGGGTGAAATCCTAGGCAACCCTTCCAGCGGTGGAGGAAGGGGTGGGGGGCGGTTCACACTGGGTGTCATCCCTGAGGGGGGTGACATCACTGTGCCCCGACACTTGCCACAGGTGGCGCATCCCCTGGACAATTGCCGCGGACGGCACCCCCTCCCAGACGCTCACTGTGGCCAGTGCACCCCCCCCGGATGCCTGGCACAGCCGGCACACCCCCGGGTGATCGCCGTGCCTGGCACACCCACCCCCATGTGCGGATAGCCCCACCCCCACTGCTCCGGGTGCCAGAGCAGCTAGCTCTGCTTCTGAACCCTCCCTGTTAGAGGGCTTTGTGGTATGGTAGGGCCACCACATCTGCAGCCCTGCCACAGGGTAGCCACAATGAAATGTGTGGTGGCAGGGGGGTAGGACAATCAGGCCTAAATCAGGGCTGATGACACTGGGCAATGGCAGTGAGACTGACTCAGGATCCAGCAGATCCTGGGCCAACTCCTTGACACATTCCATTTCAAGGCTTTCCACTTGTGCTTGCCAGCAGGAGTCTTGCCAGTGGGCCTTCCACCTGCCTGTCCATTCAGCCGATAGAAGGGAGGGAGGTTAGCTTAGCTGGGGGAGATGGGCAGAGGGACACAAAGCCACTTCTGCCCTCGGGAGAAGGTGGTGTTTCGGGCTTCCCGCCCCCAACACAATCTGGGGAATCCTCTGCCGTGTCATCCCCCTGGCCAGCCAATCGGCTGGCTCGGGGTGTGTGGCTTGCCGCATTTAAGGCAAGCGCGGCAGAGGAGCTTCCTCTTTGCCACCGATCAGCTGGGGAATTTCCCACCCACCCTCCCTCTAGGTTTTTCGTCTACCTCGTAGCAAATTGTCACAACTTTCCTGGTTTGGCGGTAAGGCATTGGTTGGAGTATTGTTATGTAGATGAATGGGAGGGAGGAGTACCATCACCTCCCCCAGTTATTTGAACGGTAGTCCGGTAAAGGACTCCGGGGGCGTGGCCCCGTCTGAAGCCTATGGAGGCCAGTGCCCAAGGCACGCCCCCGAGTGCCTAGTTGATGTGCATCAGCAGGGCTCCCCCTGCTGGTGTTAACCCTTCCCGGCCTTCAGGCAGACAGACTGAAGCCGGATAGTTGAGTAGATTAGGACCAATGCTTAAGCCAATACCGCTCATCACCTGTAATCAATAAAGTTGTGGCCAATTTTAGCCCATTAACCTTAATAATGGTGTCTCGTGTCTTTATTTCTACTGGGGGAGGCGGGAACTCGCCACGCAACTGCTTGTTCCAGCTCTGTCCCCAGTCCATTGTGAGTTGCCCATTAGTCCTGCAGTCTTTTCCTACGTTAATCACCAATAGCATTTCTTGTATAGGTATTGTGAAGCAGTTTTTTAAACATGCAAAAAATATCAAAAAACCCACCAGGATTGGGTTGTGGCTGTTCGGTAATTTAATCTTGAAACAGCAGTTTTTTAAAAAATCTTGCTAAGAATCCCCATCTCACAGAATATGAAACCGTGTCTTCCCATTTTACACCCAACTTCTTCAGCTAAGGTGGGGAAGGCTGACTTTCCCTGGCCAAGCTATTCTGAAGATGACCATGGCATCATCAAAGGAGGAGGTCAGAAGCTCTGCAAGAAATGAAAACTTAACTCTGGAAGGGCAGAAGATGGATTGGGATTGGGGAGCACTTTATTGGCCACTTTATTGGCCACTCCTGTCTTAGTTCATATCGTGTGTATTTTTGATACTGTCAGTGTAAGATGATTAGTAGTAGCACTGATGAATAGATCAGTCTCTTCCCAGCTCATATCAGTTTTGCATGCTTTCATTCATAAATCCATTCCTTCCAGTTCTCACAATATAATCTGCAAAGTATTATTACTTTGAATTGCTTGGACATTTCCCCTTATTTTTGTATAAATGTTAACATAATGTTTTTTCTACACATTTTTTTCATGGATTTAAAGCCTCTCTTTGTGTGTATGTGTAGTCAAGAAGTGTATTGAAAATCCGGAGAGGTGCAAAAGGATGTGTTCCAGTCCAAAAAGTTATGAATGAAGTCCGTTTGGTAAAAATGTGAACTCAACAAATGCTTTGAACATCCCCAGTACACCCAATAAGACTCACAGTCAAATAAATTTCCTTCACAAAATCCCAGATGGAGATGGGCACAAATGTCTCCATCACATTCAAATTCATACCTCTGAACAACAACTTATGCTTGTGTGCTATTCTCATTTTAGCTTCAAATTTTCCCATGGATTCCAAACCAATTTGGCATTGTCATGTTTTCTCGGTGAAAGAACATTTTTCTAAGAAAGGAAGGTTATTGAGACTGAATTACAGAACATGTTGTGCTATTTTAATCAAAACTAGGTGAACAATTTCACATGGAAGGCATTTTTGCAAAAAAAACCAAAAACCAAAACACCCACCAAACCCTTTTTAGTGTGTTGAAAAAACAAACATTTTTTAGCAAACCACAAAACCTCCTTTCTGTCCAAAGCTTCTGCATGTCTGAATTTTTCTGCATGAATCTGATACCACTCTTTTCCTGCATTTTTGTAAGATTTCATTTTTCTTCATTTTAAAAATATTTCATCCTTAAAAGAGATATTAGGGGAAAATGTTAAATTATGAAATACAGAAAGAAGCTCAACAATCTGAAAATATGTATACAAACAACACAAGGTATTTTTCGAAAGCCAATTTTGAAAAGAAAAGTACAAGGAGCACTTTATTCTATTTCAGTAAGGAATATTTGTTTGTGTCTCCCTCATTTGTATGGTTTGTGAAATGTTCTTCTGGCACGGAAATGATTTCTAAATTCTTGGAATCCACTATACTGCAGTTTGAGACTGAACAATGAAAATGGAGCAACTTCTGAGTTGAGCTGCTTTACATGGAGAACACAGAGCAGATTTGAGAAAGGTGGACTTCAGGGTATGCTACAGTCAGTAAATCAGCTTTAGTTTTGAGTCCATTGTTTAGTTGCAGGTGAATTCAGAAACAGATTATTGACACAGATAACAGTGGTGGATTTGTTCTGCTTTAGTTTGTACTGTCTTGTTTCCCCAATGCTGCTGCTGCTGCTATTGTTATTATACCACCCTTCACCTGATGATCACAGGCTGGTTTACAGCATAAAAATACAGCTACCACATTATTGCTGTCTGGAGGGACTATAGTGCAACAAAAGCAGCACAAAAACAAACCAGAATATTCAGGATAAACTCCTGTGTGAGGGAACAATCCCCAATGGTCAGTGGGGCTTACTAATGTACAGTTTCTTTGCCACAAACTCATCCTACAAAGCAAGTCAGGGCACAACACTTAGTTGGGTGTTAACCAGTGGCGGAGGAAGCCTCTCAGGCACCTGGGGCAGCAGGCCTAGGGGCGAACCGCCAATGGGGCAGGGCGCACAGTGCCCATAGGGGCAGAACGGGGCACTCGGAGTCCCGTGCTGTCCCTATGGGTGCTACAGCGTGCCCCGTCTCTATAGGTGCTGCAGTGCGCCGCATCCCTATGGGCACTGCGTGCCTCATGCCATCCCTATGGGCACTGTGTGCCCGTCCCTATGAGCCCCATGCACCACCCTTCCTACACTCGCACCCCCTGCACCCCCTTCCTACACCCATGGTGTTAACTGCAGCATTAACGTTTCCACTGTTTTGTTGCGAAGGAAGAGGATAGGGAGAGAATCACAACAGGTGGAGCCCATACAACTTTTCTCCTAGCAGAGAAGCAACTGTAACAGCAGGGACCTTTTCTGAACCAAAGTAATGTGCTTTTTCAGCTTAGTTATAATAATAATATTATTATAATAATTTATTATTTATACCCCGCTGTAATGGTTCTAGGGGTTGCTCGTGCGTAAATCGGCGCCACGCTTGGCTGAGTTACCTGGTTGAACCCTTTCTGTCCGGACAGCCACTCACCTGTGGCTGTCTCAATCGCTGGCAGAATCCGTCAGTGGGCGTTTCTTGAACTTCTTCCAGCAAAGAAGCTCTTTGACGCCTAGTCTCCGCCTACTCTCCCTGCCCGGAAGCCTTCTGCGCAGGGAGGGTGTGGGCAGCAGAGGACCCGTGCTCTCCCCGCTGGTCTCCGGCAAGGAGTCATGGAGCCACCTCACCAATTCCCCCATCTGCCCCCATTCTCCACTAGTGTTACACTGATTTCCTTCCCCAGAAGATGGGCTGCTTCTCTCCCTCCTGGTACGCTCTCCGGAATCCCTCTGGAGCCCTCCCTCTCCCTCTGGCTCCGATGGCAGTTCCCTGAAACCCGCCCATCTGGCTGGGCTTCCCCAGCCACTCTGGGCGGCTTCCCAAAAATATATATTAAAATACCGTAATACATCAAACATTAAAAGCTTCCCTAAATAGGGCTGCCTTCAGATGTCTTCTAAAAGTCTGGTAGTTGTTGTTCTCTTTGACATCTGGTGGGAGGGCATTCCACAGGGAGGGCGCCACTACCGAGAAGGCCCTCTGCCTGGTTCCCTGTAACTTGGCTTCTCACAGTGAGGGAACTGCCAGAAGGCCCTCGGTGCTGGACCTCTGTGTCCGGGTAGAACGATGGGGGTGGAGACGCTCCTTCAGATATACTGGACCGAGTTAGGTGTGAAGTATTTGTACAACTGCAATGTTTAAGTGTCTGTAGTATCTTTTCAAGGGAGGTGGGTGGAGAGAAGACCTGGATAACTGGACATGCTTCCAGGACTCCTTAGCAGACCTAAGTGGAACAGTTGGACACCAACTGCCACTGGGTGCAACAGAAGATGCTGTCAAGTTGCTAGTGTTGAAGATAGATTAAACTGGTTGGGTTCTAAAGAGACGAGAGGCACTTTGCCTTCCTCAGACAACAGCATGTTTGGCCCTGGGCCTGGCTGCTTGCCAACCAACCAGTATTAACTGATTAATAAAGCTACATTCTGACCGGCAGCAAGAACTAGTCTGAAATGCTGCTAGACTTCACTTGCCAGCTTCGGCTGGCTTCTTGTTGTGCCCAGACTAATCAGATTCCATCCTAACTGAGCTTCTGATCTGACAGGTTCTGCTTGATGTGGTTCTGTTCCTCTGTAACCCAGACCAAGGCACCAGTATTTCTGTAAAGTTGTTCCATGAGCCAGAGTTCATCCCTACAAGACATTAATAAAAGATTCTGGAACGATGTCCATTTACTAAATTATCCCCTCTTTTTTTTCAGGTCACCCACATCCACATCCTGTTTCACCAACCAAAGGCACCTCATTCTTTCCACACACTCCTGATGTGATGCTAATACAGTGCAGTGCTGACAAGCTGTCTCCTTTTATTTGACAGCGAAGCTTGTTGTTGCAGCTCTGCTGGAGAGTGGAAGTGTGCAACTTATCCCCCCCCCCCGAGGTGTGAGTTTTGGGGTTTTTTGCCCCCAAGAGGAAAACAAGGCTAAAGAAATTGCCCTTTCTGTGAGCTAATGTCTGCTTTTCATTGGCTAATAGTCTCATTCCATTTGGGAACCATATTGTGGCGTGAGCAAGGAAACAGCCAATAAACAGCGGCATTCAGCAAGGCTGACACAAAGATACAAGAGCCTAGAAGCAAGAAACATCCATTTTATTTTCCAAGCCAGGTTATTTCTCTCTCCCCCCCCCCCCTTTCTCATTCACTTTTGCTTCCCGTCTGGCACTTTTATTTGACAGACAGTAGGTATGAGCTGAGGTAACAAAGAGAAAGAATAAATGTGAGGAGGGCGAGTGGAGGGTTTTAGCTTTAAGCAAAGCAATGCCAAAAAAAACTCTAGTTGGAAGATCTCCAGGTAACCTACCTGTTAGCCAAACACCTGAGCAGGAATGGTTGAAGTCCTCTCATGGTGTTGGAGATCAATGTTCTGAACCCTTTAGAGGTTTCCATTCAGGTATGGAAACCTCAAGAACACTTACCCCCAGTCATAAACTCAACATCTTTGGTCTTTACTAGATGCTGTGCTTTAGGATTTTATGAACAGCTTCAAAATGAAAAGGATCCCTATTCCAACATATCACAAGCCAGCTTTAAAAGGTGGTCTTAAAACATGTGCTGTGATACACGATGACCCCTCCTTCAAAAGCAAAGATGGGAATGTTAAATTTCAGGAAACCAGGGTGATATATGTTATTTCCAAGTACAGACTGCTAACTATTTGAAGATCTCAAAGCAGTTTACAATAGCTAAAAATACAAAACTGCGTCGAAAGATTTACATAAAAATGAAACAAATACATAAGCAATATCAATATACATAAACACAATATAAAGTCAGAAAGCATTGTGAGGCAGCATAACATAAAATTTCGACCAACATAACACACATTGTTCATACTCACCCACCATCCATTCTACACAACCAATACAATCATTTACTACTTCAAACATACACAAACCACTTATACTCAAGAATAGTGAGTATGCAGCTAAGCATGCAGATATATCTCCCTGCCTCTGAAGCACACCCATCTCATACTCTTCTCCCATTTGTCACCTGTGAGGGGCCCATTTTTATACCCTGAGGAGGATAAAACTTCTTCCACCCTCTTATTCTCAACTGCCTAATTGTGATGTGCATGGTACCACACAACCTCAATTCAGCAAAGGTAGCAGTTAGAAGCATCAACCTCACATTCAAGGTGGTCCTGAAGGTCACTATAGACTCAAGTGTTTGCAGCCAACCAGTGGATGCACTCTCCTTCTTCTCAAGCACGGCATTCTGCTCCATCTGACATTCAGCTGACATCATATTGGCCAGCAAGTTGTGCCCTGAGTGCTCACCCTTGGCTAAGAGCCTTGGGCTGCCTCTCTCGCCAGGCACAGGGCTTATGTACAATACCTGGGGAGGTGGGAAAGAGAGAGAAAGCAGTCTCAAGTCAGGAGCCCCAGCTGTCGAGCCCTGCCAGGAGGCTAAAGCATCAGCAGCTGCCCGGGGGTGCTGGGAGCTGACCCTGGGCCTCTGAACAGGAATCAGTTTCAAGCACAGATAAGCCCTGATTCACAAGGAACTACGCAGATATGTTTGCAGTTTATCCTAATTAGAAGAGGAAAGCTCATTTTCTCATCCTACCGTTTCCTACTAGACTAAGCTTGCCAGGCCTGGGTTCTGTGAAACCATGAAAGCTAGAGAGATTGATTAGGTGGATGTTTAGAAACAGCAGCTCTGGGATCTTGCAAAATCTCCACTGCTATGATTGTAGAGAAACACCTTCCTCTTGCTCCCGACCTCATTCACTAAATCCTTTGATGGATGCTTTTGCTGTACCACATCATCTTGAGGCTTGCATCTGCAGAATCAAACTACCCTGGGTGAGTTCACTGGTATGACTGATCTCTTTTGGGTCTGCTCTGACCTGAGCCAACACCCTGATTGCTGCAACATGTTTTCTTCCAAGCTTATCAGCCTTAGATCTGGTTATGGCCAAGGCATGCGGTATCCATTTTACAGCACTTTGTTCATTCTGGTGAACAACAGAAAGCTATTTTAGCCCAGCTTAGCAGAAGTGGGTTTATAGCTGGCTCCCTCTTGTTATTCATTCTTCCTTTTTTATTCTGACTTCCTGGGGTGCTAATTGATGTCTTAGTTGCCTGTTAGGGATGGGAGAGAAATGGTTCAGTTTATATTTGCAATCCTACAAATTCACGCTTTCCAAATCGATGCATGAACTGAAATGCCACTGATCTTCAAAATTTTCACAATATGTGATGCAATTAGTTCTCCCATAAAAAAAAAAAAGTGTACCAGAATGCATCTATTAGTAGAAATAATTTTAAAATGCATTACATTTGGGGAAATTGCTTGTAAAATACAGGAAATGGAGTGGACTGTCAGTCTTCCAAAATGTAATAGAATAAGAACTGATGAGCCTACATATTATTGGAAAGGGGAGTTGTTTCCCGTGTATTTGTTGTATGCACATATAAGGTAAAGGTACCCCTGCCCGTACGGGCCAGTCGTGTCCGACTCTAGGGTTGCACGCTCATCTCGCTTAAGAGGCTGGGAGCCAGCGCTGTCCAAAGACACTTCCGGGTCATGTGGCCAGCGTGACAAAGCTGCTCTGGCGAGCCAGCACCAGCGCAGCACACGAAAACGCCGTTTACCTTGCCGCTATAAAGTGGTACCTATTTATCTACTTGCACTTAAGGGTGCTTTTGAACTGCTAGGTGGGCAGGAGCTGGGACCAAACGACAGGAGCTAACCCCGCCGCAGGGATTTGAACCACCGAACCATACGATCGGCAAGTCCTAGGCATTGAGGTTTTACCCACAGCGCCACCCGCGTCCCCGTATGCACATATAAAAGGACTTAAAATTGTATGTGTGTTGGGTTGTTGTTGTTTTTTTTAAAAAAGTAAAAAATAAAATAAAGTCTCCACACTGGCACCATTTTAGTCTCTCCCTGCAACAGCTGTTTTTGGTGATTCACCATATAGATTGTGCAGTTTTCACCAAGCTTCCTATTTTGATGCTATGATGAAAACTGCCTATTTGGCACATTGCGAGGGCTTATTCCCACTTGCCTTTTGCCTTCTCTTTCCAGGCACAGGACTGTGTTTTAAAGTTCTGTGTCCAAGCATCCTCCCCCCCCCCGAACTTTCCCCGTGGAAACCCATTCTTTAAAGCTGAAGTGCAGCAAATGGCAATTTGGGTTTTCCATGGATTGCTCTAGTTCAACTTTAAACAGTGTGTTTTCTTGGGGAAAGCTCAGGAGCAAAAGTAAAAAAAGGTGCTCAGACATGGGGCTTTGAAGTGTTGACCATGCCTGGAAAGCACAGAGGAAAGGATAAGCCCTGTTTCAATATTAGCTTTTATCTCTGTGGCTCAAGCAGTGCCACTAAAAATGTGAGAGCTCCCTCTCTTTCTCCCTCTTGCACACAATGTTGAATTTAACACTGAGAACTGGAAAAATTGATCTTTGAAGTCAAATATCATACCCTTCCATCAGCCTTCCCAAACTTGGTGCCCTCCAGATGGTGCTGGACTACAAGTCCCATCATCCCTGACCATTAGCCATACTGTCTGAGACTGATGGTAGTTATGGAGCAAACATCTGTGAGCCATCAGGTTGAGGAAGTCTGCCTTAAATCCAAATATTAGATTTCAGCATTTTAACTGTGATGTGGGGATTATTTCTGCACACAAGTCTTGAGAAATTTATCTTGTTGAATGTGTCTCCGTACAAATTTGAAATTTAAGATTATACATCTGCTTTGGCTCCGGTTTGGAAGATGAAGGACAGGGATTTCTGTCCTTTTGATTTCCAAATAACAATTTTAGGATGCAATCCTAAGAAAGTTGACTCGACCGAAGGAAGTGAGTGAATTCCACAGACCCTAATGGGATTCATTCCCTAGAAAGTGTGCTTAGGGTTGCAGTTTAATGGAACTGTAACATGGGAAGGCGTAGCATCTGTCTCAAAAAGCTCTGTTCTGTGGAGTTCCTCAGAGTTTAAACCAATGCAACCAAGATTCTAATCTGCCTGTGTACACTGAAACCCAAAGTGGTTCGCTGTTTCATTAGCAAAGCAGACAGAAACCACACCGGCACACTATTTCCTTGTATACACAATTACTGACCTCAGAATTCTTTGCATTTCGATCTTAACACATCATCTTTTATAAATTCCCCAATTTGCACTGTCAACTGAAATACCAAAGAGAATTTGCAAACGCCACCCCAAGACAAGGTGCATGTTGTTCCCGCAGCACCGCAGGCGTGTTTGTGTACACAGATCTCTTTGTTACTGAGCACACTGAAGTTTCAAACTCTCCATCTCATTGGAGTTCGCTGCTTCTTGGAGTGCTTAATGGGTGTGCAGGCAAGCTGCCCAGGCTGATGGTGGGGAAGGAGTGTGGGACGCACATATAGATTTCTCATTTGCCTTTTGCCATCCTGTAAGGTGTGAGCTGCAGAAGTATTTTCTGGAGCAACACTTCCCATTGCACTCAAGGAAACAGTAAATGGTTTGTAGACGTCCAGCCAACCAACATGCACAATTTAGGCATTTTGCACCTGAAGGGAAATTAAAGCATTCCCTTAGTGATACACAGAGATAGAGGTTGGAAGCAGGAAAAAGGCATCCCTTCTGGGCAACTAACTGCTTCATGGTTAGCAGACCTCTTACACTAGGGGTCACCAACGCTGTGCCCTCCAGATGTTTTGAACTTCAACTTCCATCAGGCCTGGCCAGGTCAGGATGGAATAGTAGCTATCATTTGCAGAGCACCACAATGTCTATCCATGCTCTGCACACTGATGTAGTCCATTTACACGTGTGCATTATAGAATAGTGATCATGCCTTTACTGGTCTAAGAATTTATACTGTGTCAGGCAGATCCCATCCACAGTTCACATCACTCCTCACTCCAACTCACCACAATGTTTTCCACTAAAGTCCGTGCATTTAGTAAGTGACACACGCACAAGCAATGGAACAGCTCTGTGATCTTTATTATGATTTATTTAAGAACACTGTACACTGGCCTAAACTGTCTGTTTGTTCCTTCTGTCCAACACTATAAATCCTTGATCAAAATATGCAGCTTTCTTCTGCAGTTTATTACAGAATCAGAGAACAAAAAGGATAGGGTGGGAGGAAGAGAGAGAGAGGTTGTCTAACGCAGGGAATGTGGCCCTCAAGATGCTGTTTGAACTACAACCAGGTGCGCCAACTCTAGGGGACCAAGGTGTCTCTGACTCCTTCAATATTTGTTGAAACCCTCGCTGTCAAGGGTGCAAAGGAGGCCAAGAGTGGAGCACAGTGCAGCTTCACTGGCTGGCTCCTCCAGAGTGCTTGGCCTCTTCCAGACACGATGACATGTGTGTGATGTCACACACACACAACACACACTGAACCCCCTAAATCTTGGGGGCAGTCTGGCACCTCTGACTATAACTCTCATGATCCCTGATCATTGAACATCCTGTCTGGGGCTTAAAGAGCTCAAGGATTTCTGGAGGCCCCCACGCCTGTTCTAAAACTTGCAACTTGCAGGCAAAGCAAGCAAGGGGCAAGTCAGGACACAAGCAGCACAGCTGGAACAAGAGAGAAATCTAGAAGGAGTTCTCCTTATCAAAATGTGGCTTGGTGACATTGTTTTGGGGGCGGGTGCATTTGGGGATGTTTTGCATTCTTCTTTAAGAAATAGCCCCCGCTTTGTGGATTGTGCTGGGGAAGGATTGTACATTTGTTCATTAATCCTATTTGCCATGAGGCCGGGGGGGGGGCATATTAGTTGAAACAGACTCTCTTCCTTGCTGCTGCCCCTTGTGAAAATAATTTGAGGCTTTCTGTAGATACACTGCAGAATACAGTCAGTACACACACACACACACACACACACACACACCTATTTTTTAAAGAACTTTCCCTTCATGAATATGTTTTTCTGGATGCAGTGAGGGGAGTGGAATTGCAAAACAAACAAACAAACATTTTGCAGCACCCCACTGAAGTAGCAGTCTCCTGATTTTAACCCATCTCATACCTAAGCACACTGCAAGTTTCAATAGAAAATGCTAGGAGGAGGTGAGACGTCGAGGAGTTCTTGACCCACAACCAGAGCCCTCTATGTGCCTACGCTTGCTAGTCTGTTCAAACAGACAGTATGGTTTTTATTGACCTGCCTCTGGCATAGGAAAAATGTGTGCTGGTTATGGATTGAGTGACTATCACCCAGATCAGCGGGGCACACGTGATTTATTGATTGGCTTTGCAGCTCTCTGCAGAGAGCAGATGTGTGCGTGGATGTGTGTATGTTTTGGGGGATGGGGACAGTCAGCGTGGTAAGGAAAAGAGAGCGAGGGGGAGAGAAGATTTATATCCAGATGGGAATGCTGAAGCCAGGGAAAAGAGCTGCCATGCTGGGAAGGAGCCCTCCACAATGAAAGCTATTCATCACCGGAGTCTTAAGGCAACACTGGCTGTGAAACAGACCAGGCTGAAAAGTCTTCCAGCAAGTTAATCATTGATGATAGCCGGTGCTCTTGGAAGAAAGCAAGTAGCCAAGGAGTTGTGGGCTCGTATATCTTCACACATTATTCTTAGGGGAGCCTCCATTTTCCCCACCCTACTCCCACACTTCCCCTAATCCTCCACCTTCTAGAAGAAGGCATTTATAACACACACACACACACACACACACACACACAAATATATCTTGGAGGAAGGTGGATGAGGGTCAGGGCTAGCCCGGGAAGCAAAAGAGAATGCTGGTAGCACCTCCTCTGCAGCCCACCCCACTGCGATGCTCAGGCACACAAGCACAATGTGCCATCCTGCCCATAACCCACCTTGTTGCGGTTCAGTCATCCTGGCACTGGTGATGCTCCAGGCCAGCCACCGTAGTGCTGGTGCACCTGAGCATGACTGCAGTGGCAGGGGGGTAATGCATTCCTTGGAGGCTGCATCTGCCATCCCTGTGGATCCTGCCCCTCCCAAGGTGGCACCTCACCTGGCCTCATGGGTGGGCTGATTCTGATGTGGGCAGCAGCAGAGTGGGAACAAGTTAGGACTGCCACTACTTTCATGTCAAGTTAAAATGTCTCCTTCTCAGGTGGAACACTCAGAGAGATCTGGGGAGAACGAGCAATTACTTTGACAAAACATTTCAGGGTGTAGGAAACTACAGACCACTTTATATCATTCATTCATTCATTCATTCATAGCATTTTCTTAAAAGAAAAAAGAAAAACCTGCCATTTCAACCATAAATCCTCCAGGGTGACAAATAAAACAAAAAACAATAGTATTAACATATCTTGGATCAAGATCCAATTCCATGGATAGCTCACATAATGCTGAATGCCTTGGTGGGGGGAAGGAAAAGCAAAGCAGCCACCCAGTGCCTGTGCCCTCTTCACACAGGGATGGGCAACTTGTGGGTCTCCAGATTTTGCTGGACTCTGACTGGCATCAGTCATATATAGATATAATAATAACATATAATGTAATAAATGTAATATATAATATTTTTATTGATTTTTTTAAAAAAAAACCATCAAAACATCCATCTTGTATACAAAATATAAAACCATTTGGCTATTTCAGCCTGAGACTTCCCTCCTTCTCGACTAATGTTTTTCCAAATTAATCTCTAATATGCATTTTATTCTTAATAATATTACTATTAAATCCTAATCTTAAATAAAAAACTGTAAATTTCCTTTTAGCAACAAATGATAAATTTAACCTACAAAACTTCTTGTAACCCTACTAGCGATGTTAATTGTTTACAGTTGTCTTTCAAACACAACATATGTACAAAAAAAAGATGGCTGCAGTAACTCAAATGTTCTTTACCCCCGCTATAGGGAAATCAAAATAGAATTGCGTTTTGCCTGAAAATCATGCAAGTTTACTTTCCCTACAGCCGGAGTTGACCTCCTTATTTTCACCCTGCTGTTCTCCGAATCTTCCAAATTAAGTTTCCATATTTCATGACGATAATCCAAATTCAGTTCAGGTTCTTTTTACTGGAAAATCTGCCGCTATATCCCTGGGGAGCCTGAAGCTTCGTTTCATAGACAGAAAATGGCTCCTTAGCATCCGCGTCTCAATCTTGCTGATCTTCTCTGCTCCTAAAAGGAGCGATTCTGGCGGCACAGGACCCAAAATGATCCTTTCGGGTTTGGGGGGGTCCACAGTGCCTTTGCGTGACCCCCATTTTCTCTGCAAAACATGAATTTCCCCCTAAGGATTAAATCCACGCTCCCTCTAGATCTGTGACAGACCAGAAGTCTCTGACTGGCAACAGTCTTAGCCAGCATAGTTAGTGGTCAGGGATATACTTCACCTTTTCTAGCCATGCTAGACCAGGTGACCTGTGTTGCCAAGTTACCCAAGTTCTGCTGATGAACAACCTCAAGGCCCACCCTGCATTGTTCTCCCTTCATAGGGTTCTTCCTCTTTAGACCAGAATTGGACTGGGCAACCCTTCAAATAGTGGACTGTCTTCTGAAAACAACCCAGATTCCTGATGGAAATTGTGCTCCATCCCCACCTCCAAGGCAATTTGCTGCTGAAGGTGCTGTTTAGCTTTGGGGGCAAATAATGATGGTGAGGGGTTGATTTTGTTTGTGTGTTTGGGACTGTCCCTTGCTCATTACTCGTACAAAGCACTGGGGCAAGGGGTAGAACATGGCAGCAAAGATGCCCAGTTTCTGGAACATTATAATCGCCTTTCTGAAGCCCAAAGGACACCACTTTCATATGCCTGGCAAAACCTTCACATAGTAGAGGACTGCGCTGTCCCTGGCAGATCGTTGCAGCCTTGCAGATTTTGCACAATAAATCATATCTCATACTCTAAAGCGAGTCACTAGATCCAAAAGCCTCGTTTCACTCACCTCTTCTTTAAACATTTGCTCACAAATTTCAGAATGGCTCTGGGTTTTTGGCAGCAAGGAGTATGAAATGTGGCAAAGGCCATGGTCAGAAGAATAAACATTTCCCCCACATCCATGAAAGGGACATCGTGTGGGTCCAGATGTACATTCAATTACTTCCAGATCCCATTTGCAAATCAAAAGGAGAATTTGTTTTGAAGAAAAATACATTAGATACTGTAATTGCCAAGTGCCATCAATCAACATCTTACCTTGGAGGAAAAGATAGCTTGGCTAAAAAACAACCACAAAAAACCCAAGCCACATTTTGACTCATTTCATTCTTTGTAATCAGTAAACGGATCAGCATTAAAAATACCAAACAGTCGATTCACTACAGGTTCACACCTCCCTTCCAGCGCTGCCCCCACTGTCCTCAGGTTCAGTGGAGGACACTGTCCCATTGCCTGGATTGAAATAAGATTCAGTTGCCAATCCAATCAGCTTTTGGACATAGAATGGAGCAGGTTCCATCTTGTCCTTTGCCTCAGGCAGCAAAATGTCTTGGGCTGGTTCTGGATATGTATGTTCCAATTGGTGATGGGAGAGTCCCATCAATATGAAGAGGGATGGTGTCTAGGCATCAAGACATATCTGATGATTTCATGAGCCCAGACACCTCCATCATCAATACATTAACCCAAATGAAACCAGGTTAATGTTTCAAGTAGTATTTGGCCCAGATTTTTTGGTACCCTCCCTGAAAATGGTTGAGGGTGGTAGTGAAAATCCTAGCTGTTTGGATTAGGGGGTGGGATTTACAATTCAGTGTGAGGTGGTTTAGTCTTCTGAATGAGAGTTAGAGCACCTCATGGAAATGAAGAATCTCTTGTGATCGGTGTAGACAGTACTGAGCTAGATGGGAGCAATGGCCTCACCCCGTGTAAGGCAGCTTCTTGTGTTTTTGTGGTGCTGATTTTACTGTTGCTTGGAGGGAGGGAGGGTGGGTGTTTATATTGTGATTTATACTGCAATTTGTAAGTCACCTCAAGTTGGATTTTGTCCCAAGAAGTTGAGATGCAAATGCTCAGACAAAGAAATAATTAAGCAGAGGCACTCCGTATAGCAAAACTCCACCCCAGTGGTGAGGGTATTCCCTGTCCCTTGCCTCCGTTACGCCAAAAAATCCACTATGACCTTTGTGCCATGGAGGAGCTTAAAGCCTTTGACACCAAAGTCGATTGCTTACCAGAGTGCAATTATAGGACTAATGCTTTAGCCTTCCCATTGTCTTATAAAAGCTTTTATAAGCACAAAAGATGGTTTGTCTTGAGGGCTTTTCTTCATCTCTCTCTTTCTTTATGGCAAAGACATCCAGGGCAGTTGGGGCAGGCAGGGGGAGACAGTGGCAGGGTGTGTGTGTGTGTGTGTGTGTGTGTGTGTGTGTGATGGAAACAGAGGATGAAGCGTAAACCTGCCAGGGTTGGAAAGGCGTTTAAGGCATTTTCCTGAGACACGCAGGGCATTAGTCAGCATGCTTCCAAGCCACAGAAATGTGCCTTTGCTTGTCTGAAATTACAGAGATGAAATGATTAGACCACAAGCCTTTGCCCTCTGGACACTGGCCCTTTGTCTCCATCGAATAATGATACATTGTTGATTGTCATCCAGTTCTTATGGGGCAAAAGTGCCTGCCTTTGCTCTCCCTGCCTTGTTTTAATATCCTTTGCTCTCATTCCTCTGTGCATTCTGAAGCTCCTTAAAATTATTACAGCTAACTGATTTGTTTCAATCAACTTGATAACAAGCCCCTCATCTCCTTCCAGCCCCCCAGCTGAGAATACTCCCTCCCTTGAAGAACTGCATGAACGGGAGAACTCATAGAGGCAGGGAAGTCGACATGCTAGCATTTTCTGCATTCCTCCCTTGCTTCAACCAAATCTAGGGAAACAGCACACTTGGAGGAGGCAGACTGGGCTTGTGATGGCTGACTTTGCCCCCCAAACTCTGTGCACAAGCTGTGCCATGGTTGGGAAACCTGTGATTCCCCCCCCCCGACATTGCTGCAGTAACACCCATCATCCTTGATCACTGGCCATGCTGGCTGAGGCTGGCAGGAGTTGGGAGTTCAAAAGCATCTGGAGGACCACAAGTTTACTGGACAGACCACAGTAGCCGTCCACTTGCAGCCTGCTCAGACCCATTTCTCTGGCAATGAGTGTGGGATAGGGTTAACAACACTTTCAAAATAAATCAACCCCAATGGCAAGCCAGTGATACCTTAAGAATGTACCATATGTGCATGCCACCAATCTAGGGTGAATGTCTAGGAATAGTATAGCTAGCTGCTTGGGTGCCCAGTGTGGTGCGTGCATCCTGCAGCTGAGGGCAAAGCAAGCCACCCATGGGGGTGGGGCAAGCCAAAGCAGGGTGCACTGCGTGGAGCCTCTCTGCAGGCTCCCCCTCAGATGTAGGGCGGCTGAGGCAGTGGTCAGACGCAAGCCCCGCGCTGCTCGAAAAAGTAGCACGGAGCTTGCAGGCACTCCGCCTGCCGCCTCCCCCTCAGGAGAGATGCGTGGCTCAGGCTTGCTGCAGGCCCCACAATATGGCACCTAGTGCCCCCTGCCTGACCTAGCTACCAGTGGTGTAGGAAGGGGGTTGTGTTGGGTGCAGGAGGTTTTTTTTATAAAAAAAAAGTGTTGTGAGCCCTATTTTTTTTAAAAAACCCCCACATATTTTTGCCATTTTGTCACCCCCTTCAGTGATGACACCCAGGGTGGACCACACCCACCGCACCCCCCTTCCTACGCCACTGCTTGCATGTACAGATGGCATCGCTCTGTAGACACCATTGCTCTTCTTGGCTCTTTCAAAGAAGCTGGCCAGTGCATGCCACACTGCATGCAGGTGGAAGATGTCACAGCTGAAACCAGATGCTACCCCCAACATCTGAAAGGATAAAGCCAGGCATAATCAGCAGCACATGTGAGCCAGGCGAAAAAGTAAATCATTAAAGCATGGGAGGGGAGAGCAATTTTCAGTTCCAAACCTAAATTTTTCGGTCAACTCTGCAAGCTTTCCCCCCACCACCCGCTTGCAAGCTTCAGATTGTAATAATTTTAAATCAAATCCTCCAGTGACAAATAGTTTTGTGGATCACCATTTCTAATGAAAAATGTGCTGCCAAAACATAAACAAATACCCCATTCACACATGCAACACTTCTTAAACACAAGCAAAACAAGCTAGCATAAAAAGCAACTACACTGCAATAAGTTATCATCAGAAGGTGACTATATTAGAATCCAGCTCTTAGCACAACCTTTAAACTACTATAGACCATATTGGCTCAGGCCTACCTACCAAAAGCAACAGCAAAAGCCTATGCCGATTTCAATGGCTCAGAAAGAACTGCATCCTTAGAAAGATGTCCAGGAGTGTTTGTTGAAGCCAGACTGCCCGGGCTTTCATACCACAGCAATGCATTGCTTGGATATAAACTGGGGAAAGAATGTGTTGAACTATGAAAAGGTGAAATTCAATCAGACTTGACCAAGAGAATTTGGCCAACAAAATGCTTTCTGCTGCATGCATTTCTGACTGTGTAGGATCTGAATATCACTGAAAGTGGCTCTCTTCCTCTTCCAGGAACTATTACCCACTTCCTGATTTCATTAAAATTTTTGGTGTTTATTTATAAAACAGGGATGGAAGAAGGCAAGTTAGAGAAGCACAGATAGGGAGAGGGTTGGGCACAGACATCTCCAGCAGCTATATGAAAGCGAACTATACATGATTCTGCAAAGGTGGAGGGTTGGCACCCCTCACATACGGTGGTATGGTCAAGATAAAGATTATAATGTTCTAGTCATGGATCTGCTTGGATCCAGCCTTGAGGATCTCTTCAACCTTTGTTCTCGAAGGTTCACAATGAAAACAGTACTTTTGTTAGCAGACCAGATTATCAGTGGAATTGAATCCAGAATGCAGCAGCTAGACTGGTGACTGGGACCATATAACACTGGTCCTAAAGTTCCTCCACACTGGGTGCCGAGCCTAGAGGGTGCCACAGAGCATCACAACTATGATGTTGTGAATTGAGCAGAACAGAAGGCAAGAGGTGGGGGTGCCAAATTTTGGCCTCACACAGGGCTGAAATTTGAAAGACCAAAGTCTGCCCCTGACTGACACTGCTGCCAGGAGGCCAGATGTGTGACTGTGACAGTTCTCCCTTCTGTCTACTCCTGATAAAGAGAAATGAAAAGGCTTGGATCTCGTACATCAGGGTCACTTCCCTGGAGATGTAACAGGAGTCTTGGGCAGGAGTGACTAGCTAGCAGAAATGTTCTTTCATGCAAAGGAACCCTATTATATGTAGTCATACTATACTATACTATACTATACTATACTATACTATACTATACTATACTATACTATACTATACTATACTATACTATACTATACAGTGGTGCCTCAGGTTACAGATACTTCAGGTTACAGACACTTCAGGTTACAGACTCCGCTAACCCAGAAATAGTACCTCGGGTTAAGAACTTTGCTTCAGGATGAGAACAGAAATCGTGCGGCGGCGGCATGGCAGCAGCAGGAGGCCCCATTAGCTAAAGTGGTACCTCAGGTTAAGAACAGTTTCAGGTTAAGAATGGACCTCCAGAATGAATTAAGTTCTTAACCCGAGGTACCACTATACTATACTATACTATACTATACTATACTATACTATACTATTACAGTCATACTTTGGGTTGAAGTTGCTTCAGGTTGAATGCTTTTGGGTTGTGCTCCGCGGCAACCCGGAAGTAACGGAATGTGTTACTTCCAGGTTTTGCCATTTGCGCATGCACAGACGGTCAAAATGATGTCACATGCATGCGCAGAAGTGGCGAATCGTGGCCCGCGCATGCACAGATGCAGGTTGCGTTTGCTTCTGGATGTGAACGGGGCTCTGGAACAGATCACGTTCGTATCCAGAAGCACCACTGTATTTATGTTGCATTCTATATTCTTAATAAACCAGTTAAATATATTGAATCTTGTTTCAGTTGAATGCCATCTGATTCACATTGTAGACCTGGCTAAAATCTTAAAACCTGATGTTAAGGAGGAAACCTTGAGATCCGGTGTTCAGAATTTTATATCCCAACACAAATATTCGTACAAGTCCCTTTAAAATTCGCCAAATCTCACAACATTGCCCCTCTTGTTCCCTGCCAACATTTTTGTCCCCCCTCCTTTTAACAGCTGTCTGGCAAATAGAAATTCAATCCCATACCTGGAGAAGCTTCACCTGCTCAATTTCTGCCCTTTGGAAGCATAGTAACCGATACAAGAAAGTCTGCAACCCCATCTGAAGCAGAATATTAACCATATTTGACTGGATGTTGGTACTCAGGGTTTTGTTTCTCAGTCCACCTTCCACTCATGTATTGTGTAACAAATTGCTTGCACATAGCATTTTCAATATCTGAGAGCTGTTTGGCATTTCTTCTTCCTGTATAACTAACAGTAAGATGCTGCATGTGTCAATGCAGAAGTGAGTCCCATTGAATTCAATGGTAAGTGAATATAGGATTGCAGTCTGGTAGGAATTCAAGCACTTCACTGTAAATTTGGCTGTAAAGCATTCAAGAATCCAATTCTTGGCAGCAGTGCACTAGTTCAGTTTCCCTTTTGTCTAAGTACACCAGATATTCAACACTGTATATAGCTATCTAGGGGTCAGCAAACTTTTTCAGCAGAGGGGCAGTCCAGTGTCCCTCAGACCTTGTAGGGGCCGGACTATATTTTGAAAATAATAATAATGAATGAATTCCTATGCCCCACAAATAACCAAGAGATGCATTTTAAATAAAAGGACACATTCTACTCATGTAAAAACACGCTGATTCCCAGGCCGGGTAGTCTTCTTATATACCTGCTAGGATTGACAAGGCATCTGACCCTCACCTGAAACTCATAGCTCTTCTGACGAGTGCTTTGTTCTGCCCACCAGATACCAGGCACTCTAATATTCAAATTCTCAAAACTTCCTTATTTGTTAATTTGAGCAAGTAAACTACTGCTTTCACTTCATCACATTTGCAACTGTAGCTGCCTCTAATGAGCTATCATTTAACTCTTGGGGGGAAATAATTAGCATCACACATCATGTGCATGGAAGTTGCTGAACCAATTAATTAACTAGAAAGATTACTGTTAATAGCACCAGTTTTTCTGTAACTTGAGATTGCTGGATAGTTTTGATGAACTGCAAAAGCATTTTTAATTTGTTTTCTGTTGCCACCTTGGAACTTTTCTTTATTACTGCCACTTTGTTTTGTACGATTCCTTGCAAATGAAGGAAAACAACTTTCCTGGTTGTATATGTTGATAATATAATTTTGGTTACTGAGAACAAACAAGATTGTGCAAAAACAAGATTGGGTGCAGGCCTGGCCAAGACATAGACGTCCTGACTGTGACAAAGGTGACCTGTGTGCTTGCTTGCTTGCTTGCTTGCTTGCTTAACTGCTGTTGGGAACCTCAAGGTCCCTGCTCTCCCTTCTTATGGTTTTGTACTGGACCTGGAGACTCCAATAGAGAACATTCCATGCCAAGAAGGAGGTCAAGTGGGCACCCTATCAAATGACAGTGCACGAGCTACACGGAACAGGGCCTTTTCACTGGTGGTGCCCATTGTATGCCTCGCTCTTCCCAGACCTGCTCTCTTTTGGCTTGTATTTTGGAGCTTTATAATTTAGGAAGACTTTGGAAGAACTGGTTGACAAGTCTTATTAGTTGCTGACGTATGAGCGTATTTTATTTGCTGCTATTCTGAGCCTCTCGTGCACCAGGGTTTACACCAGCATAATAGAGTTGGCCAGGATGCCAGAAGGGATACAATTTACAAGCTTTCTCCATTATCTGCACAGCAGGGGGTGTTCAGTCAACAGTGCAAAGGCTGAGCTGTCCCTGTCTCTAACTCACTCTGACTACTCTATCTCTCCCCCTCCAAAAGAACCAACCAAACTAACTGTCAAAACCTCTGGGCTGAGCCTCAAAATCAGGTAGGCTTTGCCCCCTGGCTTTCTTATTGGTCAACCTATTAACCCTTTCTCTCCCCCAATACAAACGTATCCCCAAAGAATGGGCAAACACCACAGACCCTCTTTCCCACTTCTTTCACTCAAAGGCCCAGTTTAATTCAACCTGATTCAACTTTTACCTAGGTCCCTTAGAAAAAGAAAGTGGTTGCACAGCATCCCTCCCACTTTCTGTCTTTCTGGGGTTGTGCTGAAGGAGCAGGGAGAGAAGTGACCAGAGGAGGTGGCACTCAAAAACCCAATTTGGCCAATAGGCCAAACAGGTTGGCAATTCCTAGCCTGAACATTTTGGGAAGCATTGTAGGACTATTTATATAGGGAAGGAGATGCAGAATGGGAAGGAGTTTACACTACATGATTACATATCAGTAATTTTGACTTGAGGGTCAAAATTGTATTTTTAAAACCCCCACACACACACCATCAAAGGATGCATAAGATGGTTAACTTTACTAGCTTATCAGATTAGATAGCTATTCATTCCACACCCTTGAGATGAGCCAGGATGGTAATCTAAATCAAATAATTAACTTACACTAAATTAATCTTAAGGACTGAATGCAGCTTAAAAATATGGAGCAGTTATAAGAGCAGTGCAAGGGGTTTCTACTGGAATAAATGAATGTGATATTGTGGGACTGCTTCTGTCTCAAAGTGCGAGCAGCTAGCAGAGCTTCATCTGTGTCTATTTCTTGCCTTATTAGACAAAGACCAGATCTTTTGCTCTGTGCACCATGGAGCTGTGCCAATGTACATTTACTGCAGAACTGGCCATCTATCAGTGAATGTGTGTGCTCCAATAGGACTCCCAAAACTAGACAGAGAAGTGCTGTGTTCTGTACAGGATATTCCAGCTATCAAACCATATACTCTATAGTGTATCAGAGTTTTCCTGTTTTCTCTCCCCCTTTCTCTCCTTGGAGGCAATATTATGATTCCCATGCTTATGAGACTACAAGAACAAGAGAGGTGTTCCAGTCTTTGGGTTGCTAACCTGGGACAAGAGAGGTGTTCCAGTCTTTGGGTTGCTAACCTGGGACAAAACTGCCTTCTTATTCCTATAAGGACTGGCCTACAGTCTTGCAGTTGACACTGGGTAGTTGATAGACTAAGGACTGGAGTATCCAGGATTCGAAAGGAAACAGCCTCCATTGTGATCTCCATAGGAATGTGCTTGCATTTATAATCTTTGCATCACCAACCATGTGCTATGACTGAATTGCTGCTGAATTTGGAAATATTCATATTTTGGCAAAGAATTCTAGAGCTCTGGGATTTGTTATATTTCAAACAATGTTGTTTCATGGTTGGTTCACAAAACTGTGGTTCATGCAACTGACCCATTTTTATAAGTCCAAACTGAACTGTGGCTTGTTAGAATCATTTCATTATGGTTACCAATATGAGTCTGGCATGCCAGCATGAATCTTTCAGTTATGCTGGTTCAGTTTGGCACAAAAGCAGGGGGAAGCAATCACTTTGGGTGATAAATATTCCACAGGAGTGCTGTTTTCCACCAGCTGTGGCATCCAACCTCCAGCTGTGAGGCGGGAAGTGGGCACTCTATTCCAGTTAACCTGTCCTTAGCATGTGAGTTAAGCCTACACATTTCATGGGGAAAGTTTCCAGCTATTTGCAATGGACACCAATTCCTCTCTCCATACTTTGAGGATATCAGAAAAAAGTGTGTGTTTGTTAGTGGATGCAAAGAACTCACACACATTACTTTTATTTGTGTGGCTGTAAGTTGGGCAGATTTCTGAAGCTTGAGTTCACTCCCTACCAACTTCTAGACTGTACAATAGGACCAAATGTCTACCACTAAGGAATGTTGAAGGGGTTCAATTCCTGTGAATTTTAATATGAACAGGCGTGATTATTTGCATCTTCATGACCAATGTGCGAATCAGGACATTTCACACTTCTTTGAATTTTGCAATACGGTTCTTTGCTCAAAAAAACATACCAATGCACTTTAGAAAACGTATATTTTGGGATAAAAATACATTAAGAAATGTGTACATTGAGACATGTGGGTTACATTCATAGCTAACACTCTCCCCTACTCCCGATCTGTACAAAACTCTCTTGCAAAGAAGCATTATTGCTGCCTTGGGCAGGTAGGCCTAACACCAGCGCCACCCCCACCACCCCCTCCATAAAATATGGAATTATGTCCTGATCAGGATGTTACAAAAAATAATAAAAGTGCCAGAGGATATGTATCCTGAGCCCATTAAAAAAAGTTTATTTGAAAATATTTTACATTTTATTAAAGTGCCCTAGACAGGATATAAGCACTATAAACTTCCCACTGAAAGTGAACATTGCTGGCATTCTGCTAGATTAAATTCTGACTCTTCTAAAGCCTGACTAATTCCTGCACCATTTAGTTTGCTGAGGAAATGGTATGTTGGGCGTTTTGCTCGCTGAGCCAAGAGAAAGCTGTGCATTTTCAAAACAGTTTGGAGATATTTTTGGGAGGATGAGAGGGGTAGGTATGTGTAACCCCATGAAGCCCCACACCTACACATCCATTACATGAGAACATTTTGTTGTGCTTTGGTGGCACAATCTTTTCCTCGCTGTAAATTATAACAGTCTCCATTGAAACTGCGTCAAAACCAATTTTGAACACATCAAACCACCCAATGGAATCTGGAGGACCGCAGGTTCCTCATATCTGATATAAGATTGCATCCATAGTTCAGATTATCTTCCCATCTCCCTAACCTCTTTTGAAAAACAGAGTTCATCCCTGGAACATATGAAGTAATGCAGATGTTTACAATATTTTTGGCCCTGTGGGCACCACAAACAGACCCCAGAACCAAGCACCAATTCCACTGGCTACTAGAGGAAGCTTCTTTCAATATCATTTTCAGTGGGGGAAAGGGTATGGGAGGGAATCCTGAGGAAAACCAGGGAAGATTTCTGAGGGTGCATGTTGGAGACCCCTGAAGTAATAAGACATTGTACATTGTCTACTTCCACTAAGAAATCACAGTTCCTCTCCTCTCAGCCACATGGACATGGTTTCTGATATCATGGAGAAGGATACAAGGGAGCTAGAGCAGGGATGGAGAACCTGTTGCTCTCCAGACATGTTGGACTCCAACTCCCATCAGTCCCAGCCAGCATGGCCAGTGGCCAGGGATAATGGAAGTTGTAGTGCAACAATGTTCAAAGGATTACAGGTTTTCCATCTTTGAGCTGGAGCCTTGAAACTTCTCTATATAGTTCTTTTCTTGTGAACAAATGGCTTCTATTATATGTCATGGCAAATAAATAAATATGAATATTATTCTGTTCCTCACAGGCAGGCAGTTGCTACTTGTTTTCCTCTAAAATAAACTGTGAGTGAAACATCCATCAACTTTCAGCGAAGGGGTGGGGAATAGGTTTGATATGACAGGTGAAAGCCCTCGACTTGGTTCTGCCTATCCTTATTTCCCGATAGCCCAGAAAACACATTCTCATATCCAGAGTGCTGCAATGATGTGGCATTTGTGTTGGCAGCTGACATTTCATTCCTCGTATTCCTCACATTTTCAGAATTTCAGAAATTAGGTGCGCAGTACTAGCCAATCTGGGAGATCCAGTTCCCAAGTAAAACAGATGGTGTTGCATCAGCCAGGTGCAGATGGGAGAGGAGTTCCCAGAAATGAAATGAAAAGAAAAATATGTGTATGCTTGTACACCAGAAACTAAAGCCCACAATGATAAGGGTGGTCTGAAAGCTGCCCCCTTTCGCCATTTTCCAGGAATCTGTGTAGATAAATCCCCAGCTGCATTCTGCACCATAGAACACAGCAACCATGTAGATCAGTGGTCTACTTCCCAGATTCATGTTAAATGCCTTAAGATAATGTGTGGAGAGAGAAAATTTGAATAATAATAATAATAATAATAATAATAATAATAATAATAATAATTTTATTATTTATACCCCGCCCATCTGGCTGGGTTTCCCCAGCCACTCTGGGCGGCTCCCAACAGAGGACTAAAAACAGAATAAAACTTCAAACATTAACAACTTCCCTAAACAGGCCTGCCTTCAGATGTCTTCTAAAAGTCAAATAGTTTTTTATTTCCTTGATATCTGACGGGAGGGCATTCCACAGGGCAGGCGCCACCACCAAGAAGGCCTTCAGCCTGGTTCCCTGTAACCTCACTTCTCGCAATGAGGGAACCACCAGAAGGCCCTCGGCGCTGGACCTCAATGTCCTGGCTGAACGATGGGGTTGGAGACGCTCCTTCAGGTATACTGGGCCGAGGCCATTTTAGGGCTTTAAAGGTCAGCACCAACAGTTTGAATTGTGCACTTTGAATTGTTATGCCTTACTTTGCAAAAGTGCATTGGGAGCTGCCTTATACCATGTTAGACTATTGGTCCATCTAGTTCACTATTGTCTGCTCTTATTGCCAAAGACTCCCCAGAGGCAGTGGTCTTTCTCACTACCTGCTATCCGATTCATTCTTCTCCTTTTAATGGTGATGTCAGGGATTGCATCTGGGGCATTCTGGGTGCAAAGCATGTGTCCTGCTACTGAGCTACCTGACTTTGCCATTTGGAGTTACGTGAAAATACAAATAGATTGCTGCTAGTCTGTTCTACACCACATTAGATCACATAGGATCTGGAACTGTTGCATATACAGAGAGATGGTGAGGCAGCAGTGCATTTGAGATGTGAGGAAAGCCAGTCTGATGTAATGGACGGGGACTCGACTAGAACTTGGGAGATCTGGAATCAAATCCCCAGTCAGCCATGAAGCTCAGTAGGTGACCTTGGGCCAGTCCCTGTCCTTGCAAGCCTAACCAAACTCACAGGGATGTTTTGAGGATAGACTGGGAAGGGGGAGAACCGCCTGTGCCACTATGGACCCAGCTATACAGCTGCAAATAAAACATTTTAAGTGTGTTTTAAGTGCAGTATACAACATGACACCAGATGGCAATGGTGGAAATTCAATGTATTTTTTTAAAAAATGCTTTTTTTTATTTAAAAAAAAGCATTTTGAGAACGGTTTTTATATGTGTGTAGATTCCACCCTTGGCCTCTTTGGGGGTAAAGTGGGATATAAATGTAGAGAGAAAGAAAACAAAGTAAAGGCACTGTTCTTTGGGTTTGTTATACCAAAAGGACAAAATGATAAAGACAGAATGTGATGCATACAGAGACATTTGGAGTCCTTTTTGAAAAAAAGTCGAAAGAGAAAAGCAGCAACAGCACTACTGGAAAAGGCGGAGCCCCTTCTGGGTTGGGCAATATTGCCAGAGGTCAGCTCAACAGCTGCAGATTCCCCAGAAACAAGATGACACCGTGTGCTGCCGAGCTATGCAGCGGTTCAGTGGGTCAGTCCATTTCCTGGGTCACTCAAGGATAACATCCTGCTGAGAGTTCAGACTCTAAACAGTTCATAGACATGCAGCCAGCTTCTTCTAGCACTTATGAAGCTACTGCAATATGCCTGTGCTTTTGGGAGAGGAGAGACCCTTTGGGTTGGAGTGGTCTTTTGTCTTGAATAGTCCCAAACCTTACTACGGTTCTCATATGCTCAAGCCAATCCCACACATCGCCTGTATCCATCCCGTTTAGTAGTGACAGGAGGAACAATGTGGCACTGTGAGACAAGTGGTTTAAAGCAAAAGAAGAAGAAAAAGGAAACCCTGCTGTGTGTCTGGGGTGACCGCATTACTCATGGACGTCTGAACCACAAGTGAGGCCTACAGATTTCTCCATATACGTGGCAATAAAGCCATGCTGTTGTATGCCACACTCTGTCTGTTTATGCCACATCTTTGTTCTATTTTGTCATGGGGCTTCTGTGGGCTTTTCAGCTTCTCTCCTCTTTTGATGTAGAAAGAACATGGCAAGGCTGATGTCACCAAAGACATCAGCAGTTTTATAGCAACCGCAAGTGCATCACTGCATTCAAGCTGTCGTTTCTCTTTGGCTGTTCCAGTTGTTTGCTTATACCTAGAAAGTGCTTAGTCTGAGACTGGGGCCACTAACCTGTGGCCCTCCAGATGTTGATGGGCTCCAACTCCCATCAGCCCTAGCTGTCACAAGGTCAGAGATGATGGGAGTGGTAGTCTAGCAACATCTGGAGGGCCACATGTTCCCCATCCCTACTTTAGGCCAGTAAGGTTCATTAGATAAAGAGTTTGACTTAGACTGTGGAAACTTGAATTCAAATCCTAGACAAGCATGAAGCTCACTGGATTGTCCTGGACAAGTCACTATCTACATCAATAGGTTTTGAGCAGATAAAATAAGGAGACTATTTATGGCTTTGTACCTTTTATTCCTCCTTACCCTCAGTTCCCCCTGCTTAACTTTTTTTTTTTTTTTTTTTTTGGAGCCTACCTTGTTTAATTTTAAATATTAAGCAAAGAACTGCTGGCTGTTCTCCTTGTTGTACTGTACATATTGCATGGACTGATAATGTTTGTGTAGGGGATAGAATAACTCAATTGCATTTCTTGAGTTTCTAAGTCATTGCATAAGCTTTCCTGCATGATTACTATTTATGGTATACTACATTTTCAGTGGTAGTGACAATGGCTGGCATGCCAAAATTGGGATGGCAAGTGAGAAGAAATTTTGAGTACGAACCTACCCCCTCCCCCCGTAACGTTGTGAGGCCCTTCAGTCTCCTTCTATAAGGGATTTTCTGAAGGTTGAACTTGTTCAGCTCTCCAGTAATTGCTAGGACAATGACATTTTGGAATTCTCCTTCTCCCTAGTAGCCTTTATCCCCAAGCTGTCTAGCTCTTTTCTGCTTATTTGTTTCATCTGCTTCAGTCCAATGCGCACTCTCTCTTTTGACAAAGACAACCAAAGATAAATCTGGTTTGTGGCCAAACTTAGATGATTACAGCAAGGTCTTGTTTACAGAAGATGGGGCTTGGCTGTAGCCTTTGGACTTTTGTTTAAACTTCTCTTTTTAACCACTTGCTTTTGTGTTTAGCTTTGCTGCTCTTGTAAAATAACTAAGTGGTAAAAAAAAATATCACTGATTGCTGCACATAGTGTAGCACAGAAATAACATGTTAATGTATACCTTAAATTAAATATAAGAGCCCAGTCCTATGAGCTGGAGTGCTCATCAAGGAGAGGTTTTTGCATAAAGTAACCCAACACAAATGGGACGCGGGTGGCACTGTGGGTTAAACCACAGAGCCTAGGACTTGCCGATCAGAAGGTCGGTGGTTCGAATCCCCATGACAGAGTGAGCTCCCATTGCTCGGTCCCTGCTCCTGCCAACCTAGCAGTTCGAAAGGACGTCAAAGTGCAAGTAGATAAATAGGTACCGCTCCGGCGGGAAGGTAAATGGCGTATCCGTGCACTGCTCTGGTTCACCAGAAGCGGCTTAGTCATGCTGGCCACATGACCCAGAAGCTGTACGCCGGCTCCCTCAGCCAATAAAGCGAGATGAGCACCGCAACCCCAGAGTCGGTCACGACTGGACCTAACGATCAGGAGTCCCTTTACCTTTACCTTAACCCAACACCAACACAAGGGAACACCGCATATAGACTTTAAGGCTAATCACAAGCTGGTAGCATTTCTGCACCGGAGCTCAAAAACCCTTCTGTTTGTGAAGGAGACTGCAACAGCAGTGGTCTCTTTGGCAACATCCTTTATTGGTTGTGTTGCCAGCAACTGTGGCACAAGTTGTTGGTAATTGGGCACATAGGAGATCTCTGCAATAAACAATATGCTATTTGAGCAGTTGTGGCATAGAGCCATCTGTTGTTGCCCCCCCCCCAGCAGTTACAGCTGATCCAGAGTTACTAAGCTGCCCTGAACTAACCAAGATTTCCAAAAGAAATGGAGACAGCCAGGAGAATATATCTAGTCAGCACACACAAAGGGATGTCTGTTTCACGCATTATGCCAGAGGGAGCTGCAGCTAATCACAGCTCTCTAATGAGCAAGACAGAGATGTTGGCTAACAGGTGTTTATTATATTCACACCTGATGTGCACTTAAAATGTTTTAGCGTGCCCCTTAGAAATGTAATGTATGAAGTGGCCCAGTCATTGCCAAATGCTGAGAAATGATGCGTCGTTACTAAATAATATTTGACTTCTGAATTACTACATTTCTTAAAACACACAGCTAAACAAAGCTGTGTTGTGCTTATTTTAAAATAAAAATAAAAAGGGAGTTGGGGAGAGTGTTATGACAACTGTGTCTGCCATGGTTAATAACTGGAGGGTGGAGAGTTTCAGGTAAGTGTGGCAAAGCTGGCTAGAAATAGCTTAGGCTTGGACTAATTTCAGCTGCATCAACGTGATTGCAGGAGGAACTGTAGGATAGCATTATTAAGTATTGAACTTCTTCCTTTTCTATTGACCTTTTCTGTGTGATCAACTCATTTCTGACTAGTGACAAAACAACCATGATGGAAGGAAAAAAGGTAAGAGGAAAAGTGAAGACTATGGGGTGCAATGGATGGGAAACTGCCTCTGAAAGTATTACACCCAAAAACAGTCAAACAGTTCACACTAAAGGGACAGAATAAAGAAGCAGAAAATGCAGTTTAATGAACATGGCTATGGATCAGTATGCCATTGGCAGTAGCCAGGGGTTGTGGGATATTTCTAATATAGGCTTTTAGCAGAACCTTGTTGGGTGGAGAAGCATTAGGAAGAGGATTCCCCCCCCCCCTGCTGCCTCCTGACTGGGCTGGGGGAGGGGGGAGACTGGGGGTGTTTCAGAAGAAATACTTTCTTATCTTGCAAAGCTGCAGAAACCTGGGCAGTCTCTAATGAAGCTGAATGAAGCTGACAACCCTTTTGAGATTAAGTAAATTGTAGAATTAAGCATCTGGACCCAAAATTGGATAATATGGATTTTGCTTGTTAGGATCTTTGGGCTAAGCCCAAGATAAATGTCTTTCAGTGTAATTAAAGAATGATTACGCCACATTCATTAACATAGCTTCATTTACCAAATACTTTTTCTTTGGTCCTTCAAAATTCACAGCAAGCTTAGTTAAGTCTGTAAATAGCATAGGGTACGATCTACCTAAAATTAAATAGTTCTAAGTCCCATTGATTTCAGCAGATGAGATGCATTTAGGTCTTCTGTTGAAATAAATGGTAAAACTGCTTACTTTTGGCCTGTTTGCGCGCGCGCGCGCACACACACACACACACACACACACATGTTATGAGGCCTCTCGTGTGATAATTCCTAGGTCCATTTACTCTTGCAAATTCCTGACATTTGTTAACTGATAAGAAGATAAATGCTGGCAGGTGCATTGGGATTAGTGCATCAAAATATATCTCTCAGCAGCATTAACAATGCTACTGCAGTTGTATCTAAGTGCTGGATTTACAGCTGGTCAGAAAATTACTCCACTGGTTTGAAGACATATATAGCTTTGCCCCTGCAGATGCTGATGACTGACTGACAGTTCATACCAGCTGAGGATGTAACCCTCATTGTTAAAGGAAATGATTTGAAAAATGGTAAAGTTACACACTAAACGCATTTGGGGCAGTATACCAGTTTGGTTGATGGCAGACATGCATAAAATGACTGGAAGCAGAAGCGGATGTCACAACCCATGATGATCAACAGTAGCTTGCTTGGCTGAATGCTACCACTGGTTGAAAAGCTTGTCCATGAGACTAAATATTCTACTTTGAATACTAAGCTATTGGGTGAATGTGAGAGCTGATGTGATACAGTAGACAGTATGCCATGAAATCACAGTTCTCCAGTCTAGAAATGTTCCCTTATGACTCTTCCATAGCCTGGTGGTGATCTCCAGGTCTTTTGGATTTCAACTCCCATCAGCCCCAGGCAGGATGGACTGGCATTGTAGTCCAACACCACCTGTAAGGCACCAACTTGAAGAAAACATTAACAGCCATATCACCAGGTTTTAGGAGTGACCACATCTCATCAAAAGGGGCCATGCTGGAAACAGAACAGTTCACCATCATGGGTTACTTGGCTGGGAGATGGCAATCACAGCTGAATCCCTTACCCATGTGTTGTACATGAGTGGACAGATTATAAATGATTTTGCTTGGCACAGAGCAGTGCCCTTCTGAGGGGAGCCATAGCAGAGTGACAGAGCATGTGCCTTTTATGCCGTGGATTCAACCCTTGGCAGTTAAGGCAGCAGTGCTGGCTGAAGAGTTGTTGCTAGTCTGCCCTGGTCTATCTGTGCAGCAGAATGAGATTCTTGACTCTGTGATGGTTAGAGTGGGCTGCGTGCTATTTTGAATATTTCCCAAATGGTCTGACTCAGCACAAGGCAGCCTCATATATCCTGGTAGGATTAAAGGGGCTCACTGTTTAGTGTGAGTTTGTTACTTCAGCAACCTTGCAACCATTTCTTAACCAACAAAAATACTGGTAGCTTTTCCATCACTGAATGTTGGTGCCTCTGCAGATCTCAGATCAGAACCTCATCAGAAAATGATGTTCTGTTGTGTCCTTGGCCACTGACTGTATTCCCAGTAGGGGTGCCAACTTGAATAAAATATTGGGGGGGCATGTAAGCCCTGTCCTGCATAATCACATAAGCACCATTTGAATGGCAATGCCCATCAACTTTGAGGAGGCCAAGCCCCTCAAATATTTTGTTAGATGAGCTGAAGGGACCTCGGCCCCTAGGAGTTGGTTCCTATGGTCCCCAGCTAATCACTCCCCATAGGTACCATCCCTATAGCCTATACTTGATCCCACCCCCAGCACTGTTCATCACAGCTGCCATCCCTCTACTCCCTCCAGTTTTTGCTTTTACATGCATTTATGTCCAAATATGCATGTGGGAGCATGTGGAATGGGAGGCCATGGCCTGTGGTAGCAGTGCTGATGATAGCAATGAAGAGCCTCAACACTGGCAACAGAGTCAGAGCAGGGCAGCCCAAAGAGGGAGCAAAAAAACAGAGGGCACAAAATATATTCCCCCACACATATGTATCAGACCCCAAATGGAACCCAAATAGCAGCCGGATCTGTACTGGGCTGGGCTCCCTAAACGGATGTGTGAACTCATCATAAAATTCTGGGAAGCAGGTTCATTTAAGAAGAATCAATACTTAGAGCATCAACACCAGCTGCTAATGGTTCCTGGGCCCCTCAATAATATACATTTCCTCTTAGGCGAAATGTTGCTTTTGCACTGAAGACTGTGAGTCCAATCCAGAAACCATTAAAATCAATGAGAGTTTTGCCATTAACTTCAAGGGGATGTTTTTATTTAAAAAGGGGACATGGTTATATTTGGGTTATTCTGTGTTTCCATATTTTTTTTATTACTGCTTCCAAAGGTTCAGAAGAAGTAAATGAGAGCAAAGAAAGAAACCTTTGTACCCAGCTGCTAAGACAACTCAGGATATTCCCCCCCCCTTTTTTTCCCTTAAAAAAAAAAAATTAAAGGAGGAGAGACTGAGTGCAGAAGTTCACAGCTAACATATTCCAGCTCCACTTTTCCTCTACCAGACATTCCCAAACACACAAGGACTCCCTTTTCAAAGTCAGTCATCTGGCCCATAAATTTGCAACGTATGTTAATTTAAGAAAACAAATGACCAGCTCCCATCTTTCCTCCATGATATTTTGAAATGGGAAAGAATTAAGCGAGGCAATTAAAAAGAGGGAGGGGGGAATAATAATAACAATCCACCCCTCTCCTTTCTTTTGGCAGGGAAGGGGTGGGACCAATTCCAGACCAGCCCTAAAGCTTCAGCATTCTGGTATGTTAAGTCTCCATCGAAGTCAAATTTGTACCATTACAAAATTTGAAATCGTCCCTTAGCAAACAATTCACAGCAGGAGTGGGGACTGGAAATTAAACACATCCTGGAGTTTCTTCATTTTTCACTTGTCCTTGCTAACCATTGCAACCTCTGTATATAGACAGGAAAATTATTGAAGGAAGGAGGTACAAACGTGGTTGTTTTTTTAAGGTTAAATTGAGATTTATTACTCATCTTTGAACTATGTAGGCTCAGCAAATGCAACAGAAGGCTATTAATACCCTTGCATTAATGGTTATGTTAAGGGAGGGGTGGTGGACCTGTGGCCCTATAGATGTTGTTGGACTGCAGCTCCCATCATCCCTGACCACTGACCATGTTGGCTGTGGTTGATGGGAGCTAGAGTCCATTAACATCTGGAGGACCACATGCCACAGCATTAAGGGCATGTCAGAAGGTAAAGGTTTTTCTCACCCTGTGGGGATATTGATGACGTCTAATCACCCTAGAACAATTTCTTTCCTTGAAAAGCAGTAACTTCATCAGGGGAAGGGTTAGGGTTAGGCCCTCCTTCAACCTCAGAAGAAAATAATATTATTGGATGCAGCATTAGTTTTCTGCTAAAATGGCATCAGAGGGGTGAATGGGAAAATTTGTCCCACTAGTTAGATTTTTGGAAGAAAAATAATGGCATATCTCCCATTGATGCTCCCATTCTAAAGACACCTCTGAAGCTAATCTCAGTGGTTTTGATGGAGCTGGGTTTCTAGCAATCCTTTTTAGGACTGCAGCCATTTTAAAAAATTAAATAAATTTCCAATTCATTTATCATTTGTATGTCAGAACAAAGTAACCTCAGTGGTCCAGCAGTAAGGGCATCATGGGTGAGCTACTGGGGGACACTTGCCCTTCCAACCCCACACTCACCTTCTGGCACCACCTGAAATTTTGAGCCCAGCAGCCAGATTCATATTGAGCTAATAGAACTGGAGCATTTGGCTCTTAGCCTGGTGTTTTCAAGTTGTGCTTTGCAAGCTGTGTTCTGGGGAACCCTGGGATTCCATTGAGCTTATCAAGGGTTTCCCAGTGTGTATATCTAGTATGGCAGATAACAGATCCTCCAAGAGAATTTGCCCATCAAAAACACTTGAGGAAGTTATGGAGTAGGGCTGGCGAGGGATGTGGCCTGGGGAGAAGGGGGTGGATGAGGAGGGGGTGTGGCCTGGAGGATCACATTTGTCCCACAGGCTTGACGTTCCCCACCTCTGAGTTCAGAAAAGGCCACCATCTTTAGAATTGAGTCACTCCCATTAGAAAAGGCTATTTCAGGAGATGGCAGCATTTATAATTTTTCCTCCCTTAACAAACTAATTAAGCACAAGCCCCCGCCTTTCTGATAAGGAAACCGAGAGACAAAACGTTTGTAATATTACATCAGCGAGCAGATGGCATGCAGTGACTGTGCTGGAAAGGAAGAAAAAAAAAGTTGGCCAGTTTGAATGGAAAATGTCCCAGCAAAAAGGAATGCACTCGTTTTATTACAGGCCAGTGTTTATAGCATTCCTTTCTATGATCTTACTTTTCACATTATTAAAAATAGAAAAGAGTAGGTCTAAGGAAATGTTCACGTTACATGTGACATTTCCAATGCCTGACAGAAATGGCTCTGATCACCAGGAGGGACCATTGCCTTGCTGAACTTGTTTTTGTAGCATGTTGATTCTGCTGGTTGCTTTACGCCTACGGAATATGTGCTTAGAAAGACCTCCCTCACGATACCTCAACTAGGCCTGCTCCATTGCTTCTCTCTAACAGTTTGCCTGCATGGCTGCTTGCAGTAGGCTGGTCAGCTCAGTTGCCCCACTCATCATGATAACGAAGCTGGGGGTGTGAGACACCTCTACTGGCATCATGGGGGAGGGGTGCACAGATGGGAGAGTGCATCTTTCCCTTGCTTTCATGGGGCAGAGCTGCAGCTCAGAGGTGGAGCATGCACTTTCCAAGCAAAACCTCCCAGGTTCAGCTCTGGCATTTCCAGATAGGGGGCTGGGATTGTCCCCTGCCTAAAACTCCAGAAGGCTGCTGCCAGGCATTGTAGTAGACTATTGATCTTCAAACTCAGGACCCAGGTTTCGTTGGGATACAGTGCTCATCACCCCCAGCCACCTTAGTCGATGGTTGAGGATGATGGGTCTTGTAATCCAAACCATTTCTGGGAATCCAGGTTTGAAGAGCAGTGGTGTAAAGGATACAGAGACAGATGGGGAGTCAGTGATGTGACTTGATACAAGGCATGCTCCTATAACAGTTTTGGGTGGTGGAATCCCTACCCATGCTGATTTATATATTGAAAAGAGCTCTACCTCTACATGCCTCCTTGCTGCATGTGGAACAGCTGTCTCTACTAGCATAGTTGTTGTGCTCTTCATGTGCAGGTTAAAGCATGGATTGTCCTCCGTAAGGCCACTAAGGGAGAGAGAAAGAGAGTGAGATATCAGGGTTGGGGAACCATTTCCAGCCCAAGGCCACATTCCCTTATGGACAGCCTTCTGGGGCCACATGCCAGTGATGGAGAAGGTCAGAGGCAAAGACAGGCACAGCACTGAATGTGACTTTTACCTCTGTACAGGAAGGTAGTTTCTATGCAGACTCACACAGCCCTCTCCATCCTCCATCCAAACAAGTGTCCATTCCAGCCAGGCAAAAAACACAAGGAGGCTGAAAAACAGGGCCAGTGGGAAACATTACCTGGGGATAGGGTGTGGCCAGGGGAGACTCCTAAGGGCCAGATAGAGAGGTCTGTAGGGTGGCATATGGCCCCCAGGCCCGAGATACCCCATCCTGTGGGACTGGTTTACAGTAACCACAGTGCCTTTGGTGACATGTGCCCAACACTATTGACTTTCTGTTTCTTGCAGAAGGACCACAGCCATTTTGAATGAGTGAAGCCTGCTTGTCTTTATAAGTATTTATGTGTGTTTATTATATATGTATGTCTTCATTGCCCCAAGAGCTGCTACAGTAACCTCATGTAGCCTCTCCTCCCCGAGCTGTCAGTGCTGAAGCCTTCTTAATTTGGCTGGGGAAAGATGCATTGGGAGAGCTGTTATCTTTTGGATAATACTGTACTTGGAAGAGCCTCAGAGCAATGGGAATAAACAGCAATGAATTTCAGCAAATTGCCTTAAGCTCTCCAACTCACTGTGGTTTGATTCTGTGCCGGGCATACCATGGCTTGCCCTCAAATTAATCTACTGAAGATTTTAACGTGTGTGTTTTTTTCATTTTCCCTCTCTGACTTTGTCTGCCCAGGCTCCACTTTATGACTGAGACCTTTCTGCAGAGGTATAACAATAAATAATGAAGAGATAGCAAAATCTGGCAGCAGTGACAGATTCAGGCTCCGCATTGCCCACATCTCTCCTGGGATTGTAGAGATAGGTGAATGTTGTGTCTTGCCTTTCAAAGGGCCTGACAGCCAGTATCTTGTCCAGGTATTTCCGGTTTCCTGCCAAGAAATTGTCCTTTTGCAATAACAGAAAGAAATAATGGTGATGATGGTGGGGAATTAGATTTAGATGAAAGAAGGCCGTCAAGATTCCCCCACCCACCCAAAAAACTTTATTACTTCTTTTTTAAAAAGAAAAGGAAAAAGTTGCTCTTGAAAAGAATAGTATTGGGGTTGTGCTGCTATCCAGTGAAGGAAAATTTAGAAAAAAGCAATGATCTAATGAGTGAAGGGGTGTCATGCAGAAACGTTTACAGAAATTGGAAGTTGGGTGAATATTTAAATAGGGAAAAATTACCACTGGTTGGTAAACACCAAACTCTTGGATCAATTTGGTTAGGAACCTAGGAAGCTGCCTTGTACCAGATCAAGCTATTTCCCCATCCAGCCCAATATTGTCTCCTCAAATGGTCAATGGCTCTTCAGGGCAGGAGAGAGTCTTTGTTTCTAACCACGTGATCCTTTGTAATGAAGATGCCAGGGGCTAAACTCCTATGGCCTCCTAATCTGCATTTCATATACTCAGACACTCTCTATAGCAATGAGATGGTCTTAAGACACTTGCTCTTTAATGTTTTCTTTGCCCTCTGAAATGTGGCAAGGCTGGCACTCCTTCTGCAAGAAACTTGAGCAACTTTCACCACTAAGGTCAAGCAAATTGAAGATATTTGCAAAGCAGCTGAAGGTGAAGGAGAGGACAGAGGGCAAAGAGAGAGCTGTGAGTGGAGGAGGATGTGTTTTCGCATCCTCTGGACCCCCTGGAAAACTCGAAAACCTGCTGCACCTGGAACTGCATGTGGAGAGTGCAGCTGAATGGGACACAGCTGTGGGCAGCCTGAGGAAGTACCATTCACCTTGCGCCTGCCTATAAAAGCAAGTTTAGTGTGAGAAGACTAGGGTGATGGCCACTGTTTCTAGGAACTCTTCTTGCAGTGATACTTTTGTGGGCGAGCTGAGTTTGTTTGTACTCAGGGTGAGAACTCAGAGGCTGAGAGGGAGGGCGAGTCAGAAGGAAAATGAATTGATCTTGATTTATTTATATTACTAACTTTGTCACATTTTTATATGTAACCGTATTCTTGCAATATTGTGTTTAAGTTATCTGTTGTCGCTTTAGTTTTTTTGTATACCACTTGGATATTTGTAATATATCAAGTGATATAGAAGATAATCAAAATAATTAATCATAGCAATAGACTTAATTTTCATTGCACAATAGCAGAAAACTGGACTTCCCTGTTGCTGGATCTCTACTTGCAGCTGTATGCTCCAGTCTTTTACAAAGGTAAGATTACCTTTTCCCCATGGTGTGAACAGAAACCCTCACACTGAGGTGAGAACTTCACTGCATACCACCCTTTATATTATAATATTAGAAAATTAATATTGTATGATATTAGTTTAGAGGAATCAGTTGCCTTGGCCCCTTCTTCTTCCAGTTCTCTCTTAGCCCACTGCTCCTCAATCCATCAATAGGAATTAAAAATTAGTTTTCTTCAGCGTTACCTGAACCAACATTTCATGGAATATTTTTTTTTTAAAAAAAGAATGCTAATCCCTGTCCACATACTGTTGGATAATTTACTGCTTCAAAAATTTGGACGGGCCATTTTTGCTCAGCCCTCAATATTATTGTTTATTTTGAACAACAAGCAAGCATTTCTATTGCATGTTATAAACAAGAATAACTCCACATAAATTACAGGGGCAACCTAAAGAGCTGGGCCCGTGTTGCTATTTCTTGACAATAAGTTTGAAAGATGCAGCTTGGACACATTCGTGGTCGGTAGGATTATCTGCTCTTGCAGTTCTATTGATTTTAGACAGGTCTTTGGAGCAGTTACAGAGAGAAGATTTAGAATGCCTCCCCACCGATTTCTCTGTATTTACACTAGGAGAAGAATATCAGCTGTTGGAACTGTTTGTTGAGTCCAGAATTCACACTACCATCGCCCAGACGGACCTGCTGTACTTCCTGGTTGTGCTTCTTCAATTAGCACCCCATTAAGCAGCACACCTGCAAGACCCTTCCGTCTCAGCACTTCACACTGCTGGATTTTGCCCCATCTCTCATGGGAAGGCATTTCTAGACGGTTATGTCTGACTCCAGTAGTTACATTTCATTTCCCTCGTTGCATATGTTTCCATTGTGTTTTTGTTGTTGTTGCTGATAATGCTGTTTCTTTTGCTACTTTTGCTAGTTCATAAAATAACTTGGGGTGGGGGAGTGGGGGGAGAGAAGCAGACAAAGTGCAGATTCTGGATGAGATCCAGATCTGAACAAGCCCCTTTCAAGAATGTGTGAGAGAGCTGGGCTGTGTCTGCCCTACAGACAGGCCCAGATTATGCAACAGATGGAGTTTTGTATCATATCAAGTATGAAATGCATACTGTGAAACAGGCACGGGCAGCCTACTCAGCATTGAAGGGGCCCGCCAGAAATACATTACAAGCTGGAAGGCCCACAGCTCATTTCTATGTTGGCTGTATGTGACTAAGAAGTGGAAAGCCATAGCAGAGCCACACCAATAAGTAGCACACAGCTAGGTACAACTAAAATGTGGCAGTTAATTTGGCAATGAAGTCATACCTTGGATCCCGAACGCCTTGGTACTCAGACATTTTGGCTCCCAAACTCCACAAACCCAGAACTGAGTGTTCCGGTTTGCAAATGTTCTTTGGAACCCAAACATCCAACGGGGCTTCTGTGGCTTCCTGCAGCCAGTCAGAAGCCCCACTTTGATTTCCGAACGTTTTGGGAGTTGAACAGAATTCCGGAATGGATTCTACTTTACTTCCGAGGCACCACTGTATGTATTTATCATTTATTATCACTTTTCCTCCAAGTTGCTGGGGTCAGTATACCTTGGTCCTATCCCAGTTTTATCCTTACAATAACCCTGTGAGATAAGTTTAGCTGAAGAAGGGTGACTGGTCCACAGTCACACATTGAGTGTCAGGGCCATGTGGGGAATCTAATCCAGATCTTCCCAAACTGTTCAGCATGCTATCCACCACAGCATACTGGCTCTCAAAACCCTTTTCACATGTTCAAATCATAACCCTGTGGAGATGCTGAGGATCCCCGCTGTTGACCTTCCTGCTTTTGTTCGTTCTCTTCTATAAACTCTCACTCCTACAGAGACTCTCACTGTGCAAGTGGAGATTCCTGGATCATTCATCCAGAGCTGATAAGCACTTGCAACTCATGCAAGCAAAGCCGATGCACATATCAGTATAGACAAATCCCATGCCCATGTGTGCAATTTGAATGAGCATCAGGCCATGATGGCAACAGCAATGAAGCAGTTTTATACGGAAGCACGCCCTGACTCCAACGCTTAACAGATGATAGGAAAAGCATCTTGTGTGTACTACTATCTAACGCTGGTTCTCACACCAAAGAGCCCTGCCTGAGCATGCATGCTCTGACCTAATGCACATGCACACCATTACACACCACTGAAGGTTCTTCTCCATGTGATGGACGCTGCATTCATTTACCCTGCAATAGTCTGCCTTGCTTCTGTGATCAACGTCTAGCATTATTCTTTAAAAGTGAAATAAAACAAAGAGTGTTGAACAAATTGTTCCATTTCATAAATGAGCACATTTTCATTTTTTGGTCCCACTATCATCCCTGGTCAGACAAGTTTTTCACCTTTTGGAAACACTACAAAAATATATAATTAGAATGTTTGAACAGGGATAATAGTGGGTAGAGACAAAAAAAACAAAAAACATATGCATACCATAAACAATGGTGGCTCCATCACATTACTTTTATTTGGATTAAAAAGAACACACACACACACACACACACACACACACACTATTGCAGCACTCACATCCAGCAAGGGAAGCTGTGGATTTGCAACAGGCTGAACATTCACATCTGCATGTCATTATGGGGTTTATCTAATCCATGGTGAACTGGCTAGATACATCTTTAGATACAGATGGAGATGTGTGCATTCCCATATGGAGCTCACTAGTTGCTATGTGTGCCTACTTATGTGCAATTAGAGATGAATCCAGAGACATTTCTCCTGTCCCTGGTCTAATATTCTCATTTCGGATGTTGTATCAGCATGCTAAACATTACTTTTACAAATATTTAAATATTGTAAATTGCACAAGGCACAGAATGCTATGATAAACAGATTTATTCTGTCACAAGCTCCTGTGGACTAGAGCCCACAGACTGAGTTACACAATGTGCTATTCTCAGTAGGCAGATTATGTACAGTACATACACAGTTGGGGATAGAGAGGTGAAATTGTAAACAGCAAGATGAACAGAGGTGCTCCCTGCAGTCATCTAATCAGAGATTATCAGAAAATGTTGGGTGATAGTAACAGGGAAGGGGGAGAAGGAGGAGAAGGAGAAGATGATATCCAGGACCAAATTTAATAAGGAAGAGGATTTGAAGATGATCCGTGGGTCATTTGTCTTTGGGAAAAGGAAGAGAGCAAATCAAGCAGTGAAGCAGATTTGGGAAGGGAGATGGGAAGGGAGATGGGAGGGAGATGGAGGGAGATGGGAAGGGAGATGGGAGGGAGATGGGAAGGGAGATGGGAGGGAGATGGAGGGAGATGGAGGGAGATGGGAAGGGAGATGGAGGGAGATGGAGGGAGATGGGAAGGGAGATGGGAGGGAGATGGGAAGGGAGATGGGAAGGGAGATGGGAGGGAGATGGAGGGAGATGGAGGGAGATGGGAAGGGAGATGGGAGGGAGATGGAGGGAGATGGGAAGGGAGATGGGAGGGAGATGGAGGGAGATGGGAAGGGAGATGGAGGGAGATGGGAGGGAGATGGGAGGGAGATGGAGGGAGATGGGAGGGAGATGGAGGGAGATGGGAAGGGAGATGGGAGGGAGATGGAGGGAGATGGGAGGGAGATGGGAGGGAGATGGAGGGAGATGGGAAGGGAGATGGGAGGGAGATGGAGGGAGATGGGAGGGAGATGGGAGGGAGATGGAGGGAGATGGGAGGGAGATGGAGGGAGATGGGAGGGAGATGGAGGGAGATGGGAAGGGAGATGGGAGGGAGATGGAGGGAGATGGGAAGGGAGATGGGAGGGAGATGGAGGGAGATGGGAAGGGAGATGGGAGGGAGATGGAGGGAGATGGGAAGGGAGATGGAGGGAGATGGGAGGGAGATGGGAGGGAGATGGAGGGAGATGGGAGGGAGATGGAGGGAGATGGGAAGGGAGATGGGAGGGAGATGGAGGGAGATGGGAAGGGAGATGGGAGGGAGATGGAGGGAGATGGGAAGGGAGATGGGAGGGAGATGGAGGGAGATGGGAAGGGAGATGGGAGGGAGATGGAGGGAGATGGGAAGGGAGATGGGAGGGAGATGGAGGGAGATGGAGGGAGATGGGAAGGGAGATGGGAGGGAGATGGAGGGAAATGGGAAGGGAGATGGGAGGGAAATGGAGGGAGATGGAGGGAGATGGGAAGGGAGATGGGAAGGGAGATGGGAGGGAGATGGAGGGAGATGGGAAGGGAGATGGGAGGGAGATGGAGGGAGATGGGAAGGGAGATGGGAGGGAGATGGGAGAGGGATGGGAAGGGAGATGGGAGGGAGATGGAGGGAGATGGGAAGGGAGATGGGAGGGAGATGGGAAGGGAGATGGGAAGGGAGATGGAAGGGAGATGGGAGGGAGATGGAGGGAGATGGAGGGAGATGGGAAGGGAGATGGGAGGGAGATGGAGGGAGATGGGAAGGGAGATGGGAGGGAGATGGAGGGAGATGGGAAGGGAGATGGGAGGGAGATGGAGGGAGATGGGAAGGGAGATGGGAGGGAGATGGAGGGAGATGGGAAGGGAGATGGGAGGGAGATGGGAAGGGAGATGGGAAGGGAGATGGGAAGGGAGATGGAGGGAGATGGAGGGAGATGGAGGGAGATGGGAAGGGAGATGGGAGGGAGATGGAGGAGGGGAGGGAGATGGGAGGGAGATGGGAGGGAGATGGAGGGAGATGGGAAGGGAGATGGAGGGAGATGGAGGGAGATGGAGGGAGATGGGAAGGGAGATGGGAGGGAGATGGAGGGAGATGGAGGGAAATGGAGGGAGATGGGAGGGAGATGGAGGGAGATGGAGGGAGATGGGAAGGGAGATGGGAGGGAGATGGAGGGAGATGGGAAGGGAGATGGGAGGGAGATGGGAGGGAGATGGGAAGGGAGATGGGAGGGAGATGGAGGGAGATGGGAAGGGAGATGGGAGGGAGATGGGAAGGGAGATGGGAAGGGAGATGGGAAGGGAGATGGGAAGGGAGATGGAGGGAGATGGAGGGAGATGGGAAGGGAGATGGGAGGGAGATGGAGGGAGATGGGAAGGGAGATGGGAGGGAGATGGGAAGGGAGATGGGAAGGGAGATGGGAAGGGAGATGGGAGGGAGATGGAGGGAGATGGGAAGGGAGATGGGAGGGAGATGGGAGGGAGATGGAGGGAGATGGGAAGGGAGATGGGAGGGAGATGGGAAGGGAGATGGGAAGGGAGATGGGAAGGGAGATGGGAGGGAGATGGAGGGAGATGGAGGGAGATGGGAAGGGAGATGGGAGGGAGATGGAGGGAGATGGGAAGGGAGATGGGAGGGAGATGGAGGGAGATGGGAAGGGAGATGGGAGGGAGATGGAGGGAGATGGGAAGGGAGATGGGAGGGAGATGGAGGGAGATGGGAAGGGAGATGGGAGGGAGATGGAGGGAGATGGGAAGGGAGATGGAGGGAGATGGGAAGGGAGATGGGAGTTGTAAAAGGCTGAGGAGTGGAGTTTTGCATATTGCCAAGAAAGAGGAAGCATGATCCCAGCTGCCTAACATAACTACCACTAGTTAATAAGGACTTGCCTCAGTTCTTCATGATGAAGTTGCCTACTGAGGTAGCTTGTTTTGTCTTGTGTAACTTCATGTGTAGAGCAGACCATTATTTTTGACCTTTGCTCCTTTCCCTTTTTGCATAGCCAAAGAAATTTAGAGAGGCTGAAAAGGGCTCAGTAGAACTCCAAATACTTTCCTCTACTGCTACTTTACCCATAATTTTTATTTCACATTGTTCCAATGACGAGATGACTTCATTAGACTTGCATCCTAGCCTTCACATGATATATCCAGGTGTTGCTCATATGTTTCCACTAGAGCCCCAGAAAGATCACGTTCTTGCATTCGGAACTGAACTCTCTGTTCTTTTCCATGGCTCTTTATTGGGGTGCCTTAGAACCGGAGACGACCTGCAAAATGTCACAACTTGAGTACTTGGAGTGAGTAGCCAAAATCATATCCAGTTGAAGATTTGCAAACCCTTTTGACACTTCACAGCAGGAGGAATGAATGCAAAATATGTGTGCATCTGGCAGTAGTGGCCCACTGGGACATTAATCTTCCCTTGAACAACACAGCAGAGTTGTTGTGCCATCATTAGTCCCAGAGTAAAGGGGGAGTAGGGACCTACCAATAAATGGAAAGCCCCCAGAGTCTTTATCTCAGAGTAAGGCTGGAGGGTCCTTGCCTCTTCATCCAGAGTTCAGGACCAATCTCATCATACAGACTCTCTCGGCAATATAAAGCTTAATTCTCTCAAGATTATAGGTCTCCTGATGTTTTCCCTATGTCCCCTCTAACTACCTCAATCTCCACCTTGACTCTGTCCACTATTGGCTCACCATTGGGTGCTGACAACCTAGATCCTCCTTGTTCCATCCAATATTGCACCCTCCTTACAATTCTTGGTCTTCAGTTGGGGAGCTGTCCAGGCTGCTCCTCCTCCTGCTTATGGGCAGCCCCTCTGCCACTCCACTCAGAATTATTGCTTTCTTCTCTTTCTGCAGGCTGACTTAGTAATGGTGAAGAAGATAGACAGCCCTACACAGTCTTGCTTCTGGCCCACTCGTGTTTACATCCAGTAGAGCCAGCTGTGGTGCAGCTCAGAGGTCGGTGACAGCCTCTCATCTTACCACTCACACTTACAATGTACTGGGATGGTGCTACAACAGAATCATTGTGGGAAATGTGTGGGTCGGAATGTAATTCTCATTCTGAATTCCGTAAGGCAATTCTTGGCTCAAAGAACATACCTAAATGCATTTTTAAAATGCATGTTTTAAGATAATAAATACATTTAGAAATGCACTTTATATGAAAAAAATGTGCTCAAAATGCATTTTTAAATGTACTTTTCATGTAGATTCTAATGCTTTTAAAAGATTTGGATTAACGCAAAATAGAATGGATTTACGAACTGTTGTTGTTGTTTGTATCTTGCCTTTTACTGAGAACTGGGACTCAAGCAGCTTACAAAATTAAAACAACATGAACAAAACACAGAAAGCTAAAAACATATAAAATATAATAGTTTAAAAGTAATTAAACTATAAAATAATGAAATCAATTTAAAAACAAATCTATTAAAATGCAGAAAGTAAACAAAACCCCCACCACATTATTAAATGAATTGCTACATGCAAAGTCACACCAACTGGAAAGAGATCCATCTGCTCGTGCTTACTTGGTCTGATATTGCTAGGATTTTCGTAGCCTAATATTGACCTTAAGAAGAGACAGCGGATAAACCCTCATTGTTTTCAGCAAGATGATTGGTACCTAAGGTCTATTCAGCTAAGCTCCAGACATCAGACTCACCGCAGAACTGTACCATGGTTCCAGGAGGAAGTGGAGAGCTTCACACCCTCTCTCAATATTTACTAGCTCTTTGGGGAATTTTTTATTTTTTTAAAAAATGCATGAACCTCTCCATCTATGATTCATTGCTTACTTTGTTACGGTTGTAGGCAGGTATTCATTAAAGATGAAAGTAAACCAGAAACATCTTTAATTCCGCCCCACAATCTCCTTTACTTTCTGAATCATCTATGTAAAGTATGTAGTTCATGACCCCCCTCCAAAGCAGCCTAGTTAGTCAAGTATGCGTTTTAAATAATTCTCTAAATAGCTATGTAATAATCATACTATTTTGTGGCCACTTCCAATATTTATCCTTTTTAAACAAATGTTTATTTAAGTTATTAGATTTTCCATGACAAAGAATTATTAAAAGGTTAGAAAATCAAAACCAACAATAATAAAATGTGGGGACTTACACCACAGCAATAGACAAGAAAATATGTAAGTACTCCAGACTTATCATTTATCTTTCTGAAGTTTGCAAACCCAACGGCAGCATTTCATTCCTTCCCCTCAAAAAAGGATTTGAAAAGTTAAACCTACTAAGGCTATGCTTGTATACCCACATACCTGGAAATAAGAACCAGTCCACTTGGTGTGACTTCCTCCTCAGAAGACATTGTAGTAAATGGGTTCAAAATGTGAACATTTTAATCATTACATTAATTTAAATTGTGTAAATCAAGTGTATTGCTAAAATGCCCAGTGCTCTGTTTACTCGGGGTGTCCAGGACGCCACTGCAGACAGGCTTTCTTGATTTATTGTTTTATAAATAATTTGAAAGCAATACAGAAATATGTGGAATTAATCAGACAGAGGTTTTCTTAGGAAAATCATCTTAATGACTATTTATTTTCTTACAAGCTATTTCCTCCTCTTTTTCCGCCACTGATATGCAGATGCAAAGTATGTTCTGACAATGTGCTGGGGACATATTGCAGCTTGAATCACAAAGGGAGAGCTTTATGAAATCCACAAACTGCAAAGCCTGACCCGCTCCCCCCGCCCTATTTTAGCCAAATTATGGACCTCCATAAGCCTCCAGAAATAGAGGCTAAGAGGTCATCACCAAAGCTAGGGGGGAAGCCCCTCCTAATTCAAGCATTACAACCTGTCCAACATTCCACAGATGGAAATAGGGACATTTCACACTCCCTTACAAATAGTGGTTGTTGTTTTTATTAGAAAAAGAGGGGCCATTACTCACCATGAAGTTGTTATAGTAAGTGCCACACCTTTTAACAACAACAAAAGTAGGTTCCAGTATTGCATACCCTCAGGTACCCTTGAAAAAAGTACTGGCCACAACTGACCATTCTTGACACCCCTTTTTGTGTGCCCCCCCCCCCCCGCAGATCATTTCCCTTTGGAAAGGGTGAGTGCTACTACCATTACACCCAGGCCAAATTTAGGTTTGATGAGGCCCTAAAAACTACTGAAGGTAATGGAGCCCTTTATCTGTCCAGCTGTCCTTTGTCAGCAACAAATTGCCACTGTCTTTTGTGTTGAATATATGCTATATGGTAATTTATGGACCTAATAGGTATCTAAAGCCATTTGCGCATAACAAAATATGTATTTTATCAAAGTAATTGTTGAACTGAAATACAATCAAGAAGTATATTAATAGCAAAATATAATTAAGAAGAAGTATATTAATAGTGAAGTAATTATTAAGCTCTAACTTAAAATGATTTTTTATTCATAACAAACTTAATAATGCAAACACATTGGCATTTGGCGATAACAAAAGTTCCTTTAGAAACACAATTTGCAAAGACTCATAATCTAGTCTCTAGAAACTTGCTATAACATAAAATCATAATTGTAGGTTTCAATTTATTTGTTTTTTATCTTATGTTTTGGAAAGGTACATCCAGTTTTTCCCCCTTTACTTTTTGGGGGGCCACAAGAGAGGGGGGCCCTAAGCTATAGCTTGTTTAGCTGATACATAAATCTGGCACTGACTACTACAACAATTGGACACAACACATACACCACCACCCTGAGAAAACCCCTTAATCGTGATTTGATTTGATTCTTTATTTAATAATAATAATCTATTTATTATTTATTATTTATTATTTATTATTTATTATTTATTATTTATTATTTATTATTTATTATTTATTATTTATTATTTATTATTTATTATTTATTATTTATTATTTATTATTTATACCCCACCCATCTGGCTGGGCTTCCCCAGCCACTCTGGGCGGCTTCCAACCAAATATTAAAATACAATCAAAGATCCTTGTGCTCCACTTCACTTCGCCTTTCTTTCTGTCCTGGGTGGCCCTGCCCTCTGCCTGCCCCTCAGAGGCAGGGAACCATGCAGGGCTGGGCCACAGCAGTGGCAGCCTCTCTTTCTCTTCACCCACTCTCTAGCAGCCACTCTGAGCTGCCTGAAGGTGGAAGCTTCCAGCAGCAACCATGGAGAGGCCATGGAGAGGCAATGGGATGCTCCTTCACTGCTACTGTTGCTGTTCAGGACAAGCGCCGTCTCATTCTTTTCCATATGTTCAGCGGCGGCAGCACTGGCGGGGGAAACAGGGACATTCCAGGATCAAATCAGAAGCTGGGGTGGCATTCATAATTCCAGAACTGTCCCTGGAAAATTGAGACACTTGGAGGGTATGGCACTGCTGACTTCTGCTGGGGAAAGTGCTCACAAGCTGTGAGCAGTGCAAGATGAGAGTTGCACAGACTCATGAGTGAAAGCAGGTCTCGTTTCTGTGAAACCAAAAACAAATCAGCTTTGACATATTATCGGAACTGATTCTCAGAAAATCATTTGTCCTCGTCATCGTGAGAACAGGAAATGTTTGAGCCAGCCCATAGCTATCATTTTCTAAGCAACCTTGCACAATTTTCTGATGTCCTGGCCTGAACTCTAGAACAGGCTACACAAACTAATTGTTACTTAAGCTTGGCCCCATTGTCCTTACTCGCTGAAAATATGGAAGTCTCTTGAACTTTCTTCTGTTTATTTTTGGACTTGTCATTGCGTTTGGAAGACTCGATCCCCTGAGTCCCTTCCATCCTCCTGAATGTTCCTTATCTGCAGTCCTCAATTTAAATTTGTATGGTGTGCATACAAAGTTTTTGAGCTTTTTTGGTGAAATCAAACTCAAAGTTGTTTTCAGGAAAAACAAATTTCTTACTTTTACTTCACCAAACCTTTATTAGGCATTACAAAATAAGGCCAACATGAAACATCCATATATAAAAGATTAAAATATATACAAAACAGCCATGTAAAATATGTAATAACAAGGATTATCATAAGACTTTCTTCCTGCTAAAGTGCCATTCACCACTCTAAGAGATACTGTTGTTGTTGAAAAACAAAGTTGTTGAGCTTTTATTAGGCAATCGACCTCAAAATCTCAGACATTTTGCCGATTTCCCAAAATTCCCCCCAGACACTATTTTTGCTGGTTATATCCTGAATGCATGGCAACCCTAATGTGTGTGTTTTCAAATAATTTACAGATATCTCTCACACTGCACCACTATGTCCTTGAAGAATCTCTTCTCTGCTCCTGCTCCTCCTTTTGAGCAATTATCCATTTGTGTAAGCATTGTTATTCACTTAAGACTTTGGAAACCAATTGGGCAAAAGTATGAAAAAGAAAACTTGACTGGAAACAAGAACAACAACAACAAAATCAACAGATGCATTGAAGTTATTATGCAGAGGAAAGTAAAACCTTCAGAATCGTCCGACCAAAGGGAAGCATTTCTAAATACAATTAGTTCTCCCACTGAAATCAATAAGATTTAACCAGGCTTAAACTCTGTCTGGATATGGTCTTAAATAAAGAATGGGAAATAACTGCCCAGGCAGCAGAAGTGTTGAGAAAGATCAGGAGTAATTAAATCAGGGTGCAGGAATGGGGATCCTATGGTTCTCCATATATTGTTGGACTACAACCCCCATTAGCCTCAACAATCAAGGAAGACCACAGGTTCCCTACTTTGGAAGCAATTGACTCCAAATTACAGACAAATTCATTATATTGTCTCAGCTTCAGCAATGAGAAAAATATCCACTCAGTGAGTAGCAGAAGCAACTTATTTGTTCATTCAAGGTATTCAAATTACATATGTCTTGCCTCTTGCCCCAGCTGCACTGCACATTTATAACATCAGCAAACTATTTTAAACAGTCATGGTTACTCCCCCCAAAGAATCCTGGGAACTGTAGTTTGTTAAGGGTTCTGGGAGCTGTTAGGAGACCCTTACTACTCTTCACAGAGTGACAATTCTTTGGCCGCAATAAGAGATTTAACCTTGTCTTTGCAACCATGAAGGCTAGAGACTAAATTGTGAGGTTCTCAAGATTCCAACAAGTTTTCAGTGACTTCCACAGGTTCTACAAAAGGCCTTGGGAGGCTGTATGTTATCCGCCCTTGCTATTGTCCTTTTTTTGGACTCAAGGGAAGGGGTGTGGTTCTTGAGCCCAGGAAATTTCATGGATGAGATATGAACATTTGCGGAGGAGTTCCTGGATATGGATTATCCTACAAAACCCTGGGGAGAGGTTTTCAGCATCTCCAGAATTTATGGAAAGTTGTTGTCATGACTCATTTACAAAACAGAAAGTTTGCTGGGGGCCATGGAACTCCAATTTCAATATGCAACAGTGAAAATTAAGTCAACTACAGGACAAATAGTCCTTATTTTCTTTATCTTTATTCTCATGGCAACAAGAAAGTGGATCTGAGGTGAAACATCTGTTTTGATTTGGGTGAACATTATTTATCTGTCTCTTGCCTCTTTCCCCTTGTCTGTTAACTTGTCATTTATTTGGAGTAAAGGCCTTCATCAGATTGTGTTGTGTTGTACCGCTTGCTGTTCCACCTACCTTTCTTCATAAAATGGAGACTGGTGTGAGGCTATTCACCTTGTTAAAGACTGTGTCCTCTTAATGCACCAACTTTCATTCAAGAATGAATATTTTCCTTCTATCGTTTGTGACAGACATGCAGTTAGTCTCATAAAATTTTGGAAAACCTATTTGGATTTTTGGGGGGGAGAGGAACCCTGCTTAATCCTGCTTGCAGATATTTTCAACCTGATGCTCTAGATGTTGCTGGACTACAACTCTCATCATCCCTGACCATTGGCCATGCTGGCTGGGGCCAATGGGACTTGGAGTCCAACACCAGGAGCAGGGCCGGTTTTAGATAAGGCAAAGGCCTGGCCATGGTAGTCATCCTCTTTTATACCTGCTGGGATTGACAAGGCATCTGACCCTCACCTGACTCTCATAACTCTCCTGGCAGATGATTTGGTCTGCAGCCACAGTGTGGAAATAAAGGATGAGATTGCTCACCAGATACCAGGCACTCTACTATTCAAATTAGGCCCCAGTGTTTTTGTTACAATCCCCTTCTCAATTAAGTAATCAATTTTAATCTAGAATTTAAATTCTCAAAACTTTCTTCAGCAATAGGGGTCGCTGTTTGGTAGTACCCAGTTGGTTAGCTGTCAGATTCTAGAGCTCCCTATTGGTGGCTCTTAGGTAATTCACAAAATATATAATCCATTTATAAAACAGTGTTCATTCATAAAGCACTAACATAAATCGCTATTGCTACATATTGAGTGTATATTTCAGCGGCTGAATGTACAGGTTTATGGTCATGCTGTAGTGTAGTGCTTATGCGACTGTGAATAAAAGGTGGCTGGGCTCATTGTCTCGGGGTTTGGGGAGGGAAGAGGTAACAAAACTGATTTCCAATAAATGCCCCCCTTTATTTCCATAGCAAGTCCTTGAGTCTGTACTCTGGAATAGTGACACCAGGGACCTAGAAGGTGCAGGGCTTGTCTGTCCAGCCCCTGCCCAGTCCCATCAAGGCTGATTTAAGGCAATTTGGCCAAATTGGGCCTTGCATGCCACTCCTAAGCCCCCCCCCCCAACCAGGGCAATCTAGATGGATTTTATTTATAAGATTTTGCAGACTTTGGCTGTGAACTGGGGCCCTACAAAAAAGAAAATCAAGTTATGCCCCACTGCTTCAAATTGAGCCCCACTGGCTAGCCCTGAGTCTCATAATTGCTGGGCCTGACTTGCCCTGCCCTTGCATGAAGTCTTGGTTTTGCAATTTTGGGAGAGGGGAGACTGCCTGCTGGGGAGCAGGTGGGCTGGCAATTCCCCCTAGATTTAGAGGCCCTAGGCTTCAGCCTACCTAGCCTATACATAAATCCGGCACTGACCAGGAGGGTCACAAGTCCCCCACCCCTATGTGGACTTTGCATTGGCAGAACAGACAACTAGAACTGTTGATCAGCTTCTTGGGAGCACAGAATGCTGCCTCATCCGGAGTCAGAGTGTTAGACCCACCTAGCTACTGAGAAGTTACTTTCCAGGGTTGCAGACAGGAGTCTCTCCCAGCCCTACCAGGAGGGGCCAGGAATTGAACTTGGGGCTTTCTTCATGCAAAGCAGATGCTATACTGCTGAGCCTCCTTTTATAGGTGGAGGCAACTCCTGACCCAGGGGAAGATTCAGTGTAGCATTCCAGGGGAAGATTCAGTGTAGGTTCAGTAGACCGTTCCATCAGCTCAAGCATTTCTTCTTGCCCAACATACTTGAAAGAAAACCCAGGCTGATTGTATGGCTCCCTTAGCAGAGAAATGGCGAGTAAGAGGAGAAATGATGGAAGTATAAAATTATGCATAGCATGAAGAAAGTATAACACTATAACTTGTGGATATCCAATGAAGTTGAACATTGGAAGATTTAGGACAGAGAAAATAAAGTTTTTCTTAAGGAAGCTCCCACAAGAGGCAGCGATGGCCACCAACCTAGATGGCTTTAAAAGAGGATTAGGGAAATTCATGGAAAGGGCTATCAGTGGCTACTTGCTGTGATTGCTCTGCCCTGTCTTCACAGCTGGAAGCAGCAATGCTTCTGAATACCAGCTGCTGGAAACCACAGGAGGGAAGAGAATTCTTGTGTTTGAATTGAATTCTGCTTGTGGCTTTCCGTCAGGCATCTGGTTGACCACTGTAAGAACAGGATGGTGGACTAGATGGGTCCTTGGCTAATTACCAGGTTTAGAATACAGAGATTGTACACTCAAAATGCATACTTGAGTTCCAGACTCTGTCCATTCCCTATCTTCCCTAGGGCTTGCCTCTCCTATTCCCATCTGCTTTCCCACTTACTTGGATGTTGCTCCAGCAATGATGGCAACAGCAGAGAGAGCAGGAGCTAGGGGGGTCGTCTCCATCCTGCTCCCTCTTCCTCGCTCACTTCTCCTGTCTTTCACTGATGCTTGGGGTGATGCAGGGTGGGGGAGGGAGAAAAAAAGGTTGAAGGAGGAAAGACAGAGAGGCCTCCCTCCCTCCCTGCTGCCTTTGCCACAACAGCTGTAGCCACCACTACTGGAGTTCAGCAGCCATAACCACCAGGGGAGAGAGTTTGGGGGTTCATAGTCTGGTAAAGGTAAAGGGACCCCTGACCATTAGGTCCAGTCGTGGCCGACTCTGGGGTTGTGGCACTCATCTCGCTTTCTTGGCCGAGGGAGCCGGCATACAGCTTCCGGGTCATGTGGCCAGCATGACTAAGCCGCTTCTGGCGAACCAGAGCAGCGCACGGAAACACCGTTTACCTTCCCGCCGGAGCGGTACCTATTTATCTACTTGCACTTTGACGTGCTTTCAAACTGCTAGGTTGGCAGGAGCAGGGACCGAGCAATGGGAGCTCACCCTGTCGCGGGGATTCGAACCGCCAACCTTCTGATTGGCAAGCCCTAGGCTCTGTGGTTTAACTCACAGTGCCGCCCGCGTCCCTCATGGTCTGGTACCATCTGGCAATTATGAATACATTTATAAATCTCAAGAAAAGGAGGGGGGCTTTGAGTTGTCTCCACTGTCACTCATAATTGCTGGGCCCAATCTGAATTGAGCTTGGGGAAAGCAGTTTCCCTCTTCTTTTATCATGTACAGAAAATGGATTGGCAGAGGGGCTTTTCAGTGAGAAAGAATGAACCGAGTAAGGAACTAAATCCCCTAGAGTCAGGCTTACTGAAGTTTTGGTGGAGCTTGAAAGCCTAAGACTAAGAACCTTTAAGTACATAAGAGCAGTGTTCTGTATTATAATCAGAAGGTTTAAAAGGGAGTGACAGTTTCAAAGTAACAAAGACTAATCACCCAGAGCACAGCAAGGCTTAACACTTGTCTCTGAACCCACACAATAGTATCTGCATCAGGACCACCATTTCACACTTCACTTTAAAAATATCTTCAGAGAAACATATTTGGTATGATGTTGACATTTAGCTTGATATGCCCCATGATGACATTTGGCTTTGAGGTGTTGGATGACAAGCTTTCTAGAGCCCTTTGGGAATGAAGGAAGTGTCTCCGAATAAGGATTTGATTAAGATTTAATATAAAAAATTATTGTACATTAACTAAGTACTACATGGTGATTGAAACCACATTTGAGGAGACTTAATGGTTACATAACAACATTGACATGAACCTCTTATGTAGCCACAGGGCCACAGAAAACGTGTTCCTAATCATTAATTGGCATTATCCTATTAAGCTCCTATTAGAGAAGTTGTCAAGTTTATTTAGGATACATATTACATCATCAATCAGAATCAGAAAGCTCAGAACCAGAGTGCACTAGCCCCCACTGCAAGCTGTTAGTGTGGTCCAGCTTTGACATTCAGGGCCAGATGGCTTTCTCAGAACCTGATCTGGGCAGATCTTGGACATACTTAAGTAATGATATTAAGGAATTTTGGGTGTGGAGGTGGGCTGAAATGACCCTCTCCCAATTCAGATATAGCAAAGCTTTTAATAATCTAATCCAAAGTTTTTCATACCACATCACAACCTAGAAACCTCATTGGGTATACCCAACTGATTTCAGTACTCATTGTCCAGCTCCCAAAGTCTGCATCCCATGTGTGATTTCTACCCCTGTTGGGATACCACAGAGCTACTCCATGTGCTGCTTTGTATTCAGCCTTATCCCATAGCATATAGGGAAGTACATCCATGTTCTTCTCATATGGGAGGTAAAGAGACCCACATTTTGTTGAACTATGACTATATGACATATAAAATCCACCAACTTCTCTTGAGTAAACTTAGTAGTCATGGGTTAAGAGGCTGGATCTTTTTTGCAAATCCATAACTGGTAAAACCAAAGAAAGTAGGAGTAAATTGGCTGCTCTGACAGATCCCCATAAGATCTGAATTAGAAATGGTGCTATTTGACATGTTGATAAATTATCTGGAATTAAAGAGAAGTAATGAAGTGGCTGTATTTGTAGATGCCATAGTTGACACAGTAAGTTGATTAGGAAGAGTTCCCAAACCAGGTGACTGGGCTACAATGTGGTTCAGTGTAAGGAACGGGGAGAAAATATTCTTACTCCATAGACATACGCACTGATGGAGTCTGAAGTGACAATGGCCAATCAGAATAGTGATATTAGGGTCCTGATGGAGAGTACAGTGAAAACAGCAACTCGGTGTGCAGCAGTTGTGGAAAAAAGTCAATTCCACATTAGGGAAATGGAGTGAAGCTAAAAGTGGGTGAATTGTTACTGCTTTTATGCAAATCAGTGGTGTAGCCACATTTGGAATAGTGTGCACAGTTCTGGTTGCCCTATCCCAGTACAGCCGAGAAAGGAACAAAAAAAGGTGCTCAAGGTTTGGAGCATCTTCCCTATGAGGAAATGCTAAAGCATCTGCAGTGTTTTCATGTAGAAAAAGAAGTGACAGAGAGGTTTATATCATTATGCATGAAGTGAAGTAAGAAGATGCTTTCTTCTCATAATGCTTGAACTCAAGCTAACCTGATGCAATTGGCTGATAGGAGTTTCCAGACAGATAAAATAAAGTACTTCTCACTGCCAATAGATGTAGTGATGGCTACTAGCTTAGATGCATTTAAAGAAAGATGGTGGATATTGATGGCAGATGAGTCTATATCAGACATGTTCAACCGGTCGACCACGATCGTCATGTAGATCCCCAGGTGATCGCGGTCATTCGCGGGATCCTTCTCAATTGTGTGACTAAAAAAACCGCAGGATGAATGTATCTGCCCGCCGCCCCCCTCGCTCATCCCCTCTATCTCATCAATTTGGCTTTCTTTGGCGTATTCTATTAGCGATGGTGAATTCAATGATTGTTTTTAGCGCTGCATGCATTTGTTATCGGCTGATTTAGAGGTGAGCAATTTATGCTATTTCCCCTTAACCCTCTCCCCAAAAAGCACAACAACTCTGATCATTTTGGTGCGAGGTGAGGATATTTATAGCAAGAGTAATAAAAAAGAAATTGTTATTTAGGGGAATTGAATTTAATTCTAAATTATATTCCGGAAACGTGGGAGATTACAAGGGGTAAAAAAAAAAATGGATGTACCGTGCCATATTAGAAGCAAAAAAACTTGTTTTGATGAATTGGAATAGCCGCAAAAAGATTCCACTGAGCACATGGATTGATAATATGGACAGACTAGCTACATACGAACGAATTGCATGTCGACGCAAATTAAGAATGGATAAATATGAAGAAACTTGGAAGGAATATTTAAGCAATAAGGCGGACAGTGGTGGGAAGTAGGGGGAGGAGAGGTGGGGAAATATCGTTAAAAAGGTGAAGTAATAGGTATATCAGTATTCAAATCTGAATTGTCGAATTGTGTTATTAGTGTTATTATGGTTTTTGTTGTATGTGTCTTTTGCGGTTGTTGTTTGCATTGAAAAAATGATTTAATTTTTTAAAAAAACACAACTCTGATCAATCCTCAATGACAATGGGTAGATCACTGCCAGTTTTCTTATATATATACTGGGAGTAGATTACAGTCTCTTGGGAGTTGGACGGGCCTGGTCTATATCAGTGTCGACTCTAGGGGTCCTTCAAGTACTGTGGCAGTATGCTGAGGAGCAACAGCAGTAGGATGTGGTTGTGGGCTTCTCAAAAGCATCTGGTTGTCTACTGTAGGAAACAGGATGCTGGCCAAGATGGATTTTTGAACTGATCCAACTGGGCTCTCCTTAAGTTCTTATGTATAGTGATACTGTAGGCCATTCATATTGTATTTTCTCCCACTTTAGTCATGTGGAAAATCCACAGGAGAAATTCCATCATCATCACTTCTGTTTAGCCGGTCCCTACCATGGAAAAATCCAGTGGCTGTTCTGTTTCATGTGTGCTTCCATGATGCCCTCCTTTCTCAATTGTTTGATGTATTTTCATTTTTGGATGCTTTTCCACATGTGTTTTCACTTGTGGTTTACTGTTCATCATATATATTAGGGATGCATATGACATTGTCTCTGGATTTTGCTATTTTTTATTACCTGATCTTGTTTCTGGAGCAGTGCTGCTGTATTACCAATCTGCCATTCTTCCTTTTTTCCATTTATGAACCTTGCTTAGACTGCTGTACGTGCATACTTCTCTATAGTACTCAGCTCCCTTTTTCAACAGGTTACCAATGCACAACAGAGAACACATGCACTGACTAAATAACAGAGCAAAAATGGTTTTTTTGAGATGCAATTGTGTAATCATGTCAATATTCCCTTTTTGCTTTGATATGATTAACATGCCTATGCACTGATGTCATCGGTAGCCTGTATGAAAAGAGACATAGACTGAAAACTGTGGTAAATGGCACATGCCCCTGTTCTGAAATTCCCCAAGTTAAGCCATAAGAGCAGGCAAAGTGGACTGCAGGCATGGCAAGCCTACAGAAAAACAGCAAAATGAAATGAAGAAATCCACTCAGATTTGCCCAGGGTAAGACTTCAATACAATACTCTGTTGCCTTTGCTTCATAAATTGTTGTCTTCCTAGTCTATAGAGGAACTGAAAGAAATGATGCACTTGATAAGATGGCCTGAGTGCAATGGTAGAAAACTTCTCCATATTCTGTTAGTGACCAAATATGACTACAGTGTCCATTTGAAGGCCTATCCCTTCAGCCCTAACAAGCATGACCAATGGCAACATCTGGAGGGCCAGAGTTTCCCCACACCTGCTTTATATGTACAAATTATTATTTTCAATTGTCTTTCTGGCCTCTATTGAGCAGCTTGAGAATCTCTTCAAAAAGCAGTCATGTGTTTGAAGTATCATATTCTCTTTCCTTCATTTCAAAGAAGAGAGGCGCTCATAGCTGCAAGATTCTTCTGCTTATTTCCAAAGCTTGTGAAAAGTTTTGTTGTACCATTTGCTTCTTCAGTTTCATGTCGGGCCCAACTCCTTCCAAGTTCATAGGAATTTGGCTTTTAAAGCAGCAAACATGGTTTTTATTTAAGCTATAGCTTTGTAGAGCAGGACTAAAGGGTAATGCTGGGGAGAACCCATTTGGGACAAGGATTCAAGGACTGGGTTGCTGCAAGAAGATGGCTTAGGAAAGGGCAAGAAGAAGAACAATGCCTGGCATATTCCAAAAATGTGTCAAAAGTTTCCCCAGTCAACAAATTGTTTTTCAAATCACGTGGATGTTTACCATGGTTTCTCTTGTTTTCCAGTTCATAAAGGAATGATGTCAGAGATATATTGCCAAATCTTTTCCCATAGGTATGAGAAATAGAATTCAATTTAAAGGGGAAAGAGCATTGCAACATTTGGAATCCATGATATAAGGGCTTAAAGAAGACTTTTGCCATTACTTGCGAGGAGCAGATTCTAGTATGTGGGTTCTGCTTTCTCCTACACTCAACAGTTTCTCACAACAGCTGTGTCCTCATGCATGGAAAGGCTTAAAAATCTGTATGGCCTTTGTGCTCCTCTAGTCCCCTTCTTCCCCAGCAATTGAAGGAGACACAAACAAGCACTTCTCTGTCTTTCTCTACACTGTAAACCATAGATAGAGTACCTCCAGATGTTGTTCAACTCTAGTTTCCATCAGTCCCAGCCAGTATGGTCAATGGTCAATGATGGTATTGTTGGACTCCAACTTCCATCAGCCCCAGCCAGCATTCCCAATGGTCAGGGATGATGGGTGACTCCAAGAACTTCAGAGTCTAAGAACTTCTGGAAGGCAACAGGTTCCCCATCCCTGCTGTATTTGAAAGATTCATTTGTTTGCAGGGTAGTCCTTTCCAAGGACTGTTTAAAGATAAGAAGGGTGAGCAGCAGGAGCCTTGAAGTTGTCCCTCAATAACAGTTAGTACCTGAACAGCTGACTAAGCAGGCAAACAGTTAACCTGGGGCACCATCTCCACCACTATGGTGAGATATGTTGCATTTCAGTACATTTCAGCGATTATTTCTGGACTTGCATCTATAAATCAAGATTAGCATTTGCCAGTACTATGCAAGTATGTACTCACTTTCATTTGCCGTCTTTTTTCTGGTGATGCTTTCCCTTTGGGGGGGAGGCAATGCATAAATGGCGACACTACATTGATCTGGCAGAGCATAAGACAACATCTTATGGCTTTTTGATTCTCATATCTTTAAGTAATATGTGCTAACTTTTTCTTGCCCAGCACTCCTTTGAGCTAAAAAAACTTCTTCCTTACCCCACTTAACACCATATGCCACTATTTGTGTTAACCAAGGGAATAGGGTGGGAATGATCAGATTGGTAAAAGATGCATGATTGCAATCAAATGCTGTTTGACCTGTGCAGCAGAGCATAATTCTTATTCCTATAAACTACCAGAGGCAGATGAAGAGGTGGAGGAGAGTGATGGTGGTCACTGTGGTTAGGAATCTCAGCCTCTTAAATGAAACAAAATATCTATCAGCTGAAGGCCAGTTCTCAGTTGGAAACAAAACTTGATTTGAACACTGCAGGAATGTACCACGTCCTAAATGGGAGACAGGAAACTTTAGGGCCATCTGCAGAAAAGAAAAAAGAATAATTTTGTAAAGAATGTGCAGTTTAGGTTTAAAGACTATTCTGGCTGGTGCCTGCTGGATTTTGGGATATCATAACAAAATAGATTAGAGACACTGCAGAATTTTCTGGCTGAAGCCAAAACCTGCGCTTTTATTTGGCCATGAGATTGCCTGAAACGTTTGAGCTAAAAAACAGTGCAAAATGGCAGACATGCAAATGCTAATAGTCATTGAAGTACTGTGCAAAAGCAAAAATAATTGTAAACAACAGCATTCAACAAAATTTCCTGTGGACTTGATAAAAGCAAAACATAACTGTATACCATAAATCAAACTGAGCAGTGCACAAAACCAAAACAAAAATAAAGTGTCAAGTTCTAGGAAAACTAGGGAAGACAGATATATTTTAAAGAGGCATTTAAAAGTCATTATTCTCTCCACCACATGAATTACCCAAAGAAGGACATTCCAGAAGTACTATCACTGAGAAGGCTCACTTGTCACCAAATGACAATCTTCTGGTCTTGCATATGTATATTCTATACATGTGAACTTCCAACACTTATGTTCAGGGGTTTTGGTGAGCATGACAAATCAAGACAGTGTTACATTGGCCAACCTGTTATATTTGTTTGATCCTTCCTTCTACCAACTTGCTGCATGTCCATTTTACCCGTTTTGTTCACCCATCATTTTCAGATCTGGTATGCAGCATTTTAAAAATTAGATATGCTGTTAAATCACAATGCTGCGCAATGTAGACAGGCAAAGTGCTATTGAGGCTTCTCGGGGCTTCTGTTTCTTTAATTAGAAGCTTCCTGCTCTGGAAAGAATAGCTTTCTTCACCTTTAATTGCTTGCTGTTCACAAGGTCTATGGCATTGTTGATCAATTGCTGACAAATTGCCACATAATTAATCAGCTCTTATTTCCTTACTTTCACTGCTGGCTTAATTTAAACCATTTTCTCCTCATTTTTAAAGTGAAATATGGAACTATTTCCTAGTGAAAGAAAGCAAAGAAAAAATAGCCACAACAACAAATAATAATAATAATAATAATAATAATAATAATAATAATAATTTATTATTTATACCCCACCCATCTGGCTGGGCCTCCCCAGCCACTCTGGGCGGCTTCCAAAAGAATATTAAAATACTATGATACATCAAACATTAAAAGCATCCCTAAACAGGGCTGCCTCTAATCCAATTAGAGTTCTCCTTCCCACCACCTGGAAATAGAAATGGACTAATTAAGGGGCAGTTTTTCAGCAATGTCAGAGACATGTTGAACAAGAAGCAATTAAGAGGCAGAAACTACAAGGAAGAGGCTTCTAATAAAAGTTTGAAGCACTTTCTTCTTAGTAGCCCTTACAGAAGGACCTAGGCCAAAGGGAAGCTAAATGCAATATAATTTCTTCTTCTTCTTCTTCTTCTTCTTCCTCTTCTTCTTCTTCTTCTTCTTCTTCTCTTTTCATTTCTATACCACTTCATATTTTAAAGAAAAATCTCAAAGTGGTTTACAGCACATCAAAACATCAACAAAACATAAATAAAAAAATCTGAAGAAAGTCAAATATATACAGTCAATGCAACATAATTAACTAAAATAATTTTAAAAAACTAAAATATTATCCCAAAGATTCCAAAATAAAACATTACAAAGGAGGTCAACTACAGAATACACGCTCCACAAACAAAGTTAACAAGCAATTTAGACATTTTTTTTTAAAAAAAATTGCTAAGTGAAGTCAAATATAAAAAGCACATTTAAAACAGCATAACTAACAAGAGAATAAAACATCATCATAAGCATGACACGCTGTTTGGCAGGCACGAAAAGATAGGGTAAAAGAATCCAATACAGTGGTACCTCGGGTTACAGACGCTTCAGGTTACAGACTCCGCTAAACCAGAAATAGTACCTCAGGTTAAGAACTTTGCTTCAGGTTGAGAACAGAAATCGCGCGGCGGCGGCATGGCAGCAGCAGGAGGCCCCATTAGCTTCAGGTCCATTAGTGGTGCTTCAGGTTAAGAACAGTTTCAGGTTAAGAACGGACCTCTGGAATGAATTAAGTATGTAACCAGAGGTACCAATGTAGTTAGGGTTTGTTGTCATGTGATGTTCTTCTGGTCTCATCATATGTTACTATGTTACATACCATATGGAACCACTATTTTAATTCCACTTCCAACTGAACTAAGCAATTCCTGAGCAGCACTAAAAGAACCAAGAACAGAAGCAAGTGATGCCATCTTTTCCATCGACCAGTCCACAATCGGTGAGTGACTTGTGTGGAACTTCCTTTTACTTGAATTGCTGGTTGATCACTGCTATAGAGGTCCTCAGAATGATGGGAGCTGTTGTGCATGTGTGTGTTTTCATTTGAGGTTATTAACCCCTGGGACAGCTCATGTTATCTCCTTTTCAGAAGTTCTGTATTATGGTTAACTTAGCACATGGCAGGCAGGGACATGAGGGTGAGTTTTAGGGGAGGGGTAGCTCACTGTTTTCATAGTCCTCTTTGACAGTTGTGGGGGACATTTGGTCCACCAGAGGTTCCTGAGCTACAACTCTCATCATCTTTGATCACTGGCCACGCTTGCTGGAGCTGATGGGAAATGTAGTACAGCAACATTTGGAGCACCAAAGGCTCCCCATATGCACTTTATGAACTGGAGAGCAATCTTCTGAAATGTGGGGCCTCCTGTACTTATGGAGATCCTTGCAGATTTGAGAACCCTCAATAGAGTTCCAAAATGTGTGGAAGCCACCACAGATACTGGAGTCTCCTTACTCTAGACAACCACCCACCAATGTATGGAGGGCTACTGGAACAGCTACTGGGGGAGTGAAGTTGGTGTGTTCATCCCTGCAGTGTTAAGTGAACCCGAATACAGAATGCCTGAGGAGGGCTCCACCCTTGCAACTTTATGAGGCATCTGAAATGCCACCTCGTCCCTGTATACTTCTTTGTTGGGCACCAGCAGATTAGACGTCTTTTGAATGACAAATTTGGAAGTAATTTTCCCATTGTCTCTCAGCATCTTTGAGCTATACCAACCCAAATGCTAGCAGAGATTATTTATATTGGAAAACGGGTCCCGGAAGCCAGACAAAAACAGAGACAAAGAAAGAGAGAGTGAAAACCTTGCTGCAAATGATTAACGTTGAGGGGAGTATAGGATGATGACAGGGTTGCTGTGGGAGGAGGAAGGAATAAATATACAGAGAGACAATGTATAAAGTAATGCATGGGAACTATTAGGTGGGCCTTAAGAAAAGTGGCATTGTGGTCCCCCATTCTGTTTATCTTCAGACATAAACATCTAGGGGGGAAGCAGGAGAGACTCCGTGGATAAAACCTTGGGAAGGGTATTCTTTTGGGTTGCTTTAATTCCCCTAGTTTCAGGTTTTTTAATAAATAAATAAAATAAAGGGAAGGTCCTAGACAATGTTTAAAGAAACTGCTAGTCTTTGAAATGTGGAAAAAGCCAAGCCTGTATATAAGATGTGTGAATTTCAGAGAAAGCCCTAGTGTTTTCCTGCACACTTGTCTCATAGTCACCTCTGCCCTCCCTGAAAATAGAGAAGAGTGTGTCCATCCAATTCTCTATGCAGGACTCCTTTAAAATTCCCCAGGGCTCCAGCAAATGGTGCTATTCACTTATTATGTTACAGAGAAGCCGTGACCCTCTTCCTAATTGTGGGGTTATTTAAACAGCAATAGCCTGATTGAGATGATGAACTGAATTATGAAACTCTATACAGTGTGGCAGATTACACCGGCACCATCTTTGCTTTCTGTTCATGGTAATCTGTCCTTATTATCACCAACAAACATTGTAGCTAAAAGGACATTGAAAAAAGGGCATTTAAGATGGGATACTTATATGTGTATATATATGTGTGTATATATGTGTACACACACACACACACATTTTGTGTGGGGGGGGGCACTCTTCCCAACCTAGCATCCTTTAAATGTTTTGGAGTCATCCCTGATCATTGACCATACTTACTGGGGTTGATAGAAACTGGAGCAGCAATACTGGGGTGGGGGCACCACACAACTCAGCCACCTCTAAATTATTTTAAATTAAGAAAGAGAAAGATCACATTTTCCACTGCCCTCATAGGAGATTAAGTCCCCTGGACCTATTTGTTTGCAGTTTGGCAAGCTGAGTCTACTCTGGAGATGGTCCAATGCCTGCAAATTTCATGTGCTTTGGCCAAAAGTGTGAAAAGTTGTGACAATTTTTAGGTTCGATTATAGTGAATGGGGATGCACAGAGATTTGTTAAACATAGTGGCTCATGAGCTGAATTACAGACAGAAGTGGGGAGCATACAGAGCAACTCGAACATAGATCTGATTTTTTTAAATAAAAAACCCAACCCAAACAGATACAAGACATGCTCTTAGTAAACACATATTTGCCAGGTTACAGACTTGCAACTCTATATTGCAGGAGTATTTGATTTTCAACTTTTTTAAAAAAAAAACATTTGTTTGCTTTTGGAGATTATTGTGATAATTTGTCCTTGTTTTGGTGTTTTGTGCCTTGGATTAAGTCTTGCATCAAAAAAATAAATAATGTGCAGTATACCATGAATGATGTATGGAAGTGAGAGCTGGACCATAAAGAAGGCTGATCACCGAAGAATTGATGCTTTTGTATTATGGTGCTGGAGGAGACTCTTGAGAGTCCCATGGACTGCAAGAAGATCAAATTTCTTAAGGAAATCAGCCCTGAGTGCTCACTGGAAGGACAGATCCTGAAGCTGAGGCTCCAATACTTTGGCCACCTCATGAGAAGAGAAGACTCCCTGGAAAAGACCCTGATGTTGGGAAAGATGGAGGGCACAAGAAAAAGGGACGACAGAGGATGAGATGGTTGGACAGTGTTCTCGAAGCTACAAACATGAGTCTGACCAAACTGCGGGAGGCAGTAGAAGACAGGAGTGCCTGGCGTGCTCTGGCCCATGGGGTCACGAAGAGTCGGACACGACTAAACAACTAAACAACAACAATATAATGAATAATTGAAATCATTAGCTTAGTGGACCAGGGGAATGCTGTGGGTGTAGTGTATTCTGATTTCAGTAAGGCTTTTGACAAAGTTCCCCATGTTATTCTTGTGGAGAAGCAGGTACAATGTGGCTGGTTGACTGACAGAGCCCAAATGGTGTTCATTAGTAGTTCCTCATCATCCTGGAAAAAAGTGACAAGCAGGGTGCCGCAGATGTTCAGATCTGTCAGGTTTGGTTTCTCTAAATTTTTGACCTTTATTTCAGTTTGGTTATTTATTATTAATTGCCTTCCACAGATCATCTCAAGGCAATGTACAAAAATCAATAAAAACAATTAAAATCATTTAAAATAATAATGTAAAATTAAAAACCACACGAAGTGTACAAATGCAATGGAAGAGACCTATTTATCCAGTTGGGAAAGCTTGATGGAACAGCAATGTCTTTTGTTGTTTCCAGAAAGGGCAGATAGTGGTCACTTGTCATTTCTCAATAGGAAAGCTGTTCCACAGAACAGGGGCAGCCACACTAAAAGCTCTGTTCTACGCTGCTTTGGAGCAAGCTTCTGATTGGAAGCTCTGCTCTGAAGGAAAAGCTCTGTTGTAGTGACCTACTGGATATAGAAAGGATAAAGCCGTCTCTCAAGTAACCTGGTCCTGAGATAGATAGGACCTGATATGCTAACACCAACATATTAAATTGGGCCCAGTAACAGACTGGAAGTCAGTGCAAATCCCACAAGAAATGTGTTTTATGCTGTCAGTAGTTAGCCTATGCAAGCAACTTAGTCAAGGTCTCTGCACCAACTGCAGCCTCTGGACCAGCCTCAAGGGTAGCCCCACAAAGAGTGCACTGCAGTAATCCAACCATGGTTACAAATGAATGGACACTTCCTCTCCATATCAATTTGACTTTTTTCTTTAAGACGTTCATACAAAATTTCTTATGAATTTTCATGCATATAAGCAGGTTTAATGCAATTTTGCAGAATATACGTTCGATTTCCCAAAAATAATGTAGTTTTTGTACATGATTTTAATTAATATATACATTTTTGTGCACATTCTTTTGTTAGAGACCTGCATTTCAAAAAGTGGGGAAGTTTGAATTTTGAAGGATAGCTGTGTTTCAGTTTGCTTATTCATTCAGGGAGGGAGACTTAGGTCAGTTCACATTAAAATGTGAACTGAACAAATCTCTCCCTCATCACAGGATGGGGTCTCATGACCTTCCATCTAATATTGTTTTCATCTAGTTCCAGCAGCCTTTGAACACAGCACTGAAAACCAAAAGGGTGTCTTAACATCAGATAAGCATTTGAAGAAGAGTCCCAGAGGTTGTGAGGGTGGGGTGGCTAAATCCAGCTTTGGTGAATGGCAAAGCACAGAGAGATTCTAAGTTGAGTTAGAATCCTGAAACAGAGGATTCTAAGAAGAGACTTTATTCTCTTATTTTATGTGTCAGACACCTTGAGTTCCTGTCAGGTAAAAGGGTGGGATATACGTTAACAAGAAGAACAAGAGGAAGAAAGAGGAAGTAGAGGAAGAGGAAGAGGAAGAGGAAGAGGAAGAGGAAAAGGAAGAGGAGGAGGAAGAAGAAGAAGAAGAAGAAGAAGAAGACAACATATCCAAGTGGAGGAAACCAAGTACAGTGGTACATCAGGTTAAGAACTTAATTCGTTCTGGAGGTCCATTCTTAACCTGAAATTGTTCTTAACCTGAGGTACCATTTTAGCTAATGGGGCCTCCCGCTGCTGCTACGCCGCTGCCGCACAACTTCTGTTCAAAGTTCTTAACCCAAAATACTATTTCTGGGTTAGTGGAGTCTGTAACCAGAAGCGTATGTAACCTGAGGTACCACTGTAATGTGATGTTCTAATGCCAGCACATGCCTTGATGGGGCACACTATAACGTTGACTTTCCTTTCGCAGAGGCCAGCTCTATGCTAAGTATGTTTTAGAAGGAGAGGTTTTTTAAAAACAAACAACAAAAACAAAAGTTGAAATAACTTCTGTAGAATGTTGAATTCAGTGATGGCCTTGAACCGATGGTTGAATTTATTTATTTATTATTAGATGCTCTGCTCCTAAAAAAAAATAACTCAAAGCTATTTACAAACACAACAGAAATATTATTAACCAATTACAATAAATACAACGGTAAGGACTGTCTTGTACGGACTGATGGTCAGACTCCCTGAAGCTTACCTTGTAATCAGCTGACCCTCACCCCACGCTTTGAACATTCTCCAGGGAAAAAGTGGTTTGGGGAAAATGATGAACCACAAGAGGGCTGGTCAATTTTTGCCCTTTCCTCCCTTATGTTCACTCCAGAAGAGCAAAATGCCATTCAGGAGATGGTCAGAATTTGCCAGTCTTTGAATCAAGTAAGAATAAATAAAACTGAAGGCGGTGCAGCCTTTCTTCTGAATGAATGATCATTTAATAACTCCCAAATCAAGAATGTGCAATTACAAATTAAGAACTCCTAAATATAAAATTAATCTAGAGAGAGTGATGAGGGAGATAGTAAGTGCACTGAGAAAGCCTCTCTTATCCTGCATTGTAGCAACTCTTTCAATGATTCCATTCTGGCTGTGAAGTAAAAGGAGTCTTCCCTAGTATTTAGTCATTCTGTAGGCTGTAAACTTTGGAACGCCACTCCATGTTAGATTTTGAGGGATTATACTTTGGGCTGGCCCTTATAACTTTAAGGATATGGTATGTGGTATTTGGGCATTTCTCTATTGCCACTTAGTATTCCAAAGGGTTGCTTTTAGTTGTTATAATGAAGCTATTTTGTGTGTGTGTGTGTGTGTGTGTGTGTGTGTGTCCCATCCCCCCATACAATTTCATGACTAACCATGTGTAAAATGGAAGGAATCTGTGTAGCCTATCTTCATCCAACTGGACATGAATGTCAACTGGCTCCCTTTGCTCACTTTCATCTGGCATGAGGCTGCTTTCTGTTTTCTTTTAAATGTCAGAAAATGTTAGAGAGACTAGTCAAATCTGCAATAGATTTCCTGGACCTCTAGGGGCAAATACTTCACAACAGACTTTTATTTTGCTCTGTTAATGAGACAGTGTTTGCATTACTTAAAATAAAATAAGTTTTAAAATACTCCTAATGATGACTAGAGTTTGGAAAGTATTTCCACATTCTCAGCAATGAAAGAAACTCCCAAATTAAATCTCTGAAAGCTAGGGAACGGGAAGTGAGAAATACACAACTTTCAACTTAAAACTGTAAGCAGAACCATGTGCCTGCCCTCATCCTTGAGGGCAAATGACTATCCTCTGTTATTCAATGGTGTCTCATCCAGCATCCATCCTTCAAATAGTTAGCTGTCTAAGACTGGACCTCCATCAGCTCCAATACCATCACACCTCTGTGAGGTACCAGCAGCCCCATAGGTGCCAGTTCCAGGGGACCAAGGCACTTTGGGCCTCCTCAATGTTTTTTGTGTTTTTTTAAGGGGACTGCCCCCATTGTCAAAGCTGAATGTGGAGCAACATCAAGACATTGCACAACTTTGCATCCAACATCATACCAAGCCCCCTCAGTGTTCTTCAGAAGATGGTCTCTCTGAATAGCCCCATCTTGGGGGTACAATGCTGTCAAATAAATCTGGAAAAGCTTCCATGTGGTCTATAGGGGGGAAATGTTTGACTTGCCACTTTCTTGCATTGCAAGGGATTGAACGAGATGACCCTCAGAATCTCTTCCAACTTCATTATTCGATGATTTAGAATCATAGATTTAGAATGATGATTTAGAATCTATCTGCAGGGAGCTGGAAGAAGCCAGACATGCTTTCAAGCTGCCTGGCAATACCCAGTGCTATTTTTTCTAGGAGAAAAAAGATGAATTTTGTTGTTGGACTTTAATTCTCATCAGCCTCAGCCAGCATGGACAGTGGTCAGGAATGATGGGAGCTGTATTTCAGCAATGTCAGAAAGGCTGAATGTTTACCATCTCTAGACCAGAGACATCATATTCTTGTGGTGGCTCCAGGAAATCATGAGAAAAAAGAGGGAAAGGTTTGTATGCTATTGATTAAGAAATTAGCCAGAAGATGGTTTCTAACTATGAGAGGAAGGAAGTGTTGGGAGGGACAAGAAATGTTGTTTTCCAAAGAACTGTGTCTTTTTGCTTTTAAATCTATGTTGAAATATGTGGAATGGTGAATTTTAATCTGGTGCTGCAGTAGCAGGCTTGTGAGGGTCTGGAAGTGATTGCTGCCCCTCCTCTGAGAAATCAGAATAGACATAATTGGAGATGGCTGATCTGGGTAAAAGAACATGTGCTCAAGAGCTAAGAACATTCAGCTAACAATATTTAGCTGGAAAATGGTGGTGAAATGAGGTGAGCCAAGTGGCTATTGCTTTCACTTTGCTGATAAGAAGGAATTTTCTTCTGTGTTCATTTACTGCCAATCCTGAGTTTTTTTGTTTTTACCTTCTCTTGTAGTCTATAGCAATGACAACTGATTTGCAACATCTGGCTTTAATTTGACTCATTGTCATGTCACAGGAAATCTGTGGCCCTCCCGATGTTGTTAGACTCCCTCTTACATCATCACAGTCTATCGGCCATGCTGGTTGAGATGGATGGGAATTGGAGTCCAACTGCATCTGGAAAGCTACAGAGTCACCAGCATTGTCTTCTAAATGTGTCTGATATGCTTTACCCTATGAACTCCTTTTCTCTCCCCATGCTACCCTATAATGAGGGCGGTAAAGGCTAATCTATTAATTGTATGGGGCATATGATGTAGGTTCACCATGCATGCAGCTAGTCTACTACCTTTAGTTTCTTTACAGATCAACAATTATACATTTTCATGCCTTCTATCAAACATGGAAGCTTGGTTGTTCACTGGGGCAAGGTATCACCAATATGTTATGTCACTGTTGACAGAATTGCACTGGCTGTCAATTAGCTACTAAGCTAAGGTCAAGGTCCTGGTTTGGGTGCATAAAGCCCTATACAGCTTTGGACCAAGAGAGCAACAACAACAAAATCTCATCTTATATATGATCATTGGCATCTGCAGGTGAGTGCCTCCTGCAGGTATCATCTTATCAGGAGGTCTGTTCCACTTAATGTAGGAATCAGGCCTTTGGCATTGCTGCACCTACCCTCTGACATTCTGTCCCCTTGAAATTCAAATAGGCACTGTCTCTGTTGTCCTTTTGGTGCTAACCAAACACCTTCCTTTTTTGACAAGCCTTTGAAACGGAGATCTTTCCCAGTCTGGTTTTTTTTTTTGTATTTGGAATTGTTTTAAACACTTTTTAATTGTTTTATCACTTGCTGTTTGCCACCCTGTGGTCCTTTGGGAAGAAGGGCAGGATAGAAATTTAATAAAATAAATAAATACAATTAATTTCAACTTGAAATATTTCCTTGTGAAGCAAAAGCAGGGCTGAATTTATGTAGGGATTCTTATATGTGAGATGGCTACCAAATGAGCCCATTCTACAAACTGTTTTTTAATGATCACGAGCAAGCATAATGTTTTGTGGGTTAGTTGCAATTATGCCAAAACAGCCATTGTAGTTACAATCAGCACATTGCTTATGTGCAGAGTTCATTGGGCACAGCAGAACAGCTATCCACTGCCCTTTAAAGGAAGTTCCTTTGGGACTGGGCTGTGCACGTGTTTATGCATATTAGCAGAGAATTAAACGCTGTACTTTAAGAGGATGAAATCAAGGAAGGCTGTGTGCCATGTAAAGTTAAAAGGAAAGAAACTCCTGCAAAGGAGTTGGATGACCAGATTTTGAAACATTGTTTGAGTAAGATGGATGGATTGGTCTTGCAGGTCTTGAGCAGAGGCCAGGAATAATCTGTTCAAAGCAGAGAGGCTCCTTTGATCTTGCCATCCTCCTCATCCTTGTCACTCTGAACCACCAAGGAATATAATCTTCCAGCACAACACAGGGAAAAAGAAAATGTGCTTCAGAGGGCAGGGAGGAAAAAGGTGGCGGGAGCCAGCGAAACAGAATCTGACAACAAACACCGCTGGGCAGAATGACACTGAGCCTGCTGGTGTGCCAGTGGAAGAGTTTGTGAGTACTTTTTTCTAAGACTCTGTTTGTTCTTTTGTTACTTGTGCATGGTAAGTGGATCCATGACATGTCCAAAGCAAAGTTCCTTGAGCCTTTAGGGGAAAGCTCAGGGCGTTTTCTTTTCTCCAGATCTTTCCTGTGTCTGTGTGCTTTCCATCCACTTGTATGTGTGTGCTGGGTTAGATTCAGTTCCAACATAACAACAGAAACTTGATTTAATTTTTAGCATAAGAAAACCCCTACCACGTCACATCAATAGTCCATCTGCAGTTCTCCCATGCTCAGTGCTGGATTTACATATAAGCTAAACAAGCTATAGTTTAGGGCCCAACTTTCTGGGGCCCCCCCCTCAAAAAATTAAAAAACTGGATGTACATTTCCAAAATAGAAGATAAAAAAATAAAAATAAAACCTACATCCAGCAACAGTATTTTGTGTTGTGTAGGCTCCTGTGATGTAAGTAACGGGCCCCGCCTGCTATATAAAGGGCCCCATTACCTTCATTAACTTAGGGCCTCATCAAACCTAAATCCAGCCCTGCCCATGCCCAATAGTGCCCAACCAGATATCTCTGGCAAGTATACAAAAAGAGAGCATGAAGTTATACTCACAGGGCAACATTTACATCCAAATGTACACATCAACAGTTCCTTGAAGATAAAAGTAATACATGACACACCAACAAAGCCAACTGGAGATGTATTTGTATGATCAAAAGTTTCCCAAATTTATTCAGAATACAGAATTATAGACCTGGAAGAGGCTCCATGGGCCAGGACAGACCCTGTCAGTACCAGGAATCCTACAAAAGAACATTTGTAGTTGTTTAAAAACTGCCTGCCATCATCAGTAGTGAAAGGCTCTCTATACTGTACATAGAGAACCATCCTTTAGATACCATCCAGTTAGTCCTCCAGGCATAGTATCATAGAGCTGAAAGGTCTTTTTAAACTATCTTTGCCCAGTCTCTCGCTGACCAGCTTCTGCTTGAATACCTTTGACAAAGGAGTGTCTGTTGCACTAGGCAATTAGTTCCATTGTCCAACTACTTACCATCAAGATGTTTCTCCTAAACTTCATCTTGTAGCATGAACTAGTTATACCACCAGTGGCAGCAGAGAACAATATTTTGCCTTCTCTGTTGGATGGAGATTCATGTAATTAAAATGTGATATTACAACTCCGTTTAGTCTTCTCTTCTCCAGGCTAAACATACCCATTTCTATCGACTTTCGTCAAAGGACTTGCTTTCCATATCAGTGGCCATCTTGGTTGCCTTCCTCTGCACGCACTATAATTTGCCTTCAATCTTCTTGCAGTGCAACACAACTTGGGACAGGAGGTCTGACTAGCACAGAATCAGGTTGGAATGATTACTTCCTGTGACTTGGAAAATATAGTGCTATGGATGCAACTATAAATAAATGTACCTTTTTTTTACTGCTACACTACATTAAGGGCTCATGTTTAGCTTGTGATCAATTACAATCCTGAGATCTTTTTAAAATATTCTACTGCCAAGCCAGGTATCACCCATTTGATATCTATGCTCCACCCCCAACTCCAAATAAAATGCAATTTATTTTTGTTGAGTTTCATTTTGTTTTCTGTCAAGGTCCTTTTGAATTTCATTCCTGTCTTCTGAGGTGCTAGCTAACCCTCCCACTTTTGTGCCATCTGTAGATTAGTTCCCACCACCCTTTTACCTAAATCATTGATAAAAATATTGAATGCTACTGGGCCTGAAGTACAGTGGTACCTCAGGTTACATACGCTTCAGGTTACAGATGCTTCAGGTTACAGACTCTGCTAACCCACAAATAGTACCGCGGGTTAAGAACTTTGCTTCAGGATGAGAACAGAAATCATGTGGCGGCGGCAGCAGTGGGAGGCCCCATTAGCTAAAGTGGTGCTTCAGGTTAAGAACGGACCTCCGGAACGAATTAAGTACGTAACCAGAGGTATCACTGTAGAGTCGTACTCAAAATTTCTCCAGATGGTTAATTACATCTAGTCACATGAAATTGACCGGGTGGGCCTATGAGGTTATTAATGCCTTCTTGAGAGAGGGAGCAGTCAAGTTTTTGTTGGGGGAGGGGTTACTCCTTAAGAAATCCCATAAGTGTTTATAGGATTACAGCCTTAACTGATCAATGTTTTGTCTGGGTGCTATGCTCATTAATTTCAGTGGGGCTAATCTGTGTAAAACTTAGTGCAATACCATCCTCAGTTTTAATCTGCCGCTTTTTTTGTTTTATTATGTTAAATTGGTTTTATGTTGTACAAAACCATGAAATCTATTATAAGGAAGGTTGTTGAGATGTTCAAAGGCCTTATCGCTTCTCGGCCTTTTGGCTAAGATCAAGTGTAGTGTGGAGATGTTCAAAGGCCTTGGCCTCTGCATATAACTTAGTCACTTAGCTGGTCCTCTGAGCTTATAGCACACAACAATAACAAACCAAATGCCATTTAGTAAAGAATGAAAAAATAATTGGTCTAACTGTAACATAAACTAATCTAACTGAGTCTTCTCTGCAACATCTATCCTAACCATCAGCATTTCCCTGTGTCTAATCTCACTTCTTGTCTCAGCTGTTCTGACACTGTACGACTCCCTAAATGCCTTTCTCAGAAGATGCTCTCCACCTGTCACTCGCTCTGACTCCACCCACCATTCTATCACGCTCTCCTGCTGTCAGTTATCATTCTACTCATTAATTTGTTGCAGACAGTATAAAATGTGACATATGTGTGATAGAAACAGAGTGAGAGAGCACACTGTAACTAGAAGCTGTTTGTTTAAATGCCCTGTGACACAGAGGTAATCACCTTCAATTGCAGCACCTCAACAAGTTATCGTGTTTTATATATTCAGGCAGGCAGGCAAGTCGTATCTAGAAAACAAATGTATATTGCTTTTAGGGTGGAACTCGATTAGCAATTGAATTATTTATTACTTTTTTATATTTGTTGGAAGCTGTCCAGATGGGCAACTCAGTCAGCTGGGTGGGGTATTATTATTATTATTATTATTATTATTATTATTATTATCATCATCATCACTATTGTTATTAAAATAACAGGTTCAGAACCCTGATCCAGTTCTGGCATGTACGTTGGCAGGGATTTAACCCATTGCTTCCCACTGTGGGCCTGAACCAGATTTCCCCCCCCCCATTTTCTTTCTATGCAAATAGCAGGTGTGGGGGAGCATGATGTAGATAGGACTGCAGCCCCACCCAACTCCCAATGCCGGAATTCCATTCTGTTTTGGAGGTCCCACACCTACTATTTACTTTTTTAAAAAAATACTATTGATGCAGTTCTTAATTGTATAAATGGCATCTTGTCTAATTTCTTTTCCCTGTTAGCCTTTGATGGCTCCCCCATGAAATCCTGAGAGTTGTCACTCCCTTAAGTGCTATGGATTCACTGATTCACTAATCCTACGCCCAACTTCTCCTCCCTGAACTAAGATTCCCATGTTTCCCTGGGAAGAAGGAATGATTGTTAAATCAGTTTAAGTCTGTGCGTCCATAGCTAATGCCGAATCTCTACTGTTATTCAAAATAGCACTAGAGGTTATTTCCCAGAAGAAGAAACAAGTCTGATGCTGAGCGCTGACGCTGGGAAAAGGAATGGATCTGTTCTTTGCATCTGGACCTCCCATGTATCACTTTTTGGCCGATGTTACCTTCTGTATGAAAGTGAGCCTTTAAGCATTTGTTGAGGAAAATATATTTTTTCCCTAAGGTAACATTCATGATTCAGGAGATGAGACCACTAGCCTTGGGAATTCCAAACTTTTTCAAGGTGCTCTCTATAGTCACCTGTAGCTCCCTGGTAGGGATGTGGGAGAAATTAGTTTCAGTTCACATTTAAAGGCAACCTTACTTAATTTTCACTGCCTGAAACAAAATGCGAACATAGCTATCCATAATTAGCACTTCTCTGAATTTTGCAATGCAGTTCTCCAGCCAAGTACAAAAGCACATTTACTTATCTAACCCTTGGTTCAGCACTCAAGGCCAGGTTGGGTGTCTGGGGGGATATTCTTATTAAATGTTAAGTTCTGGCTCAAGCCCCCACCAGGAAACCTGGGACTCCAGTTTGAATGTCTGAGTAGCAGCCTTCCCACAATACATGTCCACTCCTAGGGTATGTGCAAGCAACGATATTTATTCAACTATAGAGATCAACAACATAGGGAACAGTACACAAATAGATTTTATTTTCTCCCTAGGTCCAGCTATGCCAGTGGAGAGGGATGCAACCAAAATTTGAGAGCAGAGCCTTAAAGAATTCCAACCAGCAGGTGGCAGCAGAGGGGCTGCAGCAGGAACTGGGGGGGGGGTGTTGCAAGAGGGAACACCAGTAGGTGTCAGTGGAGAGGCTTCTGTGACTCTGCAGCTCCAAGCCAATAGGATTTGCTGATAGCTCTGAGGTTCCCCTCCTAAATGGATTTCAGCAATAGTGATTTCAGCCCATAGTTATTCAGCCAGTGAGGCTTAGTAATCCCTGAGCTGAATCATTCTGCAGGAAACCCATTCAGCCCTTCAATCTCCTCTCCTTCACAAATGGAAAGTCTTTTTTCTTTCTCCCTGACCAGATTGGTGACTTCTGCTCCTGAGAGGCCATTTATGGATGAAGTGAACCAGCATCAGCCTCTTAACTGAGGGTAGGGGGAGCTAGCTGACAAGGAGTCACAAGTGACCCAAGCACCCTTTTATTTGTTAACTTAATCCAATGAAACATAGCATGCAGTTATATTCAACATGCAACTGATTGTGGCTTGCTGGGTTTGGACACTAGTTTTTCTCTTAGCTTTCTGTATCCACCACTTGGTGGAGTGTATTCTTTTCTCTACAGATTTACACTAGGCAAAATGTGTACCAAAATGCATATATTGATGCAAACATACAAAAACACATTATATAGGGGGGAAATTGCATGCAAAAAAAAAAAAAGGTATATTAGGAGAGATTTGCAAAAAAATGCTGATGGATTCTCATAAGGACTTCTCTGAAAATGAAGACTAAAGACAAAATGTGGTGAACTGAACTGAAGACTGGAAAAATGAGAAACTGAGAGAAACCTAAATTGACACCTTTGTTTTTCCCTACTCCTTATTTTAGCAATTTGGAATGCTAATCCCAAGTAAGACCTTCCTTATTCTTGAAGGATGTCATTGGGTCTGGCTGAATCCCCCCTGTTCCATTCCTTTGCTGTTCCAAAAGTTCTTTTTGGGTCATGTGACATTCCTCCATTCTCATTTGACAAGTACAGGCGTTCCCAAACCCGGTGGACCACCAATGGTCTGTGAGCTTCATTCAGGTGGCCCATGGTGTGTTGATGGATTTGTGCTTGAAGATGGGAGATGGCACATCCATTGTTTAAAATATTCATATTAATTTTGAAGTGGGCTCAGTGGAGTGGGCTCAGTAGAATACAAGCAGCCATTGCAGTCCCTTCAGAACTGGTGTTACATGTTCAACACGTGGCAGCATTGGGGAGACTCACCTTATATTCATTCATTCATTCATTCATTCAAATTATTTACAGTGGTACCTCAGGTTAAGTACTTAATTCGTTCCGGAGGTCCGTTCTTAACATGAAACTGTTCTTAACCTGAAGCACCACTTTAGCTAATGGGGCCTCCTGCTGCTGCCGCGCTGCCGGAGGACGATTTCTGTTCTCATCCTGAAGCAAAGTTCTTAACCTGAAGCATTATTTCTGTGTTAGTGGAGTCTGTAACCTGAAGCATATGTAACCTGAGGTACCAATGTATCTGTTCATCATGGTGCTTCAGCTCTGGAGTGCTCTCCCCTCAGAGATATGGCTAGTGCTTACTCTTTGGACCAGGAGTGGCCAGTGGGGAGGCAGGGACATAAGAACATAAGAGGAGCCTGCTGGATCAGGCCAATCACCCATCTAGTCCAGCATATGCCTGTGTGGGAGCCTGCAAGCAGGATTTGAGCCCAAGAGCACTCTCCCCTCCTGTGGTTCTCCAGGAACAGTCAGAAACATTACTAAATCCTGACAAGATGGAAGCACGGATGGAGGGGGGTTCCTGGATCCAGGAATTGGGCAGGCAACCTGTACTGAATAGGAGAACAGATTTGGTGTTTGGCAGTTCAAGGAGACTATTGTTACGCACTCTGTGTGGGGCTGCACTAGAAGAAGACACTTTGGCAACTGAAGCTAGTGCAGAATGCAGCCACCAGAATGCAGCAGTGAAGCTACATCCAAAGATGTCACAAATAAGTAAATAAAATCTTTTAAGGCAATGTCTGGTTCTGAGCAAAGTCTGCACTTTATTAAAATTACGCACCTACATACAAAACAAAATAAAAAAATTCCTTCCAGTAGCACCTTAAAGACCAACTGAGTTAGTTCTAGGTATGAGCTTTCGTGTGCATGCACACTTCTTCAGATACCCGAAAGCTCATACCTAGAACTAACTCAGTTGGTCTTTAAGGTGCTACTGGAAGGAATTTTTTTATTTTGTTTTGACCATGGCAGACCAACACGGCTACCTATCTGTAACTGCACCTACATACAACACGCGAAATCTAGACCATTGTTTCATTACTAGATCTGAAGGATCCCTTGGTGGATATGGATGTCTTTTTGTATCATTTAGTCACTAGCTGCCTGACTGGTGTGTCCTCTGAACCAAATATCAGTACCTGAGCCAAATTAGTACCGTGAGCTGATTGTTGCACTAATTGTGATGTAATTTCTGTACAGTTATATTTGGCGAAGAAAGGGAGTTCTAATCAGATTTAATCAGAAGCATCCCACTATGAAAGGAAGTTTGCTGCTAATGCCGTTGTTTTAGGTAATATTTGTAAGATCCTCTGCCAAACAATAAATGATTGCTTTGCAGAGTTTTGTCAAGAAATGGAATTATCTGTACTGTTATGTGTTCATAATCATGCTAATAGGTTTATAGCACAATTTTTACCCCTTGTAGCCTGGATTTAGAATGCCTCCCTACCCCGCCATGTACAAACTAAGCCTTCTTCCCTGTCTAAGAACTATACTAGGAAACTCTAGTTTCTTTTACAGAGGTGTGGTACAAATGCTGAATTTCAGTTAAGTGCTACCCAATTTACATAACATTTAAACATTTAATAAACATATTGCATTGTATTTTTTCCCCTTTTTCATCATTTGATAGCTCAGATGGTAGAACATGAGATTCCCTGCATTGTAGGGGGGTTGGACTCGATGATCCTAATGGTCCCTTTCAACTCTACAATACTGTGATTCTATGATTTGGGTATTTCTTGTCCCCAACGTCCTCTTCCTTTCCCCTAAAAAATCTTTGCAATGTACAGGGACATAACATTTCAGTGTAGTATTCCAATAATATTTCAACAATGCTGCATTGCAGGCAGAAAATCATCCATTTGTTTCTAATCATCACTCCCCTGTTAATACATCTGTGGGTCATATTACCCCTTTTTGCCAATGCGCCGCAATGGGAGCTCATAACCTCTAATGTAAAAAGACCCCCTTGACCACATCTGGAATAACGGGTCAATTGCAGACCATGACACTGACTCGGAGGCATTGTATGACAAAGCAATCAGTTGTCTTCTTTTCAGATACCACGCAAATATACATGCTTTGTGCCAAATGCTGCAACTCACAAATTTCTTGGGCTGTGCTGAATATTCACATGTGCGAACATTCAGGGTGAAATCAGAGGAGGGGGGAAACGCCCCCCCAATCTTCTTCTTCATATTTTTATGCCTTTTTATTGCCTTTCTTGACAACTATTTGACAACCACCAGGGCCATTTTAAAAACTTATTTCTTGTGTCGATGACATGAACCTTAGCCAGTTAGGGATCATGTGGTCATCATTAAGATGCCAAACCTCTGGATGATCAATCAAGTCTGGCTACATAGCAAATGAAGCCAATCAGAATGAATGGGAACAGGAAGGAATGCATCCCTGTTGCTGGGACAATTGAGCATACATGTTGTGTATTGATGTACTGCACTTTCGCAGTCTCGTTGTCCAAGTGTATTGTAGCAAAACAAAGCACTGGCCTTTAAGTTAAACTCCTAAAATTTGTTTGTATCAAATAATGAACAGTAGCAGACAGGGGGTAAGGTGGCAGGCTCACCTGACCTCCCAATAGCTGAATCACTGCTGCTTACCAGGAAGTAGAGGGACAAAGTGGCAGGAAGATTGGCATAGAGGTTGGCACGGTGCAAATGCACTGGTAGGAGTGTCAGGTTGGTTCTAGCAGTGCATTTGCACTGCACCAAACTACCTGCCACCTTACCACTCCCCTGTCCTTCCTAGTAAGCAGCAGTGGCTCAGCTGTTGGGAGGTCAGGTGAGTGCTGCTACCCCACCATTAAAATACTGAAAATAACATATACTCTTATTGGCAGTAATCTCATTGACTTTGTGCTGCTTTAGCTAGATGCCCATAGGAACTCCAAAAAGGCACCAGCTGCCCACCCCTTTCTCCAAAACAAGGTTTTAGTCAGGAAAACAGTCTTCAAGCATTTTTTAAAAAAAAATCCAAGAGTGCAGTAGCAGAGTATTGCATCATACCATATAAAAAGCCAATAAGCAATAAATAATAAGAAAAGGAAATGGCAACACACCAATATAATCCATGATATCCATGTTTTCTGAGCTGGTGTGGATGGTGAATATTGGTCATCTAGGTCCAAAGCTAATGGTTGGCATCCATCTGTCTCAGAAAACAATGAGCACCTTTGGGGGGAGAAGTCAAATTGTTGGAAGGTTACCATGTCTGCTATGGCTGATACAGGAGAGACATGTTTTGTAACAGCTGTGGCAAGTGAAGGTGTCTGCTTCTACTGCTGTAGATAACCATGTCATTTCTTCTCCTAGTGGCCATTCCTCCTCTGGTCACTGTTATGGATGCACAACCTGCCTGTCTCCAGGCACAACAGTCTTCTGCTAGGGATTCCCACACAGTGGGGTTAATGTTGCCAACCTTCATGTCCTTTTTTGCCCAGTGCAAAAGTTCATTCCACTTGTCAAGGGACACTTAGAATCATAGAATCATAGAATCATAGAGTTGGAAGAGACCACAAGGGCCATCGAGTCCAACCCCCTGCCAAGCAGGAAACACCATCAGAGCACCCCTGACATATGGTTGTCAAGCCTCTTTAAGCTCCAAGCAACCACTGAAGCAGGCAGACAGTGGTGGGTCAGCCCTCTATTGACCCAGGGGCTGTCCAGCTTAAGGTGGGCATTACCTGACCAATGAGACACAGTGATCTCTCCCACCAACAAGGGCAACCCATAGCTAGTACCTTACGCCAATCAGGTTGAGCTTATAACTAGTAGCTGTCAACTCCTGCATTGTTTTTTGCTGCATTTGCAGCACCAAAGTGACCTCTTCAGGGCATAAGCCTGGGCAATGTGCATGGAGGTCCTGAGCTGCCCAGATGACAAGACCTCCCTCTTGGCCTTGCTGATGTGCCCCAAAGGAAAGCAGAGCAATATGTTGGGCACCAGCTTGGCTGCAGGAGTTGCCAGGAGGAGGCATACAAAGTGCCATCCAGCTGCCTTAGGGACTCCACTCTGGATTTGTCTAGGGTTTACTCCTTACTTAGCCCTTTGTTCTCCTGAAGATGTGCACACGAGGCAGTCCTAAGCATCATAAATAAAATCCCACCATTATATATATCACATAAATAAAACCACTGCAAATAGAACATGAACATGGAGTTAGAGGCAAGGCTGATCTCAGCCAAGAGGAGCATCTCAGTTTATTGCATAATAGAAAGCTATGGAAATAAATCACTGCTATAAATATGGATAATGGACAGAAACCTTTCCTCCCTTGGACCTGGCAGCTTTGACCCAGCTGTTTTCAAAAGGTACCACCCACCAGTGAGCCAGCAAGCAGTGGTGGGGTTGATACTAAATTAGAAGTCATTTCCCTTCAAGCTCCCTAATTAACTGCATGATTGTCTTTTGGCAGATATCTCAGAATGTGTTGTTGGAACAAGCTAATCTTTATTTTCATGCATAAAAGAATAGAACATAAATTTTTGACACGGGAGATTAAAGGAATCCCTTTGTTGACATCTGCCTTTTCTTTCTTTCCTTTTCTCTCTTTCTTTCTTCTTCGCCTGCTCTTTTATGAATTTGCTAACGATATTATTTTACATGCATTTCCATCAACACCCCACCCATTTCATGGATACTACAGCCAAGCTTTGCAATTGAAATAAACCAAGCAGATGACTATGCAAAGTAGTAAGTGGTAGTCTGATACAATCAGGATCGAGCGGAGCAGGGGGTAGGATGAAAGGCTGTCAGAATACAGTCCTCTCTTGGGAAGGCTGTCCCATCCCAGCTCAGTTTGAAGATAAAGAACCCTATGAAGAGAGAGCAGGGCCTTGAAGTTGCCCATTAACATTTAGCACCTGGGCAGCAGACTGAGGAAGCCCATAAGTCACCTGGCGACAGTCTTCCTCAGTATGGTTAGGTGTATTGCATTTTAATTCTGGCAGATCTTTCTACACATATGAATCAACCTATGCAGAGCTATTTTTGGTGGCTATTTAATTTTTGTGATACATAAGTGTCCGTCATATTTTTAGAAGGGGGAGGAGAGTGTTGCTGTGAAGCAAGCAAGCAAATAAACAAACAAACAAACAAACTTGTAACCTATTCCCAGGGCCCACCCAGAATGACTTTCAGATCATTTTGAAGGCTTAAAGAAGAAGGAAAGCTATTGTTCCCATTAATTGATCCAAGCTGAGTGCATTGTGCAGAAAAAGCTGGGCAGCAGCATATGGAAAAATGCTGTTCTATATATTCCTAACCTGCAGAAGTCAAATGTCAGCTGCAAATTAACTGATCAGGAAGCAGGAATTCATGCAGGCCTGTGTCAGTGGTAAGTGTCAGCAAGATGATGAGTGGCATCCAACTGAGATGAGCTTAACACAGGCTTTTGCCAGGCTAGTGCAATGCAGGGATTTCTTCTCAGATCACCTGCTAAAACCATCTTTTATGAAACATGTGTCCTGCTTGGCCCCAGAAACTCTGCTGTGGAAGCACAAAGGTATTTCTAACACTGAAGCATTCTGCAGGTCTTCCCAGCGCTATAGGATAGCTGAAGTCAAAATTTCTAAGCAGGTGTGGTTAATCTTCAGGACCTAATGCAGTGGTGGCCAAACTTGGCCCTCCAGCTGTTTTGGGACTACAATTCCCAACATCCCTGGCCAGTGGTCCTGTTAGCTAGGGATGATGGGAGTTGTAGTCCAAAAACAGCAGGAGGGCCAAGTTTGACCACCACTGTCACAGGCCTGTTTCCAGCCTCTCTGGGATACAGACCATTTCCTTCCCCACTAGAAGATGCTTGATCCAGATGCTCATCATGGTGCTGGTATGCCAATGATCAGGATAGAGGTAATTCCCTCACCCTTCCCACCAGGGTGATGATGACACTGCAGTGGGCAGAGAGGTCATTCCATGGCACCATACCAGACTTTCCTGCCACACTATCTTGCCTAAGATAGGGAATGTTGCTTGGTGGTGGAAGCTTGGTGGTAAAGAAGCATAGATGGAGTTTCTGGAGTCCTGTGGTGGAATCTAGGAATTCTTTCCAGGGATCAGGGAATGTAAAATTTGATATGCCCTGTTGTAGGAAACCCCATCTATTCCCCAGTAGCACCCCTCCTTAGGATATTAGGTTTTCATTTAAAAAAAAAACAAAAGACAGACAGTGCCACAGGACTCAAGGGATATTTGATACTGTAATCCACTAAATTCGCTAGTTTGTAACCAATGCCAGAGCATGGGCCAGCTGTTCATTACTAAATTCAGGCTCAAAAACAGAAGCCTTCTTAGAGGACTGATCTTCTTGAAGAGATGCTCTAGAACAGCTATAGGAGGGAGGAGCCTCTTTGCTCTTACTACGGAATGGAAATGGAGGCTTGGGGTGGGTTTGAAGCAGTTGCTGTTTCCACTTCCACCCAATTTCAGAGATATTCTGTAAGGCAAACAAACAAAAACATTTGATTCAGCTAAAGCTCTGTGTGAATATTCCCTACTCTTGTTAAAAGAGAAGGGGTTAGACTACACACCGGGTCAGCTCCAGATTTAAGGGAGCCCTAGGGAAAGGGCCATCTGATGGGCCCCCTCCTCCACCACTTCTCCTGGGGGTGGGGAAACAGTGCTGTGAGCAGCACAGAGCTTCTGGTTCCTGATGCCACTCTAGAGCACTGAGTGGAATTAAAATGGTCACAAGACCATGCTGACCAGAGTACCAGAACAAATATTAACTAGGGGCCCAGGAGAGGCATTCTTGATGAGTCCCATCAGGGAAAATGGTGGGGTATAAATATAGAAAACAATGAAGAAGAAATGGAGGCCCTGGCAGCTGTCCAATGATGTCAAGTGCTGATACTGGCCCTATCTATACACATATATAGCTACTGTGTGTGTGTGTGTGTGTGTGTGTGAGAGAGAGAGAGAGAGAGAGAGAGAGAGAGAGAGAGAGAGAGAGAATATTCCTTCTTTTAAAAAATAGGATAGTCCTTTAGATCCCCCCCCTTTATGACATTTTTAATGCAGGCATTTGTTTATATATTGTAAATCACTTTGAGCAATAAATTTTATAAATAATAAACATTGTTCTATTGATTCTGTGCCACCACCACTGCTACAATGGCTGCAATCTTTAAAAGAGGCATTTTACAGTGATATGTGGAGTGTTAAATTTTAGAGACTAAGGTCTCCCTCTCACTTCTAGTTGTCCCAAGATTTCTAGGCATAGGTCTGAGAGGTTTTCCTTTAGTCCTGCTGCATTCCCCAGGAAAACCCATGGTTTACTGCTAAATTGGAACAAACATCAATAGGGTTTCCTGCAGATTGACATTTGTTCCAATTGGCTTTGTTTGAGTGAAGCCACTTGCTGAGGCCTGAAGTGTAGGAACAGGGTTGCCTCCTCTAAAGCAGCAGTTCAGAAACAGAAAGGAGTTTACAAGGGTTTCGTGTGCATGCTCAAGATGACTTAGTACAGATTAGATACCCTTAACATTATTTAACTACCAACGTAGCATTCTCCTTGCATGCTGTGGGGGTGGGGGTGAAGACTGCAATTCTAATTTTTGTGATTGCATTTGAATTAGAGTAGAGGCTCTCACATTCTACTCTAGTTGCCCCAATATCACTGGTGGTCTGCAGAACAGATGATAGTATATCTGCGCTAGGCCCTGCACTGGATTTGTATGTTTGTTTTCTTATTGGTGATGGGAATGGAGGCTGTTTTGACCCAGGCCAGATTATCAAACAGGCTAACAAGACCCTGGTCAAAGGCCCATTACTTTCATAATACAGTACTGGTGCTGTCTACTAATTTCCTCCTAAAGTGAAGCAGTTAAAGGGGCCCTTCTCAGCAGTCTAGCCTAGAGCCTGTGATTTTCCTAATACAACGCTGGTTTTGATGATGATGCCAGCCCAGAAGAAGGAAAATAGTGATTAAAGCAGGAGTTACACCTGTGCTTTGATTTGCAGAAACAAAAAAAAAAAGTGTTTTAAGTGGTTTGCCGCTGAGCCCCCCAGCAATTTCCAGTGTCTGTAGAAGAAGAGTTATTAGAACTGCCGAACTAGGGGATTGCATTTACTCCATATTAATTAAAGAGCATACGCTCCAAGTGTCTCTGTTTTCTAGGGACAGTCCTGGAATTACAAAAGCCCTCCCAGCTTCTGATTTGAGCCCGGAATGTCCCTATTTCCCTCACAAGTGCCATTGCTGCCAAGCTTGCAGAGGAGGGTGAGCCAGTGCTTGTTCTGAGTAGCAGTGGTGGCAGCAGCGGCAGCAGCTGCAATGGGGCATCCTGTTGCCTCTCCATGGCCTCTCCATGGCTACCACTGCCAGCCTCCTCCCGTGGGCCCAGCCCTGCATTATGCTCCAGCTCTGAGGGGCAGGCAGAGGATAGAGCAGCCTGGGGTAGGAAGAAAGGGGGAGAGGAGAGGAGTACAAGGAGTCTTGATTTTTTTTAAAAAAAGCTTTGTTCATCCATGTCTAATCTTGCCCGTTTCTAAAACTGATTTATTGGTGTGTGTGTCTGTATTTTATAAATCTACCAAATATCAAAATATAATACAATTGGTATTAAGGGGTTTTCTCAGGACGGTGGAGGATGTGTTTACTGTGTCCTGTTGGTGTAGTGCTGGTGGAAATGGTCTGGGGGGGGGCACAAAAAATAGGGCGTCAAGGAGGCCAGTTGTGAGGGAGTGAGAAACGTCCCTACTTGTATCTGAGGAATGTTGGAGGGTATGAAAGAGGAGCAAACAGGTATGCCACACTGGGCCTGGAAACAGATCTCAGTGCCAGGAAAACTGTACATGTAAAGTAGACTGAGAGGAGGAGGCTGCCTCAGAGCATGTGCAGAGTGAAGTGAGCAGCCACAACCAACTCTCAAAGACACCTGAGATTAGGAACAAGGGCTTACAGTTGTGGATATGAATGACAGACAAGCTTTGGTTCCAGCAGCTCTGCTTTTAGAAAATAAGTGCTGTCTGACCATGTCTTACTCCTGACCTCTGAATGAACTACAGCACCAAAAACTCAGACAAACCCCAGCAGCTGCACATTTTCTCTACTGACTCTTTTGTAGCCAATCATTTAAAGATCTATCCATCCAGTGCAAGTATCAGCCAGGAGTGTGCAAAATACTGTTTCTTTGTTCTGACTTTAAGAGGATTTGGACTTCATTATCATTGGACTTTATTGTATTGGGGTTTAAAAAATAATAATGAGGGGAGGGGCAGGAGGAATGATCACAGAGTTGGAGACATTTTCTAGTGCAACAGAAAATATATTTGGTGCCCCTGATCTTTCCCTTATTTGCAGGAAAGCAAGCATCCATTCTTCTGGATCCCTTAAGTGTTTTGACTGCAAGATGGGAGGTGCCACAATTAAACTGTGATTATGTGACTCACCATAATTATATCTTGCTGAAAGACAATTTATTGAAGCATGAATCATTCTGCCCCATGAAAAACCCACTTGCTCAAGCGTCATCACCAGAAACACCAGCCCTAGTGGCTTTGTGGTGTTCCAGGAGAGGCCAGTGCATGGAGCAAAGCGCTTGATGTCCTTTTAAACACTGGAGGAATTTTGCATTCTTCTCATAACTTTATAAAGAGGTGAGATTAAATAAAATGCCATTACTGGAAAGTCCTTTCTGGTGCCTCAAGATCTCTGCAGCTGACCCAACAGCAGTGACCAAACACCTGACCTCTATACTCAGTACTTCCAGCGCTTTTTTTCTGGGGGTACTCAAGACTACACAGTATTGACACAGTATTGAGCACTGGTTAAAAATGTGGTGATTACTGTAACAAGTTCATAGTGAGTATTCGCACCTTTTTTTTCTAGAAGAAAAGCATTGGGTGTTTCCAATATTTATAAGCCACTTTTCACCATAGATTATCACAAAGCTGGTCATACAAGACTCAATAAAACAATCCGCTCAACTGAAGTAATGTATTATGTAAAACAAACAAAAGCCACAGGTAAAAAACTTAAGTTCCATAAATGTGTGGGTTCCATGTTGGAGGGGAGTGGGAATAAGCCACACTGAACATAATAGGACTTCTGAGGAGTGTGTGCAAGCCCCCATAAGTGTGGTGGCAGAGGAGGTGGCCACAGCAGTAGCCGGTTCTGCCATCAGAGGCAGCTGCCTCATTTCATCTCATGTGCCTCAGGAGCTTTAAAGGTAAAATCTAAAGAATGCTATTGAGACCTTAGTGGCAGTGGAAGACAGGAGTGCCTGGCGTGCTCTGGTCCATGGGGTCACGAAGAGTCAGACACGACTAAACGACTAAACAAACAAAACATTTAGACCTCTGCCATTTGTTCTTCCTCCCGTTGCAACAGAGTTGAAGCTACCACCATGTATACTGAGGGCAGCAATTCATTGGGTTTGCATTTCTTTGCTTCACTGGCATTTTAGTTGTCTCAGTCACTAATGTACAGTTTATTCCAGGGGTAGGCAGCCTAAGGCCTGGGGGCCGGATCCGGCCCAATCGCCTTCTCAATCCAGCCCGTGGACGGTCTGGGAATCAGCATGTTTTTACATGAGTAGTGTGTGTCCTTTTATTTAAAATGCATCTCTGGGTTATTTGTGGGGCATAGGAATTCGTTCATCCCCCCCCCCAAAAAAAATATATAGTCCGGCCCCCCACAAGGTCTGAGGGAGGGTGGACTGGCCCACAGCTGAAAAAGGTTGCTGACCCCTGGTTTATTCTCTTCAAACAAATCTGGGCAAATTGCAAAAAGCATTTGTGCTTTTTAAAAGAAACACTTGAGTTTCACCATGCTTGGAACACATACAAAGTCCAATGCTTTTGTCACCTTGAGAAGGTGCGTCCATCTGGGAAAGCTGATTTAAATTGCACCATACAAAGTTTCTTTACATGCAATGTGCACCTAAGTCTCTTCTAGGCAAACCACAAAGGAGGAGAGAAAGCACTCTGAGGAAATGTTTCAGTGGAAGGTGAAGAGTGGGGACTAGAAACTCATATCAGTTCTAAAGGAGAACCTTCTCTAACAAATCCATGCCAGGATTTCCACCATGCTGGCAAGACAGAGGTGCAACAATAAGAACTCTGATCAGCTAGAGGCAGCCAATAAACTTGTTCCCTATCTATCCCCCCACATGACATTGGAGCTTACTATATTAATTGTAAGCTCTCCACTGCCTGCGGGGACATCACATTCTCTCTGGTCTGTTTTATGGCTAGATTGACACTTGGCAAGTCACATGAGTTGGCAAAGTCACATGACTATTATGAGCCCATAAATAATATTCAGCAAGCTGCAGCAACAGACAGGGAATGAAGTTTTCGCAGACAGGAGAGGCAGGCTGTAAATTTCAGGCAGAGGCTAAGAAATATCTTCTCTTTGTTCCTTTCTTTTTGCCTAGGCTGGATGTAGCAGAAACAGGCAACTCCCTCAATGGGGAAGAAAATTAAGAAACTGCACACAGGCTCTTTCTACAACACACACATGCCACTTGTCCACTGTAGCTGATGCCCTGTTTCAGATATTTTCAGTATTCATGCATGTAGACAACCAAGCTACCCCTTAAGTAAAATTGCTTATTTATATCATGCTGCAACAGACACAAAGTGGTAAAAATCTGTGTTAGAATGAGGAGTAGAATACTAGTCTCTACAGCAGGTGTGGAGAATCTTTGATGAAGGGCAGTATAAAATAAATAAATAAATAAATAAATAAATAAATAAATAAATAAATGACATTCTTTATGTGTAGCCTTTTCAACTTACATGAGGAAGAGCAAGTATTTTCAGAAACTTGGGGGAGGGGGGACAATCCCTATATACCCTCACGCTGAAACATTCCATACATATACAATGTCAATGATACAGTCAAATATTAAGCAGGTCTGTATGGTAGTTTTGAGCTGATTATCCCAGTTAACTGTCTTGTACTCTGCATCTTAACAAGCTGTCCTAGAATGAGCTATGGGTAGCTGGTGGCAAGGGGACAAAATGGACCTTTGCAGTGTACTGTATTGAATAAACATGTAGCATATGATTTCATAATTGCCTTCGGTCTTTGTATTCCTTAGTGCCCGAAGATGCTTCACTGGTTTCTTCATAATAGTTCCGTAGTGTGTCCCACCATGCTGCTAGAATTGAGCTAGAAGTTCTTTTCCAATAATACTGTGCTAAATAGCTGCAGTCATAAAAAAACCCCAATATTAGTAGATCTTTGTGGTCATCCATAAGCAGATGCCTCCTAGTATAGTGTTGAGACTAATATTGGTACTTATAGAGCTAATTCTACCTGGAGTAGTATTAGGGTTGAAGTAGCAGCCACTCCCCTGCTTTCCAGGGGCTTCCTGGAAATTTGTTTGCTTGAGGGGAAGGCAGAAGAGGAGAAGACCAGGTGAATGAGTAACAGATTCTGGAAAGGTTGCTAGTGACTTCAGGCAACTCAGTTGTTTTACTGTTTTGTCTTTAATGAAGCCATTAAGGCGTGTTAGTGTTTGAAACCGTAAGCTTTGTTAAATGCTAGAAACGCAGGAAGAATGTGCAGTAAGTATGGATAAAATAACGTAATAAGATAATGTAAACACTAAATGGTAGTAGTGATGGATGCCAATGGAAAATTCAGGGGCCCAAGCGATGATTATGAGATTAGGAGGCATGAGTGCTACATGTACTCATGTTCCACTGATAAGGTGAGAGGGCATTTGTGGGAAGGGGGGGAGGAAGGCAGCAGGTGGCAGGGAGGGCTGAGGGCTCCTTCATGGAAGACTTCTTGATTAATGCAGGAGCCATCTTTGAACTGGTGCCTTTACCACATTACTAGGACGCTTTGGCCAAAGCCCCTGAAAAGTGAGAACCATTCCATTGCAGACACTGTATCCCCCCTCCACCTTCTTTCAGGCAAAGCTTGGGTTGCTCTGTAGATAAACCTTTCCTCAAATGCACAGGTCCTGCCAGTCATAACTCACCAGTTGTTAATCATCTTTAACATCCTCGGCTATAATTCTGACACCTCCTGCTTGGGTTACTTCAGCTTGATTCATGCTCAGAGGAGCTGTCACTTTCAGATGAGCCATGGATTCCTCTCTTTCAGCTTCATATAACTCTTCCAAACAAGGAGCTTGAGCTGTGAGTGGCCAGCTAGACTCATGCCTGCAAGCTTGAAGGTATCAAGAGAGACAGGTCCCCAGACGAATCATTTAATACAGTGGTACCTCAGGTTAAGTACTTAATTCATTCCGGAGGTCTGTACTTAACCTGAAACTGTTCTTAACCTGAAGCACCACTTTAGCTAATCCTGCTGCTGCCGCGCCACCAGAGCATGATTTCTGTTCTCATCCTGAAGCAAAGTTCTTAACCTGAAGCACTATTTCTGGGTTAGCGGAGTCTGTAACCTGAAGCGTATATAACCCGAGGTACCACTGTAATGGTTAAGAAGTATAAACATGGATCGGGGGGGTGTCCCTTCAGAAGGAGAGCAAGAGTAAAGGCTGTTTACTTTCTGCAAATCTGAATGCAAAGAAATTGACTCCTCAGAAAGAAGAAAGGGTTTTCATGCCATACAGTGGTACCTCGGGTTACAGACACTTCAGGTAATAATAATAATAATAATAATAATAATAATAATAACAACAGCAACAACAACAACAACAACATTTATTTATATCCCGCCCTCCCCAGCCGAAGCCGGGCTCAGGGCGGCTAACAACAATAAAACAGTACAAAAGTACAGCACAAACAACACTCTAAAATCATTCATTATAAAATTAATTAAATTCAAGCCACTGGCCACCATTGGGCCAGAGCTCCGCGAAGATTGCCAAGGGAGGGAGTCAGGCTGTGCCCTGGCCAAAGGCCTGGCGGAACAGCTCTCTCTTGCAGGCCCTGCGGAAAGATGTCAAGTCCCGCAGGGCCCTAGTCTCTTGTGACAGAGTGCTCCACCAGGTCAGAGCCACAGCCGAAAAAGCCCCGGCTCTAGTTGAGGCCAGCCTAACTTCTCTGTGGCCTGGGACCTTCAAGATGTTTTTATTTGAAGACCGTAAGTTTCTCTGTGGGGCATACCAGGAGAGGCGGTCCCGTAGGTACGAGGGTCCTAGGCCGTATAGGGCTTTAAAGGTTAAAACCAGCACCTTAAGAAATGACCGGCAGAATCCGAGACCAGGGAAGAGAGACGGCGGAAGAAGATTGGAAGAAATTTAAGGATTACCTCAGGAAACATTGCAAAATTAATGAACGTTAGAATGACGTTGGTTTAGAAATTAAGCGGTTTTCAGCTGAAATGGTTGTGTAAAAAGAAAAGAAAGGTTAGAAATTAATTGAAAATTAAGGGAGAGGATTTGCTGAATTAATAATTAGATATTGGGATACAGAAAGGGGAAGCATGAGGAGGTCGGGGAAGTAAGTTTAAGAAAACAAGGGATTGAAATTATACTTGTTTTTTTGTTTGTGTATTGTGTATTGTTTGTATTATTGTTTCATTTTTATATAATTTGTGAAACTATAATAAATATCTTAAAAAATAATAAAATAAAACCAGCACCTTAAACCTGATCCTGTACTCCACCGGGAGCCAGTGCAGCTGGTATAGCACCGGGTGAATGTGATCTCGCAGCGAAGACCCCGTAAGGAGTCTCGCTGCAGCATTCTGCACCCGCTGGAGTTTCTGGGTCAGTCTCAAGGGCAGCCCCACGTAGAGCGAGTTACAATAATCCAGTCTGGAGGTGAACGTCGCATGGATCACAGTGGCTAGGTCAGGGCGAGAGAGGTAAGGAGCCAACTGCTTAGCTTGGCGGAGATGGAAAAATGCCGCCTTTGTTATAGCTGCAATCTGCGCCTCCATGGAAAGGGAGGTGTCGAAGATTACACCCAAACTCTTAACGGATGGTGCTGGCACTAATTGCACCCCCGCAAGAGATGGGAGTTGCCCCCCCATCCCATATCGTCCCATCCCAGCCATAGGACCTCTGTCTTCGAAGGATTTAGCTTCAACCGGCTCCCACGTAACCATCCAGCCACAGCTTCCAAACATTTGGTCAGTGTGTCTGGGGCCGAGTCAGGATGGCCATCCATCAACAGATAGAGTTGGGTGTCATCAGCATACTGATGGCAACCCAGCCCAAAACTCCGGACAAGCTGGGCGAGGGGGCACATAAAGATGTTGAAAAGCATTGGGGAGAGTATTGCACCCTGAGGTACTCCACACACCAAGGAGTGGTGCGATGACAATTCCCCCCCAAGCACCACCCTCTGTCCCCGACCAGAGAAACGAGCGCAGCCACTGAAGGACTGTGCCCTGGATCCGCATGTCGGCAATGTGGTGGTCCAGAAGTTCATGATCGACCATGTCGAAAGCTGCTGACAGATCTAGAAGAATCAGCAGCCCCGACCCGCCTCGATCCAGCTGTCTACGAAGATCATCTGTTAGGGCAACCAGAGCCGTCTCAGTCCCATGACCAGCGCGGAAGCCGGACTGGAATGGATCCAGAGCCAATGTTTCATCCAGAAACCCACCAACCTGTTCAGCAACTGCTCTCTCAATCACCTTACCCAGGAACGGAAGATTCGAAACCGGGCAGTGATTGGATAGATCTAAAGGATCTAATGATGTTTTCTTTAAGAGCGGGCACACCACTGCCTCCTTCAGTTCCCCTGGGAATGTTCCTGTGCCAAGGGACAAATTGATGATATCCCCCAGGAGGGCCCGCACCTTGTCTGGACACGCTCTAATCAGCCAAGACGGGCATGGGTCGAGAGGACAGGTGGTGGGCTTTCCAGCTCGGAGGAGTCTGTCCACATTGGCTGGGGATATCCGGTCGAAGTGGTCCAATACTGGACCCGAGGACAGTCGAGGGGCCTCCAGTTCCTTTATTGTATCCAAATTGGCAGGGAGGTCATGGCGGAGCAACAAGACCTTCTCCACAAAAAGGCTCGCAAATGCCTCACAGTTGTGTGTCAAATTGTTATTTAAATTTGGCTGTCCCTCAAGGGACGTTAAAGACCTGATTATACTAAATAATTGCGCTGGGCGAGAGCTAGCAGATGCAATGGAGGCCGAGAAGTAAGACTTCTTAGCAGCCTTCACCGCCATCTCGTAGGTTTTCATAAAAGCCCTATAAGATGAAATCGCCCTTATGCGATTTCCGGTTGCGCACCGCTCCGAACCTTCCAGGTTTCAGCACACACGCATGTGCAGAAACACTAAATCGCTCTTTGCTCATGCACAGAAGCGCTGAGTCATGACCTGTGTGTGCGCAGATGTGGAGCTGCGGGTTGCGAACACTGCAGGTTGTGAAGGTGCCTCCCACACAGATCACGTTCGCAACCCAAGGTTCCACTGTATGTTGCACTTTTATTTGGCATTCCCAGTTATGAACTTCTGCCTATATGGCTTTTTATTCCTCCTCGCTTTTTCTTACCAGATGGTGCTAAATTTCGCAAGCAGGAGCACCCAGGGTGGTGAGGTCGTGCTGTGGCACAGTGTCTCCTTGTCTCCTTCTACTTATCAGGACAGTGCAGGTGTGGAGCAGGGTAGAGACAACATTAGGGCTATGTGGGTGCACTGAATACCAGACTCGCTTTGCCAAAGTGCCAATGCAACCCTCTACATTAACTATAAACTCTCAGCTGCCTGCAGGGACATCACTTTCTCTGTTTGTTTTATGGCTAGATTGACATTTGGCAAGTCACACGAGTTGGCAAAGTCACATGACTATTATGAGCTCATAAATAATATTCAGCAAGCTGCAGCAACAGAATGAAGTTTTCGTAGACAGGAGAGGCAGGCTGTAAATTTCAGGCAGAAGCTAAGAAATATCTTCTGTTTGATCCCTTCTTTTTGCCTAGGCTGGATGTAGCAGAACCAGGTAGTTCCCTTGATGGGAAAGGTTATTAAACCAGACACAGGCTCTTTCAACAACACACATGCATATGCCGCTTGTCATTTGTAACTTGTGGGAGGAGGTGCAGCCAAGATCACAAATGTGTGATTGCTAGACAGTTACAGAGACAATGGCACAATGGTTTCAGAACCTATATAGTTGGGACTCTATGATGTCATACCCCTAAACCTGGTCATGGGGAAAAAGACAAATGGTTAATCGCTACCTCTTACTTCCTGTCACTCACCCTCTTTTTCCTACCTGTGATGGGGGAAAACGTATCTTTACTCTCCTCCAGAGAGCAATCTCTTTATTGAAGTGGAATATGGGCATTTGTAACATTTAATTATTATCGCCTACCTGGTTTGCATCACTGTATGTGTTGAGCCCTGGCAAAACTTTGATGTGACTAAACCTTGTATTTTTCTTGTTTACTGAACAGTTTGGGAGTGATTACTTTGTTAATAGGGAAACATAAAACAGGGAGAAGATCACCCAAGTTTGCCTAAAGCATCATTGGATATCATAATTGTTCTAGAAGGTTATGCAACCTTGTCCTAATAGCTTCTAGAGATAAAACGCACATAGATGGTGATTTTAACCCTGCTGAAATAGAGATTTGCATTCTCACACAAGTGAGAAAAAGGAAGGCTAATTACTAAATAAAATATCCTCTCCTACTTATCTAAATCCATCCAACAAAGGTTATGGTGCCCAAAAGGGACAATTGCCTATTATTTTCTTGTGGACGTTGGTGGATTTTTCTCAAGAGAGTTTCTCCCGCCAGGGACATATTTTTCTTGACTACTTCCTGGAAACGTCATGGCTGACTTCATATTCTTAGAACCACTTATGTTTTGAGTTCTTGGCCACTATATGACACTTTTGTTCAATTGTTATAGAAAAACTCCCGATTCCTTTGGCAGAACAGTGAAATAAATGGCAAGAGGCAATCTATTTTGGAATTACTTTATTTTTGAGGCAAATTTACAAATTTTGTTTTGCTTTTTGGTTATAAGTGTTGCAATATTTCAGAATTTTTTTAATTTTTCCTGAATTTTAATTTTTTTGAGGAATTTCCCCCAATTTTGTGAAAATGGTTAGCTAATTACATACAGTGGAGCAGAAGATGGAGGGCAAAGTTTGATAAGCTTGGAATTATGGACTGCATTAAGAAAGATAAACCCAGTGAAGGTGAAGCTGCACAGTTGTGGGTAGAACAAACCAAGGAAGTCGTATCTAATATTGTGAATAATCTGACAGATGCCCAGATGATTCACACCAAGGAAGGGCAAACAACTACTCAAGTGCTCAATAGTTTGGAAAAGTCGGTTAAATGCAAGAGTAAACATTCATATCTCACCATCATAAGAGATTAATTTTATTTGAAATTGAATCTAATAAAGATTGCAATGATCATGTGTCAGAATTTCTAACTATTATTGAAAAGTTAGAAGTGTCAGAGTACACAATGAATTAGGATCAGAAAGTCTGTTATTTCCTGGGGTCCCTATGATGTAAGTTTGAACTGTTTATTACATGCATGGATGACCATACAAACATACTACTTGACTATGTGATTGGACATTTAAGACTGGAATGTGTAGAGAGACAAGAGCAATCTACAGTCAAGAGTTCAAGACATAATGATGAGGCAGGCTATGCGTCCCAATCAAAAGTGGGAGCCAAGGCTCAACATAGAAAAGTTATTTGCTTTAATTGCAACAAGGAGGAACATGCGGCAAAGTTTCGTAGAGCCCCCAAAACACAGACATCTTCTGAGAACAAACAACCAAACTAGAAAAAACAGCAAAGAGAGCGTTTTTTTTTTTTTCAACAGATGAATCTTACTGCAGCCAGTAGTGCTGAGAAATCAAACACATGGTTGTTTGATTCAGATTGTTTGTTTCAAGTGAGTTTTAATAAAGATTTATTTGGTGGCATTAGTAATATTGAGCCCTCTGTAAATGACAACATTCAAATTGCATATGGCAAAACCATGAGAATATGTGGTGAAGGTTCAGGAACCTTAAAGGGCAAAGTAAGCAATGAACTGAGAGAGAACCATGTAAAGGATGTTTTGTATGTTCCACAACTGATTTACAATATGCTTAGCATGTCCATTTTGGACAGAAGAGTTTTAGGCATACAGTTTAGGAATGGAAAGTGTCAAGTGATCCAAGAGGGGGAAATGTATGTAGAAGCACATCTAACAAATGGTGTATATGAGACTAATCTTTCAGAACCCCAGAGTGCATGTGTGGCCCAATTCTGCCAGAAGGACGACACGGACACAGAAGGCTTGGCCATGGAGACCTCAAAACCATTATGGATCTACAACACAAGGAACTTGCAAGAGGAGTAAATGTAACTCAAGAAGCATCAATCACAGAAATGTGTGTGAATTGAAATACCAAGAAAAGTGTTAAACTTTTTCCCTGCACAGAGCAGGGAAGCATCAGAGTACTTGATGTTGTTCACACTGATATACCATCCACTGAATGTTCCCTCACTAGGGAAAAATAATTACATTCTATTATTTTTTTTTACATGATTTCTCAAGATATCTTCTTTAAGAGAGAAGTGAAATCTTGCCATTGTGAGTAGTAAGTTCCAGAGGAGACCCAAAATTCTCATGAGTGGCAATGATGGTGTACTCAATGGTAAGAACCCTTACACCCCACAACAGAACTCAGTTGCAAAGAGGATGTTTAGCTCTCTAATGCAAATGACAAGATGCATGCTAAGTGATGCAAATCTTCCCAAACACATGTAGGGAGACACAGTGCACACTGCACTGTACCTCCAAAACAGACTGCCCCCCCCCACACCTTTTGAACTTTGGCATGGGAGAACACCAAACTTGTCTCACATACAAGTATTTGGCAGCATTGCCTATGCCTATGTGCCCAAAGAGAAGAGGCACAAACTGGATTCCAGAGTAGAACCAGGAGTTACGGTAGGATATGCTTCTAGAGGCAAAGGATACAGAATTTTAGACCCAAAGATGGGAGCGGTCAGACCAAGACAGGCAGTTCATTTTTATGAACAATGCAAAGTTGGTAAGAGTGGAACTGCAATAGATCTTTCTGAGCAGACAGAGGAAAAATCACTCGGGCTCTTCCGAGAACAGATATATGCCAATCCAGATCTGTTTCCTACCGTCACAGCATGATAGTATCCAAACCTATCTTAAGTGAATACATCCTTCCATGGTTTTGGAGACGAGGTGGGTTTGCATCCTGCTCTCCTTATCTATCTTCTAGCATTTTACTCTTCTGGTGCAAAGTTCATGGAAACTCCAGATATGCTGGCTGAAGGCTCCCAAATGACAGCTTGAAACAATGATAGCCAATGAAATATAAGCCACATTTTATCCATTTAGACAAAAGCCACTGAAGTAAAAGTCCATGGGCATGATGGGAGAGTTTAACAGAAATAACTCCATTCAGCAGTGGAAAACAAACCTTTGGAAGTTTGAATGGCTTGGCATTGGCAATCTGTGGGGAGAGCTGTATCATGTATCGCTCCAAGCTCCACTGTGACATCCTTTCCCTCTCAACACCTGGGGCCTGGTGACCCACTTACAAAGTTCATGCTACCTGCTGGTGGGTCATGACCTACCACTTGGGAATTCCCTGCATGACTGCCTTATAACAATGAAACAGTCTTCGTCCCCTGTTGGCCTGTCACTTCTAATAGCTCCCAGGTGCACCAGCCAGCACTCTTCCAAAGCAGATGGGCTGTGCATTTAAAAGCCAATTTTTGCAAGGTACCTAGAGCCATTGAGGGTAGGGTTTTAACGGAATCCAGGTGTAACCCTCCAGGGTGAAACACACCTGCACAGTGTATCATTACACAGGGCCACATGGTATATTTGCAATGGCCGTCACCATGAGAAAACTAACTTGGCCCCCAGTTCATATGGCTATTGTTGTTTGTGTGCAGAAGGACTGAAACCTGGCTCAAGAGACGCAGGGAGAAATCCAGAAGCAAGGTGCATTTAATTCAGCAGTATAGATGCAAAACTTGGAGGTGGAAAGTGTGTTTGGGTTTATTACATTGCAGCATTCATTTCCTGTGAGAAATAATTAGATTTGCACTTTGCTGGCCTCTCCGATGAACTGTAAAGGGTCCTGAGTCTCTTTATTTGCCATGGGCTAATTGGGGATTTTGCAGCTTTTAAGGCTGTCACCCACTGAAATAAATCTTAGCCCATTAATCACATTGGTTATGACTGATTCATTGGTTCATCAGATTTGTTTAAATTTGCATGTACCTTCTAAAGCAATTGTTTTGAAGGCCTGGGGAGGAGCATGTTCCCTTAATTTATTTCCACTGGTGCATGCATATGTTGCAAGTTTCAGATGGCATCTTGTTTAGGGCGGCATGTGTCTTGCTTTACAGAGGACAGCCCTCTATTTGAAAGTGCCCTCTGTTTGAAAGGTTGTCTGGTCCAAATCTGGTTTAAAGAAACCTGAGAAGCAGGGGACAGGGGTGGCTGCTGAACTTGCCTATCAACTGTTAGCCCCTGGCCAGCAGACTGAGCAGGCAGGCAAACAGTTCACTCGCTCACAATTTCTCCCTGTCTCTGGTGAATTTCTATTCCAATTATAGTAATTATTTCTGAATTTGCATTTATGCATGCAGATTAGCACGTGCAATTTTTATGCAAATGTCCATCACCTTTTGCCTTTCCTCTAGTTAAATGAAAGGGTTTCAATCCGGTAGCCTGACCTACTGATCAAAGTGATTCAGCTAGGTAAATTTCCGACCTGGACTTAATTGTCTTATAAGGAACCGTGAATATTGTGAAGCACACAATTAGCATTTCTCTTCTCCCTCACTCCCCTGCCGTTCCTTCTACATTCCTTCTACATTCTTGATAAGTTACAGCAGAAAAGCAAACAAAACAGTTTGCCAAATACTCTGAGCACGTGCAATTTCATATTTTAAACTCACTGAGATCACAGTGCATCAGGACTACAGGAATGAAATTTGCTTCTGTTTCCCTGATGCTTATACACATTTACTGAGGGAAAGGCATCATTTTGTTGTAGAAACGTGTGGTATATTTTAAAAGTAAAAGTAAAATAAAATGACCATCAATAACCATATACATGCTCAGCTAGCTTTCCTGACTATCCCTAACCCTAACCCCCCCCCCCCAAAAAAAAGGATTCTGCTGTGACCAGTTTAATCTCTGGTGGGCCTAGATATGTTCATGCTTGCTCAGGTTTTGATGTGAGGCCTGTTTGGTGTTGCACCTCTTGCCTGCCACTTTCTTTGGGGTGGGGGTAGGGGTAGGCTGTGGGACTCTGGACTTTGGTCCTAACTGCCATTCTGGTTGATCCACCAGACTCTCTCTTGTCCCCAAGCATGTGCTTGAAGGTTTAAGTAAACAGAAGAAACTTCATAGCACAATTGCAGCTGTTTCCGCTCTATGCCCAGAAAGTACACCTTCCACCCTTGTTATAAATTATGTAGCTAAGAGCATCAGGATTCTGTTAGTAGATGAGACCAAAGCTTCATCTTGACTCATGCTCTCTCTCCATTGGTGGACATTGCCCCTGCTAGATTGTGGACTTAATCATCTTGTGGGAAGGGGTGCTCCCAGTCCTTTCCTCCTTCCTGGGAACTGGTTAACAGCTGCCAAAGAAACCAGGATAAGGTTCATAAAACAACTTTGAACCTAGACTTTATACTCTGGCTTATTTTGGAAGTCATTAACCATAGCTTTGTTCCTGCTTCATATGTAATGGGAACCTATGGTTAATGGAAGCTGCCTGGGTTTATACACACACACACACACACACACACACACGAAGGAAGGAAAGTGGCTGTGTGCAGGTGTGTAGAGCTAGTGCCTGTCTTGACTCATGAAAGCACTTTTTGATAATCTGAACATGGCTAATCAGCTCCACATTCCCCATCTACTATAGATCATTTGCATGTCTCCCTCATGCATGTCTCCATCATGAGCACAATATTGTGGGTTTGAGGTTCTCAATTGTATGAGAACAAGAGTCCAGGGGGTGCAGCATTCAAGCCTTGTTCTTCTACCTAAACTGTGAATGCAACATCCTCTTTTAGCTTCTAAAAGACAGTCCTATCTTCCATTCCTAGCAAGCAAATCCTAGCAATTGATAAATCATGCACAATGCAATCTATGTTTATGTATGCTGGGTGGTCACATGGTTATTTCAGGGCATGTCTGATGCAACTCTGAACCATTACAAACCACTTCCACAGCATACCTCACAAAGGTAAAATTGCAATCAGAATAAAAACTTTACATCTCCCAGTATTTGGGCTGGGAAGCAAGGTCATGTAAAGATGTGAAAAGAAGAACCACCTTATAGCATGTATGTTTGGTTTCCATGAAAAAACTGTTTGCTGCTAGAATTCCAAGCATCCTATTTGATATACACCTTGCTTGGGAGCTTGAGTGTCTTGCTTTTCCTCTTCCTCAACCAATCCCCCTCTTCTTCACAGGCCCTCTAAGGAAGGCATTGGTAATGAAGAAAGGAAAAATAAGGAAGCCTGCGCTGAAATACCTTCTAAGCAATCAAAGCACAGAGTGTAGGGAGGAAGCAGAGAGAGCACTGTAGAAAGCAATGACAACTGTCTGTGAACATTGCATGCTGGAACAGAGTATGGAAAAACATGCCCAGCCTAGCAGGTTGTGAGCCCCCAAGCTTAGGGAAGGTCAGGACTGCTTAATTAAAGGAGAGAAGGAGCTCTCTCTTCAGTGAGAAAGCAAAAAGCACTTAGAGGCAATTGAGGATGCATGGCAACCTCTGACACAAGTCTTAATGTTACCTCTGTTTGTAGACCTGATTAAGACATCACCCATGGCTACTGTGTAGGTGTCAAAAGTCCATATTATGCATAACAGGGCATGCCAGGGTGATGGGGTGTGGATTAAGCTTATTCTAAAGGGGTATAACTTACAAAGTCTAGGGAGGCTCATCTGAAAAGCACCCAAGGACTTTCATGGGGATCTCAAGGGAGGTAGATCTCACTCTAATGGGTTTTTCTGAGTTTCCATAGAAATTCTGTAGAAACTTCTCAACTGCTGTGCCCAGGGAGGTGCCCTCCCCCCAAAAAATACTCTTTTCAAAATTCATCAACAACTCTGCTCTCAAGGATTTAATGCAAGACAGATGGTGAATGTAATTTTTCAGATTAAGGCAAAGATTTAAATCAGGGAATGTGGGATATTTCTTTCTTTTGCTAGAGGGCTGCATTCCTTGAGGTAAGTTATATGAGGCCATGTGTCAATAGTGGGCAGGGCTCCCCATTTCATTTATTTCAGACATTTATATACAGCTTAAATATTCACATTTCTAAGTAGGGTGCATGAAAACAACACACAGAAAACAGAACTATAACACAATAAAACTTTATTATGATATCAAATACTACCTTACAATTCTCTCTTTCTGACACTCTCTTCCCTGCTCCAATCCCCCCCCCCCTTTGCTACTTGCATGAAATTAGCCCAAATGCTCTATGCTACCCTCTGGGTGTAGATTCCCACCTCTCATTGAAATTATGACAGAAGATCTTGGAGTGTCCCTGAATGCAAAGTTCAGAGATCTCCTTTGATGCCTCATTGGCTGGAATTGGCACTGTTCTCCAAGTGTGAATTCTTGAGAATTAAAAAAAGGGGGGAGGATTCAACTAATGAGCCCCTTCAGCAGATGTCCTGCACAAGTGCTTACACTTGTGCAACTGGACATTTTCCCCTTGCCTTCCCCGCCACACCCTCTCATGCCCCCTAAATTGGTTCTGGGTGTGTCAGGAGGGAAAAGCACATGGAGCAGGAGGGGGGGTATTCTGTCCGACAAGCCAAAATGCTGCCCTGACAGAACAATAATCTTAGAGCCCTTGGCCAAGGTGTTTGCAGGGGCTACCTATACAAACCATTTTTTCATAGTGTTTGTTTCTTTTGGGTTTGTTTCTATACCCCTGTGGGTAGATGCAACTTCATTAAAACAAAACAAAAAACTGTTGTTCCCCAGGGCTTAGAACAAGGGCGCACATTGACAGCACAATAGATTTAGTGTGCATTTGGGAAGGCTTAGCCATGTTCTTCATAACTCTGGGGTGCTCAAAGTTTGTGGCAGAGAAATATTACGAAAGCAAAATGCCCACAGAAAGTGCTTACTCAACAGGTTTTAAGCAAAATTGAAACGCAGTCCCGAGAGAGGTACTGTGGCCAGGTACAATTGCATGGGCTTTGGACAACCCACAAATCAAAAGACCTAATTCAATGGCTCGTGACAAAGAGAATGACAGGGGAGTGTTGGGGAAATTCCCTGCAACAGGTTAGGAACTCAAATCCTCAGAAATGAATCAGCACTGCCACCATTCAAAGCTGGAAAAGAGCATGCACTGCAGTCTTGTACTAACCTGCCCAAAGTAGATGTATGAGCTAGCAATCAGGGGAGGCATAAGAAGATCAAGCTTAAGAACTACAAAGACATTTGCACATGCTTTGAGCTTTGTTTCAGGGCAACTTTCTAATTTGACTGCAAGAAGAAATACATTTCTTCCCCATGCTGGTATCCTCAGGTCCAAACCAGATAAAACATCAAATGTGTCTGCATTTCACTTGCCTGCTTTTTCCTTTAAAAGCAACATCCACCAAGGTCCCAATCAGGGTTAGTACAGCAACACTGGTATTTAAAAACAAAACAAAACAAACACACAACTATTTCAATTTATTACTTCCACATAGTTTGTTTCTGCCTTGCCCACTTCTTCAGTATTTATTTTTTTTTAAAAAAAAAAGCAACAAAAGAAAAGAAAACCCCAAAGATCAGGGTGAGAGATTCAAAAATGGTTCAGCAACTATACAAAGCAACACTTGTGGGGAGGAAGGGAATCACAAAGCTAATTTGGCAACAAGTTTGGCACTGGATGACTTGGCAAGAGAACACGTGCAGGTTCTTATTCCGCTTTTTGATAGGTACTGTGCAGATCACACCGCCCATTGTCAGAGCTAAAATCAACTTTCCATCCTTCAGTTCTTGGACTAACGAGGTCTCCTTCCCATCCCATTTCTGCACATGAATGAGTTTCCCTCCATCTATTGTCACAAGGGACTTGACAGGTCTGTCATCTGCGGTTGTCTCATCAAATTATTCTTCTATTGTAAATTTGATCTCTGTGCTCTGCATCTTGAGGGTGACCTTGTTGATGTCAACCTCAATAATGGTGGTGGGTTTGGTCAGGTTTACCATCTGCCTTGTGGCAAAGCCCACGCTGATAGCTTTCATGTAATTGTTGAAATTTCAGCAGCCGGCCAGGTTCTGGATGCTTGCAAAAGCCTCAGCCTTGGTGAGCCTTGCCAGGAATGTTTATACAGCGAGGAGAGAGGCTTTCACACAGCGTGCATCTGTACTCACCTCTCCTACTTCCAAACACACCCTAAATCCATTTTGGGGTTTCCCCAACCCTCCAGAGCAGATTTGGGAAAGGTGTGCAGAGGGGGCGAAGAAGGGGGGAAAGTCCCATTGTGCAAGCATAAATCCTCTCACACTGATGGGATGTTTACTTATACTGCACTGGATGCAAGCCACACATTTGTTGTGAGATACAAGAACTCCAGGGAAGCCCTTCCCCAACCTTGTATCTTTTGAACTTAACAAAAGAAGCACAATTGGTAGATTCCCCACCATTTCATATCCAAATGGAGGTTTAATTATTGAAAGCAAACATTTATATATAATTCACAAGAAATTTTTTGGTCTTTAGAAAAGATTTCAGGAAGCAATTTCTGTGTCAATGTGGGGCACATTGTTGTTTTTTAAGGACACGTGGATGTTTTGAGAGGGGGAAGGGCACATTTCCATTTTGAAAGTAATTATATTGATAGTTTTGAAAATCCATTCCAAAACAATAAAGCTAACCCATCCTTGGCAGGAACGATATGGAACCACCACATCTGCAAAAATTATGACTTTCTCTTTCAGCCTTTACTGCAAGCCACCACAGCATGAAATGTGTTTTTTTCCCCCTGTCTTAAAACTGTGTTTCTTTGTAGCATGGTTTCAATTCAAACTGTGATTTTATAGTTCCTATCTCAGCAGTGTTGCTGTAAAACTATCATCATGTGAGTGCAAACTGGTTGATGAAATTTTACCACAGACAAAAATATCCTAGATACAACAGTATCCATTGCAAGTTAATGGGTTAAAAATAGAATTTATGGGAATAACTGTGTAGTGGCCATGAATGGTCACATTGCAAGATGGGCTTCAAGGTCAGTGAAATGATGTTTGATGTGCCGGCTATGTTCCATTACCTGCTGTAAAGTTTGGAATATATATATCTCCAGGGCTTGGGTGTCCCAGTGTGGTTCTAATCTGCAACCAATCTAATCTGCTTTTGCATCTTTTCTATCAAATCATCACAAACACATCTAACTCGATTTTGCGCTTTGCAAATCATTGGCATATGTGGCATTGCAAGCTAAACCTTAGTGTATGTTAACTGTGGGTTCCTTCAAGCCCAGCAAAAATGCTCTCCTTGCCCTGTAGCTCAGTTGGGTTGTAATTCAGTATGGGAGGGCTCCATAAACACTGGCAGGAACAGGCTGCTTTTGCCCTCAGTTTAAATGGTCTGAGCTGAAATGAGGAACGGTTTTCATAAACAATATTGTCCATGTCAAATGGTGTGCCCCTTTGATGAATTTGGGTGAATCGCCATGGAAAGGGATCAAAGTTTGTTTACTCAGAAAGTGTAAGAATAGACTCTGTTTTCCTCTGTGATGTCATCACATTCTTCATTGGCTAGGATCACTTCAGATCAGTTTGTTCTCGGGGATATCAGCAACTAAACAAGTCTGAATTATTGCCTGGGGTCATGGAGGAGAAAGAAGCTGTAACTGACAGGGCAGCGGGGAGTAGTACTACATCAACAATAGCAGAGAATGCAATCCTTGCCAACCTGTTGCAAAAGTGAAATTCCATTCCACAAGTGAAATCCCTTATATTTATCATAAGTGTTTGATATTTGAATGTGCAAGTCAATAAAATTTTGGATGATTTTAACATTCTGTACAGAAGCTGCTGCCTAATGTCACATTTATTTCATGATGTTGGAAAGAACCACAAGGTAGACACAATGTTTGTACAGCATTTCCGACAGCATTCGACCTTACCACTTGATACACATCTTAGAAGAGTCCTACAAATATTATTTCCTTTCATCCCGTCACCCGTACATTGTGTTGCACTGAACTTCCTAAGGAAACCCGTTTTGAATTTTGCTGGTCCAGAATTAGGAAACTGATTTCCTCTGGAACTTTAAAATCCACCAGATTGTGCAAATATATTACTGCATTTTTGTGAAATAGGGAAACCACACAGCAAGACACTACTCATTCCAGCTGAGCCCATGTGAATCCCAGAACAAGGAATGGAGTGTCTTGTAGAACTCCTGTGGATTAAAATTCACAGACTGCACCTATTTAGGAATCGAAAGCACACAAGAAGAATCCTGCTATGACCAAACGACTATCCAATCCAGCATTCAGTTTCTGACAGTGGCCAATCAGATGCATCTAGGAAGCCCACAAAGAAGACATGGGTGCAATAGCCCGCTCCCACTGTTGCTCTCTAGTACAGTGTTTCCCAACCTTGGGCCTCCAGCTGTTTTTAGACTACAGCTCCCATCATCCCTAGCTAGCAAGACCAGTGTTCAGGGATGATGGGAATTGTAGTTCAAAAACAGCTGGAGGCCCAAGGTTGGGAAACACTGCTCTAGTAAATGGTATTCAGAGGCATGTTGTTGTTTAGTTGTTTAGTCGTGTCCAACTCTTCGTGACCCCATGGACCAGAGCACGCCAGGCACTCCTGTCTTCCACTGCCTCCCACAGTTTGGTCAAACTCATGATGGTAGCTTCAAGAACAGTATCCAACCATCTCGTCCTCTGTCGTCCCCTTCTCCTTGTGCCCTCCATCTTTCCCAACATCAGGGTCTTTTCCAGGGAGTTTTCTCTTCTCATGAGGTGGCCAAAGTATTGGAGCCTCAGCTTCAGGATCTGTCCTTCCAGTGAGCACTCAGGGCTGATTTCCTTAAGAATGGAGAGGTTTGATCTTCTTGCAGTCCATGGGACTCTCAGGAGTCTCTTCCAGCACCATAATTCAAAAGCATCAATTCTTTGGCGATCAGCCTTCTTTATGGTCCAGCTTTCACTTCCATACATCACTACTGGGAAAACCATAGCTTTTACTATATGGACCTTTGTTGGCAAGGTGATGTCTCAATTCAGAGCCATACGAACTGGGCTTACAAATCCATTTTTGGAAGCAGTTCTGCTTAGTGCTAAGAGTAGCTTGGCCATCTGAGATGTTACGGCCTGCTACTGTTAAACCAATAACTGGATAGCTCAGTTGGTAGAACATGTGAGTCTTAATATCGGGGTCGTGACTTAAAGCGAAAGATTCTTGCATTTCAGGGGGTTAAACTAGATGACCCTCATGGTCCCTTCCAACTCTACAATTTTATTAAATCAGGAGAAGGGGAGGCAGCATACAAGCCCACAACTTGTTCCCAACTGTCTGTTTTCCCAAACCAAGGTTTGGAGTGATATCCACTGTCATCATTGCTGTTTGGAAGCAATTATAATGTCCTGATTTCTTACAGGATGTATTGGCAGTGAAATTTTACAAAAGAACTTTGGTGTGGTCAGCTTTTGGAGTGACTCTGCAGTGTAGCCAGTAATGCGTCACCAAAAGGGATGACAGAAAGGACACAAATCTGCATAAAATGTGCATGTGGTAACATATATGAATAGATGCACATTTAAATATAATTACTGTGATTTAAATAGAAATACAATGCATCTCACCACAAAGGGGAGGATGCCTGTTCCATCTGCCAGCCAGGTGTTACTAACTCTTGATGGACAATTTCAAGGCTCCTGCTCTTTCTTTTTATGATTTATTATCGTTAGATCAGACTTGGACTGGGCATTCCTCAAACAGAGAACACCTTCTCATAGAGGACTATCCTCTGCACAGTAGAACGCATGAGCACCTTAAGCTCTATGCACATGTACCGTTCCAATGATCTTTTCCATCTCTTTATGGGGCATGTTCAAGTCAGCAAACAATGTAACAACATTTAAACTATACAGGATGCATAGTGGACAAGATGCCTCTCCCCCACTACTCCATTCCAGTTCTAAGCCCCATAAATTAGGCTCCAGGATTGTTGATGCAACTCTGGGGGGCAGTGCCTGTCTGTTTATTGTGTCCATGACTTTGGCTTTGGAAAGGCAATGTCACCAGCTGATCTCTCAGTGCCAAAACCCAACTAGGGAAAATGCCCCAGATGCTTGGGCTTACAGCATTACTACTATTCTAAAGCTCTTTTGCGTGTTTCATAACTCAGTGAGGACATCATGTCCCCTTTCCTTCTCACAATTATAAAGTCATTATTGGTGCACAGAGGAGCTTATTCAGCCTCACTACACTTATATATTATCTCCACAGTCAATGACACACACACACACACACACTCTGCCTCTCTCACACACAACAAATGCTGGGGCTTAGCCTTATAATCATTGTGGGGTAAGGTCATTGCACTGGAGTTTATTCTGAGCTGACAGCAGGGGAACCGCCTGCAGTGAGGAGCACAACACGGTAGGAAGCCCCTTGGGTTAATATTGTTCCCTAGTTAAGCTGGTGTTAAGCCCCTGACACTTAGCTGCGAGAAGGGGAATAGCAGGGGACCGCAAATGGATGGGAGTGATGACATAGAAATGGACCCATCCAAAATTTGGAAGCAATCCGGATGTATTAGGAAAGCAAGAAAGTTGATTTAAAAAATTCTCATGCTGAGAATGTTCACTAATTCTCGGGTGTTATTCAGCAGATGGGACCAGAGCTGGTCAAATCATATAGAAGCTTACACAGCAGTCACGGAATGCAAGAAATGAAGAATGAGAGGCCTGCCCCCCGCCCTGCACTTCCCCGCCACCAGGTCTCTGTTGGGGCAGGATTTGCTCCCAAGATGGTAATCTCTCCTGCTTCACATATCAATTGTTGGTATTATTCCCAGCAGAAAATCAGATAGAAGCTTCTAAAACCTGGATACAGGGCTATAAAAAAAAAAAAAGTTTTATCATGCTGCATTATTGCAGATGTAAAAATGGTACAGACCTCACATATGAAACAGAGAAGCCTGGATTTAAGGGCCTGTAAAGTTCAGTGTTGGGTGTACGCCTAGGGATCTTCCATTTGGTCTTCCCTGAGCCATCAACCCAGCAAAGCAGGTGAGGGACTAGGGATGGCATGAGATTTTATTCATATTTTATTCAGTTCACATTCAAAGAAAAACCTACCCAATTCATCCTTTCCAGAAAACCCCCACAAAACCCCCACAAACTTGAAACTTGACCATCCTTTGAAATTCACACTTCTCTGAATTTTGCAAAGGTATTCTCTAGCCAAGTAATGTGTACAAACTACGCTAGGGTAAAGTGTACATTCTGTTGACTTTTCATGAGCTTATTAAAAAGAGAGAAATGCAAACTGATGTGGGCATGTAAGTAAAAATAAAGGTAAATGACCCCTGGATGGTTAAATCCAGTCAAAGGTGACTATGGGGTGCGGCGCTCATCTCGTTTCAGGCTGAGGGAGCCGGCGTTTGTCTACAGACAGCTTTCCGGGTCATGTGGCCAGCATGACTAAACTGCTTCTGGCGCAACAGAATACCGTGATGGAAGCCACAGCACATGGAAATGCTGTTTACCTTCCTGCCACAGTAGTGCCTATTTATCCACTTGCACTGGTCTGGTATTTAACCCTCAAAATTATAATTACTTTGTGTGCTTGTGATTAAATCTGGGGTGGGAAACATCAGGAGAGGGAGCCAAATGCAGCCTCACCACACACACACCAGGGGCCCTTAAATCTTCAAAGGTAGCCCCACGTAGAGCACATTGCAGTAGTCCAAGTGAGAAATAACCAGGGCATGCCTAACTCTGGTGAGACAGTCTGCAGACAAGTAGGGTCTCGGCTTGCATACCAGATGGAGCTGGTAAACAGCTGCCCAATTGACCTGCACCTCCATGGACTGCTGTAAGTCCAAAATGATTCCCAGGCTGCACACCCGGTCTTTCATGGGCATGGTTACCCCATTTAGGACCAGGGAGTCCCCCACACCCACCCACACCCTTTCCCCCAAGAACAGTAGAACAGTACTTCTGTCTTGTCAGGATTCAATCTCAATCTGTTAGCTGCCATCCATCTGCCAACCACATCCAGACACTCACACAGGACCTTCACTGCTCTCACTGGTTCTGATTTGAAGGAGTGGTAGAGCTATGATTCTGTTATACCAAAAACTTCCTGTGGGCCCCCTCAGGGCCCCACAAGGTCTTGCATTACAGATAAAATAAAAACTGACCACTTTTACACTTTGGCCATACATACTTTGACATGTATGCCCACACTGGCAACCTGGGCATGGGTCATTGGCACCTCAGCTTGAAAAACATTAGCCACCCTGGTGTAGGCACAACTTTTAACTTCTGTCACAAGGGACAAGCTACTGATACTCTGATTTTTCTTCTTCCCTACAGCTGGTAACATGACCACTGCCTTGTAATGAGGAAGCAAACCTGTGCAAGGAGGAGAAAGGGACAACCACAATCTCCATCTCTGAAGACTTCCAGATGAGTACATCACAGCTGAGGTCTCAGGTTGGCAGAAACCCTATTGTGTTGCTTTATTTGCACAATAGTTAATCCAGCCTTAACAGTCTCTGGAGATTTTTGAGTGTACTCCAAGTTCCACCATCACCCTTCCAAGTTGAATGTTTCAAGTGTGGCCTTCCCTTCAGAAGGCGTACAAGTATTGTGTGGTTGAAATCACATACCACTTTTAAAACAAAAACAAAATAAAAATCTAGCTAGGGAGGTACTGCAGTTGGAAAATATCCCTGATTTACAGCTTGGTGCTAGTGCAAATGCTATAAATGCTGTAAATCCTCAAAGGGGGCCACCTGAAACCAGGGTAATGATACTTTTAAGAATAACACAGCATTATGAAACACTCTTGACAGGTCTAGCCCCACCTGCCTAAATCACCTTTAATGGCTTTGAGCTGCATCTTAGCCCCGACTCAGATTAAGCCCACTGTCACGTTTCTGCTGAGGCAACCTTGCTGCCCCTGAATGCATCATGCAGGAGAAGCCTGGGCCTCCGAGAGTTCAGGAGAATTAGTGTTTCCATCATTAGCCAGCCAGGGACATTTGTGGCATCCATTGCTCTTCCACTGTCTCCAAGGGCAGAAAATAAAACTTTTTTGTTATTATTATGCCTCTTGAAAAGTCACATAACCATGCCATTTCCCTTCCTTAATAAACCGCAGCAGGCATGAAGTGAGGGCTGGCCAGTCCATGAGGCAGACTGAGGCAGCTGCCTCAGGCAGCGGAATCCAAGGAGTCCCTCTGCAGTCACATGCCTGCTGTGAGCCAAAGAAGCAAGAAGCGGCTGCTTTGGGCTCCGGTGAAATCTCACGGGACCCCTGCGAGATTTTGTGGAGGCCTCTGCATGGTTTCACAGGGCTCTTGTGAGATCTTGCTGGACTCTCACGAGCTCTCACCAGAAGCCACATTCACACATCACCAGTAAACGAGGCCTCAGTGGGGGAGGCAAGGGAGGGCAGGCAGCATCTTCCTGTTTTGCCTCAGGTAGTGAAATGAGCTGGCCTGCCCCTGTGCGGTCATTTGCTTTTCAGAAGCTGAAGACATCTTTGGGGAGAGCAGGACGCCTAGAACAATTCTGACACCTGCTTGCATCTGTTGGTTCACATCTCAAGGTACAGACTGAAATTTTGGATATGAGGCCCATCTGACTCCATTCACCAGGGCTAACTGGGTGCACTGAGGTGAAGTATTTCTGTACTGAGGGGATTGGAAGTAATTGTCCTCCAATCCCTCTCTGCTTACTTCCAGATTCTAAAGAACAGACCATAGCTTAGTGATACAGAACATGCTTTACATACCAAAGGTTTCAGATTCAATCTCAAAAACCCTGAAGAACTACTGCCAGTCAGCATAGCCAGTCAGCATTTGATATAAGTTAGTTTCTGATGTTCTTAAGGAGTCCGTGAACTCCCATCTCTTTGAGGGTTGATTTAGTGTTTCAGCGGCTGGGTTGGAGCCATGGAGCAAGAAACATAAAGCAGGAAAGCCAAGCCACCTTTTTGTTTTGCATTTTTGTTCTTTAAATGTAGGAAACGAAAACACGTTCATTCCTTGATTTAGGAAGGCTTACTGTCATCACCTCCAGACAGGCAGTATTTTGCGGGAGGGTTTCGAGAGCATACTGGAAATTTAGATTTGCACAATTGAAGTGGATGAGAGCGCTTGGTCACATCAGAACCATTTTTTAAATAAAAAACAAGCCTGGATTTTGAGAAGTTTGGAAAGTCATAGGGAAATGCACTGAAAAGTGTAGGGTGAATGAATGATCAACAGGAAGATGTATAGACTGCAAGCAAATCAGGATGGATGCTCATTGTCATATGATCTCCCTGCAAACAAATCAGAAGGAGTGTTCAATACAGGCCAAGCATTACCTCCATGTAAGCTTTGTGCAAGCAAATCTGGTTGATAAACAACATCTGGAGGAGATGTGTGACAAAATGGGAGCCCTGTGTTGAATAGATCTCCATCCTAAGCCGCCACCAGCTTTCCTTGCAGCAGGGTCAAATTAAATGATGCTAAGAAGTAGTTGTTGCATTCATAAATTTCCTACCAGACTAGTCCCTTCTCAGTTCTTTCACCCTTTGTTCCAGACAAGCTCAACTCTGACCCTTTGTCCCTGTGCTTTCTACCATGCAGCAGCCTATGCCTGGAATGTCCTGCCCTCTGCATTTATCAGGCCATTTCCCACTCTCTCTTTAAGCTCCTCCTCAAATCAAACTCTTTAATGGGGCTAATTTTACCACTAGACAGAGCGAGATGACTTGGCCATGGCACTGCGTATTTAAATACAAACACTCTTGTACAGACAAAAAAGGAACATCGCAGATAAATGCAGAAACAGAACAGGACAGACTTATGAACGAACACAGGCAAATCTGAGATGGACCAGAAATAGATTGATTCACACATCACCATAAAATCCCCACACTACAATTCTCAAGCAGCACTCAAAAACATACATGTGTCGCTGCAAGGAAATGCACCTGTGCAACTTTAGAGCTCATTTAGAGCTCAGAAAAGAGAGTTTACAGGTGCCATAAAGCTGGAAACAAGCACCCAAAGGCTAAGGAATAGAGCAGGATAGGGTGACAGACTGGAAATAGCAAGAGGCATTAGGCAGGAAAACAGACATTATATAAGGTGCAATTCACTGGATGGAGTTCTATCACGACAGGTAGACAGAAAGATCCATGACTGGTTATCTGTGATAGGAAGTGGCTACTGTAATCCACTAAGAATATCCATATTTATTATAGCATTTGCTTGTACCTCAGAAAAAGGAAAGAGCTGTATCTGGTGAAAAACCTTGTTAGTATTTGCTTTTATTTTGTGATTCTAAAGCCACAAATCCATCCCTCTCTGCACATCTCTACAGGTTCCAGTGCAGATCTTGCAAAGAAAAATGCATACAAGTCGTTTTGTTTCCACCAATAGCTAGTCCAGTTTTCCCAGATTTCGCTAAATCCAGATACTGGAGCCACACATATTAAGTGACACCAGGTCAGAGGTAACTTGAGCTAACAGGCAGTGTGATGGTTTAAGCGTGAGCTGCTGAGCTGTTAAAACAGAATATTTAAAACAGAGTACTGGTATGTGAAGCTGCCTGTTATCAGCAAGAAATCTCAGCAGTTGGGCAGGACTCAGTGTTCTGATGGCACAAAATCTTTTTTTTAATGTGTTCTTCATTCATCATTCCCCATGCTTCAGCAATTACGTGAATTCTTCAGTCATTTTTGGAAAGAGGGTTATTTAGCAAGAACAGCAATGGAAAGCATGTGGTGGAAATAAAATGTTTTATCCCTCTGACCTAGGTGGATGGAGATTGGCACGTGCTTGAGGATGACAAATAAACTTACTCTGCTATTTCCCCCCCCCCCAATTTTTTGAACAGTGGATATATTTTTGATGGGGTGCTGTAACACACACATATAGTACTTTCCTTTCTTGGGATGATACTTCTAAAAGCTGGTGACATATATTGTCTATTAGCTCAGAAAGTTTTTTAAAAGAAAACCACCACAAACATCATTTCAGTATTTCTCTTTTAGGCCTATTTAACCTAGTAATGTACTGCCTCATCCTCTACTGAGAGAGCAGAAGAATCTGAATGCAATCCGTTACAGCACTGGCTTAAATGGACCTGTGTCATGCCTAGTCCTGATCTGGTAGCAGACACAGAGTTCTCTGAGGATAAACCAATGCCTATATGACCACTCCTTTGCCACGCTCTGTGACTACCTAGCAGCCCCACCAGCCATCATTGGCTGGGGCCATGCCCTCACTATTTGTCTGCCAAGGACATGGTGAAAATTGCTACAGCAATCAGTGCTTGACAAATAGTTTTTTGGGGTGAGCTTCATTCAAACATTTTCCTTCTTTAAATAATAGACATGCATTGCTCTGCCAGATGATTGGCCAACCAACCCAGTTTGTTATTCGTTTTTAATGCTACTGAAAAACGTCAGAGAAAAATGCAGGGAAAGGAACTGGGCCCATGTGGCTGCTCCATGCTTTATCCATTATTCTCCTCTCCTGACAATCACAGGTTTAGGGACATCTTTAGAATCTGGCTGCACCCCTTTTGAAAAGCATTGATTAGCCAAGGAATGTGGGGAAGCATTTTTTTTCTGATCTAAGACAGGGGTCAAGCTGTCCTTCCAGCTGCCATGGGGAATCGATTTCCCAGATGTCAAGATTTATTACCTCAGAAACTTAAGGGTTTGCTACTATGCAAGTCTAGCGATGACACCCTTCTTGGTTGTTTGATTCCATTTCCAGGAAATTAGTGCTATGAGCAAGTGGCCTCTCAAAATTCTTCGCCTTATTTGTGGGCAGAGAAACAGGATAGGAGAATTTTTCCAGCAGTTTCTCAGGGGTGAGACATGTCTTTAGCTCCTTCCCTCCTTTCTTTTTCAGCTCGCAGCAGTTGTGTTAGCAGCCTGGCTACCATTTTGCATCTTCCACTTGTTATTATTTTGGAGCACTGTGGAGGAATGATGGCCACTACAAAAAAAAAATAAAAAAAATGTTAGTGAGTACTCAGAAGATATCTGCAAATATCTTTGTTTTCTTAGGAGGTGCGAGAAGAATTATCCAATAAACTGTAATACTGGATGTTTTGATGTAATATTTCCAATATGTGTTTAGGGGAAAGGATTCACATGTAAGTCCATACTGGGTGATAAAATGGACAGGCAAGCATGCAACTAATATTTTAAAATGTATGGGGCTGCAATAGTACCCCTCTATCCTGAACTGTGGAGGGTTTTGGATTGGGCAGTGGTGTAGCTTGGCTTGCTTCTGCTAGATCCACAACTAGTCTCATAGCTGATGCCAGCCAGCATCAGACCCACGGCAATGCTAACCTAGATCTGTCTCTAGCCCCACCTTCTGTCACTGCTGCCATGAATGCAGCAGTGTCCCCACCTCTCTGCAAAGCCCCAGTGGCAGCAGTGGTGACTTCAGATTGCTCTGCCACACTGGTCAATAAATGCACAGAATAGAATGACCTTTGCTTTTTTAAAAAAAAAATTGAATGGTTTTATGTTTCAAAAAACAATACAGCCATACTACCACAAAATATAATCAAGAAATAAAAATTATATACATCAAGATTTAGTTTGTTATTTGTTATTTACCGTCTTATTTCCTCCCAAACATTGCATACAACAACAACACATATGTGCAGACACCCACACACCCACACCCACACCCACACAGAAATAGAATGACCTTTGCTATTAATTTAGGTTTTTAAGTATTTGGTCTGATTTGGAATTTTGTTTTCAATGTTTAGACGTTGGCCATGAATTTGATGTATGTGTTCTGTTTTGTTAGGAATTTCTAAAAGTAAAGAAAAGCCCTCCCCACAAAAAAGAAAGTCTCTGACAAATTTTGGTTCAGCTTTATGGGGGCACGGGAATCATCAGTCATGTTGGCATGGGCAAGATACACTTCCCAAACACTCACAGGGCTAAGTTTGATTGTTTTGTTGAGATGCCCATGGGCAAAGGGAGCTGAATGCAGAAGAGAGCCCTAGCAGTTCCATTGGATGCTGGGGGCTTCCCTGCCTTCTGAAACACTCCCATCTCCTTGGACTGAAAACACACATACATACAACATGAACCAGCAGGGAAGACTCTTATCTCTACAAGGCCTTAGGTTGTTCTGCATTATTATCACACTATAGAGCAAGCTCTCTAATCACTTTGCAATTACACTGGGATGGGTGGGGAGCTCCGTGTCTCTCACTAGGAGCTCGCGGCTCGGAGTTTTGCTCAGATTTCATTATACGCGAGTGGGACAGTGCCAAGGCCTGAGCCCACAGTGACATCTGCCTTAGAAAATGCTACAGTTTTCACGGGATCCTTTTGTGGCAAGATAATGACCCTTTGAAGTGGAAAGAGATGTTTACAAAATCCACATCATTCCAACGGGATAAGTTGCCTCATTTGCAAGTATGAACAGAACAAGTTGGCCAGTCCAATGTAGTTTCTGATTGCTGGGGCTGGGGTTGGAGATGGGGAAAGTTTTAGAGCCCTGCCAAAAGCAATGTTCTAGTTATCCACAAATCATGGCTAAGACTTTGTACAGCCCCTGCTATGGAGTGAGGAGGCAGAGCAAGAGCAGGAGTCATTTCATTTGCCCAGACCATGCACCCACACTGGAGGTCTCTGCTGCTGTGTCTTCTTGAGAGAAATCTTTACAGAGACCTAAAGACCTTGTAGCCATTGCTCCAAAAGTCTTCATAAGTCTGGTGCCTAGACTCCAGCTCCCATCATCCCTATTCATAAACCATGCTGTGTGGGGCTGGAGTGGAACATTTAGAGCAGGCATAGGGAAACTCGGCCCTCCAGATGTTTTGGGACTACAACTCCCATCATCCCTAGCTAATAGGACCAGTAGTCAGGGATGATGGGAATTGTAGTCCCAAAACATCTGGAAGGCTGTGTTTGCCTCTGCCTGATTTAGAGGGCACTATGTTGGGAAAGGCTGCTAATGGAAGCAGATCTCTTGGGAGCTGTTTCTATGAAGGCTCCTCCCAGAGTTGCACTTTAGTTCCTCATCTGTAAAATGGGAATAACAAGGGCTGGTTTACCATATAAGGTCGTTGTAAGGAAAAACAAGATTAAGAGTATAAAAAAATGCATGAGAAATAAATAATATGTAAATTTATTCCATTGCAAATGACACCTATTTTGTTTGCAAATCTGTAAACATGAGTCTGATTTACTCATTTTTCATTATTTGACAATCTCCAGTTTCCTAAAGAATTTATCTGGTGCCTATTGGAGTGTCAAACCAATAATAACTTATGCTAAAGCTGATCATAAAGTTCTGCTTCACCCAAGGACCCCACTCCTTTGACCTGAAGCAAGGTGGACAAGATGAGCTCAGTTACAAGTCAGTGTGGAAGCTGTCCATTGCAAGTCTGTGGGTTTGCTTTTTTTCTTTACCTGTTTCACATTCCCAAATATTGGCAACATTTTTTTCACTTTCAACAACAACAACAACAACCCTGTCCAGCCATATACCAGTATATGTAATCTGACCAAAACTCCATATCAAAGCCACACATTTAATTCAAACCTTGAACACTGACAATAAATTCAGATTAATCAAGATTATGAGACTAAAATCCCCAATTTACTTTTTCTTTGGATCTGAATTTAAACATGGAAGCAACTGGACTATCTGACTGCACAGTATACTTACTCACAAGTGTGTTTCATTGAAATCTTTCTAAGTAAACATACACAGGGCTTGGGCTATAACTAGGGTGAAATGTTTACAACAGAAAGTTTAACCTAGTATAGAAAAGGTTTAGAGCCCCTGCTCTGGCCAGAGGCATTTAGCCACAAATCCATCACACCCACCCCTTCTGTACCATTTTCTTTTTCATTTACCTGCCAAGTTTGGAGTTTCTTACAAGACAGGAGGGTGTAGCACCCCATTTACCAATCAGTGGCCATAAGCATTCATTAGGTGGTTTGTCACTGGAACCAGCAGCCATTTCAGCAAAGCCAGGTTCACTGACTGCTCCACATGAATGGTTTGTTTACAGCTCTGTATGTGACACTCTATCATGGACTTCAAAGGAATGGACCAGATAAGGAACCCAAGATTAGCTGGGGCGCCCAGGCCTTTGTGGGGGGAAAGAAATTGAAAGCCAAAGTAAGCAAGTGGAGCTTTCAGATGAGGCCCACTAGAGGGATGGAGTTAGGCTGCAATGGCAGGACATGAAGCAGAGAAGTGGGCTATAGTGGGGCCATATTGTTAATATTGCTAAAGAATTGATGCTTTTGAACTATGGTGCTGGAGGAGACTCTTGAGAGTCCCATGGACTGCAAGAAGATCAAACCTCTCCATTCTTAAGGAAATCAGCCCTGAGTGCTCACTGGAAGGACAGATCCTGAAGCTGAGGCTCCAATACTTTGGCCACCTCATGAGAAGAGAAGACTCCCTGGAAAAGACCCTGATGTTGGGAAAGATTGAGGGCACAAGGAGAAGGAGACGACAGCAGACAAGATGGTTGGACAGTGTTCTCGAAGCTACCAGCATGAGTTTGACCAAACTGCGGGAGGCAGTGGAAGACAGGAGAGCCTGGCGTGCTCTGGTCCATGGGGTCACGAAGAGTCGGACACAACTAAACGACTAAACAACAACAACATTGCTAATCCATAGATAGAAAATGAGGGTTTGGAGAGTACTTGTTGGAGGATTTCCCCCTTTTTTCTGGAAAGAGATAGCCACAAACCAGAAACCATTAAGATAATTTGGTCGAGAGTGTGTGATTTAAGTGCTGTTGGGTAGTGATTAAATAACTGAGCAAAGGATGGGGAGGAAATATTGTGATGGATGTTGTGGAGCAGCGTCCTTGGATCTGATTGCCATATGAATATATGAAAAGAGGGTAGTGTAACCAAGGGGGTAGGTGTGACCCAGGACTCAAAGGAGTTCAGTGGCCATTTGCTCTTGGGAGATTATTGTAACCTCGGCTTCATCCGCTGACATGCTGTGTCCTCCAACAAGCTAGTTGGCTTGACCTCCTCATCCCACAGTCAAACCCAGCTTGAAACCCCAGGCAGGAAGTTCAGAGCGAACAATCCAGATTTTGATCTCTCTGGATAAATAAAGGACATAAGAAGCCTTGGCAACGAAAGCTGGATTCGACAAGGAAATGATATGTGGGTGCGGCAGGAGACTGCCGATAAGGGAACAAGGCAACCTTAGAGAGAGCTAGCAGGTAAAGCCCTTGCATCCAATCTTACCCCTACTCTGACTCTCAGTAGCAGAGAGTTTTCACTTGAGGTTAACCTAGAAGAAAACTCCTTACTGGTGGAAATACCTGGCCTACAAAGGTGCAATTGAAGCCTGGGCAGGCAGTGAAGACACATTTATTCCAGTCAGTGTTTTCCTAGCTTGACCTTTTTGACGTTTTGCTGTTTTCTTACTCTTTAATTGCAGGGTTGTATTTATGATTGTTGTGGTTTGGAAAGTTGGGATTAAAAAGTGTGTGTGAGAGAGAGAGTTAGGGTGCTAACTTCTGATGAGAAGCTTCAAGCCCCCTGCTGCTCTCCCTTCTAAGAGTTCTTCAACTTTAAACAAGACTTGGACTGGACAGCCCTTTAAACAGAGCCTAGCAGAGAAAAGATTAGATAACTCTCCATCTTTCTCTCCCTCCATTCAAAGTGCCCTCCTGCTGAGGTTGCTTTTCTGGATAGCCTGGTGCTGCTATTGTGTTTACATTCAGAAAAAATGGCATAATTCATGTCTGATGCAACTATCAGGGTTCAGCCTTGCCCAGACCTCAAACTTGAGTTCTCCTCTGATATGGAGTGGACCTTCCACAGATATCCATATTGCCAATGATCCTGAGGAGCCACTGGACTTGTGCATCTGCCCCAGGGCTGGAGGTCCTCACACTGGGTTCCTGGCTGGCTCTCAGAACCACCCCTCCATCATCCAGGGCCCAAGGAACAGAAAAGATAGCAAGACAGGAAGAAATGAGGCTGCTGTTTAAGTGCCTGGCTAGCTACTTGGAAGGAGGAGGGAAAGTGCATGGAAATATTCACCAAGATTGGGACCTGACAGCTGAGGAGGGGTGGAGACTGCAAGTCCTATCTGAGCTGGCACTCTGGGCTATTTTGTTGCAGAAACTGCAGCTTTTAACCCAGCTCAAACCTGCCTGAGTAAGTCAAGTGAGCAAAAGCACAAAAGAGGTGGTCCCACATTAGCCTTTTTCTCTCCGATTACCATCTGGTGTTCAGACATTTTTTTACAAAGCATTATTTCCCAAATTATTTTGTTTCCAAATTGCAGGATTTTATTTCTTCCTGTTGATCCCAGCTAGAGGAATTAGTGAGGAATTTCCCCTCAGATAACTTCTCTGTGAATTGCCCCTTGTCAGTGAATGTGTGTGTGGGGGGGGTTATTTATCATTTCTCTCTCTTTTCTTTTTTTAAAAAAGGAAAATAGCTGCTTCACTCTTTTTAAAAGAAAAAATGGTAACTAAATGCTCACCCACTTTTACAGGAAAAGAATGTGACATGGGGCAATTCACAGAAAAGCTAGTCTGCTCACTAACCCCCAAAATGTGATTAATAAGAATCTATAAAACCAGCTAATCCTGCAAGCGATATTTGAATTTTCCAGGGTCTTTTGTTGAATGGAACTTAACTTTTGATGATCTTGGCCATGGAGAGAAAAAACCTAGCTAAAATGGTCTTATATTAAATGTTGTGTGGAATCTCTATTTCAATTCCATTCGCTCTAATTGTGGGAAAGCAACACCATAGCAGCATTAATGGACCCTATCATGGAAGCATCTGAAGATGACTCAGAAAACACTGGAATGCAACAGGCTGGCAACAACATCGTCTGGTTTCTCTATAAAAACTGAGCCCATTTCAGAATAAACTTCTAGAATCTGGCTGAGACACAAGCCCAAAGCTCACCTCAGCGTACAGAGCAGAGGACTTTGACTACCATCATCTATGACCATTGGCCATTCTGGCTGGGGCTAATGGGAGTCCAATAACATCTGGAAAGTCTGACATTAGCTACCACTGGCACAGAGTGATAGGTTCTTTGCATCCTGGCTGAAAAATGCAAACAACAGTTTCCACAGCACCACAAACATTACTGTTAAACAGTTCCTCCACATGCCTGCACATCAACAGTTCGTACGCCTAGAATGTGTACTCAAAAATGCAAAAACAGAGATTCAGGCAATATGGTAAGAATAGCTGCATTTATCTTCCTTGAGGTTTACTTTGGAATAGCAAACTGGACCAAATCTCTTTAAGTTGTTGGGGTTGTTGTTTTTTTTACCCATGCTTCATATTCTTGTACACATGGCTTTTTTTACCTTGTGATTAAAAGTGAATTTCAAGAGCTGGCATGCACCACTCCAGTATTTATCAGCACTTTCTACATGCCTTAAAGATTTATGCATTTAAATAGCATCTTTGAAGACAGCTAAAGCAGGTTAATTATGGAATGACTTGGGCAATAAAGCTATTTTTAACAGCTCATTTCTTTCGAATTACCCTGCTGTGGAAAACCCCCACTGCATGATTAGCTAAACCTCTCCACCAAGGATGAATTTTGCATAGCTCAATGATTTTACAGCTCACTCATCATTTCCACCCTTCCTTATACAGGTGAACAAGTGCTGCAGTGAAAAAAAGCTTCCTTTATGGAGTGTTTGTAATCTAATAATCCTTAATCTGACACCATTTCAAGTATTCAGGACTGGAGGAAGCCTTGCTAGTCTCTGAACACTTGCTCTGCAATCAGATCTGCACTCCCTGTGTCCTGAGGTGGTTTTCAGGGCAATAGGGTGGCCACATACGTATCATAAAAAAACAGATTTGCATAAAATTTGTCTATGCTGATTTCTAAGTATAGATGCAAATGTATAAATAATTACTTAAAAAATAGGTAGAAATACATCACACCACAGCAGGGAAGAGTATGACCAGGTGGTTTCTGTGCTTGCTCAGTGAGTGCTAACTACCAGCAGGCAACTTTAAGGTCCCCACTCTCCATTCTTAGGGTTCTTTATCTTTGTACCAGACTTGATTGAAAAGGCCTTCAAGCACAGTGCTGTCCTCTGAAAAGGTTGACACTTGGCCCACCCCAAGGACGCATTTCTCTGTGACCATGAGAACAGGAGAAGAAACTGGTACACTGCACTGGTTGCAATAGCCTCAAGAATCATGGCTTAGTGTGATAACCTTTATATGTGGATATGCCATTGTTAGTTCATATGGGTGGATGAAGGACGAAAGGAGGAGGCCTGAAAGGAGCAGGGACCCAAACCAATTGCTTCCTTTCACAATATTAAACAACATTGAAACTGGACCCAAAGATGAACCCAATTGTCTCCATCCAACTGGGGAGGTCATTTTGGTGTATATTCTCAAGGTAGGAAAGACTGAAGTTCTCCATGTTCAGGAAGGAAGGAGAGAAGGAAATGTGGCAGAAACTTCAGTCCAACTCTCATTTGAACACATGCATGTCAGGGGGCAGTGCTTGTTGCCTCCCACCACAAGTATGTGCAGTATATGAGCCCTCTTGTCTCATATACCTTATCACAGAAAGCATTTGATGTGTGGGGCTCCATGTAGTGACAAGCCTCCAAGTGACTGTAGTGGCTGGAAGTTCCACCAGCTTCCAAGTGTTCCTTCCAACTGCTGTTCTTAGACATCATTGCTCATCTGCTCACTCACTTATCCTCTCCCACCTGGCTGCTTCTTGGACTCAGAGCAGCAAAGTAGTGAACAGTGAGTTCCTTTTTCTTCTCTGCTGCTGCAAAATCAGAGAAGAAGGCAGGCACTGCTAGAGGAAGAATGAATGAGTGGCTGTGTGGTGACAGTGCTCGGTGCTGCTACAGTCATCCATCTCTGAAGCCTCATTCACCATCTTCGATGTGACCTGGGGCATCCTGATTTGTTTAAAGTCAATGGAAAGATTCAGTGAGGTCTGGGTTTTATGGACCAATTTGGCAAATAAATATGGTTCAGTGCCTTTGGAAAGAAGTTCAGAAAAAAATATTTAAGCTCTGTCATCACTCATTTCATTTTAGAGTAACCATTTGGATATTTCTGGCAATGTTTGGGCCCATTGTGCAATTGTTCATTTGTGTTGCTTAAGCTAAATGGAGATGGTTTTAAGTAATTTGGCTTCAATCATATACTCTGCTACCTCAGAGTATGCCCCACTAAACTCAATGGGATTTACTTCTTAGTGGGCAAGAACAGGATTATGCTGTTGTTTTCCGGAGTGGGGAGAATAAACAATATCAAAGTGAAAATGGCAACACAATGCAGATTATAATCACAAATGTGCGCACACATTTTTTTCTAAGCCAATTTTTCGTTAACAGGGTTAAAAGGCTACTCAAAGGTATGTCCAGATGCCCTAGTATATTTATTGTTTAGAAAAGAAGAAGTGACCAGATTTGATTATATATGCAGGCCTGGGGAAAGTTATTGTTTCCTCCACAACTTGACTGATCATAGAACAGAATTATCCAATAAACATAAGGAGAGAACTGAATTCTCATCCCTGGATGGCTTTGAGATAGACAAAGTCAGTCTAGGTAAAGGTAAAGGGACCCCTGACCATTAGGTCCAGTCATGGCTGATTCTGGGGTTGCAGAGCTCATCTCGCTTTATTGGCTGAGGGAGCCGGCGTACAACTTCCAGGTCATGTAGCCAGCATGACTAAGCCACTTCTGGCGAACCAGAGCAGTGCACAGAAATACCATTTACCTTTCCGCCGGAGCGGTGCCTATTTATCTACTTGCACTTTGACATGCTTTCGAACTGCTAGGTTGGCAGGAGAGGGACTGAGCAATGGGAGCTCACCCCGTCGTGGGGATTTGAACCGCCGACCTTCTGATCGGCCAGTCCTAGGCTCTGTGGTTTAACCCACAGCGCCACACACATCCCAATCCACCCGCGTCCCGTGCATCAAAGTGAGGGGTCTTTCGTTTTAGATAATATTGCAAGCTTTTTAAGATAATTGGACCAGAATCCACTTAACAACATTAAGACCAATTGACTTAGTGTACTTATGTCTGTTTTGTATTGTTTGCAAGAGTGAAATCTGGTCTAGAACTTAAAATGTGATACATAACCACAGATATGTTCCTTGATGCTCTAGGAACTGAATTCAGAGGCTGCATACACACCATACATTAAAAACATTATTTCCCTAAAGAATGCTGGGAAGTGTAGTTTACCCCTTCCAGAGCTACAATTCCTGCCCCCTTTTGACAAACTACGGTTCCCAGGATTCTTTGGGGGGAAGCCATGTGCTTTAAATATATGTTGTGTACGCAGCGAGAGAGCTAGGAGTTACAGCATAAATACCACCCACAAAGAGAACAATATTTGTCAATCCACATTCAGTAAAGCATGCTCACTTGCTCCTTATATGATCAGTTTCATTTTATTTAAAGCTTTAATCAAAAAAATCCACAATGACTTGCTAAGCTGCAGAGGCATGAGAAAATGTTAAATATTCTCATTTTCTATATAAGAATGTTCTGTATTAAATACTTTAATGAGTGCTAGCTGAGATGTTAGAAATGAGCGATGCCAATCACCCATCTGGGACCAATATTTCACCATCACTGACGTTCAGTAGCGACTGTACCCTGCACTAAGCCTTTGGAACAGGACAAACTGTAAATCCAAATAAATATATAGCTAATAATTTAATTGCTCTTGTGTGGGTGGAGTGAACAATTTTCATTCAAAGCCTCTGGCTATTTGTACCATTCACGTGTGGGAGTGTGTGTGTGTTGAATCTTATACTTATCATCCAAATCTGATGTGGCTGTCTGTATACCTGTAAATGGAAGATATGATCTGTTACAGCTCCTTTTAAGTCATTTGCCTTCTCAAGCAACACATTCCCCATATGCTTCATTTGTTCTAAGTAAGGAAAGCACCTTTCAGACATCTACAAAATAAATTACAGAATCAAAGGATTCCATTCAATTCAGCCAGCCAATCGGATGAAGTCCAATGGCTGTGCCTCAGATGACCTCTGAGACAAGGCCTTCCTTCCTTGAGCAAATCTGCTGTTTTCCAAATTTCCACTTTTCTTTCACATCATCTGTGGGTCCCATTAAACTCCTGCATGTATGCTACATACCTTTGTATATTGAAAGTAAAATATGCACAGGGCCCAAAGATTGCAGCATTCAATCTAGTGACTGACTCCCCCCGACCCCCGGGAGTTAGATCAAAGAAAGTCTCATCTCTCCTCTATTTGAACTTTCATTCACCTTTCATGTGCTGCACTTGCTATAAATCTAAGTAATTTAATGAATAATTACAAAAATAATTAAATTGCAGGTTCCCGGTCACATGGTATCAATGATCATGGCAACACAGTCTAATTATGTTCACAATCTTTTAGAAATATGATTTTTCTAACCTGAGATGACTTCAGCGTTTAACTCATTATTATTTTATTAAAATATGTATCCCACACATTTAATTTAAAGAGCTCGTGGCCTAATAATAATATTAATAATTTGTACCCCGCCCATCTGATTGAGCTGCCCCAGACACTCTGGGCAGCTTCCAGCATATATAAAAACACAGTAAAACATTAAACCTTAAAAAGCTTCCCTATACAGGGCTGCCTTCAGATACATTACAGAAAATATAATGCAAACTTATATAAAGCATAACATTTAAGTAACTCTAAAACTAAAATAGAGCAACCAACAGCTCGACTGAGCCAGCATTTCTGAAAAGAATTTTTTCTGAGGAAGTTTCTGAGGTTTTTTTATGTTGCTCAATTTCCCCATCCATCTTGCAAGTTTTTTCCTCAATCTTTCCTTACATTTGTGTGTGTGTGTGCAGGCCACCAGTATCTGCCTTTGTCTCTTTCTCTCTCTCATGTGTAGGACCATTCCAGATTGGGGACACTGTAGAAGATGCAAAATGGAGCCCAGGCTGCCATTTTTCAACAAGAGCAAAGCAGAACAGAACCTTAGGTGGGGGAAAGAAGCTGTACTACAGTCATTAGAAGTGGTGGACCTCACACCCCACTCTTTGTTGAAGAATTTCTTCTCCTCCAGGGAAAATTTGATGAAATATTTCCCCAAATTCCTCTGCCCATCAATAGGATTAAGAAGTTTAAGAAGCCACTTGCATGCAGCTCTAGCCTCGCCTGCTCAAAGACTGAGAAATTCTGAGGTTGTTTACGCCTTATGTGAGGGTCATCTTTTGGGGAAACTTTGGTCTGCATAATGTTTCGATAACTCCCAGCGATTATCATGCTACTTTATTGTTTCCTGGGTAAAGAAAGTGCCCTGCCTAACATATGGTCCATCTTCTTGACCAGCCAGCTTCACTAGGCTCACTGTGCTTTGTAACTGACTGTGCTGTGCTAGGTGGGAGTTCTAATATGGACTAACCTTGCATTATTCTCTGTTTTATGTTTCTTTTGACATGCTTTAACATCTATGCCATTTCCATTTTTTTTTTTTTTTATAATAATTTTTATTAATTTTACAACATAAAGAAAAAACAAAACAAACATAATGCGACTTCCCCAAACCTCCCCTTCACTGCATCCAAATTTCAAAATTTTTAGCAATTCTTCATCCCATTTTTATATTTAATTCTCTTTAAAAAGAGTTTCTGCTTTATAAATTTCGATTTATAGCTGTAATTCTTAGTGTCCAATCCCCTGACATCTTAACATTCCGAAATTTTACAACAATTTTTAAGATAGATTTTAAATTTTTTCCAGTCCTCCTCCACTGTCTCTTTCTTCTGGTCACGGATTCTGCCGGTCATCTCTGCCAGTCCCATAAATTCAGTCACCTTGGTCTGCCATTCTTCCAGAGTAGGTAGTTCTTTAGTCTTCCAATACTTCACCAAAAGGATTCTTGCTGCTGTTGTTGCGTACATAAAAAAGGTCCTATCTTTCTTTGGTACCAATTGGCCGACCATGCCCAAGAGAAAAGCCTCCGGTTTCTTTACAAATGTCCACTTAAGGATTTTCTTAATTTCATTATAGATCATTTCCCAGTAGGCCTTAATCTTTGGGCAGGTCCACCAAAGGTGATAAAAAGTTCCTTCACATTCATTACACTTCCAGCAATTGTTATTGGGCAAATGATATATCTTTGCAAGCTTGACTGGGGTCATGTACCACCTATAGATCATTTTCATTATGTTCTCTTTCAGGGCACTACATGCCGTAAATTTAATACCTGTGGTCCATAATTGCTCCCAGTCAGCAAACATGATATCATGACCAATATCTTGTGCCCACTTAATCATGGCTGATTTAACCGTTTCATCTTGTGTGTTCCATTTTAGCAGCAGATTATACATTCTAGACAAATTCTTAGTATTGGGTTCTAGCAATTCTGTTTCTAACTTTGACCTCTCCTTCTGAAATCCTAGTTTTCTGTCCTGCTTAAAAGTTTCATTAATCTGGTAATAATGTAACCAGTCTCGGACTTTAGGTTTCAATTTCTCAAAACTCTGTAGTTTCAGCTTTTCACCATCATATTCTACAATTTCACAATATTTTGGCCAGTCTGTATCCATGTTCAATCTTTTTACCGCCTTAGCTTCCATTGGTGACAGCCACCTGGGGGTTTTACTTTCAAACAAATCTTTATATCGATTCCATACATTATACAATGCTTTCCTAATAATATGATTTTTAAAATTTCTATGTACCTTTACCTTGTCATACCATAAATATGCATGCCAACCAAAACTATTATCATAACCTTCCAAGTCCAGAATGTCTGTATTCTCAAGAAGTAGCCATGGTTTCAGCCAGCAAAAAGCTGCTGCTTCATAATAAAGTTTTAAGTCCGGCAGGGCAAAGCCCCCTCTATCCTTTGCATCAGTCAAAATCTTAAATTTAATTCTGGGTTTTTTGCCCTGCCAGACAAATTTAGATATATCTTTCTGCCACTTCTTGAAACAGTCCATCTTATCTAAAATTTGCAATGTCTGGAACAAAAACAACAATCTCGGCAATACATTCATCTTAGTTACAGCAATTCGGCCTAACAAGGAAAGTCTCAGTCTTGACCATATATCGAAATCTTTCTTCACTTCAGCCCAGCATTTCTCATAATTATCTTTAAATAAATTCACATTCTTAGATGTTAGGTTCACCCCCAGATATTTTACCTTTTTAGTAATTTCCAAACCAGTTTCTCTTTGAAAACTATCTTTTTCCCCCACCGTGAGATTTTTTTCCAACACCTTTGTCTTGTGTTTATTCAATTTAAAACCTGCTACCTGACCAAATATTTCAATAAGTTCCAAAACTCTTTTTGTACTAGTTTCTGGCTGTTGTAGTGTCAAAACTAGGTCATCTGCAAATGCTCTTAGCTTATAATGTTTAGTTCCGACCTGTATACCTTTAACCAGCTGGTCTCTTCTAATCATGTTAAGGAAAACCTCCAGTACCGATATAAACAATAGAGGGGAAATTGGGCATCCCTGTCGTGTCCCTTTCTCTATTGGAATTTCATCCATAACCATACCATTTACAATAAGTTTGGCCTTTTGCTCAGAATAAATTGCACTTATACCATTTTCAAAGTTCTTGCCTACCCCCATTCCTTGGAGATTCCTCTTCATAAAGCTCCAACAAATATTGTCAAAGGCTTTCTCTGCATCCACAAAAATCAAAACAACTTTTCTATTTATGTCAGTTTCCAAAAGTTCTAGAATATCTATAATATTCCTCACATTGTCTGACAAATGCCTGCCTGGTAGAAAGCCTGTTTGGTCCCTGTGAATCTCCTCTAACAGCACTTTTTTGAATCTTTTTGCTAGAATGTCTGCAAAAATTTTATAATCCACGTTCAAAAGTGATATAGGGCGGTAATTCTTGACTTGATGTTTCTCAGTTTCTGTCTTTGGTATAAGTGAGATGAATGCTTCCTTCCACGATTCGGGAGCCTTTTTCCCCTCCAAAATTTGATTGCAGACTTCTTTCAATGGTTGTATTAACCAATCCTTCAATACTTTATAATATCTCGCAGTTAATCCATCTGGTCCTGGTGATTTTCCCAGCTTCATATCCTGGATGGCACTCTCTATTTCTTGATCTGTAATTTTCTCATTTAAACTCCTTCTGTTGTTTTCAGAGATTTTTGATAGTCCGTATTTTCCAATAAATTCTTCTATCTCCTGTTCATTTTTTGGCCCTTGTTTATATAATTTCTTAAAGAAACTTTGAAAACAATTACTTATCTCATTTGGTTTATTAATAGACTTCCCATCTACTTCGAGTGATGTCACTGTATTCAATTTTTGTCTCTTTTTCAGTTGCCAAGACAGTAGCTTCCCACATTTATCTGCAGATTCAAAAGTCTTTTGTCTCATTTGTTTAATTTTCCATTCTATTTCCTGGTTCGTCAATTCCATATATTGTGTTTGATAGAATTTTATTTCTCTTAATATCTCCTGGGATTTAGGCTTAGATCTCAATTTCTTCTCCCCTTCTTTTATTAGATTCCAAATTTTCTCTTTCTTCTCATTCTGCTTTTTCCTCTTTATTGAATTCTGTTGTATTAGGAAGCCACGCATCACGGCTTTACTTGCGTCCCAAATGATTCTTTTTTCTGTGTCTGATCTCAAATTGATCTCAAAGTAGTCTTTAAGTGTTTCTTGGGCCTTTTTGCAAATTTCCCCATCTCCAAAGAGAGTGTCATTCATTCTCCATCTAAAGGTTCCAGCTGTTGTCAGTTTCATTTCCATCTTGACAGCATTGTGGTCAGAGCAGGTCTTTGGGCAGATTTCTGTTTTTTTAACCTTTGATGCCAGATTACTAGAAATCCATATTTGATCAATTCTAGTCCATGTCATTTTTGCTTCAGAGAAGAAAGTCCCCTCCCTTTCCAGAGGGTTCCTAGTTCTCCAAATATCGATCAGATCCATAGTGTCAGTCAGGTCAAAAAAAGTCTTTGGTAGTCTTCCGTCATTAGATATTGTTTGTCTTTGGGCCTTATCCATGTTTGTAGAGACGACTCCATTCATGTCACCCATCATTATAATTTTAAAGTCCAAAAAGTCCATTAAAGTCTCATGCAACTTCTTGAAGAATTCAGCCTTCCCCTCATTTGGTGCATAAACTCCAACAATCAATATTTTTTCTCCATAAATTTGGATTTCCACTGCCAGGTATCTTCCTTGGTCATCCTTAAAGATCAATTTTGGTTCAAATTTTTCCTTGACATAAATCACAACTCCTCTTTTCTTGACTCTATCTGATGATATAAATTCTTGTCCTAGTCTCTTGTTTGTTAAAAGTTTTCTATGTATCCTGGCAATGTGAGTTTCTTGTAAACAGATTACGTCTAGATGTTCCTTCTTTAATAAATGAAATACTTGGCCCCTTTTTCGAGGGTGGTTCAAACCATTGCAGTTCCAACTGAAGAGTTGCAGAGACATTTTGGTTACTGGGTAGACCTTCCACCGACTGCACCAAGTTGTTGTTCCTCCTCGGTCGGTGCTCGGTTCAGTCCAAATGATAGATTTGAGATGTCCGGTACTTCCTCCTCGTTGACAGTTCCTTTCTGAAGATCCTCTTGATTTCTTTCCAAAAAGAACTCTTTATCCTGGTTTGTTTTTATTTTAATTTTCTTCCCTTTGTAGCTAAAGGACAGCCCTTGTGGAAATTCCCACCTGAATGGGATATTATTCTTCTTAAGTAGATCAACTAGTTCTTTAAATTGAGATCTAACCTCCAAAAAGTATTTAGGAATATCCTTGAAGATTTGAATCTGAGAATTTTTAATGACCAAGGCCTTCTGGAAATGTAGGTTCAATATTTTGTCTCTTTGTTCCTTTGATCCTAAGGTAATTAAACAATCTCTTGGCTTCTTCCCTTGCTTCCTGCCAATCCGAAAGGCTGAGGTTATCATAAATTCATCTTCCTCTCCATCTAGCTCATCATTCCAGAAGTCTTGAAATTTGTCTGTAAGGAATTCCCCGAGCTTGTCCTCTTCCTCTTCTGGAACCAGTCTTAATTTCAGATTCTTACTTTTCCTTTCCAGTTCTAGTAGGGCTAATGCTGAATCATGTTCATGTACTTTTTTTACAATAGGCGCAAACTTTCCTTTGGTTTCTTCAGCAGTGGACCAGTTTGCCATTTCCAAACTCAGGATCTCTGTGGGTACAGTGGTACCTTGGTTTACGAACTTAATCCGTTCCGGAAGTCCGTTCTTAAACCAAAGCGTTCTTAAACCAAGGTGTGCTTTCCCATAGCAGCAGGGGACCCAATTTACAAATGGAACACACTCAACAGGAAGCGAAACATGTTCTGCTTCCATGGCAAAGTTCACAAACCAAAACACCTACTTCCAGGTTTGCAGTGTTCTTAATCCAAGTTGTTCATAAACTAATCTGTTCTTAAACCAAGGTACCACTGTATATCGTTTTAGGGACTTACAGTTACTTTGGAGATATGAGTGAGATGACGAAATAATGAAGCACCGAAAATTTTGAGGAGCAAAACGAAAAAGGGAATAATTGTGTCAATCTGAAGAAAAGGACATAGGAACTCAAGGGCATGTATTTTAATGATATGGACATGATCTTTGAGGTTTCTTGAAGCCACTGCTTGTCACAGCTGTGGCTTTGGTTTATTGAAATGAGCTGCCTGTAGTTATTTGCAGAACTGCTGTGCTGCAATGGAATGCTCACAAACATTCTAACAACAATGTATCGTTCTATGTCTGTCTCTTAATATTTTGGAGATGCTGGCAAGTAATTTCTCTTGGTTGACAAATCTATTTGTCTCTTTTCAAGCAACTTTTCATGCCCACATTATACTAATTGTACATCATTAGATTAAACAGAAAATCTGCTTCAAGGTCACCCCGTTTTTTAAATTTAAACAACTTTATCTGAATCCAAATAGCAGCAAACCTCTAAGGTCACACCCACACCATGCATGTAAAGCACTCTTATGCCATGTTAACAGCCCTGGCTCCCCTCTCCCCAAAGATGCCAGGAACTATAGTTTGTTAAGGGAGATGTGAGTTGTTAAGAGACTTGTAACAAACTACATGGCTCTTAAAGTAGAATAAGAATGCCTTAAATGTATTGTGTGGATGTGACCCTAGTATTAGTTGCTAAGCAGCAACAATGGGGAATAGTTATTGGCTTCCTCTCATGCCCTTAGGCTTCCCAGGTACATCTGGTTGGCTTCTTTGGCAAATGGGACATTGATGTACTCTTGATCTGATTCAACAAAACTATTGTTCGGTCCTTATGTCCTTAGGAGGTTGTGATAAAGGAAGGTTCTGCAGAGTTGGATGAAGGTTTATTTGACATAGCTGTGTGGAGGGAGTGTCACTGAAGCCAATAAAGTTCAACATATAAAAATGTTTGTGTGAATTTAGTGACTCCCTCGTCTCTTTCCTAGTAGCAGAAACATGAATCATTGTACAGAGAGGTAGTTGGGCTGTTAGGATGGAAACTCACTCAGATATTATTATTCTCCTGTCCTGATTGGATTTTGACATGAGAGAGAGAGAGAGAGAGAGAGAGAGAGAGAGAGAGAGAGAGAGAGCTTCTCTGCTTTGCTCCATAAAGGGCAGAGCAATTACTCTTACCCATTTGTCTGGATGGCAACTCATATTATATGTCTTGTTTCATAACTTTACATTGGGTGTAGGAATGTGTCTTGAAACATACAGCTCTTTTCCTGGGGCAAACTTGGCAGCTATACCTGTTGCTATAAGGGGGAAATATGCAGCAGCCTTCAATGTGTATGTTTTTCCTTCAAACTTTCTGGCCTGGTAAATGGCTCACAGCCACAACACCTTTAGGTTCCAAAACACATGCACATACACACTTCAGTTAGATTTAGACTATGGAAGATAGGAGGAACTATTAGTCTGTTTGGCTAAAGAGTGGGTAAAAATGCTATTATTGTTATAGCTTATCTAGAAATATGGCAATCATGGAACTACCTAGCTGTTGCCCCATATGTGGCAAGGCACTGGTTACATGGCTTTTCTCTTGTGGAAACTCTGCAGATTCCAAATAGCTGGGAGAAGGATGGGACTTGTTTAATTTATCTGATTAATAAGGACTGTGAAAGGGGAGGCAGAGAGCCTGTCTCCTTCCTCTATTCCAACAGTTGCTCTATATCAAAGCATAATTACATATCAGGGCTAGCCTTCAAAGTACCACTACCCATTTATGTTGGGAGCAAGTCTTTCTAACCCTTCCTCTTTACTGTCATTCAAAAAGATTTCTTCCAGATCTTCAGGGCTGTTTCGTTTCTAACAAATGTTCAAGTGCTAGAACATCCCCTATTAGCACATCTGTCCTACTAAGCTGTCTTGACTCCTTCCCTTTTCTGTCCTTATAAATTTGCACAGGCAACTCCAGCCAGAAACACACTAGTGTGATGGGTCACCCACCCAGGCATCACAAACCCAACTTCTGGTAATTAACTGCCCGCGTTTGGATTGTATATTGGACTACAGTATCAAGATTAGTCAAATCATATGAAAGGAGAAAGTAACGCTAATGAAACACAGAGGCAGCTGTTTTTCATTTGACACATTGACACTGCAAGCTTTTCAGCATGGAGAAGTTGGAAGAAACGTGGCCTGGGATAATCCATATTATTTTAAGCATTTTGGGATGGGGAGGGCCATAGCTTTGCATGTAGAATGTCTAATCCACAGCATCTCTAGGTAGGGAGAGGAATGCCCCCACCCAAAACCCTGGAGAGCTCCTGCTGGTCCTTGTAGATGGACCAAGTTTCTGACTCAGTGTAACACAGGTTCCTATGTTCCTAACAACACAGATAATAAAAATAATAAAGTACCAGTGTTTCAAGAGTGTTTCAAGAGTGTAAATGTGCCTGACTTAGAAATTGTTAAGAGAAGGGAAATAATCAGTGGTGGGCTCAAGGTAGCTGGAGGACCTACAACACAAAACAGAATCAAATATAGTGTGGGGGGAATGACTGAGTCATTTGGAACTAGCCAGAACAAAGCAGCTGAGGGAACAGCTCTAGCAAGATCCAAAAGAAGATGGGACATGATGATTGAAGATGAGCTAAGAAGCCTTTTAGCCTTTTCCATCTGGAAGTTCTTTGATTCTGCACAGGGCTTTTAATAATCGTCTTTATAGGCCTTTGCATAAAAGAGCTATGGCAGAAGATAATAGGACAGTGGAGCGTCCACATCCTGGGCGGTGCGTCAGACCTTCGACAAACGGAATGTGCTGGAAAGAACAAAGAGGGCAATTGTAAGTCTTGGAGAAGATTAGATGTTTGAAGTCGCTGCTGGCAAACTGGCTGGGGACCCTGGTAGCTGGGTAACTACAGATGAATTCATGCATCCAGACTCCTAGTATATCAGTTACCCCGTAGTTACATGCAGGTCTTGCTCACTTAACACAACACATTATGTGGAAATCTTTCGTCAGGAAAGCATCTGCATAATGAGTCAATGATTTCCATTATTTCTTATGGAATTATATCCAATGCAGGATTTGTCTGTTCTCATTCCCCACCCTCTCTCCATGGTTTCTTCCTAAAATGCAGCAATCAGCAAATGAGAGAGAAAGGGGGGGGCAGATTTGTCCAATCTCTTCTGCTCCCTGATTTGTCCTGCTCTCTTATACTGCTCTCTTATACATTCAATCTCCCTCCCCGCTTACTCTCTGTGGTTTCTGCCTGAAAACGGCTTCCGCACAAACAAATAAGGAAGTAAGGAAGCTGGCTACTTGGATAAGTGAGTCTGTGGAGTGTACAGTGAGGTTTGGCCATAATTCTTTGCATGTGGATGTGAATTTTCAGATAGCGAGTGTGCAGATAGTACAGCCTGGATGTACTCAGCCTTGCAGAGATTGACTTTCTATTGTCAGTTATCAGATTATCTCCCAGGTCTAAGCTACCATGTGCAGCAGATGAATCTGGCAGAATCTGAAGAAGTGGCATATACTGTATTTCTTCAGTCTGTAAAAAAGAGGATGCCATTTTTAATGATACCCAAACTCCCTGCAGATGATATTTTAAACCAAACAGATCAGAGGAAATGTTTGTAGCCCAGCCCACTGAAAAACTCAGTTTTCTATTTGCCTATAGTTGCGTTTTCTTTGTTTGTTTTACAGAAGGGAGCATTCAAAATTGTGCAATTTGATCTTCAGTTTTTGCTATTGATTATAATTTTGTAATATATCTCTTATAACTTAAATCTTTTGAATTCACACACACTTGCTGTCTGACATGGCACTGTCCATTCTACATCTGAGCTCTGCTTCCTTGCTCATTACCACCTCATTCTACTGTTGAGAGGCAACTAAAAAATGCTTGAGGTGGTAAGAGCCAACAATCTTCCGTGACTCAACAAAAAGAATTGGATGAGATGTGCATCTTGACATATCAGATAAAAATCGAAATACCCTCCCCTGAATGTAGCAAAAAGGGAGAGAGATTCCTAGGATGAACAGGCAATAGATGAATCTCCTTCAGATCCAATCTCTGGATCTCTGTGTTTATATTTTCCGGGACAGAGGCCAAAACCCATCAGCAAGTATATAACATCCTGAATACCAAAAGGACTACAATAACAAATGACATTGCATATCATCTGCACATTAAGTCAGATGCAATGGACCAAATTCTGTGGAATTACACCAGGGGATTCAGATCTTGCTCTACCTTCTGCCAAGCATTCCTTCAGAAGTACAGTCCTTCGCTTGCAGTGCTGTGACTAAAGTCAAACAAACAACAATCCCAGTGGACTTTGATCGTGTTTCCCCAGTTCTTGGACAATTTACTTCTCTCTGTTTAATCTAAGTGAGATAGTCATATTGCTCGGTCCTGACTTTTCCAAGTTAACGGGTGGGTCTTCCAGCCTCCTGACAATAAAATGCCTTCCAAATGTTTATCACATCAAATAACATCTTTCCCAACCTCTTAACACTGGAAGCACTCCAACCTTCCATTCAGATGATGAGCTGTAACATGCATCCTTTCTCTTTCTTTCTCACATTTTTCGAGATTTCACATTTGTAAAGTGCATTTTAAGGAACAGACATACAGGGGGACATGGAAGGCATGTACATAGAACATATCATGTTACTTTGACAGAGTGCTGCATACAGGGAACTAGCAAACTGCCCAACATTCGATTCCATGCAAGCTGCATGCCTACTTGGAGGAGCGAGTCTTTCATATTTGCACCTGGTGAATAATGAGCCACAGCCATGGTTTGTTCTTGTGTTTACAGCTTGTGGCTTGTCCAGCAGAGAGAGAAAATGAGCCTGAGTTTGGACAATACTCTATGCCAAACCATCACTTCGCTCATGATAGTGCTGCAGCCAGAGGACCAGGAAAAGGGTGCAAAGGATATGATTTCCATTCTGGGAACCCTCATGCTCACCTGTTCTTGCTAAGCCATGGCTTGGTTTAGCATTACATGTGAACTAGTGTAGCAAATGGTGCAATCCCCATCACAGCTTGCTCCTAGAATCATAGAATCATAGAGTTGGAAGAGACCACAAGGGCCATCGAGTCCAACCCCCTGCCAAGCAGGAAACACCATGAGAGCACTCCTGACATATGGTTGTCAAGCCTCTGCTTAACCATAGTAATGCCTGCATTTCCCATAGTAATGCCTGCATTTCCCATAGTAATGCCTGCATTTCCCTTGCTAATTACCGTACTTAGTTTAATTTTAGATCATGCTCATATGTTAACCACTGCCTCCCATCAACAGGAGGTGGAGGAGGAGGATCACAAGGAGGAAGATCACTAGATGCTGCACCTCTGCAAACTATGTTTCCTAACTACTTGGATGCGGATGTTAGAATTCCTGCTCCATGATTGCAGTCATGGGAGGGAGACAACATGCCAGTCGGGCATGTGTCTCTGCCAGGGTCCTACTTGAGAGTAGGACGAGCTCCTGACAGCGAAGTCAAGACCCCATTCCAATAGGGACTCTGGTGCAAAACAGCTGGAGTTAGATGCAGCTGCAAGGAATGACCTTGAAAGTGCTTCAGATTCTATAAAAGGAGCTCTGGATAAAGGGACAGGAGGAGTGCCAAAGGGGCAAGCTGGAATCTCTGTCAAGCCAAAAGCAAAACTCTCAGAGGAAGAACCTGAGTGCTCCTTGTGGGAAGAAAAGCACCACCCTGAAAGCAGTAAGCAAGGGATAAGGAAGAAAGCTTCATTCAGATGACCCGTACACCTCACTATTTGCCTACCTAGAATAGTGGGAAGGTCCTGGAAGGGAACCACAAGAGGGTTTTTCCCTTCTTTGCACCTGCCCCAGGAAAATGCTGAGGCAGAGGTACCAGGAAAGGAACAGCCTTGCTTGAACAAGTAAAGTAAGGATTTTGCTTACTGTTGGCAGGAGAGCTCTTGAGTGGGATCATTGCCATGAACTGGGGTAACTGGAGTGTGCTGTAATACCAAATGCCTAACAAAAGCCATTGAGTATGTCTGTGTCCATTTGTATAAACGAAGAGGGCAGTGGGAATGGAAGCAGGTCCCTCTGGGGTGTGGAAGGATGGAAGAGGTAATGCTGGTCACTGTGGGAGCAGTCACCATGTTTCTATAAAAAGCCAAGAGAGTCCTGAGGAAACCACAAGAGGGGAGAGTGCTGTTGCATTCATGCTCTGCTCATTGGTTTCTCACAGGTTGGTCACTGTGAGAACAGGATGCTGAACTACACGGGCCACTGGCCTGATCCAGTAGGCTCTTCTTGTACCCCCCCTCCAAAAAAAACCCCACTTCTTGTCATTAGGTCACTTTTCTTTGGCTGTTCCCATTGGCTTTCATCCCGTCATACTCCCCTGTCTGCTGCCAATAGGGTGGTCCATTGCCTGGCTGTGTGCCCCATCCTTTCTCCCCCAGCTCCCACGGCACTGCAGGGGCAAAGATGCCAGGTGCAGCAGCGATGAAGTGTGGCAACTGGGTGTTCCATTCACCAGCTGTGCCCTTGATAGAAATAAAAAGGAGGAGGAATAGGGCAGCAGTCTGCATGCAGAACAAGGATAAATCAGTGGCTGTTTGTGTAACCTAGGGATGCAATTGTCCTCGGAAAAGGAACTTAGTGCAGAGAGAACTTAGTATTACTCTTGATCATGCAGCCCCACCATGTGATGTTAATATTAGGTGTATCCAAGCCTTTCTTCTTGCAAAACAACTGCTGCAACAGAAAGAAGCAAGAATGCTCCCAAAGGTGGATGCAGCTCAGCAAGTCTTCCCATTACCTTTATTTAGGCAGGTTTCATATGCCGGCAACGTTCTGATGACAGCCTGTTTATGCAGCCCCCGGGGGTAAATATAAGAGAGTTGGGTTCTCTCTCTCCCTCTCTCCGGTTCATTTGTCTTCTTTTGCTTGCTTCACTGTTGATAGCTTCAGACCACACAGTGGCAGCCTGCGTGGGCTGGCTGTAAACACCACGTCCAAGAGAGTTCTGGTGAGTCGGAAGGGTCCTTGAATGGCTCCCGGAGGAGCACAGCTGTGCGCGAACAGGAAGGGGAGAGCTTCCCTGCACCTCTTTCGATTTCGACAACTTGACCACTGTATAAATCAACATCCAGCAACGACTCTGCAGCACCTTCCAAGGCAAAGCAGTGCAAGGAAATTGTTAAGGGGTCAGTCCTCATTAATATCTAAAGTTTCCTCCATTGGGGCACCGGTAATAAGGCAGGCTGTGGAAAACTTTATGAACGTTTCTCTCTGCTACAGATAGACCAGAGCAGATGCACTCCTATCAAATGTAACCTTTCTATTGTGCCAAAAGCAATAGCAATGGAGGGATATTCAAGTAGCTTTGTTTTCAGAAAGGGCAAAGGTGATGTCCACTTAGTCATTGTCAGCCTACACAGGGCAGAGAGCCACAAAGAATGTTTTAATAAAATATTATTGGCCTGCCCCTGGGAGAGTTGTGCAACGGTTGCCAAAGGAGATGCTGTGTTAATAGGGCTGACTGGATGTATCAACAGAACACTCTACTTTGCCCAAGGGATTTTCCCATATCAGGCAAGCCGCAATATCAGGCAAGCCACAATCTTTGCACTCCTTTCCTGGGAGCCGCCACTTGCTATTTAATGTATCTTCTCTGGAATAAATCACTGGAGGCTAACGCTCCAGGAGCTTAGATGGATCCCATCAGCAGAGGTTGGCTGTGGTCATTCTTCTGGATTATTGTCAGACTGGATTATTGTAACTCGCTCTACGTGGGGCTGCCCTTGAGACTGACCCAGAAACTCCAGTGGGTGCAAAATGCTGCAGCGAGACTCCTTACGGGGTCTTTGCTTAGAGATCACATTCATCCGGTGCTATACCAGCTGCACTGGCTCCCGGTGGAGTACAGGATCAGGTTTAAGGTGCTGGTTTTAACCTTCAAAGCCCTATACGGCCTAGGGCCCTCGTACCTACGGGACCGCCTCTCCTGGTATGCCCCACAGAGGAACTTACGATCTTCAAATAAAAACACCTTGAAGGTCCCAAGCCGCAGAGAGGTTAGGCTGGCCTCAACTAGAGCCAGGGCTTTTTCGGCTGCGGCTCCAACCTGGTGGAACGCTCTCTCACAAGAGACAAGGGCCCTGCAGGACTTGACATCTTTCCGCAGGGCCTGCAAGACAGAGCTGTTCCACCTGGCCTTTGGTCAGGGCGCAGCCTGACTCCCTCCTCTGGCAATCTTTACAAAACTTTAGTTTATGGTTGCCATCAATTTTGATTTTAATTCATTTTTATAATGTTTTATAATGTTGTACTGTTTTAGTGTTGTTAGCCGCCCTGAGCCCGGCTTCGGCTGGGGAGGGCGGGATATAAATAAAATTTATTATTATTATTATTATTCTGCAGCTCCTACATTACCACATTACACACAAGACAAACCTTTGAGGTTATCATGTTTTACAAAATGGAAAGCTAAGTAAAGGTAGACTAAATTGTTGGTGTGAGACAAGTGATTACAGTACATTTATAGTGAAAGGACCTTGCCCCTCCCCAAGGATGAAAGGAGCATAATTTACTGTTTCCTTGAACTGCATTTTCTGTTCCGTTTGAACTGAAAACATTGGAAACATTTAGCTCTCTCTGGATTTTTTAAGACAAACTTTGCATTGATGCTTCAGTATTACATCAGTCATGTTTCACAAATATCCTGGAAACAGCTTACTGGATTCATTTCAAAGCTTGCTTTCATCCTTCTGATATTCCAGAAATCACAAATGAGAGGAAAAGCAAGGCACTAAATATTTGCGCTCTAGCTCCCCACCCCCACCCCAGAGATAGCTTGTTTGGAAATGCATGTATATTCTGGAAACATACTGCCTCATTTATTTATTTTTTTAAAAAAGTAAAAAATTGCATCTTACTGCCTTTGAGCTTGGAAATAAAATAGTGGCTCTAGATTTTCTCCATGAAAAGCAGGATGCAGATACATGTTTGCAGCCCGACCACCATTTTGTATTCTCCCCGCTGCCTTAGAGGTGTGGGGAGAGGTAGAAATGATGCCTGCCATACTCGGATAAAATTATGTGAAGTGGTTAGGTGGGGCTGGCTTAGGAAAATGAAAAATCTCTGGATTTTTCTCAGAAATAAATATTGCCAGGGAAATTTCAGTTTGGTTCTTGCATGAAGACATCTTGTGGCAGAAGCTGATTCCAAAGGTCTATCACAGTCATGAAGGGTTAAATAAAACAGGCACTTCTAGTGCATTATTTCTAGCATGTGCTCAGCCCCATGCTGCCAGGGCTATGCATGGAGCCAGCTGTGTGCATGCCAGAAGGATCCTTTGTGTATTGAGTTTTAGCAAGCAGTGTCCAATGCTCAAAAAATTCACTCAGAGAGCAGTGTGCTAAAGGCAAACTCATAGAGCTTTGTACATGCTCCTCAGCCTACATGCGGCACAGGCAGCTGTAGTATGGCCTTTAAGTAGGCAGCTAAATTCCTTGGAAAGCTGAGCTAGACTAGTGAGGTGATGGTGTGGCTACTTGAAGATGTTTACCAAGTGCGGTGGAATTGCAATGCCAGCTTTCTGGCAGCTGGTTTGCTGCTGCTTACTGGGTGAGAGAGGAGGGAGGTGGCCAAGAGGTCAGTCTGGGCACATTGGTAGAACCAATCCAGTGCTCCCACTGGTACACTCCCACTGCACTGACCTCTCCAGTGCCTCATCCCTCCCTCTCTTTCTCCTGGTAAGCAGCTGCAATGCCAGAAAGCTGGTATTGGGCCTCCACCCCACCCAATGAACCACTTCTGGTGGCTGCTGTGTTGGACTAGGGAGGTGCAGCTTCTACCCTGTTGTCATTAGGCTGTTTGCTAGTCTCTCAACCAACCTATCTCACAGGGTTGTTGCATGTATTATAAAGGAGAAACGTCGTGTACAGTGCCCTGAATACATTAGAGGAAGATGGTGATGATCGTAGGGCAACAGACAAGGGAGGCCAAGGTAGGTGGAGCCACAGTCAGTGACAGGTAGAGCTGGAAAATTCATGTTTTGCCCCCATCCTCCATCTCTCTGCTGAGTTCTACAAAGGCAACACTGAACCTCAGGAGGAGGAAGCTGACAAGGAAGTACCACCCCCTAGACTGGATGTAGGTAGGGAGGCAGGCAGTTGGAAACCAGACTGGGCTCGGTGGGGCAGTTCCCCATTTGCCCTAATGGACCAACCTCCACTGACTATGAGAAACAAATCTAAACATTGCCTAGATCAAAACCTTAAAAGGGGGATAGTGATCCTGTGGCCCTCCAGATATTGTTGGACTACAACTCCCATCAGTCCCAGACAGTATGCCCAGAGATGGTGGGCCATTGCTAAATATGCCAACCCTCAGGACATGGTCTGACTCTGGTTTCTTTTCTTTCTTTTCTTTCTTTTCTTTCTTTCTTTCTTTCTTTCTTTCTTTCTTTCTTTCTTTCTTTTCTTTCTTTTCTTTCTTTTCTTTCTTTTTGTTTGGCTGCCTATCTTGTTCCACAATCAATACTGCTGATCTGCCATTGTAACGGTGGTAGCTTAGTGCTTCATTCATTGCATCACTTAATATTCTTGGCCAAGGTGGTCAGATGCAAAAGAAGATCCAGAGGCCAACAAACTATTTTAGCAGGGGGGCAGTCCACTGTCCCTCTGACCTGGTGAGGGGGCAGACTATATTTTTTTTTGGGGGGGGATGAACAAATTCCTATGCCCCACAAATAACCCAGATATTCATTTTATATAAAAGCACACATTCTACTCATGTAAAAACACACTGATTCCTGGACCATCCACGGGCCAGATTTTGAAGGCGACTGGGCCTGATCCGGCCCCCGGGCCTTAGTTTGCCTACCCATGCATAGACCATGGATGGAGGACCTCTTTCAGAGTGAAAGCCACCATTTGGGGGGGGGATACCCTGCTGGGGGCCACATGCCAGTGGTCAGTAGGGACAGTGGCAGAAGTGGGCAGAGTAACCAATTTTACCTTTGTAGAGTAAGATAGCTTCCTCACCCTTTGCCACCCTGGTCTATCCTCCACCCAAAGAAACAAGGAGCATGATCAGAATTTAAGGACGTGTTCAGGCCTGGCAAAAACATTAAAAGAGGGTGCAAGGCAGAGCTGGCAAGGAGTGTAGATCATGAGGGTCCGTGGCCTGGAGAGAGTTCCAAGGGCTGGACAGAGAGGACTGGAGGGACACATTTGGCCCCCCAGGCCTGAGGTTCCCCAGCCATGTATTGAAAGATCTTTAGTGGGTACAACAAAGAGAACTTCTTTAACAGTTTCATATTGCCATGCCTATGAAGGAAGATAAACCACACCTGCCAAAATTCCTTCTTCTGCGCAATTATTAAAGGTGCAGGAGTCTTGACCTCTGCTGTATCTTGGGCACCCTATTTTTGACCTTACTGATGAGTTCAGTGGTTCTAAAAATAATATACCAATAAGTACGTAAGACTTCAGTTTCATAACACACATTAGGTAACACACACACACACACCCTGGCAGAAAAGAAAGAGAATATGTCATCAGGAAAGTGGAGCATTGTTATTTTTTTATAAGAAGCAATGATTTACCACTCACACATAAATAATCCTGCCCTCTGCAAAGGCAGGTTTTGTTTTGCTGCTATTTGCAGCAGGCAAGAGTCAGGGAAAGAATGAGTTGTTCAAAGCCAAACCGCATTCCACCCTTTGTTCTACCCAGATGATCCAAAATTCATATTTGTTGGTGTTTTTCAAACTGTTTCAGAGTCTTTCTCAGCCTCAAGATATGAAGGGTGTGTGTGTGTGTGTGTGTGTGTGTGTGTGTGTAACATTATTTCCAGAAATAGCAAAATCCTTGAAGGTTTTTTTTAAAAAAACTTTCTACCTTTTTTTAAACTTTCTGCAAGTGCTGTCTGCATGGGCTTGTTTGCTCAAGAGTCCCAGAGCATCTGCTATGGAACCTTTGTCCCTAGCAAATTACACAAGGGCTTGCTTGAGGGTTCACCCAGAAGTGGAAAATTTGCAGTCTTTGGCAAATGAAGGTATTAAAATTATTTCTGAGAAAGCTGGACTCCCATGGATGCTGTTTAAGTGGGGGGGGGGGGTTGGAGGGGGGGTGGAAAATGACATTTTCCTTGGGTGTTTTTGTTGTTGTTGTTAATGGTAGCATTGTTTTATAACTTATTACAGCACTGGAAGCTTTCAACATTGTCTTTTTAAACTAGGTGTATATTGCAGGATATCAGTTTAGCTAAAGCAATTTCCAAAGTGATAAACTGTAGGCAGGTGCAAGGTGTGCCCATGCAAACAGGCTGCTGAGTACAGTGGAATCTCGGGTTGCAGACGTAATCCGTGATGGAGGCATGTCTGCAACCCACAGCGTTCGCATTCTCAAGCGCCGTGTCTGCGCTGGCAAGATTCAGCGCTTCTGTGCAGGCGCAAAGTGCGATTTAGCGCTTCTCCGCATGTGCGAGTGGCGAAACCTGGAAGTAACCCGTTCCGGTACTTACAGGTTTCCCGCTGTCCGTAACCCAAAAACACACAACCTGAAGCATCCATAACATGAGGTACAACTGTACTACTGCCTCAGAAAGAGTCTTGCATTTGGCACTGAATTCAAACTCAGGACCTAATGCAAGGTGTACTTAGGATGCTCTGATGAAACTCCACTCAGCTGATCCACCGATTTGCTCTGATAGGGATCTTGCAAGTGGAACCAACTTAAATCCAGCACCAAATCAGTTACATATCCCTGTGGACTGGAATCAACAACAAAAACTAATATAAATCATATTCACTGGATTGATTTCCATTTTGGACATGGGACAAATAAGTGAACACCAGCAATTTTCATACCCAGTGGCATTATATGACATCCCTATTCACCACAATAAAAAGGACACTAAAAGTGCACAATACATCTCATGTAAAACCTGCATGGCAGTATACATGGCTTCAGAATGGTGTTCTGTGATAATGTAGGCCTCATCCTGAAGCCAGGCAGAGTGAAATCATGCTGCCTGCAGAAAGGAAAAAAATAAATAGATAAATTGGTAGCCATCAGCAGCCAGAGCACCAGGGAGTGCAATGGCTTCAGGTCAGCTTGCTCACCTGTTGGCGCCTTGCTCTACTCCCAACCTACAAAATGGCAGACATCATGGCTGTCTCTTATACTAAGGCTGAGAATCGACACATCTCTGAATGTGAGCTGCTGGGGAGTTACAGCAAGAGAGAGCTATTGGACCAGACAGATATGTGGCCCAATTCAGCAATGCCCTTCTTAGCTTCTTTATTTTAGCAGGAAATCCCGCAAACGGGTGTCAGGCATTATGATTCAGGGTTGGATCAGGCCTGCCTCACATTTTATATAAAGGGAAGCTTCCCACACAATCTGTTTCTGTGAACCTGAGGCACTTCACTCTTGCAGTTAATCACATTATGATATGGTTTTTTTGTTTGTTTGTTGTTTGGTCTTTCTCCCTTTTAATTGCTCACCCAGCTGTGTATTGCTTTATAACGCATCCCTTCAGGGGAACCTCCCCAGCTGCAAGATGAACTGTCATGGCAGTTTTCAGAGTTGCCAGCTTTTATAATCTTGTCATGAGCCTCAACATGTCTGAAGGTTTGTTTGGGGTTTTTTGTCTCCCCCCCCCCTTTCTTAAAACTCCTTGGAGAATGAATATTTGCCTTCTCCAACTTCTCCGAAGGGAAGATTATATGGGGGTGGGGAGTAGGTGAGTTCAGCGATAACTGATCTAAAAACCACAGACATAGTCAATCTAAATTGTGCTATGATTATTAATCTGAGCTCATGATGTTGACATGGATCCAGCAGATTGGTTGAGATGTACCTGGGATAAGTAAAAATACTGAACCCGAGGGCCTAAAAAAAGGCTTCTAAGTAGCATCACTTGCAGTGTTGCCTTATAGCAGCTATTACCCCATATCCAAGGAAGTGTGCTGTACAGTGGTGCCCCGCAAGACGAATGCCTCGCAAGATGAAAAACTCGCTAGACGAAAGAGTTTTTCAGTTTTTGAGGTGCTTCGCAAGACGAATTTCCCTATGGGCTTGCTTTGCAAGACGAAACGTCTTGCGAGTTCTTGCGAGTTTGTTTCCTTTTTCTTAAAGCCGCTAAGCCGCTAATAGCCGCTAAGCCGCTAAGCCGCTAATAGCCGCTAATAGCCGCTAAGCCGCTAATAGCCGTGCTTCCCAAGACGAAAAAACCGCAAGACGAAGAGACTCGCGGAACGGATTAATTTCGTCTTGCGAGGCACCACTGTATCCTGGGCCAGTTCTGCTGCCATCAGGTGATGGCAACAGGTCCAACCGAGAAGAGCTCTTTGCTTGCCAGCCTAAGAACTGGCTCTTCCAATGGGAATTTTCCAGCACCACCATCTTCAGCCCAGTGTGGTGGACAGTGTGTAGAGGCAGCAGGGTGTAGTGTTGGACTAGGACCTGGGAGGCAATTGACTCAGCTAGATTGGTACAGAAAAAAAGTGTTTTATATGTGTTGTACAGGCGAACTAACACTGTGACACCAGATGGCGCTGTGGAGTCCTGTCTTTCCCTACCAGTTTTTGCTGTATGAGTTTGTAACTCATACGTAACTGAATCGCTTTTTAGACGTGCCTAGATCCAGTCCAGGGTTCAAATCCCCACTCGGCCATGAAGTTCTCTGGGTGAACATGGGCCAGTCACCTGTTCGCAGCCCAGTCTACCTCACAAGGCTGTTGTGAATATAAAATGGGGAGGGGAAGAAGTGTGCATGCAGCCTTGAGCTCCTTGAAGGAAAGGTGGGATATAAATGCAATTAGTAGTAGCAGTAAATTAGATCACAGCCTGAGTGTTTAAATTTTATTCCATAGGCCACTTCAGAATCCCTGGATGGGAAATAGTCTAGAATTGATCTAACAAAACAAATAAATGACTGCTTGTTTTATTTATATTATTATATTATATTGGTCTCTTTTATAAAGATTGGCCGCACCTTCTCGCTGCTCTCTTTTAAAGTTTGTCTTTGTCCTGGTACACTCAGTGCCCCAATGTGGAACTCAAAGACAAAGAGAGCTTCTTTTCCATATCCTGACAAGAGTCACAGACACATTATTATTTTCTCCTCCATCCCCCAACTTTGCTTTAAATCCCAACTTGCAGTCCCTTGAGGTTTACTTAATCGTGAATGGATGTTAGAAATCTCTGATTGGTTTTGCTGGGAGCTTGGTTTTTTGCCAACACTGTGGAATCAAGTAAAAATTACCTTATTTGGCATTTATGGCCTATTTTCCCTTCCTTCCAGGCTGTCCCCCAACCCTCTCCCCGCTTTCCCCTTGATGTGATCATTAAGCACCACCTATAAGGTAGAGATACTCTTATTAAGCCTTCAGAGCCCGTCCTCGCCCCTCGGTTTACCTTAAAAAGATTGGGAAAGAATGCTTTAAAAGAGGGAAGCTGGGGTCCATTTCTTAAACTCCTCCAAGCAGTGTTATGATGCTCTTTAACCTTTCACTGCAGATGTATAACATTGCCAAGCCATCAACCTGGAAATGTTGAGCTTTGTGTGTACATTAACGCATGGACAGATAAATACCAGATCCTTAGGAGAAATGTCTGTGTCAGCATTTCTTTTCTCTTTCATTTAACATTCGCTACTAATACTAGCTCGTTTAACGCTTTCACTCCTGTACCAGTCACTCATTTCTGCTCTTCGTGTGTGCTAATCTTCTGGAACACAAATCATTGTGCTACTTTCAAGCCATGCCAAAGCCAGTGCAGCCATTAGGCAGGGTGAGGTCACTGCCTCAGGTGGCAGAAGCCCCAAGGCAGTGCCCTCACAGGATCCCTGCCTGCCCCACTGCCTGCCCCACCAGTGGAAAAGTGGCACCAGCATAGGTGCTGACTTCGAGTGAGAACTCGCTGAAATAGCATGAGATCTCCCCCCAAATCAGCAAGATCTCACTCAAAATTGACACTGATGCCAGTGCCACTTCTCTGTCTCTGGTGGAGGTGGCTATAGAGAAAGGTGGCACTTCCCGTTTTGTCTCAAGCAGCAAAACAGGACGCACTGCCCTGGGCCATGTTCAAAGAATACAGGGTTCTTTTAGAGCAGTGGTTCTCAACCTGTGAGTCCCCAGATGTTGTTGGACTACAACTCCCATCATCCCTGAGCTCTGGCCTTGCTAGCTAGGGGTGATGGGAGTTGTAGTTCAACAACATCTGGGGACCCACAGGTTGAGAAAGGCAGCTTTAGAAGGAAGTGGTCCCACTTGGATGGCTTTAGGGGAATAGACAAATTTGCAGAGGTTAAGGCAGCCAGTGGCTGCCAGCCATGATGGCTTTGCTCTACCTTCCGTTTTGGAGGTTGTATGCCCCCTGAATATCAGTTTCTGGGAATTGCAGGTGGGGAAAGTGCTTTAGTGCCCATGATCTGCTTGTAAAAAAGGTAAAAGGGTAAAGGACCTCTGGATGGTTAAATCCAGTCAAAGGAAGCTATGAGGTTGTGGCGCTCATCTCAGGCTGAGGGAGCCAGTGTTTGTCCACAGACAACTTTCCAGGTCATGTGGCCAGCATGACTAAACTGCTTCTGGCACAAGAGAACACCGTGACAGAAGCCAGAGTGCACAGAAACACTGTTTACCTTTCCGCCACAGCGGTACCTATTTATCTACTTGCACTCATGTGCTTTCGAACTGCTAAGTTGGCAGAAGCTGGGACAGAGCAACGGGAGCTCACTCCATCGCAGGGATTCGAACCGCCAACCTTTTGATCGGCAAGCCCAAGAGGCTAAATGGTTTAGTCCACAGCGCCACCCGTGCAAGCAAGCAAGGCTGCTTGTAGCTTTACATGGGCATCTGGTTGCCCCCTGTGACAACACAGTGCTGGACTAGATGAATCTTTGACTTAATCCAATAGTGTTCTTCTAAACCTCCTAAGTTCTTTGATTTCGTGCAAGGGCACCCTACCCACTCCTCTTCCATACCACTTTCCTATTCTGTGGTTGTGCTTGCCAGAAAAGGCACACAACCCACTATTCACTACAACTATCAAAAAAGCCATGTATTTCAGACCTATCAAGTCTGACGGGCAAGTGAGGAAGAGGAATGTGTTTGGAATGGAGCAGTGGTGGAAGAGAAGGAGGCGGTGGCAAGGCATCGTTCCTTTCCTCCAGAATTTCTTCCTCTTCTGGTTTTGGTTTCTGAGTAGCCTTGGAAACATCATATCCACCTCACCACTGTCCTTTAACTTCTTTCAGAACAACAGCAGGGATGGGAAACCTGCCTCTTGAGATGTTGCTGGACTCTCAGTTCCCATCATGGCCAATGAATAGGGGGATGATGGGAACTGTAGTGCTGCAATATCCAGAGGACCACAAGTTCTCCATCACTGCTCTGTGGTGTCCCTTACGGTGCTGTCTAGAACAGCCAGTGTCAGGGGAAGTGGGGAAGGGGACAGGTTTTGTCTCCCCCACAACCTTATCTACAAGTACAATGCTCTCCTTTTCTCTTTATGAATCAGTGTCAGGTCCTCCTTTATGTGAGGAGAAGTAAAGGACCATCCCGAGTTCTGCTTTTTGTCCAGGCTAGAATGTGACATTTAACACCAAAAGAGAGGAACAAAATGTTGGAAAGCAGCATTAGTATATAGAGAGATAACGTTATTTTGTTTTCTTTTTGTCAAATATATCTTTATTTCATTTTGTTCCATAAGGGGAGGAAACAGTTTCAGACCTCAAAAAAAGTCCCACAGCACAAGAAAAACAATTAAACAAAAACAATACAATACAAAAGTAAACAAAGTGGTGGAGCTACAGATATTTAGCAGCACATTCAATATGGGAGGAAGCACCTCAAAGCTAAAATTGTAAAATGTGCAAATATTATATGAGAGATACCAAGAATCACGAATGATCACTGTCCTGAAAAAAGTATCTCCAAAAGCTGTACTGTGAGATTGGAGGTCAAATGTTCCCTTCCGATCTCAATCTTTTCCAAAAGGCAATAATATACTTAGGTCTGCTTTTTCTGTGTATGCAAGGGACATTAATTAATTAACCGGGACATCTGCTTAATTGAGACATTTCCTGTAGCAGCAAGGAGAGAGGGGGTACAAATTAACTCTAATAATATTTAATGGCTGCTTAAATGGATCACCTGGAAGTGATTATCTGTGACATGAACACAGCTGTCTGGTCTTTGTGCCTTCCATTTGTCTTTGAATACATGTAAGTAGAAAAGAGGTCTATAAAGGATGTTAAATGATGTGTTGTTTTTTTAAAAAAGTACATATGCCTATGTAACTTAGTGGAGGATGCCTGCTCTGCATGCAAAAGGCGCCACTTTCACTCCCTGTCATTTCCACGTAGGACTGGGAGAGACCCACATGTGAAATCCTGAAGAGCTTCTGCCATTCAGTGTAGACAGAGCTAATTGGACCCCTAGTCTGAAGTGCAAGGCAGTTTCTCCTATCCAAGAGGTGCCTACAAAGCAAAGAAGATTCCTCATTCAGTGGTACCATGGGTTAAGTACTTAATTCGCTCCGGAGGTCCGTTCTTAACCTGAAACTGTTCTTAACCTGAAGCACCACTTTAGCTAATGGGGCCTTCTGCTGCTGCCGCGACACCGGAGCACAATTTCTGTTCTCATCCTGAAGCAAAGTTCTTAACCTGAAGCACTATTTCTGGGTTAGCGGAGTCTGTAACCTGAAGCATATGTAAGCTGAGGTACCACTGTACTGTTCTGGGCCCTTTCTTATGTGGGTGTGTTTCTTCTGGCTTCCATAAGTTAGTGGTAGGAACTCCTCATTGCCCCATTACTTGCAACCCACTGTCAATTTCATGTGTGTGTGTGTGTGTGTGTGTGTGTGTGTGATTTTTTTAAAATGCCCTCATTCGCTTAATGAGGAATGTAAGAACAAAGCAATTTAAAACAATAAAGAGCTCTTGGAGGATATGGTGTAAAAGAACACTGTGCCCAAAAAAGCACTTTTGGGGGGGCTTCAATCTCATGGAGGTGGGGATTTGGGTCCATTTCAGGCAGAAAAATGTCTTGGGGCAGTGCTGGGGTCCAGTTCTCCTTGCAATTTAAAATTAATTTTAAAAGTATTTTTTTCTCTCTGGAGCAATTATCCTTCTCTGAGGAGTTGGTGTGGCTCTCATGCCCGTTCCTGAGCCACTAACGATGCCAGGTGTACAATAATTGGCCAGAGATGCATGGCCTGTTGTATCTTGTTGCTTAATTATCCCGATCACCTCCTTTCAGCTGTCTTCTAGTGTACATCATCTGATGATGACACTCTTTTTTATTTCATTTATTTTTTCCCCACAGAGACCTCAGGCAACTCCCTCTTCACCCTGCTATATGAAGCATAGGATTAGGCTGAGGACAGCTCCCAGCACTGGTGCAAAGGGAATGCATCTTCCCCTTGCTTCTGAGCGTTCCCCATGGCACAAGAAACTTTTGATGAGTCAAGGAAAGGGATGCAGAAGATGAAGGGACAGTTTTGTGGCCCACGTTGGAGTTGGCCTAACATTCCTTACTGTGTGAGGTCTTGTTTGATCAGAAGGTTTAGCAAGAGGATTCTGCTGGGGGTGGGGTGGTAGTGGGATGAAGCTCTTTAGATCTGCCCTGTTTGTCTGCCACAGAAATGCCACAGAAGCTTTCGCAGTGTGTGCCTGATTCTGACACATCACCCCTCTAACAGTGAAGTCATTTGGTGAGTGCTGATAGGGCTGGAATCATAATGGGGCCCCTGAGAAACAAGAGGGAGGTATCAGTGTATTTGGGACAACCACAACTACAAACTTGAGTTTTGCAAAAGTTAAAAAAAAAAAAAAATCCCAAAGGGCCAAAAGCAAAAAAGCCAGTCCATTGAGCATTGAGCATGCTTAGGAGACACGAAATGTAGAATGACATTTGGAAAAGGAAAATGGAACATTCAGTGGGGCAGGTGAAAACTGGTTGCCTTGCTTGGCTGGCTGGCACTTTAAACAGGAGCACATCTTTTCAGAAAACAGATACAGCCAAACCTCAGTTCCTTAACGCCTCCGTTATCATACGTTTCGGCTCCCGAACATCGAAAACCCAGAAAATTGGATGTGGCTTCTGCTTGAGTGCAAGAAGCTCTTGCAACCAATCAGAAGCCATGCCTCAGTTGTCTAATGTTTCAGAAGATGAACGGTCTTCTGGAATGTTTGAGAACCGAGGTTTGACTTGTAGACTGCAATATTTTGTCGCAAGTCCCCTTTCGTCCCAATGAAAGGCAGCCTAGGAAGTAGGAGCAACACCCTTTATAACAGGGGCGGGAAACCTTTTCACTCTTTATCTGGCCCTACCCATGGGCCAAATTTGACAGGTGGGTAGGAAAACCTCCCTGTCAATTGCATGGCATTAAAACATCGCATGATCGAGAGTAAAGTTGTCCTGCATACCTGTCAAAATCCCTTCTGCATTTTTTTCTGGGAACAGGCGTGTGCCAAAGGCAGAATTGAATCCTACTCTCAGTGTCACCTAATTGACAGATGGGAAATGGCTGTGTGGGTGAAATTGGACTCCCTGGCAGAACAAGAAGTGGGGGGGGCACACACACACACACACACACACACACACACACATTTACAGCAGAAACAATCTAACCTCAGTTTGCAAAACACTTTCATGGCATTTTAAGACTCTGCAGACGGGGTCTTCCATTATGCTGGAAAGAAAGAAAAACAATTGATTCTTTTTCTGTTCTAGAATTATTGCATGCTGCCCTTCTCTTATCCTCTTCCACACTGGATGTTGTAATTAATTTTCATTTTGCTTAACATCTGGATAGTCCTGGTTTGAGCTTTGCTGATTACTGCGAGTCACCTTGATTAGATATGGGGGAAAGCAGGATAGAGAGATACCCAGCATCAGTAAAAAGTACAACAAATTATGTTGAAAAATTTGCAATTTAAAAGCCTGGGGGGAAGGACCTCATCTGGCACCCAAAAGACCACAAAGATTGCATCAGGCAAGCTTCTCTGAGGACAGCATCCCACAACTGGCATTCCACCACCCAAAAGGCCCTTTGCTCATGGGCTGACTTCTCCTAGTGAAGGGCCTCTGAAGATTATGTTAATCAACCCTGGGAATGGAATGGACTGTAAGGCAGTGCAGTGCATTGTATAGTCAAAATAAATGGTGAGGAAGCAAGTGCCTAACCTTCCTCATGGCAGACAAACACTTGGAGCTATGTTGGCAGCCTCTGAAATAAGACGGGAGCTGGGCAGGGCTTCTATACCCACTGCTATAAAAATCTTTAGTCAGGCCTTTTGCCGAACATAAAAGTTTCTCTCAGTAATTCCCTTCACCTACCCCAGTGTCTTGTGGTCGAACTAATAGCAACCTACAGCTAAAATCAGTTGAGGAACAGCTTTTTGTGGATTTCATTTGCACTTAGTATGTCTGTGGTTTGAATATTTTTCTTATTTCAGGAGGAAAAGGTAGCAGAAATACTAGCTTTCCAAGCTGCCAAAGGTTTGTTTCTCTTTGTTGACCTTCTGTTAGGTTTGGAAGCTTATTAGAGCAAGACAGTCAAAACACAGACAGGAAACAACGTGCAATGTTGTCCAACTAGAGTATTGATTACCTCCCTGTGATTTTCATGTTAAAGAGACATTGTCAGATCAAATTCAGTCCAAACTCTGGATTTTTCTTTCCTTTTTAAATAAAATAAAATAATGACCCTTGGTTTAATGGGTATATTTCTGTTCCTCCTTCCTTCATTCCAAAATTTCCAAAGCAAACATTCCAAGGTCGCTTTGGAGATTCAACCAGACTTGGGTTCTCTCATAATATTTAACATGCTTTTGTGGGATCTGAAAACAGCCTACCAAACCTGATATTCTTTGCAGTAGAAAGAAAGAAAGAAAGAAAGAAAGAAAGAAGAAACCAATGATATATCTTCTGCAATGTCAACTGCAGAAAATTGTATTTTTCATTGCTGTACTACTCACTGGCCCAGAATGCTCCAGGACATCACTGGGGGATTTTGCAGCAAATTCATTCATTTCTGTAACTCCCATTCATTTTTATTTCCCCTTGCTTCCACAGGGAGACCCAGGTAGTCTTCTGTTTCTGAATGGACGATTTCCAATCAGTAACAAAACAAATGCCATTATAAAGAATGAGTAACACAATGAATGACATTTTAAACAATGAAAACAAATGGAGTCCAGTAATTCAACAAGCAATAAATAAATAAATTCTCGCACATATCTAGTATGTAATATACTCATTCTATGGAGTAATGGATGATGCATCAAACTTTGCCCATTATCTATCGTGTGCATTACAAGGAGCTAAAAAGAAATGAATATTCCATTACACTAGAGGGCCCTGAGAACATTGGGCTTTGTTTTCCCCTTTTCATCTGAACTCAGTGTATACACATGCCAGAAAAAAAGATGCAAAGGTTTTTCATATATAGCAACTTAAAGCTTTGCAGATTTTGAAATGGTGTGGGCATTCTGTTTACAAGCTAATGGCAACTGGTAAGAAAGAGTTGGGTGCTGCTCCTGAATCACAACGTGCCCACAACTTCATTGATCTGTATAGGCATTATCCAATCTGTCATCAATTCAGCAAAGATGAGGGGGCAGAGAGAGAAGGCCATCTTTCAAGCACTGCCTCTCCCCATATAAATCCACCCAGACTCCGTGTTCATCATCTGAGGCCCTTATTTGTGTGCCTCCTCCATGTGAGGTCCAGAAGGTGGCAACATGAGAACGGGGCTTTTCTGCAGTGGCTCTCCATTTGTGGAATGTTCTCCCCAGAGAGGTTCACCTGGTGCCTTCATTATATATATTTTAGGTACCAGGCGAAAATGTTCCTGGCTGATTAATATTCTAGAGCCTTTTAAATGTGTTTGTGAAAGAGAGGGGGGTTATTGTTTGGTTGTTTCTGATTTCACCATTTATTTGTGCTTTTACCTTGTATTTTTACCTTGTGAACTGCCCTGAAGGGCAATATATTAATCTAATAAATAAAATGGAATAAAATCTTTCTTCTCCCTATCTAGCTGAGGTAGTGGTCTGGCTTGCTGTGCTTCTTTAAGCAATTTGATTGTGTTTGCTCCTTCCATCTGTAGCAGAACCCTTCCTTTGGACATACAGTTAAATGAGGCACAGGCCCTTTCTCCAGTAGCTGCTGAATTAGTTGGTCCTTACTGTGTCCCATGATGCCAATAGCTACAGTGGAAACTTCCCGCACGAATGTGTTGAGACCAGTTGTGTGGGAATGTGAGGGGAGCCATGGCCCTGGGCCCAGAATTTTGAGGGGGTACAACCTGGCACCCCCACAACAGGCTCCCTCACCAAGGCCATGTGGCTGCTGCCTTCCAGAGTCACAACTCCACATCTCTTTTGCAATGTTTAGCTTCATTCTCGTTTTGGCTAATTTCAGCAACATCAGAATTTTGTGAGATTCCAAACCCACATTTGTTCTTGTGAGATCTTTGCACCCAAATCCCCCATCATGGCAGCTACTGTTCATATACGGATTGATTATTGCTTGATTAATTCAATCACAAAACTAATGTAAGGCCATATTTTCAATATCAGAGGAAGACTAACCTTTTATAATAATAATAATAATCATCATCATCATCATCATCATCATCATCATCATCCACCCAGGGACTGGACAAAAGGATGGTGTGAAGTTGTTTTTCTGAACTTTGTAAACTGTTGGATAAGATTGGAACAGGTGACCTAGGGGTGAATGTTTCATATCCTATTACCAGTCTCTGGAGCCGCAGAGTCCCCACTGAGGAAGTTTTCCATTTAAATTCTCCCCATCCACCCCACCAGGACTTCCTCCTCCTCCTCTCTCTAGTTCATGTTCCGTGTGACTAGAAATTGGAACCATTAAAAAGGGAAGCTCTGAATGAAAAAAGAGGAGCCAGAGTTTATTTTGTTTTCTCTGAGAGAAGATCCGGTCACTGACCATCCTTAGAAAACTGACTCCAAAGTTTCCTTTAGAGAGTTCCAAGTTGGAAGGGGCTCTCTTGTGCTGAGCTATGCTCAGATGAGAGAGGAAGGCTTGTTAATGGTTTCAAGCACCATGACACTATATCTAAGGCACTACATTGACATCTAAGAGTGGGTCTATAGTTGGGCCAAGCCGAGACATTCTCTTGCTTTGGAGCAGATCACAACAGGTGACATTTCAGCAACATTGGGGGGGAAAGAGAATGCTCTCATTCAGTTCATGCTTACATTGCGATGAATGAATTTTGCAGAGTGCCACTTGAGCCCAACCTGAATTGCACACTTAATTCTGGGAGGAAGCTAGAAATAATTATCAGTTTCTTGTCAGTTTCTGGCTGGGATCATATGTCAAAGACATAAGATGTATATCAACATCAAACGCCAAATGGATATGGGCCCAAAATTTGTGAATTTCAGGTATGCCTGAAGCTGCTAAGGGAACTATTTTCCCAACAACTCTTTCCAGAGAGGAAACGCTGGAAATAAGAATAGCTGGTTGGGGATTCTGCATCCATATTGCATTATGTTTTAGTATGGGTCAAATGATACTGCAATCTTAACATCCCCCTTCAATATTGCCACAAGGTGACCTATCCCACTGGTGGCAGTCCATTGCTCCAAGGTGAGCTGCCTTCTCTGTAGGAAGGTCATTGTGAGTGTACCAGGTCAGGGACAGGAGTTTGTCTTCATCATGATCGACATTGACAATACAAGTATATTCAAAGGTAGGTTTATGGTTTTTGTTGACTGTTCTGTAAAATGCTACATGTCAGAGGATCGGCCATTTGGCCTGTCATTCTGTGAGCATGGATTTAACCCTAGAAATAGGGTTCACATAGGGTCCAATGATCTCACTATTCTATTTGAAAACTCCACATTAGGGATTGGGAAACTGTGGACCTCCAGGTGTTGTCCAGCTCCCATCATCCTTGACAATTAGAACATCTGGGAGGCCACAGGATCCTTAACCCCGTCCTATATTCACCTTGCTTCCTGAAGTCTTTGTAGCTAAAGTTTGCCTAGCAAGAAAGGAGCGAAAGAAACCAGTTTGAACGGGCTTTGTTTTTGTGAGGTAATAGTAAGAGGTTAGCAATGTATAAGTGATATGTTATCTAATAAATCCCTGTAAAGGCATGTAGCTTCAAGAAGTTACTGCTTTCGTGCTTTAGTTATTATCTTTTTAAAAAATCTATCGTTGCTATTATTTCAGCTTTGAGAACATGCAGGCAGTGTGCCATGAGCCATAAAACCACCACCTCCAATGCGTTAATTTTTGATGGGGAACGATTTAAAAAAAAAAAAAAAACCAAGAGGAAGATTGTAGCATTTGACTGCTATCCAGAAGGCCCTGAATAGAGCTTGGCATTTGGCATCCGTTAATTAAGCGGCAAGAGAAGCATCTTAAAAATTGCAGAGGGATAATAGAAACAAGGCTGGGGTAGGAGTGGTAACAGGGAGGAGGCAGTACGTTAACATAAAAAGAGGCCTGCTAGATCAGGCGAAAGACTCCATCTAACGCAGCATCCTGCTCTCACAGTGGCCAAACAGATGACTATGGGAAGCCCACAAGCAGGAACTGAGGCAACAGCCACTGGTTCTCAGCAATTGGCATTTAGAGGCACACTGCTTCTGACCATAGACTGAAGAAAGCACACCAAATATCCGGGTCTTAGCAGAAGTCTACAATGAGCTTACTAGGAGTTTTGATTTGTTATGCTCTTCCATGGTGAGCTTTTGGGATAAGTAAGTTCCAAGTCACGGTTGGCATCCCTAAGGAGATGCAGGGGAGGTGTGATTCCATTCCTGATTTCCCCCTGGCCTTTTGTATATATTTTGAATGCCCACTTATTTGCTATCCAACCAGTACCATGTGAGAGGCTACATGCCTTTCCACTTTGTCTTTATTGACGGTTAATTGCATCTTAAGTGCTGTAAAATCCTTATGTTTGGCACATATGAAAAAATTATTTTGCTTCATTTGGAAACTAAAGCTAATGATGGGCGGATGCCACTCAGCTCACCCTCAAACTCCATTAAAACATTTTTTGTTTTCATTTAACTTTCCTGGAGAAAACTTGAAATGCCCTCATACTATTTTAATTCCAGTGCAGGCCCCCACCCTCTCTGCCTTAGCAATTATGTGTACCATTCAGAATCATAACTTCAGGATGTATCAAGATCACTTAATGTTGATTAGCTTAGCTACAAAATAGTATACCAAGGAGGTTTAGGAATCTACATGATGTATATGTGGCATATGGCTGTCTAATATAGAGGGGTTGTAGCCAATTATTTTTTACTCAGAGTAAACCCAGGGGAATTAATAGACTTTTGTTAGTCATGGCCTTAATTTTAATGGGTCCACTCTGAATCTGATATACTTTGAAGATTTCAGGGCATTTATTTTGGTGAATTCAAGATTCTAGCCCTTAAGATAGTGGGGAATAAAACCTGAAACTCAGGGCCAGTTTCTGCTAAAAACAGCCCAGAAAACAGATGTATTCAGATATTGTTCAGGAAGGCCAAACGCCTTTGCTCATCTGCCAAACTTCTTTGCTCATCAGCCATTTAGGGAAGGCTGTCAATGTTCCTTCCAGACCACATGTGATCATTTCTTAGGAACAACTAAAAGGCTTCTTACTATGAGGTATGAAAAGTAAGCAGAACTCTTGTCCTTAAAACACATTGCCACTTCCTTTACCCCAACCAGTGCTTTTTTCTGGGAGTACTCAAGGTACACAGTACCTGCACCTCTTCTTTCTTTCTTTTATCTAGAAGAAAAGCACTGACCCCATCCCTTTCAATTTGCTCTTTAACGTTTTGATGAGCAGGTCTTTGAAACTGACTGAGAAGTCTCTCCACCCTCCTGCTTCCCAATATGGAACTCCTGCCTTCCTTGCATGGCCCTGTTCCATCTTCTCCAGCTGCTGCTCCCCTTACAGCATCCACATTTGTCCTTTCTCAAGACCCCTTGAATCCCAAGTTTCCTTCTCCATGCCACAGTTAGATCCAAGGCAGAACAGTGACTGTGGAACACTTAAGATTTCACCCAGTAGAGGGGAGTATCTCACATATGGTGCATGCAAGTTAGCTAATTAAATCATCTGAGTAGCTTTAGGCACTGCCTCGCCAGGTGGAAACAGCATTTTGCCACCCCTTCCTTTAACACCATTACCTTTTCATCTCCATCAGAAGTGCTCAGGGCAAAATACCCCAGCTGTGCAGCAATTTAAATGAATGGAGGACCAACAAGGAACCTAACCGGCTTAGGCAATTCCAAGCAGCGTATCCATCTGGACCTTGGAGATTTCCTGCTCGTCTTCAAGCCATGACTGCATCAAATTCCCAGCTTCAACTGATCAAAAATCCCTTTGCAATCCTCTTTAATCATTGTTTTTCTACTTTCCAGACAAGCATGGCAATTCTTCTCTTGGCCAGGAGTAGGTTCTTCAGCACAAACTATCAGCACAAACTATCAGGGACTATCAGTTATCTGAGAGATCCATTGTAAGTTACCTTCCCTAAAGGGTAGAGGCAATGCCATTTGCTAGCAGCTTACCCAGCTCTTTACCATTTGGCTCTCTGAATGTTCTTGGGCCATAGTTACCATAGACCCCCAGCCAGTAAGGTCAATGTTCAGGGCTGGGAAGAGTTGTGGTCCAGCAACATCTGGAGGGCCACAGGTTCTCCATCCCCTATGCTGGCTAGCTTCTCCAGCCCATTTTCTAGATTATATTGCCTCTGAATTTATCCACTTAGGGAATTCAGGCTGGGATCTGCTGTTCTGTCAAATTGGCATATTGTTACTAATATGTTGTCAGTATTGCCAAAACGACGATGCTTTCGTCACATCTGCTGAACACTCATCCAGGAAGCTTTCAGTGTTTTTAACATTTTTTTTTTCTCATCAAAGCAGCAAGCATTCTGGATTTTTTGCCGCATATTTATTCCCATAATAGTTAACCTCTTCATGCCAAACCACTCCTGCAATCTCATCTGTTTGTGTGATTGTGAACATTTCTTGCCTAATGTTTGTGGGTTCCATTGTACTTCATAGACCAGGCTTCCTCAACCTTGGCCCTCCAGATGTTTTTGGCCTACAACTGCCATGATCCCTAGCTAGCATGACCAGTGGTCAGGGATGATGGGAACTGTAGTCTCAAAATGTCTGGAGGGCCAAGGTTGAGGACGCTTGTCATAGACCAAAAAAAGTGGATGTTTAAGAACAGTTAAGCATTTACATAACTTTAACACTATCGAGTCTATGATGCATTGTGACTTAAAGTAAAAACACATGTGAAACATCATCTGGGGTTGAATAATTAAGAAGCCTACATGGAACCAGATGGAGGATCCACTGCTTAGTGCTAGGACAACCCCAATTTGAAAATAATTTCTCCTCTGTTTTTTGCTCTTTGGTTCAACTCTAACTCTGATTTCTGGTCACCAACCATTTATTGTTCCTCTCTTTCTCATGCAAGAATTGGGAAAAGCACACTTAGCAGGCCCAGATCTTTCTGGCTCCTTCCCAGCTTGTGAGAAGTTGATTCTCCTAGAATTTTTGGATGAACTGTGGTGTTCTAGATAGTTGTATTATACATGTGTGACCTTATTATAACCCAGACCAATCCTATCTTAAAATCCAATCCCTTACACCTTAGTTCTTATTTTATCTGCTGTTATTTGTTTGTATCTTCCCTGAGTGTTTGTTTTAGTTTGTTAGTTTGTTAGTTATTAGATATAGTTATTAGATAGGTCACTTTGATTCACCCCACCCCACTCTGACCCTTGTTGTATTTGATTTAAATTCAGTATTAAATATTTGTAGGTCTGTGTGTCTCTGATCAATCTTTTCTGCCTTTAGTGGTATAGTTGCGTGTGAGCATTATGTTAGTGTACACTTTCAAATTTCAGTAAAATATTGCCCACTCCACCAAGGATGGAACAAGATCAGTTCTCCCCCATCCTGAATCATGGGATACGTCTTTCTGAGATTTGAGTCTTCATCACCTTCAGAAGGGGCTAGTATACCTGAAAATTCCATCCATTTCTGCCAAAATAAAACTTTTTTTACATACTCCTTATATTCAATGGGGGAAGTATTTGAAGTTTTTGGAAACTGCAGCACAGCTTCATCTCATATCTGAAGTGAAGCAAGTCTTGTCCAAAGTGGCCCAAAGTGAAACAGACCCATATCTGAAGCACTGAAGTAAGTGCCAAAGTGACCTTTCCTATGCACATTTTTAGTACAATTGCACTGATTTCCGTTTGTACACCAGCAACGGGCCATGAGATAATGGATTTTTTGCCCAATACACTGTTCTTTGTGTGCCTGTTTCTCCTTTTCTGAGAAATAAATACTAGGTCAATCTTAATTCTATTAGTAATTTCTCGGTTGTTTTTCATTGCAATTGCTTGTCCTAGAGGAAGGGACTGGAGACAACATTATTTTTAGCTCCTAACAAAACAATCAATTAATTTCCAGCCCTCTGAAACTCCTATTGAGCTCAGACTTTGTAATTTTTTAATCTTTTCTTTTTCTCTTTGTGCTCTGGATGAATACATCAGAGGGCCAAAGTCGAGGCATGTTCAAGGTATATTTCTAGAAAGGTGATTATCCTATTTAAAATTTCATTCTGTTACTGAATAGTAATTACATGTCTTCTACCAAAAGTCCTTTGAAGTGTTTTCCAAAATTGTACGCAAGCCACAATACATCAGCATCATGCAAGGAAGCAAGAAAAGAAGAATGTGGGATGGAATTCAGTCTTTTGCCATTCCTGTGTCTACCTTGACTTCTCCCACAAGGAATGAAATATTGAAGGGAAACATCCACATTGTTTTTCTTTAAAAAATCACATATACCTGAGAAACGTAGGAAGTTGCCTTGTCAGACCTTTGGTTCATCTAACTCAATATTGCCTGCTCTGACTGGCAGTGACTTTCCAGGGTTTCAGACTGCAGACATTCCCAGCCCTACACAGAGATGCCTGGGATTGAACCTGGGACCTTCTGCATGCAGAGCACATGTCCTTCCACTGAGCTGCCAACCTTCCCGAACATTGATAAGCCTGATAGTTGAGATTTGTTTGGACTGCAACCAATACTTGAATCCACAGAGATTGTTTTTTACTCAGCACTGAAGACAAAACATGGTTGCTTATTGTGTCACAGTTATACCCCAAATGCTTCTTATTTCTTCCTGGACATACCCTATTGTATCATACAGAAACTCAGGCAACACTAAAGAGGGCGCAAGTGTGGACACTGCAGTTAATTTGAAAATCAATATAGCCTCTTCCCCTAATTCAAATTGTTAGAACTGAATAGTAGGAAGTTGCTGCTGACAGTAGGAAGTAAATGGCCTCGGTCCAGTATACCTGAAGGAGCGTCTCCACCCCCATCATTCCGCCCGGACACTGAGGTCCAGCGCTGAGGGCCTTCTGGTGGGTCCCTCACTGTGAGAAGTGAGGTTACAGGAAACTAGGCAGAGGGCCTTCTCGGCAGTGGCACCTACCCTGTGGAACGCTCTCCACCAGATGTCAGAGAAAAACAACTACCAGACTTTTAGAAGACATCTGAAGGCAGCCCTCTTTAGGGAAGCTTTTAATGTTTGATGCATTACTGTATTTTAATATTTTGTTGGAAGCTGCCCAGAGTGCCATCATTATCATTATCCATCATTATTATCATCATTATTATGACACGTAGTGCAGCAGGCACACACAAACATAACATAAAGCACCTGCCGTTTTAACCAACAATGCTTCCAAATTGTAAGGGAAAGTGATATTTATAGAGACAGTAGAAGCTATAACTCCCATCTGACTTCACTCCCCAGATTGAGAGCTTCCTGGTTCTTTGATTGACAGCAATGTAGGCACTGCCCCACCAAACTAATTCTGTTCTCAGTCCCCTCCTCACACACCTGCCTCCCTTCCTACTTGCAACCAGCCCCCCACCCCTGGGGGGCACTGCCTTTCTGCTTCTTCCAGCTTAGTCTCAGCATTCTCCTTGTAGAACTCAGCCAGAAGGAGGATGGAGAGTAAACACAGACAGTTGGCTCTCCAAGTCATCAACTGTGGCCCCACCTACTGTTGGGCTCCCTGCCTCCTTCCCCACTAGCCCCAATGGACACCAGCCACCAATGGCTGAGAGGAGGTGGCAGACTGGAATGTACCACTAGGGATTTCAGGTAAAGGGATACACTGCTTTTGAATTAGCAATCAATAGTGGCATTCCTCATAGTCCAAACTGGTATAAACCGTTCTGCTATCTCATTCTGTCCCATGGGAAATTGCTTCCTGCTTGTAGAAATTCAGCATATTGGAGAAAAGGTTCTAATTCAGCATTTTGCCTGCTTTACTGGTTTCACTGACTGCTCTCCTTCTCCTTTTTCTTGTCACAGATTACACCCTGGGAGAGGACACATGACCAGGCAGCAACAGCAGAAAATGAAGAGAAGCACAACGAGTGAAGCTTTGGGGCTTGGTGGTGTAGGCCCCCTTCTGGTGTAGGGGCAGGTTCCCTACAAAGCTGACTCCCAATGCCAGCCCTACCAACACATCTCCTGAACATAGTGCTCTGTGCATCTTTTGGACTCCAAGGCCCATCATCTCTGATGGGAGCAGTAGTTCAAGACATCTGTAGGCACCACACTGAAGAAGGCTAGTACATCATGCCACAAAAAGTCCACTGTGGCAAGATAGCCTCCATTTGGAAATTATATACATATGAAACAACCAAGTATTTAAAAGGAAAATGCCATTACATGTGGCTTAAGACTTGAGCAAAGGGGAAAGAAATGTTATACAGTCGTACCTTCGAAGTCAAATGGAATCTGTTCCAGAAGTCTGTTCGACTTCTAAACATTCAGAAACGAAACCGTGGCTTCTGATTGGCTGCAGGAAGCTCCTGCAGCCAATTGGAAGCTGTGGAAGCTGTGCCGGAAGTTCGGCTTCTGAAAATCGTTCAAAAACTGGAACACTCACTTCGAGTTTCGATTGTACAGAAGCCGATTTGTTCAGGAGCCAAGGCATTTGAGATCCAAGGTACAGCTAATCATATATAATCATATACCGGTATACACTTTCCTGGGAGTAACTTCCACTTAGTTCAATGGTATTTCCTTCTGAGTAGACATGTATAGGATTGTACTGCATGTTAGTGCTTTGTATCTGTCATTTATTTTCAATCTGTACTTTTGTTCAATATGGGGGTAGAATCCATTTTCAAAAAGGACACCTGAAATTGGTTTCTTCATCAACAACAGAGAGAAAGATTAAAGTGGACATTCTAAGTACATATTATTAATCACTGCCCAAATGTATATTAACCAATAACGTTCCTTTTACCTGGAACAATAATTAGGTTAGGGAGAAATAACAAATTGACTCAGGAGCTGGGACGCGTCCAGGACTGCCCCTGCAGGAGATCAGGACGATGTGGGGATGTGCGAAGCTGGAATATGAAATAACATGTGGTCAGGCCTGTCCCAGGCTTGTGCAATTGTTGCCAAGATGAAGTGAAATCATTATTTTTATTTATTACACTTGTATCCAGGATGGAAGGATTTAAATCAAGGCCATTTTAATCCCTGATTTAAATAACAAAGTGGGGGGAAAGTCTGGTTTAAATCCTTAATTTATGTCATCATCATTACCCCCATTTTGAAATATATTTCCTGGACAAGCTTTCAAACTAACTGGTTGCTGTGATTAATAATTAAAGCAAATTGTTTTGCAGCTCGGTGCAGCTTTTGTACAACCTAGGAACATGATCCAAAGCCTTCGCCCAGGCAGCCCTTGAGTCCTTTTCTACTGTAGAATTGCATCTGCTTGGAGAAAAGCTGTGCTCTCAGTGGGACTTACTTCCTGGTCAATGTGCGCCATAATAGGCTGTAAGTGCCCAGAGCTTTCCAGAGGGAAGTACAAGCAGCAGGGCCAAATCAAATCATAGCACCACAGAGTTGTAGAGTTGGAAGGGAACCCGCAGAGCATTTATTCCAACTCCTCACAATGTAGGAATCTCAACACACACAGTCCCATAGTATTTCTTCATGAGATAGGAAGTAAATGTCTCAACTATTTGTCGCCAGGCCAGGCCAGTTGGGCACAGGGCACCATTGGAAATATGGTGACTATCTGGCATGCTATCCAGAAGGAAGTGCTTTAGCAAGGGCACCACTTTAATGGGAATGCAAAAGGGGAGAGGTTCAGCTTGCTGTGGTGGCTCCATTTAGGACAAATGTGTCACATGGGGGCTGGGTTTGCATGGAAGAATTTGGATCAGAAAGAATTTTAACAAGGATTATCCACATACACAGGTAGGGAAACCGTGTTCTGCAAGTCTGAGTTTTGTCTGCCCCATAAATTCTTCTGGCATTCTCTCTCCCTCTCTCTTTTGGTATGTATATCTCTGTATGCAGATATGTAGGTAGGTAGATTAATAGATACACAGATACACACAGATGCATGCACATACTGTGTGTAACGCACCATGCACGTATACTGTATATAATATTTTTTTAAAATGCTATCAAGATGCAATCACAGAACATATGTATGTTGTACTTGTTTTAGGAATGTCATTCTATTATTGATTTTATGCTGCCCAGTGTCATTACAATTCATATAGGGACACGGGTGGAGCTGTGGTCTAAACCACTGAGCCTCTTGGGCTTGCCGATCAGAAGGTCAGCAGTTTGAATTCCTGCAATGGAGTGAACTCCCATTGCTCTGTCCCAGCTCCTGCCAACCTTGCAGTTTGAAAGCATGCCAGTGAAAGTAGATAATGACCGCTCCCCACTTAAAAAACGGGGGGCGCCCTTTGCGTGGACGCGCGCAGCCCTGGATCTGGAGTGGCCCCATCAACATAGGCTTTGCCTTCCCCCAGGTGGGATACCTGGAGGTCCCCGCCTACCCCAGTGAGTTGTCCAATCCCACCTGGGGGAAGTGTTGCCAGGGAAACCAGGCCAAGTAGGGGGAGGGATTACCTGCCCACACAATAGAGGGTGGATCTTAATTGGTAATCCTCACTTGGCTCCAGAGCTTCTCCCACCCTACCCACCCGCAGTTAATGTCTTCTTTTGCAGGTTAACTTTTCTTCATAGGTTTTGCAGGTTAACCTGTCTCCACAGGTATGCGGGCGCTGCTACGATAAGGTCGCTGTTAGAGGGCCGGAAAGGAATTTCCCTGCATTGGCAGGTTTCGCTTTTCCCGTAGCAAAACGTCACAACTTTGGCGGTATCAGGCCTTGGGCGGAATCCTTTAGTCCATCTTCCTCTTTGCGGCGGCGATACCAGGGTTCCCCGTTAAAGGGGTTTTTGAAGGGAGGCTTTGGCCGTACGCCGAAAGGTCGTCATTGCTCTCCCCTGCGGCGGCGTAACGGGGGCGGCTATCTCTGCTTGAACATATGTTCTCCAGAGCCGGCCCATCCCCCCCACACACACACTGGATAACCCTGATGCTCCCTAGGTCCCCGGCTGGGGACTAGGGAGGGAGAACGCCCAATGCCTGAGCCAAGGTCTACCCACATTTGAAATTTAATAAAGTTGTGGCCAATTTAATCCCATAGCATGTTGTCTAGAGTCGTTATTCCACATGACGGGGGGGACCACTCGGGATCTGGGGACTCCGCCTGTCCACGCAAATAGGTACCACTGCGGCAGGAAGGTAAATGGCATTTCTGTGCACTCTGGTTTCCATCACGGTGTCCCGTTGCGCCAGAAGTGGTTTAGTCATGCTGGCCACATGACCTGGAAAGCTGTTTGTGGACAAACACCAGCTCCCTCGGCCTGAAAGCAAGATGAGCGCTGTAACCCCATAGTCGCCTTTGACTGGACTTAACTGTCCAGGGGCCCTTTACCATTCATATATTGAACACCTGAGTGGTATTACCACATATCTTACCACACTGCCATTCTAAGAGATTGAGGGAAGTGTTCTTGCTGAGTTCCAGCACCTCTTTTTCTAGACAAATTACACTGAGTCATAATCTACCCATACACACTTACTATGTATACATTTGTTTTCCCACCAGTTAGGTTCACCTGTTGGAGAGGCCATTAGGACTCCCCTGTGCTCTGTGGAAGGCTTGCGAAGTGCTGAAAGTCAACAAGCTCTTTCTGTTTCAGGGTCTGGGAGGCTGCTGCCTTTGGGCTGCCTTTCCATTTTAAGTGCATTGATTCCCTTCCAAGGTCAGCTTCAGATATTCAATTATTGCATCTTGAGTAATATAAAACATGTATTACGTGCATGAGCATGAGCACGAGCACACATGCATCACACACACACTTACTTCCAGTGGCTATTAAAACAAAATCCTTTGAGTCTGTGGCAGCGGCAGGAGCAGCTACAAGCAGCACCTCCTGTTACAGGGGATCTCGTTTCATGGGCCAAAGCAAGAAGTCATGAACAGTTCAGTAATTCAGAAATAATCTCCTCCGTAAAGAAGAGACCCTGCACTGGCTCCCCTGGGGGTTTCCCCTTTCCTGGCCCAAACAGCTGTGTTGGTATTTAGACATAGGATACCAGCTCAGCTTCAAGTTCCAGCACAGCCTCGACTCACATCCTGCAGGCTTTAAAGTTCCCAGATGGTCTGCACAGGGCTCAGCCAGCCAGCAAGTGCTTCTATCTGGTGTATAATGCTTTGGAATGCATGTGTGTCAGGGGGAAAGTTGGAAGAAAAAGGGGGAGGAGGAGGAGGAGGAGGAGGAGGAGGAGGAGGAGAAGAAGAAGAAGAAGAAGAAGAAGAAGAAGAAGAAGAAGAAGAAGAAGATTCCCAGGACATTTCCTTTCTCATCTCTTCCCTACTCTCAGACAGAAACAATCCTATCCTTGACCTGAGTAGTTAGTTGCCTTACATAGTAAAGGACCCACCAATTTGCCCCAGGATGCACCTGAGCGGAACCACATGGTCCACTAGAAGGGATCAAAGCTACAGGTTGCCCAAGCTGCCAGAAAGCCACAAGGTAGATGCTGGAAACGGTTCCTGTCTTGGCTTTTCTCCATGCCCATCCAGCTGCTTTTGGACATGTAGTCCTGGGCCTGTCCATTCAACATGCACAATATGACTCCCAATTAGGAACGGGGAGAAATTCTATTCGGTTGGCATCTGAACGTCATTCTAACCTGAAATATACTCGGAGTCAAGAGTGGATTTCATGCTCTTTATTCAGCTCATAGTGGTGAGGAGGAATGGAAGTTCCCCCTGAATGTCTGCTTTATATACATTATTTACACAATGGGCCCCACGTGATTGGCTAATTCCGGGATTCTCCTGTTGGTTGCGGATTCATTTCCACCTGGAGCTGGATTGGGTAGCTCCTGTGGACCAATCAGACTGCTGCATTCTGAATCCTATTGTTCTAGGACCAATCAGACTGCTGCATTTTGGATCCTATTCAACTCAGTACATAAAATAACCCATTTGCACCTCCCAAAACAAAATACAAACCAAAATGCACCTATCCTTCAAAAGTCACATTTCTCCAAATTTCTCAATGCAGTTCTCCACCCTCCACCCCCCAAAAGATGGGGAAAGTAGGCATAAATAATTCATATATTAGTGAAGATATCATACAGAAATGCACTATATGACAAAAAGTGTCTTGCAAAAATAAGGCAAGATTGCTTGCAAAAATGGGTATGTTCAGAGAAATGTGGCACTAAAACGCTGATGAATTTCCATGAGGACTTTTCAGCTGCTGTCTTGAAAACGGATCCAGCCCACATTGCCATTTCATGTTCAGTATCATGCCAGTAAATCTACCTCCAGTTCTCTTAATGTCCACTTTAATGACTGTAATAAAGATTTGGATTGGACTGGACTGGAAAGTCCACTTTTCAGATTGACAGCTTCTACCTCCAGTCAGAATACTGCCTTTCATCATTATTCTGTTCATGTCCTACATTCGTCATTTGCTTTTTCAACTGATCATTTGGAGGGGGGGTTCTTTGAAGCCCAGAAAGGTGTCAAAGTTGCAATACATGACAATCTTGTTCTACCTGTCTGTTGTCCCCAAACACTCAGCATTGGGGGGATAATATCCCCTGGAGATGTTCCATCTCTTTTCCTTGGAAAATACCACGCTGACTTAAACAGTCCTGGAAAAAGCAAATGAGAGACCAAGGCAAATGGTTCAGAAATGCCAAGTTCAGTAGCATGCATAAAAACCATCTTAACCTTCCAGGTCATGAGATCAGCAGCTGGAAGTGGAAAATCACCACCAATAAATTGTAATGGAGTGGAGTGATGAATGCTACTTAGAACGAGTGGATTTCAGAAGAGTATCAGCAGCTGCTTAAAAGGCAAGGCAGCACTGAACAGAAAATGCCCATGTATTTACCATCAGGATACTCTGAATGCACAACTGTCCGTCTCTTTTTTCTATTAAACTTCAGTCTGTCTCCATTTTTCTCCTCCTAGTGATGTTGCGGGATGAGTGGGGATCGTATTGGAATAATCAGCAGAATAAAGAGATGAGGAACCTGGGATTTTGATGGACACAAGTGGAGCTCAGTGAGAAAGATATCATCCCAAAACAGGCCTCCAAAACTTGCAACTGATCCATCAAGCTGAGCGTAGCCCACCAACTGCCTATGATGATCCACAGTAAGGACTTAACATACCTCTTGTTTTCTGTCTGCTTGGAACTCAGAAAACAACGGGAGTTGTCAAGCACCTGTAGGACACAGGAGCTGGGCTGCATTAAGCTTCATGGGTCACAAGCTGGGCAGCTGATGGTTGCAGCTGCTTTTATATACTGCCCTTCCTCCCATTTGAGCCTGAGGCTGCTAACATCCATCCCAATATGCATAAAACAATAATTAAAATAAGCATGAACAACAGGATGCAATGTAGCAGACATTAGAGAGTATACAGGTCAACTCCAGCTATGTACCAAAAACCCAAAGATATAAGTATATTTAGAGTTGTTGCCTGGATGATAACATGGCGGAGGATGGGGGTGGGCAGCCAAATCTCCACAGGGAGGGAATTATTTGTGTTACTCAGAAGTCACCTAATGCTGTTATCTGATGATGGGTCTGCAGGTAGGAACAGAACCACAGCAACATAGTGCTTTCAACTCAAAACCCACAGAGTCATTCCTGAAGGATAAAATCTTCAGTGGGTTCAAAAACGATGGAGAGATCAAGGAGAATCTAGAGGGCAGCACTTGCCAGCCCTAACCATCTCCCAATGAAGGTCATCAATCAGGATGTCCAAGGATGTTCCTGTACCATACTCAGGAATGTCCTGCTGATGGATGACCTTTTCCACCACGATGTGAGGTAAGGAGGAAAACCAGAAATGCAGAAGGTGGGAGACAGCAATGGGTCCACCTTTAAGTTCTTGTGGCACTCTCAGCAAACACAGGGGAGGGGTTTTGCTCAGAAAACCATCCATCACCTTTCTGTGGGAAGGGTCATAACCCAATGGTAGAGCCTCTGCTTTGCATGTAAGTTCAGTCTCTGGCATCTCTACGTAGGACTGTCCCCCAATTTGACACCCTGTATGACCACTGTTAGACAATGTGGACAATACCAGAAATGGTTTGAGACTGCATCCTACAGTCCTGTGTTTCTTTTGTTGACCAGAGATCCTGTGATTGGTAGTTTCAGTTTCTCCTGGCTGAATAAATCCAGATGAATTAAAACCACAAATCCCAGAATTCATGGTAGTACCAAAGGTTTCTGAGCAAACTCGGGAGATCTCCCTTTTGTGGTGGGGAAAGCCAGGATGAAATTGTTATTCAACAGGGGTGAAAGGAGCTTGGGTACGGTAAGTCCAAAAGCCGCTGCAGGGAAATAATAATAATAATAATAATAATAATAATAATAATAATAATAATTTATTATTTATACCCCGCCCATCTGGCTGAGTTTCCCCAGCCACTCTGGGCGGCTCCCAATCAGTATTAAAAACAATACAGCATTACATATTACAAACATCCCTGAACAGGGCTGCCTTAAGATGTCTTCTGAACGTCAGGTAATTCTTTATCTCTTTGACATCTGATGGGAGGGCGTTCCACAGGGCGGGCGCCACTACCGAGAAGGCCCTCTGTCTGGTTCCCTGTAGCCTCACTTCTCGCAATGAGGGAACTGCCAGAAGGCCCTCGGCGCTGGATCTCAGTGTCCGGGCTGAACGATGGGGGTGGAGACGCTCCTTCAGGTATACAGGACCGAGGCCGTTTAGGGCTTTAAAGGTCAGCACCAACACTTTGAATCGTGCTCGGAAACGTACTGGGAGCCAATGCAGATCTCTCAGAACCGGTGTTATGTGGTCCCGGCGGCCACTCCCAGTCACCAGTCTAGCTGCCGCATTCTGGATTAATTGCAGTTTCCGGGTCACCTTCAAAGGTAGCCCCACGTAGAGCGCATTGCAGTAGGGAAATAACTAATTGGGAGACTAACTAAAATGTCACAAAATAGGGAGGGAGTTTTTGATCTCCTTAAGTGATGCTGAGTAGACAGCTGTGTGAGAAAACGTCTGATATTCCATGCTGTAATCCAGTTCATCTCCAGCTTCAGTCACACGAGATTGTCAGTATAATGAAGAAACACACGGTAAAGATTGAAAACAGATTGTATGACCCCATGGGTCTTTTTGAACTATATGAAATTCTTCATGACCTGTAGTCAACTTTGGGGGTCAAATTCTTTAGCAGTGTTTGTGGGTCTTTCCGTTTTGCAGTCATTTGTTGCTGCTACCTGTGAAGAAGAGGAGGAGGAGGAGGAGGAGGAGGAGGAGGAGGAGGAGGAGGAGTTTGGATTTGATATCCCGCCTTTCACTCCCCTTCAGGAGTCTCAAAGCGGCTAGCATTCTCCTTTCCCTTCCTCCCCCACAACAAACACTCTGTGAGGTGAGTGGGGCTGAGAGACTTCAAAGAAGTGTGACTGGCCCAAGGTCACCCAGCAGCTGCTTGTGGAGGAGCGGAGACGCGAACCCAGTTCCCCAGATTACGAGACTACCGCTCTTAACCACTACACCACACTGGCTCTCGCCAGTGACAGTAGTAAGAGGAGCATTCTTTATTTTCCAGTGGCAATTCTCTTTTTCCCAAACTAGCTGTAGACACAGCAGCATCATTCAAGGTTGATGGACAGGTGCTTCATTCCTTCTCGGGGGCGCCTAGTTAATGACTGTGGCAAACAAATATGCTGCACTAGTTGACTCTTTTGTCTGACCAAGTCTGTTCTTCTTATATTCTTAGGCTCCTTAGAGCAAAGTTCCTGGTGCAGAAGCTCTTAGGATGAGCAATCCCATGGTTGAGAACCACATGAGGGCCCATACTCCAGCAGAGGAACAATCTAAAAGAGCCACCAGGACCCGCTGCTGTGAGGATTTAGACTTGCTGGGGAAACTCAGGTCAATGGAGGCTGCCTTGACTGTTGGCCCTCCAAAATAGTGGATAAGAGCATTGCACAATCTGCATATTGATAACTTTGTGAACAATCTTAAGGACAGAAAAAGAATTGTTTTAAGTCAGCAGTGGGGAAACTTTGGCCCTCTGGATGTTGCTGAACTGCAACTCCCACCAGCAAGGGCTGCTGGGAGTTGTAGTTCTGCAACATCTGGAGGGTCAAACAGTCTCCACATCTGTTTTAAGTTGATGCGAAATCGATTACTGTGTCTCATCCTTAGGGCACGTCCACACCATACGTTTAAAGTCCTCATACACCAATTTAACAGCCATGAATTCTTCTGAAGAAGGATAATTTGTTAAGGGTGCTGGGAATAGTAGTTCTGTGATGGGTCTCCTAACTCCCAGCACCTATAGCAAACCACAGTTCCCATGATTATTTGAGGGAAGCAACGTCAGTTTAAAGTGGTATGATACTGCTTTAAATGTATAGTGTGGATGTGACCATCATCAAATTTCAAGCAACAGCCTGTAAGCTTAATGTCTGTGAGCACCAAGAGAAAAGGAAATGGGGAGAAAAGGGAGAAGGAACTGTTTTCTTTTTTTCTTTTTTCCTTCTTCCTTTCATCTTCGCCCACCAGTAAATAAAGGGGATAAGTGGAGGGTTGACTCAAGCACTTCACTTCCCCAAGACCCTCCCTTTCTCCTGCTTTCATCTGCAACCACCAAAACCCAAATGCAAGACACATGATCTGGGACAAAGGGAATCTATGATTCCCCAACGGCCTGCAAGTCAGCAGGGCAGGCTGCCCTTGCTTCAAAGCCATTGAGCTGTGAATGTCTTTAACATGTGACACTGCTTAAATTCTAAATGTTCCAGAATTTTGGCCTCTAGGCCATCATGAAACGTCAAAGTGAACAACAGCATCTGGAGCTAGGGACTGGGAAAGTGGGGCAGGGCTCACTTTTCATGCCGCCCTAATTACTTTCGAAATGCGTCCTGTCGAAATCAAGTCGTATAAGGGAGGATAGAAAGAACTGGGTATGTTCACCTGGAAGAAAAGAGGATTAAGGGGAGACATAAGAGTGGCTATTCCAGATGTGAAGGGCTGGCCGGGTGGAAGATGGAATAAAACTTGTCCGCTGTTGGTCCAAGGGGGCAGGACTGCAGCCAAATGAGTGGAAATAGCAGGGAAGCAGATTTTGGGCATCTGAATTTATTAGGCATCTGCTGTTGTTTTTCAATGCTGCTGCTTGAATTGTTGCTGTTTTTGTCAAATGTTTGGTATTTTAGGCTGCATAAGGCGGTCCTATGCCTGCTTACACGAGAAGAAGCCCCATTGGAATCATCAGGACTTACATCTGAGAAATCAAGTATAGACTCAGGCTGGAGAAGTCTCCAACAATCATGTTAAGGCTTTTGACAAAGGAAACACTGTCGGGAAAGGTTTATCCAACATTGCTCATGAGTTGTATTGATGTTCCTTTCTCCATGAATTGATTGTATTTACTATTTTACCATATTGCATTCAGCCTCCTTATATAACAGTCATATTCACTTCCAGATGAACTATTTCTGTAACAGCTATCTCCATACCGTGAAAGTGAGTTTTCAAAAACAATGGTATGAGCTCTAGATGTTGTGGTTTGTACTGAACAAATTCTACATGAAATCATTTTTTCTATGGTTCCATATATTTCTAATATATCATCCCCACACTCTCTTTTCTGGTGGAGAATCTGAATTCTTAAACTTTCCTCTGTAGGGGAAGCATTCTGAGCCCTTGATGTCCATCTCTATACCCACTTGAATAGCTGATGTCTTTATGAAGCATCTGCTCTTATTAAGCCCCAGAACAACAATTCATAAAAATCTAGCTTCAATTTTTTTATGTGGATGAATATTTCAGCTTGCATTGTACATAATTATTTCTTATACCAAATGAAAGTGAAAAACTGCATGTTTTGACAGTTTCACCATCTTTCACACTGATTACAATATTGATTTTCCTGAGATGATTTGGGTATCCCCATCTTTGGCAACAAAAACTAATCTGCTGTAAATAATTGCAGTTTGTCGGGCCGAGCTGATGAAATATCTTAATGGGAAGAAATGTGAATGGGTGCGACATTTCTGAGTGCTGGAGATCCAGTGAATTGAAAAATGAGTTACGCCTGATGGGTTTAGTGGAGTTCCTGTTGAGCAATTATATTCCATAAGGGTCCTTCATTGTACAATGTGCTATCAATTTTCACTTTATACAGTAGAGGGGATAATGGCTTCAGGTGCAGACTATGAGTTGGTTAGGTTCTCTCTCTTTTCGGCTGGGGAATAGAACAGTGATTGTTTAACATCTGACTTTTCTCACATAGTTCTCACATTTAGATTTAGTGCTGCATTTTGCATGCATCATAGGCATGATCTGGGTTTTCATTCTCAATGACAGGAACGTAGCTTATCTCTAAAAACTAACAACCCATGGATACTAAAGAGCTGTCATCAAATGGAACATACTTTTTGAAACCCTCCACAGGCCATTTTTAGGTATTACGATTCTGCAGAACTCTAAACTATTCCGCAGATGTATGTTTGTAAGAAGACTGCCTCTTTCCAAAAAAAGCCCAAGTTGCATACTCAATGCAGCATGCAGAATGGTTTAAAAGTAATAATAATAATAATAATAATTTTTATTTATACCCCGCCCTCCCCAGCCAAGGCCGGGCTCAGGGTGGCTAACAAGCAATAATAAAAACAAGTTGAATGATGGTTAATCGTGTGCTTTCACATTATCCCACATTCTACAAGTTAAAACAAATCTAAAATATAAAAGTGTGGTTGAATTCTAATTACATCAGTCATGGGGAAATAAAAAGAAGAAAGCATTTTAATTTCTTTTGTTTGGCCCACTTTAATGCACACACAAAATTGGCCTAATCTACTGACATAACACACAGTTTGCCGACATCATGTGTGGAGGCTCCACTGGAATGGACATTTTATTGCTGTATTTCATGAAAGATGACATGTTGGTGCCAAACCAATCACTTGGTATGCCTTTCAAATCTTTTCCCATCCAGAAGGGCCCTGGATGGGTGCAGCAGTGGATGCCATGGTGTTGCTGCATCACTGCCCCCCATCTGACTGAGTTGCTGCAAGCATACTGGCATGGAGAAGAGTTAGGGGTGTGGCAGCAGTAGGGGTCTACACTTCAGCAACTCAGTTGAATGGAGGTCAGGTGAGCCGTGCAGCCCTGCCCTGCCCCACCACCTCATCCTCAATACTGGAGGGAACGATCCCATCTATTTCATGGTTGGTGTGGCCTTGCTGAAGCAGTAGATAAAATTAAGACATTATAAAGTACACCAGTACTATACAATGGTAGCCTGCTACTCAAAAGGGGAAGATTAGTCAATCTTTGGTAGAAAATCCATGAATTCCTTTAGCCATGGCCTTGTCCAGTCTACTCACAGCTTGCCACAATGTAGTTCGCACTGTGGAAAGACCATCTAGTTATGGGTCCAACATAACCTGGTCCTGTATTTCTGTCTGGATCCTTTCCATTCAGCCTAGTAAGGCAGAATCCAGTATGACTCCAGCTATGAAGGCTTTCCTGCTGCCGAAGGTGATGTATTTTATATGTTAGGGAAATGTCAATATGACTGTTTTAGTTTGCTAGCAAAATGCACTCTATTTATGTAATGTTTTCAATATATTTCTTACTACATCTGCCTTTTGCCTGTATATTGACTTGACTGTTTTTATGAGCCTCTTTGAGCATATTTGGAAAACTGTCAAATAAATAACCTTGATGATAACAATGATGAAATCCCCATCAAATTTCTAATATCCTCCCTACCTATTCCACCTGTTGCCCCACTTTCTCCTCCGACCCCACAAAATGCCGTGTCATAGCTAGAACCTGAGGATCATCTAAAGATGGGCTTGGAAATGTTGTTGCATGTCACACCCTGCAAAGGCAAGTTTGCACTCACCAGTCCATAGCAACTGCAACAATTGCCCAGCCATAATTACTGGTCATGACAATCTCTTGACAATCTAGTGACACTCACAACAACAGCATCTCACTCCTTTGTTTTACATTTTATTACATTTCTACCCTGTGGTGAGACATGCCTTCACATCCACATTTTTCAAACAGAGGGCTGTTGAAAAGTGTCGTTGAAATCAAAGATTGTGGGGCTATTTTGATTTGCTAATGAAACTTTTGTTTCTCCTTTCAAAAAACAAATGAGGGACATAGGAACATTTGGACTCAATCTGAGCTGTTCATCCGTCAACTGTAAGATTGCCGCTGAGCCCAATATATACTTGGAACTGGCTCCTCTGAATGAAATGAAGGAATGTGTCACTTTCCCTATTAGTAAGAAATGAAGTCCTCAAAGACGACCTGCATGGATAAATGATATGTGCAGCAGATGTTAAAACAGAGGGAGTGGGTAGAAACAAGCTGGCTCGCGCAAAACAAAACAAAAACACAACACAAAAATTTAAAACCTGTTTCTCTTTGACATTTTGCTCAGCTGCCTCCCCAATCTTCTAGGAAAAACATTTTTTTCTAATTTTGTTATTCTGGACTAATCTTAACTTGCTTTTATCTAAAATTATGTGCATTTTTAACATCTGCACATATTTTGGAAACACTTGAATGCTGTTGCTTGGGGAAACTGAAATCACATTGAAAAACTCTTTGCAAGGCAGTGAAGAAGGAGCTTCTAAGGATCCTGAGTAGGGAGGATTTAATCCTCTGAAATAGAGGCAAACTGGCATGCTAATAAGGCAAACAGAGAAGGCATGGGATGGGGGAAAGGCACCCCAGAATAAGAGGATTATATGCCCAGAGGATGTCTGTGGTGGAATGGCTGTAGGGCTGGTCACTCTTAAAACGATGAAATAACTTTCCATCTTTGATTGCTTTATTCTGCTTCGGAGCCTTCAAATACACAGCTGACTTTATCCTCCCCCCATTTCCCTTTCCGGTGATGTCCACCCCATGGCAAATATTATGGGCTATGAATGATTCAACCTGCATTAATTCAGTGCAAAAGCAAGAGCTGCGAGTCAAACATACATTTCAAGTTGCTAGCCCTGGTTGTTTGAGTAATGCATTTCAAAATGTGTACATAATTATCTGCAAAATTAATTGTTGATAGAATAAAAGTTCTCTGCCCCTGCATGGCTTTCTTGAGTTTGATTTGTGGCTCCCAGACATTTAGAGTGTTTTTCAACTAAACAATTGTGTCGATGGAACGACTGTCTTTCTCCGCTCTCTCTGTCCCCCCAATGTGTCCCTTGCTGCCCCCAAAACTACCCCAGAGGGTTGAGGGAACCCCCCAGAACAGTCTTAGTGGGTATGTGGAGGGAGGAGGGGGGAAAGTCCCAGCACAAAAGCAGAAGTAATTCCTCATGCCCAGTGGTTTGATTGAAGACCACCCATACACACTCACTGTTTCTTAACTTGTATCCCTACATTTCCTAAATATTACTGCCATTCTTCATACTGCCAAAATCATCTCTCACACCCTACCCCCCAAAAAAATCCCCACCAAATGTTCAAAAACCATGTTGAATCAGAAGAAACAAAATGAACAACTGATTTGCATCCTTCAGGTTGGAGAGCAAGTAAAAGAGGGCTTTCTTGGTCCAGGTTAACATGTGATTTAATAAGGACTGGTACCTTGGAACACAGACTTCAGTTTCTTGCTCAGCACTTCGATTCTTGTCCAGCTCTACTATCCATGGGCTTGCATCCAGAGGCATGTACTAAGCCCTCTGTCTCAGTGAGCCAAACTCCCAAGCTGAAAAGCCCACACACATGGAATTTGTGAAACCAGCACTAAGGATTTCATGTCAAACTGACTCTTTTGCTTCCTTGTTTTCATCTCTGGATTGAAGCAGGCAATGTATGGTGGCCTGGGGGAAAGTCTGCAATAAGGAACGCTGCAGTTTTCAGATAAAATGCAATATAGTTAGATCTATTTGGAGCAGATCCTTTAGGGAAGCTCATCACCAATCTAGCCTCCAAAGAAGCTTTTGCAGCCCATTCATCAAATTCAGAATTGCTTCTGGTTCAGGAACGGTTGAGGAGGGGGAGGAATTGGGCTGTATTTCATCAGTGGTATGCCTCCTGCTGGTTCATATAGGCCCTGACTGGTGCTTGACTCTCTTGACCACTGATGCTGAGCCTGGAAGCACTCATAAAGGTCACTCATGCTCCCAGAATCTTATTGACTAAAAATATATATGAAAAGATAGAGTAGCCAAGGAATGAGGAGAAGGCTTCAGACACTTCCTGCCTAAGGGGCTATTTGCTGGAACGTTCTGCCAAGAAATGCATTGGGGGGAAGCAGATGTTAGTGTCCAAGTGCAGATGTGAGCATCCGAGATCAAGGCCAAGATACAGACGTTTAAAAACTTGGCCAAACACCGGACAACAGATCAGCTTCTGGAACATTTGATCAAAGATTTCAGTCCTCAAAACACATGCCCTTTTGTACTCTCCTTGAAGTGCCTTTGTAGGCTGTGGGGTTTTTATCCGACTGTTCCAGAATAAATTGGTTGAGGATTGTAGCCAAAGGCATTTAAACAATGTGGCTTTGAAAGCAAACACACAGTTAATTATGTAATGGGGGCGGGGTCTGATTCTCAGATAAGAAGTAATCAGTCTAACTGCCTTTTGTTAACTTGTTTCCATAAGAAATTGTGTGCAGGGTGGTGGTAGATTGTAACTCTAGGTGCTTGTATGAATTTTAAAAAGTACTACTGTGCATATAGTTTTTTACAGTATGTAGAGAAAAGCAGTGATGAATTATTACTTGGAGCCAGGATGTGGACTATGGACTGGTCTGGACCTCTAAGAATTAAGCTTTTTCCATCCTGTATTGTGGTATAAATATCATACTTGATCCAAGACGTCTACACTCTTAATCCATCCACCCCTTGGGCAATATGAATTCTTTCATATTTCTCAGTGCATACAGTTTGGAGGCCACATAATTGTTCAGATCTATTGAGCCTCAGAACTATGCAGCGTGAGTTTAATAAAATGGCACTGGGCTGTGCTGTCTGTCGTTGTGGTTTGAAGTGGAACCTCGCTATCTAACAGTGAGGAAATGAAGCATTAAGGAGGAAATCCAGGCACTGCGGTGAATGTGTGAAAGACATCACTCAGGGAAGTGGCTCGTCTAGCAGACAGGAGGGATGTGTGCAAAGACATGAAGGAAAATAATTGAAAGCAAATCTAGGCTTTTAAATATCAGAACAGAGGAAGAGCCTGCTGGATCGGGCTGGTCACCCATGAAGTCCAGCATCATGTTCACACAGTGGCCAACCAGATGCCTGTGGGAAGCAAGCAAGCAGGACTCTGCCTTCCTGATTCTCAGCAACTGCTGAAAGGAATAGTGCCTCTGACAGTGCAGGTGGGACAGGGTCATTACAGTTAGTAGCCCTGCTACCCTTGTATTCCATGAATGTATCTAATCCCCTTTTAAAGCCTTCAAGTTGGTGACCATCACTACCTCCTGTAGGTTCCATAGTTTAGCTATGCACTGTGTGAAGAAGTGCTTACTTTTATCTGTGCTTAATCTTCCCTCATCCAGCTTCTTTGGTTGTCCATGAGTTCTACTGATAGAAGAAAGGGAGGAAAAAACTTTTCTCTATCCACTTCCTTCATGCCATGAATAATGTTATAAGCTTCTGCCATATTGCCTCCTAGGGATCACCCACATTTACCTTTTGCCTTGTGCTTTCTATGTGCAGGTCTGCAGTTTAAAGCTTTGTGTCAGAGCACACATTTTCTACTCCACTGCTTTCCTCAGGAAAAATCTGCTCTTTAATGCTGAATTGGAACAAAGAGTGTAACCACTAAGTACAGTGGTACCTCGGAACTTGATTGGCTCCATTCTCAAACGTTCTGGCTCCTGAACGGCAAAAACCCAGAAGTGCTCCGGTTTTCGAATGTTCCTCAGAACGTGAACATCTGATGCGCCTTCTGCTGTGCAAAAACCTAGCTGTCGGCCAATTGGAAGCTGTGCCTTGGAACTTGAATGTTTTGGAAGTCGAACGGTCTTCCGGAATGGATTACATTTGAGTTCCTCTGGCAAAATGTTTCATGCCAGTAGGACATTGTTGCAAAAAGAGAATGCAAAAGCAAATTGCTGGCAACTCTGTTGCTGGAATCTGTTGTGGAAGCTGTTCTGCTAGTTTCCACTACCACAACTGTTGCACTGGATTCCTTCGCTGCATGGTATTAAAACTCACCCAAGAGATCTTGTACTAGCAGACAGAGAGTTCTGGATACAGATGCTGAACATTTCTTTCCTCCCCTGCCTCCAGAGGGTGCTCCAGAGATGTGCAACATCATAAATGCAATTATTAAATTGACGGAAATGTTTTGCCACAGCTACTACAACTACTATGCAGGAGCCAAATGCCTTGGTGAAGAAAAATGTCTTCAGTTCCTGTTGAAATGGCAATAATGCTGAAGCAGGCTTCCCTGGGGAGAGAGGAAAAGGCCCTTTCCCAGGTCACCACAAACTGGTCCATACCCGCTGACAACCCAATGAACAAGGCATTCCTGCATGTCTTAAAACACACGTACTGTGAACAAAGCCAGTCATCGATTTATTATTAACGTTTATTACTACTATTGTTACTATAATTTATTACCTGCTCTTCATCCTAAAGTCCTAAGATGGGTTACAACAATTAAAACACAATATTTGAAACAGTTTGAAACAGCTTACAATAACTGAAATAAGGCGGATCCTGAAAATTTACATATCAGGTGTCAAAAGCCAAAGTAAATAGATGTGTCTTCAACATTCACCAAAAACTGTATAATGATTATTTCAGATGCACTTGTGTGGGGAGCAATTTCCACAACCAAGGGGCTGCCACAGAGAATTCCCTCTCCTGAGATATTGCACCTTTCACCCTAAGGTCACAGATTTGGTTTCAAGATCAGATAGTGCAATGAAATACAATCAGTAAACACACAATTAAATTACTGAAACATTTATGCCTAGTATCAACAATCTCCATCATATTATATTTAATCTCTGGTGCATATTATAATTATAATTAACATCTGCTTCTACTGCCTGAAGGCCCAGTGAAATAAAAATGTATTCAGCTGTTGTCAGAATGGATTCAGCATGGGAACCTGCCTGGTTTTGGGGTCGGGTGGTGGTGCCTGGTTTTGGGATCGGGTGGGCCATCGAGTCCAACCCCCTGCCAAGCAGGAAACACCATCAGAGCACTCCTGACATATGGTTGTCAAGCCTCTGCTTAAAGACCTCCAAAGAAGGAGACTCCACCACACTCCTTGGCAGCAAATTCCACTGTCGAACAGCTCTTACTGTCAGGAAGTTCTTTCTAATGTTTAGGTGGAATCTTTTTTCTTGTAGTTTGGAACCATTGCTCCGTGTCCGCTTCTCTGGAGCAGCAGAAAACAACCTTTCTCCCTCCTCTATGTGGCATCTTTTTATATATTTGAACATGGCTATCATATCACCCCTTAACCTCCTCTTCTCCAGGCTAAACATGCCCAGCTCCCTTAGCCGTTCCTCATAAGGCATCGTTTCCAGGCCTTTGACCATTTTGGTTGCCCTCCTCTGGACACGTTCCAGTTTGTCAGTGTCCTTCTTGAACTGTGGTGCCCAGAACTGGACACAGTACTCCAGGTGAGGTCTGACCAGAGCAGAATACAGTGGCACTATTACTTCCCTTGATCTAGATGCTATACTCCTATTGATGCAGCCCAGAATTGCATTGGCTTTTTTAGCTGCCGCGTCACACTGTTGGCTCATGTCAAGTTTGTGGTCAACCAAGACTCCTAGATCCTTTTCACATGTACTGCTCTCAAGCCAGGTGTCACCCATCTTGTATTTGTGCCTCTCATTTTTTTTGCCCAAGTGCAATACTTTACATTTCTCCCTATTAAAATTCATCTTGTTTGTTTTGGCCCAGTTCTCTAATCTGTCAAGGTCGTTTTGAAGTGTGATCCTGTCCTCTGGGGTGTTAGCCACCCCTCCCAGTTTGGTGTCATCTGCAAATTTGATCAGGATGCCCTTGAGTCCATCATCCAAGTCATTGATAAAGATGTTGAATAAGACCGGGCCCAAGACAGAACCCTGTGGCACCCCACTAGTCACTCTTCTCCAGGATGAAGAGGAACCATTGATGAGCACCCTTTGCATTCGGTCAGTCAGCCAGTTACAAATCCACTGAGTGGTAGCATAGTCAAGACCGCATTTTACCAGCTTCTTTACAAGAATATCATGGGGCACCTTGTCAAATGCCTTGCTGAAATCAAGGTAGGCTACATCCACTGCGTTCCCTTCATCTACCAGGCTTGTAATTCTGTCAAAAAACGAGATCAGGTTAGTCTGACATGACTTATTTTTCAGAAATCCATGCTGACTATTGGTGATCACAGCATTCCTTTCTAGGTGCTCACAGACTGTTTGCTTAATGATCTGCTCCAGAATCAGAATCAGCCCTATATGTAGGGCTGCCTCTGAAGACAGTTCAGAAACTTCAGCTAGTGCAGAATTCAGTGGCCAGATTGCTCACAAGATTGCTCTCAAGACAGTTTGAACATACTACACCGATCCTGGTCCAACTGCACTGGCTATCAATTAGTTTCCGGGCCCAATTCAAAGTGGTGGTTTTGACCTATTAAGGCTTCAGTGTCTCAGGACCAACCTCAAGGACTGCCTCTTTCCATATGAACCTATCCAGACCCTGAGATCATCTTCTGAGGCTCTTCTTCATGTGTCTCCTCCTTGAGAGGTCCAGAGGATGGCAACACAAGAATGGCCCTTCTCTGCAGTTGCTCCCTTTAGGCGCCAGAAAAAAATCCTATGCCCTTTAAAATGTTTTTCTGGGGGAGTGTTATTGAGTTGTTTTTATTTTGATTATGTATTTTGTGGTTTGCCTTGGTTGGTTAACAGAGGAGAGAGTCTCCAACTGCCCCATTCAAGATTTAACCACGCAATGGGATGCAGTTGTTCTTAACCTAGACCTGGTTCTAAACCTGGTCCTGTCAGTAACCTTCAAAGAAAATGTGACCATGACTGACTTTCCTAACGATCAATTAGCCTGGAAGTGTGGGACCTCATGTTTCAAGCTAAATATGGTCCTCCAAAGCTCTCTTTCTGCCCCTTGAGTCTTCCTCTTCAGTGTCCATGCTTCACAATTCACAATCCCCTTTGAGTAGGGGTTTTTTTTGTCCCCAAGGCCCTAAAATTATGTAACGCCAAAATGTTGGCACAGCTCCTTTATGGATCCTTTTTTGGTCCACCATCCTCTTCTTTCACTCCCCTCGAGAGAGTCCAATCTAAATTTCTCAGAGTCCTTTTACAAGTCCCCAAATGTGTTTCAAATGCATGGGTCAGATTAGAAACGGGAATGATGAGAATCGAGGCTCATATTAGCTTAATATCAGTCTATAAGTGGTTGACACTGAAATTGTCCCCCAAGGTATAGCTCCATTGATTCTTTGTGATTGGTTCCAGTCTGGCTGGCAGATAGCGGTTCTGAACTCTCTGCAGAAATTGGGCCTTGCTCCTCAAGCCATCCTAAATTTGGGATTGGATCAAGCAAGATCCGTGGTCAGGCAAAGAATTATGGACATAGAGAGACAACAGGACTGCTTGAGGTCCCCTGATTACATAATTGAAGAACATGAGAGATATGTTGCTGTCCCGGCAGCATACCTCCATTTCCTCATATCCAGAAATGCAAGAAGGGCCTTTACTCTTGCCAGAAGTTCAGCTCTGCCCTCGCCAGTTCTGAAAGGATCTTTTGGAAAAGTCCCGTACACTCAGAGACTTTGCACCTGCCCATTAGGGGAAATAGGAAGCCCTGAACACTTATTTTTTAGAGATCCTTTTTACGATGAGGCATGTAGAGATACCATCGACCCCCATCTGGTGAGGCTTGCTGACCCTCCAGACAAGACTAAACTCAATTTTCTCCTCTTAGACAGAAATCACAAGATGACCCAGATGGTCGCCAGATTCTGCGCACAGCTTTGTAGACGTAGAACACCCCCTGGAACAAATAGATCGCTAGGAAAACTGCCATAGCCTGCCTCCTGGGTGTCCCAGGGGCAATCTGTATGTTAGTTTAACCTTAGGTCTTTTTGTGTTCATGTGACTATTTTAATTTTAATCTATAAGCTGTTATTATATATTGTTTAAAATGTCTATTTCACTCTTGTGAACTGTGCTTCTTGAACTGGTCTTTGACCATAATAATAAATTATTATTATTATTAATCCTTTGTGAGTGTTTTTGGCTGCCTAGAATGTGTCCTTGAACTATGTCTCTTGCTTGTCTGGATGGAGATGGAGAGTTGCTTGGAGGCATGGGCATAACCAGGGGGTACAGGTGGGCAGCTGTTCCCCCAATCAAGTAAGTAAACAATAAATAAATAAATAAATAAATAGACAGACAGACATACTTAACTAACTGACCAATTGTGTTGCAGATAACTCAGTTCTGCCCCCCCCAAAAAATAATGCCTGCCCCCCTAAAAGAAATCCTGGCTACGCCCATGCTTGGAGGAGGTTAGACGCCCCTCTGGAATGTCGCCTACTGCACAACTGCTGCTCCATCAACTTTTGCCTCTGACCCCACCTACCACTGGCATGTGGACCCCATAAATTTGCTTATGTTGGAATGTGGCCCTCTCACACAAAATGGTTCCCTATTCCTAGGCTAACCAACTCATTAACAAGTTAACCATCCCTGGTGGGACTAAGTAGGATAGCAATGTTGTATCCTATACAAATTAGCTTTAATGTCACAATTGATTTCACAAGTGAGCTGATACCTCTAGTGTAAATGGGGTCATTATTATTCCTTAGATGCTGAAGTTAGTGTACATAAATACTGAACTGTTGCAATTGATTATTTTGCCAAACAATGGGAGCTGAAAAGGCAAGAATCCGCAATGAAATTAAGCTATAGCCCACATTCACATCTCTAAGACACGATGCACACTATCAATGCTGTGGAGTGGTGAGGATTACTGTATGGGGTTACTATTTGATTGGGTTTGTTGTGCATCAAAAGTGCAGATCATCAAATCTGCCTTTGGGAAATTTGTGATGTGATTTTAGGAAGAGGGTGCTATTAGCTGCAACGTCTCTATTCAGAGCTAGTAGAGTATTTGCTTACCAACATAAGAGCACTTGGGACTTTTTCATTTAGAGAAAAGGGAAGAGGTGACATGATATAAGTTTATAAAATTATGCATGGCATGAAGAAAGTGGGTAAAGGAAAGTTTCCTTCCCTCTGTTTTAACACTAAAACTTAGGGACATCTGGGGAAGCCGAATGTTGGAAGATTCAAGACAGACAAAAGAAAGTGCTTCTTCTCACAGCATATGGCTAAATGTTGGAACTTATTCCTGCAGGAGGCTGTGGTTGCCACCAACTTGGGTGGCTTTAAAAGAGGATAAGACAATGAGATGGATGATAAGCCTATAAATAACTACTAGTCATGGTGGCCAGAGGCAGTATGCTTCCGAAGGCCAGTTGCTGGATACTGCTGGATACTGAGTGGAGAGTGCTCTTCTGCTCAGGTCATTCTTGAGGATGTCTTAGAGATATCTAGTTGGCCACTGTAAGAGTGGGATGCTGGACTAGATGGGCCATTAATAATAATAATAATAATAATAATAATAATAATAATAATAATAATAATTTATTTGTACCCCACCCATCTGGCTGGGTTTCCCCAGTCACTCTGGGCGGCTTCCATAGAAACCAAAAATACATGGCCTGATCCAATATGTTCTTCTTATGTTACTATGTTTTTAATAACAGTATATCAAGGGTGGGGACTCTGTGGCCTTCCAGTTGTGGTTAGATTACCACTCCCATCATCCCTGGACCCTGACCATTGAGTATGCTAGCTGGGACTGATAGATGTTGGAGTCCAGGGACATCTAGAGTAGGCATGGAGAGAGAGAGAAAATACTCAGTTCACATTTTTATGAGCTGAAACTACCTAGCTCACACTTCCAGGACCAATATGCAAGCTGAAACACAGCCAGCCTTCAAAATGTTGTGGAGCTGGTTTGCAAGGAAATAAAAATGTCTGCCCATTTACACTAACAACAACCTTCTGAGCATCACGTACTAGTGCTGAATGGGGCTAGAGGCAAAAGTAGGCAGAGCAACAAATGTGAATTTTACTTTTCACACACTTGCACACTGCTTCTATCCTCCATCCAAGACAAGTCAGATATGTTATAAGAGTTCAATGACACATGCCGGTCAGGCAAAAATGCTTGGAGTGCAATGCAGAGCTGGAGATGGGTGTGGTCTTGGAAGAGAGGGACACATTTGTCCCTAGGCCTGTGCTTCTTACACTCCTTCTTTCCACAATGGAAATCTTGCATTAAATTTCCGGAGGCTCTGTTCCTTTTTAAAATACCCCACTTGTCTGCATTATCTCTTCAAATATCCTTTCCCTCCCCCCACCTCCAGGCCTTCAGCAATCCCCCTTTCAGCTTGTAGAGCAATGGATCATGCAAAGGTCTGAGTATAAATTTTGCTCCTTGCAGACAGAGCAAGGAAATGCTTGAGTCTTCCCAGGGAGTGGTGATTTTTCCTCAGGGCATCTTTTCCCATGATGCAAAATTGAATTTGTTCAAAATTTCCAACCATGGAAGCAAGAAGATTTCCCAACTGAAAACATGAGAAGCTTTCCATGAAATGCCAGATTGTGTGATACGAACCATCAACAGCCCTCCCTCTAGCCACAGCTGCTTCCATTTAGTCATAGTGCAAGTGAAGAGACAGTCAAATAGCTCACATTCACTGGAACATCATCTCTCACAATAGCACGTGTTTACTGAAGCTGGAGCTACATCAAACCCCTGTGTATTGCATGGAAAGCAATTACCCACTGGAAAATGGTGGTGGCATGAAAGAACCTGCGGATAGCTCTTGTCCTTCACAGAGTTGATATGGGTTGCCACTGAGGACTCAAGCCACCATGCTGCTGCTGCTGCTCTGGTTGTTATTGTTCAGAATTGGCTCAGAATATTCAAAAGCAGCAAGAGAATAAAATCCTCTGCCAAGATAGACTTTTGCATGGTATATCAGCACGGTTATGACCAGGACTGTGTCAAAACAGATTCCCAACTTCACAAGCAATTAAAAGGCCACTCCATTTCCAGCACTTTTGGAGGAGAGCCAGCAAACATCTCAACCAAGGAGGTGTCAGCAGCAGTGGCAATAGTAGCCTTGCTCCCCTTCTCCCCCAATTTGTCTGGGTACCAGGTAGCTGGCCTGGCAGCAGCTGTGGTTACAATGGCAGCGACACTCCTCTGCCTTCTCTGCCTCTTTCTCCATCTTAGAGCTCTTTGAGAGTGTCAACCAGCTTATAGATAAAAGGTGATCCAGTTGACACAGTGTACTTGGCTTTCAAAAAGCTTTTGAGAAGGTACCTCACTAAAGATTCCTCAGTAAGCTTAGTAATCATAAAATAAGGGTTGAGGTTCTCTTGTGGATCAAGAATTGATTAAGCAGAAGGAAGTAAAGAGTAGGAACATGAAGTCATGTAGAAAGTGAAGTCCCATAAGATCAAAGTTGGGACCTGTACTTCTTAACTTGCTCATAGGGGTGGACAGTGAGGTAGCCAATTTTACTACTGATACTAAACTATTTAGGGTGGCTGAAACAAAAAGGGATTGTGAAGAGCTCAAAGACAATCCCTCCAAACTGAGTGACTGGACAAGAAAATGGCAAATGCAATTCAGTGCAAATAAGTATAAACGTGATGCATACTGGGGCAAAAAAAAAAATGAATTTCACATATATGGTCATGGGGTCTGATATCGGGCTTTAAAGAAATGTGATTGGTAGACGTTTATAAAACCATGCATTGTATAGAGTGGATAGATAGAAGTTTGTTCCTCTCATAGAACTCATGGGCATCTGAATTCAGGACAGACAAAACAAAGTCCTTCTTCGTGCAGGAGATTATGGAACTCGCTCCTGTAGGAGGCAGTAATGACCACTAACTTGGATGTTTTTAAGTGGTATGATACTGCTTTAGATGTATAGTGCAGATGGGGCCATAGAAATCTAATTTAGGTGTCATGTGTGATTATCATGTGTTGTGAAGTTTAGATCACCAATAGTCAGCATGGATTTCTGAAAAATAAGTCATGTCAGACTAACCTGATCTCGTTTTTTGACAGAATTACAAGCCAGGTAGATGAAGGGAACGCAGTGGATGTAGCCTACCTTGATTTCAGCAAGGCATTTGACAAGGTGCCCCATGATATTCTTGTAAAGAAGCTGGTAAAATGCGGACTTGACTATGCTACCACTCAGTGGATTTGTAACTGGCTGACTGACCGAACCCAAAGGGTGCTCATCAATGGTTCCTCTTCATCCTGGAGAAGAGTGACTAGTGGGGTGCCACAGGGTTCTGTCTTGGGCCCGGTCTTATTCAACATCTTTATCAACGACTTGGATGATGGACTCAAGGGCATCCTGATCAAATTTGCAGATGACACCAAACTGGGAGGGGTGGCTAACACCCCAGAGGACAGGATCACACTTCAAAACGACCTTGACAGATTAGAGAACTGGGCCAAAACAAACAAGATGAATTTTAACAGGGAGAAATGTAAAGTATTGCACTTGGGCAAAAAAAAATGAGAGGCACAAATACAAGATGGGTGACACCTGGCTTGAGAGCAGTACATGTGAAAAGGATCTAGGAGTCTTGGTTGACCACAAACTTGACATGAGCCAACAGTGTGACGCGGCAGCTAAAAAAGCCAATGCAATTCTGGGCTGCATCAATAGGAGTATAGCATCTAGATCAAGGGAAGTAATAGTGCCACTGTATTCTGCTCTGGTCAGACCTCACCTGGAGTACTGTGTCCAGTTCTGGGCACCACAGTTCAAGAAGGACACTGACAAACTGGAACGTGTCCAGAGGAGGGCAACCAAAATGGTCAAAGGCCTGGAAATGATGCCTTATGAGGAACGGCTAAGGGAGCTGGGCATGTTTAGCCTGGAGAAGAGGAGGTTAAGGGGTGATATGATAGCCATGTTCAAATATATAAAAGGATGCCACATAGAGGAGGGAGAAAGGTTGTTTTCTGCTGCTCCAGAGAAGCGGACACGGAGCAATGGATCCAAACTACAAGAAAGAAGATTCCACCTAAACATTAGGAAGAACTTCCTGACAGTAAGAGCTGTTCGACAGTGGAATTTGCTGCCAAGGAGCGTGGTGGAGTCTCCTTCTTTGGAGGTCTTTAAGCAGAGGCTTGACAACCATATGTCAGGAGTGCTCTGATGGTGTTTCCTGCTTGGCAGGGGGTTGGACTCGATGGCCCTTGTGGTCTCTTCCAACTCTATGATTCTATGATTCTAAGGCACATGTTAAGAAGCTGCAACAGCCAATCATTGACTCTCAGATGGGGGAAATCTATGTGTGGTGGACTGCAGGACATAGCATTGTCTTGTGCAACTACCTGCACATTTTTTTCCCCTTTTTGCATTTTTTCATGCATTGGGGTTTTTTTCTCTGTGTAGGCAATATGTAACATGTGAAGCATCCTTCTGAAGATAGTATAATCCATCATTGCCTTCCAGCACCACTAGCCAGATCTTCCCCTTCCTTCTTCTCTCCAAGCCTTAGTCTAATGGTCTAGCAGAAAGGTTCCATATGGAACAGTTTCCCAAGATGTTCAGAGAAGCATTAGATAGCCCAGTAAAGGAACACCCTGTGAAGCAATTACGTATGCTTATGTCAAGCCAGAAGCAGCTGGATGGTGACTTTATGAATGGCACATAAATAACTCAGTGCTGGTGACAGAAACAGACTCCAGAGGGGTCCTGCATTATCTCTCAAGCGAATCTCTCACAGTTACAGGGACATACTAATTTGGAGGACGTATGTTCAGTACAACTATGAGATGCGAAACAGATTCAGCTTGGGACCAGCTGGTAGCCAGGCAAAACATAATTGCAATGTTCTGAAGTTCTTGAGGTTTCAGTCTGGGATGCATGGGGCATGAAATGAAGGAGCATATTACATGCAGGGGCACATAATAAAGCACACTCTTCAGAATATGACTATAGCAAATTCTACAGGCACATTGACATGCTGGAAATGTTTTTAAAAAGTGACCCACTAGAATTGTGTCAAAAAATTATCCTCCTTTATTTTTCATTCTAATCACTCCCCATCAACAAATGGGAAAAGAAATTGTATTCAAATATTATCAAAGGGGGGAGAAAAATTCAGAAAAATTATCAAGGGTGTGAGGAATTGCAGGATTTGCATTGCACTTAGCTAACTTCCAAGGTGTCTTTGTGAGTGCAAGGTTGTTGTTTCTTAGTGTGCAGCTGGACACCACATATCAATCTGGGGAGAAATGTGCAGTTAGAAAGCTAATAAATAGGGGAAATTAGATGCAGTAGATCATGCATAGGCAAACTAAGGCCCGGGGTCCAGATCCGGCCCAATCATCTTCTAAATCTGGCCTGCGGACGGTCTGGGAATCAGTGTGTTTTTACATGAGTAGAATGTGTGCTATTATTTAAAATGCATCTCTGGGTTATTTGTGGGGCATATGAATTTGTTGATTCCCCCCCCCCAAAAAAAAAAATATAGTCCGACCTCCCACATGGTCTGAGGGACAGTGGACTGGCCCCCTGCTGAAAATGTTTGTTGACCCCTGCATTAGATGCACATGTTTATTGCACATGGCAAGCAATGTCAGGAACAGCATGCACATGAATTACCGTATTTTTCACTCTATAAGACACACCAGACCACAAGAGGCACCTAGTTTTTGGAGGAGGAAAACAAGAGGGAAAAAAATATTCTGAATCCCAGAAGCCAGAACAGCAAAAGGGATCGCTGCACAGTGATAGCTGTGATAGCTGCGCAGCTATCTGGGGTAGCTGTGCAGCCTGCATTCGCTCCATAAGACGCACACACATTTCCCCTTACTTTTTAGGAGGGGAAAAGTGAGTCTTATAAAGCAAAAAATGAGGTATATAAGGGACGAATGTGCTTGCTTTCCATACCCCCTCCCCACCTTAAACTGCCCAAACCATATTAAGAAACCTTCTTCTTTTGGGCTAGAACCTCCTCTTCTGTACCTTTAAGTCTTCTTCCCTTCCCCCACAAAAATCTGCTTGGAAATTTGCCTTTAAATAGTATTTTTTTAATTTTAAAAAATGCATGTTCTCTCATAATATCCATCTCTGAATGTATCTTCTCTCATTGCTAAGCTATTTCATGCTGTTAAACTGCTGATAGTTGAAACATTCAAAATCCAGTGGCTGTTACCATCTGGTTCAAGAGGTGCAAAAATGGCTGGTGCACTTTGGAATCTGCAAGTATTGTATTCTTTAAGCCACCCTCCCTCTAATATAAAACCATGAAATCCTTTATTGTGTATTCTGTTGTGTGCTGAAGAAGAAGAGGAGGAGGAGGAGGAGGAGGAGGAGGAGGAATCTTTTCTTAGCTTACTATCCTCCTAGGTCCCATAGCATTAGGTCCTTTATAGATATCTGGGGCTCAGGTCAAAAAAGCATTTCCCCTGTTGTTGAGCTCCTAGCAGTCACTGAACCAAGCTAGTATTAATTCAGCAGAGAGAAACATGTGAGGAGAAAGGGGAGCAGAGCTTCTCTTTGGAAATTCTGATTCCGAGGAACCTCCTAGGAAATGCTCAGCAGGAAACATAATCTCACCTTGGAGGCAAAAGGGAAGGAACTGAGAGAACAAGCTGCAAACGCACCGAGCGCTGATGCTGGAAGATCACAGCAGCCCATGAACACGGAGGACAGCTAAGAGGCGAATGCCCAGGAGAAAGAGAGGCAAGGAACAAGGGTGTTAATGAAGAAAGCAGCAAAGAAAATATGAAATGAAATGTTAAGAGTCGGGGGGGGGTGTCATTCAGCCCTTTGCTTGGCAGGACAAAAAGTATTTCACCAGAGTCTCGAGTTGCAGCTGCACAGAGCAGGTGCAAGGCAGACAAGAGCCTGCACTGAAGCCGAAGGCAGGAAGGAAATTGAATTTTCCCAAGTTCCCAAACAGAGAGAGAGAGGCAGAGAGAGAGAGAGAGAAGAGATTGGCTGGGAAGCAAAAGGAGAGCTAGGCAGTGTCATTTTCTGCTTCAAGTACTTGATGGGCAGATGAAAGATGGATTGCCTCCTGGGCCTGTGGGATTTGTCATCTGTCAAAGGAGAAAGAAATAAGTTAAACAAAATCACACACACCCTTTTCTAATGCCCATGGGTCACAGTGTCTTGTGGGGCATGCAGGGAGCTAGAATGTTCCTCACTGATTTCTTGAGCTACTGCTAATGCATCTCTCTCTCTCTCTCTCTCTCATCTGGAGGAGGATCCAAACTGCTGGAAATGGAACAACAGAGAAGAGAAATATGACAATCTGAAAATGGTAGCAACATAAGATGGAGGGGAATTTTCTCCCTGGTGCATTTTAGTAAAAAAAAAATGACATGTCTGGCTAAATCAGTGGTGGGGAACCTGTGGCACTCCATGTGCTCCTGAACCACAGCTCACACCATCCCAGAGCATCAGCCATGCTGCCTGGGTCTAATGGGAAGATATGGAGTCCAGCAACATTTGGAGGGCCACAGGCTTAAGGAACATTAGACTTTTCTCCCTATACACTCTATGTCTGGAGATTAGCCATGAAACTGAATTTCCCACCGATGTTAATTTTATATAAAACTTTGCGCAAATGGCATCTTCAAATTCATCCTATTCACCAGCAGAGAAATTGTGGAGGACCCATACACAAAAATTTGTCCATGGTAAGGAGAAATATTCCAACAGTTTATGGCAGTGCCACAGATAGGTAATTTTAAGACATTGGACTTAATGGGTTTATCAGGGTAGGGTGGGTTTTCTTTAAACAGTTTATATGTATTGCTTCAGCTGTGAAATACACAATGAGCTTTTCACTACCACCACTATTTTCATATTTTACAACTGTCACTAACAGTTAGAGTAAACAACAAGAATAATTTTGGCAACTATGATAATGAAGGAAATTAAAACTAAGATTTATTCAGAGTAGATCCATTTAAATTTATGACTGAGTCACCTAGGTTCATTAATTTACTCAGATCTACTCTGAGTAAAACTGAAATTAAGATTCATGACTAAGGGTCTGTCTGCACTTACAATTTAAAGTGTGGCCCTTGCTGTTTGAGTCAACATTTTAAGACTGCTAACCACCCAGTTTATTTTTTAAATGAAAATGTCATATAAACTGGCATCCTACCATGTTTTTAGCTATGTCTATTTTAGCTGTACTAGATGACCCATGTGATCCCTTCCAAAATGCTATGATTCTTTGAGCGGAACAGGTGGAATATAAATATAATAATTTTAAAAAACTGTGTTTCTGCAACCATATACATAGATTTTCTAATGGAAAACCTGGCTGCTTCAAGAGTGGTGATTATGAGCAGGGCTTAAGCCAAACTTCCTTCCCCAGCTTTGGACATTATCCCTTCACCTTTTTCATTCCATTCCCATTCAATGCAATGGAAGCCATTACATCAATGGGTCCAGAATAAATATGTTCATGGGCAAAAAAGCAAGGAGGGTTGAAAGAGTCTCACCCCATGGATTGTCCCTGTGAGGGCTTCTGCCCTTAGATGTTGTTTGCTTCTAGCCTGGAATTCTTTAAGAACCAGATAAGAATGTATGGGTCTGCAAAGCTTGCCCCTCAGACTCCCCCCCCCCAAGTTTGGATCAAGAGAACTTCACTGGAATCTGTAATGGCTGCCTTTCAAGGCTGAAGGAGAGACAGAATGAATTTGGGATTGTTGCTGGGTGAATATTGTATTATACAAATACTGTGTCTAGCTAGATTCTTATTCTTTTCTTTTTTTCTTTTACTAATCAGCAAAATGACCTAATAAGTTCTTCTAACTAAAAAGCCTTTAAAAGTGCTTGCTTGCGTCTCAGATGTTAGAAATCGCCCATTCCTTCCTTCCTCTCCCCGCAGATAATAATTTCCTTTCTAAACCCCAAACCCTATCTGTGGGAATTAGGGTGGTCTCAGCCCTATGTTTGCCAAGATAGCAGGGGAGCAACTGCAAGGGAGGATCAGTGGGCGTGGGTGTGCTTAAGAGGACAGCTGTGCTATAGATGTGGTTCCCAATGCATTTTGATAAAACTCCTTAGCAAGGGAAATATTTCATGCTTCTTGGTGAAAAGTGCTTGGGATAACTTTTCTACTATTGCTCATCCAGCTTTCCAGGGTGGAACATTTTCAAGGGTCATACACCCTCTCCTTTCTCCCCTCCAAGAGTCTCCACCCCCCATATTAGCATGATGAGGGTTAGGAGCCCTGGATCTCTCTTCAGCTCCCTCGACCATCCAGCTTTTCAAAGACTGCTCTTTGCTATTTTCCATTGATATTCATCATTTCATTCTTGCATTTAGCAGGCCTTCTAATACAGCGGTACCTTGGGTTACAAACACCTTGGGTTACAGACTCCACTAACCCAGAAGTAGTACCTCGGGTTAAGAACTTTACCTCAGGTTGAGAACAGAAATTGCGCACTGGTGGCGCGACGGCAGCAGGAGGCCCCATTAGCTAAAGTGGTACCTCAGGTTAAGAACGGTTTCAGGTTAAGAACCGACCTCCTATGAATTAAGTTTGTAACCAGGGGTACCACTGTACTGGGTTTCCTTACACTTTAGTAGGCAGAATGTAGTAAAAGAAATAATAATGAAGTCCAATTTAAAACAAAGGTTTGCAGTGTAAACCACCCATCACCCACCGGCGGGTCTTTTTGGACCACATCCACAGCCCTGGTGTTCATGACAGCCAGAATGGAGGGTGAGAGGGCAATGAAATCACTCTGTCAGAAAGGAGCTGGTGTAATGGTCAGGTCTGGATTTGCAACACAATGAGAAAGAGTCACTTCTGCTGTAAATGAGACTGGTTCAGGATTCAATGTGTCTCCACCTCTCTGGAACAACCCAGTTGGGGCTTTTCACTGGCTATCACAAGCAAGTGTCTCACCAACAGCACTCCCAGGAGGAATGCAATGCCAATGGGAGGCCAGTTTATTCCGATGTGGAAGGATATTGCCATCCAATCCAACCCCTGCCCTCAGCCAACCTAATACAAAGTGGGTTGGCTTGCTCTGGAAGTTGTGACTGTGTTCAATCTGTTTCAATGGGTCTAAGTCACAAGTAATGCTTGTGGGATTGTGTCCCATGAGTTTAACTGTTTATTATTAAACTTATCCATTGCACATCATTTTAGCATTTCATCTTTTTATAAAGCTGCCTATGTGGAGATCTCAGAATGCCAATGTGAACAAAATAGAGACAGAATTCTTAGGCAACTCTGAGGTAATTTGCTCAGGCTTTCCCCTTCTCACAAGACTGGACCCTTTCTTATGTGTTTCAATACTCCGGTTTTCTGTTTTATCCATTTTTATATGATTCTTTGTGTTTTTATATTGCTGTTTTATTCAGTTTGGGTTGTGTTTTTGTTCTTGTTTTGATGATACTTTGTTTAGACAGTATACCATATTCAGTATAGAGATTTCTGAAATAATAAGTGGCAAATAAATGCAAAGGAACAAACAAACAAACAAACAAACAGATACCCTGTTGCCCTCTGGGATTTTGATTCCTTAGAAGTCTAAATGGCTTAAACCCAACCATTTCAATTTACTTGAGTTGCAGAATAGCCTGTCTATCACTAAGTGTGATGAGGTTGGTAAATGTCACTTGAAAGCTATTCTTATGATCTTGTTTCTTGGTTACTATGCTTCAACTGTGGGATGATTCAGAAAGATATCCTGTTTTTCCTCTCAGGAGATAAGAGCCCCAGTACTGAGGCTTCTTTATATCCATCCTGCCTTTTAATGGAACCAGTAATCTGTTATAATATTACCCAATTTCTCTGAGTGAAGTAAATCAGAGCAAAATCAAATAGGCGATGTTAAGCAAATCTCTGTTCTTTTTAGGCGTCAAATATTTATTTCTGAATTAGAATTTTCTGAAGCTGTACTATTTGCAATTAAACAAGGCAGCTTTGAAGGATCAAGCCAATACAAATGATGGTCAGTGTGAATATAAGGGCTCTGCTGCAGAAGCCTGAAGTGGATGAAGTGACCAGGTGCAGTAAACCATCATTTGATCCCATTCCCTATTGTCCTCTGGCACAATTCAAGGTGCCAGTTTTGACCTACCACATTTTTAATGCTCTAATGTTTTACATACCAAGGAGATTGCCTCCACCCTTCATATAGAAAAGAAGACATTTAAAATTGACCTCATCTGTGTGCCAAGTTTGAAAAGCAATGATACATGGACAGGTTTTTGGTAGTAGCACAACTGTGGGATACACTTCCTGAAGCAACTTGATGAAACCTCAGCATTTTCAGAAGCATTAAAAGTGCTGGAAGCATAATCCAGTCACAGTTAAGCATGTTACCACTGATTTCAGTGAGAAAGATGGAAAAAATGGTTAACTTTGGTGTAATCCCACCCTTTATATGGAGGCTAAGATTTAGCAGTCATGTATAAGTTAGTACAGAGTCTGGGTTTGTGCAAATGTATTCTAAGAGACTCTGAGCTTTAACTGGGTTGATAACCATTGTGGTTTTCTGGAGTTCTTTTGTTCTCAGACTCTATGAGCGTGAGGGTGGAAATGAAGCTCCTCACTAGCTACAGGCTAATGGAGACTATAAAGAGGCAGACATCTGCTTCTAGGTCTGTTGGAATTCATATTTTGTAAGATGCTGAGCCTGTGCCTTGGACTGGCATATGTCTTGTGGAACTGTTTGGCTGTATCAATGGATGTTTCTGTTCTGTTTTAAAGAAAGTTCTGCAAGTAAAGTTTTAATTAAACTCATGGGCCTCGACAATGTTTTATTTCTAAAAAAAGAGTCAGTTTTCATGCATCCAGCAGCTTCAAATCACACAATATTAATACCTGCAATAGGCTGTCTGCTTGCAAAGTATCCCATTCAGAGATGGCAAAGGGGTTTTGTTCACAGAGACTTCATGATGTAGGCTTGAGAGATATGTTCGTGTCAGTAGTTACTTAAACATACAGCACAATTGCTTTGATTTTATTTACTTATTAAAATAATAACAATATACAGTATACCAGATTTATAGTCAGTAAGTTTGCAATTTCAGCGATGGCATCCCATAAAGGCTTCTGTGGTTACAAGGGTTACAAGACAATGTTCCCTTTTTTCCCTTTCTCTGCGTCCCCAACTAATCCCCTCATGACAGTGTCTGAGGAGAAAATAGCAAATAGTGATAGGAGTTCTGGAATGGACCATAGCTCAGGCAGGCACACATAATTTGTTTCATCTACCCTCTGATAATTTCCTATAATTCAACAGGGTTAGAATTATGGAATATTTATATATTTTAAAAGAACACAAAAAGGTTATTCTCCACCATTTATTGTCTTGAGGAACATGAAGGGGTGTAAGGGGTGTAACTGAAGTCATGGAACCTTTCTCAATTCAGGCACAACCTGCCATTAATATGGAAAAGAAAACCCCACACCCGCTCTCTAACAACAGTGGCATGGGATGAAAGGTGCAGACAATCAGCTTTAAATTCACTCTTTAAAACATCAGATAAAGAACCAACTATACATTCTAAGTGCTGAAAGGCACTCAATTCAGCTTTGTGGGATATTTATATGTCTTCCTGTTAATCATTCTTTCATCCAGCACTTTTCAGCAATTGCCCTGTCAGTTCCCTAGCTGCAAAATGCCCATTTAAAAGGGGGAGGGCAACAGCATGTTTTAATTCACCTTAATTGCACACACCTTCCCACAAAATGGTGACAGTCTAGAGGCTCCCACAGTTGGTTCAACAGCATGAAGAAACATAGTGTAGGGTGCAGGGGGGGCTGACTGCTTTTCAATCAAAGTTCAATCTAACTCAGAGAAAATCCAATCCCAACACACACACACACACACACACACACACACACATGCAGAAACACAAAGACGGATAACCATGTGTACTCCTGGTCTGTTGAGTCACCTAGTCTAAGAGAAAAATTATACATTAGGAATGGAAACGCTCCTAACAATTCTGATCTAACTGTGGTGTTACTGGATACTAAACCAGCAGCTATATTCTATGACTCCAAGCAACGCCTGCTTTCTTCAGCTGCATTTGGGGGTAGCTACTTATGGGAACCCTGTGGTGTGCCTAGAATTGTTAGATGATGTACAAACAGGGATCAGCATTATTTCCATCTACATCGTCTATGCACAGCTCCTAGTGTAGTGTGTAATTTATGCTTAAATCAGATTTTAAGCTTGGCCACCCCAGACATTTGGCTTTCAGCCCACATCCAGCTCAGATTCTCTCCACTGGGCAAGTGATATTCGCCACAAATTGCACGCTAGATTCTGCCCTTGAGCTGCTGTTTGCTATAGCAGGCGGTATAGCTCTTCTGAGAGGGCTCAACATTCCCATCCTAGGGCATCTAAACAGCTGGGCTTCGTCACTCTGCCTTTGCCAAGCTAAGAAGTCTCCATGCCACATTTGCCACACTAAGTAGGTCCCCGGCATTCAAAATACTTTCTGAGCTTCACAAAATTTCACAGCTGGCTCTTGTCCTTGGCTGTCTGTCTCAGCTGGCATAAGAGCTGGGAGAGAGACATCTGGAACCGTCCACTGCCCGTATAAGAATTTAGCACTCTTCTCTGTATGGTAATAAAGAGAGAATTATTGACCCCTCCCTAGTCATTTATTTAATCACGCATTTATCTCATTGATCCTTGAAACGGTCCCAAAAGACTGCTCTGGACTGTTGCTCATTTAGAAATGGAAAGGCGAGGCTGAGAGACAGTCCTTTGCCCAAGTCCACATCCAACTCTGCACACACCAGATAACATTGTGTTGCCACGTCAACAGGAGAAACACATGTTTGGGTCTTCAACCAAGAGTCATGGTGCGTCATGGAAAATGAAATCTCTTAATGAAAAGAATTAGTGATGAGATAGGAGCCAAAGTTAGAGTAGGAGGGTGAGCAACAGCAGTGGCCAGGGAGAGGAGGCAACAGCTTACCAGGAAGCAGAGTTGAAGCAGTGGGGATCTCAGTATTGCACAGGTGTAGCAGTAGAAACATGGGATTGCCACTGTCTGTGTACCAGCACAGCACCAACATCTCAGCCTCATTGCCCATTGCCCTCCTGGTAAGCTGTAGTGATGCTGCTGCTGGAACATCAGGTTCAGGGTGGCTGGCTGCTATTTGTGAGCAAGGCAAACTAGCCTGGCTGTAGCACTGAAGTATTACACAAAGGGCTAAAGTGTGGAGCCTCCCTTAAGGGTTCAGTTTGCATGGACAGGCAGAGTCCCCCCAATCCCAGGCAACCCCCAAGCAGAATAATGACTCAAGACAACGTGCTATGGGATTAAAATTGGCCACAACTTTTTAAAGTTTCAGATGTAGGGAGACCTTGGCTCAGGCATTGGGCGTTTATCCTTCCCAGTCCCCAGCCAGGGATCTGGGAGACTTCAGGGTTATCGAGAATGTGTGGGGATTGGGCTGGCTCTGGAGAACATATGTTCAAGCAGAGAGCCCACCCCCCGTTTCACCTCCGTTGAAGGGGAGAGCAATGACAAGCTCTCAGCGTATGGCCCATGCCTCCCCTCAAGACTCCTTTAACAGGGAACCCTGGGATCACTGCGACAAGGGGGGCATGGGTCACTGCTTCACCCCCCCCCATTTAGGAAGATAGACTAAAGGATTCCGCCCAAGGCCTGAAACCACCAAAGTTGTGACATTTTGCTACGGGAAAGGCAAAATCTGCCAATGCAAGAAAATTCCTTTCTGGCCCTTCAACAGCGACCATGACGTAGTAGCGCCTGTGTACCTGTGGAGAAGAGGTTAACCTGCAAAAGAAGACTTAACTGAGGGAGGGGAGGGCAGGAGAAGCTCTGGAGCCAACTGCCACTTCGCAGGTAAGATTCACCTTCTGTTGTGTGGGCAGGACGGTCCCTCTCCTTACCTGGCCAATCCCCTGGCAACACCTCCCCAGGCGGAATTGAGCGATTGGCAGAGGTAGGCGGAGACCTCCAGGTATCTAGCCTGGGGAGGGCAAAACCAGCCTGTACTACCGGGAGACGCACTGTGATCCATGGGGGGGGGGCTGCACACAACGACGCAAAAGCTGCCCCCCACAACGACGCAGAAGATGGACTTCCTTGCATTCATGGGAAGCTGAAGATGCTGTCTGCCATGCTCCTGACAGCCATTCATTAGGTGTGTGGTGTGTTTTTTTAAGTGACTTCTTTCTTTCGTTTACAGCAATCCTTAGGGGAAGATTCTTTTTAAAGGTAACAAGAAGAATACTTCACCTTTGTCCGCCTTGCAAGGATAATGCAAGCTTGACCCCTCATTTGCTGGATTGTAAGAAAAATTCTAAAGTACACCACAAATGAGGCAGAAAATCTTTTGCCAAAAAACACTTTCAAGAAATTAGAGGACTGGTTTCAGCTCAGCTCTGGTTAGGTTGCATGAATTAGGTTGCATGAGTTAGGTTGCATGCCTAGAAATGTATCTACACAGTCAAGTTGAGCACAATTGTGTGTGCAGTATAAAAGGAGTTCTGGATGCACAATCTGAGCGGAGGTTCCTAACTTCAACGGATAGTCATGAGTGTTAATGTGTTGGCCAAGTGCTTCAATTAGGAAGAAGCAAGGAGGGAGGCATCTGCTTATGCTAGAGACTCTCACACAGCAAGCAAGAGTCACTCCCATTGTAAATACTATGGGATGGAATTAGCCCTGGTTCTCTAAGCCACACTTTAGTTCACTTTCTAGACAGAAGGAAGATTTCTAGAATCATGGTGTTGGGGTTCACAAAACAGCAGTGAGGTCAAGGTCTTGGGCAACTTCCAGCTAGTGCAAACTGTGCCTGTATTAAAATCTGAATTCTTACCTCAGGTATTGTCCCTCTTTCTGATTTGTGCATAGTTTTCTGATAGCAGAACACTATCTCACTTACGTGGGGAGTCAAGGTCCTAATATTAATGCATTTGAGAAGTAATATCTATGCCTTCAAATGCACACATTTATGCAAATGCCCACCTTGGCTTCCAGGGAAATTGCCTCCTTTATTAGCTTAATCCAAATACTGACTTTGCATGCCCCCCATGGAAAATATTTGAGGTTATACAAATATTATTTTTATTACTAGCTCCACAATTCTATGGTTCTATACTGATTTAATAATCACCTGTTAAACCAGTCTCAAGGTGAAATACACATAAGTAAAACACAAAGACAAAGGCATATCAGGCCTGTGTGATTAGTATATTAATATCCCATTGCACTGTTAACCTTTTTAGGTGAGAAAGTGTTGAGTGTTTCCCCTGCAACCAGGAGGCCTCCCTTGCAAGCCTTTTCCTTATTAAGAGTGCAAAACATCCGAAAGGCTGAAAGCCAGTCGCTCCTCTGCTGGGGCTTTTACAGATTTCACTGCGCCGTGTCCAACCTTTGCTTTCCCAAAGCTGGGCCGTTCTGATTAATGAGCTGTCGTCCCAGGTAAATGAGGTTCTCAGAGGTACCGGGGCTGTCCTAACTATTGCTGCTTCTCATTGAGAATAGCTTCAGGTTGCTCTGCACCATTAAGTGCAAAACTCACAGGGGTCTTAATTTATCATGTGGGAGCTGGAGATAATTACTTTTCAGGCATCGATGAGGCTGATACACTCTGAGAGCGGATGTACAGGCTGAGGGGAATGCAGAGCTCAGGTTGCATTTACGTTCCGTTGAAAACCGGGGCATAAAGCTACGTTCAGGAGAAGCAAAGGAGAGTCAAGTAGGGGACTGGGAGCGCCCACTGCAGAGTGACTGACATCTTAATCTCATAGTCCAGACTCTGCTCTCCCCAGGTGGGTGACCCAACAGCTGAATCTATTGAGCTTGTTGTCAGTAAAGTCAGCAGTGATTTTAAGGAATAGAGTTGCTCTGGGTAGCCTGAGCTGTTTCACCTTGCAACAAAACATATGGCTCAAGTATCACCGACTGTAGAGAGATTCGCTCAAGGACAGATCACTCTCCTTTCTGTGGTCTGAGGAGGCTGGAATTTGTGCATTTTATATATATATATATAAAACATGCATCCACATATGTGAGAGTGAGGTATTTTCGAGGGCTGAGGTATAGTTCTCAACCAAACGTTTTCATTTTAAAGAGGGAATTCAAGGAGGGCTGAAATGCTCTCGCAAAGTCTCCCAAATGCCTACTTACCTCGCTCTGGTTCAGAGCATCTTTGTATCACTTACTGCTGTAGAACTTTTTTTTTTTTTTTACCCAACAAGCAAATGAACTGTCACATAAGGCAATCAGGTTTCGCTATGCGACAGTGTTACTGGTGGGAAAGAAAGCTAATTTGAGGTAAGCTCTTGCTACAAATTCACCTTATTTGCCTTCAGTGAGGACATCACCCAACCAAGAAAGAAGGTGCTGCAGCACCCAGTCAAGGCTGGGAACCTGCTCAGTATGGAACACTTTCCCCACTGTTGACTCCCAAGTGCCAGACACTGGCCAGCAAAGCCTGTTGCGCCGAGCAGCATCTTTTCAATGCAGTACAGCCATAATTCCATTGCCCCTTTCTGAGCACACACATACCATAACAGTAGGGAGGTGCTTCTGCAGATCACAAAGAAGGCTGAGAAGTTGGGGTCATTTGGGGGTCAATGCTAGTTTTTCCAGGTCGGTATATATAGTTGTTTTCATACTCAACAGCTATTCTCCATTGCCAGTATATGGAACATCAATGCAGGGTAAACATGAATATTAGAGACAAAGAACCAGGAAATTCTGGATGGTAATGAAGTCACTCACATCTGGCTTATGGGAATTTAAAATGCTCAGCTCAAATGCTAGGAAAGCATTGGGGGCCACTAGGGGGCGCATCGGAAGATGGCTGACAATAATATCTCTCCGACCCACACGAGGTAATTTGGAGGCTATGATGGGAGTAATTAGCCTCCCTACCCCCCCCCAGATGGTGGGGAGGACTGCCCTTGCCTGCTGTGCCCTATACCACCCCCGAATTTGTGGGGATGGGGGCACTAGGCACAAAGCCCTCCTGTGGGATTCTGACACTCCTGGACGCCATCCCTGATCAGCGCCACTAGCTGCAAGAACTTCAAAAGTACAATTTGGATGAAAGAATGCAAATATCTCAAGGAAGGAGGGGGAGTAAAGACTGCTAAGAGAAGAGATCTCTGATAAAACAAGACAAGAATAAAACATGAGAAGATACGCCAAGATACGGTATGGCAAATGACTGATGGGGGAGGGGGGAAACTTTCCTTTCTTTCCTTATGTGATTAAACAAGAATCCCCTCCCCTCACGAGTCAGAATTGTCATTTTAAGGACTTAAGCTGTGGATTTAAGGCTGTGTGGAGATAAACCTTCGAACCAAAGCATGTTTTAAGAAGAGCGTGGAATGTATAAGAGCTTTGGAATGATGCAGTTAAAAATGCCGTTGCCATATTGGGAAGTTCTGTCAGAGGACTTAAGTCTGAGAGGAGAAATAGAGAAATAGAGCTGTTTTTATATTGTGGGTGAAACTCCTCAGTGGGACTTAAGAATGACAGTTCTGTAATTAATGATGGAAAGAGCGCTGTTATCTATGAAGGTGATGATATATGGAAACCATCTCGATTTGAGGATTGGAAGAACGGAAAATTCACACAGGATTATTATTGGTGTTTATCGGCTTAAGGAGACTATCAGAAGAGATCATAAAGAAAAAAGAGAAAATATATGAACAAGATGTGATGTGGAAACAGCAAGATAAGACTGGATAGAATTATGAACTCTGTTTGGACTGATTTGGATTGATTTGGACATTAACGCAGTAGCAAGAAGATGATCAGAATCCCCCTTCGGATCTTGAAATATGGGTCCCCCCAACAAAATTTAAAATTCGGCTTTGTAATTCGGAATTTATGTGATGTGATTTAATTTGATTTGATTGGCCGGTTAAAAAAAAATTTTTTAAAAAAAAAAACAAATGCCAGGAAAGCATTATGACCCCTGAATTCTTCTCTAGCTCAGATTTTAATTTGAGCCAGAGGGGAACTCAACTCCTTGGTGTTCCTTACAACTCTATAGAGTTGTATGAGTGATTCATACTGAATTTCATAGGAACAGAGTGGGTGGGTGGGTGGCAGCTCTGTAAGCACAAGCAGCACCATGCACAAAATGTTGCTTGCCGTCCATCACTGCTTCACCATCTCTCCTCACTCCTTTGAAATCCCTCCAAGTTGGAAAAGCAACTTGTGACTTGGCCAGGGACACCTTTGAAGGAAGAAAAGGGCTAGAAACTGATGTGTGTGCACCTTGGAGCCCAGTCCAGGTTACATTTGCCCAACAACGCTGGTGAAAATAAGCAAGAGAAGGAGTCGTTTGGCAGTCCATTCTGCTCCACAAACAGTGGAGACACTTGAGGCTTCAATTCTTCCTGTTGTGATATCAGCTGCCCCCAGCAACCAGTTTTCCAGAAAACAGAAAATACACAATACACTCTTTGTATAAATAATGTGCTCTGACATAAATGGGAAGCTTGGCTGAAATGTGTTCCAACTTAGCCATGGGAGAAAATCCCAAGAACACCCTAACAACACTGGTCAATATTTCATTGGCAAAACATTTAGAAAGGCTTCCTTTTTTCCATGTTACAGGTTGACAAATCTGTTCCTCATAAATGGTTTAATTCTGGAGGAAGCAGATTGCATTTTTATGGGATTGAAGCAAATTTATTTCTAACAACATTTAATACATAATACTTCAAAGAAAAACTGGGGGTTAAAGATCAGAGTGACTGCAACCACATTCTGAGATATAAAGTTGGAGCAAGGCAATATATAAATGGATCAAGTCTGTGCATTACTTGCTATGCATTTTATTCACATAATCCAATGTGGGCCAAAATTCTAATGCCTGGGACTTTCATATTAAAACTGTAATGTTTATTCATGCCCCATCATTCCCACAAAGATCCCCAAGTGGCAGATATTCTTTTTTTTTGGAGATTAAGTTATAAGAGGTACCTTTAGGCTATTCCATAGCCTTTGCACATTGCTAGATTTAAGCCTGCTGTCATAGCCTTTTCAGTGTAGTCTTTGAGCAAACGGGGACATCAGTAAGAATTCTGTCTGAAATTAATAAAACAAGAGAAAGTCAGCAGATTGATCAGTGAAATTCTTTTTGCTGCTGAGGAAATATAGCCTTGCTTACTGCTTTTACTCTCCTCGGCTGAAATTGATTTGTTTTGTTTTGTTTTTTCAAAATAGGAAGAGATTGCCCAGGATGAAAGCAACAAAATATCAAAAGATGAAAAATGTAAAGCAGGCAAATTTATTTTGGAAATTAGTCATAGAGAAGGAATTGACTTCAAAAGCCATCTATTCCAACCCCTGCCAATACAGGAACCCTGCCACCACTGACAGGTAGTTATCAAGAACCTGCTTCAAAACCTATAATGGAGAACCCATCACTTTCTGAGACAGTCTTTCCCATTGTTGAACTCCTCATACCATCAGGAAACGTATAATCTAAATCTGCTTTCTTGTCATTTGAGTCCATTGGTTCATTAACCACTCTCTGGAGCAACAGAAAATAAAGGTGCTCCGTAATCAATATGGCAGGCCTTTGACTATTTAAAGATGGCTTCTGCTTCTGCTCACCCAACTCTTTCTGCCTTTCTTCCTAGGGCTTGGTCTCCAGGCCCTTCTCTATCTTGGTCACCATCCACCAGATATGTTTCAGTTTGTCGACATCTTTCTTGAAATTGAGATACCCAAAATTGGGCATAGTACAGTGGTGCCTCGCAAGACGAAAAGAATCCATTCTGCGAGTCTCTTCATCTAGCAGTTTTTTCGTCTTGCGAAGCAAGCCCATTGACGGCTTAGCAGATTAGCGCTATTAGCAGTTTAGCGGCTTTTAGCGGCTTTTAGCGGCTTAGCGGCTTAGAAAAAGGGGGGGAGGGGAAAAACCCCGCAGGAACTCGCAAGACATTTTCGTCTTGCGAAGCAAGCCCATAGGAAATTCATTTTGCGAAGCACCTCCAAAACGGAAAACTCTTTCGTCTAGCGAGTTTTCCGTCTTGCGAGGCATTCGTCTTGCGGGGCACCACTGTATTCTAGGTGAGATCTAAACAAGGGGGGGGGGAGAGTGATGCCAATTACACCAGGAGTGAAATTCTATCTCGTCCAGCAGCTTCTTGTTTATAACAGTGGCCAGTCAGATGCCTTGGGGAGCTGACAAGCAGGTCATGAAGTTGTATGTTCCCAGTACCTGGTGTGCTGTCTCTAGATGGATAGGTGAATATGGCTAACAGACATCTTCAACAGCCTATCTCTTTCACAAAATCATCAGAGCTAATGACTACCATGACAAGTTGAGCTTTGAGGCTCTCTAATTTAAGAAAAAGTGTAAACTTATCCCATTATATCTCAAAAGTACAGAGTAGGTCTCATGCCAAACTAAAATACCTCCTTATAACAGAAGGCAGTACTGTGTTTTTGTTTTGTTTTTGTTTCATTGTGTATTTTATGTTTTCATTTTGTAGTTTTAAGTTGTGAACCACGGTGATCTTCGAATGAAGGCTGATATACAAATTTCATCCATTCACTCATTCATTAAGTATTAATAATACTAGTATTTTGAAAAACGTGAGTTGGAAATCAACTGCAGACCACATACAGATGCACACATGATACATTATTGTTTTATATTTATATTTTTTACTAGCTTTATAGGTCAAAACCAGCAATTTGAATTTGGGTTGGAAACTAATTGGTAGTCAACGGCAGCAAGGATTCTCATCGCAAAAAACTGGAAAACTCAAGATCTACCCACACTGGAAGAGTGGCAGATGCAGCTGATGGACTATATGCAACTGGCCGAGATGACCGGCAGAATCCGTGATCTGGGAGAAGAGAAGTTGGAGGAAGACTGGGAGAAATTCAAGACGTATCTACAAAAACATTGTAATTTGGTTGAATGTTAAGAAGGATGCTAGATTATAAAAAACTGGTCACCACTAAACTAGATTTAAATTTGATGATAAGTGAGACTAAAGAAAATATAAAATTTTTTGGAAGAAGCGCTAGATTATATGTGTGAGTGGACATGAGATTGTAAACAAGTTGATAATTTGTTTGGAAATTTTTTTTTTAACGATGTAAATGGGAGCGGGAGACGTGAGGGAGCCCAAAGAAGTGATGAAACTGTTGTGAAAGAAGTAAGATTGTTTATTATGTGTGTATTTATATTTAAAAACCTTAATAAATATTTATTTAAAAAAAAGGAAACTAATTGGTAGTCAATGCAATCAGGTCAGGATTGGTGTTATATGCTCAAATAGCCTGGCCCAAGAGAGGAGCTTGGTCACTGAATTCGGCACTGGCTGAAGTCTCTGGGATCCCTAACACTAAAATCTAAGGAAAAGAAGAACTGCTTCTGAAAGACACAAAGGTTTGGACTTGGGCGAATGGCCATCCATGGGAGAAAATTCCACCTAGAGAGTAATCACCAAATATACTACTGTGTCTTTTTATGGCGTGGTCTTTTTGCAAAGATGCTTCAAGCAGAATGGAGTTGCTCTCCATAGAACTCAGAATTTGTGACAAGGCACAGTGGAGGTGGGAATCTTTCCATTTTGCACCTGACAGAAGATGCCTAAAGAGATCCAGGACCATGTTTAAATCTTTGTTATCCTTGACAAGGCTTATAATTGGGTGCCTTAATTGGCTTAGACTTGCATGGTAGAACAGAAGAAATCACAATGCAGAAAACCCTGACTGCTCTTGAGAACTGGAAATAATTTTAAAACAGTTTTAAAACAGGAAAGCAGGAGTAAGATTGCAAGTGAGACCATATTTGCTGTGCTAGGCAAGCCACTGAATTCTAGCTCAGGATGCAACATGTTTAGCCCCTGCTTTCATTTTGCTGAATCAAGAAATAATAGAACCTCACATTCCTCGGCAACAAGTAATGGCAGAGACAACAACTGACAACAGATCTGCAAGTGATATAGTGAGATTATGAAGCCTACAAATCCATTAGGGGCAACCTTAAGAGAGGGAGCATCACAGCAAAGCACGAAGGACAGGAAAAATAGAGCTTGTGGAGAAAGCAACAACACAACAGCCCAATGGTTTAAAAACCCAGCTCAAGGGGAAACATTACTACAAGCACCGCTCACTAGTCTGAGTTACTGGCCCTCAGCTGTCAAAGCTCAAGTTTACACCTGATGTCATGTGCATGCCCCTTCTTGTACCTGGATGGATCTACTGAATTGCTCCACTTCAGAACTAAATGGCCCCAAACAGAGGTGGATTTAGGTTCAGTCACACTGGGTGCTGAACCTTAGGGGTGCTGCCAAGGTCCACACAACTATTATTTAGAATGGAACACAAGAGGTGGTGATTGCCAAATTTTGGCGTCTCACAGGACACCACTGAAATTCAGGATCCCAAAGTCTGCCACTGCCAAAAAATAGAAGCTGAAGACACAGTATGAAGCATCCCAGCTTGGGGCACAACTAGTTGGGGTCAGTCCAGCTAGTTCTAAGAAGACTTTTGCTTCTTGCGCTTTTTGGCCCCAGTTGTATATGTTCATACTTCTTACTTACATAAAACTCAGGCCAAATGTCAGCAGCCAACATGGAGGGACACGTGCTGGAATCCAGCAGAGCCCACTGGTACTTGAAGCCACTGCTGCAGATGAAGCAGCTTGGTTTAATGGTGGCCACAGCAAGAGGAGCTGCAGGCCTGCTCTAAGCATGGGTGTAGTGGTAGTTCTGCCTTATTGATGATGCCAAGACACACACACAAATGTATGCACATCAGGGTAAGCTAGAGTCAGTGCAGTCAAGGCTGGGTCACCCTTCCAGTCCTCACTAGGCAGCAATTACTGGGTGCAGACTGCAGTACTGAGCAGAGTTCCCAGTCTGTGCAGAACTCCTGGCTGGATCAAATTGTGGCCAACACTCCATTGTTGTTGTTGTTTAGTCATTTAGTCATGTCCGACTCTTCTTGACCCCATGGACCAGAGCATGCCAGGCACTCCTGTCTTCCACTACCTTCCGCAGTTTGGTCAAACTCATGTTACTAGCTTCGAGAACACTGTCCAACCATCTTGTCCTCTGTCATCCCCTTCTCCTTATGCCCTCAATCTTTCCCAACATCAGAGGCTTTTCTAGGGAGTCTTTTCTTCTAATGAGGTGGCCAAAGTATTGGAGCTTCAGCTTCAGGATCTGTCCTTCCAGTGAGCACTCAGGGCTGATATCCTTAAGGATGGATAGGTTTGATCTTCTTGCAGTCCATGGGACTCTCAAGAGTCTCCTCCAGCACCATAATTCAAAAGCATCAATTCTTCGGTGATCAGCCTTCTTTATGGTCCAGCTCTCACTTCCATACATCACTACTGGGAAAACCATAGCTTTAACTATATGGACCTTTGTTGGCAAGGTGATGTCTCTGCTTTTTAAGATGCTGTCTAGGTTTGTCATTGCTTTTCTCCCAAGAAGCAGACGTCTTTTAATTTTGTGGCTGCTGTCACCATCTGCAGTGATCATGGAGCCCAAGCAGGTAAAATCTCTCACTGCCTCCATTTCTTCCCCTTCTATTTGCCAGGAGGTGATGGGACCCGTAGCCATGATCTTAGTTGTTTGATGTCGACTCCATTGGCTACATTTAACAGGTGGGTTAGGCTTTCACCCGTCACTCAATGAATCACATGCCGTCAGGTGAATCCAGCCAAAGCAGCATAGCTTGAATCCTGTGCCAAATTTTAACAGTGCTGAACACCAAGCCATGCTTGCAAAGGCCTGGGAGCCTTGGAGTGCATCAGTTGTTCCTTTACCAATTTGACTTGCATTCAGTGCAATTTGCATTTGGTGCCAAATGCGAGCTGTGCTGCTTTCAGCAATCATCCAATTCACTCAGGAGCTCTGATCAGGAGGTCCTACAGTATGTGGATCCAACCCTGGCAGCATCATTTGTGCTTGATGCCAAAGGTTTCTGGTTGTTTCTTTGCAAACACAGCTTTACCTGTCCTTACATCTGACATCATACAACATCAGGTGAGTGAAAGATTGACATGACCTGGGAAAATGGCATGGTGGGCCAGCAAGCTTTATTCAGCCCTCAGGCCAGAGGTCCCCACCAAAGGCAAGATATGGCATGTTTGATATTACAAAACAACTTTCAATAAGTGAAAAAGGTGTTCTATTCCCCACACTCTAAATAGAAGATGTTTTAAAATCATCCCCACATACGTTACATCTGGCTTTCTAAAGTAAAACAATAATAAAATTCCCCAGTTTCATTTTGACATCTGTGCAAGTGAAACATATTTTGTTCCTGGCTATGTTGATGGGAGAGTTCCAACACTGATATCCAAACACATATCAATGGGCTGCAGCTTCAAGTCTTTCTCTGGCAGTTGCAAGATGGCCCTTTCCCAAAGGGAAGTATTCTGGGCCACCTATGTAACTTTCATTCTTAACTGGTCAGCATTTTTAATCTGATCTGCTCATCACAGCATTTCATCTGTTTTAGATTGTAGTTGATTTGAACTAGTGGAGACCATGTTTCTTTAAAGAGGTGACTTTAAACTCAGCTCTGCTTCTGCTGGAACCCATAAAATATGAAGCAGGATTGCAGCTATGCCCACCAATTTTGGGCATTCAGCTCCATTCACAGTTGGAAACAGTCTTTTGCAAGTGAGCCCAACAGAGATTTGAACCCAGAACCTTCTGGAAAATCATCAGGTGTCCTAACAAGGGACAGGCAAATCTGTCCATTTTAGTTTCTCAATCTTAAGATCAATTATTCACATTTTTACATCAGTTTGTCATTTAAAAAAACCTCATGAAATTTCACCTGCATTTTAGTACAAATTTCTCCTAACATACATATTATAAGCAATTTTGCCTATTATACACATTTCTGCAAAGCAACCCCCCCAAAAAAATTAATATGTTCATAATGTAATGCATTTTATATATTAATTTAACCAATATATGCTTTTTCATGGACATCTTATCTGAGTGTGTACATTTGTGTACACTGGAGAAGTGGACTGCCAAATTTGCAGACGTGCCAGTTCCAAAGGATGACTGTGTTTCAGTCCATGTATTGCTTTGGAAAGTGCAAATTAGTTAGATTCACCTTTAAATGTGAACTTAATTGAATTTCCCCACCCCGCCCCACCCCTAGTCCTAACCAGCTGGCAGCCACCCCTTCCAACTGGTCTTGTTGCCAAGACCAGACTATATTGCAAGTTTCATCGCTTGCCGCCTGTCCTTCAACTGCTGCATAAAAGTTATAGCTGGAAAGCCTGTGCCTCTGGTAAGGGAGGGAAGAGAATTATTGCTTTCAAAAGGGTTTCAACGTGTTCCCCCTTTCTTTTTAATCCTTGCCATATGAATGGCAATCAGGCAGAAACGAGCCTATTTCAGCAGAAAGGTGAGTGAACAGCATTGCGGGTGTGTCCCAATTAGTCCCACAGCCTGTGACTAAACAGGCCTTCAGGCTATGTTTATGTCTTCTTGCCTGCTTTTTGTATCTTGATTCTCTACCTCCTCCCCTAAAAACCATTCAGCCCTGACATCTCACTCTCCCAAAGAGTATGTGATTCCCTCCTTCATCTCAAAGCTGGCCATCCCATCATCCCGTAATCAAAGCTGACAGCAAGTAGACTTTTTCTTTCTCCCTCTCCTCTCCTCTTCCTTATTCCCTCCCCCTCTCTCTTCCCTTTCTCTGCAGATTACACCACACACCCAAACACACACACCACGCTGAATCCTGCACGCTTCTTGCCGGTGGCCATAATCAACTGTTGACTGACATTCATCCACAGCATTAACATATATTGTATTTCCAGGCTATGAGGTTGGTAACTAAAGGAGATAAATCAAAACTGAGTAATACTCTTCCAAGAACCACAAAGTTTAAGATGAGCTGTACATTTTGGGACTAATACATAGGTGTATGCTTTTCAATATGGATATTGTCCATGGAGCATCCTTTGTGGTCAGTCAGTGTTCAAGCACCATAAATGGCTACCCTAACGCCTATTTTTCTGTCTTCAGACACTATTGGAATCTAGAAAAAATTGGGTGTCAGTGGTGGATTCTTGAGTCATTTCCTCCACAGGTTTTTCTTTAGACCCTGAAAAAAGTCTGGAAAGTCCTGGAAAGCCCCCTCCCAGAATGTCATTAGCCTTGATGGGGAAACTGAGGAAATAGCAGGAGCTGACAGGCTTGTATGATGTTGCAGTCTGTGCATTGGCATGGACACCCAGAAGGTGGAACCAGGAAAGCCTTACTCAAAGGCGACAGGAGTGCCTGCCTGGTTACTTTCCCAAGAAGCAATGGCTGGGCTACTCTCAGGGAAATAAGATGCAATAGGTGTCTACTCCCTAGCAAGGAAATAATGGTGGGATGGCTTCTCATAGGGAAGGAAACAGGAAGTGGGTGTGGCTTGAGAGCTGCTGAAAAAAGGCAGCACAATGGAGAGTTGGGGTGGGAAACATTCTGTCTGTAAGTCAGCACTGGCCTACCACTGGTGACATCAGATGATGAGCAAGAGGATGATGTTCAGTTCTGCCTTGGCTGATCAAACAGGCAGGATCAGGATCAGGGCATGGCGGAATGGGGTGTTTCAATTGCACACAATTTCATGCAAGCATGCAATGACCTGGAATGCAACCATATCCAAATCAGGGGTTGCCCAGAACTGTTTTTTTTTAAATTGTAACTGTTTTACTGATTTCTTAATGATTCTATATGATTTATGATATATTTGTGATGTTCTATTATGGCGGGACGTTGGTGGCGCTGTGGTCTAAACCACTGAGCCTAGGGCTTGTGGATAGGTACCACTCCAGCGGGAAGGTAAACAGCGTTTCTGTGCGCTGCTCTGGTTTCACCAGAAGTGGCTTAGTCATGCTGGCCACATGACCCAGAAAAACTGTCTGAGGACAAACGCTGGCCCCCTAGGCCAGTAAAGCGAGATGAGCGCCACAACCCCAGAGTTGTTCGTGACTGGACTTAACTGTCATTAGTCCTTTACCTTTTGATTATGTTCTATTACATTATTGTAAATTATTGCTTGTAAGTCGCTCTGTGATTCATTTGAATGAAAAGCAGCATAGAAATATAATCAATGAAAAATCAAAACAAACTGGACTTTTAGTGCGGCAGCATATTCCCTTTGGAATTTGTATACAATGACCGGGCAAGCCTCTACAGTATTCACATTTAGGCACTTCCTTTAAAACTCACCTTTTAAGCTAGGGTTTCCCTAGTCTAACAATATCTGGAAGGCCACAAATTTACCATCCTTGAATTAAAAAAATAACAAATTATTTGACCAGCCAGCCTGCCCTGTATTATCTATTCTGACTGACAGCAGCTTTCCAGGTTTTAGAGAGGGGTCTTTAATGTCACCTGTTACCAAACACTACCAGAGATTGAACAGGGGACCTTCTGCATGTAAAATGCTTGCCGTACCTGAGCAATGATCCCTCTAGCACGTAGATTTGATGTGTTGAGAAGGCTATAGAGAAAGCTACTGAGACACAGAAGTTTATGTGAGTTCCATGTGGCTGTCTCTTTCTGTGGCTTACCACTTACCGCATATAAGATGGAGTAGAGGTGGCTAACAGCTCCAGTCGTACCTTGGTTCTTGAACAGAATCCGTTCCAGAAGTCTGTTCGACTTCTAAAAATGTTCTAAAACCAAGGCACAGCTTCCAATTGGCTGCAGGAGCTTCCTGCACTCAACGAGAAGCCGCAGAAGCCGCGTCGGATGTTCAGCTTTCAAAAAACGTTCACAAACCGGAGCACTCACTTCCAGGTTCAAGTCACGAGGCAGAAACAAGGTATAACTGCACTTTGAAGAAGAAAACATGAGCCAGAAAAGAGATGAATGGTTGGAGTTTAGTAGCCAAATGCATAAGGAAGAAATTAGAATTTCAGGACAGGGAATATATTTCATGTATTTATAGAGTTAAACAAGGTTTTTTTTATCACAGAGAGGAATGTGGGGTGTTTATTAAACATTTTTGTATCTAAGAAAAGGAATGGTAAATAATTTGTCCTTTTAATAATCCACTCACAAATTATTTATCTGTGTATAGTATGAATGCACCCCAATCTCCAAGCAGCAAGAAACTGCAGACATTCCAGTGCTATACCTCGGGTTTGGTTTCCTTGGAACCCTTTGATGTCTTTAGGATATATGATTTTATATACAACCTGAGCATAGGATGGAGAGGCTCACAGCATTAACACACCAGCAGATCTTGCCTCCCCATTTGGTTTCCAGGGAAGGCCCAAACTCAGCACAGAGTAGACATGTTTCCATCTCCCCAGCTTCCAGCATCATCAGCAAAAATCACCCACACAATGTGCTTGCGCGCGCGCGCGCTCTCTCTCTCTCTCTCTCTCTCTCTCACACACACACACACACACGGCCTGTTATTCTCTATCCTAGAATAATAGAATACAACATAGCACACAAAAATACAATCTAAGACTAATAGATTGTAATTTTGTGTGCTATTTTGTATGCTATTATTGTGACATCTTTGTACAGTCTATTAAATACAAACATTAACACTAAAATTAGTCTTTAGCTAGGTTTGGGGATCTTTTCCAAACCTTTGATCCTGTGTATGTAAGGGTTAGAATCTATGAGAGAGAAACCCACTGAACCAGTCAGGCTTGGTGTTTTGTTGTTGTTGTTTTTTGCTAAGGATATGGCCTTGGCTAGCCAATTAAGTATTGTCATTTACATGTCCTAAGAGGTTGCCATAGAGACAAACGGGTGAGCCTTTTCCCACTCATCTGGCTGGATGCCATGCCATTATGACATCCTTGTACAGTCTATTAAATACAAACATTAACACATGTTGTGTATAATATTTAAGAATGAAGTAATTTACAAAAAAAAGAAAGAAAGAAAGAGGAGGAGAGATGAGAACCTGCTGCATTGCATTCTCTATACTGTTGGTGTTTATCTCAAAAGGAGAGAGAGAGAGAGAGAGAGAGAGAGAGAGAGAGAGAGAGAGAGATCCCCAAATATCTGCCAGGCCCATGTTTATGTGTCTTATGTATCTTATAAACCTATAGGCTTGTTGCTGTCCTGCCATCTTTGTCACTGTCCTGCTATTACTGTCTTTCCTCAGCTGTTATTAGGTGGATCTGGAAATGGAAAGATGGCATGGCAAATCTGTAACCAATACAAATCAGTACCCAGCTCAGTTTAGATGAACCAATGAAGGACAGCAAAGGAAGAGGCAGTATGTGGTGAAGAAAACCAGTTCCTAAACATCCAAGTGAACATGGCCAGTAGTTCACATGTACATTGTGTACTCTTCCCATGTGCTTCGTTGTACATTATGTACACACTCCATTTTTTTCTCCCTTACAGCCCCCATGCCTTCCAGCAAGCTGAGTCATCTATATTTCTGATAAGCAGAGTGTGTGATTTTTATCTTGATAGTCTTCTCTTTGAAATAAGAAATCCTGTGCAACCCTTAAGGTTTCCATGTTTCATTTGATCTTCTCAAATCTAAGAAACCCTTTCTTTTTCTACTATGTGAAAAAAGCACCCGCAAAATGTGTACTACAGATAAAATCCTCCCTTCAGGACTGAGCAATTTAAGAAGAGCAATTGCATCACTGCTGTAATTTTAAAAATCTGATTTTCCTCTGGAGTTTGAAACAAAAGTTCTAAGTAAAGTTTGAATGAGGTGTGTCTGCGGTCTTGGAAATCAGAGACAATTTGTTTTTCAGATGTAAAGTAAAAGGTTTATATATATATAATGGTAACTGTTTCAGAATGTGACCAGTTTTTGTTTATTCTCCAGTTTTTTTGTAAATTCAATAACTACACTAAAACTGCAATTCTAACTCCTTACTTGGCAGTAAGCCCACTGAATTTAATAGGGCTTGCTCCTGAGTAGGCATGGTTAGGCTTGCACTACAATGCATTAACTATTCACAAATATTTGGGAAATATTTAAAGTATTGAAATATGTTCTTGTAAGTCCAAGCAGTAGATACCTAAGGTATCTAAGCCTATACACATTTGCGTGTGTAGGTCCCCAGGCCACCCCTCAAATAACTTCACACATAACACGTAATTTTAGTTTTGGTTTTTGGGCACTATTTTGGCCACAACTTTATTAAAATACAAAATCAGTGAGTGGTTGTTTAGACATTGGTTATGACTATCTGTCCCCCCGCCTGGGACAGAACTGACATCCCGAGGTCTGATCGGTAGCCAGTAGAAGAGAAAGTCAAATTTGGGGGTCATTTGAGCTAAGCGTCGGACCCACGCCGCTCACCCCAGCAGCTCTCCGAAAGCTTGCCTGCCCGGTCCTATAACAAGGATTCCCATAACAGGGATTGGGTGGCCCTGGTCCCATAACAGGGATTGGACAAAATCATGGCAAGCCCCAGGATTCCTTTAACAGAATTCCCTTCAGCGCAATAGGAGGGGCAGGCCCAGCCTGACCCCTCCACCACCAGCATATTATAACCAATGCCTAACCGCAACCTTACAAGTTGTGACGAATTGCTGAGTAGTAGGCAAAAACCAAATGGCACAGCCAATCACCAAATGGCAAAATTCCTACTAGGCCCCTGCTCCAAAGCAGACGACCCCATGACAGGCAAAGCAAGGTCAACCGGAAGAGGGCGGGCGGGCGGGTGATCCGATGCACTCTGCAAAGAGAAAGAGAAACCAGAGTGCACCAATATTTAAAGACTATGGTCCCACCCACCCAATTTGCAACATACAATTTGCCCCAGCAACCCGGTTACCCAATCATGATGCCAGGCAACAATTATTAACCTGCCTGGCAACAAGAGGCCTGGCTTGGTGGCCCACACCGCAACACGTGCTCTCATTTATTGGAGAACACGCTTTACCTCAGAATAATTCCCATCCAACTCAGTCAGGTTTACTGCAGAGTAGAATTCCCTGCAAATTTGCATCAGATTTCCTTGCTATGCTACTAGTACTACAACTACTATAATTGCTAATTTACATTTTAAATTGTTGTTCATTCATCATAAATTGGCAGTTGATCAGCTAGATATCAAGGGAAGAATATGAGCCTAAATGTTTGTAGCATATATGCCAAAGATGTCATCATAAAGTAAGATATGCAGCCCAAGCCTGTGTATATTTCTATTCAGAAGTAAGCCACAAAGCTTACTTCTTGCAGCCTTAGTGGGGTGGCCTAATAATTAGATGCTAGTACAAGAAGTTCAGAATCACGTGGTAAATTACTGAAGACCCTTTTCTTCTGCCAGGCCTATAGGTAATGACCGCTCCCCACATCAAATGGGGGGGTGCCTTTTCCCCCCGGATCCCAGTGTGGCTCCTGGTAGTACGGGCTGGCTTTGCCCTCCCTGGGCTGGATACCTGGAGGTCTCCGCCTACCTCAGCCATTCACCTAATCCCGCCTGGGGAGGCATTGCCGGGGGATCAGACAGGTAGGGGGAGGGACCGCCCTGCCCACACAACAGAAGGTGAACCTTACCTGCAAAGCATCAGTTGGCTCCAGAGCTTCTCCCACCCTGCCCTCCCTCAGTTAAGCCTCCTTTTGCAGGTTAACCTTTTCTCCATAGGTGCGCGGGTGCTGCTACGTCATGGTCACTGTTGAAGGGCCGGAAAGGAATTTTCCTGCATTGGCAGGTTTTGCCTTCCCCTTGGCAAAACACCGCAACTTTGGCAGTTTCAGGCCTTGGGCGGAGTCCTTTAGTCTATCTTCCCTGAATCGGGGGGGGGGGATGTGAAGTGGCGACCCACGCCCCCCTTGCGGTGGTGATCCCAGGGTTCCCCGTTATTCTCAGGTGTTATTGGACTACAACTCCCAGCATAACTGACCAAGAATTTCCTATTTAGTTTTTCACCAGTTTTAGGCCATGAGTGGCTGTCCTGTAGCATGAGTGCTATATACAAGCGTCACAGAGCAAGGATTTTCTTAAAAAAATTGGCACACATAACTTCAGACTTCATGGCTCTATTCCAGCCTAATAAATTGGAGCGGGGGTTCGTCTTCTGTTGTCCCTTTAAAAACTGGAATCTCATTGATTAGCTGCTTGGCAGGAAAGGGGAAGTGTTGGGGGAGATTAATGGAAGCTCCCCCTCTCCTCCTGAACAGCTGATCATCAAAATTTCAGGTTTGAAAGACAGGTTAATCCATACATGTACACACAACTCCAGCTATTGTAGAAGGGGAGAGAGGGGAGGTTGGGGGGCGGTTGGTTTGAATGATATATTTGAGACCCCTCCAAGCCTGTGGTTTCATAGCTGTAAGATGAAAGAATGCAGTAAAAGAAACTGCTGAAATGGTCAAACCAGTCTTTAAGTTAATGACCATGGCTGAGACTGGTAAGCATCCTTTTTACATGTTTAAAGAAATGGTACAGATGTGTTGCCATAACAACAACTAGCTAGTAGTGCTTCCCAAGCCATGGCTTTGAGGACCTCACTCAAAACCTAATGGGGAACCAAGATCTGTTGGGATGTTAATGCTTGGGATGTTAATGCTTTATCAAAAAGACACCTCTGTCTCCTAGCAGCCTTCATTCCAAGGAAACCGAAACTGAGGCAAGCTGTAGCAACCTGAAGTTTCACATCACCCAGAGATTTGGGGGCGCGTAACAATATATGTGTCCCAGCTGCTCGAGACACACTTTTTTATAACAGCAAACACTAAGCTGTGCTAGGGCAGCTGCATAAGGTATGGAGTGGCTCTGCATTCAGGTTTCTTGAGGCTTTTTACAGCTGTTTTAGCATCTCTAAACAATTTCATATTAGTGTATCATCAGGATTGTTTCTCCTCATCTGAAATTTCTATAGTAAAAATCCATCTATTTTGGCAATACTTGGGATTATTTGTCATTGGTTTTGTTGTTGTTGCAGTTTCCAAATCAAATTACTTTATTTCTGAATGCAGCTTGTTGACTCTTTCAAGTGTTGGAGCTGGTTCACACATTTTTCTCATCAGAATCTAATCTGGCAGTTCTTTCGGAAGCCTATATCTAACTGCACCAACCACGTTAATTAATATGCTTCAAATGTTAATATTGAAATGCGCTGGCACGCTCAAATATGAAGCACACAAGCATATAGCATTTCAAATTTCAATCTTGCTCCATTTTTCTTTTGGATCAATTTGTTTCTAGGGAGATTAGAAATTAAATGGTAAAAGCAAGTATTATAATAAATAATAATAATCTAAATGTACAAGACTCCAGCATTCGTTCCTTTCAGATCAACAGAAAGATGCACAGCTCCTGTTGGTTGGCATCTTTAGCATCACAATTGCAGGTTTTTCTCACCTCTCCTTCTGGAGGAAAATCATGAGAGCAGGGATAGGGAATCTATGACCTTTCTGATGTTGTTGGACTCCAACTCCCATCAGCCCCAACCTGCATAGCCAATGGTCAGGAGTTCTGGGAGCTGGAGTCCAACAACAACTGGAGGGCCATAGGATTCCTATCCCTGGCCTAGTGGAACCTGGGCGGCTTCACCACCTGCCAGAGGGCAGACCCTGCATCCCAACATAACTCTAAATTTTGTATTCTTTTGTGGATTTTTATTGTAAGCTGGAGGATAATCATAGCTGAAAACTGGGATACAAATATAAGAAATACGTAAACAGGAATGTCTCACCAGAGAAGTGCCATTTGATCAATTCACACAGCATGCAGCAGATGTGTTTGCCAAATGTTTGCATGGTGAGCACCATAGCTTCTGAAAGGAAGGCATGTATCAGTGGACATTTAATGAATATCTGCTAAATATCCCCACGTGGTTGCAGGCAAACAACTTCTCTTCACATTTTGTGGACCTTGCCAGGTGACACAAAGTGGACGCATAGTACAATATTGCATGAAGTGTGAAGGAGGAAGGCACAGAGATCAGAGGTAATGTTCCCAGATCCTTCCCTTAAAGGACTTCAAGGCACCAGACTGAAGCCTGAGACTCTGGTGAAATGCTGTCAGTGTAGACAGAACTGGACTAGATCAACTAATGGTGGGTCTCTGAGAAAGGAATCAGCACACATCCATCAGAGTCAGATTTTCAGCTCTTGAGAGAAATATGCTTCCTTCATTTCATTTTTAAGCATTCTGGGGAAAGTTTCTTGTTCTTATTCAAAGCATTTGCAAAGCAGGATGACAGAAACTAGAACAGGTAAGCCAGAGTGGCCTCTTTCTTCTCTTTACTGTGGAGCAACAGCACACTCTGGAGGTTCCTCTTGAAAGTTCAAGGTACTTGTTATTCATCCTTAGTCTCTCAAAATTATCTTCCCCACTGGTGAGACTACCATTTCAATTTCAATGATAGTCATTCTTTCTAAGCTTTATGCAGATCTCTGTCTTCTTTTGTTCTTTTTGGGTGGTATGTGATTGAGCAGGTGACAGTGTCCAGGAAGGCAGGACAGGGCAGCCATTGCTTTCTACACTGAGTTGATCAGGGCTCAACGTAGCACAAATTTATGCAGTAGGCTTTCATGGCAGAAATGTCATGGGCTGTATTTTGCTATTCTCTCAATTTCTTAATGGTGCCTTTACATGCAATCTATTCTTCTGTGATCCACCCTGTCTGTCTATCCATCTGTCTATCATCTTTTCTTCCTTTTCTACAACAATATTCCCCCCACCCCAGAGACAGGACCTTCCACATGACAGGAACAGTGACGATGTGTTAATTCAGAACATGTTTGCTGCCCTTCCAGAAATGCTCCCTGTCGCCTTCCTTCTGATGTTCCCAAGCTAGAACTTCCTGTGGTCTCCTTGTCGGATTGCGTCAATAGCACTGCATCACATTAGCCACATGGCTGACAAATGCGGCAAGCATTGCATGACCGCAGGACTGCGGGGATCTGAGCAGAAGACATTGTGCTCTGTGAAAAACTTGCTGAACTTGGGGGAACCATTCACTCCAGTAATAAAGATGCTATAACATTCCAGATGGTAGACCTTAGTTCCTTGTGGTATCAAACCATTGCAATGAAATGGCACTCCTGTGCAACTGTGCAGGACAAGCCCAGTGGATGAGGAACTCTACACGTATTATTGCTTGGTCTTATGTTCAGCTCCATCAACGATTGTAGCACATCATTCATTAATCCTTTTTTCAACTGCAATTCCAAGAAAAACCAGCCATTTAAAAACACATGTGCAATGCTCCATCCCAGGCTTCCTCAAACTCAGCCCTCCAGATGTTTTGAGGCTACAATTCCCATCATCTCTGACCTCTGGTCCTGCTAGCTAGGGATCATGGGAGTTGTAGGCCTAAACATCTGGAGGGCTGAGTTTGGGGAAGCCTGCTCCATCCAAAAGGCATTTCTTGGCTCTAGCATGGCGCAGCCATCTTCACCAGAAGTAAACATGCCAGAAATCAGAAGGGAGGGATGTAGACTTTAGCAGATGTCTATCCACATACCATCCAAGGTACAGGAGGACCATGGAAGCCTGAACCAGTAGGATGATGGCAATGGGAGCAATTGCAAAAAGCACCCAAGGCTCTGAGTGCATCCAAGGGGACCAACCACATACTACATCATGTTGACGGGAATATACCATTGGGAGAGGAGCACACATTACACCTGCACTGAGGGATCTTCACTGGCTGTCAGTATGCTACCAGGCCAGGCTTAAAGTTTAACAACTTGGGACCCGGGTACCTGAGAGATCACTTTCCCTTTATGTACCAGCGCCATCACTCCAGCTGTCAGCGTCTTGTGGTGCTGCGTGCTGTAAGGTCTCTGCTGTGGTGTCACGGAGCAGAGCTTTGAGTGCACCATCTCTAGTATTGTGGAACATCCTTGGGTGGATAATAGACAGGGCTGACCTTCTGGGGATTTTGGCACCTATTGAAGAAAAATTTTATTCCATCAAATCTCCCAGAAAGATTATTCTGGCCTGGTAATTTTGATAGGTTCCACCCTTTGGTTAGTAACATATTGTATCGTGTTGATATATTTAATTGTGATGACTTTGAGGATCTCTTTGCATATATAGCTATAAATTAATTCTAAATAAAGAATAGTTCCAGGTATCTGGTATGCCAAGGCCACAGCTGTATCAAAAGAAAGCACTTCACATCACAGCACTATGGAATTCATTCCCACAAAAAACAGTGATGGCCATCAACTTGGCTTTAAAGAGTGATTAGACAGGTTCACTGATGAGAATGCTCTTGATGCCTATGTTCTACCTCGACTGTTAGAGACAGCATGCCTCTGAATACCATTTACCAGGAATCACAGAGGGGCGCTCTTATGCTCACATCCTGCTTTTGGCTTTGATAGGCAACTGGTTCGCCACTGTGAGAACAGGATGCTGGATTAGATGGGTCTTTGGCCTAATCCAGCAGGGCTCTTCTTATGCTCTTATGTGTCCTATGAGCATCCTAGGAGTCAGACGTAAGATGCTGCCTTTCTGGAGGGCTCTATCTTCTCACATCATTTCATGACATTGATGATATTTGCAGCAGGAAAAGCAAGGAGAAGAAAGCAAGAAGAAGCACCAACTGCCCATACACTGTTAGGCCAGGTTCAAAGTTCTTGCCTTAATTAATAACGTCTCTTAGACGCTTGGGTAGAGGATACTTTAAGAATTACCTGATTCCTTATATCCTGGCCTGATCACTGAGATTCTCAGGGGAGTCATTGTTAGTGGTCCCCCATGGCTCAGATGTATGGCTCAGATCTACCAGGAGCCACATTGTGGGCCCAATTTTGTGGAATTCCTTCCCAGCTGAGATCAGACAGCCACCCTACCTGATTAATGTTCAGCACCTACTGAATACTTTTTATTATTATTATTCCAGCATGCATTTAAAGCAGGCTTCCTCAACCTCGGCCCTCCAGATGTTTTTGGCCTACAACTCCCATGATCCCTAGCTAGCAATTCCAGTGGTCAGGGATGATGGGAATTGTAGTCTCAAAACATCTGGAGGGCTGAGTTTGTGGAAGCCTGATTTAAAGGGATCTCTGAACATATATTTACATTTTAAACTGTTTTTATCTGTATTGTATGTATTGTGCTTGATGCACACCCCTTAGAAACAATTATAATCAAGCAGTATATAAATTGTTTAAAAATAAAAAAGGCATGGGCATTTACTACATGGAAATGGCCTTGTAAGCCATTGCACATGCTTTATATGCAGCACCAATAATTAAAAGCAGTATTAAAGCAATACAGAGTTGAACAGAACGGAATGTTGGCATGGAAAGTGATGTCATGTAGAACAGAACATTAAAATTATTTAAGTGCAGGCACTTGTTCTTTCTTACATGCACATCAATCTGCGCCCTTCAGTGAAAAAGAACTGAGAAGTCTTCATGATCAAAAACTCCAGATGCATATCAGAGAGCAACAAGAAGCTTTAAATAAGGTTAACAAGCTATAAAATCTATAGTCATAGGGAATACTAGGTGTGGGTGGGTGTTTGAATTAAGAAAATAGAATTCTGATGTTTTTTGCAAAGTAATTCAAGTTTGGAGAATTTTCTAGAGAATCACCCTCTCCGATTAATTAGGACTGCCATGCTCTGTAATGACCAAAGGCCAATGCAAGAATGTAAATTTTCTTCTCAAGGGACTCATTTGCTGAAGGAATTATCTATTTCCTTCTGGATTTTTGCAAAAGCCGCAGAAGACGCAGACTTGCGTGCCTTCAGCCCAAGGCCTTGAGAATGGGCTGAGGGAGGTGGGACACTCTGCGCTAGTGTCCACTTGGGCAGGCAAACCCTGTAATTTAAGGTCAATGCCGGTGCCATTTGGAGAGGAGCTCACATTTCCTTAACTGCAAACAGCAAGCTCAGAGTGTAATTACAGGATTAAAGGCGTGTTTTGGAGTCAAAACGCATGATTTTGAAGCAAAGGTTACACTTTCAGTCTGCTTTCTAAGGCACATTCAGCCTGGTTTAACCCTGTCGGTGCTGTCAAAGGAGATATTTCATACGCTTTCCAGTAAGTGTATCAGGAGCAATGTTCATTTACAGTGTAATAAGTGATATCAAAGGACAGGCAAGCATTTATCTCACAGACATACACAGTGTCATTAGATGAACATGAGCAGGGAGTTGTGATGGGTTATGGCACCCTGGCATGTGTCTACTGTTAGCTTGATGTACACTATCCTGCATTCCACTTACAAAAGCTGTGAATGTAAGGCAAACACCCTTGCCACAGAAAGTGTGAAGCAGACAACTACCCCTTTGCTGGAAATAAGGCTTGTCATTTTAAGGCAGGTCTGTCCAACTTGTGACTTACCAAGCTGACTGCGGTGCCTATTGCCATATATAATGATCGATTTGATGACCCCCATATTTGTAGTCCCAGGCAAGCAGGAAAACCAGGTGTTTATAGAGCCACTATTGGCCCTCATGTTGTCTTCAGGGCCACCAGAAGGTCCCATGCAACCTTGATGCAGTGCCTTGGATTTAGGATCCATAGCATCTAGGTTGCATGGGGCCTTCTGGTGACCTTGAAGATGACTTGGGGGGGTTAAATACTTTGGGAGATAAGTCCCCATGTGCAGAACACTACTCGGGAGCTAGCCATCTCTACACAAAGAGCTGTCCAAGGAAACTTGAAGGCAACCACTGTTTGAAGAGCTGTCCATTCCATCCTAAGAATGGAGAGAAGGAGTCTGCAAGTGGCCCATCAACAGTGACTACAACAGCTTACTGACCACAGTGTTCCCCACTACCATGAAATATTTATATTTAAATGACAGCAGTTCTTTCTAAAATTGAGGATATATTCGGATATGCATATTTTATGCTTATCTGTGTCTTCTTTTGTCCTTTTTTGCTTACTGATGCATTGCCTCTATCACCAATTAGCCTTCCTCCTTGCAGCCTCCCGTGCCCCTGGAAATCTGGTCTAGATTGTTGAGAACCCTCTGGAACACTGTGGGAGATGGTGCTGGCATCGTTGGGTGGAATATTCCAGAAGGTCCAGTCAGGAAGTCCACGGACTGTGTTAAGTTATGAGATGAGTACAGAGAGCATGGCTGATTAAAAGTCTAGCCTTGCCCATCGTGATCTTGCTTCACTCATTCAAGTGGAAAATGTGAAAAGTGATTTGGCGTGCATTCCTTTAAACCTCCCCTCACTCAGATCAGACAGACAAGCACACATCTGCCTAGTCAGCATTTTTAAGTAGGAGACCTAAAGAGACATGAAATATACCTGCAACAAAAGGCCAGGGGAAACAAGATTTCAGGTTCTGCCATGTCTGGGCAAAAACAGCAGTAATGGGTTTAACCTCTTGATTGATTCTCTGATAAAGTTGTGCCTCACACTGATAGCTGGAGGGGGAAAGCTGAGTTGTCCTCGTCTTCCTCGGAGCTTCTGTGATTTCAACAGCTTCAAGATAGGCAGACATTAAATAGGCAAAGTTTTCCCCATCTAAGGAATCTGGTTTCCCTCCCACCCCCCTCTTCTTGGGTAACTGTTCAAAGGCACAAGAGACCTGTTAGATCAGGCTTCCTCAACCTTGGCCCTCCAGATGTTTTGTGACTACAATTCCTATCATCCCTGACCACTGGTCCTGCTAGCTAGGGATCATGGGAGTTGTAGGCCAAAAACACCTGGAGGGCTGAGGTTGAGGAAGCCTGTGTTAGATGGTCATCCAGTTATTTGAGAAGATCTTCCTATCAGCTTCCAAATGCAGCCCAAGTATTCCGGATAACCTCACCGGAGTGGCTGGCATCACCTTGGTGAGTGCCCTGGGCTACAACAGTATGCCTCACACTTGGGCAGGTGTTCCATACAAACTGAAGCACATGCCTTTCCTATAGCAAGTAACTGGTGCAAAAAATGGAGGAGAGGGGTAAAACACTAAGCCACCAATCTGTTATGGTTATTTTAAATATAAAACCTATCTCCTTTGCATCTTGAGGTAGCTTATACAATATTAATGAGGAAACAGAATCGGGTACGCAACAGGGGTGGGGGAGAAATTCAATTCAGTTCACATTTCAGGGCAACTATACATAATTCACATTTTCCAACATAATATGAACATGGCCACCTTTTGAAATCCGCGTTTCTCTGAATTTTGCAAGGCAAAATTACTTCTGTCAAGCAATGTGTGCTGAAATGCATATATTGGGGTACAGTGTGCCTGGAATGACAAGTAGCAATGAAAATAACCCATAACTGCATTATGTTAGGGGAAATTGCTTTGCAAAAATGTACAAACTTGCATATAAGAATTGGTATATTAGGAGAAATTTGCACTAATTTGCTAATGAATTTTCATGAGGACTTCCTTTACACCAGGCATGGCCAAACTTGGCCCTCCAGCTTTTTGGGGGCTACAATTCCCATCATCCCTGACCACTGGTCCTGTTAGCTAGGGATGATGGGAGTTGTAGTCCCAAAAAAGCTGGAGCGCCAAGTTTGGCCATACCTTCTTCACACACACACACACACACACACACACACAGCAATGTGGAGAACTGAATTTAAGATAGGGAAAATGAGAAAGTGAGTGTATGTGAAACTGACTGATTCCTAGTACACACTGTTTAGTAAACAAAACAAAAATTATATTCTACCCCAAGGCAGCCTTGGCACCCAGATGGATCCTGGATGTAACCCTGGTGGTGCTTCCTGACCTCAGACATCCATGCTATATGTACACAGCAGGGGTGGGGCTTGCAGAACCAGGTCTTGCCAGGGGCAAGGCCAAAGATATGGCCCTATAACCTTTTGTTCACATGATAACCTTTCACACAAGTAACCCACAAAGGAGGCTCAAGTCGCTAATGCACAGAAAGCTGCTGCTCCGGAGTTGGTATTTAGAAAATAGGAAATGCTAAGTTCTCTTCACCATACATGGCTCAGAACTCCCTGAGATCATTCTTTGGAGATGTGCATTTCCTGCTTTTAAAAGGGATCATTTAAAAGTGGGAGTGCAGAAGGAAAGGTGCTTGGAGCACTCCAGAGAGAAATGTGCCTTTTTGATGGGCTGTCAATATATTTATATATGTAAACAAGCAAAATAAATGCACTACATTTTTCTTACACCATGATGTGAAGTGTCTTCTGTTTAATAGCATTGTGACATTGTAGACAACAAGTGTTAAGACCTTTAACACATGAAAAGCGCATGTGTTCTGCCAATGGGCATAGCATCAGAGGACTGCATTGTCCATAATATGTCAGGAAGGATTTCTAAGCAATAGCTACATAGCAATAGCTTATATTACCATGCCAAAGAAAGCTGCAGTCTCATCAATGGAAGCTTTCAAAGTCCATTTGCATCAACATGGATGTCGGAGAAAGGCGTTTTGCCAATAAGTCAGTTTTTAGATGTGCTAGATTGATTTCTGAACAGCTTTCTGTAGTAAAGTTGCTTTTGTATCAGTGTAGAGTGGCTAATTATGCAATGCTGCCCATCCCACATAGAGAGAGAAAATGCATCAGCAGAAAAAAGATAGGATCCAACTTGGATATACTAGTTTATACTGTATGTACATTTCACCATCATGGGGAAGATTGTAACCAGGTGATCCATATGCCTGCTCAGTCTGCTGCAAATGTGCTAAAAGTTGACAGACTAGTTCCAAGCCCCTCCTGCTTCTTAGGGTTTATTATATTTAACCCAGACTTGGACTGGACAGCCCTCAAGATGGATGACTCCTTCAAATAGAGGGCTGTCCTCAGCAAGTAGGACGTGCCACTGCTAAACCTCCTATATACATAAAAGTCAGATCTGACCATTCAATTCCCACCCCCCATATCCTGTTCTGCAGTGAGTGACTACGAAACAGAACCCAAAAGGCAGTTAGGCACAGTGTTGATTCTCAATGGCTTAGCTCACTAGGAGTGGGAAGTGGTTTTGGCCCCACCTTAGTGGTGTCCCCAGGGATATCTCTTCACTTTCTCCAACACAAATGAATGGCTGCGATTTGATACTATAGCTCTATAATAGCACCACCAAGTGCAATTGGGTGGCTCAGATTTCGTTGACAGGTTTCCTGCAGGATGGTGCATTTGGACCCTGGACCTGAGGTTCGCCACCATTTTCCATCCTGTTAACAGGCCTTTTCTCTCATCATTTATAGACCTTTTTTTTAGTATTCTCTGGGTGCAAACATATATACACTTACTTGAAAGTAAGCCTCGCTGAATTTTATGGGACACTTCTCAGTAGACATGCATAGACTTGTACTCTGAGCACCGTGTATGATTCTTTTGTTCCTTCATCCCACAAGCAGCCCTGTGAAATCTATTTACACATTTAATAATTTCAATGGGAAGAATTCAGTGTAGTGCTATGGCAATCGCTCCATTAGCACAAGTATTTCAGCTTGTCAGGTGGAATGATCCCCCTGTCTTCCTCCTCCCACATGTTGTTCTGGGGTTTCCCCAAACTTCCCAAAGCCATTTTTGGAGGCATGGAGTGGCTGGCATGGGAGGAAGAAAGGGGGGAAGTCCCCCATTGCACTAGCGGAATCTGACTCAATATATTCATTAGATCTTCTTCAACTGTGGATCTCAGAGCAGCTTACAGATAAAGCCAAGATAATGCACTAAAAAGATATCTCAAATGATAAATCGCAGCAAGCTGTTTTAAAGCCCAGCATCAACTTGTTTTACTTTATGAATGGCATTTTTGTGCTGCCCAATAACAAAGTCCTCTGGGTGGCTTACGAAGCCAATAAAATATGACAATTCAAATAAAAAACAACGACTCCAAATATAAAATGCAGCACAAATATTGAGCAGAGAAGTTTATCATTGATAGCAACAGGCTGCTCTATAGTACAAGATTTTAAAACAAACTTTCAAGGGGAAAACCATGAAAGTGGTGGATAGAGGTGGTCAAATAAATATATGTCTAGTCTTTGCAGAGCCACACTGGCCATAGTCTAAAACAGTGTAATGCAGGCTAATGACCCATTTACGTTAATGGGATTTCAAAGCACATAGGATTTCACTGGTTCTAGGCAAAATTACAGGTTATCACTGGTGTACATTGTAAAGACCTTTGGCTATAGACAATAAATTGATTGATTGATTGATTGATTGACTCACTGGTTCTCTGTAAAAATGTCCCAAATTCCCTGAGAGCTAGGTCTATGCAGAATGTGATTTTTCTTTGTCCTACAGAACTCTTCTCACATGCTTGTCACTTCAGTGGCAAAAGTAGTAAGTCATCAAGAATAATATTTAAGACATTGTGCTTTCAATTCGTCCTGTGCAAAGTAGGTGTCTGGATTGCACCCTAAGAAAATATGTGAGGCAGAAGATTTCAGACTTCCAGGCAAGTCATTAAAGCAGAAGATGTAGGAGTGGGAAGCATCACTTCCCCCAGATTTGCCAAGTTTGTGTTGCTCTGTGGCATCGTTGCAAGTTGTTTCCACCACCGGTGAACTTCAGGCAGACCTTTCTATTCCTCAGCAAAGGAGAATTTAATTTGAATTTGGAATTGGAACACTGACAGGAAACAGCTTATAATTTGCAGAAGTGTTTATAATTTCACAGAAAAACAATGTATGTCCAAGTCTGTGTATCTTTTAAGATTCCTTTCAGCAAGCCATGCTTCCTTACCTTGGGACAATGATGCTTCTGTGTACATTTTTAAATTCTTTTTCTCCTCACCTCCAGCACACACACACACTTTTGAGCTTCGTCATCCCTGGCTTGGAGAAAATCATGGCCACTTTGCTGTTTCCCAGGTCCTGCTGCTGCCATGCTACCAAGAACTAAGGCTTGGTTTGCTTTAGTGTTGCATGTGAACAAGACCATTGTCTCTTAATAATGTGTAAAAATCAGAGTCAGAAAATCAAGGAAAATCAGAAAGTCTGAACTGAAAAGGCATAAAATTCAAAGTCACTCATCACGAAAAGGGGTCAAGATGGTCTGGGGAAAGCCCCAATTAACATTTTTGGAAGCCATTTGCATGAGTTTGCATGTGTTCCAGAATAATCCTTGAGGTCTGGAATGTGTCCAGCCAAGTGCCACCAATACCACAGAAACCTAGAGACACACCAAGCAGTCATAAACCACAGGCACCAGCTGTGGTAACAGGAATGTTTTCTGTATCTATTTTAAGTGTTCAAATTGAGGAGAAGGCAAAACTGGGTGTTGGCTGAGGGGATGGGCAAGTTGGTGGAGGGGAGCAGAACCTGATATCAGACACAGCCTTGCCTCAAGGCATCTTCGAGAAGTTAGACTATTGCAACTTGTGCCAAGTGTTTTGGGACATATTGATACAAAGAAATTCAGGACTACTAGTGGGCTGGTGGGGGCAGTAGCACACACACACCATGCCATATACTGAGATTTTTCTTTTTAAAATAAAGTTTTTATTGAGTTTCCATAGTATTACAATCAGTAACAAACAAAATATAACTATCAACAAACATCACTGGTCTCCTGAGAAGGAAATAAAGGACTATATTCATACATACAATAAATTCCACATGCATCACTATGTTGAGTGAAGATATCCCCTCCACAGTGTTGAATGAGTCAATGGTTTATTGACATAACTTATGAATGGCAACTATGTAGCATGAAAGGGGTCGTGTTTAGCCCACCTTTTGATTACTCTTCCATGTTATGTAAGATGATGAGATAGCTCTATATCCTGGGATTTTACTCTGAAATGCCTGTCAAAGATAGACAAATTGGGGCATTAAAGTCATGGAGTCAAATGGAAAATTGGTTTTTCCCTTGTGAACTCTCTGTCTGGGGAGCTGGCTACCAATTACACAAGAGATAATTGTCACAGAGAAGATTGTCACAGAGAATCAAGTCAAGCAGAAAAGTCTCTGGCTGCAACTGAATGAGCTGCTCCATCTCTAAACTGGGACAAAAAAGGTAGAAGCCAGGGACTTTGCGATGCTTGGACTTAGGAGTCCTGCACTCCTAATTTATGACTGAATACCACAAGACTGCCTCATAGTGGCAGTGGGAAGATCAGAGGTGGGTTTTTGCATCTTCCCTCCCTTCTATGAAGCTCCAGAAATGGAGCCCAGAGGTTCATGGGGGATGTAGTTCTCCCAAAGGAAATTGCAGTTACATCGATCTTTGGGACAGCTATATCCACTTGACCTACCATGTTCAATTGATAGACATGCTGCTAATCTCTTTCATCTCTCCACTGCCTCTGCATGTGGTGGTGGTAGAGGAAGAGGAGGCCCTGGCTGCAGCAGGATAAAAGGAATAGGTTAGAGCTTCATGAAAGGTGAGAGGAATAGGTTAGAACTTCTAACCTATGGTGAGAATGGACCAGTGAGAATGGACCAAAACCCTCCCAACTACTTGCTGCTTGGCAGGTGTCAGGCAAATTGATTTGGACCCCAGATCAGGGTTGGGTCAGCCCCAGAGCATCCAAGTGCTGGATTGGGGGGGGCTGTGCACACCCACAATTGCTACCTCCAAAATCAGAGGCAGCATGTCACTGTATACTGAGCAAAAAAGTGTAGATAAATAGGTACAACTGTGGCGGGAAGGTAAACAGTGTTTCCATGCATGCGCTCTGGCACTCATCACATTATCCCATTGCATCAGAAGCGATTTAATCATGCTGGTCACATGATCCAGAAGGCTGTCTACAGACAAACACCAGCTCCCTAAGCCTGAAGCGAGATGAGTGCTGCACCCCATAGTCGCAGTAGGTACAATCCAGACGAACACACATCACCTCCCTGTGTTCATTCTTTCTGATACACTGTCTGACCAGGGCTAAAGCAGCAGGGGATCCAATGCAAAATTTGCTGAACCAAGCAGAAATACGGCAAGGAAGTTCAGCACTGCCAGTCACACAATTCTAATCAAAACATGCACGAGTTCACAGTAGTCCTTTTAAAAAAAAAAAGGCATATCCCATCCCAGAAATTGCACGGTTCAGTTTGGCCAACTGATTTCAGCGCTACTGTGGGTAAAAAATGAAATGAAAACACACACACAAAAAGACCAGGAAGGAAGGAAACAAGACCAGAATCCAGAGATCCATGTACACTATTTCTACAATGTTCTTAAAACTGGAACTCTAAAAGATGACCTGGGAACATAAACACAGACCTTCTCCTATTACAACAAAGACATTTTCAAACCATCAGGAGCTGTGTCAGTTGAGCTTAATCCTTCATATATATCCTCCCCCCTGGGAAATGAATGTAGCATGGCCTTGTGGTTAAGAAAGAAATGAACTCTGGAAAGTCCAGCCTGGGGATCTGGGATGTTTGAGGTCATCCACTTGGCTTGTTGCTGCCTGCATCTTGGTGAGCGGCCAAGCGAAAGGAAGGGCTGTTTCCCCTAAAATGATTTTGTGGGATCAGTAAATTTATCAAAATACTCTCAAAGCCATTTTAATGACAAAATGTGGGAACCTATCCTCCACCAAACCTTGGCTTTTCCATCCTAAAGTAGCCTATTGGTCCAGCTCGTCTGTTATCCTTCCTGTGGCTGCAGCCAATTCCTCATGCCTTGGAGGAAGACAGTAAGCCTCTATAAAGCACCTGGCCAATTCTACAGCACTGCAGAACAGCGGTGGAAAGACAGAGAGGGAGGGAGCGGGGAAACAGCTCTTTCCTGGCCCCTGCAATGATCTTAGCATGCTAAAGCAAGTGATCTGGTTACTGTGCTCGGCTGCAAGTGGTAGTGATCAAACCTCCATTAACCTACCCTTGATATTTAAATTCACTCTGCAAGTTCAAGAGGTTTGTCGTCTATTTGCCTTTCATTTTATTTATTCCTTCCCCCACCGTTTAATGTGAAAGCCAGTTTCCAACTTTGGCCACACCTCTCCAGAGGGACCTCTTGTACAGGAAAGAGGCAGCCATGGGCTCCATTCAGTCACTAAGAGCAGGTGATCTCCGATATTTGAGGAGACATGGGGCAGGAAGAGACTATGGCTTTAAACCAACTGGAGATGTGAAGTCCCATTCAGAGTTGCCTAACTGCCTGATATTCCCTGCAGGGTAAAGTGGCACCATCTTACTTAGATGCCCACCAGTTCCTCTTCTTCACATTGGTTTGCACAGCTTCCAGGTGAGCAAGCCAGCAAAAGTCTCCTTTACACTAGGCTGATTCTAGGCTTCACAGAGAGGATTCCCCTGTGTACACAGACTCTGTTTAATTCACCCTGTCCAAGCAACAGATCTGAACTTGTTTACATTGTGCAGTGGGACACAGTAAGTCACAGGATGCGAGTCCAGAACATTATTTGTTGGTCAAACAGACAGCGTGTCAAATGCAAATAAAAGCAGGTGGGGGCTAGGAAATTGATTGGAATCATAAAGGGACACATACAGGAAACCTCTTAAGTCTAAATCAGCCATTCCACCTTGTCACATCTGTAAGCAGTATAAATAGAAGAATTTCAGAGGATTGTGAATGCATAGGTAACTCTGTGCAATAAGTTGCTTTGTAAGTAATTTCACACGTGATTCAGTAGTTCCAGAAGGATTATTCTTTCACCTGTCCAGAAAAAAAAAAATCCATTACAGTGGTACCTCGGGTTACAAACGCTTCAGGTTACAGACGCTTTAGGTTACAGACTCCGCTAACCCAGAAATAGTACCTCGAGTTAAAAACTTTGCTTCAGGATGAGAACAGAAATCGTGCGGCGGCAGCGCGGTGGCAGTGGGAGGCCCCATTAGCTAAAGTGGTGCTTCAGGTTAAGAACAGTCGCAGGTTAAGAACTGACCTCCGGAACGAATTAAGTTCTTAACCTGAGGTACCACTGTATTGTATATCAGTTCTGAAACTCCATGGAATATGCCAGGCATTAAGGACCTTTGTTGATCCACAGTTTATCTTTTCAATGGTATCCTTTTCCATTCCAGTTTTGGCGTACTAATTGGCTATAGAAGAAAGGGTGGTGACTGGATGTCATATATAATTTCTTTGACATGGAAAGGATATAAAGGGGGAATTGGAAAGTTCTGTAGCAGTTAGGATTGGCCAGCAGTAGCAAGCCACCAGTAATTCCAAAGGGAAGTTTGGGTGCATTTTTGATTAGAATCAGCTGGAACTGAGCATGATAAAAATGTAACTTGCTCCTAATACTAATTTTATTTGACTCATACTTGTGGAAACCAAACATACAGGGATTTGTTTGACTGGGAAAAGATGAAGGAAATGCCCAGGTATTTAAACCAGGATGCACCCATGTTGGTTGAGTTTCATGGGTACATTGGTAGAACCTTGCTCTCTTTCAGTCCACGGGCTGACTTGCCAAAGTCATCAGTACAAGCTGTGACTATTCCTAAATGCTCCATGCAACTTGCCTGCTCTCTATAAGGACATATTGTTCTAGCTATTACATATTACAGAGATTGCCTGCAGAACATGGGTAAGGTTTAAATAGAAGATTTTGTGTTTAAGGGCTGCTCCATGTGTTACGTTTTTAGCGTGTACCCATATTGTACACATCAAAACCACAGAATTAATATTTAAAAAGATGCAGTTTGGAACACATGTACAGTATGATACATGCTTCAGGGAACTTCCAATTATCTGCAGCTCCTTGCACTCATAGGTAAAGTTTGTTTTCCTTTCATAATGTGTGAAGAACCCAGCACAGGTCATTTTGTGAAGTAGATTAATGGCCAAGTTTCAAATTTAGGAACCATGTCTGATCTTGCAAAGTCTTAGACTCATAAACTTGGCTTCATTTGCTCTGTTCTGTCTGTTTTGATGTTTTTATTGTTATATATACTGTCCTTTCATGCTGTCATTTCCTCCTATATACATAAAAACCAAAAAATACAGCAGACAAGAGAGTGAGGAAGCAGCACTGGTGGCAGGCGTTTCACAAAGGAGGAGAGGTGCTTACAGAGCAGGATGCTAGCACAGTGTGAAGACTGTTGGGGTAAAGGAAATATATTTCCTTCTCTTGAGTTTGTAGTGAGTGCATGTGTTGCTTTGAACCACGTGAGTGCATTGTTTGTCCGGCAATCTAGCTAGCACTCCTTTGTAAGCCTCTTTGTCTAAGTTAACCCCACCCCTAAAAGCCAAGCCATTTTGTTTGTTCTTCTCTCCAGACTAAATGTCTACTACTTTCTAATCTCCATGAATAAAGCCTTTAAACTCCAGAAACTCTAATTACCCTAATCTAATTCATCCAAACTGCAAGATCTGCTAACCAGGTCCTGCCTTATTAAATGTGGCTGCGGGGGTAATGACACTTCACAGCACTGTGAACTGAGCTATGTGAAGCATCTCCCGCCTCCTTTAAAAAAGGATGGAGGTTGTGGTGAGCTGTGAGGGGATAGATGAGGTGTGAGAGAGATGTAAAGGGAAGAGGCTTGGTCAACTGTAGGGGGAAGCTGATTAACAAAGGGGTAGGTGGCATTGGTGAGTGGAGCCCCTAGTATAGTAATATTTCTTTAGCTGTCATTTAAAAAGAAACCATTGCCCCTGACACCCACATTTCTTGAGAGCAGAACCCTCAAGTCAGATTTCCAGCTAGAGGCATGAGGATTGCAGACCCACCTGGCCTTCTTAATTTCTGTTCTGATCAAAGTAGATAATTCAAAGACCTCTAACCAATTCCAAATGAACTGTCCTTAAATCAAGGACAGAGAGGCAGAGTCCCCATATCAGCTATATATGATGACCTTTAGGATATTACGACAAGCCCATTATCAGATTTAAACTTCTCTTGAGAAAAGTATGTGAATATTTATATAAAGGAAAAGAACTGGAATACACTTTGGAATTCTAAACCTTACAAATTAGGATCTGTACATGTGAGAAGATGTTCCTTAAAAATTCTATACCGATGACATCGTACACCTATTCAACTATCTCATATACTTCCAACAAATCATTGTATACTGCTATTATTTTAGTTTTGTTGCTTTCAAAGTGTTTTCGAGTACTGTGTACTATTGATGCACGTATTATGTTGTGCACTGTCCTGTGTTTGTCAAGAGGAAGGGCAGTATATAAATAAATAAAAACAAACAAACAAGCAGCATCAGCATCTCCTTGGCCTTTGTGAGAACAGAATGCTGGACTACATGAACTTTTGGTCTGATCCTGGAGGGCTTTTCAAACATTCTTACACATAAAATTAAAGTAAAACACGGATGAAGAACAAGGTGAGATGCTTTTTTTTCAGTATTACTCAGGTAGCAAGAGGATCTTAAGTAGGCATAGACACTGGGGAGAAAGTAGCACTGAATAAAATATAATCACTCACACAGTTTACATCCATTTTCATTTGCCTCATTTGTCTTTCACCTCTGGCTTCTGCTGCTGCATTGTGGCAGGATTACCAATACAGATTGTACACTGCCTGTGTTTGCAGCTGTTGTCTCACTCTTTGCAGCTGCAGGAATTATGCTTCTCTCCTGTCTTTGGTTTCCTCCACATCTTTCCAGTGAATTGAATTCTGCCAACCATTTCTTCTGCCCATGAGAACATCTGCTGGTCGGGGGTGGGGCACAGCATGGGATGGGCTCACTGTCCCTTCCTAGTGTGCCTGGTCAAAGAAACTACTCAGAAGATTCCAGCAGATGGTTTTAACTAAGAGTTGTGAGGGGTTGTTTTTTTAAGTGTTAACTAGCCAACAAGTAAGCTCAAACATCAGGTTTGTTTGCTTGTCTTTTCTTTCCTGTGACACAGCTGAGCTTGGAAACATTATGGTCAAAGGGTGTGGACTGGACTTCTCTGGAGCAGAGGAAATGAACTTATTCTGGAACCCAAAAGAACAATCCTCTGCACTGTGACAATCTCTGAAAAAAGCCTTAAATTGGGATTGCTGAAATAACTTGCTTGGAATGGAAAGTATTGCAATACCATCTAAGGTCAAAAGGCCACCAATGCTCTTGTAGTAATTCCAGCCTGTGGCACAAGGAAGACACATAGCTGGCCCTGACATTAGGGCAAGCGTGGCAGGTGCTGTGGAGCAGTGTTTTGGCTGTTCTTTCTAAGCCCCAAGGCCATTCCCCTCTGCTAGAGGATGGTGTTGTGTATGTTGCATGGCCTATTCTAGATCCCATAAGCTGCTGCCTTAATATGAAGTAAAGGAGGCTATCCTATCATCACTGCTGAAGCCAGTCCAGTTTAGCCTGGAATGAGATGTCATCTTGTCGATTGCCTTAGACAGCAAGATATCTTGGACTGGCCCTGTGAAAGCATTCTCTTTCTTCATCTTGGGCCTGCACAACTTGTGACTCACAAAGCCAAACACAGGCTTCCTCTTTGTTGAGGCAAGAGGGACCTGTGCAGCTGTGGTTTTTTAATGGATGCAGCCTTTTTATCTCTCTAAAGCGACATAGCTCTATTTGACTAAAAGGGGAGAATTAAAGAAACTATACCTTGCTATCCACTCTTTGCAGAGGGCCTCCTCATAAGATTTCATAGGTGCAGTGGTAAAAGCAACCCAGGGATTGTGGGAGTTTTGTAACCCTCCCTGATCCTTGTCTGCATTTGACATCCTTGGGTGGTCAAGAAAAGTCTTAGAGGGGCTTTGGAGATATAGGGCTGGCTGAGTGAAAGGGAGTAAGCTGGGAATTGTTCTCTGATTTGAATTAAAATCTAAACCAGAGCAAAATTTGGAGGATGTGCACTGCTGGGTTCTTCTTTGGTGTTAGCATTACGAGCCCCCTAAGGAATCTCCAGGCCTGATTCAACAAACTTCATTGGCATCTGTAGTGGGCATTGAACTCAGAGCTGGCTTTGTCAATAGGCAAATTGAAGCAATTGCTTGTGGCACCGGGCACAAGGGCTGGCAGACTTGGTCTTCCCAGCCCCCCACATATTTGCCTTTTCAGCTCTCCCACCCACACCCAAATTTTATATTGATCTTCAGAGCCATCCCTTGCCCTCTTTCTTTTCCCTGTTAATCACTCTTCTGCCCCACTTACTCACACACACACCCTCAGATCAATTCATTTGTTACTGCTAAAATGGCAGCAGCCCAAGCCAGACCTCTGCTGTCTGCTCCTCTGTCTCACACTGAGAAGAAGAGAAGAAGAAGAGTTTGGATTTGATATCCCGCTTTATCACTACCCGAAGGAGTCTCAAAGCGGCTAACATTCTTCTTTCCCTTCCTCCCCTACAACAAGCACTCTGTGAGGTGAGTGGGGCTGAGAGACTTCAGAGAAGCGTGACTAGCCCAAGGTCACCCAGCAGCTGCATGTGGAGGAGCAGAGACGCGAACCTACTTCCCCAGATTACAAATCTATCGCTCTTAACCACTACACCACACTGGGTCAGATGTACACACCACAGGGCCAGATGTTCTTCAGAGTAGATGTTCTTCTGGGTAAGGAGATTGCCTACACTGTCAGGGCTTTGCCTAACCATGCTTAGAAATTCTCCTTGAAATTTAGTGGGGGTTGTTAAAGGGTCTTCTAGCTCCCTTTCATGCTGGCTACCTACCCTCCAACATTTCTCCGATGAAAATGGGGATGTCCCATTCCATAATGATCATTTTACTATTTATACCCAAAACAACTTGCTGGGTTGCTGCAGCCACTCTGGGAAGCTTCTAACATATATAAAAACATTAAACATAAAAAACCTTCCCTATACAGGATTGCCTTCAGACAGCTCAGGGATTAGATAACTACATACCCTCCAACATTTCTCCAATGAAAACAGGGACATCCTGAGGAAAAGTGGGACATTCTGGGATCAAATCAGAAACTGGGATGGCTTCTCTAAATCAGGGACATCCCTGGAAAATAGGGACACTTGGAGGCTCTGTGGCTAGGGATGATGGAGTTGTAATCCAAAACATCTGGAGGGCTCCAGGTTGGTAAAGGCTGCTCTCAAACAACGAGTCTGTCTCCTGTGGAGCAGAACCTTCTGCATCACAGCCGTTTTCTTAGCAGTGTGACATTTAGGTTACAGGAAAGTCACATGAAGCCAAGCTGGGGGTGTGTGGTGGCGGGGAGCATCAGTACGTCATTCCCCAGCTAGCTATTCCCACATCCCTTGTCTCACTAACAAGTGGGAAAGTATTTTTATTCACAGCTGTTTAGAAAGTGAATGGGTATGTATAAACAACGGTTGATATTTCTCCATTGCAGCCATCATGTCCTCTACATAGCATTCTCCAAAAATCTGTGGCGGAAATCAAGACCAGATCTCATCTGAAGTTTACCAGAATCTTTGGCAGGGGAAAAACATGGGGGGGGGGAACTAAGTAAAAATAAACCCCAATGTAAAGTGCAGTGAGTCCCTAGTTGAGACTTAAGAAGAATTGTAAGAAATACTTTTAGACTTTAGCGTGCTCAGGGTAGGGGACAGTTCTTAATATAATATAAATTCCATAGGATTGGCTTTCTAATACGGACTCCTATTTTGTTAGGATCCCGAGGATATGTGTCTTACTTATTACCATCATTACCATAATTATTAGAAATATTGTGTGGCTGGTAAATTTATAGTCCTTTTGACTATATAAATATACAGAAAATATAGGAATGGCTGCTCAAAAGGTTAGCTGCCAGTGAACAAAATATATTCATTTTTTATAGCTCCTTTCTCTTTGGGGCCTCTTAGCCCTATTTGACTATATTTTCCTGTTCATTTTCCTATTTATTTCCACTGCCTGTACTTTGCAGAAAGAATGGTGCTGTGTGTTTTTTTTAATGCACCAAAGAGTTTCACAATACGTTGTTTGATCTCAGAACAGCTCTGCGACCTAGATGCCCATCATTCCCATTTTAGAGACAAAGAACCAATCAGAGGGATGAGAATTCACCTGTGGCACACTCATAATAGGGATGGATAAATCCGTCCATTTCAGTTTCTCTCCATTTCTCATTTTTCCAGTTTTAAGCTGCATGTTTCCACATCACATTGTAAATTCGTTCTTTTTTTCTTTTTTTTAAAAAAGTCCTCATGGAAACCCACCAGCATCTTAGGGCAAATTTCACCTAATTTTGTATGCAATTTTGCCTAAGCGTACACATTTTTGCAGGTCAGTTTTCCTAAGTGTAACATGTTTCTGTCTATTAGTTTTGCTAATATCTGCATTTTTATCCACATTTCTACTGTAGCATATTTATTTTTGCACATATTATTTAGCTGGAAGACTGTACTGCAAAAATTTGGACAAAGTGTGAATTTTCAAAGATGGCTGCATTTCAGCTTGTGCGTTGTTTTGAAAAGTGTGGATTAGGTAGGTTTGCCTTTAAATGTGAATGGAATTAAATTACTTCCCCATCCCGATCTTACAAGGAGGTGGTGCAAGTATTCCCCCACCCTTTTTTACCATAAAAAAAAATAACAACATGCCCCTTCAAGCAACACAAGGCTCTCTTTGCTGCTTCCTGCTAGCTGTTCTTTGTGCAATGCCTGGAAAGTGATGCCACATTGTAACACTTTTGCACTGCTCACGAGATACAGTGGAAGCTCGGGTTGCAAACGTGATCTGTGTGGGATGCACATTTGCAACCCACAGCGTTCACAACCCGCATCTGCACATCTGCACACGCGCGGGTTGTGATTTGGCGCTTCTGCGCATGCATGACTGCTGAAGCCCGGAAGTAACCCATTGCGGTACTTCCGGGTTTCGGCAGTCTGCAACCCAAAAAAACGCAACCTGAAGTGGCTGTAACCGGAGGTATGACTGTGTTTCACAAAGTGCAGTCAATGGGAGATTTTCTCCACAGCTTCCCACCAGCTGCATGGCTTGGTGGGACTCAGTAAGGTAAGTGCCACTGCCTTTTCAGAAAGTTTGGTGCAATTACCCACATCACCACCATCCAAAGAGCAGTCCCAAACCAGTCCCTGTTTTTTGTAGCGGAGGAATATTTTTAGGTGTGGTATTGACCCAGCTTTAAATGCAATGACTTTTAGGAACTTGCCTATAAAATGTTTGCAACTCTAGTAGGGTCAAACCACAGAGCCTAGGACTTGCCGATCAGAAGGTCAGCGGTTCAAATCCCCACAATGGGGTGAGCTCCCGTTGCTCAGTCCCTGCTCCTGCCAACCTAGCAGTTCAAAAGCACGCCAGTGCAAGTAGATAAACAGGTACCGCTCCGGCGGGAAGGTAAACAGTTTTTCCGTGCACTGCTCTGGTTCGCCAGAAGTGGCTTAGTCATGCTGGCCACATGACCAGGAAGCTGTACGCCGGCTCCCTCGGCCAATAAAGCGAGATGAGCGCCGCAACCCCAGAGTCGGCCACAACTGGACCTAATGGTCAGGGGTCCCTTTACCTTTACCTTTAACCAAGAGGTTGGCAAAATGGTTATTGCTGCTTATATAAAAAAATTGTGTAGGAAACTAGGCTGGCTCTGGACAACATCATTCTAATGCTTACTTTAGACACACACCTTATTTCCATCCTTTGCCCACAGATTCAGGAGACAATGAACTCTATTGCTCCTCCTTGTCTGAAAGGAGATGTCCCCTTCAACACTGAAAGTGTGCTCCATGGGAAGATAAGCAAAGGGACGGGATGTGAAGAATTATTTGGGGGGGGGGATTAAATGTTGGCAGGGTTTCAGAAAGCAAATGCACACATGGCTCAGCAAGGCCTGTGAGAGAAAACTATACAGCTGCTGGCACTGAACAGAAAGGAAGCTAAAAGACAGATTTCTTCTCTACAGATTCCATTTGGTAAAAGGTACTAGTGGCAGTGAAACTCTGATATCTACTCTTCTGGGCATCTCATAGTGTTGTTGTTTTCCTGAAAAAGAAAACTATACAAACTCTATATTACTTAATAAATACAGCTTAGACTGGAATGCTGTTAAAGCAGCTTTTAGAATAAAATTGACCATCTGTTGCCCATTAGACAATTGTCTGTTCCTGCTGCATTCTTATAAAATCCTTTTGGCAAGTGAGCGCCACATGTGCTTTATCTTCCAGTGTGGCCGTCTAAAAAGGGAATGACCCCAATTTAGGATTTTATAGTGGTTGGAGGCTTGCTTTTTATTTTCCCAACTGGCCACTGCAGCAGCACGTGTAGCAGAGTGTCTATTGTTACTTCCAGAACAAACTAGCTCACTGCTCTCTTGCCCCAGCTGAGATTAACTCACCTATCTGTTCCCTCTGGTTGTATATTTGGAATAGATTTGGTATTTTAGGTTGGAACGACATGCTTCTGCTCTGGAAAGTTGGGTTGAAAGGGGGCAGAGCAACAGGTAGGCAGGGGAGCTGAACTTTCCCCAGGGGTTCCAAGGTTCTCTTGGGAAAGGTCATAACTCAGCGGCAGAACATTTGTTTTGCATCAAGTTCAATCTCCAGCACCTTAAGGTATCTGAAGAACTCTCTGAATGGTTGCTGTCAGTCAGTGTACACAATACTGAACTAGATGGACTGATTCAGTATAAGGCAGCATCCTATGTTCTGGATACATCTTTGAGAGGGAAAACATACCTATGGAAACCTCAACTGATGTGAATGATGTAATGGATGCACTGCAGTGGGGAACTGGCAGCAGGCAGGAACAAGAGATTTTGAAATGCCCATTTCTTGAGAAGCAGCTTGAAGCAAATTTGCACCTAGGAATCTGCACTCGTGCATGTTTGCCCCACCATTAGGACAAAAAGAAATGCATATGTTTGTGAAAATAGCATACAAGAACGCATTATTTTAGGGAACATCGCTTATATGATTTTAGGGGGAAATGTTTATATTAGGCAAAATTGCTGGCACAGATATGTATATTAGAACAGATGTACATTTAAGATGCTGATTTTTTTTGTGATGACTTTTTTTTTAAAAGGTTACTAACCATTTATACTGAAATATTAAAAACTTATTTTAAGATTGGAAAAATGGGAAAGTGAGATCCATCCCCACTACAAGAACAAGAGAATGTCCTAGTCATATACTCACAAGTCAATGTGCTCTAAGCACCCCAACTTTCTCCTTGAGTGGGTGAGTAGTTTAAATGAATGAAGAGATGCACCTCCTTCTCTTGTCCTGCTAATAATCTGTTTGACAGGGGCAAAAAGGAGATTCAGTTAGTGTTTCACTGCTTTCAAGGCCTTTGGTCCCTAATTCACTACAGATAGACTTTTTTGTTATGTTATTGTATTTCTAAATTGTGAAATAATATTTGCATTGGTGTTTGGGAACTCAACCAATCCATAGTTTTGGAAATGCTTTTTGGCCACAGATAGGAATTTTACAACTCAAGCCCATCCCTTGAAGAGCTGTGTTTCCTTTTCATCAAGCCAAGAGCAAAATGAGCTGAAGTCTGAGAACCAGGAAGAGAAAGCAGTCACAAGAGCTGAAGAAGAAAACAGTTGACCGACGAAAACAGGAATAAGGATGCCTATTCATTCATGCACAGATGACACCAGATCAAGAAAGGCAGGGAGGCAGCAATTATTGTGATGGAGAGAGTGTGAGGTGACATCACCGGCCAAAACCAAAAGCCAAAAACATGGACATGGAAGGGTGGTGGAGGTCTGCACAGTGATTTTGAAGGTGTGTGCATCCAGAACACAAGAAATCAGAGCAGTCCACAGGCAGCCACAACTTCATCTCATGCTAGCTATCCAAGCCACATGGCAGCTGCCTCTGCTGGCCCAGCACAAGCAATGCAGTCATGTTTTATGTACCACAAATAACATGGCCTTTTCTTTTCTTCAGATTCCACCTTAACCCTGCAGTTCCCTTCACCAGCAAGTTGCTTTCTATTCTGCTCCAAAGGGTCCCTCCAGCCCCCCTGGAGCAGATTTAGGGATACACAGGAGGCTGCAGAGTTATCAGCAAAAATTGTCTTTCCCACCCCCCTTTCCACTCAGGGGAACCTTTGCTGAATCAAAGAGGCTTCTGTCAGTGAGCAGAGCTGTTGGGTCTTGGCTTGACCTTCAGCAGTGGGCATAGATCTGCTGTGCCCAATCTTGTGCACTCTAGATGTTTTGGACTACAGCTCCCATCGTTTCTGACTACTGGCTACACTGGCTGGGGCTGATGGGAGTTGTCGCCCAAGAACATCTAGAGGCCATATTTGCTATGCTGGATTTAAAGCTCCAATTTGTCTTGCTTGTTTCCCATACTCTGTGCATTTGTGTAGAGACAACTGAAACCATGAGTCATTCCCTCCAGCTATTTCCTTCTTGTAGTTTCTTGCCCTTTAGCAGGTTTTTGGAGCACCACCTCATTTTCCTGTGCATTAATGAAGCTATTATTCCCAGTATCAGGTGTTCTTCTATCATCTGTAATGTTGTCTCCCTCCCCCCAGGATCTACTTTAAAGCTCTCCTAATCATGTTTGTGAGACTCTTAGCAAATGCATTCTTGCCAACCAAAAGATTTTGCATGAATTACTATTGCTGTTATATTGTTTTAGGCCTGTGTAGCTTATGTACATGACTGTTCCATGTCCCTGACTCAATGAAAGATGTTTTGAGTTCCTCCAACCAATGGTGTAGCTCTAAGAGGGGCCCTGGTGATGGGAAAGTTTGTTTTTATTTGTGGTTAACTGTGACATGGATATAGACATTTATAATGTTGTCCCCTACATGTTCCTCTTCTACAAACAAAATACAAAAAAATGAAGGGATGCTTCTAAAGAAGAAGATCTCTGCCCTCACCCCCTGCCCAATACTAGTCAGACAAGAGATAGCATCAGATGTATATGCAGAGTTATTATTATTATTATTATTATTATTATTTTAAAAATTGCATTAAAGAATCTTGGAAGTAGAGTGCTAAGTGACATCTGGCAGTAAGCATAGTGGAACACACCTTGACTTATCAGCACCATTTTTCAGTGTACTTTTTAAAGCTCATCTTTTAATTTTTGCTAGGACCGTTAAAAAATATACAGTGGCACCTTGGGTTACATACGCTTCAGGTTACATACACTTCAGGTTACAGACTCTGCTGACACAGAAATAGTACCTCAGGTTAAGAACTTTGCTTCAGGATGAGAACAGAAATCGTGCTCCAGCGGCGCAGCGGCAGCATTAGCTAAAGTGGTGCTTTGGGTTAAGAACAGTTTCAGGTTAAGAACGGACCTCCGGAATGAATGAAGTACTTAACCTGAGGTACCACTGTATACTGAAGTACCTATGCAACAGCTCTTGAATAAAAAGGCATGTGAGCATAAATCTAAACGCTGGTTTTAAAAACATCTCGTATCACTCAGTGACATCTTAGCAGCATGGTGTTTGGCTTTGTTTTTGCCGAGCTTTTAATTACTGCCAACATCATTTTTAGTATTTCATTTTAAAATGGTTCTCACAGTAATAATGTACTATAGAGTGTTTCAGTGTAACTTAAAGAACTGGTTTAAAAAATTGATTTAAAAAGAATTAGAAACAGCATGCTGAGAAGTGCCCCTTTTCAACGTACACAACTACAGGTATATCACGTCAACTAGTGTAGATAGTACATAGCTGGGTGTACACAGGTAAGATGAGCCCTGCTGGATCAACCCAGGAGCCTATCTAGTCCAGCACTTGTCATCATAGTGGACAATCCAATGTCCATGAGAAGCACACAACTGCTATATTTCCCCTCTAAAATTGGTGGAGAGTCCATTGCAATTTTGTTCCTCTGCTAACATACCTGCAATGACCAAATGCTAGCACCAACCAACCTATAAGCCCCCACAATTCTTACTGTGCCACAGGCTTCCTTTGCCTTCTATTATGACACGCTAACATGATTCTTCTTCTATAATTTATTCCTAGTATTTTATGTTTTCTAAGCCCTGCAGTGGAATAATTAACTACTACCAGTAGAGTTGCAATTCCAGCAGTAATACCCACAGGGTGAGCTTGCTTTGTGGATCAGCACCTTTGCTGCTAGGGCAGTGCCAGTGATTGGAACCATCTTGCCTTGGATCTGGCCACAAAATAACACTCCCCCCCTCCACCCAGCCCAAGGCAGGCCTGTAAAGAACAAGGCTTTCAACATCCCCCATCCAAATATAGGTTGCTCTGATCCCCCTTCCCTACCACAGCCTTGGGGAGGATAATCATGTGGTGAGAGGACATCTGGGGACTGCAGGCATACACAGACATCCATCCCCTTGCTTGTCACGTACAACAAACTTACAGCAACTGTTCATTCTGGGGCGGCGGTGGGTTCCTCCACTATTTCTTCCTTTCCCTCTCCCTTTCTCTCAAGTTTTCAATAGTCACAGAACTTCCCAGTACTAACGCCATCACGAAACTCAGTCATAATACCACATCATGGAGAGTGAAGTCCTCCTCTGGCTCCCTTCTTTCTGAGACATGTGGAATCGTGTGGTCACCAAATCATCACTGTCGGGGCTGGTGTGAAGATTACTGTTTTTTCCAGGCAACCCTCCCTTCATCTCTTAGATTCTAATAAAGGAACAGCAGCAGCACTTAGGGTTGATTTCAGGCTCTTTCTTCCAGACACATTGTGCTGCGGCTAAATTCACTGCTCAGTTGGCCTACCAGAGAGAGAAACTCCAGGGCCGGGTAGTGACTGCTTCATCTTAAATTGTGCAAAAGGGCTACATTTTTCACATGCAGTGTTTTACGTGTCCTCTTTCCAACCTCTCTCCCCCCGCCCTTGTGCTTCCACTCCATCCATCCAGTCTCAATGTCTGGGCAGATGTTACTGTTTGCATTAAGAAGCAAAGAACTCAGGGCTACAGCTGGGCTGCAACCATCTGGACTTGGAATGGAGGAGGGAAATGGGGAGCACTTGGAACCAGGGTTTCCATTTCAGCATGTGCTTAAAAACAGTAGCAGCTGCTTCCCACCACAGCCTTGACAAGCGCCTCTGCTCACATACATCTAAGCATGTTTCACTGGAACCCAAAGTGGGAGAGTGGATTTTTCTCACCTGCTTCAAAGGATAGATGCTACAGAGCCACTGAAGAAACAAGCCTGTATGTCCCAATTAGTGCTTTGCCAAAAAATTCTTCTGCCTTCCCCCACTCTCCACCATCTTCCATCAATTAATGAGAAAAGTAATTGCATTTGAAAAATATCAAAGGGGAGGGGGGATTTGGTGAAATTCTTATGGGTTGGGTGCAGAGTGTTTATTGTGCTTATCTAACTCTGAAGTGGACAAGGGATTTTGTGCAAGACTCGAGCAGTGCAAGACTCCTGTAGTTCCAGGCTTACCCAGGGTTTGATTTCCTCGGAATGAGGGACAGCGGAGACTGTGGTATCTTCTGGATATATGGTTTATTTACACATATATACAACCTGAGTCTACAATGGAGGGGTTCACGATATCAAAACCCCCAAAAGGCATTGCTTCTCCCATAGCCACAGTCTTGGATTCAAACACAAATCAAGCATGTCTCTCCTTTTCAGGGTTCTGCTTGCAGCCCGCTTAGTGGAGAACAGACACCTCCACTATGGTTTTTCTAACTACCAGCCAGCCAGTTGGTCAGCGTTTTTCAGCTTTCCAAAGGTGCACTGCTTCCTGAAAACTCCACAATATCCTCAGCTAGATTTCCTGTCAGTTGGTAAGAAGAGGAGGCTGTACCTGAGTGCTGTCAGGTTGTGCTATTTTTTAAAAAGAAGCATATTTTTATTTTATTTTAAAACAAATCAGTGCAGAAAGGTAAAAGAAAGAATTTCCCTTATAAACAAAATCAGTGAGCACGCCCTTGGAGTTTTTTCAGAACAGAAAGCACCCACTGGGGAGGCTGCAGAGAGCTGGAAAGATTCATAAAGAAAAGAAAAGCGCATATAGAAACCTGGGCCATCTCATAACAATAAGGTATGTGCAACCAGTGTTAGAAACTGAGATATGAAAGCTAGGAAATAAATGGAACCTTAAACCTAGGTTATGGGCACTGCAACGGAGTGTCTAGGCGTGTGTTTTTTTATAAAAGAATACAAAGCTGAAAATGAATGAACTGCAGCTAAAATCTTATCTGCATTTTGCACATGGTCTAGTCCTATCTGAAGACTGCAAAAAGCAAAGCCATGCTTCCCCTGTCTGCCCCCCTAATATTCTTAAGAGGGTACCTTCTCCAGTCTTCTGAGAGTGGCTGGAAGTGGGGAGGCAGAAAAAAGGTCCTCCTTTCCTTCCGGCAGTGACAGTTTTAATTTGAAATCTTAGGCACAATACTGTGCCCAGAGCTCAGAAACGGCTTGCATTAATGAAATTTCCTGTCGCAAAAAATTGCTTAGAACAATGGGAGTTTCGAATGCTATGTGCAACCCAGCACTCACTAAAATTATAAATAAATTATAAAACATCCTATGAGTGAGGCAGAAAAATGGAAGCCTCTTTTGCAAAGGAAGAACACTTTCAAGAAACCAAGGGACTAATTTCAGCACAGCACTAGTCCAAATGTAACATGAGGATGTAAGTCAAATGGATCTGTGCACAGTATAGGATGTGATGCTGTCTCAGCTGTAACTTGGACCCAAGTAGCAGAAATGCCTTGATGCTCCCACCAGGCTTGATGCTCCAAGACCGGGGGCAGGGGGTAAAATAAAATCAGCCTTTTGTGAGAAGAGCCTGGACTTCTCCTAACAACTACTTATGGCTTTCCATGGAAGACAATCTCAGATTTGGCTCCACATGGTGAGAATGGTCCAGACTGTGCCCAGAAATGTCTAGCAAACTTAACAGAATAGATGTTATGGGAGATACTTGTCTACCCCCAATCCACATTTTCCCCATGCATTTTTCCTGTAACATATAAAGAAAGAAATGTGTGGCCTCCATGTCATTGTGCTCAGTGAACTCAGTGAACCAGAGTGGGAGTGGAGACATGTTGAGCAAGATGTTGTCAAAGCATGAATCACTTTCACTAGAGGTAACTGCAAGTTCCTTTTGGGAAGATGAGAATTGGCAGTAGCCATACATTCCCAGTAATCTTTAGGGTGAAATCCAGCAGAACCAGAGAAAGGAGGCCTAACCCTCAAGACTTCTAGGTCTTTTGCCCAGCTGCTCCCCACTCTTGAATTCCTAAGACTTTGAACTTAGTGTCATTGCTCACAATGCAGTCACTACCTCTGACTACATGTGGCAGCTTCCCTATAGCTCTGTGAAAAACTCTCCTGGTATCTTCTAGGGATGGGAAAATCTGCCACTTTTGGTTTCTCTCAGTCTCTCATTTTTCCAATCTTAAATTCAGTTCTCCACATTTCCGCATCAATTTGCAAAATTGTTTTTGAAGTTGTCATGAAAATTCATCAGTATTTTAGTGTAAATTTCTCCTAATAAGCACAGTTTAATGCAACATTTTTGCATGTTGTTTCCATCAATATATGCATTATTGCACACATTCCAGTAGTATATTCAGCTTTGTACACATTGTTTGGCTGGAGAGCTACATCACAAAATTTGTAGAAGCGAGAAATTTGAAGGATGGCTGTATTTCAGTACAAATACAGTATTGATTTGGGAAGTTCTTATTAGACAGATTTGCCTATAAATGTGCACTGAATTAAACTCTCCCCTCTGTCCTTAGTGTCTTCTGGGATATTGTTTCATGGACAGATGTCCATGAAACATCCATTGCAAACTGCCACCATTTATTTGCCAACATAAATGGTGCCACTAGGATACCAGACAGTAATCGGTGTGATGTCTGAAAACAGCTGTTACATTAAATCTTTGATGCCTTCCATCATCAAGGAGCAGACTATGAGAAATGGCCTCCTTCTAGGTGGCAAGAAGACCTAATTCCTTTCTTGGTCCAACAGGAACAGGGAAGGAGAAGGAGAGAAAGAGAGAGACTCACTCAGCTGCTAAATTTGCCATCAGCAGCTAGTGAAAAGTTGGCTTGGCTGATTGCCCTGACAGAAATTGATGGGAGTCATGTGGCAGGCAGCACGGGAAGGAGCAATCCAATGCAAGGATTTATTATTATTATTGCTCAAGTTTGCAGTTGCTTGTGGTGTGCTATGCCAAGTGGGCTGTGGAAGTGCAAATGAAATAAAACCAAATTGAGGCACTGCGTTAAAGAGAGAGAGAGAGAAGATCCATATACTTATAAGCATATGGAGGTACTGGGGGCACGCCAGATGGTTCACCACTAATTGGGAAAGGCCTGGGTACCCTCTTATTGTGGCCATCAGAAGTAACCTCATGGTTATGAGGAGGGAACAAAGGATTAGAATGGAAGACACTCATCTGTGGATCAGAAAAGGCTTTGAGACCCTCAGGGTAATTTTAGCAGGCTGCAGTGGGTGACTGGATTCATGTGGCACAGAAAAGGACAAGCAGGGAGTGGAAAGTGGATGGCACTCTCCCAAGTACCGCCCACAAAAGCAGCTCTGTGTGACAAAAGGGGAACCACTACCTTACCTAGGCATGAATTCAAGTCTCTGCTCACTCATATATTTTCCTGATCTGACTCTGGAGCTTGTCCTCAATTTCCTTTCCGTAGAATGGGAGTGTCAGTGATCTACCGCGATAATAAATGGGGAAGCAGTTATCCTTCAATACATTTACTTTAGGAATCGTCAGTATTAGTAGTTTTTAAAGTACAAGATCACACAACCTTTCTTTGATTGCTTTTGGGCTTCTGCAGCTTAACTTGAGCTCCTGAGCTATGAGAAACGGTTTTATGGGGAAACTGGCAACAATCCAGAACTATTTGATTCTGGCAGCTCCCTCACTGAGAGAAGTGAAGTTACAGGGAACCAGGCAGAGGGGCTTCTCGGTGGTGGTGCCCCCCCTGTGGAATGCCCTCCCATCAGATGTCATGGAAATAAACAACTATCTGACTTTTAGAAGACATCTGAAGGCAGCCCTGTTTAGGAAAGTTTTTAATGTTTGATGTTTTATTCTGTTTAATATCTGTTGGGAGCCTCCCAGAGGGGCTGGGGAAACCCAGCCAGATGGGCAGGGTATAAATAATAAAGTATTATTATTATTATTATTATTATTATTATTATTATTATTATTATTTGCACATTCCCGAGGAGGGGTCTATTAGCCATGTACTGTGATATGGAAATCTCTTTCAAACTGTCAGTACTGGGTGGCAATACATAAGGCAGCCTATTTTGGTAGGAAAGCATCAACTATAGGCATCAAAATTCTGCATAGAGTGACCATATGCCCTCCTTTGCAAGGGATAGTCCTCTATTTGAAGGAGTCCTGTTTTAATTTGTTTGTTCTCTATAGGGGGAAATTGTCTACTTGGTTTTAAAGAAGAGCACAGATATGATGGGTATACAGTATTGGAAACCTGGGGGAATGGAGAGAAATGATTGGATGAAGTCACCTGTAAATATAAACTTTATAAGAAAAACAGGCTCTTTGATCCAGCAGCAGCTTCTTTCAATAGGAAAAGTGAAAAGTTCCAGTTCTACTTTCTCTTAGGAGGTTTCTTTTTTTATAGAAAAGACAAGGAAAGGTGCACAAGACTTCAGGGTTCAGCACAGATGGGTGAGCAACAGCCATATTAACTGCTAACTAGGGACCTAGGTGCACCACGGAGCCAAGAAGGCAAGACTCTAGTGTCCTGATTCATTGTACCAGTAGCAGCTACAACTGCGCAATGGGTTACCTGTTAGTATGGCCTGAAGCTGTTTTCCCAAGAATGTTTCCAGAACTTAGTTCTTTTGATAGATACAGCTTTTGGGGGGTATCCCCTCCCCAAAGGCAAATGGCTCTGAATGTCTCGGTACATGTTTCCCTAAGAAAACATATTTCTTTTTACATTATGGCATCTGCTTTTTCAGATCCTATAAGCACTCTCATTGTTCTCTCTAGGTAAGTGCACAAGCCTCCTTCCTTATTGGCATTGAGCCACTAAACAGGCCTTCCCCAACCTCTTGCTGTTTTCGACATGTTCCTTTTGATATCTCTCAATATGATTTTATACTATTGTTTTGTTAGCTGCCTGGGAGACTTTAAATCAGAAAGCGGGTGATAATTTTTAAAATTAATACATAAATGCATGTCCAAAGCTTTTATAACAGGGTTATTCCTTATAACAATCACAAAATGATTGATTTTTTAAATTATACAGCAAGGGTACAATGAAATATTAAATTCCCATTGATCATGACTTTTGCCAAAGGCGAATGACGTTTATTCAGAGTTGTGTTTGGGGGTTTTTATGAACTTGGCAGCCCAAGGCTAAACATATTTTTTTTTAGAAGTCAGTTTGCTCAGAACTGTAGCCCAAAACTAATGGAACATTTCAGTGTGCCGAGAACAAACATAAGAGCAAAAGGGGTGGGTGGAATATGGTGCAGTGGCTTTGGGTCTGAGCCCAAAGAGTGGGAGAGATGAGAGACTGTCCCCCTGTCCTTCTGCAGAAACTGGAAGTTGGTTATGGCTGTTTTGAAAGCTGTGGTCCTAACAAGAATCAATTGAAAGCAACTACCACAAGAAATCAATGGAGCTTGTTACAACATCCAAGTGAGGAGCCTGAAAATCTAAAATCCTGTCTCAGTATGTGAGCAAAGGGATGAGGAAAATGCTTCCTGGCCTGGGATCCACTCTGCTGGCAACAGCCTTCATGTGACTGGAGCAGCCGGCCAGATCACTGCACAGAGTGATGAAAGAGTTCCAGTCCAACCACCACCCCCCTCCCAAAGGGAGCTTCAGATTACACTTCTGGTTGCATGAAGCCCATGGCTTCTTGCCAATGACCAAGTAGCTTTCAGAGCCCTGATGGATGACGGCATCCGCCACCTGAGCCAATTTCCACTGGCAGCGCCACAGACCCAGCTTTCATCACCCATCAAGACATCTGTTGGTGTCCACTGGGGGCTCCAGGTCTCTGTTACAGTAGGGGATATTTTTACAGCTGAGTGGTAGGACTGGGATAGGTGAGAGAGGAAGGTTGAAGCAAAAGCTCAAGAAACTTTGCTCAAGAGGAAGGGAGGTAAGATACCCCCCACAACTTCATGGAAACTTGGGAGCCAATAATGAAAACGCTGACAGATGAGATCACTTCATTAGTATGCATTTTACCCATAATGCCTTTCTGCACCCACCCACAGGTACTAGGATGTAAAGTACAGTGGTACCTCAGGTTAAGAACTTAATTCGTTCTGGAGGTCCGTTCTTAACCTGAAACTGTTCTTAACCTGAGGTACCACTTTAGCTAATGAGGCCTCCTGCTGCTGCCGGGCCGCTGCCACGTGATTTCTGTTCTTATCCTGAAGCAAAGTTCTTTACCCTAGGTACTATTTCTGGGTTAGCAGAGTCTGTAATCTGAAGCGTCTGTAACCCGAGGTACCACTGTACCATGGGCCTAATCCACCCACAGTCAAGGACTTTCAAGCTCTTATTTTTTTCACGAGAGTGTTAAATACCTTTGGCACTCGATACTGAGGCTGCCTTGGTGGCTACTAGTGCTTTGCTCCAGCTAGTTCACTAGTTCTAGACCCTTTGAGCAAAGATGACTAAGCTATGGTATTGCATGCTGTGGTAACTGGATTATTGCAATGCTCTCTGTGTGCCTTGAGGATGACTCAGCAACTTCAATTGGTCAAAAATGCAATGCCCAGATTACAGGCTGGGGTTTCAATTAGGACTCCTATAACCCCTGTTTTAATACAACTGCATCATTTGTCAGCTGATTTCCTTGCTCAGCTGAAGGTGCTGATGCTAGTGGTTAAAGCTCTAAATTACTCAGACACTAAATATCTGAATGACTGTTTCCTTCTCGGATGTTAAGATTAGGAGAGTAGTTTGTGAGGTTGGCTTGGGAGAGGGCAGGCTGTGGCTGTGGATTGTTTTTAAACTGTTTTAAGGCTGTTTTTTTAATATTGCTGCAACCTACCCTGTGACCTGCTGGTGAAGGGCAGCTAATAAATCGGATGGTGATGATTATAATTTTTTAAAAAAATATGTCATTGACAGTGCAATCCCATACATTTCTACCCTTTGAGTTCAATGAGACTTACTCCAAGGTACGTAGATATAAGATTGCAGGCTAAGTCTCCATTAATGAGACTTCAGAGTGCTTAGCCTTATGTGGGTCATGCCATTTCTTTCTGGCTTACGTATAAGAAAGACATGATTCTCAGTTAACCTCTCACCTCCTACTAAATTGTTCAGCAGAAATAAAGAAATCTGAGGAGCTACTGATGACATCTGTTGTAACATAGATGTCTGAATCTTGTCTCCTGGCTATTTGAAACTGGGCAGCCTAATCCGCAAAATCGATCTGCTTTAAGACCTTGGGAGTGGGGCTTTGATTTAACACAGGTGCCTGCATGGCAACCACCATGTTTGCTTTGAAAAAGTCCTCTTGTTTTTAGTGAGACTCACTTCTGACTAAACGGAATTTGGTGCAACCTGCAAATCTCAGTCATGAGCTAGTAAAACAACTAAGTACATCAGCTAGTGGAGACAACTAATATGAGCAGAGCAAGGGACCAAGTAGGGGAGCAGAAAGAATCATGTTTTTTATTCAACCTGGTGCAGGCCAGGTTGCATGGGTCAGGTCCTTTAAATTTACTCTACACACCACCACTAACTCATCTGATGAGTTGTTCTTTAAAAATCCATCATCATTGGAGGCCTTTTTTCATGCACCTCCTCTGCAAGAGCTCCAGAGGGTGGCAACACAAGGCCTTTTCTGTGGTGGCTGCCTGCTTGTGAAAAGCTCTCCCCAGGGAGGCTTGCCTGGTGCCTTTATTACACTTCTTTAGGCATTGGGCAAAAACATTTATCTGGATAATTCAGTTGGTAAATCAAGAAACTCTTAATCTCAGGGTTGTGGGTTCAAGCCCTATGTTGGCCAAAAGATTCCTACATTGTAAGTGGTTGGACAAGATGACCATTGTGGTCCCTTCCAACGTTACAATCCTGTTGTTCTATCATTATAGGGCTGCCATTCATCTGGAATTTCCCGGACATAGCCAGCAATTAACCATCTGGCAACCCATGTCGGCAGTGTCATTTTTGGCGATTTCCCTTAAAAACAACTCAAAAACTTTTTTGCAAAAACCTAGAAAAAACACAACAACTTTTCCATCTGAATTGAAATATGGCAACCCTATAAAATTCTTCCAGGCCTGTAGCTAATTAAACGTTCTATGGCCTTTTAAACTGTGGGTGGGTGGGGTTATTGTTTGTGTTTATTATGGTATCTATTTTTGTGTTTTTACATTGTAATCCGCCCTGTGAACTTCAAGTGAAGGGCAGTATAGAAATTAAAATTTTAAAAAATAAAGTAAAAGCTGAATATAGAAAGTTATTATATTATTTGCTTTCAGTAACAATCTTTGGATATTTTGCCTTTCATAACATGTGCCTAAAGCTCTATTTCTAATGCAAATCCTAATCCCGCCTACTCTACCCACTGCTCCTCAGTATCCACACCAGCCACTCTTCTCCTTCTCCCTCCCTCTACCATTTTCCTTCATGCACACCTGTTCTAACTGTCACACTTCACCCTCAGCCAATCAGCACCTGCCACATACCAACATTTTATGTCCCTGCCCACCACACTCACTTTAACTCCTATCTTTCAAATATCTCCCTCCATAATATTTTACCGTATGTCTCTTAATATGCAAACCTACGCAAGTCAGTTACATTAACAAACGCCACAGTGTTCCCTACAGAGAAATGCAGCCTAGGGGTTTTTTGGGGGGGGGGGTTCTCTACAGCACTTTTATGGTGCACTCCTTCCTAGTATCAAAGTGAAGAAAGTTGCTGTATAAATATTTTTAATGATAAACAAGTACTCAAATTAATCCCTGCTGAGGTGGAGCCACAATTAGTGGGGTCTGAGGAGATGATGATGATGCATCCTCAGCTGTGGGCATGAGACACCTGTGTTACCATGGCAACTGAGTGGGCCTTTCCCTCTTCCCCAATAGGACACAGCGAGCAACAGCTGTGATGTCCACTATTGCCCAGACTCTTTCCTGGTGGAGAAGGTGAGCTGGCAGATGGACACAGGCAGGCGGTCCTCTGGCTGTGGAGCGATAACAAGGCAAGTTCAATTGCGGAGCGGGAGCACGGCTGGTGCCTAGCGGGGGACCTAGGCCTAGGGGAAGGTGGCAGACATTGGTGGGGGGAAGATAGTGGAGTGTGCATTCGGAAGCTAGCGGATGCCCTAAGGCAGAAGAAGCAGGTGGTTGCTTGTGGGTGTAAGCTGGTTGAAATTAATCTTCAGAAGCCGGTTGACAAACCCCAGTGGATATTTGGGGGGGGGGGTAAGTGAAGGTGTCCATTGGGGTTCTTAATGGATGTCTCCTGGAGTATTCTTGAATGGGGAGTTTTGAATGTGAGGCTTTGAATGTGATCAAGGTGAATGGTCTGTGTATGTGCATGAATGTGATGTGTAAAAGGAAACTGGTGGATAGATGAAACACACAAAGGGCTTAAGTGCAAGCCACCTAATACTTTAAAAAAAACCACTAGTTTTTCAAAAGTACATCTACCTTTTTTCCTGGAAGAAAAAGAATGGAAAGTCAAATACTTGAGTTTATGGCGCAATCTCCCCCCACCCCCATATCAGTACACATGAAGGGTGGACTGTAAATATTTTCAATAATAAATAAATAAATAACTGCTGAGGTGCCCCTTATATTGTAAGGTCTAGAGAAGCTGTGCTAATGCCTTTCCAGCTGTTGACATTAACTGCTACCTTCTGCCTCTGTTGTTGCAAAAGGACATGGCAACTGAGGAGAAAGAGGCAGTTATTACTGGGAAGGGAGAGTCCAAGGAGAAGGAGGCTGAAGGGAAGCTGAGGAAGGGGCACCTGGTGGCACAGAAGGCAGATCAGGGTTGGTTCTTTCCTGTTTTCTTGAGTTGCCAACTTTTTCATCTCATGGGGCTTCTGTGCTTGTCTCTCCTATATAGATGTATAAAAAAACACCAAATTGATTTCGTCCCTATGAATCCCCTCCCCAAATCCAAAATAAACTTAAGATCCCTAGGGTCTGACTTTATTGCCATATGGACGGGCAACCCTTGCATTACAGCACAACAAAAGCGGAACACCATTCCCCCAATGTTTGTGGTATGAAAAGATACAGGATTTCATCAGGAAATTAAGGGACATTCACTGATTGGAAACAAAGCAGTATGTCAAGCCCCAAAACATCTGCAGCTGCAAACAGTATTGAAGGCAGGATCACTTATAATGCCCCCCTGCCCAACCCCCGGATACCATTATGAGCGTAAATCATCATGAAGGCACAAGGGAAACAACATCTGAGGGGGCCTTGTACCTAGTTTTTACTCAGTACTTGTTCTGATTTGTTTATGGGACATTTATACGACAAGGAGCATTCATCTCCATTCAATTTGCTTGCAGCATGTTTTGGCATTTTCCTGTTAGCATTCAGTCACCCTACAGTTTTCAATTTGTTCCCAATCACTTTCCAAGTGGCTGAAACGTCAATTCATTTTTTTACAGTACAGGCGGTGAGCATTTTGTGCGAGTCCAATTGATGTGAAACCGCCAATGCGCCGGTCCTTTTCGACCCAGAATAGGGATGAGGCAGGGTGGAATGGGTGGGGCATGTTTATGTGCACTCCACCAACATGGGGGGGGGGGGCAAAGAAAGGAACCGCCATTCAAAATGGTCACTTCCTGTAGATAGTTGCCCTGTAGAAAGGACAACAGAGCCCTTTAATCCACTTTATGTAAATCTGAAGTTTCTGTATGTGCTTGAATCTTTCCCACAAAATAGTCAGAGCTTGGAGGAACTCTAAATGTTAAATACCAGTTCAGAGGTGGGGAGAGTGTTGTTATTAATATTTCAACATGCAAGGAGGAGAGATTTAGGCTTTCCTTCTCAACTGAAACCTCTGTAAAAATCTCCCTCTCCAGTATAGCAATTAGTCTAAGGCGGAAAGTGCAGTTATGCTATCACTTAGTGCTATTCATGATTATTTGGGTACATTTCAAATATCTATTTATCCCAGTCATTGGAAAGCCCTTTCTTATCCATGACCCTTTCTTGTGACTTGTTGTTTTTTAAAAATATGTGCAGAAATCTACCTATTCATCATTTCCCACTGAGACTTTTTGTTTCCACTCTTGTCTTTCCCACTAACCTTGAAAAACCTTCAGCTGTTTTGCAGTTTTACAGACCTTAACCTTATTTTCATTTTTACATTTCCTTTGGACAAACCCAGGAAAAAAAGCAAGTGGGGGCAGCACACAAGTGGTCTGTGCTCAAGTCTGCCATTGCATTTAGTAATGTAGTGCATTGGACTAGGAGACAGGTGGCCCAAGTTGAAATATCCACTCAGCCATGAAACTTACTTGGCCAATCTCTGCCCAACCTACCTCACAGAGTTGTTGTGAAGATAAAAGGGGAAACCACCATGCTCATTGCCTTGAGATCCTTGAGGAGTAAGGAATAATATAGCAATATTGGCTATATCAATATCGTTAAAGCAGCACAACAATTCAATAAAAGGACAAATTTCTATATAGTACACACTCCATGCTTTCTGTGGACAAAGCAGTGGGCAATAAAATGTTAGCTAAAATGGTGAGGGGGATTTTGTAGTTACTGAACTGCTGGGCTGATCATAGTGTAGGGATCCTAAATACCTACAGCATTGCTTTATTAATCCATGAATGTTTTGTTTGATTCATAGGATGCTTCAATTGCTTGAAAATATATACTTTGGCAAAATATATTTGTAACTTTACTCAAGTTTTTAGAAGGTCATGGGGTAGATGGAACATGAAAGTAGAATTTGACATTTGTAGGCAAGGGAAAGGGAAGTTCTCTTGACATGCTTGGATAACTCTTGTGGTTAGCATTAGTCCATTTTGGAGCAATGTTTGGATATGCTTGGATGTGGATGATTGGGATATTTAGAAATCTAAAACTGGAACATTTGGAAACTGGTACATTTGTGAAGTTGAACACATATATGCAAAATTCTGTATACTTTCACAGTTCACGTGAAACCAGCTAGGGGGGGGGTGTGAAAGGTCAAGGTGAGTGAGTGATATTTAGCGATTACCTATGATGGATAGAGGGAACCCTAGGCCAATTGCATAATCAACATTTATTTGTTGCCTTATTTACCTTGGCTATGGGAGGGGAAAGTGAGATGAAAGGAGTGGAGAACAGCTGGGAGGAGGTTGTGTTCATCAAACACTAACCAGGCTGAAAGGGTCCATCTCAGGATGCAAATGTTGTTTATTCTAGTGTAAATGCATACATTCTAGTGTAAATGCCTGAATGGCTTGGAACATGCTGTGACTTTTTTGTAAAAATTCTGCAAAAAATAAAAGCTAGCTGTTTTTAGTTTCTCAATTTCTAGAGGTAACCAAACACCACTTTCTCAGGAAATCTTGAATCTGCCCTGTGAATTTTGATCGATGGATGCGTTTACAGGAAATTGGCAACAGTGAAATCCAAAATTTTGTCCTTCAATGGAACAATGATCATTTCCTGTAGGAATTTTGGGCAATGCCTGTGAGCGCAGACCGCAGAGATTTCCAACTCATGTTGTTATTTCTTTTTAAGTTGTTGATATAGCAATGATTGGCGCAAGCCCTGCTCCAGAACTCCCAGTCATGCATTCATAAAGGCATGGAGGGGAGAAGCAGGGCCATGCTTGCTGGCCCAGCTCCCAGTATTGTGTCTTCACTAGCTCCACCTTCTCAAGCCCCCATACATTCAGCAGAAATGATAAAGCATGGAGACTATCCCTTCAGATTGCCCCCTGAACTCATGGAGGTCAGGAGGGCACACCTTTGTCCCTCTTATTGATGCTACGAGCACACATGTGCATTATTCATTAACCCTTTTCAACATTTCATACGCAGTTGCCATTTCTGACAGCAGCAATACTGCCACAATGAGCTACACATTTCATAGCCAAACCTCATGTTGAACTCAGTGAACTGATCCCCAGACCAGAGATCCAAGGAGGATCCAATGGAAATGTTTGTATTTATTTATTTTTGCTGGCCTTCTCCACGTTGTCAGTAGAGTTTTCCAGAAAAAAACAGAATGGGTGCCCAGAAATCCAACACAAAGTGCCTCCTCCCAGCCTCTGTTTACAAAATTATAATCATTCCCCCCTTCCCATTACAATAATATTCTTCATCTTCTATCTGAGTCAGTGCATGGAAAAAATGATTTCACCATGCAAACATTTCTGATGAATCAATACGGAGAAAGTAAACCCATGCAAATGAAAAATACTGGGATTTGGGGGGTAAATCACCCTTGAAGTAGAAGCATCCAGCATTTGAGCTTTAAGAACAAGCAAATCATCCCTAGCTATTTCCAGATGGAAGGGAAAGGATATATTTTCCAGACGCCGTTTTGCATGTTGCACCTATACTTAAAGCAGTTTGGGGTTTTGCCCATGCCGTAGGAGAATCGTAACTTGAAATGAGGAACACATATTGCCCAAATTGCAAACAAATGGATGGATTCAGAGAGGAAAAACTCCGCCCAAAATTGACCAGAGTTGAAATAAAGGTAGGAGGTCAGAATTAGGAGCCAGGCAGGCCACTGTGCAAATTAGTTAAGTCTTTGCAGTAGGACTGAGGTGCTTGAGATTCACTAAGGTCAGTGGCAGTGAAATGGCTCTAAATCCAAGTATTCCAGTTTAAACCATTTGTGGGTTGGGATGAGGCCAGCTGCTAGTAATTGCTCCAAATCTGGGAAATTATTTGCATTCATTGCTTCTGAGCGTCTCTGCACGAAAAAGATGAAAGACAGATCACTTTTTTGCAGTGATGTACATTAACTGTATCACTGTGACTTTCCCATGGTAGCAGTGTCCCTCTCTTGCCTTCTGACTCCATCGCTCTGTATGATGTTTCTGCCACCCGCTTACAATTGAACTTAAATAGAAATGCATGTGTGTTACATTTGAAATGGCAGCAGTGGGTAAATCCATGATAGCAATGGATAAGAAACTTCTGTGGAAGTGCATTACAGAACTCTGATAGTATTTTAACAGGACCTAAACCACTCTATGGTCTTTATAGGTCTCCAAAATGCCAGCTGTTGTTCCTCAACATGTCCACCTAGTAGTGCTGTCTTGTGCAATGTACAATAAGTGTTTCAGAGACAGATATGGGGAATGTTTGACACTCCAGAAGTTGCTGAACTACAATTCCCATCAGCCCCAGCATGCATGGCCAATGACCAAGGATAATTAGAATTGTAGTCCAGTAACATCTGGAAGGCAAAATGTTCCCCCCCACATGTAGGATGAAGGAAAAGAGGGAGTTTGATGCACCTGAGTAGTGAAAGGAGAGGCAGAGCAGTAGTGCTCACCTGACGACCTGTTAGCCACATCACTGCTGTGTACCAGGACAGAGGATGAGGTCGCAGGAAGGTTGGCATGATGCAAACAGGCAGGAGCATTGGATTGACTCTACTCGTGTGTATGCACCATGCCAAGCTTGCTTCTCTCCTCTCTGTCCTCGTATGTAGCAGCAATGTGACCAATGGGAGGTCAAGTAAGTGGTGACACACTATTCCACCAAATGCCAATGACCTAACCAGCACAAGGCATCAAGATGGTTTGGTGTGCTTTGCATAAAACAAACACAAATTCATTTCATCCAAATTTTACGCCAAGGAGCATTCAGTTCTTCAATCTGTATATATTATGCAGAACAAGCTGAAGTGTACATTTTGCTTATTTTATACAATTTATTTGGTCTTTGGTGCTGCTCTGTCTCACAGGAGACAGCTAGTCTGTTGCTGTTGAAATCTCATAGGTGGCAGATTTGTGCCTGAGTTGTGCCACTTCAGGCAAAGTGGGAGCTTACAAAGCTAAAAGCTCCTACATTTCAAAAGCAAAAAAACAAATGAGCTTCATTTAGAAAACTAGCATACCAGAGAGAAGGCTAGAATCCTTCACTTTGACATCTGATTTACTGTGTTCCCAGACATTTTCTATGAGAGACCATTCAGTCATGTGAGCTTCCATCCACAGTGCTGCAACCCAGACACAAATTTTCCATTCAGTTTTACCTCACTCTGTGAGGAGAACTAGGTCTATGTTTTCATGTATATGCAGGGGAACTTTGTCTCTGCCCTAATCTTACCACATGCAAAGAGAGAGGTTTAACAGCTTACCTGTACTGTACAGTCGCACCTTGGTTTTTGAACAATTTAGTTCTTAAACATTTTGGCTACTGAATGCCGCAATCCCAGAAGTGACTGTTCCGGTTTGTGAACTATTTTTGGAAGCCGAACGTCCGTCATGGCTTCCAATTGGCTGCAGGAGCTTTCTGCAGCCAATCAGAAGCCGCTCTTTGGTTTCTGAACATTTTGGAAGGTGAACTGACTTCCGGAATGGATTCTGTTCAACATCTAAGGTATGACTGTACCTTGGCAATTGTATACTGGCAATTGTGTTCACCAGCTAGGGAACAGCTAAACTATTGCATATCCTAGAGGTGTGCTAAATATGGAATAGAGGCTGGGCTTTTAGTATTGCAGCTCCAGCCTTCTGGCATCTGTTACCAACTGAAATTAGAGAAGTATCTTGTTATTTAAGCAGCTACTTTTGTTAAAGGAGGCTTTCCCAATCATTTTATGGATTAATAACGATTACAATGGTATGCATGGTTTTTATTACTTTGATTTTACTGGTTTACTTTTGCATCTTGTTATGTATACTGCCTCAGTAGCTTTTGGTTGTGAAACTGTTTATAAATTAGCAAACAAATAAATAAAATATGCCTTGGCCATAGCATTGGTGTTTACTGACAATCTGTGTGAACCAGTCTCCCTCCCTCTTAGCTAGGGATGAGGAAGAAATCTGAGTCAGTTTGCATTAAAAGACAAACTTTTTGAAACAATAAGAGGACCAAAACACAGGCATCCTTCAAAATTCACAATTTGCACTTCCCCAAATTTTGCAATGCAGTTCTCCCACTAAGTAGTATGTGTGAAAAATGCACACACTAGGATAAAGTGTACATTAAAAATGTATATATTAGTGAAAATAACCTAGAAATGTGCATTATATTAGGGACAATTGCTTTACAAATATTTGCATATTAGACAACAGTAGATTAAAAATGTGTGCATTAGGAGAAATCCACACTAAAATGATTATGAATTTTCATGACCAATTGATATGCTAATGTAGAGCTCTGAATTTCAGTTTGGAAAAATGAGGAACTGAGATGAAAACGAAATTACAGATTTGTCTATCCTTACCCCTGAGCACTTAACTTCTGTCATATCCTAGATTGAAGAATTGGCACAAAAGGATGGTTTGAAAGCTCCTGTCACACAGTTCCGCAACAAGGACATCCCTGCCTTGATGGGTGACTGCTTAGAAATGAAATGTAAACAGGTTTGGGAGGGGAAAGGTTAGCAGGAGAGAATAGCACAAGTGTAGTTAATAAACTGCAGCCGCTAGCATGCCTACACTTAACCACCCACCCTGAATATTGTGGAAAAGGGAATCCTTTCCAACGGCTGGCTGTTTTTTTCCACCCAAAGAGGCAGCCTGCTCTCCTGCCCCTTTCCCCTTTGCTCTTCAAAGACCGTCTATCTTGTCAAAGGAGTTGAACTATAAAAGGAATAGCACCAACCCTGGAAAGCTGGCCCAGAGCCTGGAGAGAAAAAGCTGTTTGAAAGGAAGTAGCCGACTGGCATCCACACACTGACATACCACTCAGTCCATTCTCCAGCAAAGCTATTTGCAGTTGGTCCTTTATCCCCCACCCCCCAACTACTTCTTCATTTGCAGGGGGTGACTAACCCCTAGCGGCAAAACCCCATAAACAAGTGGAAAGGAGCCTGGAATCATGTAGCTGTTACCAATCAAAACAGCCACAAGAAAGTAATTGAGAGGAGAAAGGAACAAGGGACAGCTTCCCCAGTGATGCTGTCAGGGTAGGATTTTGGGGCAGTGGAAGGAGCAGTAGGGGCCCCAAACACAGCAAGTCTGGCTTAACACATTTAGAAGTACAGTATGTGAAGTCATATGCATTATCACCTAAAGACGTGCACACCCACACCCAAGGCTATTCGGTTTAGTGTGTGTAAGGCTACATCTGCACCATACATTTAAAGTATGGTGAGGGGAGAGACTTCATCAGGCAAGGCCTCTTTCCACCTGCCTTGCCCCACCTCCGGCCCTGGGTCTCCTCATAAGGAAGCTGTGCCTGGAGGAAGAACTGTGAGGGGAGAGACTTCATCAGGCAAGGCCTCCTTCCACCTGCCTTGCCCCACCCCCTGGTCCTGGGATTCTTCATAAGGAAGCTATGCCTGGAGGAAGAACTGTGAGGGGAGAGACTCCATCAGGCAAGGCCTCTTTCCACCTGCCTTGCCCCACCCTCCAGTCTCTGCTTCTTATTTTGTATTGTATTATGTTGTGCACTGTGGTTTGCTGTTGTTTTATTGATTGGAGTTTAGAAATTACTTATTGTAATTGTTGAGTGGATTTCTGTTTAATTTTGAAATGCTGATATTTAATATTATTCTATATTATTTTAATGAATGTTGAATGTTATTTTATTTGCATATTGTATATTGTATTATGCATATTGTCTTATTTATATGATGTTAGCCGCTCTGAGCCTGGCTTTGGCTGGGGAGAGTGGGATACAAATAAAATTTGTTGTTGTTGTTGTTGTTGTTGTTGTTGTTGTTGTTATTTTAGTTATTTTATTATATTAAAGCAGTATCATACCACTTCAACAGCCATGGCTGCCCCCCCCCCCAAACCAGGCATTCTGTGAACTGTAGTTAAGGATGCTGAGAGTTGTGAGGAGACCCCTGTTCCCGTCACAGAGCTACAATTCCTAGTGTTTCCTGGAAAGAGAGAAGGGGGTCTCCTAATAACTGTCAGCACCCTTCACAAACTACACTTCCCAGGATTGTTTGAGGAACATCATGACGGTAAAAGTTTCATAACAATTCTTTAAAAGTATGGTGCAGATGTGGCACCACTAAAAGAACCCATCTAGCAAAGCTCTCCAATTCATCCTTTCTTAGAGCAAGTCAGGGAATGAGCTGGAGGCAGCAGAAGCAGAGGGGAGGTTAAGACAGTGTGGTGGTGGTGATGGTGGTGAGGACAGTGTGATTTTCCATAGGCCTTGCATCCCCCTGGTACAGTCCTGATGAGGGATTAATTACTATCCAGCACTATGCGCTCTATGATTACTCTAATACAGTAATGGCCACGAAAGTCATTCCAGGGCCTGGGTTTATTTACTTTCTTCTCCATAGGAGGAAACCTCTGCCTGCCTGCTCCCATGCCAGTGAAAGCATATCTAAAGACAAAACCAATTGCTGCATCTAGCTGGGGGGCTAACATATGGATTTAGCTGTCGCTGGGTGGCAGGGTGGAGTGAAACCATGCTAAAGTGGTCAGCTTGGTTTTTGTGTGTTTCTAAGAGACAAAGGCATCGCTTTCTGGAACCCTGGGCTTGGGAGTGGGGAAGTCTGAGATTTAAAGACTTTTAAAAGAGACTTAAAAGAAAGAACAAGGATTCTGGGCAGAAATCATTTCCATGAAAGAGAGACTCCAGCCACCACCGCCTTCCCAGTCTTTTCAGCAGACAAGGCAAATGGAACTGTGAGATTAGTACTACAGGGCTGGAGTTAGGCAGACGCCTGCTAGTAGATCTCTGGATTATTTGCAAGAAATCTGCAAGGGTTTCTCTTGTCTCCCAGTTACTTGAATAAAACCAAAACCCCTTTTACCAACTACATTGGGCTGCTGAAATGAAGAAAGCTAACCAGGAGTGGACTGTGAGCTCTAGTAACTTCTGGTACACCCTGTACTCAGTATTTTGGACCTGGCTCTGGTTGGTAAATCTTGAGGTTCTAGCAAAAAACAAAACATATCCAACAAGCCTGAGGTCTGCCCACTCTGCTCTACGAATCAAATGTAACCATGTTTATTTTCCATTTGACCAAATCTCCCTGAATTTACTTATTAATACGTACTCATCTGGGTTAAGAATTCCTGTGTGGTTACTGAGTGAGTGGGAAATGGATGTGAACCAATTAATTTTCATGGAGTTCTGTCTCTGCAGAAGTAGCACTGTCCTTTTCTAATTCACATTCAACAAAGGGATCTGTACCTTCGACTAGCCAGTCACTTCTGTGCTTCCCCAGGGATTAAACTGGATTGACCTGCTGTTTTGCAAGGAATAGAGTCAGCCTTGCAAAAACTTTAAAAAGCAGTTGGGGGCTAAGCACAGACTGGGGAGAGATCACCCAGAAGGTTGCTCAAGGCAGTTTGATGTGCTATAAGCCTAACCTGTGTCCCTTCCAAGCAACCTCTTTATTGAGTATTCATCCTGCTTGGCTCGCACAGAGTTTATGCTGAGACTAGATTATATCCTGTCTTTACTGAGCATGCATTCTGATTTATTTGAGGGGCAGTTGTATGACAATCAGCATTTGTTCTGCATTCATCCTCATTTGCTTGTGCGATGTTCATATGTCCTCCTTTTAGTCATTTGTTCATCTTTCGCTTTTCAGTGTGTTGCCCCACCACCTTCCAAACGGCAAAAAGTATTTTTTTTCTTTTTAAAGTGGATTTGTTGCACTAGGGCAGGGGTCAGCAACCTTTTTCAGCCATGGGCCGGACCACCGTCCCTCAGAGCATGTGGTGGGCCGGACTATATTTTTTTTGGGGGGGGGGGATGAACAAATTCCTGTGCCCCGCAAATAACCCAGAGATGCATTTTAAATAAAAGGACACATTCTACTCATGTAAAAACATGCTGATTCCCAGACCATCTGCAGGCTGGATTGAGAAGGCGATTGGGCTGCATCTGGTCCCTGGGCCTTCCACTTTGACTGTGGAAACCTAAAGATCTGGTAAGCAGGATCGTGTAAATCTGTCCTGATACCATCATGATCATAAGTTATTATGAATACACAATAAAAAAGGGTCACTGTTGAGGCCCTTGGTCTGACAGAAAGCTAACATGGTCCATAATCCACCTCAAACACTTTGATTAATGCTTATGAGAGTCATTCGAGAGACATGTGGGGTTTAGAAGTCCAACCTAAACAGGGAACACACCACAGATTAGTGAGATAAGAAGAAGAAATAAAGACTCAGAACAGATGTATGACTGGTAAACCAAAAAGTTTGAACTAATTGAGTATTAGCCCTGACTAAGGGCGTTGCTTATCTAGAATAGGAAAAGAAAGGAAGGTAGGAAGTACCCAATATGTAAAATGGCATTTCTCTCTTTGTAGAACTATACAAGTACTGTGCTGCCATCTAACGGGCAGGACAGGAAAACCATATTTCCTGTACCACTGTGGCTTCCTATTTTAATATGCTGTAGAAAGACTTACCACTGGTGAGAGCTTTTTCTCAGCCGGAACTCACTGGAACCAGTTCTAGAACCTCTCAGGTGGGCGTCATGAATAAGGGATGTGTTCATGGTGAGCCTCTTTTTGTAGAAAAATAGCATTGCTAGTGACTTTAAAACAGCTAGCTATTTACATATGTGCCTGGTGTGAAAGGTGCCAAATTCATGAGATGACAGTGCCCACCCACCCCACCCCTGGATAGAGAGGCCTTTGGACAGGTCATGTGTACCGTGATGGAGACACATCTTGAAAGCAGCATATCCCCATGTGCTGTATTCTCATAAGGCCCAAGTCACACTCAACCCTGCTATCTCAGCTGTACAAGGATGAATGAATCCTCCTTATATATCCTACTGAAAAGCACCTAGCAGGCTCTTCATGGAACTCTTTGCTGTGCAGAATTCTGCCGCTTGGTGGAGAGGTATATTACTCCCATTGGGTGGGCTACTCTGGCTTCCTATTTTATTTCTGATCAATTCATAGTGTTTTCAAACCACAAATGGGCTGCTTTGAGCCCCATATAACTTAGGGTGTGTTGTCTCCCATGTGTGTACCCTTATAAAGAAAGGTGGGGTAGAAATGTAATAATTGGTGCCCTTGCAGAATAAATCCTGCATTGGTGCCAGTGGGGGATTTCCTTTTGGTGAAAATACCAGTTTATTAGGAAGGCTTTCCCTCAGGATCAGTGCTGGGGAGTAAGGGGTTAACTCCTCTCATATCTGCTTCAGTCCTAATAAGTAATATTCTCTTTCCACTTAGTTTTAATGTATCTATATGGGGTGGGTGGGTGGGTTGGTTGGTGGGTTGGTTGTCTATCTGTCTGTCTGTCGCTTTGGGTTGTTTGGAAGTTTCTTTGGGTTGCCTGGGGCACGATAAAGCAGCTATCAAATTTAATAAATAATCATTGTCAACCCACTTTGGCCATGCCCCGTTTGCATTTTCAAACAATAACAACCCTGCACATTAAATGCAAAGATGCATCAAGTCTAGTTTGGCCCTAAATCCCTCCCAGTCTAGCTGAATCTAGAGAAGTTGGGGGATGACAGGATCCTGAGAACTTCTCAGGTGGAGGGGTGACTGGGCTGGGCATGGCCTCAAAAGGGTTCATGTAATTGACCACCTTGGGCATCAAGTGCCACCATTCCACTTCTCCCCACCAAAAACATTCCATTGGGTGTGGAGACTCCCCACCACACCCTTGTTGATTATTACTGTCCCTGCCTACACGCCATGAACTTCATTTACAAAAAAACAAGGGTGTGCTTCTTCTCTAGCTTTTATTGCATTAAATGGAAAACATCTAGCTAATCCCCAGTGCATTTTCAAAATAAACCCATCTTCCTGTTTCTTATTTTTCTTCTTTCCCCCCGTTTGCTCAATCCATTATATAGTTCTAGTCATCTCATAATTTGCCCATCCTTTCCTTTCCTGTTCTCCTTCCAGCATGTCCACCCCTTTCTAATCCTCACATCCTGCCATATCATTCTTTCCCTTGTCACCTTCTTTGGCAGAATATTTTGCAGAAATTGTTGCCCACCTCCCTACTGTAGGCCAGCTCCCTACACATAGTTCCAAAGAATGAAACTGTCAGGGGCTCAGGAGCAGAAGCACAGGGAAGGGAGGAAATGGAGAGCGAAGGGGAAGAATCTGAGGGCAGCGTAGGAGAAGATGACAGTGGCCCGAGAGATTCCATGAGCCTCTCCAGTGAATCGGAAGATTCACAGAAGGGGGCGCCGGTGGCCAGGGCAAGGGGGGTCCCAAGGGGGACACTCCAGAAGCAAGGGGCCAGCGGGGACTCCCAGAGCAGCAGTTGGAGATCAGGACCAGCTTCCCCACCAGAGCATAGTGGGGGGGGAAGAGTCCCAGGTATCGGGGCCAGCGTATCCCCCAGCAGGGAGAGAAGATGAGTCAGGGCTGACCACGCCTCCATCGGAGAGTCAGGCAACAGAGGGGAGGTCAGGTCCAGCCAGCATCCCGGAAGAGGGAAGCAGTGATAGAAGCAGTGTAACGGTCAGGAGGAAGGTCACTGGGTTGGCACGAGAGCCAAGTTCAAATGTACAGGCACGCGGGACAGCAGAGAATGAGGATTGGGAACCAGGTCCTAAAGCCCGCCGGAGGCAGGGGGAGGAGGCAGGCGACTCAGCGTCAGAAGAGTCCAGAAAGGGGAATGCCTCAGCGGACAGGAGGACCCAGAGGAGGAGAGGGCAGAGGAAGAGGTGGAGCAGAGCTAGAATCTTAAACTGGTGTCAGCGGGGAGGAGATTCGGACGGAACTTCGGCGGTCTAGGGTTTAAGACGTAGAGCTGCGTGCTACGGCTTTGAAATGGAAACTGAACTTCAATAAAGACTTTTGTATATAACAACGACCTGGCGTTGGTCCTCTGTGAGCTGGGACCTTGGGGCAGCTCTGACAGAAACAATTTAGATAATTTCTAGAGCATGAAGTACTACCTGAGACTATGTCTCAACTGGCCAGGCTCAACAGCAGTTAGCTTCCCTGAAAGCAATCAAGACAAAGACCAAGATATTATGATCCAATTCATATAAAAATGCTCCCTTATCTAAGAAGAACCTCTTTGATGTAGTAGAGTACAGAAGCTTAGCCGTACAATGGATCTCAAACTGCATTTGAGGAAATAAGCTGCTTTCACCAAAGTTATTGAAATTGGCAGGATGGCAAGAGGAAAGCTCAGCTTTAGCTCACGGGGGGTTGGGGAATGAGAATAGGTGAGAATTTGTTTCAATCTACCGTATATTCAGAAACGAAGGGCACCATAGTCAGGTAAAAATAATCTACCCAGTTTTTATAGTTAAGATGGCTACAAATGCTCTACATAATTCAGATATATACGTATTTCTGTCACAATGAAGCAAGATTGCCACTAGTGTTATTCCACTGTATTTATGGTGGTTGGGTTTTGTATATGGGGCATAAGAGATACCCAGAGCATTAGTCAGTGATGTAGTATAGCAAAAATGCTTTGAAGGAATGTTGTAAAACCCAGAAGAGAGCACTGCAGTGTCACTAAAACACGTAGAATCATAGAATCATAGAGTTGGAAGAGACCACAAGGGCCATCGAGTCCAACCCCCTGCCAAGCAGGAAACACCATCAGAGCACTCCTGACATATGGTTGTCAAGCCTCTGCTTAAAGACCTCCAAAGAAGGAGACTCCACTACACTCATTGGCAGCAAATTCCACTGTCGAACAGCTCTTACTGTCAGGAAGTTCTTCTTAATGTTTAGGTGGAATCTTCTTTCTTGTAGTTTGGAACCATTGCTCCGTGTCCGCTTCTCTGGAGCAGCAGAAAACAACCTTTCTCCCTCCTCTATGTGACATCCTTTTAACTATTTGAACATGGCTATCATATCACCCCTTAACCTCCTCTTCTCCAGGCTAAACATGCCCAGCTCCCTTAGCCGTTCCTCATAAGGCATCGTTTCCAGGCCTTTGACCATTTTGGTTGCCCTCCTCTGGACACGTTCCAGTTTGTCAGTGTCCTTCTTGAACTGTGGTGCCCAGAACTGGACACAGTACTCCAGGTGAGGTCTGACCAGAGCAGAATACAGTGGCACTATTACTTCCCTTGATCTAGATGCTATACTCCTATTGATGCAGCCCAGAATTGCATTGGCTTTTTTAGCTGCCACGTCACACTGTTGGCTCATGTCAAGTTTGTGGTCAACCAAGACTCCTAGATCCTTTTCACATGTACTGCTCTCAAGCCAGGTGTCACCCATCTTGTATTTGTGCCTCTCATTATTTTTTTTGCCCAAGTGCAATACTTTACATTTCTCCCTGTTAAAATTCATCTTGTTTGTTTTGGCCCAGTTCTCTAATCTGTCAAGGTCGTTTTGAAGTGTGATCCTGTCCTCTGGGGTGTGCTGACCTGGGGCAGTTTGTGTTCTCAGAAAGTCCTTTGCACTTGGCTGCAAAGGCTGCACCTGTGAGGGTTCAGAACTTAACTGGTTAAGTGTTCTGAGGTGTGCGTCACTTTCTGATGTGACGTCAGCTATGGAAGCTGGGAGGAGTCTGGGAGGAGACTGTACTGTTGTTGTTCTCCCTGTGTCTTGAGAGAGACGGACATGGCTGCAAGCAGTGATGGACAAATGTTTGAATAAAAGCTGTAAATAGACGAATCTGTCTGTGTATGCTTGCATGGAGCAAGGGAGAAAAAGACTGTTTTACACCGCTGTATGCTACTCTGCTAAGCCGTGGCCAAAGAGACAGCAGACTTACTTGCGCAGCTGAGAAAGAAGCGTGCCGGACGCTGCGAATGACTGATTGGGATCGTAAAGCTGTCTGAGTACACGGCTCAACGGTCAAGCTATCAAGATCGTTATCTCTGACAGGTTATGGAAGGTCAGTAAACGCTCGTAAAACAGTCGGTGTGAGCTCCAGGAATGCTTTGAAGTCGGCACGGAAGCTAGCCGGAGGTTGGAAGCTGCATTCCATGAGTCTAGCCTGGTGCCGGGAAGCAGAGGAAGTGTTTGCCTGCTTCCGAGAGACAGTGAGAGCTTCTGATACAGAGAGCTGGCCGGAGGCGGAGGCTGCTTTCAGTGAGTCTTGCCTGATGCTGGAAGGCAGAGCTGCTCAGAGACAGAGCTAAGAACCGGAGCAGCTGGGCCGTTTCTCCACGTACAGGAGCCGGAATCAGCTGGTACTGAGTAAGTACAGCTTGTGGGGCACCTTGGCAGAACGGGAGAATATGGCAGGGAGCCAGGACATTCCGGTGGAAGAGCTCACTTTAAAAAATTGGGCAACCTGGAGCAGAAGAATAAGGGGCTGGTTCCTGGTCCATGGGCTTTGGGAAGGAAGCCAGAGGGAGCCAAAAGCACCACCCCTTAGCTGGGACGATAGCCAGCAGAAAATGCTTCAGAGAGAGCTGGATATGCTCAGAGCATGCATTCATGCATCGCTGAAACCTCATTTAGAGGGTGTACAGTCAGCAAGGGCTGCCTGGGATGTGCTGAAGGGCTTGTGTGAAGCTTCAGCAGAAGGCCAGAGCCCTGGAGACGCTGGGCTGGCAGGCCCATTTCCCGATGGGAGCGCTGGTGAGCAGATCGGGGGGGCGAAGAGTTCCAAAGGCAAGTTTAAGAAACTTTCCACTGTTGCTGAAGCGGAGAGCAGCTTCAAGGGGGGCCAGGCTGGTGGGAGGCGCCGTTCCAGGAGAAGGAAGGCCAGGCCAGCTGGGAGGAGCCCCGGGCAGTGTTTTTCCACTGGAGTTCAACATCTGCGTGGCAGTTGCCCCCACCGGAGCACAGAGCCAAGACAGGATGTTTTCAAGGACACTTCTCATGGGAACCAGGCGAGTTTCCATGGCAACAAGACTGGCCAGGCAGGAAGACGTGCAGGTGGTCGTGGTAAACAACAGGAAGAGGCTTATCAAGTCTCTGCGAGTATGGCATTGTTCGAAGACGGCCGAATGGAAAATTTGGAAATGGCTTTTGTAATCGACTCTGCAGCTAACCGCAACATGGTTCCAGAGACCCCTGCAGGCGGGATGTGGAATTGCACGCCAGTTCCGAAGGGACAGACTGTTACATTCGCAAATGGACAGAGAACTAAAATTTCCAAGAGTGCTAATGCCTATTTTTCTGTTTTGCAGGAAAGGATGGAGTTTTGTATTGTCCCAGAGGCGCATCACTGTTTATTATCTGTGCCTTATTTGTTGAAAAAAGGGTTTCAGGTTTGTTTTCAGGATGATGTCTGCACAATCTCCAAAGGGGAGAGGGTACTTGCCAAGGTTAAGAAGGGGCAGAATGATCTTTTCATTCTTAAAACGTCTCTTGGGGGTGAGGGGAAGGTTGAGAGAGCACAGGCGCAGCGTGCTACAGTTCCCACTCATGTTCAATGTGCTTGTGCATGGCATCAGAGGACCAATCATAGTCCTGTAGAGGAACTGCAAGTGCTTCCTGAGGTTACCAGAGGGTGTAAAATTAGGGATTGTGGACGTGCCATTAATTGCACCACATGCAAGCAAGCAAAGGTGAAAGGGTGCAGTTACCCAAAGGTGGAACGGGTAACCACTAAACCTTTTGAGCTGGTTCACATAGATTTGGCCGGTCCTGTCAAGGAACCAAGTCTGGGAGGGGCCAGGTTTCTGCTAACTTTTTTGGATGATTTTTCGCAGAGCACCTGGACCCACGGCCTCAAATCCAGGGAGGATGCAGCACAGCTGATCAAGAGCTGGATTGAGGGGGTGGAACTGAGATTCTCCACCAGGGTTCAAGCGATCGTCAGTGACAGAAATGCTAGGTACACTGGTTCTGCTTTGCAGCAGTTCTTTCACAGAAGAGGGATACGTCACACAGTTACTTCACCCAGTAAGAGGGGGGTGGCAGAGCTGAGAAGTGAAGCTATGGTCAAGGCTGGACAGGTGATGCTGAAAGAAGCCAGGTTACCTCCAAAGTTTTGGCTGGAGGGAATCCGATGTGTGTCGTTCACCTGGAATCGTGTCTACAACTCACTGGTAGGTGACACACCGTACTCGTTGTTGAATGGCAGGAAACCCCAGGTTCACTTTCTGCGCAAGTTTGGATCTCCTGCGGTTGTCCCTGTGCCTAAGGCTTTGCAAGGGCCAGATGGAGCCAAAGTCCAGAAAATGATCTTCTGTGGGTATGAGCCAGATGCTCGTGCATGGAGATTTGCTTACCCATCAGGTGATCAGAGTAAGGTGCTGATCAGTAAACACGCTGAATTCTTTGAGCAGGATGAAAGGCCAAAGATTTCTGCACAGCGTGATGTTCTTTCAGAATGTCTCTCTGATCCAGAGGACAGTTCTGTTGAGGAGGAAGAAGAGGCTGAGTCTGCTGATGACGACCAGGTCACTGACCAGGGTCAGGAGCAGGGTGGGGCGTCTCCACAAGTTGTTAGAAAAGGACAGCCCAAGAGTGAGCCTAGTTCTCCTGTGAGTGTAATGGAAAGGATTCGAAGACGCTTTAAGTCAGAGGGGGAATCCCGTGATGCAGAGGACACATCTGCTGGTGACAGTGAGCCAGAGGAAACACCAGAGTTTGTGCCTAGGCGATCCAGTCGCACAACCAAGGGTATTCCACCTGAGAGGTACCAGGCCACAGGTACGTGGGTAAGTTTCGCACAGTGCGATTCTGAGAGTTGTGAGGTGATTCCACAGATGCCCAACAGGTACGCCAAGGTAGGGCGCAAGGCATTGGGGAAGGGATTGATCTCATAGGGTGTGGATGAAGATGTTACACAGGTCTTGTCAGAAAGCAACGCAAGGGGGTGTGTGAGGGTTCAGAACTTAACTGGTTAAGTGTTCTGAGGTGTGCGTCACTTTCTGATGTGACGTCAGCTATGGAAGCTGGGAGGAGTCTGGGAGGAGACTGTACTGTTGTTGTTCTCCCTGTGTCTTGAGAGAGACGGACATGGCTGCAAGCAGTGATGGACAAATGTTTGAATAAAAGCTGTAAATAGACGAATCTGTCTGTGTATGCTTGCATGGAGCAAGGGAGAAAAAGACTGTTTTACACCGCTGTATGCTACTCTGCTAAGCCGTGGCCAAAGAGACAGCAGACTTACTTGCGCAGCTGAGAAAGAAGCGTGCCGGACGCTGCGAATGACTGATTGGGATCGTAAAGCTGTCTGAGTACACGGCTCAACGGTCAAGCTATCAAGATCGTTATCTCTGACAGCACCTTCCTCAGTAGAAAGTATTTCCATGTAAGATAGATTCCTGTTTCTTCATGAAACATAGAATATGCGTGATAGATTGAGCCAAAACAATGGGAGGGAGTTCAGTTAAAGAAGACTATGTTTTCATTCCAAATATTTGGTTTTGTCTCCACACTTTTTCATCCCTAACTATGGAAAGTAATACTTTCAGGAAGGCTACCATCCTCAACATTGGAGACTGAATTTCAGTTTTGGAAACAATAGAGAATTTCCTCCAGCACAACCCAGTCACGGAAAGGCATTGCAGTTCTTCCTTCAAATTGAATGAAAGAATAACAAGAGTAACTAGGCACTAATTAATTAGGCATTGTCTTCCCCCCTGTCCCCCAAAAAGTATCTGTTGCAAAGGAATTAAGGGATGCAGAAGTAAGCCTGTGGAGATGTCGGGAATCACAGGGTTTATTTGACATAGTTGGATAAATCAGCCATTGCTAGTTAATGTGCTGTTACACCTTAGGATCCATGAAGAAATTGATAAGTTAACATTCTGAAGCAAACTCACCTGATTTACAGCTCCCAGATTAAGTATGCAGATTGGAACATGGAATCCACGCTTAATTCCATAAGGTGGTCTTAGGGTATATTTTTATTAAAAACAAACAAACAAACAGAAACAAACAAACAAACAGAAAACTGCCACTCGGAACCTCACACACACAGTGTAAATGGGGCTGAAAGTGTCCCAGTGTTCCAGACATGGGCATTTACTGGGGAGTGGGGGTGGGCAAAGGAGGCAGTGCCTTCCCCCAATGAAGCGTAATACCCAGATTCCCAGCTTTTGTTATTTTTTTCTTTATGTTAAAGTTCGGATAAACACCTTTGTATTAGCCTATAGTTTAGGCATCCAACTTTGATAAAATTAAGATGTTAAGCAAATGTACAGGCACTATCCTCATTATTTGTGTATGAGAAACTAGATTGCTCCCCACTTTCAGTGTTCTCCTTGTTGCTACCCCCACAAAAAAATCCAGTAGACTCCCAAGCACTTTGTACAAAAGCGAGCGGGAGGACAGGATGGGTGAAACTTGTCCAAATGATTCCAACAACTTTAGAAGGTGGTGACTTTTCCTGTTTGGGGTGTGCACTGAAGAAAAGGTTCAGTTCAAGCCCAGATTTGACTCTTTAGAAAATGGGCTGGCTAAGCTTGAGCAGCTTCAGAATTTACCAGCTTCAGCTTGGGTTCAAATAAGACACTTGCTTCAGAAAATCCCTTGATTTAGAATTGTTGAAGTGACCCAATCAAACATTGAGGATGATAATGGTTAATGTTTGGAATTTCACTCAAAGGACTCCTACTGAAAATAGATCTGCCAACTTTGGTTCTCTCTGTTTCTCATTTTTCCAATATTAAATTCAGTTCTCCATATTTCTGCAGCAATTTGCTTAAAAAAAATTCATGAAAAGGATTGAGCAGTTTAATGTGAATTTCTCCCAATAAACACATTTATGTATGAAGTTTTGACACATATACCACATCTTTGCAAGCAATTCCCCCCTAATATAATGCAATGTAAACATTGGTTGGTGACCTGCATTGCAAAATTCAGAGAAGTGTGAATTTTGAGGTAGGGCTGTGTTTCAGTTCTCCTATTGTTTTAGAAAGAGCAAATTTAATAGACCCACCTTTAAATGAAAACTGAGTTGAATTTCTTCCCTGTCTGTATCTCCAGTCCTCCCTGCCAACATGTCCAGGTCCCAAAGGGGGAAAGTTTGGGATCTAGGACAGGGTAGCAGGTAGCAGCTTCAACAGCTGTTGTTTCATGGATAAGAGGGGAACACTTAAGGTGCTTGCAGCTTATTGGCACTATCCCAACAGGGGCTTCGTGGGTTGAAACACAATTCTCATCAGCCCCAACTGAAGCTGCAAGCATTGTTCTCCAAACCTCAGCCTTCACTTTTCTGTACATTGTTGTACAGTCATACCTTGTTTTGCGACTGTGGTCCATTCTGGAGCCCCAGTCGCTAGCCGAAAAGGATGCAGGGCAAAGTGCTGTGTGCACGCGTGTGGAGCAGTTTGTGCTTCTGTGCATGCACAAGCGGCAAACCCGGAAGTAACCCGTTCTGTTACTTCTGGGTTTGCCGCGGACATTTGCTGGAATGGACGCTAGACGAGGTGGACGTTTGCAGAGATATTACTGTATTTCATTAACATGTATTCATTTATGCCCCAAATTATTTTGAAGTAGTCCCAGTAACCAAGCTGATGTACTGTGTATGCAGTCCTGGCAGTTAAGTATGAGTATGTAGGATGGGCAGCAGAACTAGGCTGATACTTTGATGTGCAGTAGGACTAACAGATACTTTGATGTGCAGTAGGACTCACAACCACCTACCCACTCCCCCAAAAAAGGATGGAAAAGAAATCCTCCATCCTGAGAGAGGGTGGAGTCATATGGCATGAATGACCCAGAGCAGTCAAAATGCAAAGTACAAATGCCTGCTATTTCTATGCAAAACAAGCTGTTGGGCAGCAATATAAACCAGAAGCCTGGGAGGAATGTTGAAAAGGAAATAAGGCATTTGCTCCCTAGCAAAAACATTGCATTGTTTTACTGGTTTAGCAAAGAGACATCTCCTTAGATTTATGATATATTCTCTCTCTCTCTCTCTCTCTCTCTCTCTCTCTGGCAGTCAAATCACACTGGACATATGGGCCCATGTCCATGTTAATGCTTAATGTCAGAGATATTTGAGGGAAATCAGACTTCCTAGCTTGCTGTGGTCCACTGGCTAATTCTCTGACATGTTGAGACTGTGAAGTGGTTGTACATGAAAGCTCTGAGCCAGTAAAATCATGGCTGAAATTTTGCCTCACCTAAACAGCCATGAGTTTGTGGTAAGCCAGTGATCTCTGATACAGAGGCCATGATCATATTGATCTTCATAGAATCATAGAATCATAGAGTTGGAAGAGAACACAAGGACCATTGAGTGCAACCCCCTGCCAAGCAGGAAACACCATCAGAGCACTCCTGACCTATGGTTGTCAAGCCTCTGCTTAAAGACCTCCAAAGAAGGAGACTCCACCACACTCCTTGGCAGCAAATTCCTTAAAGGGCAATTGTGAAGATTACAGAGAAAGCAAGAAAGTTAAACCCTTGAAAAAGAATAGAGGCCTGGAATTGAAGGTGTTTGTTTTGTTCTTTCTGTGTTACTTCATTGCACTTGTAATGAGGCATCTAATCATAAGCCTGCATTTTTATCAAAGCTTCTATATGTTTAATCAGGGCTTGCATTTTAAAATAAGCTTAAAGATTTTCAAATGTTTCATGCCAGGCAGAGAAAACCTTGGCCATTCTCCTAAGACAAGGGGGCCCCATTGATTTATAGTAGAAAAACAATTCTCAAAGTCATAAAAAGAGGAAATTAAAGGCTGAGAGCGAGGACACTGATCCTACATGATACAGAAGATAAAAAAGGCTGAGAAAACACCATTAGGAATGGGGAAAATAATACCATTTGCCTCCCAGTAAAATGAGCCATATCTTCTTCCTAAGGTTGAAAGGCCAAGAGCAATGGAGAAGCATCTAGCTGGCTGTGAAAGGAGGGGTGCAAACTGAAGAGGCTTCTTTTAAAAGCTGTTTTACTGAGTTCCTTCCTTTTTACTTTGAAAAGCTTTATTCTTTTAAGAGGCTACCTATGATAAATGTATGAAATATATTAGCTTAAATATATTGGCTTAAATGTAATTATGCAAAGGATTTAAGAAATGCTAGATTCTTATTTCATAGAGTCATATTGCAATAGGAGACCAGAGGGGCAAATGAGCCTAGCCCCCCTGCCAGACAGAAGACGCCATCCAAGCAGTCTTGATATATAGTTGTCAGGCATTTGTTTAGAAACCTTAAATGAAGGAAATCTTTCAATGTTGATGTGAAACTCAAGATCCTTGACATCTGTTGAACATAAAAATGTAAGATTAACCATTTGTTTTAGAAGGCAATAGGGCAAGGAGGGCAAGAGGTGAGCTGGTAATTAAGATTCCATGTAAGATATATTATTACTTATATGTCATATATATAGCTCTTTGTCTCCCTTATAAGGGCAAGGAAGTGGGTGTATCTTTTGTGGGTGTATCTTTTGTGATTGGTTCTAGCAAACAGCCAATAGGAATTTCAACCAGGCTGATTGGACAGAGGCAGCCACAGGAGGAGCAATATAAGTGCTGGCCAGAATGGCAGGAGGCCGGGCCAGAGCTTGGTAACCATGTACCACTGAGCCTCTCATTTATTTGTCTGACAAATAAATTATTATTTTAATTTCTCTATTGCTGCGTTGAATATTTCATTCCAGCTAAGCGTTAACCACAAGCAGGGTGCTACATTTTATGGTGCCGTGACTCGGATAAGTGTCCCTTCGCAGCCCCTTCGCCCTACTGGGCAGGGTACAAGAGAGAGGACAACTGCTTACCCAAAGCGCGCACTGGTAAATTTTTCCAGGGGGAACGCAGAAGACTCGTCTGTCTGATACCCTGCTCACTGGCGGCGACGGACCGGGGGAAACAGGGAACCAACCAAGGGTAAGTGCACAAAGGGATTTTTGGCCCTCCAATTAATTAGGAGGAAGAGAAGTCTTGATCAAACTTCTGCGTCTCAGTAAGGGGAAACTGAGTACGCTAGGTGGTTGGGTACATCAGATGGTGATCTGGTGTAGGGAAAGGGAAGGATTGGGAGGTAGAGTGTGGTGAAGTATCCAGCGCATTGTATGTGTGAGAAAAGTACAGAGCAATCTGTAGCTGACCTGAGTGTGGAGTGGGCAGTACTTCGGTTCCTAGTAAGGCCGACTTCACTAGGCAAGGAAACCCACAAAGCGCGTCTGTGAGTGACTGAGTGGATACTTCACAGGGCCATACAATGGGAGTTGGGGGTTCAAAGGGGGAAAATACACCTCTTGAGTGTATGTTAAATAATTTTAAGAAAGCCTTCTCAGGGGCATATGGAGTCAAAATGACGCCAGAGCGCTTGAGAACGTTATGTGAACTAGAATGGCCAAAACAAATTACTGGATGGCCATCTCAGGGAACTTTTGATATAATTTAGTAAGCAAACTTTGGACTGATATCGCCAAAGAAACTGGAGGGTGCCCAGAACAATTTCCATATATAGATTCCTGGCTGAGCACATTAAATAAAAATCCTCCATGGATAAGGGAATGCAAAGTCAAACGATGCAAATTATTGGCTGTAAAAGCCGAAGCTAGGAAAGGAATCTTGCCAAATAAACTCAAACCCATTTTTGAGGGGCCAGAGGAAGAGGTGCTTCCACCTCCACCCTATGCTCCACATTGAAGGGAGCTTAATCCAAACACTCCACCAGTTGTAACCCCAAGGCAAGAAACTGGAATGAATAAGGGGAGTGGAGTCACAGAGCTTGATTCCTTGATAGATTATGATAAATATCTTCAGGAGGCATTGGAGTCCTATAATAAAGCCCAAGCAGAAGTGGTTATTCCACCTGTGACTCCTAATAGACCTCCATCTACAGTCTCCTTTAGTGGAACAACTGATTGCCCACCCCAAACCCCTGTACATCCAAGTCCCAGAGAAATGTTACAGAAGTTACAGGGAGACCTTGCTCGGTCAGCAAGCAATACAGCCAGGCGTATAAAGCTGCTAAAAGAACGCCTTGCGACAGATACCATCCCCTATGATTTGAGGCCCCTAGAGCAAAGTGAAGAGAAAGGTCACGTAGTAGCCCCTCTTAGAAGAGTATTTGATGCACTTGAGGAGCCTGCGCTGGTTAATGGGCAACCCGGACCACGGCCACCTCGAACTTCGACCCTGCAATATATTCCATTCACAACTACAGATCTGATGAATTGGAAAACACACACCCCATCTTTTGCAGAAAAACCTCAGGCTATGATGGACTTGGTGACTTCAATAGTAAATACTCATAGCCCTACTTGGACAGATTGTCGCCAGCTCCTAAATACTCTGTTCACCACTGAGGAAAGGAGAGACATAATTGAAAAGGCACAGATATATTTGCGTGAGCAGGCCAGAGTGGGAAATATTTTTAATATTGACCGTCATCTCCAAGATAACTTTCCCTTGGAAGATCCTAATTGGGATCCAAACAATGCAGTTCACCTGGCCAGACTCACCACCTACCGCCAGACACTTGTGCAAGGTATCCGCAGGGCATGCCAGAAGCCCACTAATATGTCTAAAGTCTCAGAAGTAGAACAAAAACCAAATGAGAGTCCGGGAGACTTTTTAGAGAGGCTGCAGGAAGCCTATCGTATATGGACTCCTTTTGACCCTGAAGCCCCTGAAAACAGCAGAATGATTACTGCTACATTTGTGGCCCAGTGCGCTTCTGACATTCGTAAGAAAATTCAGAAATCAGAAGGATGGGAAGGGATGCTGATGAGCCAAATTATGGCCATTGCACGCCGAGTTTATCGGAATAGGGATGAGGCTGAGAAACAAGAGAAGAAGAAGTGGCAGAAGGAAAAGATGGTAATGCTAGCCACAGCAGTGAAGCAAGACCACCGCCCCTTAAATGGAGGGCGAGGGCGAGGAAGGAATCCACCACTGGGAAGGAATCAATGTGCAAATTGCAAGAAGGAGGGTCACTGGAAGCGGGAGTGTCCTGAACCCTTGAGGTTGGAAGAAGTACGCCCAGGCCCAGGCCCAGGCCCAGGCTCCGGCCCAAGAAACCAGGGACGGGGACGGGGAATGATCCGAGATGGAAGATATCAGAGACCAGGACAGGGACGGAGTAGAGACAATTTCATTGGACTGGCAGAAGAGGATTTTACTCAAGACTAGGAACGACCGGACTCCATAAAGTTAGGCTTCCAGGAGCCCACGGTCACGATTCAACTAGGAAGCCATTTAATAGATTTTATGATTGATACTGGGGCTGAATACTCAGTACTCCCAGAACTATTGCAGAAAAAGGCATCCAAAAGTGTAATCATTAAAAGTGCCACTGGACAGTCAGCTAAGAGGTCTTTCCTCCAACCTTTGGAATGCCAGATTGGGGGACATCGTTTAACCCATCAGTTTTTGTATATACCTGAGTGTCCAATACCTCTCTTAGGCAGAGATATGCTGTCCAAATTGCAGGCCCAAATCACTTTCACTCCTCGAGGTCCAGAAATGAAACTGCCATCAAAAGCAGCAGGAATAATTACCCTCTCAGTACCTAAGGAACAATCATGGCGCCTAATGTCAGCCTTGCAAGTCCAACCCACATTGGATACAGAATTAAACAAGCTCCTCCGAACTCTACAGGTGCCACCAGGAGTATGGGCCGAAAATAGCCCACCAGGAATGGCTAAGAATATAGCTCCAATTGTAGTAACCCTAAAACCTATGGCTACCCCTGTATCTGTAAAGCAATATCCCTTACCCCGGCGAGCAGCAGAGGGCATCCAGAAACATTTGGACCGCCTATTAAAATATGGTCTGCTTAAGCCTTGCCAATCAGAATGGAACACACCCCTTTTGCCTGTTCGAAAACCTGGGACAGATGAATACAGGCCAGTGCAGGACTTGAGGCTCGTAAACCAGGCTATCGAGACCTTGCACCCAAATGTACCAAACCCATATACCTTGCTGAGTTTGATCCCACCAGAAGCAACATTTTTTACTGTATTGGACTTGAAAGATGCATTCTTCTGTTGCCGGCTGGCACCACAGAGCCAACCTATATTTGCCTTCCAGTGGGAAGACCCTTTGACAGGAACAAAAGGCCAGCTAACCTGGACAAGATTGCCCCAAGGATTCAAAAATTCCCCAACTTTATTTGGCACTGCCTTGGCGAGGGATCTAACAAGTTACCCCTCAATACCGGGAGAAAAGGTGGTTCTGCAATATGTAGATGACCTTATACTAGCAGCAAAGGATTTTGATACCTGTAAAGAAGGGACAGAGGAACTGCTCCACTTGCTCTGGGAAGCTGGCTACCGAGTTTCCCAGAAAAAGGCACAGTTATGTTTAGAAAAGGTCAAATATTTGGGCTTTGACATCTCACACCAACAACGAGCATTGAGACCAGAGAGGAAAGAAGCTATTTGCCTTATCAAGGAACCTACCACAAGAAAACAACTTAGGGGATTCCTGGGAACAGCAGGGTTTTGTAGACTATGGATACCTGATTTCAGTAGTCTGGCCAAGCCCTTACATGAAAGCACTCGAGGTGCAGAAAAGGACCCATTCGCATGGGGACCTGAGCAGCAACAAGCCTTTTTAGTTATCAAACAGCGACTTATGGAGGCACCAGCCCTTGGATTGCCTAATTCGGAAAAACCCTTTCAGCTGTATGTACATGAACAGAATGGGATTGCAGCGGCAGTCCTGACCCAGAGATTAGGAAGTTGGAACCGTCCAGTAGCTTATTTGTCTAAACATTTGGACTCAGTAGCAAAAGGATGGCCTCCATGCCTAAGGGCAGTAGCGGCCACTGCAAGCCTTGTCAAAGAAGCTGATAAATTTACCTTTGGCCAGACGATGTATGTGAATGTACCTCATGCTGTTCTGACACTCATGGAATATAAGGGTAGTTATTGGCTAACGAACCCAAGGATGGCTAGATACCAAGGCCTATTGTGTGAAAATCCCAGGATTCATCTACGAGTAGTGAATATGCTCAATCCAGCGACTTTGCTGCCCCTACCAGAGGTAGATGATGAGGAATCACATGATTGTCTCCAAGTAATGGATGAAGTTTATTCCAGTAGACCTGATCTGAAAGATGAGCCATTGAAAAATCCAGATGTTGTATATTATACGGATGGTAGCAGTTACCTGCATGAAGGTGCTAGACGAGCAGGATATGCTGTGGTCACCAATGAGGAAGTTGTGGAAGCTGAAGCTTTGCCTGCTGGCACCTCAGCACAAAAGGCTGAACTTATAGGTTTAACTAGAGCTCTGCAATTGGCAGCCGGATGTAAGGCAAACATCTATACTGATTCAAAATATGCCTTCTTAACCCTGCATGCACATGGAGCTCTATGGAAAGAAAGAGGTCTAATCGGAGCCCACGGGAAGGCTTTGAAATATGGACCTGAAGTAGAAATCCTGTTAGAAGCAGTATGGGCTCCAGAACAGATTGCTGTAATGCACTGCAAAGGTCATGGACGAGGAAGGGATCCAATAACCAGAGGAAATCATGCTGCTGACAAAGCAGCCCGAGAGGCAGCCCAAAAGCCTGTGGGAGGATTTATAGCAGCCCTCATACCAGAGGTAGTTCCAGAAGATGTTAAACCTCACTATACCCCAGAAGAGAGGAAGTGGGCTGAACAGGAAGGAGCAGTTGTGAAGGACGGTTGGATGATCCTGCCGGACAATAGGATTTATGTACCTCATCATCTAGCAGGCACAATTGTAAGAAATTATCATGAATCTACTCACCTTGGCGGTACTGCAACTAGAGAGAGTCTCAGTCGGAAGTTGTATATTATTAATCTATCACAATTAGCAACTTGCATTTCACAGAAATGTGTTCTTTGTGCTAAAAACAATCCCAGGCAGGGACCGGTACAACCTCCTGGAATTCAGCATGTGGGATACGTCCCCATGGAAAGCCTAATTGTGGACTTCACAGAGCTGGTCCCTTCTAAGGGATTCAAGTATCTCCTTGTGTTTGTAGATACTCTTACCGGATGGGTTGAAGCTTTTCCCACCCGAACTGAAAAGGCACGAGAGGTAACTAAAAGACTCCTCACTGAATTGATCCCAAGGTTTGGATTACCTAGATGCATTGGAAGTGATAATGGGCCAGCGTTCATTGATCAAGTAGTACAAGATGTATGTCGAGTCCTACAAGTAAAATGGAGACTGCATACAGCATATAGGCCTCAGAGTTCAGGGAAAACTGAAAGAATGAATCGGACTCTGAAAACCCAATTGGCAAAATTAACCCAGGAAACGGGATTGGGATGGGTAGATGTGTTACCCATAACACTGTTTCGTGTTCGGTGTGCACCCACAAAAAGACTTAAGTTGTCACCTTTTGAGCTCCTGTATGGGAGACCGCCCTCCTTTGTTCAGGATATTCCAGCTGACCTTAAACAAATAGGAGATCATGTGACACAGGGACAAGTGCAATCTCTCTCCCGTGTTTTTGTTTCTCTTAACAGGTGGGCCCTCGAGCGCACGCCGTGCAGCATTGCCGAGCCGATTCATCAGTTCCAGGCTGGCGATAGCGTATGGGTGAAAGAGTGGAAACGTGATCCACTTGCACCTAAGTGGCGTGGACCTTACACCGTCTTGCTCTCTACTCCAACAGCGGTGAAGGTAGCTGAGGTGACCCCCTGGATTCATCACTCTCGTTTGAAGAAGTCCGAAGGCAGTTGGACGTGCAAAGGTGACCCCTCTAATCCTTTAAAACTAACTCTCTCCAAAAACCCCTGTATCTAGCCCTACCAGGAACGGGCTAGGTCACGGGCAACATTTGACGACCGGCCTGGAAGCTGGCTGACCTGCGCACGCCTGAAGCTTGAGGAGCGTCTGAACCAGCGACTGTGAACGGAAAGATTCTCTAATACAATTGATTGACTGCCCCCTTTGTGGAACAATTATCAGAGATATTACTCATTGGGGATCCTCGGGATATATGTTTTGGTCTTGGTGGTTCCCCATTTCTGTCACTGGGGGAATTATATTGGGGCTAATAATTATTTGCTATCACAATAAGGTAATCTTTTGTGGAAGGAATGCATATACTAGACATCAACATGATTTTATTATTAATCCTGATCCCTTGGGAAGGGGAAGGGTCCTTGAATCTGACCAAATTGGCTAAATATGGATTCAGCCATGACCACAATATGTGGGTAGGTTTAGCTGAAATGGTAGCTAATGTTGCAAATAGGACCAATTGCCTTGTTTGCTCTCTTGGGCCAGATGATTCAGAGGGAGGTATGCCCTTATTACCGATACCATTAGATGCCATTGGTATGGTAAGCGAAATGCCACACCAAACTGAAATACAGAATTTCCCCGGATGGAACTCAACTAAACCACTACGAGTTATACCTGTACAAGGGGAATTCTGTGTACATAAATCATCAGATGCAGCTGATTCTCCCATGATAGGCTCTTCTCATTGTCACTATACTTGGGATTATATTAAGAATAGTCATACCTGGGCACACGGTACTACCTATCGAACTCGGAATACCTTGCCCTGTGCACCTCCTTTTATTCACGCATGGAAAGTGGTGTGGAACATAACTGTGACAGAAAAAGGCAATCTAACATACTGCACTGTGAACTCTCTACCCCTTTTGGTATTTCGCCTTCTGTACTCCACGTACCAAAAACCTCAGACCCGATGGTTGTGGTGGATATGTGGAGAATGGGCATACAAGAAACTCCCTTCCAAATGGAGTGGGACTTGTTTCTTGGGTTGGGTATTACCACCAATGTGGATTATGCCCACTAGTTCGGCCAAGCGTACACGAAGGAATGCTGATATTTCTCATATAGCAGGAGGAAGTACCCAAAGTTGGAGCGGTACTGATGATTGGCCGCCAGAGCGCATTATAGCCTATTATGATCCTGCCTCCTGGAATCCTGGTGAGCTCATACAAGGGGCACGGGATCCTATTTATAATCTAAACAGAATAATTCGATTGCAAGCAGTAGTGGAACTTGTAACCAATGCAACGGCCCAGAGTTTGAGACTTATTGCACAACAGTTGGATGAAAGTAGAGCCGCCATTTTGCAGCTGAAAATGGGAATGGATTATGTACTTGCCAGGCAAGGAGGCCTATGTGGAGTCTTGAACTTGACAGGGAATGCCTGTTGCTTTAACATTTCTGATAATGGTGAGGCAATCCGTGTGTTGGCCACAAAGATGGAGAATATAGCACATGTCCCAGTACAAACATGGGAAGGATGGGATATGGGATGGCTCACCAATTGGTTACCTAATGTCACAGGACTCAAAGGGATACTATTGTCTTGCTTGTTTTTCTTGACAGTAGTAGTATTGGTTTTATGTATGATGCCATGTATCATTTCATGTTTTAGAAGTACAATTAGCAAGATGGTTTCAAATGAAACTCTACCTCATATCATGGCCCTATACAGAGCTTTACCTCAGGAATATGATGAAGGTCAAGCTATCAAGGACACTTGGGATGAAGGTCCTTGAGCTTGAAAGGGGGGAATGAGGCATCTAATCATAAGCCTGTTGTTTCATGGATAAGAGGGGAACACTTAAGGTGCTTGCAGCTTATTGGCACTATCCCAACAGGGGCTTCGTGGGTTGAAACACAATTCTCATCAGCCCCAACTGAAGCTGCAAGCATTGTTCTCCAAACCTCAGCCTTCACTTTTCTGTACATTGTTGTACAGTCATACCTTGTTTTGCGACTGTGGTCCATTCTGGAGCCCCAGTCGCTAGCCGAAAAGGATGCAGGGCAAAGTGCTGTGTGCATGCGTGTGGAGCAGTTTGTGCTTCTGTGCATGCACAAGCGGCAAACCCGGAAGTAACCCGTTCTGTTACTTCTGGGTTTGCCGCGGACATTTGCTGGAATGGACGCTAGACGAGGTGGACGTTTGCAGAGATATTACTGTATTTCATTAACATGTATTCATTTATGCCCCAAATTATTTTGAAGTAGTCCCAGTAACCAAGCTGATGTACTGTGTATGCAGTCCTGGCAGTTAAGTATGAGTATGTAGGATGGGCAGCAGAACTAGGCTGATACTTTGATGTGCAGTAGGACTAACAGATACTTTGATGTGCAGTAGGACTCACAACCACCTACCCACTCCCCCAAAAAAGGATGGAAAAGAAATCCTCCATCCTGAGAGAGGGTGGAGTCATATGGCATGAATGACCCAGAGCAGTCAAAATGCAAAGTACAAATGCCTGCTATTTCTATGCAAAACAAGCTGTTGGGCAGCAATATAAACCAGAAGCCTGGGAGGAATGTTGAAAAGGAAATAAGGCATTTGCTCCCTAGCAAAAACATTGCATTGTTTTACTGGTTTAGCAAAGAGACATCTCCTTAGATTTATGATATATTCTCTCTCTCTCTCTCTCTCTCTCTCTCTCTCTGGCAGTCAAATCACACTGGACATATGGGCCCATGTCCATGTTAATGCTTAATGTCAGAGATATTTGAGGGAAATCAGACTTCCTAGCTTGCTGTGGTCCACTGGCTAATTCTCTGACATGTTGAGACTGTGAAGTGGTTGTACATGAAAGCTCTGAGCCAGTAAAATCATGGCTGAAATTTTGCCTCACCTAAACAGCCATGAGTTTGTGGTAAGCCAGTGATCTCTGATACAGAGGCCATGATCATATTGATCTTCATAGAATCATAGAATCATAGAGTTGGAAGAGAACACAAGGACCATTGAGTGCAACCCCCTGCCAAGCAGGAAACACCATCAGAGCACTCCTGACCTATGGTTGTCAAGCCTCTGCTTAAAGACCTCCAAAGAAGGAGACTCCACCACACTCCTTGGCAGCAAATTCCTTAAAGGGCAATTGTGAAGATTACAGAGAAAGCAAGAAAGTTAAACCCTTGAAAAAGAATAGAGGCCTGGAATTGAAGGTGTTTGTTTTGTTCTTTCTGTGTTACTTCATTGCACTTGTAATGAGGCATCTAATCATAAGCCTGCATTTTTATCAAAGCTTCTATATGTTTAATCAGGGCTTGCATTTTAAAATAAGCTTAAAGATTTTCAAATGTTTCATGCCAGGCAGAGAAAACCTTGGCCATTCTCCTAAGACAAGGGGGCCCCATTGATTTATAGTAGAAAAACAATTCTCAAAGTCATAAAAAGAGGAAATTAAAGGCTGAGAGCGAGGACACTGATCCTACATGATACAGAAGATAAAAAAGGCTGAGAAAACACCATTAGGAATGGGGAAAATAATACCATTTGCCTCCCAGTAAAATGAGCCATATCTTCTTCCTAAGGTTGAAAGGCCAAGAGCAATGGAGAAGCATCTAGCTGGCTGTGAAAGGAGGGGTGCAAACTGAAGAGGCTTCTTTTAAAAGCTGTTTTACTGAGTTCCTTCCTTTTTACTTTGAAAAGCTTTATTCTTTTAAGAGGCTACCTATGATAAATGTATGAAATATATTAGCTTAAATATATTGGCTTAAATGTAATTATGCAAAGGATTTAAGAAATGCTAGATTCTTATTTCATAGAGTCATATTGCAATAGGAGACCAGAGGGGCAAATGAGCCTAGCCCCCCTGCCAGACAGAAGACGCCATCCAAGCAGTCTTGATATATAGTTGTCAGGCATTTGTTTAGAAACCTTAAATGAAGGAAATCTTTCAATGTTGATGTGAAACTCAAGATCCTTGACATCTGTTGAACATAAAAATGTAAGATTAACCATTTGTTTTAGAAGGCAATAGGGCAAGGAGGGCAAGAGGTGAGCTGGTAATTAAGATTCCATGTAAGATATATTATTACTTATATGTCACATATATAGCTCTTTGTCTCCCTTATAAGGGCAAGGAAGTGGGTGTATCTTTTGTGGGTGTATCTTTTGTGATTGGTTCTAGCAAACAGCCAATAGGAATTTCAACCAGGCTGATTGGACAGAGGCAGCCACAGGAGGAGCAAAGGGGGCTGGATTAAGGGAATATAAGTGCTGGCCAGAATGGCAGGAGGCCGGGCCAGAGCTTGGTAACCATGTACCACTGAGCCTCTCATTTATTTGTCTGACAAATAAATTATTATTTTAATTTCTCTATTGCTGCGTTGAATATTTCATTCCAGCTAAGCGTTAACCACAAGCAGGGTGCTACAGTAACTCACCCAGAAAAAGAACAGACACACATTTTGTTTGGGTATTCTGAGGCTGCATACACAATACGCATTTAAAGTACATTTTAAAGCACATCCTCCCCACTCCAAAAGAAAAAAGAAAAAGAGTCCTGGGAATCCATAGAATCCATACAGTGTTGATAGAGGATCTCTGTTGCTTACAAACAAGATTTCCCTAAAATATATCTTTTTATTCTCAAGTTATTGTAACAAATGCATGAACTGAGAGAGGGATCATTAACAGAGCATTTAAGGGTCTGAAGAGAAGCTGTAAAACTTGATCTCTGAAGAACTGGCACCTAGGAGTGGTGCCTAAAGTGTCTGGTTGGCATTTGATATAAAAATTAATGTTACTTGTTTTAGGACCCACTTTCTTTCCTAGGAAGAAAAGACAGACAGGAACTTTGATTTGATTAATCTCAGAATATGAACAAATATATGGCAGAAGTAGGGAACCTGAGGCCCTCTGGATGTCATTGGACTCCAGCTCCCATGGGTCCAAGCCATCATGGCCAATTGTTAGGGCTGATGGGAGCTGTAGTTCTGTAACATCCAGAGGGCTCAGGTTCTCCATCTGATTTATGGAAATGGTCACATTAGAAAATAACCCTTAGGCATGACATACACAACTGTCTGCAATTGGAAAACAGAATATCCTGCATTTCTCTCCACTGTGCCCCAGTGCTCCATAGCTTGTGATTCACCTTACCCTACACTCTGATATCATACCCTCCAACATCCCGCAGAGGAAAATCAGGATGCACGTCTTTCAGGGCCGTGCTCTCGTGGGAGTCAGGTGACTCGTACAAGAGCATGCCCCACCCCCAATAGAGCATCTTTTTAGGCTGTGCTCTTGTGGGAGTCAAAACAGGAGATCCCAGGATCCAATCAGAAGCCAGAGTGGCTTCTGTAATTCTGGGATGCCCCGCTCAAAGTGGGACAATTGACAAGTATGTGATATTATTGTGCTGTATATTTCCCATGCTTCACTTTGTTGGTTGTTGACGATGTCAGGGATTGTGTAGCAGGAGGAGGATGGCAGAATATAGGATAAGCTGAAGAACATGCTGCAGAGGGGAAGAGCCTCACAGATTGTTTGCCATTATTGGCACAGTCCCATGTTTCCTGTTGCCTGTAATTTTGCCTTTTCCCAGGCTTAACAGAAATTACAATTTGTAATCTTGCTGAATATCATGGCTTAACATGACCGAAGATCTTGGGCTTTGTGTGTTGTTCCAAAGAGTACTTGTCAAGAGTTTGTTGATGGTAAACATTTATTGCGTTATGTGCTTCACATACTAAGTAATTTATTATTAAGTCACTGATAACAGCAAGCAACTGAAAAGTATGTCTGTCAGTCATCTGGTTGCAGATGTCACTCAAAAATACCTACGTTCCAAAGCACCTTGTCTCTGTTAGAAAGAAAGATGGAAAGAGAATTGATATGGTGGACATGAAAGGAGAAGTGCTTACCCAGTACATTAAGCTCCTTCAGATGAGTTTTTTATTCGCCATTCCAATTTGCTTGCACAAAGTGTGCACAGTGGTGGTGATATCTGGTCTTTACAGTGCATTCATTCTTTTTTGTTCATGGGGCAGATGCTAGCAGGGTGTTTGTATGTCTTTCCTTAGTGAGTCCCACACTTATCAATGCATTTCCCCATCACTTCCCAAATTGCAAAAGGTCCATTTTTTATTTTTCAAAAGTCGATTTGTTGTGCTTTAATCCACTTCAATTGTGCAAAACTAAAGTCCTTGCATGTACCTGAACCCCTCTTGCAAAATACGGACACCCTGGAGGCACTCAGATATTGTTTTAAAAAGAAAGATCCCATTTTCTAAAGAACAGAGCATAAGAATCCCACCCACTCAACCTGTGGCAAAGAGTTCATTTGATGTGATATATCTAGCATGGCACAAGTGAGAGTGACTTCCCCACTTTCTGCCCCAATGTTACTTTCCAGTGTGACAAAACAGGAAAAATAAAGCAGATTCTATGTTCCTATACAGATTTTTATCAGCTCCCCCTCTCATTCCATCTTGTCCCCAGCTCCTATTTCTTCCTCATCTCTTCACCCTTTCCTTCATCTAACTTTCCTCTTAGACCCCTTGTTCTTTTCTCTGCTACTTCCTAGGGATTTTCCTACTTGGATTTCCACTATTGCTTCTCACCAAGACCACTCCACCCCCTTTTTGTAAGGGTCTTTGTGCAGCTTTACTCTGGCAACTTTACATTCCCTTCACAGCAATGGCACTGCTTTTTCAAATATTGAGAAAGCGTCCTCTCAACAGTATTTATAATGTATGTGACTGTTCTGTGACATAACAGCAACTTAACCAGTAGCAGCAGGAAGGTGATTACAGTAAAAGACTGCCAGTTATTAGCCTATGATAACCAGATAGATGCCAGGGACGTGGGTGGTGCTGTGGTCTAAACCACTGAGCCTCTTGGGCTTGCCAATCAGAAGGTCAGTGGTTCGAATCCATGCAATGGGGTGAGCGCTCATTGCTCGGTCCTAGCTCCTGCCAACCTAGCAGTTTGAAAACATGCCAAAAAAAGTGCAAGTAGATAAATAGGTACCGCTCCGGTGGGAAGGTAAATGGCGCTTCCGTATGCTGCTCTGGTTTCACCAGAAGCGGCTTAGTCATGCTGGCCACATGACCCAGAAAAACTGCGGACAAACGTCTGCTCCCTCGGCCTGTAATGCAAGATGAGCGCCACAACCCCAGAGTCGTCTGCAACTAGACTTAACTGTCAGGGGTCCTTTACCTTTATAATCATATAGATAGATAGATTCCCCCATTTCTGTATCATACCCAATACCTAATGTGGTGCAACCTTCTTTATGCATTTGCATGCATTGGGAATTCTAGAAAAACCACTGCAGGGTGAAGAAAAGGATTCTGTGGACACAGTGACCCTTGTGTCCTCCCAAACAAGTACATGCAAGGTGCTCCACTAGAAAGCCCCTCCTGCTCTCTGGCCCAACTTTTTGTTGCAGAGGCTGGGCTGCTGTAGGAGAGGTCCACATTTACATAAACATATGCTTAGGTGATAATGAGTGGAAACTGCTACTGGTCGTTGTGCAGTCATTTCAGTTTTTCTTCAAAATTGTCCATGGGTTTTTTTGGCAAAAGGGACAAGCAAGAATAGCTACATTCACCTCAAATTTCTCTTTGGGTGAAATTCAGGAGCAACTCTAGGGACCATTTTCTATTATTCTTTTGCAGCGTGCAAACTCTTCGGTGTGAGAGTGCAAGGGAGCAGGAGTGAATACAGCCACCATCATGATTTCCCTGTGCAAAAAGTAGAGAGTCTTTATTCCTTTGCTCCCTTAAAGTTTTGAGATACAATTCCAGCAATCCAGACACCAAGCGGGGCATTTTCAAGCAACAGTATATTTCATATAATTGATTTTGTTTAAAATCTTATCATTTATAAAGCCATACAAGGAACTGCAATGAGTCGAGATAGCTGTACAAAGGGAAAGGAAAGCTTAGTTGTGCATGGTCCATTCACACGTGAACCATGGGTGATGCAGAGGCGTCTCTTAGAGAAGTGACAAAAGGTATGGGCACAAAGATACAAAATATAAAGGATAATTCTGTCTGTATAAATACATAAAAAGGGAGTTAATTCTGGCATGTGGCTTGTTTCCCTTCCCAATTACTCCTCTTTGTGTAGGCATTTGCATGTTTGGTGTGTACTTTAAAAATGGGAGGGGATGCAAGAAGAAACAAAAAGTTGCTTTAAAAGGTCATTAATACTGATAAAGGTTGCTGTAACAACATTAACCATGGTAGTCATAAAACAGCAAATAGTCTGAACTGCAATTTTAAAGTCTGGATCTCCCTGCTTTTAGCGGCTGCAACCCTATAACCATTGTCTATAAGCTCTATTGTCTTCAGTGGAATTAACTTCTGCATAGAACTGCCCTCTTAACTTGAGAGTAGATGTCACTGACTTGAATGGGATGTACTTCCTAGTAAACACTGTTAGATTTGGACCATTTGGCTTTAAATCTGAAACTGATTTTGGAGCTATGCCACTCATCTCCTGTAGACCTACTTTAAAAAATGGGAACTGACTACTGGAGATCAATGGGCGTGCTCCAGAGTTGAGTAATTTTATGTTGCTCTTTGAAAAAGTACCTACTTGCAACAGAAACCAGCATCCCAATCCTAAACCCATCACTTGTAGGACCACATGATTGTAATGGGGCACTTCCAAGGAATATGGTTAGGAGTAAAATGTCTTCTTTTTGTGGGGCTCAATATTCCGGTGTTGTTTTAGGAGTCTGTTGCTTTTATTAATAACCCTATATATGCTGCTTTTCTTTAGCCCCAAATTCAGGTATATATTGGATGGCATTGGCTAATGATTTATTTGGAGAACCACAGGAGCTTTGTGGCTATGCTGCCAGGTTGCCATTACTGGGCGCTGGGTGAATGAGGGGCCATGTTGAACAAGGGTTTGTTTGTTTTTAATGTGGGTGAGAATGCTGATGAAAATGCTGTACAAACACTATGATGACAAATTATGGAACAACTTCTAAAAATGGGTGGAAGCTTTATAAGGGGGCTGCAATAGGAGATGTTAGTCTTCATTGCCTTAGTATGACAGAAGCTATTATGTCCATGTATAAACCTGGGAGTTTATTCCTCACAAAGTGATGGTTTTATCCCTTTTAATATTTAACTGAACTTCTTGGCTTAATCAGAACAGACTCAACTTGAATAACGTGTTCTGAGTTATCCACAAACAGATTAATAAATTGATGGTTGCCAGAATATAGTAATATATTGGGCCTGTGGCCTTTAAATGTTTCTCCAATACATCCAGTTCCAATTACTGAGTACAGGCCATTGGTTTCTTTTGGGTATTGGTCTAGTATGGTCCTTATGACTCTGGCCTTATGACTTTCTTATACTACAAGAAAGATTTAGCAAAACTACAATGCTAGCTCAATGCCCCATGTAGAGTAGCAGTGCAGCCGTTTGCCATAATGCAGAGATATATTAGGTCATTAATCCTCACAGCTATATTGAGCTGGATGTCAAATAATATTTGTTGCTGCAAAATATTAAACATCTTTGTCCATTGTATGTCAGCTACATAGAGACAAAAAGAGACAGTACTGTCTCTAATGCTGTTTACTTTAAATTTCTTTCACAGGCATTGGGAAGGGATTACTTATTTAAAAATGATTACTTATTTGAAGTTGTATTTAAAGCAAGCAACTGCAGGAGCTTTAGGGATAAATTTGGGATTTTTATAACATTTAAGGAACTGGACATGAGGGTATATGAATGGCTTTGCTCCTGTTCTCTTCTACATCTTACTTTGGCTGTTTCACTGCTCAGTAACCGTACTCAAATCTCAAGTTATATATCAAATTAGTTATCACCACCCAGCTGGTGGAAGGGTGATTTAAGTTTCACAAATTTGCTAGAGGAAAACATAATGAACAAAAGTCACTAGTAAACACGATTTTAAAACAAAGAAAGAAAAACCAAAGAGTGGAAAAGAGGCACATTCAAGAAATGTACAGCCAACAGGAAGAGGAAAGTGCATTTCAGACAGGTATCTTTGGCAAGATTATGCAGTTCTTTTTGTACGGAGGAGGGTGTTTGTGTGCATGTGTATAAAATATAACACCTTCTATTGAAAGGGTAGAGTTATTACTACATTGCATACATTGGGGGGGGGGGGGATTACATTAGACATCAGTCCCAGGCATTGGAAATGAGTTGGTGAGTTTCAGATGGAATTATCTTCTCTTGTGCTCTTTAAAAGACATTCAATAAATGGCACAAGTTTTTTCGGGGATTGCAGCAGCTCCTCCAGCACTTGGAGTTTGGCAGAAAGTAACTAAACCAGTTTAGAACAGGGACTCGCTCTCTCCAGTGCCACAAACAGCCTCCTTAAGCCTATGAAGAAACTGTGGCTGAGGCAAATTAACACCAACAAACCAACCCAAGGATGACTCACCTAGTGAGCAGCTCACTTACATCCTGGGCAAGTGGCTGGGTGCGGGGAGATCAATGGATAAAGAACATGGCAGACGTAAATAGCCCCACAAGGCAGAGAAGGAGACAATCTGTTGCCTCTGAAGTTGTGACAGTGTTTCGAAAATTGGTTGCCTTCTCCTCCTCACATATGCCAGGATGTTCCTTCCTGGGTTGGCACTGGCAGTCCATAAAAATGGACCAGAGGTTCCATCGAGACTGGTCTCCTTTTGATCCCTGCTCTATGGTTCTTAGCACAAATGGAGAGGCACACTGCAAGTTGAGGGAAAGGAAGGAAGGGCAGATAAAAATCATACTCCACTAACCCAATCAGTATACACACAGAAATTATTGGGTCTGGGGGAACTCTCATTTCTTCTAGCAACTTCTTGTGCCTCTTTGTGCTCTTTTTCACAAGCACTTGGTTAGCTCCGGATCGAGAGCCACCCTGGAGGAGCTGGGGACCTGATCTATGGAAAAACTGTGGTTGATAAATACAACAGTTACTCCTAAAATGCAGCTTTTGTCTTGAATGCAAGCTGGAAAAGCAACAAGTTACATAATGTGATTAGCTCTGCCTTTTAAAATAAAGCCATAGTCAGAAAGTATGGCCCAAACACATAGGGATCTTTAAACTTTCCATCTTCAGCTAGTGAGTTAGTAAAGGAGCAGTGAGCAGGTCATGGCTGGAAGCAGGTATTCTGACATGCGTGTGCTCGCCATGATGATATATATGTGACCACAGAAGCCTTATATCAAGGTCACTTCCTTTGAATGGCAAAACAATAATGAACCATAAAGTTTCAATACCGCTCTCTGTGGCACGACAGCAAATGATGAAGGGGAAGGGTGAGATTGCAAATTTTAATTTTTTGAAAGCAGTGAAAAAATGAAGTCTGAAAAATAGAGACTTTCAAAAAATATATATATTTATAATATTTATATATATATCTATAGACACAGTGTTTCTCTAATTGGTTAATGGCAGGGTGAGACAGTTGCAGGTGAGGGAGGGGGGATCATCTTGCTTGAATTTTGCAGAAGGAGGAAATATTTGTAACCTAGAAGAGAATAAGCTATCGCAGTCTCTGGCATCCCATCTGGATGCGGGTGGGGCAGAGCCTGGACGATGACACCAATAACTGATGCTCCCACTCCATCCAAGGAACCATCTCAACAACAGTCCTTGGATGCAAAACTCATGCTTTATACAGTATCCAGAAATAAGTCTCTCTTCACACACTTTCACACATACGCACACCTCTAACCTTTGCGTCACTCAGCAACGAAGTACAAAATTTATACATGCTCACTTGCTCATTTCTAAAAATGAGGTGGTGGGGATGAGAAAGGCTGTATTGTTGCACTGCCCTGTGGCATGATATCAAAATACATTGCTCTTATGGGGCTGGGGTGGAGAGGGATGGACATCTTTTGAAATCTTGCCCATGTCAATAATACTAACCAAATAAGCACTTTGTACTAAGTTATACATACAAGAGTCTATAACATGGACAGGGAGGAGGGGGGAATGTAGGAAGATGAAAATATCAGAGGAGGTAAAAGATAGATAAAAGCAATATGGCAAAAATAAATACTTTTTGTGTAAATTTCACTTTAAATTTTTTTGATTAGCTTACATTATTTCGTCAGTATATTTCATACATACATACATACATACATATATATATTATATCAAGGCAATGAGAGAGCCACACTCTCTAGGGGAATTTAGGTGACTGCATGACTTGGAGTTTGTATTTTGACTTTTTAGTGAATGTTGCATGGCTTCATGCTGAAGTGCTTCATCAACACACAGCCTGTCCCTAAAGATCTTCCCCTGCTAATTCAGGAACCCAGATGGCATTTTAGGGGAACAGACTTTTCATCCATTGTTTTAAATGGGAGGTCTCAGCCCAACCCAACCCACACTGTATGTCATGAGTCCTGTCGCGTGTTATCAACAGAGGAGGGTGTGAAGGGCTTACTTCCCACATGCTCCTTATCTGTTGATTCAAGTTGTTGTCATGCATGCTAGTCTCTTCATAAGTCTTTGACCAATCCCCGTTGGACCAGCTGACACAGCAAGCCAAAAGTGACTTGCTTTCAGCAGGGCCTTGACTCTAGTCTAAGTAGAGGTTGAAGAATTCACAATAAACCCATAGGATTTGACACATGGGAACATCTCTTTGTCCATTCAGCACAAGTGTTCATGTCTGGGATTTGCCAGTGCAGATGATGTGAGAACCCTACACAACAGAAGGATACTTCCACAACAAAGCAGACGTCTCCTGACAAGTTAACCTTTCCTTGACAAAGATACCCAGAGCCATTAGTTAATAGGCAGCACTTCTGCAGGCCCCCCATTAGGAGTGGCAGAAGTCATGCTAGTAAAAAGACTAATTTGTGATGTTGGCAGAAAAATACATAGTTCCTCCATGGCTGCTGCTACATTCTACCTCATTCACTGTGAAAATGGATATGTAGCGGCTCTGCACAAAAAAGATTTGCAAGGTAGAAACTGCCTCCCTTTCCACAACAAATGTTAGTTGAGGACAACACTGCCAAGTGTCAACTAGTGTGTCGATGCAAGATCTGATGCCTCCAGAAGCAAACACAAAGCCTGAAGAGGCAAAATAATGAATTTTGCTACATATTAATTGTTGCGCTCAAATGGATACAGATTAATCAACTATGGCTGTGCTTAAGCCAAAGCTCACACCAAGTTGGCTCTCCTTACATCATTATTCCTAGTGGCTTCAAAACAAGATCCCCCTCTTCCCATTACTGGATCATTCATCTTGCCTTCGCGCAATTGAATAATTTCCATGCAAGATACAAAATGACGTGCATGCCTACCGAGAAGGGGTAAGCCTGGACAGGAAAGGAATGGCATTCCCAAACTGCTGGTATTAAATTTTTTTTAGGGGCAAGGGGATCATGGGACAGATTCCCTGTTCAAATGACCAACCATGGGTCTCATTGCATAGAAACCAGAAGATATAATTATGATGTGGCTAGCATGCTCCTTAAACTTAGCTAGGGGAATACTCCCTGCAACTCTGGTATACAAATTATGTGTGCACATGCACTGTGCACATGTATGAGGTGTGGACTTCCTGCCTCTGTAGTAGATCAGGTGCTACTGCTCATGAGGCTTCTCCAGCTGGAGTAATGGAGGCCAATGTTCCTAGAGGAGGAGGAGAATGCAGGGGTCAACCGTTCTGAATAACCATCACATCACTCAGCAAAGTCATGATCTTAACACTGCAGATTTCCACAGATATGTATTGCAACAGGTGCACACTACACAAATGCGCACACACAGGCACACGCACACACGCTCCATACATTCAGCAGTTGAAGAGTTGGGAGCAATTACTTTCAGAAATGGGTACCAATGATTGCTTGTTCGGCATGTCTCTCAATGTGATTCCTGCAGCTCACGTATTCATGATTTTTTTAAAAGTTTGCCTTATTTTCTAAACAAGCAACTACTATATAGTCCTACCCCACAAAGGTAAATAAGATCCGTGCTTTGGCCTGTGGGGCTGAATTCTCTGATTTCATGCTGATCCAAAAAGCCAAAATTGTCTCCACCTCTTGAACTTGGCAGGGAAAGGCGACGATGTCGGTTCCTTGGTTTCTACTATGTACGTACGTTTGCTTGGTTTGGGCTTTTCAGCAATTCAGACCTTTCCCCACTCTCCCTCTCTCCCCCCGCCCCCTAAAATTGGTTCACTTCCCTCTTTTGCAACGCACTTCCTCGCACTCCTTCTCGGAACAACTCCAAGTCCTTCTTCAAAATTCAAGGGCAAGAAGCCCCCTTCAGGGGGAAGGCATCGGTTCATCTCTTCTGAGAGGAGCCGAGCATGACCCTGGAGACAAAGTTGACAATGGCAGCAGCTGGTTGGTCGGGGTCCAGCTCAGCAAAGAGGTGGCAGACGTTGTCTGTTGTACTGCCTTGTTTCCTGGCCACAAAGCCAAAGAGTCTGCAGAGATGACAAAGAAAAGAATGGGAGGCAAGGGAGAGAGAGAAAGGTGTAAGCTAGGGCAGACATGAATAACCACAGCTATTTGTGGAGGAGAGATTGCATACTAGTGTTATCAGATAAGCTATATAAATATTCAATCTTCTACCAGTGGAACTTGAGACATGTATCACATGGAATTGGAGGTGGGGAGGTGTGGCCTTTGGAGAAAGGATGTGGATTTCAATTGGTGTAGCTCCATTATCTCAGTAAGAACAAGATGTTTTGGGTTTGTTTGTTTGTTTGTTTGTTTGTTTGTTTGTTTGTTTGTTTTCAATTTTAACTTTCAGAAGGAAAGTTATAAATACTAGATGAAACAAAATGGAACAAAATGTGATCCTCCTCCTGTCATTTCTAATTAGAGAAAGAAAAATCCAGACAGCTGGAGATTCTAATAAAAACACCCCTTGCTACAGACAGTACCTAAAATTAGTGGGGCCCATAAGCCCCCAGAGCTCGCTCCAAGCTACTCAGCTAGAGGCAGTATCAGGAGGAGAACGGAAAACACGACCAGAGAGAGGAAGTAGCTCAAATTGGTCACACAGCTTGGCTTTTAATAGGATTTTTCTCCCCTAGTAGAAGTAAAAGGATCATATTCAATAAATCTCTCATTATGTATGGGCTAGTATCACATCTATAGTACAAAACTCTCCATTGTTTATTGGAACAAATTATTACTCTGATTGCATTTTTCTACTGCATTTTTCAGTCCTTTTTCTTTTTCTAAACAAATTGGCAAAACTTGGGAGGTTAGAAAAAAAGAAGTTTTTGCATTTGAGTTTGGGATGGCAAGAGTCTTTTTCAGACTCTTGTTCTGTCTCCTGCCCTCCACCCCCTTTGGGAACATGTGAAATGTGACCTCAACATGAAGTACTGAACTCTCCAGTGTGAGTTTAGATAAGCTAGACACAGGCAACAGTCCCTAAGTGAGTTGGACATTGGTAGGATAGACTGCCATCACTGCTTGTGGTTACAGACTGCCATATGCTGAGGAACATTAAACTGAGGAACTGAAGTCAGGGTTGTTTCTGTGGTACCAATTGATGGAGCCATTCATGCAATGCTAAGCATGGTTTTGACAGCACTGATAACAGATTGAAAGCAAATCTGTCTGAATCAAGGGTCACTTCCCACTCCCTGAAACAGATGGATGCACCAACTGAGTGGGAAATGGACATGTGCAGATGTACCGTATTTTTCCTTCTATAACACGCAGATTTTTTCTCCTAAAAAGGAAGGGGAAATGTCTGTGCGTGTTATTGAGCGAATGTGTGGTCCCTGGAGCCAAATGGCGCGAGGGGAGACAAAAAAAAATCAGGCAAAAATCAAATCGCGCGTCTCGGAGAAGGGAAACCTGAAAAGAGGAAGCGGCTGCTTTCCTGCATTCTGCCTCAGGGTCTTACTGCCCACCCACCTCTGTTTCCTTGCTGTGTTTGCTCAAACGGAACAAAGAGCAGGGAAAGCCCCTCCCCTCCAGGCAAGCAGAGGGGAAAGCAGAGTGTCGTGCTGCTGAAAACATGCAGGAGGGAGAGAGAGAGAGAGAGAGAGAGAGAGAGAGCTGGCTGGCTTGGGTGGGTAGGTGAGGGAAAACTTTTGCCTTCTTTTCCTCCCTCCCGTTATACCCCTCTCCTGCATTCTTAGCCAGCTGCTTCTCTGCACACCCCTCTCGTGCTCCTTGTCCGTTCTGTGTTTTTCCTTCCCTCCCCACTTAAAATGTGGTTAAAAAGCATGGATCTACATGGATCCTCAGGAACTTTGCATTGGGTCAGCCCAAATTCACCATCAGAGCACATGTCTGTGGCCACAGCATGAAGCACAAAAATGATACATCCACTGTTTCATTCAGAATGTTTTTTCCCTTGTTTTCCTCCTCTAAAAACGATGTGCGTGTTATGGTCAGGTGCGTGTTATAGAGCGAAAAATACGGTATGCAGCCTGCTGCTGCGTATAACTTTTCAACCAGGTCTGGGGTTTTTTTTGGGGGGGGGGGGATACAACCAGACATTCTCAAATATTATTTAAACACATTCTCTGTTTTATTTTTAAAGTAACATTTCCCAGTGTAAATGAAGTGGAAGTTTGTATTTCATTTCCTTAGGTAAACACTTGAAAAAATCCATGGAACTTCAAGACTTCTTGCGCAACAAAGAATTCAACCAAGATGGTTTCTCTCAAGATTTCCTCAGAGACTTTAAGAACCTTGTGCTACGTTCCCTGATGGTTGTCTGGAGAAGTCAAAGATGACTTGGTATGGCAGTGGCACACCCCTCCTTTGGGAATCAAGGGCCATGTGGGCTGGTGTGTATTATCTGTGCTATTTTCGTGGCTAAGAATGGGCTTTGCTGTTTATTCAGAAATGTAGCGGGCATGTCTATAATGACATGTGGAAACTGGAGTCATGACACTTCATGGGAACGATGGGGAAACTCAACACTTGCATAACATAAAAGCCAAGCTGGCCCCTTTGCCTAAAATAAAAACATTTTCTGGAAACAGATTTGGCCTATTACATCTCTCTTGGTCTGATGATTTCTGCTTTAAAGCCTTTTGGACCTCAAAGTTAGGACCAATATGGAAGTTCAGACCAACTCTCCATCTGATCACTCCTCTCAGTTATGTGAACCACTTTGATCCAAGATAAATTAGGCCAAAGAACCATTCATACATGTCTGTAAGCTTTGGAGAATCTAGCCACTATCAGAAGGGCCTCTGTCCTTTGTAATAGTCTAACAATGAACCTGAAGTTGAAAAACAAGACTTACTTTGCAGCACCACCACTGTCTGACTTAGTCCACCTGAGGAGATAAGAACAGCCTTTGGTTAATTTTCACCAGGGCAGGAATCCACAATAATACTAAGGTCCAACATGTACAGTGGAGTAATTAAAGTGGGGTATGGGGGTAGGGAAGACTGGTAAAGTAACACTTTGACTGAATTGGTGGCTAATCACTTGACCCCTTTTTTCCCTGTTTAAAGTAACAAATAAGTACAGCCAAGAAAGGGGCGTGGGCTCCATCTACCTCCTACTATTATGAGAAACCCCTCTTCCTTATCCCCTTCTTCTGAGAAACGGTCTGTTGCCGGAATATATTAAGACCTTCAAAAGTGTTGAAATTATGAGCTGTTGGGAAAATGTCTCTGAAATACAAGCTGCTCCAGTGCCCCCAATGCTGCTCCAGTGCCTCCACTATTGAACAGCTTTCATAAACAACAATGGGCTACGGTGTGATTTTTGCAGGCCCTTCTAGTCAGTCTTCTGGAATCTCATGTCAAAATATTTATGCCAATCAAAGCCCCTGAAACTAGCAGGGCTATGATATAGCTAAATGGTACAGCATCTGCTTCAGATGCAAAAGATCCCAAGTCCAATCCCTGGCATCCCAGGTAGGGATGGGAATGTCCCCTGTCTGAAGCCCTGGATAGCAGTTGCCAGTCAGCATAGACAATCCTGGCCTAGTTGGACCAATAGTTGGACTCGGTATAAAGCAGCTTTCTGTGTTCCCATGATGCTTCCGCACTGTCTAAAGCAAATGGTTCACTGAAGTTCAGTTTGTCACCTTTGCTCCTTGCGTAGTTCCTTATAAAGGATAATCAAGTGTGTGAGGCACCTAGAAATCTCACCTACTATTGACAATTTCCTGTGTTTTGGAAATTAAGGAAGTCCACCTTGCTGCAGTGTCACAGAAGAACAGAAGTTTAATTACATAGATTTCTGCTCTCAGTGAGTACAGCACAAGACTCTTACTCTCAGGGTCATGGGTTTAAAAGATTCCTGCATTGCAGGGGGTTGGACTGGATGACCCTCATGGTCCCTTCCAACTATACAATTATAGAATTCTATGTGGAAAATGGAGTCTGCAAGAACTTTGGATTTTTTGAGAAGCAAAGGAAGGGAATGAAGGGTTCTGCCATCTCCTATATTTCGCTTTGTTCAGCTATGGTTTAGTGCTCCTTAAATAGGTTCTTTGTCTGATATAAATTAGGAGTTCCTTTATGGATATGATCCTGTTCTGTGAAACTGCCTGTTCCTTAAGATATGCAAACCAGGCACTGTTCAAGGTACAGTCACATGCAGAGGTGACAGGGCTTTTTTCTTTTTCTTTAGTGATACTCAGCTGGTGCCTATCCTGTTAGATTTTCAGAGCCAGGCTCTTGAACTTTAATGGATGGTGTATTTTACTCTTGCCTTCTCTGGTTTATTGCTCTTTTCACTGTTTATTTTTATTTTTTTTAAATACTGCCCAAATGTTGAGTTTTAGCTGCTTCTTATTAGGCACCTTGCAAGCTTACACTGGAAAGCAACAGTAAAAGTCTTTAAATAAATAAATAACCTAGGATAGAAAACAAAGTCATTTTCCCCACCCCATCTTTGCTATGATATATCTGCCTATGAGTACTTTTTTTATTTGTCTCTTTAATCACAATAAAACGAAAACCCTGCTGCCACTTACTTTCTCTCCTGTGGGTCCACATCACAGAAGGTGACACTGATGATGGGGTAATGTCGTCTGAAGAACAGCCTGAAACAGAAATATGAACATGAGTAAGTGACATAGTTAAAAGAAATGATAGTGGATGAATGCTTCTGGGCCCATCCATACAAATGGCCAAACAACCCCAAGGTAAATCAGTACCATCCTATTACATGAGCTCTGCATCAGTCATTTGCAAGGCTAATGGAACACTGGCCAGCAGGGATGTATTAAATGCAAAAATATCCTGAGCTTTACTTGATGCCTACTAGCCAATTATGACAAAACAGAAATTTGAAATGGGGTATTATACCAGTGCCACTGCTGAGGGCCTTATTTATGAAGCAGAGAGTAACTTGGGGAACTTCTCACTAACACAACCAGATAATGGGTGTGAAAAAACAGTCTTCATTTCGAAGCCCACAGATCATTCTGAGTCCCAGACCATATTTGGCTCTTACTTCCTCTGGTTGTCTGTTAAGGTGATTCCTTGCGTTGAGACTTTGAAGTGGACAATAGTAGCAGATGGTGGGGTGTCAGCGGCCAGCGTCTCCGTGATAGCTTTGGCAATGGCCTGTGGCCCTGTTAATGATTCCATCTCCACCGAGTTGATAAAGAGCACATTGCAGGCTGGAGGGGGAAAAAACAGTGGCACACACATTCAGTGGGATGGCACAATGCAGGATACACAAAGGCTAAAGCAGGCTCGATCCTGCTGCCGCCTGGACTATAATGAGGATAACTTGTCTTTGCAGTCTATTTGCTGCCTGCTCATAAGAGCTTTCCCCAATGACTGTGGACTATGCTAGGGAATGTGGATCTGTATATGACTGACTTTTTGCAAGAAGTCAAACAAGTTTACCATTTCAGTAATCGGAGAGCCTAGAGTCTGTTGCTCCCAATGGCAGAAATCACAATCAAAAGTTGAGAAGTGATTAAGCTACATCAATATGAAGTATAATTCCCCCAATTTATGCAATATCCAAGTGCAGTTTATCTCAGAAGCTGCAAAGTTGCACATAGACCAGTTTAAGCAGCCTAGCTGTGTGCAGGGTTGCACCTAATCAACTTTATCTGCACACTCCAGCAATCCCCCCATTGGCCACTTTCATTTTTTTTTTATAATATTTATTAAGGGTTTTTTAATTACAACACAAAAAACAAAGCATACAAAAATATCACATTTTATAACATATTTTCTTATCCTCTTTGGACTTCCTCTCATCTCCCGCTCCTACGTTCCAAAATTATAAAAAACATTAGTCCAGCAATTTATCACCTTGTCCCCACCTTGGAATCTAATTTTCCAATGTTATATCTTAAATTTTAGATATATTCATTTCACTCTTTAAAACATTTAGCTTAGCCTAATCATTATCTAAAAAATTGATTTTTCCATGAATTTAACTTATCTTCATAATTCACTTCATCTAATTCGATGGTGCCAAATTGTTTATGATCAAGCATCCTCCTTAACATTCATACAGTTTACAATATTTTTGCAAATAGTCCTTAAATTTCTTCCAGTCTTCTTCCACCGTCTCCTCTCCCAGGTCTCGGATTCTGCCAGTCATCTCGGCCAGTTCCATATAGTCTATCAGTTGCATCTGCCATTCTTCCAGTGTGGGTAGATTTTGGGTTTTCCAGTGCTTGGCAACGAGTATCCTTGCTGCTGTTGTTGCATACATAAAAAATGTTCGATCCTTCTTTAACACCCCTTGGCCAACAATACCCAAAAGGAAGGCCTCTGGTTTCTTAAGGAAGGTATACTTAAATACCTTTTTCAGTTCATTATATATCATTTCCCAGAAAGCCTTCACCTTGGGGCAGGTCCACCAAAGGTGAAAGAACGTTCCTTCATTTTCCTTACACTTCCAACACTTATTATCAGACAAGTGGTATATTTTTGCAAGTTTGACTGGGGTCATGTACCATCTATATATCATTTTCATTACGTTTTCTTTCAGAGCATTGCATGCAGTGAAATTCAGCCCAGTAGTCCACAACTTTTCCCAGTCCTCAAACATGATATTATACCCAATGTCCTGTGCCCACTTTATCATAGCCGATTTAACCATTTCATCTTGTGTGTTCCATTTTAACAGCAAGTTATACATTCTTGAAAGTACCTTAGTCTTAGGCTCTAACAGTTCAGTTTCTAGCTTCGATTTTTCCACCTGGAATCCTAACTTTCTATCAAGTTTAAAAACTTCTTTAATCTGAGCATAATGTAACCAATCCCGCACTTTGTCTTTCATTTTTTCCTGACTCTGCAATTTCCAGTTATCTCCATCTTTTTCTAAGATTTCCCAATACTTCGGCCATTTGGCCTCCATATTGGGTCTTTTCCAGGCCTTAGCTTCCAGTGGTGAAGGCCACCTTGGAGTTTTATTTTCCAATAAGTCTTTATATTTTGTCCAGACATTGAACACTGCTTTTCTGACAATATGGTTCTTGAAATTCTTATTAATCTTGACCTTGTCATACCATAAATATGCATGCCAGCCAAACGCATTGTCAAAACCTTCCAAATCTAAAACATCAGTGTCCTCGAGAAGCAGCCAATCTTTCAACCAGCAAAAAGCTGCTGATTCATAATACAGCCTTAAGTCTGGCAGGGCAAAGCCCCCTCTTTCTTTTGCGTCAGTTAATATCTTAAACTTAATTCTGGGCTTTTTGCCCTGCCAGACAAATTTGGAAATATCTCTCTGCCACTTTCGGAAACACTCTGTTTTGTCCACAATCTGTAATGTTTGAAATAAAAAAAAGCATTTTCGGTAATACATTCATCTTTACAGCAGCGATTCGGCCTAACAAGGAAAGTTTCAATCTTGTCCAACTTTCTAAGTCTCTCTTAATTTCTGCCCAGCATTTCTCATAATTATCTTTGAATAGACTCAGATTTTTTGCTGTTATGTTTACCCCTAGGTATTTTACTTTTTTAACCACATTCAACTCTGTCTCTTTCTGAAACCGTTCTGACTCTGTAACTGTCAAATTTTTCCCCAATACCTTGGTTTTCTGCTTGTTTAACTTAAATCCCGCTACCCGACCAAACTCTTGAATCAGTTGTAATACTTTTTTCGTACTAGATTCTGGCTCCTGTAGGGTCAGAACTAGGTCATCTGCAAACGCTTTAAGTTTATATTGCTTCGCTCCGACCTGAATACCTTCCACCAACCGGTCCCCCCTGATCATGTTCAAGAGCACCTCCAGGACAGAAATAAATAACAATGGGGAAATTGGGCAGCCTTGTCATGTTCCTTTTTCAATTTTGAACTCTTCTGTAATCACATTGTTGACTATCAGTTTAGCCTTTTGTTCTGAATAAATTGCATCAATCCCATTCCCAAAACTCCGTCCCACCCCCATCCCTTCCAAATTTCCCTTCATAAATTTCCAAGAAATATTATCAAAGGCCTTCTCCGCATCTATAAAAATTAAAACTGCTTTTGTACTGATATTTGTTTGCAAAAGTTCCAAAATATCAATTATGTTCCTTGTATTAGCAAACAAATGTCTGCCTGGGAGAAAGCCTGCCTGATCTTTATGAATTACCTGATTCAAAACTTTTTTAAATCTACTTGCTAAAATGTCTGCAAATATTTTGTAATCCACATTTAGAAGAGAGATGGGGCGGTAGTTCTTAAGTTGAGTCTTTTCAGTTTCCGATTTTGGTATCAATGTGATAAAAGCTTCTTTCCACGATTCCGGCGCCTTCTTCCCCTCCAAAATTTCATTGCTAACCTCCAACAATGGTTGTATCAAATAGTCTTTCAATATCTTATAGTACTTGGAGGTGAGCCCATCTGGCCCTGGAGATTTGCCCAATTGCATGTTCTGAATGGCTTGTTCAATCTCTTGTCGTGTTATTTTAGAGTTCAGGATTACTCTATTTTCTTGTGACAATTTTGATAGTCCATTCTTTTTCAAAAATTGGCCACTTTCAAATGCCATGGACCAATTGTTCAACTACAACCTTCGCTGATGACTGGCAAATTGCTGGCTGTGGCTGGTGGGAACTGAAGTTTGACAAGATCTGGAGACCCATGGTTTAGCCAAGCCTACCATGAACCCTTCCATTGCCTACAAGCTTTATTCCAGTTCTTTATCTTGCTGGGACCACTGTAATCTTGGAAAGAAATAAGCTAGTCAGAGCTTTTCTCCTGATGGCTAATTTCCACGCAAGGCTTCCACTGGTCAAAATGAGCCGATAATATCAACACTGTGTGCGCTAACACAATCTTCTAATAACACTAGGGACAATTGCTTTGTTTTCATAAGATAACAACAAAACAAAAACAGGAAGATTATAGAAAGCTGAGTTTAGTTTTGCCCAGCCAACTGACAGCCAGTCATAGATGCTTGCTAGTATCATTGTGATAGTGTGCGAAGAACTTGACTGATAGTTAAAGCTGGTAAGAAAAACGCAGCACAACTTTTAAACTAAAATTTCAAAAGCAAATTTTAAAATTTTAAATTAAATATTTTAAAAGTACAGTGAAATTACAATAGCACACTACAAGACCTTAAAACATTATGCAATTATGAATGCTCACAGTGTACCTGTAATGCTCAGGCAAAAACGTTATCAGTTTTGCACTGCTCCAGGTACAAGGAACCGCAGGGCTTTAAATGTATGATAAAGGAACAAAAGGGCCATGTATGTGGGTACAGAGCTTGCTCTGAGTACTACCAAGTTAAGTAGAAAGAATATTTTTAAACATTTTCATGCAGTGCTGCTCAGTAAATTCCAGAGACTGTATACAAGGGGCTTTATTCCCAGACAAGGTTGGGGAGGTTTCATTTCAGTAAAAGGCTTCTAAACTGGTTGAAATATTTCCCCTTTCTATCCAAGCTACTCACCTGCTCCCTGTTTGAGCAAGTCTGTTGCTGAGTTGCTTGATGTGGTTGTCTCTTTTGTTTCATCCATGGGATCTTCAAAAAAGAAAAAGAAAAAAAAGAAGGGAAGTTTTTGGCCACATGCTCAAGTTCATGCCCAAGTTCATTTAACACATTCATGTTACCTTGCTGTACCCACAACTGGTGTCACAAGGGGTACAGGTTGACTTCCCCTTAACAATTCTAGCAATACATTTTTATGTATGGAGAAAAGATTCTCTCTCATCTTCATATTTTTGTAAACAGAACCAGCAGGAGGTAGCCATTAAAAGTCAACTAAATTAAAGCAGGAAGGATTATCCTGAATTCATGAAAAATGAACATACAGTCAGTGCCTTTTACAGAGTTTGTCCCTCTGCATGATTCCCAGGGGACAATCGCACACCAACAGAGATAGAGAAATACAGTGTTGCTGCTCGCTAATCTCACTGCTACCTAAATTGCTTTCAGTGAAACATGTTGGAGACAGAATTTGTTATGTTTATGCAAGTTCCTTATGATTCCTTATCCTTTATAAAACTGAACATTCTCTTTTCTCCTGTTCCCTCAGTATAAGCCTAGGGATGGGGGAGGAATCTTGGATTTCAAAGTGGACTCACCTGATTTGATCTGTATCACATAATGAGTCCACTTTAAAATCTGCAATATGGCAGATTTCTTTATTAGATAGACCAAGGTTTCCAGTGCTGCTTCCGCCCCCTCCCAATTTTAAAAATCCTTTCCCAAAGCTCCAGAGAGTCTTCCAGCCACACACAGTACAAGAAGCTACTGTGCAGTGGGTTCTTGCCATTATACACTTTTGAATAGATATGGGGAACAAGTCCCACAGGGAGCAACTGAACTTGAGGCTATTCCATTGCTTTCAGGGGAGATTTTACAGTAAAAGCATGGCTGCCCCCAAGTAAACACTTATATTTATTAAATATAAGCATTCTCCTGCACCCTTCATGTAAGTTGTGTATTTATGACTCCTGTAATCGTCTGATTCAAGGCTCCTGTCTTCAGACATACAGTATTTCAACCCTAAAACTCTTAAGGCAGGTGGGTCTGCAGGGAAAGGTTCTAGAACTTCTAATCTGGTCATTTGTATCAAACCAGGAATACAAAAAAGTGACTCTTCTTTTGAGAGCTTTTGAACACACACACACACTCCTGATGAATAAACGGTGGTGTTCTCTCCATGTACTCTGCTCCTGATGCCCACAAGTGCTTTCCACACTATGTACATGTCTTTACCTCGATCGGGAATGACCAGCTTGCAGGGCAAGGCCAGAGGCATGATGGAGTGCTGGTACACAAGAGCTGACAAGCAACCTGGGCAAGAGAACAGGGAAATATGACAAAAGTTAAAGATACCCGATGGTGCAATTTGGTGGCACTCAGTTTCTGCTGCTACATTCTGATGTGATGCTATGTTTATCCTCAGTGATTTCTATACAATGCACCAAATGAATTGGATACTTAGCTGTCTAAATATCTGAATGTCCAGGGTCAAATTCTGAAATCTGTTGCTCAGATTACTTTTGATTCTAAGACACATGCTCTCTCTCTATATATAATTTGCAAAAGCTTAATGTATATAATAAAAAATTAATCAAGACAGCACAATAAGTTATTATTAAGAAACATATATCAACAAAATTATCATTATGCATCTTGGTTTCTGTTATATCCATTTCTCCCTAGTGCCAGAAGTCCTTGAAATATATATAATATTGTTGTTTTTTCACCACAGCCTCCACAAGAGGGCAGAATTGGGCAGAACATTTATCTTCAATAAAACGCAAGAGAGTGGGATGGGACCAGGCAGTTCTATTTATGAAAAGCAGAGGGCAGGAAAGGTTTATACAAAGTATTTCTAATTCATTTTTAAAGTAGGCACTTACCAAAATTTGGTTCATTGGGGCATCCTTTTAGTTTCACACCTTTAGGGCTGGTTTCTATCAGAAAGTGCCTAACCAGCTCATTGGTGAGATCTCCTGTTGGGACAAATCAGGATTTCATTGCAAGTTCTGAAAGCATCTTTCAAGCCATAACACTCTGATTTAGTTTATGGTGGGCCATAAACTCATACCATGCTGCCCTTCAATGGCAAGCAAAAGGAAATTATATCAATTTACCTTCTCAGTTATAGTGACTTCCTTTACTCCACGCTACATGCTAGAACTCCTGCCAACCTAGCAGTTCGAAAGCACGTCAAAGTGCAAGTAGATAAATAGGTACCGCTCTGGCGGGAAGGTAAACAGCGTTTCCGTGCACTGCTCTGGTTCGCCAGAAGCGGCTTAGTCATGCTGGCCACATGACCCAGAAGCTGTATGCCGGCTCCCTCAGCCAATAAAGCGAGATGAGCGCCGCAACCCAAGAGTCGGCCACGACTGGACCTAATGGTCAGGGGTCCCTTTACCTTTTTACATGCTAGAAATGGTCATATATGAAGCAATGAAAGCAGGTTATCGGCATCACTATTTATGGCAGAAGAAACTCAAGGCCCTGACTTCACACAGAATTTTTGTTGTTATCGCCACAAGATGGCATAGCTGTGTGCAATCTGGAGTAAGAATGTGTTTTCTAATGAACTAATCATATCAGTCACGCCCTGATTTCCCATGCCGCAGCTCAGTTCCTATTTAGAAAAGCTCCTGATAGGATACAAAATCTCAATCTCTGTTTCCTCACAAGACAAAACATTTGAAGCCTAGTCTGAAAACAGGGGCTTGCTATTAGCATAAGCCACAAACACTGAAAGTATGAAATATCATACCTGGCACAGAATTTGGCATCCAGGCATTCCCTTGGCAGGGGTATAACCGCCCAAATATATCCCATTTTCAGATAAACAGATACTGTCAGGGTTGAGAGTGATCTGCATTTTATGTGTTCCATTAGGGCTACGGGGGAGAGGGGAGGGATTACTAAAAGTGAAAGAAGGGGATACCTTTCTTGCTCTGTTGCAAAATACCAGGAGGCGGAGAAGCAACTTTCATGGCCAATCCATAGGCTCCTCGGAAGGAGTGGCTGTCTCGAATGATAAAAGCCCCAGGTTCCTTGTCTTTCAGCAGTGCAATGGCTGAGAAAGAAGAACATATCTCATGTATGTAAATGGATCCAAGCAGTATAGGGCACTTACTGGACAAATGTTAAAGAAATCAACGTACATTAAATGTATAAGAAAAGGCTCTGAGGCCCAATTCACACAACTAGTCCTAGCATTTCCCACCAAGTATCCTCTCCATTGTAGCTACAGTACCAGGAATTTGCCCATCGCAGCAGCAATAACCTTAGCACATGTTGAATTAGTTCCTGAACCTTTGACACATCTAATGCAGGATTTTCTAATTTACTTGTATACTTGAAAGCAAATATCCTTCTAAGATTTGATTAAGGCAAAAGTAAAACTGCAGGAGGAACAAGAAAGTCCTTGCCCCAGAGAATCTGATCTGAAACAGGGCCAGCCTCCATTCAGTAACAGTCACTTTACCCTTGCAAGGGGAGACATGAAGGAAATGAGGGGACGTGTTCTTGGATTAAGGATGGATCTGCAGAGCTGGGCTGCCAAGTGCCTCAGCTGTTGAATGGGTGAGAGGAATTGCTGTTGACAGAAACATAAACAAAGTCTTTTAAAGGGGTCGCTCACAATTATCTGAGAGGTAGCTTACCAGCATTGGCTGGGGACAGAGGCACCTCATTCATCATTATAACATGGCTCGTGGCCAAAATCACAACCAACATGCTTGCAAGATCTCTAAGCCTCAACACCTTGACTACCCCAATATAGCATATACTTATTTGCACATCTTTGCATGTAAACATAAGCCACCATAGGATGGAATTGTTCTAAAAACCACTTCTATTATTTTCTTCTTAAAAATGTAAATTCAATACTGCACAGTACTAGTGAAGTCATTAACTCTCTGTCAGTGGGTGCCTCTCTTTTTTCAGTCCCTGTGACTCAGTAGTACATGCATGTCCACATGTCAACAGAGGGATCCAAAGTGTGCACTTGTCACGTCTGTTGCAGACTCCCCTATTACACGTGTCAATAGTGGACCTGAACCATCTATTTTAGGAGGTGAGAAATTGCATAGAGGTGAGGATGAATTGTTAATCTGTGCTGGGCAAGAAACCGTACACTTCTGAAGCTGAAGGGATAGCACAAGCACCAGAAGGCTCTACATTTCAAGGCACTCTAAGTGGGGAAATGTCTTGCTCCAATTTCACATTACTGCTGGATCTTTCTACAGATCACTTTGCATTTCTCTTCCCACAGCCAGTGGCCAAGGTTAAAATCCACTTAGGCCTAAATGTTGCAATGCCAAGTACAGGTTTGCTGCCAAAAAGCCCCCGATCCTGTGCTCAGATTACTGAAATATGTGGTGTGGCTTCATTGCATTGTGTTTACCCTCATCCATGCTCTATATCATCAGCTGCTAATGGGAGAGAGCAGGGGAATGAAGAGTGGGTTGTATCCAACTATGTTTTACTCAAAGTAGACCGTTGCATTAGTAGTCCCTAGTCATGTTCATTAATTTCAGTGGGTCTACTTTGAGTAGAACTAGCAGCTGATATAACCGAGTATGATGACATCAAACTATATGTAAACATTTCGGTGAAAGAGAGGCACTGTTTTCAGTGGCAAGCATTTGTTTGATATCACATCTAGCTTCTCCCTTATAGAACCAGCAGTTAGAGACTTCTAAGCAATGTCCGTCTGCACTGATCACTCTTCAGTTGTCATTCGCTGGATTTCTAGAATAAATGTGATCTGTGAAAAAATTGAAGCTGTAATGTGGCACAGCAGATGAAACACACAGAGCCCAGCCTCTGAGGACCAAACTACACCTTACATTACTCACGACTTTTTATAAAATATGCTTAAGCTGGCCACTCTTATTTTGAAGCAAAAGCAGCAATTCAGGGCCCCACTACCTTCCTATCCAGCTTGCCATTACAGTGGTACCTCGGGTTACATATGCTTCAGGTTACATACGCTTCAGGTTACAGACTCCGCTAATCCAGAAATAGTACCTCGGGTTAAGAACTTTGCTTCAGGATGAGAACAGAAATCACACGGCTGCAGCACAACGGCAGCAGGAGGCCCCATTAACTACAGTGGTGCTTCAAGTTAAGAACGGACCTCCGGAACGAATTAAGTACTTAACCCGAGGTACCACTGTACTACAATTGTTTAAACAAGGAGTGTGTTCTTGTTGTGGAGTGGATATTACCAAGAAAATTGTGAGAAACATTTGGGCAAGCATCTGCTGGGGATACAGGCTATCCTGCCTTAGGATAAGGGTTAAGCTAGAAATAAAGATCCACTCCACTTTTAGGCTAGAAAGAGTCACTTTTATTATTCAGTCTAATTTAGTTGTTTGGGTCTTATGAAAGTCTCAGAGTCAACTCCTACTTCCCTTGAGATTAGAGAAGTTTTCCACTGTTTGGATTTAATTTAGGGGAGAGAAAGGAACACAACTAAACTTTCCATTGCTGAGTATAGGAACAGGTAACATCTAATAGCTTTGGAAATGCCCATCACCACTTAAAATAGCCATCAGACTACAACTGGCCACTGGGTGAATCAAAGCAGTGATGAACGGGTGAAAGGATATAGCCTTCAAAGGATTAAGCTACTTAATTGCACTTTATTTTTAATACTGTCAAACTGGCTAGGGTTCAGAGGAGAGAAACAAAGAAGGCTAGGTTTTTGGAATACCAGTTCTATGAGGGAATGGTTGAAGGGACCAGGACTGTTTAGACTAAAGTTGTAAAGGTTTCTGAGGGGCAGTGAGGCAAGTCAAGCTATTTTTTCCCCCAAATAAACATCTTAAAAAGCATCTATAAAGAGAATGTGTGTTCTAACAGGTTGAAGGCAAGAGGAATACTTGGTTACGTTGGCATACGATAACTGTACCATCCACCAGAGTCTAGGAGCTTGATACAGACCAAATCTGGAATCTGTATCCAAGTTCCTCCTGCCACCGATGCCAATGATTCCATATATAAACAGCCTAACTATTCCTGTGGCAAGCTCTCTCATCTTGAGATAGTCTGGTCATCTGTATCATTTTGCCAAGTGGCAATGGGAATGTTATCGTACTAGGTGCAGATGTGCTGTAAAAATAGCCAATGTTAGCCAGCCATGGCTAGTGCAGAATCACTGTGGTTAGCAATAGGATTCCAAGAGGACGTACTTTAAGTTCTGTCATAATGGAGGCCCCTGGAGGAGGAAAAATGTTCTGGAAGTGTTTGATTTGTCCTTGCAGCTTTTGCAATTTCTTTGAATGCCAAGGACCAAAGCAATGGCTCCTCCACACTTCAGCTTGTAGTTGGCTGCTTTTCCCTGGGGAAGACCTGCTCTTTATCACAGAATTGGAGCAAACAGCAATTGGGTTTTCCACTGATTGACATTTGTTCCAATTCAGTAGTAAAGAGTGAGTTTTCCTGGAAAAGCAGAAGAGCAAATGGAAAACTTATCAAACCTGTTCATAGAAAGCACAGGACAAGCAAAAAACCTCTCAGATCTGTGCTTTCTAGGCATGGGACAAGCAGAGTGTGGACGAGCCCCAAGTCACTCAAATGTTGAGCGTATGACTGCCAAGTGTTGTCCGCCGAGCCACTCTGTTCTGCTAGGGCAGAGACCCACCTTGCTCCCTGGAGATCTCTGGTTTGTACCAGTACTTGGAGGTATCCTGAACAAACTTCACATTAGCTCTGGTCTCAGGGCTGCTGTCTAAGAGACAAAGAAGGAATGAAAATGGGAGAACTCAAGGAAAGGAAGTTTCATGGGGTCTCATCAAGATAAGACAATTTTATTCCAAACAGATTACTTGTGTTCAACCAAATGATGCCAAATATGGAGTATCACAAGCAAAAAATGAGGAGAGCCTTGCACTCCAGGGTAGTGGTGCCTACATGACACACTGCAAAAAAATCAGGATGCTGATCATGTCAGGACAATCCTTGATGATGATCAGATTCTCATCTATCAAGTACTGATTAGCAGGGTAAAATAGGAAGACTAAAGACCCAGAAATGCCCCCTCCCCGATTCCCATGATGCCCACTACTCAAGTGAGAAGCAGCAAGAACGGAGATTTTACCTGGCATTGAGAACTTGGAGAAATCAGGCAGAGTATGATGGAAGGCCATGCCACTCCCACTGCTGGGACTGGACATGCCACTGGAGATGGGTGAAGAGGTCTTGCCATTCACTGTGGCGTAGTTAGGCAGGCTGTTTGACCGATCCCCTGATGACATCCTTCTCTTTTCAGGGAGCAGTGGTTGGGTTGGGGTGGGGCTTCCCTGCCGGTACACTGCTGAGTCAGGGGACGAGGAATGTGGGCTACTGACTCCATGGTAGTAGGCCGGGGAGACAGGAAAAGATGGGGTAGAGGGAGCCTGATAACCTGAGGCACTGCTTTGGCGGGACAGCGTTGGGCGCTTCTCCTCTGGAGCTGAGTATCCATATATGATATGCCGATCTAAGTTGGGACTTCCAGAGACCATGGATGTGCTGCCTCCCATTATGGGCTGCTGCCGAGTTAGGCTTGGACTCCCAGGCGATGCAACGAGGTTGCCGTATGGAGCCATTACATGCCTGCTCATGCTCGGGCTTCCTGGAACGGCTCCCATGTTAGCATTGACAGCTCTTCGCCCAAATCCTGGGCTAGGGGGGGTGTTGGTGGCTACCGTTCTGTGGAGGGAGTGGGGGCTTCCAGGCATGACATGGACCCCAACTGCATTGGCTTGGGGTTGAGGCCTTGGGTGGCTATCTTGTTGAGTGCTGGCTCGGCCATCAGGGAAGTCGGCACTCATATAGGCTGGAAGGCCCTGAGTTGATGTAGAGGTGTTTTGGTAGCTGCTGTTCGCCGACGGCCCCTGAGAAAGGTTGGTGGATTGGAAGCTGGACTCAGCTGATGGCTGGGATGAAATGGCTACGCTGCCATTGTTCTCTGATGGGTAGCTACCTATAGAGAACCTGGGGGGAGCAATGGGAGAGAGCAGAATCCGTTATTAACCTATTCCTGTAAGACATGATATAGAGCTCGAGGTAACAGGACTCTTAAGACTCAAGCACAGGAAGAACCCACCTTGTTCAAACATCTTATCCAAAATTCTTGATTCTCCTAATTCCCCATGATCTCTTTATGAAGCTCTAAGTCACAGTGACCTTAAACAAACCAGCTGCCATATTCAGCCTTTGATGTCCACTCAGATAAATGACTGCATTTATTTGCTCACAAGAATGTTCACATTCTTGAAACAAACTTTGAGTGGACTTGGGTCATTTCCGAATAGGCTGTCATTTTTGCTTCATCTTGTAAGTTCACAGTTCGCAACCCATTATGTGATTCTATGCATGCAAAACATTCCGGAGGGGGAAATATTTCACAGGAAGCTGAGAATGTGACCTTTCTGTATGGACAAATGTTAATATGTGTATGTCAGCATGCTGTCCCCCTCCTCCCAAAAAAGCCAGTACTTACAACCTCTGTCCACAATCCTACTAAGAAAACAACAGCACTGTATTTAATAATAGAAACAGAGAAAGCCGTTTATACCAAGACAGGCTATTGGCTCATCTAGCTCAGAACTGATTTCATTTGCTAGCTGTGGATCTCCAGGATTTCAGACAAGAGGTATTCCCAGCCCTACCTGGAAATGCTGGGGATTGAACCTGAGACCTTCTGCAGGCAAAGTAGTTGCTCTACCAATGAGTGATGACACTGTTTAGTGCAGTCCATGGCAAGCTTGTCCTTTGTAAGCTAGATCATTCAATGCATAGAATACAGTAAAGGGAAATGTGTTTTTTTTCTGAGGAAAAATGACTGTAAAGAGAGTAAGGTAACATACATATTCTGTGCGCATTGGTTTATTGTGGCATGAACTGTCATAAACAAGAGCACCTAGCATAGTAGAAAACATGAAAGTCTGGCCTGCAACCTGATAAAATAAATAAAACTATTTGGAGAGGCTACAGGTCAGCAATAGAGCTCATGTTTTGAATGCAGAAGGTTCCTGGTTCAATTCCCAGCACCTCCAAGTAGGATTGGAAAATACCTCTGTGCTTTGAGCCAGTCAGTCCAGACAGTGATGAGCAGCAAGTGCCAATGATCTGACTCAATACAGTGGCTTTTCCAGATGTGATAAGAATTCGAAATTCAGTTGCATTTCTGAAAATTTGATTAATATACCAATGGGCACCTCTTCTGTGATCACCTTCCTAAAAGGAATGGCCCGTCCACCCCACAAGAAAAACTGGTGTCATACTCTATTTATCTTAGCTTTCTTTATTCCATCCACAATAAATTCTTCCAAGTTCACTTATATACCAGGTCGACAAATGACTATTAAGATAAACATCTCACCTATGCGTACAGAAACATCTTACCATCCACACATAAGTATACAAAGCTGTATATCTACACTGAGGGTGGGAAACCTTTTTCAAGTTAAGAGCCACATTCCCTCATGGATAACCATGGGGGGGGTGGCCTTTTAAAGGCACTTTCATACATTCAGGCTTCTTGTATTTTGCCAACAAAGATCATAGCCTCTTATCTCCTCCCAGCCTGGCTCTATTCTGCCTGAGGTGGCAAGAAGCAATTATCACAGTGAACAACCATGTGATAAGTCCAATGATGTGACTTAAGGAAGTGGAAGAACCATCATAAAGTGCCTATCCCCTATGATGGAGAAAACTGAAGTGGGGGAGTTTCTTTATTACAGTATACTTCTGCCTCTGGGCCCAATATAAACTCTGGCCACTAGGATGTGGCCCTCAACAGATCACTCTTGAGGTAATCTGGCCCTCAATAGGAAAAAAGATTGCCCATCCCTGCTCAAATCCATGAGTGATACAAGAAAGGGCAGAAGAACCTATAATGAGTGAACATGAAATCTCCCTGCAGCACAAATGCTTTCCTGATCAGTTGACACCAAAAGTATGAGCTGGAATGGCCCTGTGTCTTCTATTTGGGGAAAGCAGCCTCCCAAGATCATGCATCAAAGAGTCTATATATGTAAGCAAAAGGGCTGCAGTCCTATTGCTAGCTGTCACAGTGAAGTCCTGCATAGTTCAGCAGCATCTGCCATCATCAGCCTGTTGAGAATGGTAAACTACAGCTGTCTTTCCTTACCCATCCATGCTGTGCATTGGACTGCTGGCAGCGACAGGGCTTGGTGAAACAAAGGAGTTGGGGAAAGATCCATTCCTCACTGGTGTCTCAGTGTTATAGGCCTGCGGAGCCAGGGGTGCCTGGGGCTTCCCAACAGAACTGCCGCTGCCACCACTTGCTGCTGTACGGGCCACAGATTCCACATAGCTCCGGGGCTCTGAAATGAGGTGGAAAGAGAGAAGATGATGACTGAGGTGCCTCAAGGTGTGGGGCTTTTACAACCAATATTTCCAATTAGCATAATTTATTTTGAATATGTATACATTGTTTTGTATTGTAAGATAAACTCAAAGCAGGTTACAACTAAGCTCATAAAACACATATATCATGCTAGCAGCAGTCCAAATTACTAAAATCAAAGTTACGCACCATTTTGGTCCCTACAGCAAATCAGAGTAATTTCTCCCCCTCCTGAAAACCAGAGAATGGAAGGGCCATTGGGGCCTTCTGCTTCATGATCTTACAATGCAAGGGCTGGATTCACATGGCCAAACTCCCCTGTGCACAATGCTATTGTTGAGAGAATGTAACAGATGACCTGAACCATGCTGAGATAGAACTGCAGGATCTGTGTTAGTATAGAGGCTTGATAAAAGTGCAGAACCTCCAAAATCACCGACATGTAGAGTTGCTGTGGCTGACCTGTGGGCACATCTTCCTTGTCATTACAATATTGCACACAATAGCTGGTCAGGATGTACTGCATACAGAAGAATGTCACTGCGTACACTTAAGTAAATATCAATAATCTCTGACAGACTCTTGCACTGCAAATTCAGCTTTTCTCCTTCCTCATCCACCACCACCTTCTTAGATGTAAACCATGTAGGGCAACTTCCTCTGGGAACTTACATAATGAGGGATAGGGTGGAAATCATCCTGGATTTTTAATTACAGCCTCTTACTATACAATTTAGAAGCATTTCCTCTTGTCCTACCCACAATGACCTATATATATAGCATTTGTGAATGGGCATCTACTTCAATCTGCTCTTTCTTCTTAGTGCTGAACACTGGGTTCCATCAGCTTCTTTACACACAACAACTGAGTTCCATATCCTTTAGTAACAACATTCCTCTCTTCTTGTGTGAGGCTAAAACTGGTGAGAGGGCCCCCTCCAGATTGGTGTTTTATTGAAGGTGCATTCTGCAGTATGTCGGTGGCTTTATTCTGCTTTAGTTTCTTCTGCAATACTTCCCCAATGTCAACACATTATTGCTGTCTGGAGGAGCTATAGTGCAACAAAAGATGGACAAAAACCAACCAGAACATTTGTGGCATAAAATGTTAAGAGATTTCAGCAGCAAGTTGCAGGATGTGCACTGATTAGAAATGAAACTGCGATCACTCCAAAATTTTGCAGTTGCAAATAGTATTATTACCTGCCTTTCACCAGCAGATCCCATGGCAGGTTTTAACAAGTTGAAAGCATGATTGTGTGTGACTGCCCCCAATAGCATCATGAACACAGATCATTATGAATGTGTAATAAAAAGGATCCCATTATTATTATTATTATTATTATTATTATTATTATTATTATTACCCTTCAACAGAGGATCACAGGAAGGTTTACAATATAAAAACACAAACTATATACGATAGCAGCAAACAATACCCCCCCACCCCCAGTTTAAAAGGCTATATTATCACCACTTACAGTACTCACTTTCAAATCCATGTAACTTCAGGGAATAGAAATGCTGGTTCTACCCTTTACTGTCAAAACATTCACTTTCCTTCCAACAGGTTGTCAAACACCTTAATGCATGAAATATGTCCCAAGATACACCAGAGGGGAAACTAGGAACAACGTTGCAGCCGCTCCACAGTTGGGCAAGGTATTCAAGGTAATTAATTAGGCAATCTTCTTCTGAGCCTTGTAATTGGTGGAGTAAAATGTATGTAAACAGGACTTTGAGATTACTTTTAACCCTTCTAATCTGGAAAACAGATAAACATGGGCCAGGTTTTATGAAGATGGAAGTTGGATTTCTAAACTGGCCAGACAAATCCGGTGGCGAAGCCCTATCTGTTGTGTCCAAAGGAGTGTTTGCCAGTTAACCAAGCCCACCAAGGCAGGAAGGAATGGAATGGAATGATGATAAAGAAGGCTGGTCTGCCCTCTTCATACTGAACATTCCACAAGGCAAAAGCCCAGAACAACAATCTTGACCGAACCAAGAGAGGCCATGGACATTTGGCTGTCTTGGTACTGGGCTGAACTGCAGCCTCAAAAGACTTGCAAAACATATAATAGGCTGTTTTGCTACTTAAAGTGATTTCATCTGTTATAGATACACACTTCATGCACTCCTCCCTAACTAAAAATGGCATGGCTCTGTATCCACAAGTTAACTTGCAGAAGGCTAATGGGAAGCTCCCTAAAAAAGCCAAGAATTTCTGTTAAATTGTGGGGAATCTCTTCCCCCCAAACCAGGAAGTTCAGGGATAAAGGACTGTAAAATTGTTGTATCTCATGTCTTTGTCTCCCTTTGTGAATATTTTTTCCTTCTGCTGTATAATGCATCCCTCTCTATTGCTATAGTCTTGCTCACACATCATAAAAGCCTGCGCGTATGCTAAATTCTCAAGCCCAGCTGTGTGCAAATTATCTGAGTGATATTGAAAAATTAGCATTAACAAACCATTTGTAAATGCTAAACCTAGGAGAGAATGGAACTCTTGGATGACATGCAAGAATCACTTGGTAAAGTTCCAAGTCCTGTGCCATATCAAACAAAATCTAAAAATATCCTCTCTGTATTTATGTGAAGCAAGAAAACATTTCGTTCTGCTGTAGGAAATAAACAGGGAGAGTCTCAAGAGACACTCCTATGAGGCTGGGGGACATGAAACAACCATTCTGACGTCACAAGTTACAATCTCCTATAGCCCATATTTCCAGATACACACACACACACAGACACACGTCTTGCTAGCACTATGTTACAAGAGTCTAAGAACCAAAAGAAGCAGTGGTAGATTAAAGAACACGAGGACTCTATGCAGACTTAACATACATTATTTAATGTATGGGAGCCATTACCAAGAAATCTCTGCTAATGATAGCTGCACCAAAGATCTCATCAACTGGTAGCACCATGAGCAGAGCGCCCGCCCACCCATCACCCACCACCATTGCAGCAGTTCTCAAAGCACAGGTTGGTTTTATCAAGGGATGCATTCCTTGTTTGTATGATGCATATGGGGGGGGAAACAAAATCTTCAATAAACTGTATATTAAAATAATAATTGCCTCAATATAAGTAGAGGGTATTTTTTTTGAAAAAAATCTGAAACTGATTTAATGCATAAACTGAAAAGTGTGATCTGAAACTGATTTAATGCATAAACTGAAAAGTGTGATCTTAGGCTGTGTGCTTTTAGACTAACAGATTAGACTAACAAGAAGAGTGTACTGGGGAAGGGACAGCAGCCTTCCCAAACGTAATCTGAACTGCAAAAACTACACATAACAAACAATTCCAAAGGTGAGACGATATTACAGAGACTACTAGGGGTGGGGGTGGGGATGAGCTTGCACTGACCAGCAGCGCAAACTGAATATTGCCTAACCAGCAAGGACTGGTAGTCCCTATAAACATCTTGCTCAAGTTTCATCTCTATTTTACCTAGAAAAAGCTGTACATCCTGTTCAGATAATGTTTTGGATTCCAGTTGGGTTTGTTTGAGATATCTAAACATGTAGCAGCCCTCCAAAAGGCTATGGTTCACACCAGCTGGGTTCTGTCCCAAACAGCATTTTAAACTTGTGAACTCTCTCCTTGGCTTTCTGCTTATTTTCACTCCCTAAAGGTCAGTAGTTGCACATATTTTGGGAAGTACTGGGAATGCAGGACCTCTGCACAGTTATGGAGCAGTGCCTAAATGCTTATTGGGGTAGCAGGAGACAAGTATCTGGGGGTAGAGATGAAGAACATCCAGATGTTGCTGGACTCCAGCTCCCATCAGCCCCAGTCAGTGTGGCCAGTGGGTCAGGGATGGTGGGAGTTGGAGTCCAACAACATCTGGGGGGTTTACATGTTCTCCAGTCCTACCTTAGGGGCAAACGGCACACAAAGTTGAGTTGTAATACAGTGCTTGCATCCCTGTTTTAATTTCTTTCTACAAAATGGGGCTGTAGAAGACCCATATTAAAGAAGGGGGCCTTTCAGTTTAACCATTTCCAGTTTACTCATGACTTTTGGAAAGCTGGTGGGTAAAATTTTCAACATATAACTATCAGAGATCAAAGGGTTAAAAAACCACTCCCCCCCCCCACCTTACATGTGTTTTCTGCTGAGACTGCAGAATTTACAGCTTCATATAGTGCTTAAAATCTCAGGGACTCAGTTTCATGAACAGATTAGTTCTCACTTTGCAGCAATAGATTGTTGTTGCTAGTAGTTGCTGTTGCTACAAGTAGGGATTAGGCAGAAAGGAAACGAGATCATAATTTGCTTGTGATGCAACAAAATGCTGCCTAAAAAATGCTGCCTGCAAGGATGTGGCATACCTTCTCATACCTTCAAAAAGTTCTTTTGAGATTCAAACCCAATTCTGGGATATGGTGAGGTGCAAAATTTAACAAACAGACAAATGAAGAGCACTAAATATTATTCCAGCATCAACCGAGTCACTTCTGTATCAGAAGGAAAGAAGGAGAAAGGGAAGAAAGGAGAGTAGGAAAGAGATCCTCTGTGGCACTAAGTAATGTAGTATGTAAGTATGTAAGTATGTAAGCATGACTAGAAGAAGCAAAATGCCTTTGCAAAATTCAGGCTTTACCTTTGTGGCAAATGTATACCTCTGGTCCCGTGTCAACCTGAAAATGCCTAGTACCACCTGCCAGGTGATAGTAGCATGAGGAGCAACCATGTAATTGTGTCTATGCCTCAAGGTTCCTGTTTTCGTATGTCCACAGATTAGCCTGAGATTTGATTTATCTGGATTTTGTTCCCATGCTGGACAGATAACGTTTCTATCAGGCATCCAGCTGCAGTCCTATGCAGTTACTTGGAAAGATGTCCCCTTGAACTCAACAGGGATTACGTCTATGTATACTTGCATAGGAATCTCACACGATATTCAGAAATGATACTCAGAATCGTAATTCACCGAGATTGATGCAATCTCCAAAAATGCCACCTCTGCCACCAGTAAATGTCAAAATAATGACACTTATAAATAGTTTGGCAGAAGTGGCTCAGGAAATCTGCTTTTTTGCAAGAAATTCTAAAGGAGAAATGTCTTTGTATTAGCACACATGTATCAGGGAAGCTGGACCTATTGTTATTAGAAAAGTAAGCAACTCCTTGCTAATGTCTTTGCTCTCATTTATTTGCAGTTTCCATGTACAGCAGCTCTAGGGCAATCTGTGGTGCAGCAAAATTCTGCGAGGGAAATGTTTTGGTCTTCAACTCTTCTGACCACACACAAGCCCAGCAGCTTCCTTGTGGCCACTGGGACGAACAGTGGCCTGCTGGCATATTGTTGTTTGCCAAATAGTTCATATAAAATGAAAACAATTCCCTCCTTACCTTCATCAGATTCAACTACTGTCTCCCCATCTAGTTCTGAGGGGCAAGCATGGAAGAAATAAGTGTTTGGGAAGGAAAAGATGGACAATGGCAAGGTAATGAAAATGGAGAGAAGGAGGAGACATACAAAGAAAAGAGAGAGAGAGAGATTAGCAGGATTTCTTATGTTAAGCAACTGTAAACATCAGAAGAGGTTGTTTCTGGTCTAAATCATGACCAATGTGAACCACCATAAACACCACAAATCTACGTTTAAGGTTCCCGAATGCCTGAAAAACATTATTAGGAAATGGCCTTGTTAAAAAGGAACTCTGTACTGCTCTTCAACCAACTCAGAGACCTAGCGCTTAGCCTGAGAGTCAGTAGAAAATGAAAAGAAAGAGCCTATTTAGTCTCTAAGATGGCACATAGCTAGATTTTTACACTATACCCCCCTTCAGCCAGGTGTTCATATTCTGCAGATAAAAGCAATAAATGTTTAGAGACATTTGGGAAACCAACGGGCATAACCACACAAGATTTGGCTTTGAAAGAGGATTAGTCAAATTCATGTAGAAGGCTATCAAAGAGAAGGCAATCCAACCTTCCCAGTTGGAGGCAGTAACGCTTCCGAATACCAGTTGTTGGAAACCATGGGCAGGGAGAGTGCTCTTGTGCTCACGTTCTGCTCCCTGGTTTCCAAGCAGGCATCTGGTTGGCCATTGTGAGAACAGGATGCTGGACTAGATGAGCCATTGATTTGATCCAGCAGGCTATTATTAAGATCTTGCTAGAGCAAGAGACCCAGTTGCTTAAATCACAGAGAATACATACAAGGAGAGGTGGAAGTGAGATGACACCAAGTGTTATTCCACACATTCCAGTGAATTTTCCATCGCTTTCTTTATCACATACAGCCCAGTCTTTTGGAGAAGTGAGTATATTGTGCAAGACCTCCCAATTAACTATAATTGCACATCCTGAATTTATGGGCATGTGAGTGAATCCTGACTGGGGGGGGGGGGAGCAACAATATCACCTCATGGGGGAGAGTGCTTGTTTAAAAATGTTCCGATGCCAAGGATCTCTCTACACATGGAACATTTATGAGTCAAACGGAAGACTTCTAGCCTAGAGTCCCCACCTCCACCCCATGCAAGCTCTGAGATGCAACATTCACGAAAACTGTCCAATCTGCTCCAATGAATGCCTCCTCAAACTGGACATGTGCAAAGCCTGATAGCTTCTCATTATGCAATACACTGATCGTGGTCTCTAGTATTAACTACAAGCCTCTTACTCTGCAGTTGTTGTTCTTAAAAGGACTGATATGTTCAATAGCCTTCTATAGCATGAAGTACTGTCCAGAAAGTGGCTGTTTATACTGATGGATGGATAACCTTGAAAAAAATGCATTTCAGGCTTGCTTAGGACTCAGTTTCTACTTTTCCTAATCAGCTTCAGCTTGAGCCAGGTTAGCAAGTTCATGCTTGTGAAAAAATCTGTAGCAGGCAGCTCACATGCTTATGTAAACCTCTGCAAATATTGACTCTGCACCTGAATATTCGGTTTAGACTGTAAACTGTCATGATTGGGGCTCATTCCCTACCCTTCCGCTGTGGGAGTTTATCTCACATCTCCTAGTTTGCTTCTTGATTGCAATCACTATCATTCCTGTGACAGTTTGTCATAATATGTTTATTATTCTTACCCTTCAGGAATCCCAGTTCAGTTTACATGGCTGCCCCACCCGAGCAGGCAGCTCCGCTATTGAGCCACTGGCAAGTGTAAAACTTACTCAGTTTAAAAAATGTAGAAGCATTCTGGGGCCTAAACATTTTATGTTAAAGAGTGGGATGACATATATTCCACTGGAGAAATTTAAACTCAGCAGCATATTTCAAAATAAATTTTTAAAAATGTCCAGTAGCACCTTAGAGACCAACTAAGAGACCAACTCTAAGGTGCTACTGGACAATTTTTTTAATTTTATATTTTTTTATTTTGATTGCATCAGACCAACATGGCTACCTACCTGAATCCAGCATATTTCAGTTACTGCAACAAGCACTCAAGATCTGTGTAATTTAAAAGACTGTAACAACACTGAATATTATATGCAGAGTCACACTGAATAATCCTACAATTTATAATCTGCATGTAAGTGTAAATCCCAGATATGGAAATTTGAGAGATGCCATTCCTTTTAAAATTAAATATACGTGCCTCAAATCTGCAAGGAAGAGTTACATATGGAAGACTGCATTTGTGTCTTCATCTGTATCCCCAATGAAATACTTATTTGAGCCACAGTGAATGATCTGTTTGTGTCTTTTGAAGCATATGGGGATGTGGTTCCCTATCCAGACACCACTAGTTATTACATGCAATTAGTTGCAGATTATTTGAGTTGGATAAGGGCCATAGAAGATTCACACTTGATTGAATTTGTACAGAAAAACTGGAGCCAGACTTTCATACTCAGTGCAAACTGCAGAATGTGCCTCCAAAATTTGAGCCTTATGGTTGAAATCCAAATTCTGCGACATTTGGAATCCAAGATAGACAAAAAGAAGAAGTTCAAATCAGATTTGTACTTTTTTTCAAATCTGCCTCAGCTCTGTAAATAAGATTTATCTCTCCTTGTCATCCATAATTAAAAATGATGAATGAAAATGAACAGGAGGCTCATTACACAAGCAACTTAAGGCTGCACATTAAAAATACAAAATTGGCAAGAGCAGAACTGAGGAAAGGAAGCACTTTTCTAGAGCACAGAAAATGATGCTGGCTGATGGAAATCACCACCTTAAGGCAATATCAAGGTCAGGGCTTGGTAAGATTTGGAAAGTGATTGTGAGAACAGCAATGCCATTTGCTAAAACAACTGATGCAGTGTAACTGAAGGAATAAAATATATGCTTATACTCCAGAGATAAAATCTATTTTAAAGTCTGTGTGCAGTGGGTATCTTTAAAACTACTTAATACAAACTTCATGGGCCTTCTATCTTGGCAACAGGACAGTGGGCTGTACAAAAGACTTATCATAATATCCAATGATGCTGCTATTCTCCATAGCACCAGTCTCTCCATCACTATACTACTCTTACTTACCTCCTGTTTGCTGCAACAAGATCTCTGCTGGGTTGTGAGGTTTCAGGCCCAGTGCTGAAAGCGGAGTTTTAGCCAGTCCTGGTGGAGAGCGCGCTGTTGTCAAAAATACAGAGAGTGAAAGAAATGCATCAACAAAACAGAACATAAAAGGGTGGATTAAATGTAAAGGAGAAGAAATCCAGGCATTTCCAGGTTTGTTTTTAAATACCAGTTTATAGCTAAACAGGGTTGAAACTGAATCCTAGCTATATACATGTATGGCTGGAAATACTCAGGGTGATTGGTGTGCTGAAACCACAGGAATGCAGCTGCCAGTAGCAGCCCCCCACCCCCGTCTCAGACAGCTTCTCTGTTGAGAAGAGACAAAGATTGTCCTCTCTTCAGTAGTGTGTGATTTCTTAAGGCAAGTGGAGCAGTGGATCTATAAAATGGAAGGCTGAGGCACTTAGGGCTCCATCCAGGCTTGCACTTGTCCCATGCCTAGAAAAGCATGGGTCTGAGCATTTCCCCCCTTGTCTCACCACTTTCCCATAGAAAACCCATTCTTTAGTGAAAAATCAGAGGAAACGTCTGTCCAGAGAAAACCTGGTTGATGTTTGCTCTGATTCAGTGGCAAAGACTGGATTTCCTCAGGGGAAAGCTTGGCAAGCTCTTCCAACAATGTTAACTCTCAAAGGTTTGCATGTAGCTGAGAGGACTCTTCTACACTATCCCGAAACAGGACCACCTGCTAGAGCAGGCATAGGCAAACTCGGCCCTCCAGATGTTTTGGGACTACAACTCCCATCATCCCTAGCTAACAGGACCAGTGGTCAGGGATGATGGGAGTTGTAGTCCCAAAACATCTGGAGGACCGAGTTTGCCTGTGCCTGTGCTGGAGCTACAGCAACTCTACAGCCAACTCTAACACCTTGCTTTGTGTTTGCACCAAACTACTAAACTCAGCACAACGAGTCAAAGACATTTGTTATCTCTCAAGTTATTAATGTTCCCAGCATTGACTACAGCTAATAGGTGTGTGGCAAGCAAGGTTGGCTGAAGTTGTTTTAAGTAGCTTTTGTGGACAACTTACTTCACACTGATAATGTTTTCAGCAGGTCAGATCCATATTTCAAGAAAATCATGCCCCCAGCTTCTCCAGCTTAAATCTTGGCCTGACATTTAGCCTATTAAGTTTGCACCAGTAGCAAGGATATAACTACAGATGTGTATTCAGATGCTGTACTGAGCCTGTGATGAAGCAGCAACCAGTCATAGTCCCACTGGCAAGGAATTAGGTGCTTATGTTACATAGCAGGACTGGAGGACTGGTAACTGTCTCTGGAATGCATCTGGTAATTTCACAGGACCGTGATCTTTCTGCCTCTTTTCTTCTTTGTGGAACATCCCTTAGAAAATATCTACAGGGATGACATATCCACGTTTCCATCTCCTCTTTTCTTCAATAAATCATCACCATCCTTCCCATTTATGGCTTTTTGTGAGAGTATAGGGTTAGTGCAGAAACTGAAACATAGCAACTTCCCATTTTCTCTTTACAAGCCCAAGAGAACAACCCAATAGAGAGAACCTTGGTAGCAAATGACCGCAGCATCCCCATCCCATTACCAGGATGTTTGAAGAACAGCAATGAATGAATAGATAATGTATGTCATCTTATGTCAGAGTTTTTGCCACAAGGTAGAGATGGCATCTGCAAAGATCATGATCATGAGACAAGAAGGATTCGAAACATTGCATACGAATGGCATTGTATATCACAAATAACATACACCATATATGTAGATGCCTATATGTATAACTTGTATATCAACAAAGCATTTGAATGAAGGCATCCACATATATCTCATTTTATATCTACCCAATCAAAAAGGAGAACATCATTTAGGACAGCCATGCATATATACACTTAATATATATATGTATACAGCAAGCAGCAATGGATGTAAATGTATACGTGAGATGTGTTCCAAACAGCAAGTCTCACAAAAACTCCAGTGTGGGTTTTTCTCCTCTTTCAGTGTACTGCTATCATTGGGAGTGATATCATATTTCTCCAGCTCCAAACAATTCAGGCTTTCTAACTTGAAACTCAAGTTCTCTTGCACAGTGGGCGTACACAGACAAATGAAGTACTATATTGTCCATTAAGGAAAAATTCAACACATTCTCCATTACTTGCATTGCAATCCTCTGATTTACAGCTTCAGATGGGCACCCTTGCCAGGGACACAGCAAGAGGAGGGAGGGAGGGAGGCAGGAGCATTAAAGGAAAGCCAGTTACCAAGAGTATATATTTCATCATGGATTAGCTAGGCTGGCTAGGATTAATGGCTCAGTACCAATGAGTGACTGGGAAACAAGCAACTCCAAAAGCAGCTAGTCCATATCTGGAATATCATATAGCTCAGTGCTCAACCTGCGTCCTCAAGAGCCTGTACAGCAGGCTCTTGTGGGCTTTGCTGATAGCACCTCAAGTGCCTTGTTCAGCTTGCTAGCAAAGATGACAGGCATTGTTACCAAATCTGTTCACATAGTGGATCTGTAACTGTTCTGTAGGAGAAAGCTATAGAGTCACATGCTTGACTACAGTATAGAGATACCTTCGGCCCTCTTAGAATATGTAGAAGATAGAGTCTGTGGAAGGCTTTTGAAATGTCATTCTGGCTCAACAGAACCAGAATGAATGTGCAACTCACAGCATGTCTGTACATGTGAAACAAGAGTCAGTCACAATGAAGGCTGTAATCCCATGCACATTTATTTGGGAGTAAATCCTACTGAAATCACTATGAATTACTTCTGAGTGAATATGTATGGGATTGAGCTGTGTGCTCCCATGAAATCAATGGGGTGGCATTTAGTCATGGTTAAATTGTGTTAATTGCTCTTGTATTATGCAACTAAAAGTACAAAAATGTCCCTGGCAGTGGTCTCCCAAGACACTTCCTGCACTGACAGTGAGGTGCTTCCCAAGCAGATTATATTTAGCCAAGACAGCATTGTGAAGATTGGAAGTACTCTTCATCTAACCCTTGAAACAAGCACATTGAGGATGTGGCCTTTAAATATTAACATCAATGAATGAGGCTCAACTGAAACTTGGAGGATTCCATTTTACCTATTTTGGGGGACCTATATTAAGCTACTTCTTGCTGTTATTGTTCAGAATCTCATTCACCTTAGTTTTCCATAAACATATCTGTCACAATTCACTCTGCATTGGAAATAAGACTGGTGTGGATGTAGTTTTAAAGGTCCTGCTAAAAAATCGATGCATGATAACTGACAGTAGATATTAATAACTGGGGTGCTAATAAGTGGGAGTACCAGTTCTGTTCTAAAATAAGAGCCAACCTCTTCTGGAAGCAACAGTGATGCTTCCAGTTTGGAATCAGAATATTCTGAAAATTTTGGGTCTGCTACTATTGAGATTTTTGCTATTTCCCAGCTGCTCACTGGTCCATTGCTGTTGGTATGCACTTAGCCATGTTAGCACTGCCAGATGAAATATTGGCAGAACTGTTCAAAGCTAAATTAATTACATTTAAAAACCCACCACCAAGTTATCAAAGGGTTAGTCATTCAGAGGCATGCTTGACTAGAAAAGTAAGGAAGACAGAGCATGCAAGAGGAAGTTAAAGACCAGGTTTTCACCCATGGCCTCAGAAGCTGAGCTACCACAGAAATCTCAAGACATCTGTGGATTAAGGCCTGGGCATACAACAACAGTAACCATGGCATAAACAGACCAGATGTGCCAGGTTTAACAGCCTGGGCTCATTTTACACAATGATACTTCTAATATTTTGTTTGTGCTTCATAATTACAGTTGTACCTTGGAAGTCAAACAGAATCCATTCCAGAAGTCCGTTCGATTTCCAAAACATTCAGAAACCCAAGCGCGACTTCTGATTGGCTGCAGGAAACTCCTGCAGCCAATCAGAAGCCGTGTAAACCATGTTGGACATTTGGGTTCCAAAGAACATTTGCAAACCAGAACACTCACTTCCTGGTTTGCAGAGTCCGGGAGCCAAAACATCTGAGTACCAAGGTGTTTGGAATCCAAGGTACGATTGTACAAGCTACTATCACACTGCAGCTTGGTTGCGTGTGGCATTACCCCTTTGGAACTTCCCTGTCAGATGGGTGGAACACCTGTCAGTTGAGACCAAGTTAACTACTGACTCAGCTAAATGGTATACTGCACAGTGTCTCTGCATTGGCCTGGTGCAACTTTGAATGTGTTCTATCAAAGAGAAACAACAATATTAAATACAGTATTATCTAAATACATAAACTATTTGAATGTAACATAATGTCAGGTGTGAAGCAAGAAAGGATGTGGCTACAAAGGAAAAATCAGGAGCATTCAGTGAACTCCTGGTTCTTCCTTTGCAAGGGTTTTTTTGTTTTGTTTTGGTTTGGTTTTTTGCTGACAGCACAGATCAGCTGCAAACAGCTTTCGATTGGTTACAAATGGACGGCAAAGGGTCTCACTGTAACTCTGAAGACACACTCTCAGTCCCCATTAGCCTCTTCAAACTCTGACAGATCTAAACACACACATACCTACATTGAAACACACATAGATTTGCAGCTAGATTTACCTCTTCCACTGAAGAGCTACAGACCAAAGAGTACATGCACCTCTTTGGCCTTTGGTTCCCTTAGCTTTGGATTAAAAAGGCACATTTGCACCTATTAGTGCAATGGAATCCCTGCCGGTGTGGGCTTTTGCTATTGTCCTCAATTTCCATTTCTTTCTTAAAATGGTGAAGACTACATTAAAAAAGAAAAAGAAAAAAAGAGAAGCAAATCTACATGTTGTTCACTTTCATTTGAGAACTGAAGGAGTAACAGGGTGTGCAACGCAGCAAATGCCCTAAAGCTGTATCTTTGTAGAATGGAAACCACTCATTCCTCATTTGGTGTGGGTGGGTGCACATATGTACACACCTATGGAATAAGTTGTGGCCTCTGCAGCATATGCACTCTATGTATGAAATGTATACCCTGTCCTTCCTTACAAAACTGCCCAGAAGGGAGTGGGAGCTATCATTCGTTAAATTTGTATCTGAACTTTCTACCCAATCCAGGGTTGGGGACTTCTTTCAGTCCAGGGACTGCATTCCCTTGTAACTGCTTAGAGGGAAAGGGGCATATGCCAGGGGTGAGCCAAAGCTATATACACAAATACACACCCCATTCACAGTGATCTACATATGCATGTCCCATTCATACCCATCCGCTTATCCCCACACTATTCCCATTCACACACCTGCACCTCCATTCATACGCATACCCCTTCACGATTCACACGTATCCATACATCCGGGTCACATTTCCTTTTGGGATGCTGAGAAATGAGCTTCCTTTTTCTCAGCACAGAAATGCAGCAAGCTGCCAGTGGAAGCAGTGGGACTCTGCAGCCATTGCATCTCTTCCCTCATTGCTCCATTGTTCCTCATGATCAGCGTTTTTGGGAGGGGAGTGGGATAGGAGAGATTAGAGAAGACAAGGTTTGAACCTCGCTGCAACCTCCCACCTCCTTTGCTACCACTCAGCTGACTGGCAGAAACAGCTGAGCAATGGGAGAAATGTGGCTGCACAGGAGAGGTCAGCAGGGCAGATGGAGAGGCCAAGGGGCTGCATCCAGCCCATAGGTCCTGCTTTAAATGGCACACATCAGTTTTGAAAGATTTTGTGCACTGCAGTATCTGGTCCCAATTTACAACCATCAGTTTCTGTCAGCGCAAACAGAAGGCAGAATGAATTTGCTAAGGGCCTTGAATGCTGGGCGCTTGGGATGGAAGAACAGTGGACCTTTCCATGCGAAAGAGCTGACGCATCCCTCCATCTGTTCTGCATAAGCCCATGTCCTGTTGTGGAGGTATTTCAAGGGTGTCTTTAGGGCTTGGGTTAATTTTTATTTCCTCCCACCTGCAGAAAACAGCTGCCTCTCTCTCCCTCTCCCACAGAGAGAGGAAGCCATGTAAAAATTGCCTAAAGTAGGATCTGTGTGCCAAAAACCTAAACTTTAAATACTTCTCCTTTGGGACATTCCACAGCTCAGCTCAGGTGTTAGGCATAACCAGGGCTGTTTGCCTTTTCTAACCCATCAACTCTGGCAGATTTGCGGTATTGTTTTTCTGTCTAGAAAAGCAGTTAATAGTTCTGAAACTGACTGACACATGTGATAGGCAGGTTTATAGGTACAGTAAGTGATTCCGCTCCCCCTTAAAAAAAAATACTTTAAAAAAAATAATCCCTGGAACATTACACTGGTCAGAGTATCCCTGAATGATCAGACCAAAGGGATTTCTCCAGCTTATGCACCAGGGCTTGCAGATATGTTTTTAACTGTCAGGCAGGGAAATATAATTACTAATTTAAGTCCATGATCCTGCCAGATGCTTCACAGGATGGGGAATTCTTCATTCATAATAACAAGGACCTGAACTTATGTACCATCTAGAATTTATGAACTGGGAATCTTCACAGTGTGGTATAAAATTCCCTCAGCAGGGAAGCAAATTTGCCTATGTAAGTGTTTTCATAGAGGTTCATAAATCATGTCATTGTTATAAGTGCATTACATAACTCATATACATAACTACTAAGTGTTGCTGATGGATATGGGGAAACTACTGTCAGGACCATGTGACATTCTTGTTAATCCAACTTTGTGTATTTGTCCATGCTATGGAGAGCAAGGCGAATTTAACTTTTTCCCCTTGGCATCTAGGAAGGCAGATACTGTGTACCAAAAACATTGGATGGGTTTCTCTAAAATAGGCCTGCACAAAGGATGACCTACATAGCCAAATAAACCCACCAGGCATATGCTGTGGTTTAACAAGCCACACCCAACTCCAATCCTGCAATCGCTGGTTGACACCAAGAACAGAAGTATTATCAAGCCCCAAGTACGCTGCCCTACATGGCTAGAGGGCTTCACTAAGCTTAGCAGGCCGTAAGTTGTGCAGTTCTGCTATCTTAACTGCAGAACCTTTATACAATAATAACAGAGCCTTGTGGCATCTTCAAAATCAGCAAACAGTCTTCAAGGAGTTGCAAGGCTCTTTACTGTTTTTTGCTGTAACTAGCTAGCACAGCCAACACTTTGGAAATTTTGAACAATTGTGAACCTCCTTGTCTGGCGGACAATGAGAAGGAGAGTGTAGAAGACAGCCCAGGGCTCTGCTGCTATGGTTTATGCTGACATTCAGAAATTGTGGTTCCTCTTCACCACTTGCTGGTAGCTAATGACTCTAACCATAATCAATCCCCCCCAAGAGTTGCAAAACTTTGCTGTTGTGATAATTAGCATGGACGAATGCATACTTATTGGTGACACTGTGAGAAATTTACAGCAAGCAGAGATGAAAGGTGATGGGGGAAGAAGCCAAGACTGGCAGACAGATAGAAACAAGAAAGTGAAGGGGTGATTAAAATGGTGGTGGGTGTTGGGAAGCTGAGAACGGTTTGACCGACTGCCTCTTAAGTCTGGCTTTGCCCAAGCCACCCACCAATGCCCCCCTCTCCCATCCCCTGCCATGGAACTTACGTAGGTTACTGTAAGGGGTTTGTGGTGAGACAGGGAAGGCAGGGGTTGGGGGAGAGGTCTCACCACCACTGGAAGGTGGGCTGCTTGGAGAGGTCCCCTGCATCTCTTCAAAGGCCTCTTTGTAACTGTGGAGATGGGGCTGTAAAAGAGGGAAAGCAGAATCAGTTATCAAAATTCAGGACCTTCCTGACCTCTCCCCCACAAATTGGGGAAGGAGAAATGCCTGCCTTCTCTTTGCCAGATGCTCCCGCCTGGTCTGGTTGCAATTTTAAACTGCTTGCTCCTATGCTTCCTTTTCTTGCCTTTATGACCCTTTCTCCTGCTCCTAATTTCAGAAAACACTCTGCTTCCGTAGTTGGCTTCCATTCCCCATACTGTCAGAAACAGATCCTACAGATGACCCGTTAACTGAGCATTCATAATAATTTGCTTTACTGAGTATTCATTCTGATTCATTTGCATCTTCCTGTCAGTCATTGATTCCACATTTTCAGTGCACTTCCCTGTCACTTTCCTAATTGCAACAGTCCATTCCCAAAATTAAAAAGTGGATTTGTGGCACTAGTGCAACAGAGGACCTTCATCCACTTTGATTACACAAGTCTAAATTTCCAGCATGCACTTGAATCTGTCCCGGAATATAGTGACGGTCCAGAGGCTTCCAGCAAGTGGCCAGAATAGGAGGGACTGATGGTGGCTCTTCCCAGTTTCAGCAACACAGGTTGCAACTGGTATTCCATCATGTTGGACATGAGAACAACCATGGACATTTCTGAGTCCCAAACCATTGCAACCTCTTCCAAAACTGAAGGAGCAATTTATACCCAAGGAATACTTAGGGAGGCCTACCCATGCATGTGCCATTTACTTAATCCATTCTACTGCCAAACTAAATTCATTGCCCTTCCCAACCCTGGCCCTTCCCTACCTACTACCAAGCGCTGGGGTCAAAGAGACATATATCCCCTCTGTGTTTCCATGCATGCAAGCAGCAAGGTCAGAAGGGAAAACAGTGTTTTAATAAGAAAAAGAAAAGCACCTCCTTGGGCCTTCCTCCAGGGTTGGCTGCGATGGTGCTGACCACCTCCGGTGAGACACAGTGAACTGGAGAACGAACTGTGGGGCTTCGTGGTGAACTAGGATCCTGGGGACTGTTCTCATACTGGCCTTCACTGGTGGTACGTCTCCGTACAGGGGCTTCGGCTTCTTCTGGTGACTTCTCCCGTGGTGACTGTACTCCTGAAAGTTCAATTGCACTGTGAGAAAAGTGGCGTTCCAAGCACAGGAAGAGCTTCAATACATTTAGAAAGTCTTTATGAGCCAATATTCAGATCTTTGGGCTGTGTCTTGGCTTTGGAAAGAAACTGAATCAATTAATCAGGAGAGGGGAAATGGGCAAATCCATCACTTTCCACCAGCGGATTATAGTGAAAACCAAACCAAACCCAACAAGCACAACTCAAAATTGTGACAACCCGGTTCATACATTTAAAAATCCCTGCATAATGAAGGAGCTGCATTGGAGAAAGCATAGAGTTCATGCTGAAGCCAAAAATCCCCAAGATGCCCTGTTCATTTCCTTCCTCGCCTCCTGAGCTGGGCTTCTGGAGGATAAGACGTTGGTGTGGATGCCCTGCATCGTATTTTACTTCTCTTACCTGGCTGTAATAGGTGTGTGCATGTGATCTGTGTGTAGGATTTATTAACATGAACCAAAGCACTGATTTACGTAGGGTGTACTTAGAGCAGGCAAACTTAACAGCCTGATTACTTTTTTCCTTCCATTCACCCAATATTACCACATATTCTTAGGCAACTTAAGATTTCTCCACCACAGTAATATATTCCCCTCCTTGTCTTCAGGCCTTCCTCCTCCTCCCTGCTCCAACATTTCCATACAATGACCCAGGAGGCAGTTGGCAGGAGAAGGCAGATACAGGTCAAGAGAAAAGCCAGCTCAAGGAATTGGAAGGGATCCTCATATACAATCCTTTCCACGCCACACTGAGCCAGAAGCAGGGTGTGTGTGCTGGGGGTGGGGGGAATAGGTCCAGGAGACTCAAGCAGTTGAGCAAAGCCACACACTGAAGGGGAAAGGAAGGGGGAGAAACCCCAAGGCCACGGGCTAACGTGGTCCAGAAAAGAGATCGAAGGCTGCTTGCTATTCTTGTCTTCTTCAACTTTCAGATTCAATCTAAGGCAACAGAGAGGAAAGTTCAAGTCTCTGAAGATATATGCTTTTTGTGTGGTGCAGTGGTTAGAGTGCTGGGCTAGAACCTGAGAGACCAGGATTCAAATCTCCACTTAGCCATGAGGCTTGGTGGGTGAGTGGCAGTTTCTTAGCCTAATCTACCTCACAGGGTTGTTGTAAATTAGGAGGAGAACCATGTATGCTACCCTGAGCTCCTGGGAAGAAAGGTAGGGTATAAATGTAACAATAAATTATAATTTAATTGGCTCTTATTCCCCCTAACAGTATATGCTCCCTGGATTAATTATGGGAAATGTTGATTGATGTGGGTGCTGATAAATTTCTCTTAGTGGTCTGGGGGGGTGTGCATACACAAACACAGACACACACACCCATCCCTAGTCTATTAAACTTGTTTATGAACGTGATGCTGCCAAAAATTGGAACGGAGGGTTCAGAGTGCAAACTTCCCTAATTTGGAACTTCTGAACTAATCGCAAACATTTCCACACTTTGGGCTTGGCTTACAATGAGCTTTGCTCTGGCTGCCACCACCATAGGCCTCTCCCCTTTCCTGTTGAAACTTACTTGTTAGCAGCAGCATAGAGAAGACTTGCTACTGCAGCCATTATTGGGCCCTGGAGCACAGCAGCAGCATTGTGGGTGCCAAGACACCTGGGAAATGTAGCTCCGTTACTGAGAAGCCCAAGCAAAGCTCAGGTAATTGTTGCTGCAACCTTTTAAAGCCTGCTTTAAAGGTTGCTGCAGTGGTTACTGCAACGGGGGGGGGGGGAGCTTGTTGGGAGATCTTCAGGCTTCATTGAGTTCCCAGTGATTAGGGATGGGCGAATCTGTCAATTTTGCTTCCTCTCAGTTTCTCATTTATCCAGGCTTGATATCACGTTCTCCACCTTTCCATGCCAGTTTGTGATTATTACTATTATTTAAGTCCTCATGCAGATTCATCAGCACTTTAGGGTGGATTTCTCCTCTTACACACTTTTTTGTTTTGTAAAGCGATTGATCCTGAAATTATGCATTCTGTATGTTATTTTCCACTAATATATGCACTTATATGCACACTTTGCATTAGTATGTGCATTTTTGTACACATTACTTGTCAGGAGAAGCACACTGCAAAATTCAGAGAAGTGCAGATTTCAAAAGACGGTTGTGTTTCGCTTTGTGCATTGTTTTGAAAATTGTGAACTGAATCAAATTTCTTTCCCATCCCTGCCAATGACATCACTGGGAGTGCAAGAAGACTCAGAACTGTGACTGGGCTATAGCTAAGAATGAGCTCAGCTTGGGGCTGTTCTAATCAAATCCAAATTAGTTTGTTTTAGGTGAGCCTGCTCCAAACTGAGATTGAAGTCTGTGGTACAGATAAACACCTTAAGATGTCTAGCGGTGCAGATGTGCCCTGATGTCAACCTGAGTCTCTGATTTCAACTGATGCATAACAGTGAAATCCTGAAAGTCATTTGCAGCAATGGATTTTGTTAACATGAAAACTTTGTAGCTGGGAACAGCACCTGCAATATTTCAAATTGTGCCCTGCAGCTGTGAAACGAAACAGCAGTGCCAGGGAACAGAGGCAGTCACAGCAAGCAGGAGACACCAAACTCTCATCAGTTGTGAAGCTGTGTTTGTTGCAGTGCCTGGACTTCTTTCTTTTTTCTTTTCCTTAAAGAAACCTGCCAGAGGGAGGGGTCTCGTTCACTAAATGGGGTAAGCTTGCTCCACCTCATTTACTTAAGATTTGCAGATGTAAGCTTCATGTCAGCACATTCAAACCCCAACTGGGGAAAAGAGCCCACTTATTTTATATAAGCAGCAATGAATGAATTCCCTCCTTCCTGCACCCACCTCACAAACACAATTGAATGATTAAAAAAAAAATTTTTTTAAGGCACTGGTCCCGGGGAGATGTCCTTAAAAAGTTTCTAAAACTCATGGGGCTTTGGGGCTGCTTTTGAGTCCCTTGGCTAATCTGGATCTCTCCCTGATTAGTAACAGCTATGCCATTTTCTCAGCTGCAGAGAGTCTTGCTTTTCACACAGCTGAAAGAAAAGGGAAGTTTCTTTTCTTTTTCTTTAAAGGAGGGAAAGAACAGGAATGCACAGATTTTGGGCAGCATTCTGAGATTCCCAAAACAGAAACCCACTTGGGAGGAGAAAGAGGAGGAAGCCAGAATCCATGGCAACAGAAGCAACCACAATACAACATCTGAAACTAAGGGAAATCCATTGATGAAAGGAGCAGTGAGCTCAAGCAGCACCACACACAAAACTCTTTAAAGTAAAGCAGCAGCATTTTGTGTGTGTGTAAAAACAGGGACAAGCGGTGCTAAGGCTGAACTAACAGGTTCAAGTCCAGCGACTGCATAGCTTGCTGGCCCCCAAGCATTCCAAAAGACTCCCCCCCAAGATAGGAAGTGAATGGCTGCACAGACAGACAAGGCTCTAGCAGCCCACCATTTTTATTTTAACAATTGCTAAGTCCAGGACAGTAGCGGCAGGGAGCTAAGCCACCCCTTTGGGGGTGCAGGACCAATGAGAGAAGCAAGGTTAGTAGGCTAAGGGAACTTGGCTCATCCTCTTGCTACAGTGATGCTCTCATTGGGCCTATGACCATGAGGCTGGCCTCTGCCTGGAAAAGCTCACTGTCACTCTCACCCTGGGGTTAGTACTTTAAAAAAAAATATGGTGGGCAGTTTAAGCCTTAGAGTAATTGGCTGGTGCAGCACCACTTTGTAGCATGTGCCAGCCAACAACTTTGTCCTCATCTGCCTCCTACCTATCTAGCCACTCAGGGAGGGAGAAATGTACGGCTGCCACCAAGGCAACCATGACAGCAAAAGTAAAAGAAGTCAAGGTAGAGCACCAGGGAGGGAGAGGTGCCCCCCCCTCAAACCAGGTAGTGCCTCTAAGGGAGACAAATCCCTTTCGGCAAGGACTGTTACCTGTCTGGTTTTAAACCCCAAAATATTTCAGTCATTTTTCAAGTTAAGCTTCAGCAGTTAAGTTTCAAGATCATCCTCATTTCAGTGAACTAATATATGCAAAATGTGTATATTATCCCTCCCTGCAGCCTTGTCACTGGAGAGGCACAAGATTTCTCCTATAGAATTGCAGAAGTGGAAGAGATCCAGTGAGCAGCATCTAGATCTAGATCTATCAGGCCTCTGGGAGTGGAAGTGGGTGGTTCCAGTTATCGCCACACTGCGTTGTCTTCCTTGAACTTCCTTGAATGTCTGAAGCTGGGGATAATGCATTTTCGGGGATAATACCCCCTTCTGTTCATACTCCCATCCTTTGGCATCAACAAGCAGGAGATGCATGGAAGTTGGCTTCCTTTCTAAAACCCTTAATCCCTATTGAATCATACTTTCTTGCAGTTGCTGGCATAAGCCTGAAGGCCAACACAAGCCCTTTGCAACTTTTAAGTTTTATCCCGAACACAATGAGCACAACATACAAGCAAGATGCCAGCTGTCGGTACCAGGAGACCTTGAGGAAAGGCACGAGTCTGTTCGCTGAGAAGCGAAAGGAGCATGGCACACAGGAAGGGGAAGGAGGGGAAGAGAGCAAGAAAGCAACAGCCTTGCTGGATGCTTGAGTGGGAAAGTCATTGGGAAGCAGTGAGATACGGGCAAAGGTCAGTGCCAATTGCAATGTGGGCAAAACTCAGACTGATACTGCTAATGTGCGCAGAGAAAGAAGCCATTGCCCTCTGATTCAAGGCATTCCATATAACTCCCACACCCAGAGAATGGCTGCCATAGTTCCCTCTGTATTGCTGCTGCATGCACATTTCAAACGTCTTCCGCCCTAGGCTTCAAAACCTTTGCACCAAACTTTAGAAACCCTCCACTTCCTCTGGCCTTTTTATTATATGCCTTATTTCCTTCTTCTCTTTAAAGCAGACAGAGGGAGGGGAGGAAGAAGGAGACCAGTGTTTTCAGAGCCAAGAGTGGTGACACCTTGGCTCAGGGTGACCAGGCTCCCTGGAATGGCTGAGGAGCAGGAAAAGCTGGGCACTAGCAACAGCGCTGCTCAACAAAATTATCTCTCTGGCACTGTCCTCCTCCTGTGCTATATTTACTAGCAAAACTCTAAGCTGAGAAGATACAGAGTGTCCCTTCCCTAGAGTGAGGCTACCATCTTCTGTAACCTGCAGCCAAGTTCTTCAGCCACACAGGGGAGGATTAGTTCCTTCCCAGCATTAATGGAATCCAGCAACAAGCAAGTGCCATCATGAAACTTTGGGTCACAGGACAGCTTCAAGGTGACTCATCAAGATGGCACTGGAAAACCCTTCCTACCGGGGCCAAGCTAGGCATGCCAGCACTGTTTACCTACCTGCACTGTTCACCTACAACTCTAGGAAGAAAGGATCTATTATTCATATGAAGTGGAGGGGAGGGGAGCTGAACCATCTCCCCTCTTCTGTGTCTCTGCCTCACAGTGTTTTCCCACTTGATGTACTACACTCAGGTCTGACACTAGAATTAAACTGGGCAGGTGGAACATTACTGAAAGCAATAGACCCTAGCTCAGCAGGTAAAAGATGTGCTTTGCATGCAGAAGATTCCAGACTCAATCCGAGGCATATCCATTTTAAAAAAGGATAAGGTTGGGAGTTATGGGAACGGCTCCTTCAGTCCCTGGATAGCTGCTGCCACTCAGACTAGCCTTCCAGGTATTGTTGAACAACAGCTCCCATTGGCTTCAGCCAGCATGGCAAAAGGTCAGGAATGACTGGGGTTGCAGTCCAACAACATCTGAGCAGCATACACTCACATATGCATTTATAGACATGTAAATGTAAGTCAATTCATAGCTTTGCTATTTGAATGCATGGCAAGTTCCTTCTGATGCTTAATTAAGCATTCTGGGTAAACTGCACACTATTACACCCAATGGCCCGGGGAAAACCATACCTTACTTTCTTTTTACCATTCAACTGCAAAGAAAGCATAGTCAGTTGATGTACTATAGTACATAAGAACAGCACTGCTACATTAGCCAAGGGTCCATCTAACTGATTGTTTGCAATAGGAGTCAGGCAGGTGCTTTTGGGAAGCCACCAGGCAGGACATGAAGGTAGCAGCTCTCCCCTACTCTTGGTCCCCCAACAACTGGTATTCAGCCGTAGGCTGCCTCTAGACATTTCCAGGTAGCTGTACCATGGCTAATAACAATGACTGAGTGAAACTTATGTTATATTACTTGACTCTGCAAGGATTCAGACAGCATATTTTATTTTTCAATTTGTATCTTTCCTTTTGTGTGGGCAATACTTGTATCAAAACTTCCTCTGGCATTTTGGAGGAGATGCCAAAGGAATATTCCAACAGCAACTCCTCCACTCTCAAACTGAAAGATTATTCACAAGAAATGAGAACACAGAGGTTTAATTCACAAGCCCACTCTTCTGAACATAGGAAACATTCTTTCATTAAAATAGTTTAGAGTCTGGTTTCTTATTAATAGATTAACATCCAGAGGAACTTTATAGCCTAAGTTCAGAGATAGCAATCTTGGCCTGGTAAACCATTGTTTATTGGCTTGAGAATGAGCTGCGTGGCCTCACACTCCACAGTTTCCCGTGATATCTTCAGTTTAACATCTGCACACAAAACTGGTTCTTATGTCACAGAAAAGTGACAAGCCAGGGTAGAAGCACTAAAGTTGGGTGCACGAGGACAGAAGAAGGGAGGAGAGAAGGGAGTGTAAGAACACACAGCTTGCTCTCAATGCAATAAACCATGGTTTATCAGAATAGACTTGTGGAATGTCATCTGGGCCTATTACAAGGACAGCCCAGAGCATGTCTCTAGGAAGTCCCCAACAATATTAGTAATTTCTCTCATTTAAACTAAACAAATAAATACCTCTTTCAACTTTACGTTCCTGTAGGAACATTATATAAAGCAAGTGAGCATGAGGATCCCACACAACCCCAAAGCAGTGATTGTGTGCACAGGAGCCCATCCTTCTAGTCTGCTGCTCTCTTTTGAATGTGACATTCCATTAGAATTTGGGCATTGTATGCATAGACCAGAGGTCACCGTTTCAAGTGGGGACTATAAGCCAGAGTGACAGGATATCAAGCATACACCATGCTGCTGCATTAATCCTGAAGCAGTGTGAGCACAAGAGGCAATGTCTATGGGATATTTTCTTGGGGGCCAGGGTGGGGGGTGGCAAAAGGCAGTGACCAAGTCAACTAAAGCACTGTGAAATTTAACAGGAGTACAAATTCCAAACCTGTAGGGAGAGAGGTGGGTGGATTCAGAAGAGCCAAGTATCCTGTATTGGGGCAAATGAAACACATAGAATAATAATAAAAAACAGCATCTTCTGTTGGAATGGCAACCCATCCTTTTTTTGCAGGGGTATAGAGATGTCACACATCTGCAATGATTTCAGAAGTAGTCCTAAGGCCACTGTGGAAATGGCTGTTAACTCTGATATACTGAGGCTACCTGCACCAATGAAAGAGATCAGAAAACAAAACAAAACAAGCACCCAGGAGCCCTTGCTGAATATGAGGTTCCGGTGAAAACTCGTCTCTCCTCTTCTGGCTCCAAGACCTCATGTTCCATAAATACCAAACATGCAAGAGAGATGCTTTGGAACAACCACGTGTTTGAAATCCATAAAGAGGCTCCTTTCTCCAGAGCAACCTGCTGAGTAAGATTCCAAGAATTCACACACACACACAAACACTTCACCCCTTCTGCTAGCCATGCTAGAAGCCCCTCTCCTGGTTCCAGTCAATATTGCCAGCCACAGCAGAAAGATCTGAAGTAAAACACCCCAGCGATGCCTGTACAACACACATAGCCCCTAAATAAACCTTGGTGTGCTGGCCAAGCACTACAGTGAGTGATCATCCCATTCCTGGATTCTGGCCTTCCTTTCTGCCCCAACTTCCACCCATGCAAAAACCTCCCCTTGATGTTATGGAGACACCTGACATAGCACCAACAACAAAGCAGCAGTGAGTGTGGTGGCCACTGAGATAAACAAGCCCCCTCCCCCAATCCTTTTGCAAGTGACTTCTGGTTATACCACAGATGAGCACCACACGTAGCAAATGAATCCACACACTGCAAGGGAAAAGGAGGAGGAAGCACAACCAATGATTAAAAGATAAATATGTAAGGAGCTTTTGGAGTTAGAGCAAGGCTGTAGAGTCCAAACCTGACAGGCCCCAAAACCAGGTCAGATCCTTCCCAGAATTCCCAACGGACACATTTTTTATCCACTGGGAATGCACAGCTGTCACATGTGAGGAAAGGACCTGGCAGTATTGGAGGTAATCTCTAATGTGGGAGGGAAGCAGGAAATCACGTTTTCTTGCCTTTCCGCACACAAATTAGGAGACAACCTTACTCTGGCACCATTTTGATTTTTTTCTGGTGCCATTTTGGAATGGACTCTCAACAGCCACCCCAGCTCTCTGTCCTGGTGTCCATGCAACAGCAAGGGAAACAGCAACCATGCAGGAGATCCACGGCAGAGGAGGCTGAAGAGAAAGGAGGAGAAGCAGCAACAGAACAAACCAGAAAAGGAGAAGGATCGCTGTCGGTGAAGAGGAGGATGGGGGCTTTTCATGCTCTTCCGGATGTCCCGGAGTTTGGCGTTGTACTCTGACAGGGGGAGACGGAGGTAGGGTGGGTAGGAATAGAGCAGCAGGAGAAGGTCAACCAAGGATGAAACAAAATCCATCACGGAGAGTGAGAAAGAGAGTGTGTAGTCAGAGACAGAACAAACATCACAAACAGACAAAGGAGAAAGGGGAGGGAAAATACAAGAAAAAATATTAGTTGGAAATACACCCCAGGCTTGAATACAATGTGATCTGGGGTGAAGCTGGGTCAACATCAGAATACGAGATACCATTGAACCAAGTCAATTACCAGCCTCTTCATGAGATCTTGGGTGAAGAGGTTGACCTCAGGAATATGTTTTGTGGGGTAATAAATCCCATGTAGTTCCCTGGCTTTCTTTGGATTCAAGAGGAGCTAGAAAATCATATGAGAATCATATCTACCCTGTATACTGTTTCTATAATTCAGTTATCAGTCGGGAAACTGGAGGAAACATTCCTTCATCTAATGTGCAGAATCAGCAGGATAATGACTGTAGAAATTGAAATATTGCAAGAATGTGGGGTGCACTGGCAGAACCACTCCTGCCCTCCTACCGATGCACCTGCACAGCACCAGGGCACAGATGTAGCTGGCAGCCCTGGAACACCCCTGTCTTGCCACTTGAACAGGGATTTCCAAGAGTGGGTAAACAAAACACACAAACAGTAATGGAAAACTTGTGGAGGCATCTCTGACTCAGCTGGCTCATGCTAATTGTTTCAGAGCTTCCATTTCAGGTCCCTGAGTCTCTGCGCCAGGCAGGATTTGCAGCAGTTGAGGGCGGTGGTGGTGATGGTGGTGAGCTTTCCCTGGGAAGGGTGTCCTCCCAGAGGCCTTTTGCCTTAATCATTACAGGCTGCTCCCACCCTGCTGCATAGGAAATCTGAGTTCTCATGATAGCGAGAACCAGGGAGGATGATGATCTGTGAAATTCCACACATACTCACCTTGGAACAAACAGGCAATTTATAGTAGCATGCATTGTAAATAACATGCTGGCCCCTGAGCTCTCTCTCTCTCTCTCAACCCCTCTCTCACAGCTTGTTCTAGCCAGTTCTATTCCCTCCCCTCCTCTCCTCCTCCTCTCTCTCTAGCACCATCCAGATCTCTTGCTTCACTCCATGTTCTGTGATCATGGGGCACTTATTACTGTGAACCTAGAGTGCAGGCTCTTGCTTCCACAGCAGCTATTCTTTCCCCAGGATCTCAGGACATAGTGTCCCTTGGGATTATACACTGGTCCATGTGCAGCTCAGATAGAAGGTTGCCACAGTATAACAACACTCGGAAAGGCTGCCATGTCCCCCCAAATCAGGAACAGGTGATTTGGAAAACGCCACTGTAAGCAGGAAATTCTGCACCAGTTTCCTCCCATGGTTCTGATTCACATATGCCCATCCACCATACCTTTTCTCTCCCTACCAGAGTGTTGCTATGTAGTAATGCAATGGGGTAAAAATCTATTCCTCTTCCATCTGCATCAGCATCTCCACGTGATGGAAGTGTGTGGGTGCATGCATGGCCATGGGGGAGGGAGGCAGCTCAGTGTAAATGGCAAATACAGTGGCTTGTGAACTTCCCAGAAGCATTTGGATGACCACTGTGGGAAGCAGGATGCTGATCTAGATGGGCCATTCATTGGTATGACCCAGCAGGGCTCCGAGGTTCAACTCACACACTGCTGTGTGTTGTTACTGCTTTACCGCTGGTTGAGCCCAGCTGCCCCCTGCCTTTGCAACGCAAAGTAAAATGGACATCAAATCAAACACTGATTCATCAGTCTGCTTTGTGCTCCCCTCTGCACTTCAAGTGGTCTTCCTGTTTTCTCGTATTACTTGTAAAGCACTAGGTGTAGATTTTAGAAACAAATAAGTAAAGAGGGAATCAATTTTGCACAATGCTGAAAAGCAAGTTTGGCGAGGATGGGAAACATGATGTCACCAACTTCCAGAAAACCAGAGCTGTTAACAGCTAGCTTCTGCTATGGACACAAAGAACTCATTTCCCCTGAGCCCAGTCTGGAAAAGAAAATTGTACATCTAAAGAAAATGTGGTGAGTGCATTTCTATAGCAGGTTTGCTCCTCACGCTATGTGTACCTCTGTATACACCCTAAGATGCCACAGTGACTCAGCCTCCAGCTTGGTTTCCCATCCTCCAGCCCTCCTTATCCCAGAACCAAGCCATTTCCCTTTGGCCAAATGCTTTTAATGCCTGTGGTCCAGGAGCTGAACTGGACAGAGCCCAGCAGCTGAGCCTGGCATTGCAGGCTGGATTATGTCCAGGACATTTCTGAGGAGCCCTGCAATTAAAAACTTTTATGTGTAATTACAATCCCAGTAGCTGCCAGGGCTGAGGCTGCATACCGGATACAAGACATCACAGGAGTCCTTAAGCAACACTGTATGTTGTTTTTATCAAGAAGCCCAAATGCCTCAGTCCCAAAGACTGATCATTTTGCAAAGTGTGCCCCCTCTCCCATCACTGCCCATAATTCATGCTTGGGCAACCCGGTCTACAGTGTGCCCTGTGGAGAATTAGTGAGGATGTCCAAGGGAATTACATGGAGGAAAGACTCCATTCTGGGACAACCAGTTAGAACCCATTAAAAAAGAGACTCAGCTGTACACATCAGAAGATCATTTAAAAAGTGACTCAGCTGTACACATCAGAAGAGCCTGAAAGTTCCCAAGACAAGGGCATGTGTGTATGTGCGCTCTTCATACTTAAACACAACATGAGGTAGAATCTAGAATCTCAGCTTAAAAAGAAAAAATATGTCTATGATTATTATGATTATTTTCAAATAACAAGCTTCTATCCCTCGGGGTCTTAGAGAAAGGTTTCTCCCCAAAAGTCAAGCAATGTCTGCTTGAAGGGATGGGTCAAACAGATGTTACAGGGGAGCTCCATGCTTGGAGCTGCTGCTACCCTTTTTCTTTCTGAAAAAGTGACCAGAGGGGAATGGAGGGCTGATTTGGATTTGGCTTACTAAGTACCGAGAGGAAAACCCGCAGGTTTAAAAAGCCTGTATATTTTCCTCTCAGAGGATTAAAACAACTTTGGGGGAGGGCTAATTTGGATTGGGGATGTGGAGAAGGCAAAGAGTTAAACTGCCTCATTTTCCCCATGGCATCATCTCAATTTAAATTGCCCCCTTCCCTGTGTTGACTTTTTCCAAAATATTAAGGTGTTAGGAGCTCCAAGCATGAAGCTCCTATATCAGTCATGTCTACTGGGCCCCTAGGCCCAAAGAATGATGATTGCGTGTCCCACCTATGCCTCCCCATGTGGCTTCCAGGACTAATTCCACTTGCTCCGCCCTCTTCATTCCATGCCTTCCCCTCATTTCTTGCCTTTTATTACTGCCCTGAATCTTGCAAAAGATTGCCCTGAATCTTGCAAAAGCCATACACAGAAGGAACTGTATGAATCCCACCCATTTAAGCAAAAGTGCATAATTTGTTCTGAGTAAATTTCAGCTCTCTTGGTGCCGAGAACACAGAGTCCTGTCCAAGACTGGCAGAGCACTGGGCTTCAGAGGAAGGGCATGAAAGAAGCGCCAAAGGCTATGGAATATTACCCTTTTGTGGGTGTGGTGGACATTTCCTTCCTGACTCAACATCTCGCAGCAGAATCATTAAAGGCTCTTGTGCCGCTCATTCAGTGAGCATAAAATCAAGTCAGAGCCCTGCCTTGTTTACAGCCATCTCCCCAGCAGTTGCTGAGCAATTCATTCCTAAGTTCCAACCCTGCCATGCATGTTGCATCCCATGCCTTAATGCCAAATACCAGTAAGTTACAAATCAGGCATGATGGCTTTCATCTGTTCCAAGCTGTAGGTTTGCAGTTAGCTCTGCAGAAACCTCGCATTAGCCACCAGGACTCAGGGAGACGCATCTAAATCTAGACAAGTGCATTCAATTGCCCCAGAGCAACAATCATTCTCTTGCAGAGGATGAAGGGAAGCCTCCCTGCACCTTCTGAAGGAACAGGGAGAGAGGCTGAGATCTAGGGCTGTCACTTGAGGCACAAATTGCCCTGGCAGCTAGGAGTGCCTTTTACCAGCTTCAGCTGGTAAGACAACTACGGCCGTGCGTGGGCATGACACACTTTATATAAGGACTATATTGCACACTAGACTTGCACTAACAAATACTTTGTGTCTAAGGCTATGTGCACACTATATATTTAAAGCACATTCTTTCCCCCCAAAGATTTCTGGGTACCAGTTTACCCCTCACAGTAGGGTAAATGCTTCTTGTTAAATAATCTGGAATGGGGTGTAGCAGTTGCACTAAAGAGTTACACTTCCTAGCAACTCTTAACCACCTTCAGTGCACAGAATTATTTGAGGGAAAGAATGTGCTTTAAAGGTATAACATGCCTTAGTATGGCATGTTTACCTCCCCAAAAAGCCATCCACCCCTGGCATGTTTACCCCAAAAAAACCCACCCACCCCTTGCATAGATAGATCCTACAGCATTTGCATGTTGTTTGCAAGTGTGGTTGCGAGAGCCCTCCTACCAGGCACACCACCCCCAGGATTGCTGTGGGAACAGTTCAGTTTATCCATTCTATTTTGGACTAAGCCACATGAAACAATCCGGGGCCCTGGAGCAGCATTCTTCTCCTACCAGCCCTAAAAGATTATGTGGGGGTGGGGGACTTCTGAGCCCTAAGGATAAAAACCCCTGACTCATAAGAAAACAGAGAATAAGGCTTCCTACCTGCTACCCTGTGGGCCACCAGACCTTCAAGATGCAAAGGCTCTTCCTCTGTGGGACGAGAAGGTTCCTCACTGTTCTCCGCATTCTTTATTGGTACCTGGGCTTGAATTGTCATCCCAGGGGATGGGGGCGACGTCAGCAGGGGATGCTGAGCTTCCATGAGCTTATATGCCATTGCGTGAGGCCTGGGAGATGTGGGAGGGCTTCCTGTAGCCTGGCCATAGCTCCTGGCTTGCTGGTTTGGATAGCCATAGGACAAATAAGCCTCCTGGTCATCCTGCGTGGGGTACTCTGGCTCTGCAGCATTGTGGAGCAATAGCTTTGTGGGATGAGCTTTAGGCGCCTGGTGGTCAGGCAGCTGGGACACAGAGATGCCCATGGAGTTGTGGGAAGGGCTTCCTGGAATAGGGCCAAAAGGATTGGTAGACTTTGGCTGCACCACTTGAGGACCAGTCACAGGCTGGGCAGATACTGAGAGAGCCACCGGGCGTGGTTTATCTTCTCTGGAAGACACCGGGACACTCTGGGACTTGTGCATCATGGAGACAGAAGGGTCCAGGTCAAGCATGAGCATGTTGAGGGCCTCAATGGACTGCTCTATTTCCTTCTGGGAGGCCACCCTGGGGAATTCAGGGATGCTGATGCTTTGAGGGGGTGCTGCTTGGGAAGGGCTGGGCTGAGGGCTTGCACTGGAAACACTGGGACTTTGGCTGTCTCGGGCACCATCCTGTTGGCGGGAAGGTGGTCTGCTGCCTCCACTTTGCTGCTGCCAAGAGTTAAGTCCCCTCTGGACAGCTTCCCGGCTACTCGTGCTCCGGGCTGGTGCCTGGGGCAGCTGGGGGCTCTCAGCAGTCGCTGTGGGGAAGGACTGCGAGCGGTATATGCCATTTGGATCGTAGCCGTAAGGGTACTGCTGGCTGGCAGCTGGCGGTTGGGGTTGCAACCAGCCAGGAGTGGGGAAGCCATGCTGGTAGTAGTCGGCCAAATTCTCCTGGGCAGACACTGAAGGACGGATGTGCCCATACGGGTCCTGGGGGTGACGTCCCATCATGCTCCGCAAGGTGTTCTGGTTGTTGTAGGGGTAGCCACCATTGATCACTGTCTCTGAATCATGCAGCTTGTCTATGCCGTTGAAGTTGGACGACCCATTGGGCAAGGAGTTGAGGCTCTCCATCCGAGGGGCCTCGTGGTAGCCCATGTCACTGGTGTTGGTGGTGCCATCAAATGACGAGAGAGTGCCCAGGCTCCCCACGCTGTGCCCATCCTGGTTGGGCAACTCGTCATCCAAAATGTCTGTTTCCCTCTCGGCCACCAAGCTGGCAGCTTCCCCGTTGACATGCACCTGAGCTGGAACGATGTGGCGGCCTGAGGTGGTGGAAGAAACCACTGCTCCCCCTCTGGGGTTGTGGTTATGCATGGCGGCCTCGTTCTCCAAGCCAAAGCCGCTGAGCAAGCTGTCAAGCTCCCGCTTCTCCTCTGGGGTTAGTATAGGGTTGCTTCCTCCGCTGCTGCCGGGGACTGTGGGCACTGCCTGCTCGTCAGTCTTGTCTGTCTTGGTGGAGGCGGTGGAGTTGCCTGAATCACTACTAACAGAGAGTGTGTGCTCAATGTGGTTGGGGGCAGCCGAGAGCGTGATGCGGTTGGTGTTGACGGTGCCGGTGCTGCCGTGAAGCGAGTCTTTCTTCTTCACCTTGGCATATAGGCTGCCATCCAGAGGCCCTTGGGTGTGACCAACCTCTGCATGGAGGAAGAGAGAAGGGAGACAGGAAAATCAATAACTGTTATGCTGCAAAAGCTTATGTGTTCCAATTAAGACATAAACAATACCTGGGCTGGTCGTCTGCATTTAGCTACAATGAGAAGGGACACTGCGACCCTGCCAACCAGCTGCCAAGCATTATCACATCCTGTGCCCTCCAGGCCTCTGAAGGCAAGAGACGCCAGCGTGTCTCTCTGATGGTAGCACAGCCCCTGCCATGTTCTGCTCCCACAGGACCTAATCGCAGCCAGAGAAGTGCTGGCGGCTACTGGAGTAAAACACATTTGCTGACTATTTTCTTCTCGACTTGCTATTACAAAACACAGCATGTTTTGTAGCAAATGTACCTGTATTGATCCCAGGATACATGAAACCTCTTTAGCAAGAGGTAAGCAAGTTGAGAATGGTTGGGACACCATGAAAAGGCAGAGACCAGAATATCCTCTAGTCAAGTCTGCACAAGTTGTGACCCACCGAGACAAAGGACTTCAATAATCCTATCTTTGCTGCATGACCGGGGGGGCGGGGGGGCTTTTAGGCACAGGCAGGCCCCAATATGCAGCTGATGGGTTGTGTTAGGTTTGGTGAGTCACCTATTGTACAGCCCTGATGTTGTATAACCCTGACGTAGCACCAAGGCTGGATCCTTCAACCAAAGGCTCAGAACATGCAACCTTCTCATAAGAGGGAAGCCAACCACCAGCTTCCATTCTATAGGTTTGGAATTTTACTGTAAAAGCAAAAGTAGCCAAAGTTTGTGTGCTCAGAGGAACATGGAAATTCATCTGGCATTAAACCTTAATTCAAGCAACAATGCTTTTTTAAACAGCAAAACAACAACAACCTGATTCCACCAACTAAAAAAAGCATTGTGTTCACTTTACAGTCCAAAATAAAACAAATGGTCTTGATGGGGATAAAAAGAGCTCTCCCGCTAATGTTTCATTCTGCTTTTGATTAAGATGTTTTGAAGGCCAGAGCCAAATTAAAATGGAGGGGGCACTTCTCACTAACACTTTAATCTATAATCGGCACCTCTTCTCCTCCTTTCAGTGATGAGAGAGGGAGCTGGAAAGGGAGGGAAAGTGTTTGTAGTGTCGGAGGTGCAGGAATTTACCTTCCTCTTCATACCCATTTAAGTGGTTGCCATGTTCTGCCTTCTCCACAAATGCCCATTAAGAGTGAGGGTCATGCAATGCTGGAAGCACTGCCTTCTCTCTCAATTCAGTTGGAATTAGGCAAGCCTGGTTGGCTATATGGCATTGTGACATCATGGCACTCACTAATAGTGGTGCTTGACAGGATGGGGTCACTTCAGAAAAGAGAACCTAACTAAATAAAATAAAATAAATTATATCAAACTAGTGAAAAGAAACATGGCTATGAATAGCACTGGGAATGCTTTTAAGAAATGTGTGTGTTTGTGGAGGAGAGCATTTTACACTTTTGCTCACCATACGACTGTTTTGTATAAACCACTTGGAGGTTTCTCACATTAAACGATATATAAATCATGTTAAATGGATGGATGAATGAATAAACAAACAAACAAACAAACAAACAAGCGGAAGGTCCATCTAATTTTCACTAGCATCACGGGCACTAAGGAATTGTATAGACAGATCTAGAAATGAACCTTATGCTGCAGGTGGTTTGCAAGGTAAGGCAGCAATGTTTTGAGGAGATATTTGATCTCCTCAGTCATGGGATTATGCAGCAACAGGTTTTCCCCAACTTCTTTGGGCAATCTATTATATTCTTATAGTCTATTATACTATTATAGTCAAGACACTGGTGACAGTTCATGTGGGCACAGAGGACCCACCTACTCTGCCTCAGCTGCACTGTCTGCCTATATGCCCTAATAGGTAAAGGTAAAGGGACCCCTGACCATTAGGTCCAGTCGTGGCCGACTCTGGGTTTGCGGCGCTCATCTCGCTTTATTGGCCGAGGGAGCCGGCATACAGCTTCCGGGTCATGTGGCCAGCATGACTAAGCCACTTCTGGCGAACCAGAGCAGTGCACGGAAACGCCGTTTACCTTCCCACCAGAGCGGTACCTATTTATCTACTTGCACTTTGACGTGCTTTCGAACTGCTAGGTTGGCAGGAGCAGGGACCGAGCAACGGGAGCTCACCCCGTTGCAGGGATTCAAACCGCTGACCTTCTGATCAGCAAGTCCTAGGCTCTGTGGTTTAACCCACAGCGCCACCCGCATCCCTTATATGCCCTAATAGTGACCATTAAAGTCCTCCTGAAACATCTGGGGCCAAGTAAATCAAAGGAGCACCTGTGGGCTATACTGTAACCTGTCAAGGATTTGAGATCAGCCACCACAGCTCTGTTCATGTGCCCACCAGGAAGGGAGGTCAGGCTGGCTGGTACAGCAGATGAGACCTTTTCTGAGCCAGCCCCACAACTATGGATTATTCTCCCACCCACCCCCAGATAAATGATGAGCCCTCCACCTGGGTTCTTAAAAAGGTCTTTGTTCAGGACTGCTTTTAAAAAGGTGATTTTATAGATGACAAACTTCAATTTATAGTCTTACATTAAAATAGTGGGCTGTGATCTATTGATCTAAAGTACTTTTACTGCTGTTATCATGACTGTGATTATGCTGTTTATTTGTTTTTAATCATTTTAAGAAGCCATGACTTAAAACCATGGCATCTAATACATTATTACGTAACAACAATAACAACAATTTTTATTATACTCTTGTGCTTATGTAGTCATCAATGGAAAACTATGTGGTCTCATTAGATCACACATAACTTTCTCTTTGCAGCTGAGGTTTCAGGACTGCTCCATGTAGGGATTTTAAGCATGCATGAAGTGGGCTCATGAAACATAATTTTTTTTTTAAAATGGCAATGTTTAATTGCACAGAAAACAAAGCAATTTGGGATATAGGATTGTTTCAACATGAGTTCCAGCTCATACTGGAGGATCCTTTCTTTCTCATGGAGAAACGTTTTGCCTTTTTCTTAGGTCTCCTGTGAGGTTTCCTGGAACTGGCTGCACCACAATATGGAATGCTTTCATTTAGGGGGGAAAAGTGACTTCTATCTGGCAATAAGCCAAGAATTGACTTCAGGAACGGAAGATGGCCTAATGGAAGAGTGTGAAGTCATAGGGCTCCTATCTGCAAACAGCAAGCACTTCCGTAACTGCTTCGAAGTTCTAACCTGCCAACTGGAAGCCCAATTTCTTTCCTACAGAACATTACCTAAGCACAAGCATGTGCACACACAAACACAAACACACAGAAGCAGCAGGCACAAAATGAAAATAGGTATAGACCAACCATCACACAAGGCAGACAACCAAGTAAAGTTGTGTTGTCTTCACTGAGAGCATGCCCTACTTCACTCCCCTCTTTCTTAGGTACTAAAGCTGTAGAATACTTCAAAAAGAGAGAAGAGAACACCAAACTTGGGTGTTTATAGGGGTGTGTGGGTGGGTGTAGCATAACAGTGCATGTGGACACACACAAATATTCAGCAAACGGGAACAGACATGGACTCAGAATAACCACCATCACCGATTGCATATAATATACTACTCAAAAGCAACAATCACACTTTTTATATGTGTATACACAGAGTAACCATCAAGAAAGACACACAGAGACAGTAGTGCTTAACCAGTATATGCCCAGAGAAGCAGCAGCACACAATGTACATTCTTTCATACACCAGCAATTATGGAGCAGTGGTACAGATACACATTCAGCACCATTCCAAAATTTATTTAAAGTAACTGTTTTCCAGAGAACGCAGACATATGTATTCACAAAGCTGCAGCCATAAAGTATACTAGCTTACCACCCAGTGTTTTCTATGTATCCAGCTGACCCAAGCCTATCAAATAATTTCTGGCCCCTTTTGAGACGCAGCTCTCCACACATAGCTTCTCTAAACTGACCTTTTCCCACAATGGTTATTTGTAGCCCAGGTTGCCCATCAGCTGGCATGCCTCCCACTTCGCTTTAAAAAGGATGGGACGAAGCTCTAACATTCTTCCCAAGGGCTGGGCAACCACACACATAGCCCTCAAATCAACTGGTGAACTTTGTGGGGAAGCCACAAAGTAATACTGGAGGAGAAAGTTCACTCCACTCCCCACTTTTCTTGAAGGAACACCAGCTCTCCAGATCTCTAACCCCCTCTCAGCTAGTTTGTGTGGAGAAAGATGGAACTGTGGCCATGGGTGAATGTGTCCAGGTCTCTTCTTGTTGCTGCACATGGGGCAGGTGGCACTAATAGGAAACAGAGGAACAAAAGAAAAAGGGGGGGGGACACATGTATCTTTATTTGGTCAATGGGACCAGCATCCGCCTATTGGTGCCAGTAGAACCCTCTCAAAGTTATCCTTCTGCCAAGCTCAAGTGATTATTTTTAAATTGCAAACACAGCCAGAAAACATCCCAGAATGCACCCTGAGTGTCATCCTATTTGAAAGGCCCACGGTAACATTAGTAGGGGACACAGAGGAAAGAGACTCATCCCTTTCCCCTGCAATGCCATTTTCAGAGGGGAAAGAGCACATTAAGAGGATCTGTTTATTTACCATTCACCCTGATCTGCTTGCACGGAGCTTACCCAGCCGTTAGACAATGTCTGGTCTTTATTCAGCACTTGTTCCAATGTGTTACAGTATATGGCAATGAGCATTCAACCCAACTTATATGTGTTCATGCATTTTTCAATGCATTTCTCCATCACTTTCCAAATCACAAAAAGTTTGGGGTTTTTTTCTTTTCCCTTTTTAGTGGATTTGCTATGCAAGGGTGACAGAAGTCTGTAATCCACTTTACTGTGCAAACCTAAAGTTCCGGCAGACACTTGAATCCCTCTCACAAAATACAGAGGATGGTATTCAGTTAAGTTTTCCTCAAAGTCAACTCACTGAAATTAATTAGCACCACTAAGTTATGTTTATTAATACCAACTGGTCTACTTTGAGTAGAACTTAGTCAACCACCATCCTGCCAGTCTGAACATGCCACAGGCCACTTAGCAAAAGAAGGGTGGGGTGTCCAGGGTGCCTCGGTTCCATAGGGCTTACATTGTTGTGTACCCCCAATGTTGAAGATGAAAATGGGTCTAACAATATTTGTGGCAAGCAAGAAGTTCACATCAAGGTATGACAGATCAGGGCCAAGTCAGATGCAATTTGACATCTATGATCAGGAGTGCCCACCATTTTATTGTTTTACATAACAGCAGCAGCTGTGGGAAACTGTTGGAGCTGTTTATTCTACTTAACAAAACGCAATGGACCGCTTGATCAAAAGAAAAAGAAAAACACCTTAGCAGTTTACATAAAATACTATAAAGTGTTTTATCAAAAGTTACACATAAAATCAACAAAATTTGGGTTGTCTGTGTTTCTCCTTAAAGCTGGCGTTATGGTACAGAAATGATGTGCAGCTAAAGTCTGCTTTCACATTGGCATTTTCAGACCTAATCCAGAGGGGCTACTGGACCATGCAGAGGTGGTGACCCTCTATATGTATCGAGCAATGGGGGCCCAGCCACATAAAAACCTCTGGCACCCTCTTCTTTCCCTAGAGGCAACTACTAACCCAGCATGAAGGCCATTGTGTGTTCTCTCTCCCCCCCCCCCCGCTGTCTTTCTGCACAGGCTGCTCTCACAGGTAAACAGCTGCAGCAGAAGTCATGGGTTTTATCTCCAAAGTTCATGCTTTTTGAGCCTCCTGAATATAAGGTTTTGCTTCCAATAGGCAAAAACCAGTCAGCAGACTTGTGAGACTACAATGAAATGAAAGATCCAGGCAGGTGAACAACTGCAGTGCTCCTCACTGCCTCTGTTTGCTATCTGTGTGAGCTCTTCCAAGAGAGATCAGCATTACCGCTGGCACCCTATTATGATGGAGAATCACCATATGTGCCACAAACAGGAATCCACAGGTCAAACCACCCTCATATGCCCTCTGTCAATGGATTTATTTTAACATTTTGTTTGTCTCTCTCTCCTGCACGCACTCAGTGATTGTTTCCAGCTAACACAAGGGCCAATTCCCCAGAAGCTAAATAACAACAAAAACCTGTTGCGATGCCCAGCTTACTAGTAACAGGTGCCCCTCTTGTCCATCTCCTCTGTTACGGTAATGAGTGCCAGCAGAGCTATTCAGTCAAGTGACATGAAGGGAGGAGGAAGAACACCCATTTGTTTATTGACCCAGCTGCCAGAGCTGTCAGAGGCATTTGATACTGCGATGGTATGAAAGAGGGAAGAAGTAGCTGGAGCTATCTGTATTGATTCAGATGTAAGAACGGGGATCTCAACACCAGGAGAAAACAAGCCCTTTCCCCTCCGGATCTCACCCCCGCTCTCTGCTTCACTGATGGATATTGACCAGCCTAGCCAGGTGGGCATATACCACACCCAGCCTTTGAAGCCGCACTTGTTTCACCAAAATTGAAAATAATATACCGGTATAGTCAAGCAGTTTTCTGTCTCCCTGCATCCTTGGCCACATATCTTGCACCCCTCACCCCACATACAAAAAGGAACAAGTCCATGTCCTGATAGACAAAAGATATAAAAAGAAGCAGCAGTAAGAAAGGCAGTGGTGCCAATTGGCACGGAGTCCAGCTTTCTGGAAATGAAAATGAAATGAAAGTCAATTCCAAATATACTTTTTGCAAGCCTGGGTGGCGTCAGCTGCATCCCTGCGTAAAAATACGAATGAGAAGGAATCGTTTACATGTCAGAGTAAACAACAACCCCTAAGACAAGAGAGTACAAAATCAAATATTCAGCTTTGGGTGGGCTGGGATTGGGGAGGCTGGATTGATTCTTCAGAGTTCAGTTCCAATTCCCTGAGGACTGCAGTTTTCAACCCGTGCTCAGTATGTAGTAGTACCCTGAGAGGTACGTTTGGTATGATTCAGCACGCCAGCCCCCACTGACCCCAGAGAGTACAGATTTGCACCCAGAAACCTCTAGGTAAAGCTTTTGCATCCTGTCACCCTTGTGCCATCCTGAGAAACTGTGTGACAAGTCTTAACACATGGCAGATGACGAAAACACCTTGAGTGGGCATGCTGTGAAGATTAACTCACACAAGTTCAATCAAGTTAATACTACAAGGCTTCTATTTGTGTATGTTGCAAAAAAAAAAAAAAAAAAAAAAACCTAATGATAATTCTAATCAGAAAGTGGCTTGCCCTCGGCAGATTTCCAGTTTGCTTGCAGTTAGAGTGGCCTGCACAAGATGCTCTCTTTGTAGGTAGGCGAAGACCCTAAGGGGGCAAGGCTATGCCGCAGTTCCACCAGGAGAGCTGTGTGCACTCTGTACTCTGAACCTCAGTGCCAGCCTAGCTTCTGCAATGAGGCTGCTGCAATACCAAGAAACTGCTCCTTGTCTCCCAGCACCATCATCCCAGGGGAAGGACTGAACACTCTGAGCATGGATCATCCCAAGAGAAAAACTGAACCCCAAGACAGGGAAGGTAAACTCACCGCACAGGAAAGCCTCTCCGCAGCTGGAGAGAAACTGGGCTTGGCTATTTATTCTTCAGAGCTGAAGTTTGCAGCGGCTGCTCCTGGAAGACCCTGCTGGAGCACACTGCCTTTCCATCTGTCAGGCATGGGAGTGAGGTTTATTTTCCCCCTGGCTTGTAGGAAGCGAGTGGGATAAAACCCTGTCTGTAATTTCAGCCAGTCAGATCCCGAGGGCTCCACTTATCATCCCGTAGTTATGTGATTTCAGAAATGACATCACAGAAGAGGCTGAGTGACCGGAGCATGGAAGAAGGAGGGCTGCTGGGAGCTCCCAGCCACTGAAATGCTCAACACAAGTCACTGAGAGGCACAGGGAGTTGGGGAGTGGGGGGGGAGCAGGAGGGAGGGAAAGAGGTGGGGAAAGAGGCAGAATGACAGAAGGGAGTGGAAAAAGAGTGCAGCTGGAGGGAGAGAGGGAGAGAGAAAAAGAGACAGTTCTGCCCAAAGGGGAGGAGACCAGGGACACAGCCAGATCATTCCTTTCCATTCCATACTCGCCAAAACTTTTCTTTTTCTTCCAGAGGGACCTCACACAACCACAGCAGCATTTTTCCAGCTGCTGAACAATGAAGACATAGAAAGGCATAATTCCTCTCCTCACCCCCCGCCCCAGCAGCCTTAGTTTTAAATAAGGGCAGACAGCATTTAAAGAACACCGTTTGGGTCAAGTCCACACCTTTAGCTGTGTTGAAACTAATGGACTGATGGGTTTAGACCATCAGAAAACTAAATATCAAGTTGGGAATGTAATTGATCCTTCACACTTCTTGACACCAGCACTGTCTCACTGCTTCCCTGCTTCTCTTATAAACTCCCATCGTATTCTTTCTCCTCACCCCAGTTCCTGGGGATTGGAGGTGCCAGCCTTCTCCCAACCGCCTTGCAACCTACATCGGAAAAGATGTCTTAGCTTGAAGCCAAGCCCTCATCATTCACCATGGTGGGCAGAGCAGAATCTGTCATCTTTGGATGAAGGGCAGTATATAAATTTAATACATCACCATTGTTGTCGTCATCATGTAGCTTAGTGGGGCTTTAAAACTTTTTTTCTCCAAGACTGTTCAGAGGCTGAAGCTTTAATAGTAGTGTTGCACACTGAGTGATATAGTCATTTGAGGCTCCTGCTGTATTCACAGTCAGATGCAGGAAAGGGAGATCTCTAGAGTGTGCACATTCTCCCCCCCCCCCAAAAAAAAAACCACCCAAGAACAATTCCAGCCAAATACACTCTTATTACTCAGGCTGACTTGCAACTGAAGGGAATCTTGGAAGTGAAAAAGAGCATTTTTATTTTGTTTTGTTTTGTTTTTCATATCCTTGTTCTAACAAGAAAAAAACGTGCCTCCTTTCTTTTCAGAGGAAGGTAGATGATGTCATTCACCACTTTGGTGATGAATGGACAGTGCCAGGGTCTGCCCCTGAGAGGTGGAGCCAGCTTGCAGAATGCAACTCTAAGTACATTTTAAGCTCTCCTGAGTGTTGGCAACTGCAAAGGAAAGGTGACATTATAAGGCCCTTTGCTAAGTGGTCAAGGATCTGCTTTGCTTGCAGAAGGTCCCAGGTTCAATCCCCAGTATCTCCAAGTAGGACTGGGAGGTAGGTCTGAAATCTGAGAGAGTGACTACCAGTCAGTGTAGACAAGCCTGAGCTAGATGGATCAGAGGTCTTCTTATGTTCCCCACATCTGCCAGGGCAGGCTCCTCAGGGGAGTGTTGTTGGCCATTGGCTGAGGCCCCAAGATTGGGGAAGGGCCCGTCAAACACCAGTGTCATTCTCACTCTGCACAGAAGAATGCCTGCTTCCTACTTTTATCGATTTGCCTTTCACAGTTCTGTGAGTCAGGGCTGTTCAGGATGATACTTGTTGCGAGTCCACTGGGTTGGCATAGGCAAAGTACCAGTGCACCAAAATCGCTTAAAACTAAAACCCCACAATGGGAATGACACCTTCTTTGAAGTGCTCTACTAGTGTTTTTCAGGATGACACCTGGAGCACAACTGCAGAGCTTCTAGAATGGAAGGTGGGGAGGTTTTCTAACAATGACCCATGGTGGTGGGGCAGGTGGGGTACCTATTTAGAAGACATAAAAATTCAGGGGGCATGGTCCAGCCTGAGCAGATATGGAAAGATGTATTGTCCAAGGCTTAACTCCAAAGTTGGAAGGTATTTTCAGAGGAGGTGGTGTTGCTCCCACATCATATCACACAATGCACAGGGCCGGCACAATACATTTTGGCACCTGAGACAAACCACAAAATGCCTCCCCACCCTCCAGGGAAGAAAGGGTGAGTGAAGACCTACATCAAAAACAAGGGGGAGAGGTAAAGATCTACAATGGGGACAAGGGGGGAATGCAGTAGCAGTGGGCAATGCATTCCTTGGAGGCCGGATCTGTTGTTCCTGCAGATCCTGCTGCCTGAGGCAGCCGCCTCACCTTGCCTCATGGGTGGGCCAGCCCTGCAATGCACCATATCTCAGAGCCGGGCTGTCCCTATTTCACAGCAAAGGCTTCTGCACTGCGGCAGTCAAGAAGACTTCCCGCCAGCTCCTAGTCCTGCACCTTGAAAACTCAGACCACAGTAGAGGCTGTCCATGCCAACAAAAGGGGGAGGGAGCAGAGAAGGTAGATTCCTCTTGCTTTAGTCAGCTGTTGAAAGGCAAGGAGACGGCCTCCATCTCCCTACAGGCAAGAGCGAGGGGGGGAAGGAGGGGAGAGAGAGTGAAGGAGCCAGACACAACGGTGAAAACAAAAGCCTTATGCCTGCTGATGGGAGTTTCATGTGGGTTGTCGATAGCTTTAGCAGTTCAGCCAGACAGAAGGCACAACTCAATGTGAAAGGCGGTCAATCACTCACCTCCGCCAGCTTTTCTGTGGTTTGAAAGTGTATTGACTATTGTGGTCTTTTCACTCTTGAGTTCATCCTTCTTTAGGCTGGGCTTGAGATCAATACCACCCTTCTCATTTTAATGTTCTTGGGGTTGGGGGTGGGGGCAATGGGCTGTGCTCCTAATGACACATATGCCCACTGGGGTGGCAAATCAAGTCTGCTTAGGTGAGCTGAAGGAGAGAAGTCTAAGGCAAAAAGTTTTCAGTAAGAATCTGCGCCCTCCAGATGTTGTTGAACTACAACTCCCACTGTCCCTGGCTATTGGTCATGCTAGTTGGAACTGGGAGTCCAACCACATCTGAAAGACTGGTTGTTCCCTGCATGAAACATTCCCTTGAGGAAATGTTCCCTTCGAATGGGCAGTGTCGAACGCACAGTTTATCCCTCCTCTTCGGCCACGAGGCAAACTCATGTGCACAGCTGTATGCCTGGCAGCTTGCATCCTCTGTATTTCACATGCGCTCACCATCACGGCACTATCTGCTTTTCTCATTTCTGAGTTGTAGAAGGGGATATTTTCATTCCCATGCTCCCAGCAACACTTCAAATATTTGCCAACCCATCTGCTTCCCCCAGATGGATGAGAAGATTCCCCTAGTCATATGCGCCAAATTAGGTCAGACTGTCATCAAGTGCAGGCGCAGCAGCCACAGACTAAATGTAAAATTAAAGCCTACTCTGAAAAAGGAAAATGGCTGCCATTTAGTAAACAGGACGGAGACTCTGGGCACATAAGCCCAGTGGCATTGCTCAGGCTCACAAACTGTACAGGTGCTAAGATGATCCCTGGATTGATCACTAAGGGGAAAACAAGGTGATACGCTCCACACCATGCTGTTACCGAAACCTATGAGGTCCATGCACAGGATAAATCCTATTTTGCTATTTCTGTTGCACGTTGATCCTTTGAGCAAGTTGTGTGGCACTGGAGTAAACTCAAAGTCATCACAAGAGCTCAGCTCCACTGTTATAACTATTAGGATAAGCTTTGCAAGAGGTCAGCTGCTAAACAGCTAAGATCAAAATCTATACAACACTGAAACAAGCATATAAAGAAATATCCATCGACTCATTTTTAACAAGCAGCACTATGGAATCTCAAAAAACAAAGATATGTACCAAGCATTCGTTTTTCTTAGACAAAGAGTTTGGATGACTTGTGACCTCAGTCCTAACCAAAAGATCTTGAGATTCCAAGTGCAAATTAAATATTTAAAGTTTTGAAAAGAACATTTCCTAAGAGTTTTCAGAAAAGAAAAGGTTCTAAATAATGTATCTTCCCTGGCTTGAGATTTAAGCAACAGCAACAACACTATCAAAAGATAGACATGGAAGGTGATGGACTATGGATTTGGGCAAAGGAGTCACTGTTCAAACAGAGAAAGAACTTTGCGTTCAACAAACACCACAGAAAGATGCTAATGAGATGCTAATGAGATGCTAATGAGATGCTAATGAGATACTGAGCCTATTTTCTGCCAACTTCACACCATTTCTTTCACCTTTTATTAGTAGTATAAAATGATAAATCATAATTCCATACAAAAATGACTCTTCCACATCCCTCTCCCACTCCTGTATCCTTCTAGTTACAGCTGAACCCCTGAGAGTAGCTGAGCAAGGGGACAAGCTACGGAAGAGAATTCAGAACACACACCTTCAGGACTATGAAGTACTGGAATCAAGCCCACAATTCCCACCACATATTTGTGAAGTTTTTGTTTGGGAACATCCCAAGAACAAAATGAGTGTTGTGGGCATGAAAGGAGAGGCACTCAGAAGATGAAAAGAGAGAGAAGAGTCAGTGGGGGAGGCAAGATGGGAACATATAGGGCCTCTTAAGACCTTTTTGAGCTGAGCTGCCCTGAGATCAGCACCGGGATGGATTTCTGCTCATTTGTTTCAAAGTATATGTCAGTGGTCTAAACCACTGAGCCACTTGGGCTTGCCAATCAAAAGGTCGGCGGTTCAAATCCCTGCGATGGGGTGAGCTCTCGTTGCTCAGTCCCAGCTCCTGCCAACCTAGCAGTTCGAAAGCACACCAAAAAGTGCAAGTAGATTAAGTAGGTACCGCTCTGGTGGGAAGGTAAACGGCGTTTCCGTGCGCTGCTCCGGTGTCAGTGTTCTGTTGCACCAGAAGTGGCTTAGTCATGCTGGCCACATGACCCAGAAAAAGTGTCTGCAGAGCGTACAAACTCTGTTCCTCGGCCTGTAAAGCGAGATGAGGGCTGCAACCCCAGAGTCGTTTGCGGGGTCCCTTTATCTTAAATGTTTGTCAGCAGTATTAGGCAGGTGGGGAAGCCAAAGGTAAAGGCCTTGCAGTTGTTGAGTGGGGCGTGGGTGAAAAAGTAGTCATCCCAACAGCTCTTAGTCCTTTCAAAGGGCTTCAGGAAACCATTGACAGCAGGGGTGTGGGGGACCTTTGGGCCTCCAGATGTTGCTGAACTACAACTCCCATCAGCCCCAGCAAGCATGGCCAGGAATGGTGGGAGTTGTAGTTCAGCAACAACTGGTGAGTCAAAGGTTCCTTATGCCTGATTTAGAGAATCAGGAGAGCCACTTCCCTGTCATTGAAAGCAACTCACAGGATGATATGAAAGAAGAACATATTGAGGAAAATGGAGCTCTACTTCAAAAAAAACCACATTGTGTTAATTTCACAGCAGGAACTGTTTACGAAGGTAGAGAATGCCACTTCATTCGCCCTCTTTAAAGCTTCATTTGAATGTAGAAAATAAATGCCATCTTTGGCTGTATTAAATAGTACATTCTCTTTGTTTGTTCTGTAAATCCATGCCCAGCAGACCTACGGCCTAAACCAAATGCTAGGAAGTACTGCTGTTCTATATTTGCAATATTTCAAGAAAGTGACATGTGAAAATGAGTAGCAAGTACAATTCTCTATCGTCCCCCCACCACAACTGCCCCTTAAATACTACAGGCACATCAGGATCTCATCACTTTCCCAAGATGGCCAGCCATCACAACAACACAGGGTGGCCACAAATACACAGACGGAAGTGGCTGCCAGGGACAGTCTGTTGATATTCAACTTCACATCCTTCCCACACAAATGCCCCCTGATCATTTCTCTTTCTCAGTATCCCAGGATGATTTAGGAACCCACAGTAGCTTGGTTACATTCGCTGCTGCTCTTCTCCGACCCTAAATGCTATTTATGAGGCAGCCACAAAACCCTGGACAAACAGGATAAATATGGTGCCTTACAGATACAGTCCCTTAAATAAACTCACTCTGGGAGATCTATTTCTATTGGCCCTGCATGGTTAGGCCCAGATTTATTTACTGTCTCTGTAGCAGAAGAGACTGAGATGAATTTTCAAGTCCATAGAGCTTATTAAATTAAGGATAGTTTGGGAATTAATGTGTTAGGCGGTTCTTACCAGGGACTTAGCCTGGCCATCAGCAAATACATGCTGTACCCACGTTTTATCCTTCTGTCACAAAATAATTAGGGGCCAGTTTCTAATATACTATTCTCAAGCAAGATGGTCAGATGGGAGTGATAACTCATTTCCAGGGAGTGCTGGGTGATACTGGTCATTGTGCTTCGTATTGATCTGGCTTTGGGCCTTGTTTTGATCTCTATTGTGGAGGAAGTGTGAATCTGTTGACTTCCTTGGACTGCTCTGCTGCTTTTTGTATGTACCATGAGCCATGGTATCCTTCTGGGTCACCATGCCAAGTTGGGAGCTGGTGTAATCTCAGTTTGTTGGTTCTCCTCTTACCTGTCACATTCCTTCTCTGTCGCATTCTTTTGTACATGTTGTTAGCCTACCTGAAGGTTCCACTAGGCTATGCTTAGCAGGATATATATTTAATAATAAATAAATAAATAAAGTGATATATCAAGTTAGTGACCACTTGATGGGACAGTGAGCAGAAGAAGAGGAAGAGGAGTTTGGATTTGATATCCCACCTTTCACTCCCCTTAAGGAGTCTCAAAGTGGCTAACAATCTCCTTTCCCTTCCTCCCTCACAACAAACACTCTGTGATGTGAGTGAGGCTGAGAGACTACAGAGAGGTGTGACTAGCCCAAGGTCACCGAGCAGCTGCATGTGGAGGAGTGGGGAAGCAGACCCGGTTCACCAGATTACGAGTCCACCACTCTTAACCATTACACCAAGTTGGCTCCAGTTAGGCAGCAGTTAGTGTGTGGAAGATTTGTGGTGCATTCTAAATAACTAAAATTGATATACCCAGTGTGGCTTATTTATGGCAGGCATGACACAGCCTGTATCTCAGACCCTAACCCCCCCCCCCAAACAAACAGCAAGAAAATATATCCTATACACTTCTGCAGAACCAATTTTTTCTGATGGTCCTTGGAAAATGTCTACTAAAAAAAGTATAAAAAACAAATAAGGCATTTTCAGCTCCTTCGCTTTATCTCTGAAATTTAAATCCTGGTGAAAGTCAACAACTTTCTAATGATGGAAGACTACCAAAGACATTCTTTGAACTGACTGACACTATGGACCTGATTGACATTTGGAGAACTAGGAACCCTCTGGAAAGGGAGGGGACCTTCTTCTCTGAAGCAAAAATGACATGGACTAGAATTGATCAAATATGGACTTCTAGTAATCTGGCATCAAAAGTTAAAAAAGTAGAAATCTGCCCAAAGACCTGTTCTGACCACAATGCTGTCAAGATGGAAATGAAACTGACAACAGCTGGAACCTTTAGATGGAGAATGAATGACACTCTCTTTGGAGATGAAGAAATTTGTAAAAAGGCTCAAAAGACACTTAAAGACTACTTCGAGATTAACCTGAGATCAGACACTGAAAAAAGAGTTATTTGGGATGCAAGTAAAGCCGTGATGCGTGGCTTCCTAATACAACAGAATTCAATAAAGAGGAAAAAACAGAATGAGAAGAAAGAGAAAATTTGGAATCTAATAAAAGAAGGGGAGAAGAAATTGAGATCTAAGCCTAAATCTCAAGAGATACTAAGAGAAATAAAATTCTATCAAACACAATACATGGAATTGATGAATCAGGAAATAGAATGGAAAATTAAACAAATGAGACAAAAGACTTTTGAGTCCGCAGATAAATGTGGGAAGCTACTGTCTTGGCAATTGAAAAAGAGGCAAAAATTGAATACAGTGACATCACTCGAAGTAGATGGGAAGTCTATTAATAAACCAAATGAGATAAGTAATTGTTTTCAAAGTTTCTTCAAGAAATTATACAGACAAGGGCCAAAAAACGAACAGGAGATAGAAGAATTTATTGGAAAATACGGCCTATCAAAAATCTCTGAAAATAATAGAAGGAGTTTAAATGAGAAAATTACAGATCAAGAAATAGAGAGCGCCATCCAGGATATGCAGCTGGGAAAATCACCAGGACCAGATGGATTAACTGCGAGATACTATAAAGCACTGAAGGATTGGTTAATACAACCATTGAAAGAAGTTTGCAATCAAATTTTGGAAGGGAAAAAGGCTCCCGAATCGTGGAAGGAAGCATTCATCTCACTTATACCGAAGACAGAAACTGAGAAACATCAAGTTAAGAATTACCGCCCTATATCACTCTTGAATGTGGATTATAAAATTTTTGCAGACATTTTAGCAAAAAGATTTAAAAAAGTTTTGTTAGAGGAGATTCACAGGGACCAAACTGGCTTTCTACCAGGCAGGCAATTGTCAGACAATGTGAGGAATATTATAGACATTTTAGAACTTCTGGAAACTGACATAAATAGAAAAGCTGTTTTGATTTTTGTGGATGCAGAGAAAGCCTTTGACAATATTTGTTGGAGTTTTATGAAGAGGAATCTCCAAGGGATGGGGGTAGGCAAAAACTTTGAAAATGGTATAAGTGCAATTTACTCTGAGCAAAAGGCCAAACTAATTGTAAATGGTATGGTTATGGACGAAATTCCAATAGAGAAAGGGACACGACAGGGATGCCCAATTTCCCCTCTATTGTTTATATCGGTACTGGAGGTTTTCCTAAATATGATTAGAAGAGACCAGCTGGTTAAAGGTATACAGGTCGGAACTAAACATTATAAGTTAAGAGCATTTGCAGATGATCTAGTCTTGACATTACAACAGCCAGAAACCAGTACAAAAAGAGTTTTGGAACTTATTGAAATATTTGGTCAGGTAGCAGGTTTTAAATTAAATAAACATAAGACAAAGGTGTTGGAAAAAAATCTCACGGTGGGGGAAAAAGATAGTTTTCAAAGAGAAACTGGTTTGGAAATTACTAAAAAGGTAAAATATCTGGGGGTGAATTTAACATCTAAGAATGTGAACCTATTTAAAGACAATTATGAGAAATGCTGGGCCGAAGTGAAGAAAGATCTCGATATATGGTCAAGATTGAGACTTTCCTTGTTAGGCCGAATTGCTGTTATCAAGATGAATGTATTGCCGAGATTGTTGTTTCTGTTCCAGACATTGCAAATTTTAGATAAGATGGACTGTTTCAAGAAGTGGCAGAAAGATATATCTAAATTTGTCTGGCAGGGCAAAAAACCCAGAATAAAATTTAAGATTTTGACTGATGCAAAGGATAGAGGGGGCTTTGCCCTGCCGGACTTAAAACTTTATTATGAAGCAGCGGCTTTTTGCTGGCTGAAACCATGGCTACTTCTTGAGAATACAGACATTCTGGACCTGGAAGGTTATGATAATAGTTTTGGTTGGCATGCATATTTATGGTATGACAAGGTAAAGGTACATAGAAATTTTAAAAACCATATTGTTAGGAAAGCATTGTATAATGTATGGAACCGATATAAAGATTTGCTTGAAAGCAAAACCCCCAGGTGGTTGTCACCAATGGAAGCTAAGGCGGTAAAAAGACTGAACATGGATACAGAGTGGCCAAAATATTGTGAAATTATAGAATATGATGGTGAAAAGTTGAAACTACAGAGTTTTGAGAAATTGAAACCCAAAGTTCGAGATTGGTTACATTATTTCCAGATCAATGAAACTTTTAAGCAGGACAGAAAACTAGGATTTCAGAAGGAGAGGTCAAAGTTAGAAACAGAATTGCTAGAACCCAATACCAAGAATCTGTCTAGAATGTATAATCTGCTGCTAAAATGGAATACACAGGATGAAACGGTTAAATCAGCTATGATTAAGTGGGCACAGGATATTGGTCATGATATTATGTTTGCTGACTGGGAGCAGTTATGGACCACAGGTATTAAATTTACGGCATGCAGTGCCCTGAAAGAGAACATAATGAAAATGATCTATAGGTGGTACATGACTCCAGTCAAGCTTGCAAAGATATATCATTTGCCCAATAACAATTGTTGGAAGTGCAATGAATGTGAAGGAACTTTTTATCACCTTTGGTGGACCTGCCCAAAGATTAAGGCCTACTGGGAAATGATCTATAATGAAATTAAGAAAATCCTTAAGTGGACATTTGTAAAGAAACCGGAGGCTTTTCTCCTGGGCATGGTCGGCCAATTGGTACCAAAGAAAGATAGGACCTTTTTTATGTATGCAACAACAGCAGCAAGAATCCTTTTGGCGAAGTATTGGAAGACTAAAGAATTACCTACTCTGGAAGAATGGCAGACCAAGGTGACTGAACTTATGGGATTGGCAGAGATGACCGGCAGAATTCGTGACCAGAAGAAAGAGACAGTGGAGGAGGACTGGAAAAAATTTAAAATCTATCTTAAAAATTGTTGCAAAATTTCGGAATGTTAAGATGTCAAGGGATTGGATACAAAGAATTACAGCTATAAATTGAAATTTATAAAATAGAATTTTTTTAAAGAGAATTAAATATAAAAATGGGATGAAGAATTGCTAAAAATTTTTAAAATTTGGATGCAGGGAAGGGGAGGTTTGGGGAAGTCGTGTTATGTTTATTTGTTTTTTGTTTATGTTGTAAAATCAATAAAAATTATTTTAAAAAAAAAAAAAAAAAGAAAGTCAACAACTTTCAAAAGGTCCATAATCATTTCTTATAATATCTATATATTAATCTGGATTACTTCTCTAAATTTATTGCTCAAAGTAAACATATTAAATGATGCTACATTTTAGAGCTGAACAATAGATTTAATGAATGTTTCATTCTGTCTTTCCAATTTTCGTTAATTTCAATCTGTGTTCTTGCAGATGGATTCTTGCAAAGCATATCCTAATAATTGTACTGATGGATTGATGGATTCACAAGACAGCATCATAGAAAGATCAACTGAGCAAATTGCTCCAACAAGGCTGGAGGTGAACAGAGGCCTTGTGAGTCTGTCCATCCCATGCACGCCTCCTAAGCTCCACCTGCTTCCCTGAAGAGTGTGAATCCTTAATGGGTCACCCACTAGGCCTGCAGACTAGCACTTTTTCTTTCTGTAGCCTCCTGCTGGGCAGGTACAGTGTAGTGGGAGGCATTTGATTCAGGGCATGGAAGAAGATGCTCACTAGAGTCCAGGCTTGGCTTCTACCAGCTGTTGACCATTAACCACAAGTTTGGTGTCGAGATCCCGGTCCAGTTATCAGCTGGTGGAACAGCAGCCCTAGCTTACCCTCCTCTGGGTCTGAGCTCAAGGCTGGGGCCATGACAGTAGTTGCACTGGATGGGAGCTCTTGCAGCAAGCTTGGATTTAATCTGTTACAAACAAAGTCTTGCCCAAAAGGTATAGATATGATGAATGTTAAACATGGAGGGCAAGAGACACAAGATGATCCTGGGAATATGAGTAGGGTGCAAACATGGGGTGTTGTGACAGGTTTCCGCCTGATGGAGGGACCTTAACCCACAGAGGGTGCTTGAAGTTTAGGCATGCCCTGATCCACACTGTGACACAAAGGTGACAGGAATATCTGAAATCCTGCCTAAAACCAATATTTATAGCCCTGTGGGTATTAACAAGCCAGAGAGATAAGACACTTGTGCCGCAAGCAGCTGCTGCGAGCCTTTTCCGCGCCACAACCCGCAGTGACCTCACTGGCAAACTAGATATATCCCGCCCCCCTTTACTGCTCTGCTCCCTGGTGTGAAGGCAGATGATTTACAAGGGCTCCAAGCACTCAACTCCGTGAATTAAAAAATGATACCAAAGATGGGGAGGGACTGACGTAGTGGGCTGTAAATAACAATATGGACTTAGTGGGGAAAGCATGGCAAACATCTGAAGGCAGAGAGCCTCGTGTAACATATACATGCACTGACGACAACAGGCAGCTACTGTATTAGTTTATAGCACAGGCATGTGTACAGCAACCAACATATACACACACAGATACACGGATCAAACATGCTTTCCAAAATACATGAAAGGGGCTATTTTTAACTCATCCTGAAGAGCCCTGGAAGATTTAGAATTCTACACTATAAATGCCTCTGAGTTCTCCAGCCACAATCTCTGTAAATTATACACCGAAGAAAAAAATGTATGCTTCATTTTAATTACATTTCCCCCAAGTTATCCTATTTATTCTGGGAATGTCTATACAGTGGTACCTTTGGTTACATACACTTCAGGTTACATATGCTTCAGGTTACAGACTCCGCTAACCCAGAAATATTACCTTGGGTTAAGAATTTTGCTTCAGGATGAGAACAGAAATCGTGCTCCGGCGGCATGGCGGCAGCAGGAGGCCCCATTAACTAAAGTGGTGCTTCAGGTTAAGAACAGTTTCGGGTTAAGAACGGACCTCTGGAGAGAATTAAGTATTTAACCCGAGGTACCATTGTATTTGTGTAAACTTCCTGATCCTTTTGAATCAAGAGATTTAGTGCAGATCGTGTTCCAACAGAGCATCATTTACCATCCTGGTGTTTGGGGCTATAACTCCCATCAGGCTCAGCCAGCATGGCAAATGAATATTTGGTACTTTTAAGATCTTCAATTAGGGTGGTCCAGCATGCATGCAGCTCTCAAGGCCTTGGGAAGGAAGTGTGAGGGCTGGGCTGCGCGTGTCAAATTTTAGCTTTGCTCCCCACACCCTGTGCAACAAGGCAGTGCGAGGTCTATGAGTTCCATTTCAAAGCACTCTTGTGGCCCGTATGAAAAGTTGGACTGCCCTCCTTAGATGAAGTGTTCTCTGGAGGTCATCTCCCCTTTACTCAAGGAACCGAGAACGAAGACCAAAAATGTGATTAGGATTCCCCAAACCCCTGATTCCTGAAACCAATTAACTGGGAAAGAAAACTAGCTGTGCAAATTCTAGGCAGGGAACCTTGTCTCCTGATCATCTACCTTGCAGTTTAATCAGCATTAAGTATCCCCCTTGCAAACCACAATGCCTTCCCTCACTGTTGGGCAATTCTACTCTCTTCTGCTTTTGGCCAGCCCTCGGAATTCTCCCAGGCATTTGACAGAGTTATTTGAATCTACTGTTTACAATTTTATCCAGTCCTTCCTCCAAGGAAATATCTGCCTCCTGTTTTACCTTCTCAGCAACCTTATCAGGTAGGTCATGCTGGAAGATAACAACCAGCCCAAAATCACTCAGCGAGCTTCAAGGCTGAGTGGGGATTTGAACCTGTGCCACCCCAGTTCTAGTCTGACACACCATCCACTACACTGTGCTAGTTCTCCAGTGAATGGCAGAACTAATGAAACTGTAATTCAGAGAAAGAAAGCAGAACTAATTAAACCAAGGCATGCCCTTACAAACAGCAAATTTCAAAATCCAAAGTGATTTTCCATGAGGTGGCAGGCCTGAATTATGAAGGTGGTGTTGTTGTTCCTACTATTATTCTTAGCTATTTGAGCTTCACTGCATGCAACAGACGGTTGGAGATAAATGCATGCTAAAGAGTTGCCGGGAATCCCGCCATGCGCAGAACCAAATGGATTTACCCTCACCCTCATTTTACTTTATGATCCCGGCACAGAAAAACAATTACCTTACACACAATTACACACAAACGCAGCAAGAAGCTGTGCTGCTGCCTGCCTCACAACAAGCTCTCCTGGTAGGAACGTCTGCTGGCACCAGGCCACAGGGTAATTAGAGTGCAGCAGGAGTGATTGCTTCTGGCAGCCTGTCGCAGGGATAGCGGAGATACATCCTTCATGCTGCTAATCCAGCATTTCAGAGAAACAGGGGCGGGGGCTCTGGCATCCCTGCCAAACGGCTGCACCTGCAGAAAGCTTTGCATTCCTCTTAGGAAGACCCTTTGGGGATTGCAGTTCACCATCCCGCCAATTATACCTTTTCTCCTCACTGAATTTGCTGTCCTAATGACCACTTAGAGTCACTTTAAAGCAAACTGAAAACACATTCGCACGAAGAAGAAGAAGAAGAAGAAGGAGGAGGAGGAGGAGGAGGAGGAGGAGGAGGAGGAGGAGAAGCAGCAGCAGCAGCAGCAGCAGCTGCTATTGGGCCTGTTGATCAAGATGGTATTGGATTGAAGTTTGAAAACAAACCGGATAACTTATTTTTCAGTGTAAATCCCTCCCACTGTAAAGGGAGTTCCATTTCGGTTTTATTATGCCATAAGCTTTTGTAGACTTAAGTGTAGATGTGCACTCTAGCTTATGCCGCAAAAAAACAACAACAGATATTCTTGGCACCCTGTGACAAAACACTCTGTTGATTTGCTACCACAGGATAAAATAGCTAAATGCCTGGAGTTTAAATGAAGCATTAAACATCACTAGCCTTTAGGATGGGGATAGATTACAGATAACTAAGTGACAAAAAGTAAATAGAACATGTGGGGAGGTAGTTCCATTAGCACAAAGTTTTCTGGCTGCACAATGGAACTTCCTTTCCACTCTCTGCAGCCCCCAGTCTGCTCGGGGTATAGGTGGGTGTCCCCCAACCATCTGGAGCAGACTTGGGGAGGGCCAGGGGGCATGGGGAAGAAAGGGAGAAGTTTGGTTGCAAAAATATAAATCCTAGCATTAACAGAGCTACTTGGTTGGATGCCTCCCCCAGTCCCTGGTAGCATTTGCATATGAAGGCTATGGTAGTTGGTGGTTAAACCAAAACCTGGACATAAACCAGAGGGAACCAGTGTGCTGCCCTCCAGATATTGCTGGACTCCAACTCCCATCAGCACAAGCTATCATTGCAAAGGTCAAGAATGATGGGAGTTACAATCTAGAAACATCTGGGGGCTCCACATTGTCTATCCCTGCCATCAACATTTGATGGAAAGAGAGTTCTACTGTGTGTTTTTATAATAATAATAAATGTGATTACTCTTGTGAGTTAGGCAATGTTTAGATAACTCTTTCACATTGGGCTCTGCAATATAATATTCTGTGCACCAATTTAATCTTAAGTATTTATGTGCCACAGAGCTCTTCTTAGTCTACTAGAGCAAATTAACATGGCTGGCCCCTTGGAATCTGTGATTAAGTATTGCAACTTCTTGGTAGACCCCTTGTGAAATGTGAACTCTGCCCTGGAGAATAACTTTTACAGATGCTTAGCAGCACTAGGCTGTGCTGAGATTTTGCAGAGCACACACCATACCGCTGTACTGGGAACCATCTTCTCAGTGCGGAGGATGAATAAAAGGGCACTTTTCTGGACAAGTGCCAGCCTCTGTTCTATGCAGCTACAATGCAATTGCACTGGCTCTTTCCTAGGCTGGTATGGTGTGTATGTATGCATGTTTCTTGTAGTGCTCCAAAACCCCACCACCATCTTTCAGACTCCTAGTATCCCATTTATGCTATTGCCAGGCCAAAGGGACTCTTAATGAAGCACTTGAGCAGAATGTGACCCCTCTCCCCCCACTCTGAATCCCATCTCATCTAGGAAGCACTGAGGCAGGAATTCAAGGGGGTGGGGACAAAGCTCTGGCCAAACAATGTAGCATCTGTAACAGAGAGTCTATCTTTGGAAAAGTCATTGGCATTGCCCCATCCATGTGACCAGCTTCAGCTTGGCCCAAATGCATTTGCAAGGGTACTGAAGCAATTTGCCAGTGGCAGAGTGGGCCAAGATATTTGGCTCAGCTGAAAGAAAACAAAGCAGTGACTTACACTTAAAGGCGACACATTTCCGAAAGGATACAAACTCTAAACACAAGCCATGAGTTCTCATTGGTGGCAAGATCTAATATCTCCATTTGCTTGATTTTCACTTGCAAAATCTTGAGATTTTGCCACAAATTTCATACGAGTTTTATGTACCTGAATATTAGAAGTGGTATCCACTGCTAAAATTCTCCTTTTTTACATACCAGCTTTCATTTTAGGAATAAAAGATGAAAGAATATCTCCTCTCTCATAGTTTTAAAGACAGACTTGAACTGGGGGACTCCCTTCATGCAGTGAGTTCTGCTATTGGCTGGTTTCTCTGCTGATATGTTAGTTACTGTCTTTGGGGGCAAAATAACTCATGGTAAAGATGACTGAGGCACAAATGATGGGATCAGTAATAGAGCACATATTTTGCATGCAAAAAGACCCAGGTTTAATCGTCTCTAGCAATCTTAGCTCACAGGGTTGGGAAAGTTTCTATGTGAGACATTGGAGAGCCACTGCCAAGAGGAGTGACTAGATTTGTGCTATATGGAACTATATGGATGAGGAACTCTGCAAAACTCTAGTTCCAGACAAGATTGGCATACATGCAGTGCACCACCTGCAGCCTGACATTTTCCAGCAACCAGAGAAGGCAACACATGGCCAGACAGCAGTTTCTGGCTGCAGCTATAGTAGCACTGGAGAAACATGCTAATTCTGCTTCGGAAAAACAGCACAGGTTCAGGTGGGCTGCTCCTTCTCACACCCTCATGTCCTGCCACTTCATTCGGGGATGGGGCTGGAGACAGCAGAAGCACATTGCAAAGACAAGCTGCTTTCAGAGTTTCAGTCCTTCCAATGTGCTTGTACACCAGGAAAGGACAGTGTCATAAGCCATGTGGAGATTTTCCTGGAGGGGATGGTCAAATCAGGCAGAAGGGGGAGATGAGCTCAAAGACCTGAAGCCCAATGACGTTGGGGAGAGTCCTAGCAGGTCAGGATCTGAAACCTTGGAGTCAACCAAGGAGGAAGCCACAGGTGCAGAGTTGGATCCCAGGGAAGGACCAGGTAGGTTGTCAGAGCAGGTACCCACCCTTGTGTCATCAGATGCTTCCGACCAGCCCCCTTCCATGCAGGAACCATCCTCCTGCCCAGGAGTCTGCACTCGCAGAGAAGGTGCCAAATGATGGTATAAAGAGACTGCTCAATTGCTAGCCTCTTGAAGGAGTGCCCATTTGCTCGCCCAGTCCAAAGATGCCTCTTGCTTGCTGCACTAAAGTGGTACCTGCTCTACTCTTTAAAAAGGGCAGGGGGTGGCTCGTTTGTTGGATCAACGTAAAATCATAAAATTGTAGAGTTGGGAGGGATCCAGAGGGTCATCTAGTCCAACCCTCCCAATCTTCTCTTGCTTAGCCATGCATACCACCTGCTATGCCATTGAACCCATGCCACGGCAGAAACCGTAAGTCAAGGTCTTCATCCAGCAAGTGGCAGGACAGGCAGCCGGCCGGGTGGGGGGTGGTGATGAGGGAGTAAACTTTAGATGTGCTCACATGACCATCCAAGATCAACAGCTCAGCCATTTCAACTGTGTAGCTGGCCCCTTACCTACTACATCTGTTAATCCAGTTAATAAAAGATCAAATCCAGACTGCGACACAACATCCCCAGCTACTTTACAAAAGAAGGAAGCTGCTCTAGCAACCAACTGGCACACTTTTCTTGTGGCAGGCAGGAAGGGAATTAGAGTCTTTTTCTTATTTATCTACCCCCCCAACCCCCTGAAAAGGAAGGTCTTGCACATCACTGAGAACTGAACCATCATTGTCTGGAGAAACCTCCCATCCCTCTCTGTCTGTGTCTCTCGTGTTAGCATTCTGGCGATGAAGCTACCATCTGTCCCGCCTTGCTCTGACATCCTCAACTTCATGCCAGCTTCTCCTGACCACTAGGCACACACTTATTATTGCTGTGCCAGAAACTCTGCATGCAGCTCCATCGCCAAATATGGCAAGAAAAACTGTAAATAAGGAATATTCTGCCTTCGTTCCAGTCCCACCCACCTACCGCTCTGTGCTGGCAATGGTTTTTCCCCTTCTTTCTGACAAAAACTCCAGCTAGACAGAATTCCCAAAGGGTTTGGTTGTGTGTTCCTCAACACCCCCCCCCCCTTAAATTAACAGGATGCATGCAAATACATTGCACACCTGGCCCTTTGTCACTCTGCTACAACAGCTGATAAAAGCAGACTGAACAAATATCTGCCTACATCCCAGCTTGTATCTCTGTATATCCTGGAGTACTTCAGACATTACTTAATAAATGGGCAACAGGAAGCAGTAGTAGATTTGCACTTCCTGCTCTTTGTGCTTGCTTGTAGTGTATGAAGAGAAAACTTGTCCATTTCTCTCATCCTAACCCTCTCGCCTCCCATGTTACGGAAAAAGGAGATGTTGAGAACAGGGAGGGAAGTCCCAGATGGAAAGAAAGTAAGCAAAGCAAAATAAAGTAAAGTACTGAGACTTTCGGTAACCCAAGCACGAACTTGCCTGGGCATCTGCTCATGGAATTGGCCTGGGGAATTACAAGTATCACAACTGATGATTTAAAATTTGTGTATTTCAATATTTATACCCTGCCACTTTGCACCAAAGCACATCTGGGCAGCCTACAGCCAGATAACAAAAACATATTGCAGCAAGAACAACCAAATACTTTGGAGGATGGGGGCTTTGAGGGAGATTACCTGAAGTGAAATTTCCTGCAACCGGAAAGCGCTTCTATCCCTAGGCAGAAATTAATGGTCACTGTTCTCCTGCCACTGGCCTCTGCAGCCAAAAGTGGTGAGCAGATCATCGTGCAGTTAGTTTCTCCAGGGTTATGTATGGCCAAATGCACAGGTGAGTCACCTCATGCCCATGGGACAAACACAGCCCTTTGGGCCTCTCTATTTAACCCTCAGAACTCTGCCCATCTGCCCCCCCTTTCCCAGGCCACACCCCTCACTGGCTTCGCACCCTCCTTGAGTATTTTGGCCTGGCTGGAATGTGTCCTTGACACCTCTCACTGGTCTGGATGGAGCTTAGAGAGGGTTGTGTGAGTGTGAGTAGAAATTAACCTAATGTACAAAAATAAAATTCACATTCTTTCTTCTGCCCACTTTTTTCTCTGGCTTTGACCACCCCTGGCATGTGGCCCTTGAAAGGCTGCCCATAAGGGAATGTGGCTCTCTGGCTGAACAGGATTCCTCACTCCTGTTCTGACAGGTACAATTCTATCCTGCCTACTCTAAAGTGCAACCTGAATCTATGCACTGTTAGCTTCCCTAACAATGATACTGCTATGACAATGCTAGCCTAGATCTAAGGTAGATGGGTATAGCCTTACTGCAGAGAGGAAATCCTGTTCTCTCCTTTCAATTTTTTTCAAAATGAAGAACTCCTTGAGGTATGAAGTAGAAGTTCTCCAGCTGTGAGAAAAAGGGGAGTGGGGGAGGAGAGAGGAGCAAGAACAATTCTGAATACCAAACCCAACTGGAAGATGAGCCAAGCCTTCCTGAACAGATTTTTGGCTCAATTCACCTGAGTATGTTCCATGTGGCTGCCACGCAGGGACTTTGGCCAACAATGAAAGGCTCAGCATTAGCAAATGCAATCCCAGTTCCCTCCTTTCTGCACATCTTCCACTTTCTGAAACTACAGGATGCGTGACAAGCAGGGGGAAGCCATAAATACCAAAGATGAAGCAAGGACTCCTTTGAGATTTTCACAACCCATCCATTATCATTAATGTTTCCTTGCACATGGGATGAAGTGCTTTGAATGCTAATGACTCCAGAAATGGAAACCTTTGCTAACCTTACAAGGAAATGGAATGGGGTTCTACATGGAAGATGGGCAGTGAAGCTTAGGAACATTCCAGGGTGATATTGTGGGGACTGTGCAGCACAGATGCATATAATAGGCCTTGCTGTTTCTCCATGCCTGAAAATTTATATTGCACATCCATTAGTTTGAGACAGTGCATTAGTTGGAGACAATTCTGCAAATGGGCTGGCATTTTCCAAAGGCTGGGAACAGTTTCTATTAATACTTGGGTCCCTATATAGATAGATTATCCCCAAAACAACCTATCCTTGTTCTGCCCAATGAAATATTTGATTGCATGTGAACATTCCGTTTTCAGTTAAACTGCATCTAAAAAACTATTTAAGCACAAAAGCTGTAAGTAGTCAGAGCTCTGCTAAACACTTTTCACATTTCTACAAAATCAAACAGACAAAGGAGGTTGAGGGGCTCTGCTTCCATCATGGATAATACAACTCAGTGCCTACACAGTATGGAGAGGAAGGGACTGTCAGGAAGAGGTGGGAGTTTGAGAAGGAGAGATCTGATGCAGCAGTTGTTGCTTTACAGTTAAGAGGCAGAAGTCAGAACTGTCTGTGTCCATCTCAACAGCAATCCTAAGCTACCAGGCTATGAAGCATAATCCTCAGCATTTATCATCCTTATCACTTGAGACTTTATAAAGGGATGTGGTCCCTGTGGCCCTTCAGATGTTGTTGGACTCCAGATCTTATCATCAGCCCCAGCCAGCCTGGCTAAGAGTCAGGAATGATAGAAGGTGGAGTCCGGCAATATCTGAAAGGCCACAGGTTTCCTCTACCCCTGGCCTAAATCTCCAGGCTCATAGTGTACCATGAAGTCTAGATAAAGCAGGTCAAAAAGGGTTCTACAATAAGGAACTTTTCAGCGATATGCAACTAGTTGGTTCAAGTAAGGAAGACAGACTACTAAAGTACAAAGCAAAACAAAACATACCAACATTTACCCCCTTGATATGGAATTGGATAGTGGGGGGATTGGCTAGGCATTGTCAATGCCAACACAATTGCTAGTGGGCTCAAGGGGTTCCTTTGTTATACGCATTGAGTTCCCATCATCTCAGCACAGAATGGTGATCCACAACCACAGTGGATCATGTGGATCAGATGCCCCTTCTGACATTCATTGGGGATATGCATGCAAGAGCTCTGTGAGAAAAGAATATCTGTCTATGATATTCTTTTCCAGGAGAAAATATTTTCATCTCCTCAGCACCATTCTTAAACCTGAATGGGAGGGTGAGTAACATACACACTCCCAATAAAAAATAGTAACTCCAAGCATAAACAGATAATTTTAGGATTCAATAAATTACATCCAGGGCCAAACAGGCCACAGAGGCCAATATAAATCACTACATTTCCCAAAGTTGATCCAATTTTCTGCTTGGCTGGTAATTGTGGTGATTTTACAACATTCCTCAAAACTCTTCCCTCCACCCCACAATAAACTGGCACATGCAAAAGAAGCTACAGAGTCTCTGATTCTCTGGAACAGCATCCAACGGGTATCCTTATATACTGAAAATATTCAGGCCATAGAATCATCCACCTTATTCATCACTCAATAAAATTAACGACAATAGGCTTTTGCTGGTTGAGATAAGCAGAAGCCAAACATTGCTGGTTTTAAAGTCACATGCAGCATTGTTCCCATTCTGCTGCAGTTCATCTTCCACCAAAGACTACATTTTTCATCTTGCTGCCCACTGTGGCAAAATCACATTATTTACACAATTAATTACATAAGTTACATTGCCATTACTGTATGTTATTGCACTCCATTCATTTCAATGCAAGGGGGGATCAATGCAAATGGAGGGGAAGTAATCAATAATCTATCATTTGAGGAAAGAAAGCAACAGCAGCAGCAAATACCAGTTGCACTCTCTGGATTGTTTTCTGTTCTGAACATGGGATGGATAAACAAACCTCAGCCATTTCTGCTTCTCTTTCCTTCTTCGTCAGAATTCTCCAACAGCCCTGTCCACCCCACCCCTGTGCACACAACAAGGTCTCATCTCTGCTGCTTAGTTATACACAATGAACACTCAACCCTATTTTTTTCCTCAGAGATGATAAGCAAAGAACAACAACTCTCCACAGTTCTGGTGGGTAGGGACTTATTTCTGCCCATCCAAATGTAAATGCCAAATCACTGTCTTCTGAGAAGCTAGTCACGATTACAGCCCGTTCTAGGAGCAGCATGGGTGAGCTCAAGCTGAACTACCCAGTACGCCCACCATGTGTTCAAGTTTGTGCGCCCATTTGCCCAGCTTTCTCTCTCAGGCAGGAATCCAGACGTTTCTCCATAGCCAGCAAGGATGGGAGGGAAGCCATGCCATTCCAGCCAGCTCATCAATAGCTGCAGCACTCGCTCTCACTCTCAGGCAGCTGAAGCATCCTGTCTCTATGGAACCTATCACTAACCTATCACTCAGCCTGAGGACTCGGGTGAGAGACTCCGCAGACATCAGTCGGGCACTTCGCAAACATCCATGCCATCTGTTTCTTGGGCAGGGCCCACTTGCTGCACGTGACCTTCAGGCCGTCCAGAAAATCCATCTGTTCCCACCTCTCCCCATTCCTCTTCGTACACTGGCTCTGAGGCAGGCTGCCCGTGACAATCTGTGCTAGGCATGTGGGCAAGGATAGGAGTGACCATGACTTAGCAACTGGGGCAGGGGGAACCCAAGGCAAAATAAAACACCGTTGCCAAGTTTGTCGAGTGACCTCAGTGGAAACTGGCCCTAGGAAAAGGAACCCACCCTTTTGGTGTAATCATGGGATTCATCTGGAAAGGGAGCAAGCGGCAGATGATCTCAACCCAATTTAATTCAGTTGGACGCAGAGGTCAAGGCAAAGGTCTGCCTGACTAAAAGATGCATTTACAGTGGCTACTTGCATTAGCAATTGCTTCCTTATAAATCAAACCAATTTTTGCCCACTAAGGGGAAATTCCAGACGTGACACTAAAAGCACTTTTTGAGCCGCGTATTGTGAGTGCTGCTAATGTGTAACAGGAAGCAAAAGAGGGGAAATGTAGGCTTTGCTTTCATATCACAAGCCACTTTTAAACAAAACCGATTTATGCATCACAATGTGAAAATGTTGCATACATTGGTTCACACTGCTGTAACTAACACTTGGTTTTCAATAGGGCTGCAGGAAAAAGCCTCCTCCCCTTTTTACCTGTTCTGCCACAGTCTTGCTGTACAGCTTTGGGTAGTTATGGTCAGAACAGTGGTTTATTCAACCCATTGTCCTGTTCCCAAAGTGTGTTTTAGAGTAATTCTCCCCCTCCCCTACCCCTCAAAAGCACATACAATACAGCCATTCACCCAAAGCCATTCATTCCCAAGCATCTAACAGACTGAGATTTAGGGAGATCCTGAGCATGAAGTTGGCAGTCCACTGATCATCTTTGTTGAGCAGCTATTGCCATTTCAGAAAGTATTTAATCCTTATGGAGCTTTACTTACACTGCCACTATTGGAATCATTCCATACCAGAGAGCTGCACAAAACAAAGTTTCTAAAAAAGGCAGCCTAATGTATCAACTTCTGTGTCATATGCTCAGCAGTGGAATATCCCGCTGCCTACCCTGTTTCAAAAAGTCCCTGAATCTTTGATTTTCCAGAGCCCAACACGTACATTTTTGCAGCTACCTAAACGCAATGTTGTAGTATGTTGCCCATCTGTATACTTGTTAACTCTTCTCCATCCCTTTTGTGTCATTCCACAACCTGTCGACCAACCCCACACAGATACTCCCCCTTTCAGACTAGTAAGTAGGAAGGCTACCATCCAGTTCTGGCATCTAAGTGAAGAAAGTGTGCTCCTTCAAAAGTGCGGTCACAATATGGGAGAGGGCTTGAAGTGGAAACTGCACAGACATTATAACATCGAGGTTTGGTTTTCAAGAACTCCCATTCAAAGACTGAAAGCAGAAATGCTTTGGGATAAGAATACTAGAAGTGGGGGGTGGAATGCCAATTAGACCCTGTGTAAGGATTGTGATCCCCTGCTTGACTCAGACCTTGTTTTAAACAAAGAGCATGAAAGCTAGCTCTTGTTGCACTAGCATCTCCCGTTCCTTCCCTCTCAGTATTGATTTGTTTCCCTTGTCTCTCCCTCAGTCCCTGTTCCAGTGCCAGATCTGGACTGTAAGCTCCTTGGAGCAGAGGCCTGCTTCTTGCTTCTGTTTTTTAAAGTAACATGTGGATTCAGTAGCAGCTAGTGCTTCCTAGCACTGCACATTGCTGCTGCTTACCAAGAGGCAGAAGGACGAGGCAATAGGGAGCTTAGCATGGTGCAGGTGAAGCATCAAGTGGGCTCCACCACTACTCCTGCTCTGTGCCACGTTCCCCACTGCCTTGCCACTCCACCTCAATGTAAGGGGCAGTGGCATTGGGAAGCCAGAAGAGCAGCATAGCCCCACCTGAACTGATTGTGCTGCATAAATGCTAGTGAACCATGAAGTCTTTTTCTGATAAGTTTCCAGAGTTCCCCTTTTTTGCATGAAAAGTCTTGAGAAGCACTTCACAGATGCATACAATCATGTGCATTGTCCTAAAATGTTATTTGAAAATAGGGGAGGAATGCTGATGGGAACTATAGATATCACTATCTGAAGGGCACCAAAGGAAGCACATCCATCAATTTAAGACTTGGATCACAACGCTGAAGTGTAAGATGATGCTAGGCTTTATCTCATGCCCTCCAGAAAGTTTATCCCTAGTAATAGGCCAAAAAAATGCTTGCTTTCACTGAGCTGGCATTTACCAGGTGGCACACAAGCACGTCAGTACCCGTGAGCTAGGGTGTGTACAATGGGAGTCTGAGGCACCTACCCTCCATGCTGTCTTCACGACGCATGTTGAAGTTTTCATAGGAGTCCCGGCGGATGAGCGGGTCAGAGGTGTTGTAGTCCACCGAGACGCTGGGGCCGTTCTCGAGGTGCTCCATGCCTGCAGAGGAAGGACAGCACAGTTTCAGCAACAGAGCTGGCCAACACCTTCCAGTGAATGCCCAGTCACAGAAGAAGCCAGGAATGTGGTAAGGAAAAGATAAGAAGAAGGGAAGAGACAGAGGGAGCAAGACAAAGGGGAAACAGAACCTGTAGAAGACAGATGATGCAAGGAAAACCCAGAACTGAGTCACAGTTAGGAATCAAAGGGTAGAGAGAGGGGAGCAGCACAAGGTTAGAGGCTGCAGGTGGGGTGGGCAGCTATGGAAGAGCCTGAGGACAAGCATGGCTGTAGCTCAGTGGCAGAACATCTGATCCGGATGTCAGGGGTTCAGGAGCAGAGGCAAAGCAGAGTGAGCAAATCGAAAGTGAGGAGGAGGAGTACGAAGGGGGAGCAGGCAGTGACAGTGGGCAGAGTCAATCCACAAGCCTCTCTAGCGAATCGGAGGACTCACAGAAGGGAGCACCGATGGCCAGAGCGAGGGGGGTTCCAGGGGGGAAGCCCCAGGAGGGAGGGGCCAGCGGGGAGTCCCTGAGCAGCAGTTGGAAATCAGGACCAGCTTCTCCACCAGAGCGCAGTGGGGAGGGGGAGTCCCAGGAGTCGGGACCAGTGTTCTCATCTCCAGCGGGAGGAGAGGAGTCAGGCTTGACAACGGCCACATCAGGGAGCGGGGAAACGGTCAGAAGGAAAGTTACCGGCTGGGCGCGCGCGCCAAGTTCAAATGTACAGGAGAGCGGCACAGCAGGGAGTCCTGACAGGGAGCCAGGTCCTAAAGCCCGCCGAAAGGAAGGGCGAGACTCAGGGGGGTCAGCGTCAGAGGAATCCAGGAAGGAGGTAAGATCAGAGGGCAGAAGGACCCAGAGGAGGAAAGAACAGCGTAGGAGGTGGAGCAAGGCTAGAATCTTAAACTGGTGTGGGTTCAGCAGCGAGTCAGAGGGAACTTAGCCGGTCTAGCGTCAAGACGTGGGTCTGCGCGCCCAGAGCCTGGAAATGGAAACTAAACTTCAATAAAGACTTTTGTATACGACATCCACTGGGGGCTGGTCCTCTGTGAGCTGGGACCTAGCGGCAGGCCTGACACACATGCAGAAAATCCCAAATTTAATCCCCAGCATCTCCCGGCAGGGCTGGGGAAAACCTCAGTCTGGAGAGCTACTGTACTCCAGGTGTGGACAATACTAAGCTAGACAAACTAATGGTCTGACTGAGTATAAGACCAAGTGAACTGCCACTCAAGCAAGGACCTAAGATGGATCTGGAAGATTTTATTCCCAGAAGAGTCCACTGCGGACATTTGGGAATGCCATGGATGAAGCCTCAATGAACTAGGCAGGCATGAAAGGGGAAAGAAGGTGTCGGCTTGTAAGGAAAAGCAGGACCAGGTGGCTCAACTGGATCAGCAGCTGGCTCTTAGTTATGATGGTGCTGGTGAACTGAAGCACCCTCTGCCCACCAGCAGCAGTGACAAAGGGGAAGGGGAAGTCCCAACGCAAGGTTACCTGCCCTATCAGCAAAGAATGGCCAAGCTGTGAAGGAATCAGGCGGAGAGCTCCATACACAGATCTGTAGGGCCTGGCAATGGGGAGGAAGCAGGGAATGGGAACAGTAGGTACCAGAGGTTGATGATTAGAAAACACAGTACCTTGAATCTTCTCAGGTCCATAGGAGAACACAAACTCCACCTTCCCATACTCTGGAAACCGCTCGTCTGCAATGAACAAGAAGACCAAAGGATATTCAGGTATATCTAGCTGTCTATACTGACTGAGGACATATAAACTGGGGCAATACCATGACTGCTAGGGAAGCTGAATTCAGTGGGGATCTGTTAGGGAGATGCCAACAGGGATCATTGCTTCACTGTCTAGATACCCTGGGGTCTCACACCAACAAGTTGCCCATCCTCATGGCTATGACTACTATGAATAATCTGTGTTTTTCTCAGTTCATCTAGCTACATTCCTTCAAAGGACAGTTCACCATGAGACAACATCTGCACAGCTTTGGCTCTAATGAGGGTATGCTTATGACATTTCTTCCCATCCCCTGCACTTCTTGGTGAAGACCACTCTTATCACAGCCAACAACTGTCTCACACACCACCGGGCAGCTCACCCTCTTCAAACGTGCATTGGCACTATACGAATAAAGCACAATGAAGTCTCCTCTTTTCTAGTGGAGCCAAGGTGATGGCTTTGGGATGGAAGTAAGACTGAAGAGGAATTGTTCTTGGAATGGCTGGCAGCCATGGAGGAGCCACTCACATGACCCTCTCAAGCACTGGTCCCTGCCTACCACACTGGCAGGACAATCAGAATGAGGACAGGAGTTCAATTCATCTGTCTGGTATTTCAATTGGCCTGTAAAGCCGGGGGGGGGGGGGCAGAATCTTTTTTATGCACTTCCAAACTGATTCTTGCACTACTTTGGGAAATGTCATGATGGTCAATAGAAGCGTAGTCCAGCAAATCAAAATCAAGGAAGAGATAATAATGTAAGTGAACAGAATGCCAAGTTCCAGAGAAGATTAATAGTTACAGTCACCAACAGATCCTTCAATCTACCTGTGGCCCAACAAACTAAATGATTTGATCCTAACATAAACCAAAAATAACAGCTTGGGTCCAGTTCACTTGAAAGATTGATTTGCCCCACATGTGCCTATGTGAGTGCTTCAAACTGCAGAGTTTCCACTTTTACAAGTGCCATAACACGTTTGTTTCACATCTGTTGGGAGTTAGTCTTTCAGCATGGCAGCATCTATCCTTTGGAACTCTCTGCTGTTAACATCTGGCAGGAAACTTTGTTTACTCTTTTAGGCACTTGCTCATACTTTTTAATTTAGTTAAACAAGCCTATCTAGATTTTAGTATTTGCTTTTAAGTTTTCCCTGATTTTATCTGTGCCCATTGGCAATTGTTCCATGCGGTTTTATGTACATTGCATTTTTTAAAAAGCGGTATATAAATTTTATAAATAAACAGCATATTCCTTTACACTCTTAAGTGCCACAGTGAGGGGAACTACAGGAAAGCTGCATTCCATGAAAGGGGGCACCACTCTCCAAACAAAAAACACACAAAACAACAACATTCTTATACTCATTGCAGGCTTTTAAGCAAGGGTTGGGTGGCCACTTGTCATGCATGCTTTAGTTGAGATTCCTGCATTACAGGGGGTTGGATTAGATGACCCTCAGGGTCCCTTCCAATGCTACAGTTCTATGATTTGATCCTCTGCTTACTAAGCCAGCTTCCCTTCATTCCCATTTATACAATTGTTCTTACCTTTAAAGGCATCATCCAGGTCCTCCTTATTGAAGACAATGGCCAGGTCATGAATGGCACAGGTGTGGAATTGCACTCGGAAGATCACATCTCGAGTTGGGCTAAGGAACTCTTTGTGATAGCATTTCAACTGTCGGCAGGTGACGAGCAGTGAAGAGAAGGGAAGGGAAGAGTCATAAGCTTGGGGACCTGCCAGAAAACAAACAATTCTCTCCATCCCACACCAGCTGCACAGTATCCCAGAGTAAACAGATTGTGGCCTGCAGACTGTGCATGTCTCCAGCATCCTATTCTGGCATCTCCAAAACTGAACCACCTACTAATGCTGCATGTAGGGGTGGATGAATCTGTCCATGTCAGTTCTGAATTTTCTCAATCTTATGCAGTTTGCCCCATTTTTGCATCAATTTGAGAACAAAAAAATCTTCACAAATTCTCCATGCAAAATTGTGTGCATTTTTGTGTGCATCTCTCCCAATATATGCATGTTTGTATGTACATTTGCCTAATACACACATTTTTATGCAAGCAATTTCCCCTACTACAGGCATAGGCAAACTCGGCCCTCCAGATGTTTTGAGACTACAACTCCCATCAACCCTAGCTAACAGGACCAGTGGTCAGGAATGATGGGAGCTGTGGTCCCAAAACATCTGGAGAGCCAAGTTTGCCTACGCCTGCCCTACTATAATGTTTTGTATGTTATTTTCACTGATATATGCATAGTGGTGTAGTTTTTGGTTGGAGGACTTGTATCATAAAATTTGGAGAAATGCAAATTTCAAAGGACAGTTGTGTTTCATTTTGCTAAGGCTGTGTACACACTATATAAGGTAAAAAAAGGTAAAGCACCCCTGGACAGTTAAGTCCAGTCAAAGGTGACTATGGGGTTGCGGCACTCATCTTGCTTTCAGGCCAAGGGAGCCAGCGTTTGTCCACAGACAGTTTTCCGGGTCATGTGGCCAGCATGACTAAACCGCCTCTGGCACACAGAGTACTGTGACGAGTGCCAAAGTGCACAAAAATGCCATTTACCTTCCTGCCGCAGTGGTACCTATTTATCTACTTGCATTGGCATGCTTTTGAACTGCTAGGTTGGCAGGAGCTGGGAAACAGCAACGGGAGCTCACCCCATGACGGGGATTCAAACCGTCGACCTTCTGATCAGCAAGCCCAAGAGGCTCAGTGGTTTAGACCACAGCGCCACCCACGTCCCCACACTATATACCACATATTCAAAGCACATCCACGCACAAAGAATTATGGGAACTGGAGTTTGATAAAGATGCTGGAACTTGTAGCTCTGTGAGTAGTAAACGACAGTTCCTAGGTTTCTTTGGTGAAGAGAGGAATGTGCTTTAAATGTATGGTGTGCATGCAGCCTCATTGGTTCAGGAAGCATGAACTGAAATGTGAACAGAACTAACTTCTCTCTCATTCCTTGCTAACTGAGTGAGCCAAAGCCCCACAATGGCAGAAAATGGACCAAAGCAAACAAACGACCCAACTATGTTTTACTCTTACCAAGATATCTCCCTTTAAGAGTAGTCCAGGCTCTATAGTGATGCAGATGCTGGTCTGACTGTCCCCCTGCACGTTGCTACAAAGAAGAAGAAATAAGTTAAGCATAGGCAGCTGGGATGCTGTTCCCTAAAGTTGGGTCCACATAGGAGCCTCATCTACTGGGGCAGATCTAAACAGGAAATTGGGACAGAAGAACAGAGGAGAGCCAAGTAGTGTGAGAGTTCGGGGCTGCCTTGGTTGGCTACAGTTCCTTTGCCACTCACACTGATCATTCCTGTCTTATTTGGAGAGATTAGAACAGGGGATTGGCACTATGAACACGTCAATTATGCAAGACAACCTATATAGCAATCAGCAAAGACATGGTTGAGGAGCTTCCGTAATAAAATTGCTGATGAGAAAGCTTGTATGCCAGATGATCTTCACAAACTCTTGTCCCAAAATTTAACATGACTTGTTTGCACAATCCTAACCTCCTTTACTCAATCCACTCAGCACTTCCACTTCTGAAGTTTCTTAATATGGAAGCTACTACCCCATAAACAGGTACTAATCCTTCCCTACACAGCTGCATGTGTCTAGACAAATGTTTGCAGAACTCTTTCAGCTCATTCAATGCTGCTGCTGCTGCTGCTCTGCAACCAGAGATTCAGTCAGTACAAGAATCAACCAAAGTTTTCGCAGGTCAAAAATCAGTCAGGACAAATTTTAATGGGTGAGGTTGAAACTGGATGACACACTTGTTGATTTGAAAACAAAAAAGAAGGTACTGAAGACTGCCTTTCTTTCCATCTCAAATTTCCTTTTGAATAAAACACATCTAAAGTTTTAGTGTAGATTTATTAAATATGCACTTTTATATTTAAGTGATTTAATATAAGTAAGCCCTCAGTTAAAACTCATCTAGGTAGCCATGTTTTTTTAAAAAAAGAATAGCCAATTAAGACCTGTAGCTGTTTCATAGAACAACAATTTGCCACCTTCCTTGGGAGAAAAGTTATACTGAGCTGAAAACAGCTTAACCCTGTAGACATACCAAAGGCTGCTTAGTAGATGATGTTTTTCCCACATGGAGGAAAAATTAAGTGTCACATGCAGAGAGTCTTAAATGCTGCTCTCATGGGTGATAGTATGTCTGTAATATCTTTTCCTGCCCTTTCCTATGCCTATGAAGTTCAGTAGGTCTTTAGGGAAGGGACTGTCTCCCTCCTTTATGGTGTTCTTGGCAGGTTCCTGGCAAGGCAGGTTAGAGCAAAGCACAAATGATGTGCAATGAGAGCCCTCCCAGATCCCACCTCTGCCCAAGATTCAGAGTCCCCACCCCATTGGTCTGAAAGGAACAGAGGGGAAATGAGTGCTGGGAATCAAAAAAAAAAAGTGCCAACTCCAGGGCAATATTTACTAGATTCCAGATGTGTAGACAGGCTGCATAGCTTGGTATATCTTGAGGAAGGGCCGGCAGCCTAAGAAACATAAATCAGAGACAGGGAGAAAAAGACCTTCATTAGTCAGGGAGATTAGTTGGAGAAGGGAAAACAAACAGCAAGAGGCCAAGACAAACAGTCTCGCCTGGAGGAGAGCTTTCCAGTGACCCTGCAGCCAACAAGACCTGGTCTGTGACACTGACAGATGCCCTGGAAAAGAACACGGCACAAACAGCAGGCTCTTCCTTTATTTGGAGGCATAAACATTCACATTAGGGGTGTGTGTGGGTGTGTGGGTGTCAAAGTTATCAAAGAGTGCTGGGTGTAGATCCAGACGGCTGAAAGCTGGGCCTTGGTGTCACAGAATGGATCACGCCACTCTTGTGATGATTTACGACTGTTGCAGCAAAACCAAAGAAGAGTCTTGTGGTACCGTGTGTGTATCAGTTCCTATGCTAAAGAATAAATGGACACAAATCTGGCATCCGAAACAGCAATATAACCCAGTACAGTAACATCTCAATCTGCCAGGACACTCTGCAACTCATCTTAAAGTGGAAGTACTTGAAAAACAAGCGGCTCCAACATGAAACTGCCTGACATCATCATCATCATCCTTTTACTCTTTCTCCCTAAGGATATCAGTGGTGTGCAATAAAAACAGTAAAACAATATAAACAAGCAACAGCCAGGGGGGTGGGGGGAATTTCAGTGCAGTCAAAGTAACTAGGAGAAACCAGAAATTGTAATAATAATTACACAATAAGAAAAGATAACCATGTTGGCTCATGGGGGAAAGCCCAAAATCCTTATTAGAGGAATACCTTAATAGGCCAACCAAATTGCCACAAAATTCCAGGTGCAACCTAAAACCTGTATAGCAGCTAACAAAGCCTCATTTGAACTTCCTCTACAGCTTCCCACATTCTGCTTTAAGACTGTGATCAGATATATTCTCTTCTCTATCCCCACTCTGTTTACCATGAGCTGATGAATAGATCTGGATAAGTCAGAAGCTTGCATACTGTTTTGAGGCATTCTAGTTGGCCTAACAAAGGTATTAGACTGATATGGATTTTGGAAGTTCAGCTCCATTCATTTGGATCTGAATAGAGTTGATGTTTTCCTTCCCCTCTACAGATGTTAATTAGCGTGGCTCTGTCAAGTGGATTGTTTTATCACCTAACACTGCTGTTGTAAAGAGTAGCTGTGCTGATCTTGCAGGCATTCTAGCTCTAACTGAATTGTCACTATCTGCTCTGTTTTCTATTCCAATTCCTTCTGATCTCACTGCTTACAATCCCTCCCCCATATGCATATGCATACCTGCCAAGTAAATGTTACATTTCAAGCATCTGATGCATAGGTTCTAGTTCATACAAGTTCATATCATAATAAAAATTAAGGTGACACAAAACTGTTGTTCCACTGCTGTGCAGTGTCTTAGGGTCATGATACACAAGTAGAGGGAACACTGGAAATTACATAGCAGGGTTGTTCATATGCTCTTATCAAACATCCTGAGCTGGAATTGAATAACTGCAAGAACATTCGGCCCAAGGATGTTAAAATGGATTTTACTGCAAGTAGGTGGATGAATCTGAGCTGACTTGGAACATGTGAGAACATCTGCTCCAATTCCATGTGATAAAACCAACAGAAGCTGCCAAAATAAGATGCTGAAAGCAAGAGCAATGGGTTAAAGGAAGACAGTTGTGGCTGTGACTGGCCCTATTGTGTTGCAGTATAAGGTGGTAAAACAAACTGCACAACTTCAGGTAGACATGTAAGACACCACTTCTGAATCCTCCTCCAGATAAAAAAGGAAGAAAAAGAAATCTGTGCAAACAGAAAACTAGCATGTCAAGGTGAATGGTTCCTAATGTGCCCTTTCCTTGATTTGGCTTTCTGCTTGCAAGAAATTTGCAATGGAGAAGTACATTAAAAAAACATGATCTGACCCTGCATTCTACAATGGCACAGTCTGTTCTATCTACTGAATATTCTGTCACTTTGTTCTTCTGTATCTGTCAGTCCGTAGTGAGAATTACAAATTATGGGATTCCTCATCAACTAACTGACATTGTTATCTTTCAGCCTCGCGACAGCTATGTTTGCATGATGTTGGCTAGGTTGGAAAAGGCCAGTTACCTCCTTGAGACTCAAAGTTGGGAATGCCATGCATGATGACATGATGCAAGAAGAGGGGCTTGTTGTTCATTTTGATGGTGCCGGACAGCAGACCACTGAAGTAGTGGACATACCTAGGGAAGAAACCACAAGAGTAGTCAGGAGGTGAGTTGGAGCCTCTTAAAAGACTAATGCTTCAATAAAGAAAAGTTGCCCTCTGTAAACAGTGTGAAACTATTCTCTCATAGTGCTTTATACTAAGGTCTCAGCCACAAGTCTCTAAATCTGCTTGTTTTTTAAATGTGCTTCATGATTTTCTTAAGATATCTCAGAAGCTGGCATGAAAGATTTTTGCTCAGCAGAACTTGTCTGGAATTAGTGTGTTGCCTTCCCTGGCTTTAGGCACTGTAGGGCCTGTTTTTGAATAATCTGCCTGACAGGTGTTGGCACAAGTTTGGTTCTTTTTAGCCTTAATATTCTGGAGTACCAACCAGATTTACATTTGGTTTCAAATCTTGCTAGTGCAGTTCTGGGCTTGGTTCTGATTTATTTCAGGGGTCTACAGCAGAACGACTCATTCCCTGTTCCACTTTATTTGCAGGCAACTGTTTTCAGACATGAAAAATGTATTTATATTATGTAATGCAAAGTTCATATTTTGATCATATTTTGATGCTGGAACGCCCTTTAAAAAGGAGAGCTTATGCTGAGATGTCGGTAGTGGCTACAAGACAGAGGAACATTTGCCCATTAAAAACCAAAGACTCATCATGACTGGCTCCAGCACCACCTAGTGAAACTGACTGAAAATACACTGCAGGCCCAATAGGTATCTTACTTTCAGAAATTCAACACTAAACAGTGTTTTTTTGCAACATGAGAAACATCCTGAGCTTTGATATCGACACTATGATAGCCATAAAGACACCCATTCTGAATGTCTCACAACGAAAGCAGTCTTTTCCATGCAGCTCACAGCCCACACTCAATAGAAGGCGGAAAACCCTCCCCAGCCTGCCCTCCAGACTAACCTCTTCTGCGATGGCTGCCCCACCGGGATCACCTTGTCCTCATAGAACCTCTTCATGGCAAACCGGTCCAGAGCTTGGTCTGCACTGTGGAATAAAGAAAAGCGTTTGGCACAGACATATTCCATGGGAAAGGGGGGAAAGTTCGTAGGTGAGCTGGAAAAAAAGAGAGGCCCCAAGTAAGAAGAGGTTTCTTCTTTCTTCCCCAATAATTGATATAGGGAATTTCAAGAGGGATTTCAGGCTGCAATCCCAGGTCAGCTAACATGCTGCCCTCCATATGTTGCTGGAGTCCTTTGACCCTTGCCTAATGGCCATGCTGAGTGGGGCTGATGGGAGCTGCAGCCCAATAACATCGAGAGGGCACAATATTCCCTATACACACCCAACTGGGAACAAATCCAATTGAATTCAGTGGGGGTTCTGAATAGACACGTATGGCATGGGTTATCATGCTGCCAAATGTTTTGTTTCAAATGAAAAATGATGACATTTCTAGGCATCCTATCAATAAGTTAATTGGCTGCATTGGCCAATTGACTGTATTGATGCAATAAGTTGATTGAAGTACTGATGCAATAAGCCAATCCTCAGTAGAGCAATGCATTTATCACAGATTTATGTTTCTTTCTCTAGTATAGTACATATATAATACTGTCACTTACTGGAGATTCTGCCTCAACTTGTAGAACAGGAAATGTGTTATCAGCCTAACTATAACAAACTTTTTTTCTTTTTACTGACCCCTCTGGGACCAAAAAAATTGAGACCCAGAAGATCAAAGCTTCTGCACCCCAACTCAGTAGCCCTAGTGCATGTTCTCATCCCTCTTTGTTGGCCTTGTCCTCCAGTCACTCCCTCTGGCCACCTCCCTTCAAGCTCATTCCCTGGACTGGAGAATTGGCCAGCAGGAAGCTTCATTGGGGCCCTTCGTTCCCATATAAACCAAACAGAAAGCCTTTCTCCAGAAGCCAAAGCGCTGTGGGAAACTTCTCCCACTCACAGAAGAATGGCCAGACAAGAGCTATTTCCCATTAGGTATTTTGTGTTCTATAGAACAGTTCTATAATCACCACCAGCTTTGAAGTGGCACGAGAGCACGATTGGAGTGCATGTATTAGGATGGGTGATCTGGGACTTTGCTTCAGGAAAGTACATTCCAAGGTTGTTTTCTGGACTGCTATGATCAAAACAGACATGCTAAAGTTGCAGAGACTCCAGAATAGCCTGTTCCTTCTTCCACTTTATGTCTCACCACTAAAACTACGGTCTTCACCACCCTCTTGCAACACAGCATGAGGCTCTCTTACCTGGCTGAAATGTTGCTGTAGTGCATGTAGGCAGCAATAACTACTCCTGTCCGGCCTCTGTTCCCCTGCAGAAGACATAAGCAAAACAAGTGGTTTAGAGTGACCAGTAAGAAAGTCTTGTAAAAGAGAAAGCAGCTATCCATCTCCACTAAAAAGTCTGATCTCTCCAAAGTGAATAGAACAACAATATCCAATCCACGTCAGTTTTGCCTATGTACACTTATTTCCAATCACTCTGCATTCTTTTTATTTAAAAAGTCACACAAAAAGGTGCATTTAAATACCTATTTTAAAAATGTGTTTTCTCTCAAAGTGCACATTTGCAAATGTAACTTGCTACATTTTTGCACCAAGAACTCTTGTCAGAACATTCAGGAAACATGAAAGGCTGTGGGCAATTAAGTTCCAATCTACATGTTGGTCCGGAAGGTCCAAATCAGGTCAATTCATATCGGCATTTGCAAAGGTTTAATTTCTCAAGCATTCCATGGAACAATGTCCTACTGATATGTCCAGGCTTTTGAGAGGAGCAGGCTCCATTCAGACCAGGCAGCCTATTACTGGAAATTAAAAGAATCAAAGGTTATGTTGGCTGGCAGGGAGAAACCGGCTGGTTGATTCCGCTTCACTCTCGATTACTCCTTACAAAGCATTTTCCACCAGGAAGGAAAGGCCAGTCAATAGATGTCGCTGTTCCCTTTGACACCAATTGACCTGTGGGGAATCTAAGAGGCCGTTAGAGAGCTCTGATTTTGCGGCATCCTCTCATAAACCCATTCTCCACGTTGTGAAGAAAAGGCTTTTCAGAGGAAACTGGTGCACCCACTGTCATACCTCAAAGCACAAACTGCTCAAGTCTAACCAGGGAGCTATTTTAAAATGAGAAAGCTGCTGTAGTACAGTGAATAATGGAGATCTGTGCATACCTATCCACTTCACCCTGAAACCATTGGGTATTATGTTTATTATTTCTATCTATAGTCCAGTCTTCCTCCCAAAGGAGCCCAGGGACACCCCACCCAATCCAGCCCTTGCACTGCCTTCCCAAAGCCAGGTAAGGGAAATGCCAGGCTTTGGAAGGAGGTGCAAGGCTCTGGCAGGGTCCCAAAGTCCTCCCACCTCCTTTCCAAAGGTGGGAAACACTAGGCTTTGGGAAGGAGGGGTGGACTCTAGGACCCTATCAGAGCCCTCATGCCTCTTTCCCAAAACCCAGCAGCTCTCTGGAAGGGTCAAATATTGCTGAGGGCCCTTGGGCCATGTATTGGACCACCCTGACCTGGAGGGTACAACATAAGCTAGCTGTGCTTCAAACAATTCTCTCTCTCAATTCAACTCCAGTGCTGGAAGCTTGAACAGTGAAGAAATGGAGGGCAAGGAAGTACATTGGGGAGAAGTTAGCACCAACATCTATGTACTCTGTTTCAATTTTTAAAACAGGCGTCACCCCAATCCTGCTCCATAAGCAAGCTGGGTGGATTCACAAATAAGCATGGCTGCCCTGTTGCATCTAGTATGACTCTGAATCTGTTGTCAGGGTCTATTTTGTTTTATCTGTTGTACTTAAAACTGCGCGCAGAGTTTGTTCTGATCAATCCAAAGCAGGTTACAGCATAAAAACATAAAACACAATTCAATACAATACAGCAAAAACATAAAAAGGGACCAAAACTCAGAAATAAGCACTTAAATAAAAACTGAAGTGGCGGATAAATTGCAGTGAACACCCAAATGGCCTGGGGAAAACAATAACCTTGCTGGATTGATTTGGCTTTAAGATCCTGGTTAATAAGTTGGCATTAAGTCATATTTCCCCATTTTGGACATGATGTGAAACTGCAATGTAAACTGGCCAGGATCAAAGGATCAATGGCTTAATTATGGTTTTTAAACCCAGGAAAATCGCATCTGAAAAAGCCATCAGAGTTGGATGTCATCAGCATACTCATGGCACCTCATTCCAAAAATCTCAAGCAATCTCTCCAAAGGGGTTCCATGCAGATTTCAGAACAAAGGACTACACCACCAACAGCAGAAATCCAAAGGCAGTAGAAAGCCCCAAACTATAATCTAAAAGGTATTTGATTAATCTTCCACAGTTATCTGATGCATATCAAATCCATATGCATTTTCATCACAGAAGTCTAGTGATCTATAAAGATATGCTTCTTTCTCCTTTCACAACTTGCTAAATAACTAATCCCCATCCAACTCCCATCTTTACTCCCATACTATCCTTCCAATACTCTTATACTCATTATACTTTCTGATTCCCATTACAGGCATAGAAGAAAACTGCTTCCTTTTTCCACTGCTTGCATTTCTGACTGAAGTTTAATGATCTGAACAAAATAGCAAGAGTCCTTTTATAAGCAACAACACTCTCCATCCTCATACATAAGCAATGAAAGGAATAAAATGTCCAAATATAACAACAATGCAAATATGATCATTAATGCAATACCAGCAGCGTCAGGGCTGGTCCTACTATTAGGCAGAGAAAGACAGATGATGAGGGCAGGGAGGTAGTGGAGGAGAGATCTGTGTGCACCACACAGCCTGCATGTGCCTTCTGTGAAGCCACTCTACTGCCCTCAGCTGCCATGGAGAAATAAAATTCAATTGCCAGTCCAGCCATGTATGTTGGTCATAGGCTTGCTAAAGGGAAGGTGGACTTTCTTTCCCATCTGCTACTAGGCCAGGTTGCACTAATGTACAAAACCCCCGCAAAAGTTAGGCAATGGATACCTGAAGGCTTGCTTGACCCTGTGTGTCCTAAGCCAATCACTGAGATGATCTGGGGGAGCATATTAATGGTCTCCCATAGACCAGAAGCACAAATTATGGCAATGAGGACTCATGCCTTCCATGTAATAGGCCCAATTCTAGGGAATTCCTTCCCATTAGAAATCAGGTGGGCACCATCCCTGTTAAGTTTCAGATGCTAGGTTCAAATGGTGTTGTTGTTGGTGGTGTTGTTGTTATTTATTGAATTTATATACCACCCTATACCTGGAGGTCTCAGGGCGGGTCACAGAACAAAATCAGAATATAAAACCACAAAGTATATAATCAAAATAAAAACAACAACCAAATAACCCCCGCGCACACACCCCAAAACACACACACATAGAAGTGAAAAACAAATGGCTGTCATTCACACAGCCACCTATCCTGTCCTTTCCAACTAAGCAGAGGAGGGAACTACATTGAAACTCTGCAGGGAAAACTCCTTCGCTTCTCTCTCACCTTATTATGCAGAACCACCACATTGTGAGGATCAGCATTGAGCCACGTATCCATGGCCTTGCAGATGCTGCATATCTTCTCCAGGGCAGGTGTGTGCAAGTCAGGCCATCCGAAATCCAGCACCTGTGGCAGAAGGAGAGCAGAGGTTTCCAAGCAAGAGGAAGACAAAGAAGAAAGGAAAGTGTTAAAGAAGATGAAGATTCCTCCCTCGGTACACTTTTGGTTAGATGTTGCTATTGAACAAAGGTATCCCAGTTTTCCCTGGAAAAGACCCTGATGTTGGGAAAGATTGAGGGCACAAGGAGAAGGGGATGACAGAAGACGAGATGGTTGGACAGTGTTCTCGAAGCTACAAACATGAGTTTGACCAAACTGCGAGAGGCAGTGGAAGACAGGAGTGCCTGGCGTGCACTGGTCCATGGGGTCACGAAGAGTCAGACACGACTAAACGACTAAACAACAACAACAAATCCCAGTTTTGAAGGCCATAAAGCAGGATGAGGCTAGCTCAATTCAGGCACAAGATTCTGAGGCAGCATGAAAGGACAACAAATTCCCCTAGTACTTCATGGCATAATCCACTTTACAGAGTTTTGAGGCTGTGTTTATATGGAAAGTTGGGGAGCTCTGAGCACATTCCTTAAGAACATCTCAAGAGCTTCCAGCAAAACTTTGCAAAGGCCATATTTTGCATACAGAACTGCCAATGCTAACAACCTGCATTGATGAATAATTGGCCATCCTACAGTATGGATCTGTGTGCATACTCATGTGTTGACTACGAGCATGACTGCCTCTGCCAGGAGATCACAAGGCAAGCCACTACAGTGGTGCCCCGCAAGACAAACGCCTCGCAAGACGGAAAACCCGCTAGACGAAAGGGTTTTCCGTCTTGGAGGCGCTTCGCAAAACGAATTTCCCTATGGGCTTGCTTTGCAAGACGAAAATGTCTTGCGAGTTCCTGCTGGGTTTTTCCCCTTTTTCCCCCCTTTTCCTAAGCCCTAAGCCGCTTATCAGCTGATCCGCTAAAAGCCGCTAAACCGCTAATAGCGCTAATCCGCTAAGCTGTCAATGGGCTTGCTTCGCAAGACGAAAAAACCGCTATACGAAGAGCCTCACGGAACGGATTAATTTCGTCTTGCGAGGCACCACTGTATTATCTCAGCCTCAGCTTCTACCCTGCTCTGAAACAGAGGGATAATAATATTGACCTACTGTACAGGGTTGATCTAAAGATTGCTTAGATGAAGTACTTTGAACACCATCAAAAGCTTATATACAGTAAATGCTAGCTTGCATTCATATCCCAATTTCCAATACTTTTATCTCATCTTTTTGCTTTGCTGTGATTTCTGACCAGTGAAGCTAGAGCCTTTACTTGCAGAAGGAAACCACTTCCTTTCTCTGTCCCAGAAATTTATAGGAGATTGGTATTTTGCCCGTGGCTCCCTGCCTGACTACAACTTGCCAACCTAGCAATATCAACCTGCTGCCACTGTCCTTTGATACACGTGGTGGCAAACCTACAACATTAGCTGTTCCTTCAGAGCAGAGAGGCAGGCAAAGTATTTCAGCCATGTGCCTAGCCTTGGATGGATGAACAGCTTCTTTGGCAACCAAAGACAGCAGCAGCATGGTTGGATTAGTGGACAAAACAAACATGCAGAGAAGTACACATACAAAAGGCTTAAGGAGCAGCACATTAGAGGGAACGCCAAAAAGCAGAACAGGAACAACTCGGGCAGTCCCCTCTGAGACTGAAGCCTAGAGCCAAAAACTACATACAACTGAGGGGAAGTAGATCTGGAAGTTGAATTGTAGAATGTTTAGGTTCGTAGAGTTATATAGCTGGAAGAGACCCCGAGTATCATAGAGTTTTCTTCCCCAGCCTGTCATAGATATCTCTCTTTCACCCTTTCCACCAAAAAACATTACTTATAAATAAGCATCTCCATCTTACCTTGGAATGGAGCTTGCTGATGTCATGCCTCTTCTCTGACAGGTTAAAAAGCTAGTGGATAGGAAAGAAATAAACCATGTTAAAAGAGATGGTTGATGAGGTGAAGGCCTGTGGGCAACAATATGATAGAAAACTGAATGGGAGCATCAACTACAGGATTCCAAGGCTATGACATGTTTCTCCCCCACCACCACAAACAACCACATGCGCATGTGCTTCCTCTTCCGGAATTGCAAGCATGAGTTGTACACTTATTTATTTTTTTTATTATTATTATTATTATTATTATTATTATTATTATTATTATTATTATTAATTTTCAGCGTTAGCTCCATGTACTGCTTAGGCACCCATATATTTTCTGCAATTTACTGGAATGGAAAATGAAATGGATTTGTGAATGAGGTGGGCTTTCAGGATTTTGAAGCTGCCAGCATTACGTTAACAACAAAAATGAGTGGCATTCAACTAAGGTTTGCTCAGAGTAAACCCATTGGCATTAATGAACATAACTAAGTCTTCTTTGAGTAAATCCTAGTTGAATACCACCCAGTGGACAGAATCAGCAGCGTTGTCTATGGCGAACGGGGTTTAGAGATGTTGTGACACAAAACCACAATGAAATTTTTAAAAGTAGAAATCAGTAAAGAAGGGCTTCATCAATGACCAGGAAAATGAGTTAGGTCTAGACCAATTACAAAAGAAAGTCTAGACTTCTTTAATATGGTGCATTTGTGGGAAATAGAATATAGCTAATGATGTCAGAATTCAATGCTCACAGAATGCAGTTGCTCTCAGCATTTTTCTGAAGACAGTAAAATATCGACCACTTATTACCAGGTAACTGTCCCCATGCTTGGATTTCAGCATCTGTGCCACCTCCTTCAGGTTGCTAGAGAAGGTCTGCTCCTCCGACAAACTTGCAAAGTTGACAGCAATGATCCGTTCTGTGACATACACCAGGTCTAGTTCACAAGTATCCTCCATGGCCTGGTTTAGGCTCAAGCTCCTAGGGCAAAGAGAAGCAACTAAACCGTCAATGGCAGAGAGGAAAGAACAAAGGTATAAAGACAGGAAAGTCTGTCTGTGTAATCTTCCCCTAGCACTGTTTGTGCATGTATGTGTGTGTATATACTCATCATTTTACTTTACTTGCACTTGTCTGTTGTGCAGCCAAGCTTCAACATGGCAAGGGAAGTCCAAGAAATCCCAAGTGAGCAGGTGGAGCAAGCAACCATTGCTGCTGCTATTGCTGCCACCAGCACCTGGGGTGAGGACAGAACTGAGAAATATTCCACCAGGCTAGTGGAGCAAGCAAATCAAGTAATATGGAGCAGGACTTTTAGCATGGCTGCCTGTTCTGTGGAATAGCATTCCTGTTGAGGTACAATAGGTGCTCACTATCTTCCCTTTCCAGAAACCATTGGATACATTTTTTCCCCAGCAGGCTTTCCCAAAATGGGTCTTTGGCATGAGTATCTATTCTGTATTGTGTTAGTTTTATTTTAAATGTACCAGCTGTTTCCTCCCGGTTTTTGTTTATTGCACATCATCATGACACAATTGGGTGGAGGGTGATTAATAAACTATTATTATTAGCAGTAATAAATACACAAACTTGTTTCACTTTGCTTCTGCAGACAACTTTAGAGGACATTCACAGGGTGTTTCAAGTGGGCTTCTGAACATTTTTTAAAGTGCAGTTGTTCCATGGAGATTTTAATTAAATCATCATGTGTGCTTATGAACACTTATCAGGAGTAAGGCAATACTGTGGCTGCAAGGAAGAGAGAGACCATTCTCAACATTCTCTTTGAGCTTTTCTTTCACTGCAATACTGCACAGCAGAATATGGTTCCATCATGCAGGATGACCAGTGCAAAATGCGGAGAATGAAATCTGGGGATACTCAGAAACTGTAGCAACCAGAGAAACTGCTGTGGGAATAATTCCAACCAAGGAATACAGCACCATAAAGAAGTATTGTTGCATAATGTCTATAAGTGCATGTGTGTTTGGAGAAGGGGAAATATTTAAGCCAAACACTGGATGTCAGCACTGACACCATGTAACACAAGCATAGGGCCACAAGGAAACACATTTTTCAGCTTTTAACAAGCATCCTGAATTAAGAAACCCTTTGTCCAAAAATGTTTGTGGATTCATGGGGAAGTAGAACAAAAACAAGCGCTGCCCTATTGTGTAGGATGTTAATATGCACCCTGAAAATAGTGTTCTGGCAATAATGTAAATAGGGAACAAAAATTGTCATTGCACCCTATTCAAGAGTAAGCCAGTAAGTGCTCTTTCTAAGAAGAAGCATGGGTGCATATGAAAAGGCTCCCTCCAGCATCAGAGGCAACATACTAGCTACTGGGAGAAAATAGCAGAAGAGAGTGACTGCCCTTTTCGGCTCCCAAGAAACATGCTGTTGACCACTATAGGAAACATGATGCTGAACTAGATAGGCCTTTGGCCTGATATCTTAGTGCTCTTATTATATTCTTAAGGTTACCCCTTTCAGTTCCAGTTACTCCTTTCAGTTACTCCTTGCCTTTCAGCTGGGAGCCATGCACAACATATCCTAAATCTCTGTGCCTTTAAATGAGAACAAAGCAGTATAACAGCAGATCTGAACACATGAACTAACATGTCAAATAACTACCTGGGGAAAACCTTACCCTTGTTTTGTTTTGTTTTTTTAAAAAAGTGTATTAGCTTTCGCAGATAAATATCTTGAACATGTGCTATCAATTTTAAGCAAGGCAGATATATCCATGGAAATAATGGAGGCAGTTTTGCATGTCCCTAATTATGAAGAGAGCAGTGGAAGAACACAAGAAGAGCCCTGCTGGATCAGGCCAAAGGTCCATTTAGTCCAGCATCCTGTTCTCACACTGGCCAAGCAGATACCTGTGGGAAACCTGCAAGCGGAACCTGAACACAGCTGCGCTCACCCCACTTGTGATTCTTGGTGTTTTGAGTTTCACAAGAAAGACTCTCCATGAAGTACTCTCATCAAACACTGAGCCTTACCTTGAGGGTTTACGTTGTGCCTGGATAATTTTGGGTGACTTTGCAAACACCTAATAAAACGAGAGTGACAAAAGGGTGAGAAAGCATGTTACTGCAGTACTTGCTTCATTGTAGAGTGACACGATCAGCAGGAATAGAAGCAACTGGTCTCCTTCTGCCTAGCTTTTAAGCCTGACCTGCCTAGCCTGACCTGGAAAATATCACTTTAAGGTGGCCTGATCAAAGATATTTTCTGCTTCCCCCCCCCCACAAAATATCCCTGTTCTAGATATTTCATAGAAGCTCATTCTGGAACATCTGCATTTAAGGTTCTGGAGTTTCAGTTAGACTGCAACCTCCTTATTTCCCCACTTCTCGGGTATTTGAATAGCCTTCAGTACTGCACCCTGCAATTCATCAAATGTTTACTACACAGAACATCACCAATGGAGCAAATTAAGGATCTTTTTTTCCATTTTACAGCTCAGCAAATGAAATCCAGAGCATTGTCCCTCAAAAAAATGAGGTGGGGAGTGGATTTTGCAAGCAAAATACACAAGTTAAAATAATCTTTTTTTTTTTTTTTACAGTCACTTTCCAATATTGCTCCATGGAAGGAAAAGAGTACATCAGATTCATGCCCAAAGAATACTTACAGGTGGCCCAACCTGACCTGGAAGTGAGCTCTGAGCTAAAATGTATTTAGATGTCAAAGACTGATTCCATGAATTCCAGGGCTCCAAGTTAATGGCACAAGCATCCAAAGTGGGGGTGGCACAATTGGTAGATTGTCCCTCACACCCAGTATGATGGAAGCCAAGGAACTGTATAATCCTTTACAAGGTTGCAAATGTTCCCTATGTCTCCATCCACAACATTCTTTAAAAATCAGCATATGAAATATCCCATATCCTAATGGCACTGTTACAGGTGCCACATAATACTTGCTCTGCACTTGAAAGAAATAAACCTTTCAGTGGGGCAGCACCCATACTTTAGAAGTCCCTCCCTCTTGAAATCAGGCCAGCATCTTTGTTGTGTTTCCCCAGGGCCTTTAGGCAAGCCTATCCAGGCATGTAAAGTTGCATGTGTTTTATATCTCTTGACTTTACCAACCAATGACACAATCCTCTTGCCATAGGAGGGAGCTCTGTGATTGCTCCTGTCACAATCAAGGGCTGTTTAGGACAGAAACATCCATATGACTCTGCAGAAGCCCAAGGCGAGATATGTCTCTTCCATTAAAGCTCAAACTAACAGAAAGCCTCATGCTCTTTTCCTCTGCAGAGACTCTGCCCCTCCACCAAAAAGAAGGAAAGAAAGATGGAGTGAGGAAGTCTATGCATATTGGACAGAGGAGGAGAAAAACCACCTAACCCTTTTCCCTCTGATAATTTTCAAGCTCAGAATCATTCTTGCCCAGTTGTTTTCTTTGGTTTTTTTACCCATGGTTTTTACCTATAGTGGAAAAGCTGCCCAGGCATTTTTAAAGGGGCTACCATTTGAGACTTTAGCTGTGTTGTTGTTGTTGTTGTTGTTGTTGTTGTTGTTGTTGTTGTTGTTGTTGTTGTGTGACAGCTGATATATTGGTTTTCTGATAGCTTATGTTTTGCTTTTATTGAATGTGAAAATTATTTCTAATTGTTGCTGTTGTGCGCTATCCTGGGATCTGTTTCAATGAAGGCTTTTTTTAAAAAGTGGCATAGGCATGGGTATAGCTAGATAAATAAAAATACTTAACTAGCTGACCAATTGTGTGGCAGATAGCTCAACACTGAGCCCCCCCCCCATATAAATCCTGGCTATGCCCATGGATATGAGGACCCTGTTTGTCTTCCTTCACAGGTGAAAAAGCAGACTGCTTCACCTCCAGTGTTACACATCCCAGGCTGACTTTGCTTCTTCTACTTTAGCAGAGGAAAAGGAGCACAGAGCACCACACAATGCCTTGACCGAGCCTGCTGTAGTCTGAATTCCTTGGTCCTACTAGCAGAGATAATTGGCTAATTAGCAGCCGGGGGGGGGGTTACAAATACATGGGGGATCAAGGCCCTAACAAGGATCATTAGGAGACTATTTATCAAGCTGGACAGAACAAAAGCCACCAGGGATTGAAGAGGAGGAGAACTGCAGGAAGTAATTTAAAGGCTGTGTTGAGTTTCATTTTCTCGAAAGTCAGTCAAGATAATAGCAGCAGCTTGGAAGGCTGGTGGACTAGATATCAATGCAAGGCCAGTTTTACTGCACAAGCACATAGGCTGCAATCACTACCATGAAGATACTGAAGAGCCCTTTTCCAGTCAAGGTATTTGCTCCGATTCAATGACAGTAAATTTCCTCAGGACGGAATCTGCTAGCCTTCATCACATCTGTTCAGTTCAGACAGGTCAGGGCTTCTGTCCATCACTGAAGGTAGGAAAAGCTATGGAGTGCTAGGATCACCTATAATTTATCTGTGGTGTCAAGGGAATATCTGCTAGGCAGGTTTTCAGGCACTGTCTTGTCACAGCTATGTCAGTGTTGTGGCAGGACAAACTGTTCCAGGACTGAATATTCCCATGTTCAGAAGACATAATTTAAATGTTCCCAAGGTTAGATCAAGGCCATGGGGATGGCTTTAGTACATGCACTGCGTTGTGCCCGGCACAATCAGCACCATGGACAACTGTGGGGTGTGTATGAGGAAAAGTGTTCACCGCACATGTTTAATGCACATCAGTTCTGTGCAAGCTGTGAATGGCTCCATTCACTCCACTATCACTTGAAACTAGTAATTTAGATCTCAGTGTTGCCAAGTGTAGCATTCCAGAAGATGAATCACAACCACTCCTTTTAACGAATGACCTGCCCGTTAACCGGCTTCTATTAGATGGAGATTTGGCTTAGTTTTGGACAAAACATTAGGGTTTAGTTCGCCTTCTATATACACACACTGGGTTGCTCTAACAACTGGGGAGCCCCAAAGGTATGTTCTCCATTTGGCACATGTGGCTATTTTCCCCAAACCACACCCACCTTCCCCACACCTGGCCTTATATGTGACATCAGGTGTGGTGCAGGCAGAGGCACAGCTGGGGGGGGGCAGATCCCAGCAGAAAGCAGGACTGAACTCCCTGCCCATCAGCTGATGCATGGGGAAGCTTTCCTCTGCCTGAATCCTCCACAGAGCAGATTTGTATCCCCTGCCCATTAGATGATGCACAGGGGCCCAAAAGGGTCCCCAACTCAGACCAATTGTACAATAGCCACTGTTTCTTCATGTGTAAGATGCTGCACACTACAGAGAAGTGAAATCTTCTGTGTTCACAAACAGGGCATGCAGTCTTGATAAACCTTTTTAATCAAGGGGTTCATTAATTGGAGAGGGGCTAGAAGGTGCAGATAGAATATAAAATTCAGGCTTTGCCCTAACGTAAGAGATGGCTTACGTTACGTTAGATGGCTAACTTCTTTTGCAGCGTCAGATTTTGGAAAAGTGAGAGTAGAGCACACTAACCTTCGCTACGGTACGACTGATATATTGCTCTAAGATGATATGCTAACTAAACACTTTTCCAAGATTTTTCCAGGATATTTAAAAGCACTGAATAATCCATGCAAAGGACAACCATATAAATCTGGCCTGTTCATCTCAGTGTTACATGCAAGTGAGAGCAAAGTCTTGCCGGAGCATGCTACAAAACTTTGGATGCAGGGAATTTAACAGCCCCATTATAACCATATTGGAGCAGCCCAGCAGTAAGGTTTACAGAGCTGAAAACATCACACTAAGAGAAAGGTCTTCCCCAAGCCATTAGAACTGAACTCTGGCTCGCCTTGGCTTGGGCCTTGATGGAACAGAACACCAGGAGGAAATGTGTGAGTTGTATGAGCAGGAAGCTTCTATTTGTGCACCATTCCCATGGCCTCAAAAATTCCATATGTGCTTGATTTGTTTGGTGACTTTGTGACCTCATCTGAAACACTATGTGGGGGTTCTAATTAAAGAAAGATCTGACTGAGAGGAAAATATACATTCACACCTTGTTTGTTTTGGTTAAAAGCATTTGTTAAAAGTTTTAGTGACTAAAACTCTCGTCCCAAGGTGGCTCCACACTCCCATGCCCAAACTTACATGGTGAGTTTGCAGAGCTCAGATCTAATCACCTACTTCTAAAACAGCTGCTGAATTATAGGGTCCCAGTAATGAAAATGCCAAGTGAGGTAACAAGGACAAAGCAGCATGCTGAACCTAAAGACGGTTATTATGGGTTTGTCTTTGACTACATGTGTTATACCAGAGAGGTGGGGAAGTTCTGGCCTGTGGGCCATATTTGGCACAGCAAAGGTCCCAATTTGGCCTGCAAGGCCATTTTCCTTGGCTGTTAGGTGTGCCCACCTGCATCACACCTAATGTCATATCTAATGTCTGGTATGGGGCACGTACAGATTCATCTGCATCAGCTCTTCACTGAAGTTCCCCATTCGGAACATGACTGCGTGGCTGATCCCCACAGAAAACAGGGTTGAAGCTCCCGCCCCTTCAACTGATGGGCAGTGAGTTCAAGCCTGCTCAATTCGCTTCGCAGCTGAGTTCCCAATGGAGAACTTGATCACACAGCTAATCCCCACAGAAAGCAGTTTTGCCCCCCTATTCTTGGCGATTGGGAAGCGCTAAGTACAGAGCTTGCAAAGCACTTTGCACAGTGATTCCCAAACACTCAACAGCTAGCTCAGGCATAGGCAAACTCAGCCCTCCAGATGTTTTGGGACTACAATTCCCATCATCCCTGACCACTGGTCCTGTTAGCTAGGGATGATGGGAGATGTAGTCTCAAAACATCTGGAGGGCCGAGTTTGCCTATTCCTGAGCTAGCTGTTGTTTGGAAAGTGCTTTGAAAGCCCTTATGCTCAATTTTCCCAAGTGCAAAGCAAAGGGTTGGCCAAGCTTCATGTGCTATGGTACCCAAGTGGCAAACAACAAGCTGGTTGTCAGGTGCTTTGGAAGTGTTGTGCATGGGATTTGACAGGTAGGCATGGCAAAAACAAACAAACCTGCCCATGGTGTCAATGGTGTCCCACCCATCTGTCAAAGTGGATCTGTGAAGCATAGAGGCAGATAAGGATCTGGCCCACAAAGCAAAAATGGTGACCCACCGCTAGTGCAGCTGACACACTCCTTAAACAATTCAGATCTATAACATCCAGTGAGAAATTTAAATGAAGACAATTTTAGAAGGCAGTCAGAAGTCACCCATCCTCTCTCCCACATGCACTCCTACAAAATTATCCTTCACACATATGCAGATGCAGAGGGGGAACCATTTCCCCTCATACACATTCACACAGAGAGACATAAGCGTGCTCTGTCACACAAAGAGACACACAAAACTACCACACACAATAAAATACACATACACATTAGCAAACTCCCTCAAATGCACACACAATAAAATACACATACACATTAGCAAACTCCCTCAAATGCACATACACGTTTAAACCACCTGTCCCATGCAGGAAAATTTTACACACACACACCACATACACAACCTAACCAGACTAGGAATTGAATCTTACTTCAACACTGGTAAAAGGACAGTGTCCTTTACCACAGCTGAAGTGGCAGGGTAGTGTAAGGGGTGCACGTTAGCCCACACAGCACAGACAGTTCTGCCCGCCAACAGCTTACCATCACTTTCCCTTTTCCCTCCTCAGTATCTGCTGCCTGAGGTAGGGCAGTTCTGTTTATATCTCAGGAGGGAAGGGATGTACTTTTGCTTTGAGTGGGGGGGGGTCCCCTGCTTTGGCACATCTAGAAAGCACATCTAGGTTACTGTGCAGCCTCCTCTCAGCCAAGCAGATTCATGCAGGCAGGGTGGCATGCAGGTATCATCACACATTAATGGCTTGGCTTCAAGTGGCTGCACATGCCATTTGTAGGCACTGAAATGTCTCCAGGAAGTGCTAGTCGGTGTACCTCTTAAAGCTGATAAGCTGCCATTGTCTGTACCTGCCTTAATGGCAAAACACACACACACACACACACACACACACACACGTAACTTGTCCTTGCCTCAGCTCCCATTTATTACAACTGGTTAACTCTGAAACCTTATTCCTTTATATGCACACAGTGGATTTTCAACAAGAGAGAAGTCCAAGCAACATACCTGAATGCTGGATATAACTGCCAAAAGAATATTTTTAAGGTATTACTTGGCAGTGTGCCTCACACAGGCATTAAATCAAAAGTTTTAAGCTGAATAACTTGGCCATTCTCCATCAGATCCCTATGAAATTCAGTTACAGACTACACCACAAAACAAGTAGATTATCAGTGTTAAATAAATTTCAAACCATTCTGATTATATGAGGTATAGGATATTCAGACTTTAAAGCAATAATAAAACCTCGAAACACCATATTTCCCCCCCTTTTGGTGTCATCCGTAGACATGAGAACAAATTACTCCTGGCTCATTGAGCCAGCTGGCTGTGATGAAGGGAGAAAACAAGCTGCACACAGAGCCAGATCTGGATTTCCTTCCATCAAAGCAGCACTCCATGAGGCTGCTCAAAAGAGATGTGCACTAGAACCCTGTGCATGCAGTAACTGTAGTTGTTGTTGTTCATAAAACTCGTATAAAGATCTGATCCAAAGATTCCATCCTGCCCAGAAAGAACAGAGCTCAAGGCAAATCCCTATTTGGAGATGTTTAACTAATTCCCACCCTTTTCCTATGTGCAAATCCAATTACAAGGCTTGGCATCTCCACCACAGCACGCACACACCCCTCCAACCCTAAACAAAGGCTTACCTTCGGGAGAGTAGCAGTTTTGCTAATCCATTTCCAGGGCATGGTGCCCACTCTTTCTTAAATCTCTCTCCAGAGCAATCCCTCTCTCCTCCTCAGAGACTCAATCCAAGGAAGTCCACAATAATAAAGGGACGGTGTTTGATTAAAGAGTGGCACAAGCCTGGCACGCAGTGGGCACCATGTTTGGCATGGTCAGTCTCTGACACTGCCGCTGGGTCCCTGTGGCTCACGATGCAACACACTAACCACAAACAGCTCTCCTGTTGTTGTTACTGCTGGTGGAAATGGAGCCCCACCCCTTCCTGAAACGCTCTCCCCAACACACACCCACACCACGAGGAAGAGTCAGGCAGATATCAGCTGATAGGAATAACAGCTTCCAGGCAAATTAAATGCTCAGAAAGCGCCCTATCCAGAATTCAGGACCAGGCGGAATGGTGAAAGTGACAAATGATCCTTTTTAAAGGCTGGCACCCCACTTATTCTAGAGTGTTGCCCTCAATATCACCACCTTCTTTACTGTTCGACACACACCTTGCTTCTGTTTCTATGCCAGCCTGTTGCAGCAAAAGCAACCAAGAGCCACAAGGCTTAGTAACCAAGGTCACTGCTGCAGAATATGAGCCTGACAGCTGGATTCATAGAAATAGAGAGTTAAAAAATGGAAATGGGGTTTTTTTCTCATCTGGATTAATGATGTAGAAATCTTCAAAACATGCAGGTTCTTAACAGGTCATCATGTATGAGTGTTCCTCAGAACCCCAAGAAAATTTGTCAGGGGTGCTTCAACAAGGATCAATCCTGGCAGGCAGGATTTCCTTAAAAGTAGTTTGCACATTGCTGCTACCAATCATCCCTAATGCATGCTGCTGCTGGAGAGTGCTAGGTGGGTTTTGGAGAGCATTTGGAGTCTACACAAGGCTGCAGTGAGGCCTAAAGAGTCTTGGCCAGTGGCCTCTGAGGTGTATAGGAGGAATTCATTGTCACCCTCTACTTATCATTCCATCAGCGCAAACATTTCTGCTTCCCAGACAGAACAATCTGCCCTCTCCTCTCTTCATGTGATGTTCTTGGGAGGTCTTCTGACCCTTTAGAGAGAGGGGGCACAGGGAGATTGTGTGGAGAGGAGAGGGGGATGCCCTGTTGCACTAGCAGGAGCTTCAGTTAGCATTCTGGGTTAGTTGGATCCCGGGCCATATGCCCTACAACTTGCTCCCTGAATCTTTTACAGCCCACAGGCATTCTCAGGCTGATATGCAATGCCTCTTGCCCCACAAGCGAGCATGGGAAGACTCTCCTGAAACTAGAAAGTTTAAAAATTGCTTGTTGTGTGCCACCCTTCCCCCTGTTTCCACTAATGCAGTCGTACAAGGAAAGCTGGGAAAGAAAATGGGGAAAAGGCATATTATGGTTCCAATAGTAATTGACTTCTGATGCTTCCAAGTCCTGCACCTGTAATTCTTCCATCAGTAATGGGGAACCTGTGACCCTCCAGATGTTGCTGAACTACAGCTTCCACCATCCCTGGGCCATGGGCTGTGCTGGTTGGGGCTGTTGGAAGTCCAGCTATATCTGGAGGGCCACAGATTCTCCACCTCTACTCTAAATGAACGCACATATCTAGATCATGGCTACTTCTCAAACATCCAGTTTCATACAATTGTTATGTTGCTTTCATCCATGCAGCAGCACTTTTTTTTTAACCATAAGTAACTACAGAAGAATTACAAGAATGTATAAACTCAACCTTAGGCAAATTTAACTGACAGCAGGCATTGGGGGAGAGGAGAGAGAGAGCAAGAGAGAGAAAGCGTCCACACCATTCTGCCTCCATCAGATGGTAGGGTTGATGCAAGCAGGAACTTGGTCTTTTCTGTTGTGATTTTTTGGGGAAATCAAGTTTTAGAAACCATAAAACTGTTTCTATTCTGCACAGGAACTGCGAGGTGCTGTTATTTTACCTGGATACCCCCAGCATTATGTTGCTCTTGGTTTGTTATTTATTTGATTGTTGTGCTGAATTGGTTCTGGGGTTGTTGTTTTTTAAAAAAGTTCATGTATTGATGAAGCTTTCTAGCTGAACTTGAGGCCACTTAAGCAGTAAATTTAACTCATTCCCTAGTGAAGTTAATTCCTTTCCACTTATAAAAGTTCCCTGTGCCCTGTTTGGGGTGATCTCCCCACTCCTCCAACCAGCTCCATGTGTCCATGTCATTCAGGGCAATATTGAATCTCTTAGGAAATACTTTTCAAGATTGGGTGAGGGGGGTTGCAGAAGGGAGGAGGAAAATGGAAGTTTCCTTGCATCACCCCTATGATGTGACACTTCCTATGACCCAAGCCACTTTTATTGCAGGTGATTATTGGCAGTAGCCAGGAAATTGTCCTTCAGGAGGAACTTTTGTCCAGCACCACTGATTTTCTCAGTGAGGAATACCCCAAAAGCTTTCTGGGTATATAGTCTGAAACTCACTGTATAACAATGTGTACGAAGAAGAAGAAGAAGAAGAAGAAGAAGAAGAAGAAGAAGAAGAAGAAGAAGAAGAAGAAGAAGTTGTTGTTGTTGTTTGGTGGGTAATAAAATAAATAAATAAAGGTGAAGTTAAAGGTAATTGACCCCTGACTGTTAAGTCCAGTCGCGAACGACTCTGGGGTTGCGGCACTCATCTTGCTTTACTGGCCAAGGGAGCTGGCGTTTGTTCGCAGACAGCTTCTGGGTCATGTGACCAGAATGCCTAAGCTGCTTCTGGCGAACCAGAGCAGTGCATGGAAATGCCATTTACCAGAGCGGTACCTATTTATCTGGTTGCACTCTGACATGCTTTTGAACTGCTAGGTTGGCAGGAGCAGGGACCGAGCAACAGGAGCTCACCCCATGCCAGGGATTGAAACTGGCGACCTTCTGATTGGCAAGCCCTAGGCTCTGTGGTTTAGACCACAGTGCCACCCGCGTCCCTAAAATAAATAAATAAATACATCCCCCATATTCCACTGATGGCCCACCAAAGGGAACAAAATTAAGTACTGCATTACGACAGTTTGAGAATCCTCGAAGACATCATTGTCTCTTCCAAGAGACCACTGATAAGCAAAGAGTGTCATGGTAACGAATAGGTGCTCAGCTACAGGGAGGGGCCTCCATCAGTGTTTAAAGGCTATGCATGTAATGGAAAAAAGGGGCAGTGCCAGAAGAATCTTGTTTTCCTAAGTACACAGAAGCCTTGTTCAGTTCAAATCCACATGATTTGATTTCAGCTTTCCTAATTATTAAGAATTTTGACTGGATGGCCAAGGAGGGAGCAACCCATCTCATGATGCCAGGTCACCTCCACTGTCCCCAGGCAATGCGGATTGAAGGTCCTGAGGTGCCAAGGCAACCACAAGGGATTGGCTGGATCTATCTGGAGGGGCATCCAATGCCACCCCCTCATAAGGAAGGACAAAGCTAATGCAAGATTGGCTTGAACACACATTCCATCTAGCCTAGTATTCCCGGCATCTTTTGCTAGATGCTTTAGGTGGGTGTCCGAGCCAAAAAGGGAGGGGAAGAAAATCCTCTTTGGAAAACAAACAGGGAAGACCCAGGAAGAGTCTCTTCATACCTCTGTGTTTGTACAAAAGCCATTCAAGAGGTTTTGCATACATCCTAAAATAATAACAGTTTTGTTTCCAGAAATTCCTTGAATCTCATAAAACTTCCATCCTATCAGAGCAGATGTCATATTTCTAAAGATTATCCATTTCTCTTTTCATGTTTCAAAACATCTGAAGTAGAGGATCACAGATTGCAATGTCTAAATCTGGTGATTAGGAGAAGGGTTTCTTGCAATTTAACTAATCACAGAAGTAGTCTGTGCAACCTTTTGTGACTCCCTACTTCAGACACTGCAGCTCATAAACAAGTAGACCACCCATGAGGACAGTTATTTACAGGGGTTTAGCAAACTGGCTAACTTCAAAAAATACCAGTTTCCCCTCACTTTTTGATACGGGTCCTTTAGGGTTGATCTGTTTCAATTGTACTGTATGTAGACAGAAGACTACTGGCACATTGGAATTCCAAACAGAACAAATCGAAAAGGACACAAGCACACACAAAGCACAGTGGAAAGGGACAAAAAAAAAAAAAAAAAAGCAAATTATTCTGATAGCAATGCAATAAAATTACCCTAATGAGTTTCAAACTGAGTTTCTGTTCGTCAGAGCAACAAATTTAATGGACACCACAGTGGCAATAGCTGACAAGTCTGCCTTTGTGACTTCTAGTCTGTTGGCAAGTGCCTTGCATTATAGCTTGCCACTGAGTACATTAAATTTGTTCCCTGATCAACAGTTCTTGTGATTCCAATGCATTAGGATAATATTACTGCATTGTCAATAGAAAAAAAATCTTTTGTGGATTTCTACTATACTTTTTTGTGAACTGGTGTACCCCTTCCTCTGTTTCATACCCTAATGGAGCACAGAGGCAGAAGCTCCATGGGATCAGACATCTCACAACTGCACAACTGCACACAGAACAAGTCCCCGCCTTCTTAAAAACTACAAACAGAACTCATTTATCCTCAATGCTTCAGAACATGACTTTTATTTTGGGCATTTGCAAGGAAGTTTTTATTTGGCATTCCTCAACTGCCTTTTAAAAAACAGTGCTGTGTGAGATAAAAAGAAAAGCTGTTTTCTGACATTTCTCAAAGTTGTTTATTTCCCCCAGAAGTTTTATTTTGTCTTTCTTTATTTTTATTTTTTTATTATTGTACAGGATATGCTACCATCATCTTTTCAGTATCTCTCTTTCAGCAGATGTTTCTGCACCCTTTAGATGCCGGCTCGCTACTGTTCTCTCTTTTTGTTCTTTTTAAAAAATAATATTTATTAAGAGTTTAAAGATTACAAAAAGAACGGCTCGCTACTGTTCTCAATCCCAGAACATACCTGCTAGTCAGCAATCAATGGTTTTCCAGGTGTGAGGTGGGGCTTACTATGGAGGCGCAAGCAGCTGACAAGAGAAACTCAAGCTCCTCCCAGCTTACGCATAACACCAAATCAAGCCATGGCTTAAGAATGCATAAGTGTGTGGGGTCCTGGAGAGGTGAGTGCAACTGCTTTGCTTCTCCTCTGGTCCTCCTTCTGCAGCTGCACTGGTGTTAGCTAAGCCATGGTTTGGCTTAACATGTCGACTGAACTCAGACTTGCGATTTGTCTTGCTCTGGACAAATCACAAGTCATAGCCAAGGCCTGTTCTTGGTTTACAGCTCATACTTTGTCTGGAGTGAGGCAAACCATTAATCCAGGTTCAGATGGCATCCTGAGACAAACCACAGCTTAGCTCACAGCAATGCAGCAGGAGGAGGACTGCAGGATGAGCAAAACAACAATGACTGGCTCTTCAGAAGCCCACAGGCTCACACGTTCACTCCAAGTCCTAGTTTGGCTTAGCATCATATGCAAACAGAGTCAGCATGCCTCTTGACGAATCATGATCCATCACAGCATCATCCATCAATCACTGCAGTTTAAAAAGCTGTGCACCTTATGCTGCATTTGAGCATACTGAATTGGTCTCATTATTCATTTGCAACATATAAATATCAAAACTCAACATCCTGAGTTCAAAATATGCCTGCCCTTTGGAAATGTAGCTTATATTGGTTTTAAACAAGGCCATGTTACTTTAATGTAGAATTAAGCACAGGGGATGCTAGAGCGGTTTTTGAACATGACTCACTATGCCACAGTTCATTTTCTGAATCCATTTCGTAAATCGTGCCACGTGTAACTGTTTAGTAATTGTTCTTATGAACATGATACTTGACTATAAGACTGCTTGAATTATGTTTACAAACCTGAGCAAGCCTCTGCTTGAAATCAGATGAAATACAGTTGCTAAATAGCTAAGAGACATAGTAGGCTACAAGGAAGCCCGAGTAGGAAAGGTTGTGGGAACCTGAGATTTGCAGGGAGATCAAGGACAGGAGGATTAAGAAGCTGCAGAGAAGTAAATGGGAAGACACATAACAGGGAGCAGAACCACTGCACACAAGGGACATCCCCCCCTCCTAAATGTTCTTGGCTGCAGCAGAGGAAAATCATATCACTTACCGGGGTTTCTAAGTGCTTCGCAGGACTTTCCTCAGTGGATGGCTGTATAGGGGAGAGAGATAGAGAAAGCATGAAGGCTTAGCATAAGTTCAAAGTTCCCCCACTTATTTATAGTACTAAGCTGCACATTCCCAGGCAATGTTCAAAAATTCTACTTCCTTCTCAAAACTGAGGGAAAAGATTCAAGAGGTCCCTGGAAGGTGGGCCAGACTTCTCAGTTTGAGACAAAGTTGAATTTTAATGGGAAGAGAGGAAGTTAATGTTTAGTGCGCAACAATTCACTTGGAAAACCATTTTTAAATTGTTATTAACCAGAGAGATCTACATCGCTATGCTAATCGTAAATAAGCATTTTGTCACCATTCTGATTCTGCGTTTTCTTGTAGCCCAGGGCCTGGCTCAAGACATTTTGCTGCCTGAGGCAAAAGGCAAGGTGGCAAACACACACCACAATTCCACCTACAGAAAATAACTGGACCAACAGTTGAATCTTACATTCAACACTGGCAAAGGGACGGTACACCTAGGGGTCGCTGGCTCACTTAGGGGGCACTGGGGGAATCTGCATGACATGCACATCTCTGCCCACCAATACCTTACTCCCGGTATCTGCTGCCTGAGGTGGTTGCCTCACTCTGCCTAACGGTGAAGCTGGCCCTTTATAGACTATTCTCAGTCAGCTCCCTTTCCTCCTTCAATGCACCACAGTATTCTTTCTTCTCTCTCTGCACAACCATGTCTCCCTTCTGTGTTAAACCTTGCTCCTATACAGCTGCAAACAAAACGTTTTAAGTGCAATATACAATGTGACACTAGACAGCGATAGTGAGCCTTATGGAAAATTCAATGTATTGTTAAAAACGCTTTTGGAAAAAAGCATATCCCAAATGTTTTTTATATGTGTGTAGACCTCTGCCCACTTATTTCATGTTTCCCCCCTCCCTACCCTCCAACATCTCGCACCCTATCTATTTCTATAGCCTCAGCCTCACATTTTTCTGCACCTTCATATGTATCACCTAGAAGGGTCATAGCCCTTTTAAAAGTCACAGGGAAAATCCACATTTTTATTTGCAAATATTCATATTTCATATTGCAAATGAAGGCATTGCAATAGGCATTGCGGAAGGGGGTTGCCAAAAGAAAAATCTGGGAGTAATAGCTGATGCCAGTTCGCTGAATCACAGTGTTTGGCCAAACAGTCTTGAGTTTTCCCCTACAACCTGCCAATTTTTCTAGGTTACTTACAAGTAGTAAGCTCTGTTCTTGAGGGCTGAGTGATTACCATGAGGGCTTTTTCAGTTATGGAGCTCATTCTGCATAATTCCACCTCTAGGCAAATCATCTGGGTGGGTTCCCTTCAGACTCTTAGAAGAGGATTTAGGACCATCTAGTTTTAAGGTCATTTAGAGATGGCTAAGTGAACCATTTTATTTTATTTTTATTCCTTGAAATTTTATTTGATTCTCTTTGTAATTTGACATCTTTTTTACTATAAAAGTTGGCAATAACAGCTGGCTTTTTAATGCACTTTTTAGTTTTGTTTTAATGTTAATAATCTAAATGGATTTGATTGTGAACCATCTTGAGGACCTTATTTTGCCAAAGTCAGCATACAAATTGAATAAATGGGCAAATTAATAAATTTATCCTTCTGCTCTTTCAAAAAAAAAAAAGCCTCTGTAGGAAAAACACATTTGCCTTGGTTCCTTGCACAGAACGATGTTAAATGTTCCAGACATAATTCAATTAGCAACCTGAGCTTTGATCACGCAGAAAGGCAAGGGAGTCCAGTTCATCTCCTGAATCAGCTGTAAAAGCTGGTGCTTCCCCCTCTCCCCTCACCCCATCTCCTTCTGAATTTATGTAAACAGAAGCAGCAAAGCTCACTGCCACTGGAGGTAGATGTGTCTCTGCAAGCCAGCCGTCATGAAACACCATCCATGCCTAAGGCAGTTTGGATGCATACAAGAGACCCCTGTTTTCTGTGGTTTATGTGTTGTTCTTCCAGAGTACTAGCTAAGATGCTTTGCTGTAAATATTAAAAATAAGACCTCTAGCATATTAGTCATGGCAGCAGTTCAAGGCAGCACTCGGTATCTCAAAGTATCATACGCCATGTACTAATTACACATATTTTTAAAGATATCGCTCATAGCTTTTTGATTGAAAAGTTGTTTTGAAGGAGTTCAGGGTTTCCTCCTTAGCTGAACATATATCTTCTTTGGCAAAATCTCCTGATCTGTGTGCATTGTTCACATTTCTGAAGAGTATTTTAGCTTACATCTGCAAGAATGAATCAGACTGGCCATATGATTCATGACTGTCCTCTGTATAATTGAAGTCTTTCTCTTACAAGGAGCAGACCTAATTCAGAGAAGAGGAACATCCCATGCCTACACGCTGCACAATTTGACCCAACATTGCCATCTCCCATCTCTGTGTACCCAAGGCACTTCTGTACAAATGAGAAACAGACAAGAAGCACAGCCACATGGCAGGCTGGGAAGGGAAGGGAACATCCATCTCAGAAGAGGGAGAACATTTGCTAGAGGCAACGTGCTTCCTGACCAACGTGGATTCTGCATGGCTGTTTTAAGGGAAGACATTTCCTTCACCTAGCTTGGGAAGTCTTCGCTGGCAAGAAGGAGTTATAAATCTTCCCCACTGGCAACTCCTCGTGCCTACCAGCCAAGGAACTCGGAGCATGCCACATTCTAAATCTGCACAATGGTGCCATTGTGGAGAGTCCTTGGGTTCCTGGCAAATGTACAGGTCTCTTAGGCAGCCCTTCAGGAGAAGGCTGGCTCCTAGCACACCGCACAGCTTCCTTGACAAACCCACAATAACGGTCCCAAGGAGACCAGAGCATGTGCCTTCCACAGATAAACTTCCTTGGCCAGCCTAGGAAGCTCTCTCAGGGACCTATGTATGCTGTGTTTACCATCCAAATAGGCCAGTGTGTGCACAGAGATTAATCTGTGTACGGAGATAATAAGCAGCAGAACACTTGTGAAAAGAAACTTGCAAAGCAGCTGGCAGCAAAGGAGCACAGAAGCAGATAGTCAAAATGCTCTGTTTTGACAGGGGGGGGCTAGATTTGAGAAGAGGCATGTCTATGGCTTGGCAGGGCTCTGTGCAGGTACCTGCATGAGGCCACCTCTAACTGCTGCCTTGGCTTGCTGCCAGTGCAGACGGGGTGCAACGCTGAATAGCCCAAGAAGATAGGGCTCTGTATGCCAGCAAGCCAGTTACCCAAGCAAGTTGCTTTGGGCAAAGGATCACAGGGCATTTGAAGGGCTCCAGACCTTGGTATGCCAGCCAAAGAACAGAGGCGTGCGTATCAAGAGTTACCAAACTGGAACAATAACGGGAATCGGGAGCCGAGTTTGGTCTAACCCTGCCATTTGTAATTCCAGCAAGGGATCATGAGACAGCTGTGTTGTGCTTTATCCCTAGCATCTGATAATCAAAGATATACTGCCTCTGAACACAGATGCTCTGTTCAACTGCTGGAGCTAAGACAAGAGCCGTTTATCATTAGGCACAGCTTGTGACTTTCCAGAGGAATGCGGGCAGCTACTGCTGGAGACAGGAATCCACAAGTTTTGCCCACCCGTGGCAGTCAATGAAATGTTGTGCTCCTCTCCAAAGGGGCAGGGTCTCCGAAGGGGCAGGTGTAGGAATAAGCCCCCACTCTCTCTTTTTCCAGCTCCAAGCTGGAGAGGGTGATGGAGGCTTATCCCAGTCACAGGGAACTTACAAGAGGTATTCTATACATGTCCATGGCCAAATATGATGAGCACAGTCCTCTTGCCTAGTCAGAGCTGGGGCTGAGGGCTTGTCCCTGTTGTGCTCAGCTTCAAAGGTCCTCTGAGCGCCTAAGAAGCCCACTCTCCATCCCAGCTAAGAGACTGGTGGGGGACCGGGGGCTTGTCCCTGTCACACTGAGCTTTATGCTTGACAGAGGTGGGGGAAGGAGGAATACTCACCATGGGAACCATGACAAGATAATTTGTGGAATTTGATGGGATTATACCGCTGGTGAAGATGGCTGTTTTTATAGTACACCCCTCTTGGACCTACATACATACAGGAGCCCCTGTTTCAGCAATTCTGTATACTAAAACACCATTAGAATTATGGATGTTAAGAACATAAAAAGAGGCCTGCTAGATCAGGCCAATGGCCCATCGAGTCCAGCATCCTGTTCATAGCTGTCAACGTTTCCTTTTTTTAAAGGGAAATTCCCTTATTCCAAATAGGATTCCTCACAAGAAAATGGAAAAGTTGACAGCTATGATCCTGTTCTCACAGTGGCCAACCAGATGCTTATGGGAAATCCACAAGTAAGAACTGAGCACAACCTCCTGCCCTGTGGTTTCCAGCAACTGGTAACTGATAACATTGCTGAAATCCACCCATCCTTGGCTCAAAATACAAACCCTGCAGAGATACAATGCTTGCCTTAAGTACAAAATGAGTATTACAGACTGGGCTCTTTTCATGTGAGCTAAAGCAGAACTCCTCCCTTCCTTGCTCCCATTCCCACTTTGCTGCTGCAGCTGCTCTGGTGACAGACAACAAGAAAGCATCTCAGGTGAAAGGGACTCTGGGAAATATAGTTGGTGCTGTTGGGAAAACTACATTTCCTAGGATCCCCAGTGCTCAGGAAGCTGTAATAGTAATGTTCATTGTGTGGGAGCACCAGGTTGTGTGTGTGACTCACATGACACTGGCAAAGAAGCGGCAGATGTTCCACAAGAAAAGGAGGCCAAGTGGGGCAGCGGTTATGGGGCATTTGGAAACTGGGGCAGGGGGAAGACAATAGGTTTTTCTTCAAGTTCTACACTGCTCCTTGTTGCTGCCACCCCCAATCTTGTCACAGCTTTTGTAGAGAACAAGAAACATCTATGAAAAGGAGGGCAGGGCCTCCTTCCCATGATACTTGTTTATGTCAGCACAGATGGAACATGCTGACTGTTTTTGCACAGATAGCTTCTTTCGGAATTCCTTGCTCCTCTTTCATGGCAACTTAGGGCTTTGCAAAGCTTTGATCCAGAGTGCCCTGCTGCCTGTCTCCTTAACAGCTTCTGACTTACCATTAAGAGATTTCCAGGGGAAAGGAAGAGACAAAAATAAAGATTTGGGCAATGACGACAAAGCCCAAGAACCATCTGCTGGAGCGATTTGTGTTGTGCTGGGAAGGCAATGCCAAGCGCTCTGAGACACAGAGACTGCATACCGTCAGCCATGTCTGGCAGCAGGAGGACCATTCCAAGAATGGGAAAGGGCACAGGAGAAGCGACAACTCTGTGCGCCTATTGGAGATGTGGACAAATCTTTCAGCTTGCATTTGGTGAGATACTGTGAGTTTGCAATGGAACCAGATGCCTGACGTCACCCAAAGGATAAAATACTTACATGGCACAAGATGGCAGCCATGCAAGTTAAGAGGTATGGCTAAGGCCAATTATGAAGCCTCTACACTGGGGCTCTGAAAAGGTTGCATAAGTGTATCTGCATCTAACCTACATTTTCCCAGGTCCTCAGTCTATGTACAGACTGTGCATGACTTTCTTCAGTTAAAGAATATGGGGACCTGATGCAAGAAATAGTACCTTAATTCCGACAAGCACTCCTACTTTAGTGCTAAACTGAAGTTGTCACACCAATCATCCCTCAATTCATTATTTTCCTTACTTCAAAGAAGCCTGATTTTTTGTTTTTGTAAGCAGGTTTGTTGCACAAGAGTGCCAAATCCACTTTAATTGTCTATGCCGAATCTGGAAGCACTGCTGGATTTATTCTTCCTGAGCCAAGTGCATACCACCCCTGCAGCTACCAAATTCATAGCCTACCACCACTGTGATTTCCAGTTTCCCCATTTGGTGAAACTGTCCCTGCCACTAAAGGGTGTGCTTCTGTTTTAAATGTGAACACACAAAAAAGAATTGCATTCCTGGAATGGAAAATGTTAGCCTCTGCAATCCCAAGTAAGAAGAGTAGGAAGATTCCTTTTTGCCTTCAGATTTCTTTTAAAAATATGGAAGAGAGGTCCTGTTTGCAAGTAGACTTATTGCACAGCTGCTAAGGGGCAGCCCCCAAGCAAGCCTCCTCCTCCCTCCCACCACCCACCTCCCTGGGTGAGCCAAGGACACGGTTTCCAAAGCTAAACTCTGATTTATTCAGATTTGGCAGAGCCATGCTGGGGCCCACAATGTGATTGGAGCAGCATGTGGGTGGTTTCAATATGCAAGAGTTACAAACCAATTTGGAGCTTTCACTAAGCCAACCCCACCCTTCCAGACATGGGAGGGATGGACTCTGCCAGAAGAATCTGCCCTTGCAGGCTGGACACTTTTCCACATGAAAAACAACACAAACTGCCCAAAAATGAAAGGAGAATCATGTTGAAGTGATGATAAATCAGGCCAATGCTGGAATGTATCATATAAATGATGTTGAGGGCAGCTTTTCAATACAGCAATTCTTTTGTTTGCTTCTGGAGCTCTGATGCACACACAAGGCCAGGGACATTGTTAGCTGGTGCCCTGGGAAATCTGAGACTTGGGGCTTTTACACCATGCCCTGGGTCTTTTGACCCTTTCCCTTGTGGTCTGTTTAACAAACAAACAAAATGCTTACAGGGTAACTGGATGCACTGCTGAGTTCAGTTTTGATGAGACCCTCAGCATCAGCAATCTTTATTTGCTCAGATGCATCTATATCAAGTAGCTTGTGCAAATTAGTGTGCCATGGGCCTATGCCTTGAGTCCTATCCATACCCAATAATGTCTCTCTGCAAGGTTTATTCCCATGACATGGAAATGGACCATTAAGGAGGAATGCTGCTAGGCTGCTCCACTGTTTCAAGAGGCAGCAAAATATTTCTATAGGTGGGGTGGGAACTACCTGGTCAGTGGTATTAAGCCACCTCCTGAAAAGCATTAGAATTCAGCAAGACCACCCCTCTGAAAGACACCAACAAGCTATTTATGTGGGGACAAATGGTCCTACCAAAGTGTGTGGGTGGGTGGGTGCAGAGCTGAGCATTTGGTACAGTCTACCATGTGGGTGGTCTAAATCTAGGGCTTGCCAATCAGAAGGTCAGCGGTTTGAATTCCCGCAACGGGGTGAGCTCCCGTTGCTCGGTCCCTGCTCCTGCCAACCTAGCAGTTCGAAAGCACATCAAAGTGCAAGTAGATAAACAGGTACCGCTCCGATGGGAAGGTAAACGGCGTTTCCATGCGCTGCTCTGGTTCACCAGAAGTGGCTTAGGTGTGCTGACCACATGACCCGGAAGCTGTACGCCGGCTCCCTAGGCCAGTAAAGCAAGATGAGTGCCGCAACCCCAGAGTCGGCTACGACTGGATCTAATGGTCAGGGGTCCCTTTACCTTTACCTTACCACTATGTTGCCTGTCCAAGAAGTTAATAGTGAAAGCTTGCAATTCTGAAATGTAGGGAGACCTGTGATAGGGCCTTCTCAGTAGTGATACCACTATTTGGGATGCCTTTCCTAGAGATGATCACCTGACCCTGACCCCGATGTCTTTTTGTCACCCATTGAAGACGTTTCAGATTTTCTGTTTTAGATTTATGTTTTAACCTGAACAACAAGCAACCGTTTTGGATGTAACTATCTTGCCTTCCTATACCATGAATCAGGAAAGAGATTAGGGCCCCCACACTCCCCCGTTCACCTTTCTCCCCTTTAACACACTGGCTTTGGCACTGCAATCCTGGCCAGCTTAAACCACTGTTCCCAATCATGTACAAAACAGGGAACTTTGGCTTAACATCAGTTTACTAACCAGAATCGTAAACCACGGCTTGATCCTGATTTAAGTTCCTGGTGGTTAGTAAACCAACATTAAATGGCAGTTCCCCATTTTGGTTCCATCAGGGTGTTCCCTTTTAAACAGAGCAGGACTGAAGTGCAGAATCTAGTGCACTAAGACAGGAGTGGAGAGAGAAGAGCACATGCTGCTCTAAGCCTCCTTCTGGGCATCCTTAACCATTGTTTAGAAATCTGAGAGCACCCACTATCTCTGTTTTAAATTTTGAGGGGTTTTTTTCTTTTTTGTCCCTCTTCTGTTTTATGTTTTATTGCAGTTTTTTATTGTACTTTAAAAATTTTGTTAGCTGCTCTGAGAGTCCCTGGAGAGTGAGATACATATGCTGAGCACACACACCCCGGACACCCCCCTGCAAAATCCCATTTACAAATAAAGGCCTTCATAGTGTACAGAAATGGATCAAAAGATTTTCTTGTTAGCCTATCTAAAAGAGATTCTGCATTTGGGTGTTTAAAGGATAAGGAGACAGTATTTACCCTGATGGTCGCAACAAAGAATGTACAGTAAACAGAGACTAGAGGATGTTTCATGATTACAAGGATGATTTGACAGTCTTTATGGCACTAATATGGGAACAATGCAATATGCTTGCTTGTGCTGTCTATTCCCACCCCTTTATCTGTTTGTCATACATTTTTAAAACATCCAGAAAATCAATTTAAAACAAATAACATAAAATACATTAACCATGTGCATGTGTGACAGAGGAGGAGTGGTAGAGCTGTCCCTCTTATGTATTTTGAACTTCACCTCACTTCACCTTACTTGGGGCACATTTTACAGAGCTGAAGCACATCACCTCATTGTAAATTTGCAGACCCTAGAATTGCCCATCCTTCTGCAGTCCATGTGCAAATAAATGCCTTTGGTGCCTGAGGCAGCAGCAGAGAGGGCAGAAAGCAGCCAAAGGAGGAGAAGAAACAGGTCACTACTTCCGGGTTGACGCGATCGGTGTAATGGCGGATTCCCTCCGAGCTCCGGAGGGAATCGGCTCCTCTGAGGACGGGTCTTGCCGCGCCGGCGACGCGGGGACCCTTAGAAACCACAGGTGCGGATACCTGTGGACCTGGTGACTCGGTGGGCACCTTAAGCGCCCCCCCTGACAGTCGAAGAGCCTTTTTAAAGGCTGCGGAGAAGGTACGGGGGGTGGCGTGGTGCTGAGAGTAAAACCGCTACCTCAGTGGAGTGAAGCCGCAAGCCATTCACCGGAGAGCGTCAACTTTCTACCTGAAAATTCGATTGGATACAAACACCCCGTGAGTAGAAGAAAACTTGGACTTTAAAAAAAATCGTTATTTGTAAATCGGGCAAACGGGGGGATGTGCTAAAGGGAAGTCCGCACCCCCCTTTCATACAGACAATTGGAAGCAAGGAGCGAAAATCTAAGATCGGAAAAAAGATTTTATGTCTACGGAAATTGGTAAGAGACTTTAATAACTTTTAAGAACAAGTTTTATTTTGCCAAGTTGTGCTGGAGGGAAGAGACGAACTTTGGAAACTTTTGTGACCCCCCCCCCCCCCTTGGACCTGGGAGCGTCCTGCACCAATCTAGCCTTAAGGAATCGGAGTTTGACAGCTGTCAACTGAGCTGTCAAACAGCTGAACAAAGGACAAAACTGTATTACTATATATCTCTTTGGTTTAAAGGTGTTACATATAAACAGACGTGATTTGAAACAAAGTAATAAACAATAGGGTAAAGGATTGCTGGCGTAGAACTTTGAACAATGGCAATCCCCCTAGGGGAAACCAGTGACACTACAATGGCTGCAGAAGGAAAATTACTAGCACAAATTGAGAGAGCCTCTTTTCTCGTGGGAATCTTACAAGAACAATACATGACCTTGATTTTTAAAACAAACAACCTTGCTGATGGAACTAGAGACTTGTTCTTGAGAGACTCTGTAGCTCAACCAAATATGACATCTTTGGAGGGGGTGAAGGAGGAAGTCGGAGAAGAGAAAGTGTGGAAACCTATGTTGCCAGAGAACAAAGAAACCTTTTGGATTACAAAGTATGAAGACATGAGACTGAGGAGAAAAGTGAAGGAGGAAGCCCTTGGAAACTGTGGAATTATGAAAATTAAAGGAGTAAAGAAATATAACTGGGACTTCCTCCTCTTTTCTGGCCTTTATTATCTGCAACCTGGAGGACTTTTGGTAGAATCCTGGCAACAAGTTTTCTCAATTAGGTTTGAACTGGGAGAAGAGGAAGTAACTGTAACAGACACCCTTCGAGACCTGGAAACCAGCAAAAAGGAATATCAACAGAAAAACCGGAGAGAGACTGAAATAGACTTGAGGGCTGGAGATGTGAGGAATCCTGGCTAGGAATTTTATGGGAGGATAACTACCTGGGAAGGGACAGATACCCGGGCAGGGAGGGAGGGGGGAAAACAGATTTTTGAAAAACTTTATGATTTTTGGATATTGTAAATTTGATTTATACTTTAATATAAAAAAGGGGAGATTGGTATATAAATTTTGATTGATCTTAGAAAAAAGGATTTATTGCATATAAGAAGATAGGGTAATAATATAGGGTTTAATAAGATGAACTAAGTTGGAGAATAATGAGATTAAGTTTAGAGAGAGGAATAAGAACTTGCTGAATTAAATGGGGGAAGTGGGATGTATGTGGGGGGGTGGGGGGAAGTCATATGTGTTGTTTGTTGTTAAAAAATTTGAAAATCCAATAAAAATTTATAAAAAAAAAAAAAAAGAAGAAGAAACAGGTCACTTACCAGCTCATGATTGCCAGCAGGCATGCAAGGCGTGGCAGCCTAAAGGGGAGAAGACAAAAGGGAGCAGTGTTAGAATCCTTGCACTTGCAATGTAAAGAGAAAAGAGAAGAGAGAGGAAAAGACAGCATTATGAGCATTATCTGTACAATGTAACCACCTCTGTCCCACCATCAAAGAGTAGTCCCACCAATACTGAGCGGCTCCAACTGCGCTGGGAAACTGCTCCCTTCCTACTAACTAACCAAGGATTTAGCCAGATCTCTGAGTAGTTGCTTGGGACAAGGTCCAAAATATACAGAAACTTCAAGACCCTACCATAAGAACCCGTATAAATCTGCATCCAGGACAACTGCCCAGGAGTGAAAATTCTTACTGAAGATGCAGCCTAGGAAGGATGCACACACTCTGGACTATTCCAAGCTGTCACTGAGAGAAGATGAGGAGGATGACCAAGACCTGCCAGGTGGATGGTTTTTGCATTATGAAGCAAAATGTGACTGGCAGGGCACAGGATTACATGAAGGAGGGGTACTGTACATCTGAATCTCCTTTTAAACTTGCTTTTGGTTTGCTTTGGGGGGGGGGGAGATGCTTGCCAAAGGATGAACCAATTGCAACTGAAGAATGAATGTACTCCTGCACAAGTCAACAAAGAATCCCTGGTTAAAAAGGGTCCAGAATCAGAGAGACAGGGACAAATGTCATCTGAAGATAATTTCCCTCAAGTTTGCTAAGACCTGCACAGTCAGTGTCTCTGAACAGCAGAATGCTCTCTTTCTTGAGTTCTTCCTCCTAGCTAAGTGCCAACTCTTTTTCTACCCCACCTCCAAAAAAAAAAAAAAAACTCCTGTGAGAACAAGTAAACTTTAGGCACCAGCTGAAATATCTAATACTTTTTGGTGCTGGCTCCACCATATCTGTAATCCCATCCCCTGGGATCAGGCTGCCACTCCTCCATCAAACCTCCTCTTGGGTTGCTTTTAAAATGGACCACAGAGAATCATTTGTTCTCTCTAGCCATTTCTTGAATGATTTTATGCTGTCTGAAGCTAAATTTCACAGTATATTGCTAAGCATTTTGTAGTGCTGCTTTTTTAATTACTGTGCTGTCAGTTTATGAAGACTTGGAGCTGAAAAGAAGGGTGTGTGTCTAAGATGAATTAATTAAATAATATTCAGCCTGCCTATTTTCCACATTTGCACATTGCTGCCACCTACAAATGACCACATCTTGAGTCAGCATTGAGATTGCAGCTGCACAAGTTCACAACTGAAGTATTTTATGGCAAGGATGGATGGGGGAGCAAAATCTGTGGACCTTCAGATGCTGCTGGACTCCCAGCTCCCATCAGCCCTATCCAGCATGGTCAATAACCAGGGACCATGGCAGCAGCTGTAGTCTAGTAACATTTGGAGGGCCACAGATTCCTGATCTCTGCTTTATAGGATCGATTCAGCCTGCTTCTGCAAAAGGCAACTTCAATGGAGAGAAATCCAGGTTGAAATCCCAAATTTGGAATTAAAATACAAAACTGATTTCCTCACTAGGTTTCTGTACATATACACTGTGGGGCATTAGTTAAGAACTGTTTTACATCATGGATCAATGTAGTAATACAAATGTTGCCGGATGAACATTTAAGAAGAGGCTACTACAGATGTGCCATCTCTCTTCCATGTGGAGTTCAGTCCACAGAACTGTTCTGGAAAAAAAGGGAGGAGGAACCAAGCACACCCTTCGTTCCGAAGAGGCAGTCTCTCTTACAACCATGGGCAAGCATTGAAATAACAGAGAACAGGAAATCAAGAATGGGTAGATAATGGAACAGTCACACTGGATCCCACCAGTCCTGCAAATGTGGGTAGCAGCTTTTCTTACTGACCACAAACACCAAGTAGCCTAAATTGTGGAGCATAAGGGTGGTCTGCTTTTAAATAAAATGTATTTGTTATCCAGATGTTCCATGTAACACCTCAAAGCTAGTGAATGAGCCTGACATGAGCCACATCATCTTTCAAGTTACTTCAGGAATAATGAGATTTAAAATACTTTACTTTTAAATGGGGGTTTCTTTATTTGCCTTCTCAGTTTTGAAGCAATTGATCATGCCCCTACCCTATTCCTGGATAACCATTAACTTTGAGTTTGATGTGCAGGGGGGGGGGGGGACCAACATGGGACTCCAGAATCTTCATTATTACCATAATTACATTTAAAATTACCATTATCATAGTAATAATAATAATAATAATAACTTATTATTTATACCCCGCCCATCTGGCTGAGTTTCCCCAGCCACTCTGGGCGGCTCCCAATCAGTATTAAAAACAATACAGCATTACATATTAAAAACATCCCTGAACAGGGCTGCCTTAAGATGTCTTCGGAACGTCAGGTAATTCTTTATCTCTTTGACATCTGATGGGAGGGCGTTCCACAGGGCGGGCGCCACTACCGAGAAGGCCCTCTGTCTGGTTCCCTGTAACCTCACTTCTCGCAATGAGGGAACCGCCAGAAGGCCCTCGGCGCTGGATCTCAGTGTCCGGGCTGAACGATGGGGGTGGAGACGCTCCTTCAGGTATACAGGACCGAGGCCGTTTAGGGCTTTAAAGGTCAGCACCAACACTTTGAATTGTGCTCGGAAACGTACTGGGAGCCAATGCAGATCTCTCAGAACCGGTGTTATGTGGTCCCGGCGGCCACTCCCAGTCACCAGTCTAGCTGCCGCATTCTGGATTAATTGCAGTTTCCGGGTCACCTTCAAAGGTAGCCCCACGTAGAGCGCATTGCAGTAGTCCAAGCGTGAGATAACTAGAGCATGCACCACTCTGGCGAGACAGTCCGCGGGGAGGTAGGGTCTTAGCCTGCGTACCAGGTGGAGCTGGTAGACAGCTGCCCTGGACACAGAGTTAATCTGCGCCTCCATGGACAGCTGTGAGTCCAAAATGACTCCCAGGCTGCGCACCTGGTCCTTCAGGGGCACAGTTACCCCATTCAGGACCAGGGAATCCTCCACACCTGCCCGCCTCCTGTCCCCCAAAAACAGTACTTCTGTCTTGTCAGGATTCAACCTCAATCTGTTAGCCGCCATCCAACCTCCAACCGCCTCCAGGCACTCACACAGGACCTTCACCGCCTTCACTGGTTCTGATTTAAAGGAGAGGTAGAGCTGGGTGTCATCTGCATACTGATGAACACCCAGTCCAAACCCCCTGATGATCTCTCCCAGCGGCTTCATATAGATATTAAAAAGCATGGGGGAGAGGACAGAACCCTGAGGCACCCCACAAGTGAGAGCCCAGGGGTCTGAACATTCATCCCCCACCACCACCTTCTGGACACGGCCCAGGAGGAAGGAGCGGAACCACTGTATAACAGTGCCCCCAGCTCCCAGCCCCTCTAGACGGTCCAGAAGGATGTTATGGTCGATGGTGTCAAAGGCCGCTGAGAGATCCAGCAGAACTAGGAAACAGCTCTCACCTTTGTCCCTAGCCCGCCGGAGATCATCAACCAGCGCGACCAAGGCAGTTTCAGTCCCATGGTGAGGCCTGAATCCCGATTGGAAGGGATCCAAATGGTCCGTTTCCTCCAGGCATGCTTGGAGTTGTTCAGCAACCACCCGCTCAATCACCTTGCCCAAGAATGGCAGATTTGAGACTGGGCGATAGTTGGCCAAATTGGCCGGGTCTAAAGATGTTTTTTTAAGAAGCGGTTTAATGACCGCCTCTTTCAGCGGGTCTGGGAAGGCTCCCTCATGGAGGGAAGCGTTCACCACCCCGCAAAGCCCATCGCCCAGCCCTTCCCGGCTCGCTTTTATCAGCCAGGATGGGCAAGGATCAAGGAGACAGGTGGTCGGTTTCACTCGTCCAAGCAGCCTGTCCACATCCTCGGAGGTAACAGATTGGAATTGATCCCATGTAACAGGACCAGACAGAACTCTAGCACTCTCCCGCCCTGGCCCTGCTCCCACGGTGGAGTCTACCTCCTTCTGAATCTGAGCGATTTTATCTGCAAAAAACTTTGCAAAAGCATTGCAGGAGATCTTGGGGTCCCTACCAGGCCCCGTTGGTACAGGTGGTTCTGATAGATTGCGAACCACCTGAAAAAGTCTCCTGCTGCTGTTTTCTGCAGATGCAATGGAGGCGGTGAAGAAGGCCCTCTTCGCCGTCGCCATTGCCACTTGGTAGGCTCGACGTTGAGCTCTAACCCGTGTCCGGTCTGATTCAGAATGAGTTTTCCGCCACCGGCGCTCTAGCCGTCTCAACGATTGTTTCATCACCCTCAGCTCCGGGGAAAACCACGGGGCTGTCCGGGCTCCATGCAATCGGAGAGGGCGCTTCGGAGCCAGACAGTCAATAGCCCTGGTTAACTCCGCATTCCAGCGGGCCACCAGGGAATCAGCTGAAAGGCCATCAACTTGGGATAGAGCATCCCCTACCACTCTCTGGAAGCCAATTGGATCCATTAAGTGGCAGGGGCGGACCATCCGAATCGGTCCCACCTCCCTGCGGAGGGGAAGGGTTGCGGAGAAGTCCAGTTGCACCATCATAGCCTCATCATTGTTCTTATTCTCATTAGCAGTGTTTTAGTGTACAAAATGCTTCACACTTCTTACCACATTTCTCCCTCACAACAATCCTGCACTGTGGACTAATAACAGTGACTTTCCCATGGCCATAAACTAGGTGAGCAAAAGATTCACATTCTAACCAGACGCTTTGATTCACTGTGCCATGCAGGGCCTCTTTTTTCTAAGGGGGAGGGAGAAACAACTGCTTGTAAAAGCCATCATAAAAATCAAGAAAGTTGGCCACAGCCAGAAGAACTTCATATCCACTTAATTAAACCCCCATGTTACGGAATATTTGTAGAAGAACAAAAGGGGATGGGGGAAGAGTTTTTCCACAGATGCCAAGTAAACACCCAGTCCAGCCAAGCTACAGTTCCAATCATTTCCAGAGGCGATTGCATTTGGCCTTTCGGCCTTTGTGAGTTGTTCTTTGTGCCAACTCTTTCTTGTATTCTTTTCTTGTAGGGGAGAGAGGAATAGCTCAGTCAGTAAGCCAGGTTCTTGGGTTCAAGCTGCATGTTGGGCAAAAGATTCCTACATTGCAGAAGCCTGGGCTAGATGGCCTTCGTGGTCCCTTCCAACTCCACAATTTTATGATTCTATGAACCCTTGCAAACAGAGGGGACTAGTGACAATACTGACTTCCAAACAGCAGAGGGCATCAACAGATTGGAACTGCGAGAGCCCACAGGAGCCTGTCACATTCGTCAATATTTTCCAGGCTGTGCCCTCCATCCTCACAGAAACAAGCAGGTTCATTTTCTGGATAAGAGGCAATTAGAATCAAACACTCTTGAGATACACAGTACAGTCCGGCAAGGAAATATTCTTTGAACATTTCAGCAGGCAGCACACTAACTTGGCTGATTTGGCAGTAAGCTGCTAGACTGGATTTGAGTTGGATCCAGTGTGTTTCTGAGTATTAGAATTATTCTCCCCACATTGCCCCCACTATACATGGTTGTTCTCTCCACCAGAGTAGCTGTCCCATGTCCTAAGCTTTCCAAGACACACTGTAAGGTCTTCTCAGCAGGAAGTCTCTTCCAGAATTTCCAGAGAAATGCACTGTTGACCCAACCTATAATTTGCAGGAAAAAACTAGTGGCTAAGAACTATTTTTGGCTGAGCAATGTGAGTCCCTGGCAACCAATGTGATGATGTTTCACTCTTTGTCCTGTAATGCAATCACTTTTTAAAGTAACCAACAAAAGGATTCCTAAATGGTGGGGGGTGCTCTCTAGGACCTTCCTGAGCAGAATCTTCGGTGCAATTTTCTTGAAAGCAGAGCAAAGCTGGAAAATCAAAGCTGTGTTTCTTGAAATTGGGTCCATAGGAATGCAGTAGCCAGGAAGGATGCCAAGGAACACAAGCAGTTAACCATTTCAGCTGCACCTTGTTATCTATTGCTTGGCTGCATTGAAAGCACAACCCAGAGCAGAGAGGTTACTGTCACAGAAAACGAAGTCTGCATGATCGCCCTGTTATAGACAGGGAAGATGCATGCAAGACGGCAGATGCAGAAGTGTAAATATCTGATTAGGTAATAAGAAATAAGTGACTTTACTTAAATCTCTGCCTTCAGTTCATAGCCATCTCTCCATTGAAAGCATACTTGGCACAAAGAGTTTCTCTCCTATCGATTTCAATTGCAGGGGGGGTATCCTGAAAAAATAGCTATTTCCAAGTCAATGACTGCTGTGCACACATTCCCATGACAGACCACAGGATATGTTGTGATTCAGGGGTCACCCACATGGCACTCATAGATGCACATGTACTTGAAGATGCTTTCCTTGGTGCCTGTAGGGTCCCCTCTCTGAAATTCAGCTTGAAAGAAGCATTCTGCGGTAGCCAATGGTTGTTGGTCTGTGCTTGGTTGTGGGGAATGTGGTGCCCACTACAGTTTTTGCAGTTTGCAAGTGTGCCCAGGGGCCCCAAAAACATCAGAGACATCTAAGGTAGCTCAACTCAGGTCAATCCACAACTACAGCACACCACCACTAGGATATAAGCCACACCCAGGGAGACCATTGCAGAGTCCTATTGTGCATCCTGCCTCATGGATATTGTTGTCCACCTGTTCATTACTTTCCCTGTTCATCTCTCTTTGCTCTCAAGCAGGCACAAGATCAATCCTACATCCTGTCCTGTGCTAACCAAGAGAGAGGACCACCCCATGACCAGAAGCTGCAACCAGGATGCTACTGCCTGGTTCCTTCATTACTTGTTCAAGGCAGGCGCTTGTATGTCTCTCCAGTCATGGAGAAATGCCCCGAACCAGCAATCTGCATTGAGGGATCACAAAAACTGCCCTGTGTATTCTGCACAACTATGCAAGGGACCATTTGTGGGTGGATCATGTCCTCAGTGGTGAACCACCACTGCATTATTGACACAACAAAAGCATGTCTGGGCAGCTAACGTGAATAAGTGGATGATGCCTCTGGAATACCACATGGTTCCCTTTGGCCACAAGAGAAATCTGAGGTCTGGAAGCAGCCGGTGAAACAAAGCACGAAGCAGAACAGCAAAACTATAATAGAGGTTTCCTACTTCGCTGGATAAGCAGAGGTTCCTGGCCTCAGTGCAGCGACGTTAGAGATGCTGTTCGTAGCCAGTTAGACAATAATTAGCCAACAGCACTGAAAACACATTACAAAGAATGTTCCCCTCTCGTTCTGATGCTTCAAAACTATTTGCTGCACCCCACCCCCACCCCGCAAAAAAATGCCTCAGTCAATTCACCAAGTGACCAAACAAAGCTCATAAGAAAATGTTTGCTCTCTCCTTTTGCATGTCGCGCCCTGCCCGTCAGACGCACATTCCTGCATTATCATCCTACCAACAGCGGAGAAGAGGTTTTTTTGCACTCCTAATTATTTGATCTGTCTTCCCACCCAAGGGCTCCCTTCAGCATTACTGTTCCCCAGCCAGCACTGAACACATTCCAGGGACTGTGTTTGTGTTCTCTCCTCTGTTTTGTTATGGGCTGAGTGGTTGTGGCTTTATATATATATATTCTAATGGAGAAATGCTACCATAAAAGGACCTTCTCCTAGCCCTCAGGGCTGGCCCTGATCCACAAAGCGCAAGGAATGTTCTGCTTCGGCCCACTTGTGAGTTACAAGCAGGGAGAGATTTTGGCTCAAGGAAGATATTATGTTTACACAGCATCTCTGGGCAATTGCACAGAGAGGGACAATATTTCAGAAGCACCCTCTTGAGCTCCTGTAGCACACCTGCAGCAACCTCATTCATCAGTTCAAAGGGTTGCCTTCTTCAACCACACAATGATTTGTTCCATCAAACTGTGGTCTAGCCATGCGGAGGTGCAAGTCTGATCAGCAACAGGTTCCGGACAGACAAAACAAAATACTTCTTCACATGATGCATAATTAATGTTTGGAATTCAGTAGCTCAAGATGTGCCTTAAATGGCTTTAAAAAAAAAAAAAAGATTTAATGAATTCATGGAAGATAAATCTATGAACTGTGTTTAGCCATGAAAGCAAAATAGAATCTTCATGTTCAGAGTCAGTGTATTGCTGAGCCAGACTGGTCCTATCATTAGGCAAAGTGAGACAGCCTCCTCATGGGGCAGTGCCATATAGCCAGCCCTGCACCCCTATCATCAGTGTTCAAGATTCAAATGACAGCCTGGTAGTCTTCTGAAGAGGGAAATTGAAGGTGCAGGTGGAGCTACACCTCCTTTGCCCCAGACAGCAAAATGTATTGCATAGACTTGGAATGAATACAAACAACAGTGCATGGCTGTCATCATCATACCCTGCTTGTGATTTTCCAGGGGCTTCTGGAATGGTTAGATGGACCTTGGCCTGTTCAAGATTCATGTGTTCTTACAAGAAGGGCTCAAATCTGATCAGTTTAGAGCAGGGGTAGACAACCTAAGGCCCGGGGGCCAGATACAGCCCAATCGCCTTCTCAATCCGGCCCGTGGATGGTCCGGGAATCAGCGTGTTTTTACATGAGCAGAATGTGTCCTTTTATTTAAAATGCATCTGTGGGTTATTTGTGGGGCCTGCCTGGTGTTTTTACACGAGTAGAATGTGTCCTTTTATTTAAAATGTATCTCTGGGTTATTTGTGGGGCATAGGAATTCGTTCATTTATTTATTTTTTCAAAATATAGTCCGGCCCACCACATGGTCTGAGGGACGGTGGACCAGCCCACGGCTGGAAAAGGCTGCTGATCCCTAGTTTAGGGAAATAAAATACAGTGCACAGTGAGACAATCTCTTTTGTTGTGCACCATGGAGAACTTACTAAGTTCTGCAGTGTTACTAAGTTCTGCTCTATAGAACCCTATATAAGGGATAATGCTACTCTTAAATAAGGAGCATCCCTTTTTATATGCAAAGGATATCTGTTAACCATACCACCAAATCAATCCTAGAGGTAAATTCCATTGAAATATAAATTGAGACTTGGGCCTGAAAGGGGGAGGGGGTGAGTAGGAACCCAATTCATCCGGACAGTTTTTTGTAATATAATTTTTTAAACATATACACACAATAGCAGCTCATGTGCAAACCACGTGCACAGACACAAGGAAAGCTTGTCATTTGTCCACAGGGAATGTGGTATATGCATGCAATAAGTGCCATTTAAGGGCTTTGCTTCCCCAGCCTTAGATTGAAATCTCCTATTAACAAGGAACTTCAGCCCTGAAGATTCCACAAGGAATAATTAGAATTAAAAGGATTTGATTGTTGTTGTTTTTTAAAGCACTCATTGTACCTTTCCCTGTTTGTTTGCCACTTCTATGTTTTCTGCTTCACTGACTGTAGATTAAGAACACATTTGTTTTGTGTTTTTGCGCATTTAGGGTTCAGCAAGCTCTTGATGGCACTTGCAGTTGGCACACAAATGTCACGTATGCCATGGAAGTGGAAAATAAAACTCTGCTCAGATGTTCATCAAGGGTGGAAAGTCAACACTGTCGAAATGAATTGATGAGATGTGAACAGAGGATGGTGCTAGACAAGAATCCAAAAGCACAAGGATAAATCCTATCTATCTGCTCACTCCATGGCAAGAAAATAAACTAAAATATTACAGTGAAGCTCCCCAAAGGGATTCTTCCTCCATGGAATGCCTACTATTACACTACAAAACAGAGAACAGTCATAGTTCAATAGCACAGGTCCATCACTGTATGGCTTCCCCCAATAATATTCCCTCTCATTCAGAAGGGAATTTTAACACTCCGCAACAAAGAACAAGGGGCAACAATGGAGACTCACTGAAAATGCACAGATGACATACCAGTCAACATAACTGTAGTCAAAAGTGCATGCAAAACAAACATGTGTTCATTGGTTTGTGATTATTTTTTTTGCCTAACATCTAACAAGTGACATCTACATACACTCCCCACCTCCAATACCATATTGTCCCTAACTGGATACCAATTATTCAGCATCTCTAGTTTACAGAAGTCAGTCCAGCAGTAATGGACTTTATTATTTATGACTTTGGTAATTACTATTCAAGACCTATGAATCCCAAATGAAGGCAGGAGAGGAGAGACCAAGACCAGGGAGCTTTTAAAGAGACCATCAATGGACCCAAGAGAACTATTGAGGCTGTTTAAGAACTATGAGTGGTAATCAACTAAATTTTACTCAAAGTAGACCCAGTAGAAGTAATGAGCATAGCTTTGTTAGCCCCCCCAATTACTTTCAATGGGTCTACTCGAGGGAAGGCAGAAGTGCAGAAGCAGCTTGTGCTAATGGCTCCCTGCGGGGCATCAGTTTGTCTGAAAGAACTCAGTTGTTTTAGATTTTGCAGTATTTGTTTGCAGTATTTTACACCTGCTTTGGGTGCCTTGACAGCAATGTATTATATAAATACAATGGTACCTCGGATTAAGAACTGAATTCGTTCCAGAGGTCCGTTCTTAAACTGAAACTGTTCTTAACCTGAAGCACCACTTTAGCTAATGGGGCCTCCCGCTGCCCCTACAAGATTTCTGTTCTCATCCTGAAGCAAAGTTCTTATCCCAAGGTAATATTTCTGGGTTAGCGGAGTCTGTGACCTGAAGCATCTGTAACCTGAAGCATCTGTAACTCGAGGTACACTGTATAATAAATAGATTACTCCAAGTTATTACTCTGTACCCTATTGCTATTTCCTTCTGCAGATATTACTGGTAGCGCACTGAATATAACTTCATTAGAAAATACTGAATATTTAGCATTCTTACAATAATGGGTCCAGCCTATGGGATAAGTACCATTCCCTGCTTGTGATTCCACAATAAATAATACAAGGTAAAATCACTACTGGAATTATGCCTTCAAGATCTTTGGAAGCTAAATTTGCAAAAAGGTTGTCTAAATCTAATGTTTGTTAATGTCATGCACGCTCACCTAAGTACTATGACCCCTGGCAAGCAAGCTCCCCTGAGGCCTCTACCAGTCTGTCTCCATCCAATAAGGATCATGGAGCCTCTTTTTGTGCTTAAGGAGGAGACCACAGGTTGCTAACATGGACATCTCTGTTCTGACCACTTCAATGAAGGAACTGACTGCTGGCCACTGAGGGGAAGGGCACTCACTTTGATCATGACTGCCCCTTAGCCATCTGCTGTGTTTTTCTGTGTTTCCCTATCTTAGTAATGGCCCCAGAAATCTTCAAATAAAAGCTCCCCGTAATCTGCACTTCACCAAAGCTCTCCGGTGTCTGCGGCACTTCTGATTGTTGGCCCAGCATGAAAGCCACTGCGCACATGGAATCCATCAGCCTGCAAGCCAGACACAGAGCAGTGTTGATAGCACACCAGGCTCATGTTCCAGGACTGAATTTATGCAGCAGGAGAAGCGATGGAAAGATTGGCACATGCAATCCAAGCTCAAATAATGAAGTAGGTACATTGAGTGGCACCAGATATTTGGGGGAAGGGATTGTGTAGCACAACACAAATATTCTGCCCTGGACAGGAGCGCTTGTTCCACAGCAGAGGTAGGTTGTGAATTTCAGATATTTTAAAGTCAGAATGCTCACAAAGATCATCTGGACTAATGGCTCATCTAGCATGATCCAGTATTTCTTGCTGCTGTAGGCAAAACAGCAGTTCTTTTCCAATTATATGCACAATATTTCTGCCCTGCTTTATTTAGTGGATACATTTATGCCTTTGAGAGTGGGGCAGAGTTTGGATGCTCCCAGATGGAGATGTACTGTGGAATTTTTTCACACCATTTGCATGATGTCATCCTCATGAAAATGAATATATAAGAGCATCCACACCCACCACTGATGTGAATGCTTGTTACTGCATTTTTAATTTTTTGGTGGGTGGCTATGTAGTGATGCTTTGGTGGGTGGTTCCTACTGCCACAACTCTTATGAGTGCTTGCTCCTCCCATATGCACACCCTAGCCATTTTGTTCTAGCAGCCCAAATGATAAGAGCATGCCTGCTTCCATATGCCGATTACCATATGCTGAAACACCTCTGAATTTCAACAACTCTGGAGGAACTGTTCCCTCAAGACCTCAACACGTGTGGGGAAATACTTTGGAGAGTGCAGTTGCAGTATGTGCACTGGGATTTTTAAAATAAAATAAAAAATACAGAGGACTTGTGCAAGACCTGTTTATCTGAATTTTGGTGTCATTAAGTATCCAGTCACTTTCATGTCTGGAATGTAGAAATTGAGCAGTACAACCTGCTCAAAAGGAATAGAACAAACAGGAAGGGAGGAGAAGTCACATTATATGTAAAGAATATGTACACTTGTGAAAAGATCAGTGACCTGGAGCGTGGAAGCCAGATTGAGAACAAATGAGTAAAAATTGTAGGGGAGAGAAACAACAGTGACCAGTTTGCTCTCAGAGTCGTTCATGCTTCCTATGGGGATTTTATCTATATGGCACTGATCTGGTGGAACGCTCTGCCACAAGAGAGTAGGGCCCTGCAGGACTTGACATCTTTCCGCAGGGCCTGCAAGACAGAGCTGTTCCACCAGGCCTTTGGCCAAGGCACAGTCTGCCACCCTCCCCTTCTGTAATCCTCATAGAACTCTAGCCCAATGGTTGCCATGAATTGATTTTAGAATGAATTGACTTTAGAATGTATTTCAATTAATTGATTGTGATTTTATGTAAACGGTGTTATTTTTAGTGTTGTTAGCTGCTCTGAGCCCGGCTTCGGCTGGGGAGGGCAGGATATAAATAATAAATTATTATTATTATTACTATTATTATTATTATTATTATTATTATTATTATTATTATTATTTATATGCCCAGAATGGGGAAAGGTAGCAGAGGTTGGGGAAGTAGTGACTGAGAGGAGGGACCAAGAAACATAGCATGGAAGCTGAGTGTTCAGAAGCTACACACAATCAAACACTCTGACTCTAGGAGCACAACACCACTACCTACCCCACACTCTCCTAGCACCTTATAAAGCCTTGAAGACGTGCTCTCTTGCAGTGGGGGGGGGGGTGCAGTGCTGATGGAAAGCAGGCTGCATGTGGCTCCAAGCACATCCCCTGCCAAAGTGCCGGGCAGAGGCAGAGCACCACGGTGCTGAGATATCGTGCTATAACTCATCTGGTTTGGAAGCTCTGCCCATTCTCATCCATCAAGCTTCCCGTAACTCTTACCCTCCTTTGCTCCATGCCATTCCTGGAAAGCCAATCTCAGCTCTGCTCCATTTGTTCTTGACTGCTGATTCCTTCCCTTATATAGATTTTTTTTTTCCCCTTTAGTGCTGGGAGGGGAAGGAAAGAAATGCACGGGAAATAATGTTCCCGTGCGGAGGAGGTCACTGGATGATGCCATCACCTGACTATTTGAAGTTGTTCAGCTGGGAATGCTTTGGGAGTGAACACGCAGCTGGATGAGGGCATGGTAACTGCTGCTTGTTTGTTTGCTGAGATGTGCTCCGTGTGGAGCCAACAGGCATGTGATTCCAAGCCCTGTGCGCAGCGTTAGTGAAATCTGGCATCCACGTTTTCCAATGGGTATTGGCAGCAGTGGAAAGGAAGGCTGTGAAAACAAGGTCCTGGAAAGCCTGCCTTTGAGTCCAGTGTGTAAAAAGAACACACCCAAGTGAAAATCGTGAGCGTTTGCTTTGGGGTGCCCAACTTCTGGTAAGCATGAAGACAGACATGGGTCCCACTGAGATCTCTCTCTTTCCGTCTCATACATACACAAACATGCACGCCCCAAAGATCAAACCTAAGCCATGTTTAGCCCAATAGCTTTGTTTTCCACAGCGACTATCAAGATGGTTGAAATTGCTGTATGTTCCATATAACCACAAACTAGCTAGGTGGGCAAGTGACTGAGTTACAATGGCTTGTTGCGTATTCATCTTCCTTATAAACTACAATTTTATGCATTTTGGGGGTTTTGAGGGTGAATAAGGATTGCTAACGTATCACTGAATGCAATGAATATTACGTGTGAATGTTAAGTCTTTTAATCGTATTTATTTCAATGAGACTTGGGAATGTGTTATCTAAATATTCAGTAGCTAAAGCTTGCAGTTTCAGAGGAGACAAAAGTTTTCTCAGCAAGAAAATGGGTGGATCAGGAGACCAACAAGAGAACATGTTCATCTAAATACAAAGAAAGGTGTTGCTGATTATTACTAGTGTTTCTAGAAATGTGCCTTTGCTTCTGCTTCAGTCAGAACTCAGTGAAAGAAGTAGAACAGCCTTGAGCAATGGCCAACTGAGTTATACAGGCAGATTCCTTCATGATGGATGAGGACTGGGAGTGTGGGCAGATGAGTGGGAGCTGTTTTATATGACCACTGCCCATAGTTCCCTCCTCTACTTCAAGAAACTCCTCTGGTTTGAGCACTGCTGGCAGACATCCCAGCACCTTCAAGTCACAGTGGATTGTCAGTCCTGTTTCTGACAGAAATGCAACTCTTCCCTATGGGTTTTCCCCCTACCAAATGTTTTAAATGTTCCTCCTGGAATGTCATGTGACCATAACAGACTAGAAACTTAGACCAATTGGGAGTAGAGTGGGATAAAGTTAGACCAATCGGGAGGGGAGTGGGATAGTGATATTCAGGGGAAATTCCTCTCTACAGGAAATGCTCCAAGTTATGAATGGCTCCTGAAGATAGTGGTATGTTCCCCACAGTCCTTTTGTTTAGACCAGGCTTCCTCAAACTCAGCCTTCCAAATGTTTTTGGCCTACAACTCTCATGATTCCTAGCTAGCAGGACCTGTGGTCAGGGATGATGGGAATTGTAGTCTCAAAACATCTGGAGGGCTGAGTTTGAGGAAGCCTGGTTTAGACCTCTCTGACAATTCTGCTGCAGCCAATCCATCTTTTTACTCACATCAAGCCTCTTTGGCCTCTTCCTATTGCTTCCATGGTGCCTCTTCAACACGCTTCCCTTCTCTCTCTCCCGATCAGCCACTTTTTCACTTAGCCTTAATCAACAGCTTTACTACAATTTTTAACAGTGTGGATCAGGGATATGGAAAGAAAATGATGGACGGGCCTAACTAGACAAAAAGTGAAACACGTGGCAGCATCTGACATGTTTCTGTGAGTCATTTATTTATTGAAATACAAGCACTGGGGAGGCAATTGGTGCACTTGTGTGCACCAATGTATTTTTTAAACACTTTCCCCCATGCCACAATCCTGATAACAATCCGCCCCACAAAATAAAATAATAATAATAATAATAATAATAATAATAATAATAATAATAATAATAATAATACTGTTCTGGGGTGCTTCAAGTGGCAGAACATGGAGAATGTTTGAAGGACTCACAAGAAACAAAACAAGCCAGAATCTCCGAGCACGAGAGAAAGGGGAGGGTTTTGCTTTCTGCAGATTTTTGATTTTAAAAGAGAGGGGAAAAGGAGTTTCCCACTGGCAAATGTTATGGAAAACTGCCCCAGATGTTGCTCAGTGGTTGGTCCTTCAACCCAGTGAATTTCCTCAGGCTTCGCTTGCTTTCCCAGAGAAGAAGTCAGAAACATGGCCAGCTCTGCACAGTCTCCTCCCTAGCTGGAAACTCTGGGAAACGCTGAAAAGCCACCACTGGGGAAAGTAAAAAGAAGGGGACAGCAAGGACACTGCCCCCTCCAAGTAAGCAATCTGATGAATTCCTCTGAGTTTAACTAATACAATTTCCCTTCAAATTTCTGTATGCCCAGGTTCTCCATCTCTAGACAGACAATTTTCTGTCTGCCATGTCAGTTCTGCCTGCTTAAAAATTCAGGTAGCTGACTGGGTCAGCTGCAAAACATACTGTCTTGATGAGAGAGGAAAAACACGCAGAAGCTATCTTTGGGGAATGTGGATGTTAAGACCTACCATTGCAACACCTGAACATTCCCTCAAAAATAAATGTTCAGGGAGCATTTTTCCATTGAGAAAAAAATGCTGGTCTTCCTGAGCAACATTACAATCAGGAATGAGTGAACTCTCCATAGCTCTGTCTAATCTTTTTGGGATTGCCACCTACAGCTCTAATGCGGTCCAACGTCTCCAAGGCACATGCAAGAGCTTCTGTCAGCACAATTATTTCTATACAATGAATGTTCTCCTCAGGCTCTGGGGAGGGTCTCCTTGCAAGCCAGGAGGACTCTCCAGGGTGCTCACAATATACACGCTTTTGGTTACACGTGTGGAGTCCTGGAATGCAACCTCTGTGTAAATTAGGAGTTGCCTGTACTATCTGAGCATATCACACCAATGTTTGACCAACCACACTGGCTTCCAATGTGTGAGCCTTATGCAGCTCAGGACCCCAGTACCTCCCAGCACATCTCCACCTGAAGGAGCCTGTCCCCCAAACACTTGATTGCTGTTATCTTATTGCTACTGTTAGGGAATATTGTTTACTTGATTAATTTTATGGTGGCCATGTTTATTCATCTGGGAGGGGTTTTGATTAACAAACTGAGAATTATTTATACAACTACTTGTAGCTGATTGCTGCTATTATGTTTTTAAATTGTATAGGTCCTTTTTGCATTTGACTTGCATCATTTGTTTGATTGTAAGTCACACTGGTGTTTTGTACAGAGTGATTGATAAGTGACATAAACCATTACCATCTCCTCCTCGCCTCAGACTGTGTATGTAATGCGCCTGCTATGCCCGGGTGCATTTACTCTACAATTATGAACCATCAGTTTTATTTTGGGGCCAGCCAGATAATTTTATGAGGACGTCAGATTGAATGGCAAAACATATTCCTGAGCATCCAAACCACTGTATGCAGAAGAAAGTGACCTTCACCATAGAAGTTGCCCATTCCTACTTTAGATCACAGTCAACTTTTTAGTTTAAAAAATAACCCTAAACTATGGACTGTCAATTATTTAATGACAGAGTATACTGTAATCTTCAGAAGTGATCCAAGGAACAAAAGTAATGAAACTAAATCCCAAAAGAGAAGAGGCAACCAGATATTGTTACATTTAATGTGGATCTCTCTATACAACAAGCAAATCAAGCATGAGTTCCTCAGGAATGAAGCATCATTTGGGCACTTTCTAAAACCAGCTCTCTTCTTAACAAATTTGAGCTGGACAGTCCAACTGGCCAGAAGATAGTTCAGCTGTTCTTTCCTAACATCCTAAGAGCTGAACTAACAGAACTCCAAGCATGCAGAGCTGCTTAACATAAGAAGAAGAAGAAGAGTTTGGATTTGATATCCCGCTTTATCACTACCCGAAGGAGTCTCAAAGCGGCTAACATTCTCCTTTCCCTTCCTCCCCCACAACAAACACTCTGTGAGGTGAAAACAAAACAAATTCCTTCCAGTAGCACCTTAAAGACCAACTAAGTCAGTTCTTGGTATGAGCTTTCGTGTGCATGCACACTTCTTCAGATACACTGAAGAAAGCTCATACCAAGCACATGCACACGAAAGCTCATACCAAGAACTGACTTAGTTGGTCTTTAAGGTGCTACTGGAAGGAATTTGTTTTGTTTTGACTATGGCAGACCAACACGGCTACCTATCTGTATCTGTGAGGTGAGTGAGGCTGAGAGACTTCAGAGAAGTGTGACTGGCCCAAGGTCACCCAGCAGCTGCATGTGGAGGAGCAGGGAATCGAACCCGGTTCACCAGATTACGAGTCTACCGCTCTTAACCACTACACCACACTGGCTGCCACAGAGACCACATCCATCTTCCCTTAGCACCTCTCACTAAATTATCCAAATGCACCCAGTATATATGTGCACCTTCACCATATTTTTGAGCAGCCAACTGATTCACACTCAACAAAAGCACACCAGTGAAGCTGAGATAAAAGGTGCAATATTCACTCAATATTAATTAAATTTGGAAAAATGTGGGATTTAAAGAGTGATAATTCCTTTCCCCAGCTGACTTCTGTAGCCAGTTACTATAACACTTAGCACATCATGTTGAAAATCAGTGATATTTCTCCCTCTGCACTGGGAAGAAGGCTCTAAATATTGTGTTATATTTTTATATTCAATAGGGTATTTTGAACCCTGAGGTGCGATAAATACTGTTGCGTCATCACCTGTATGGATAACCCTAATTTACAAGGGGAAAGCATTAAGATTGGTGTTGTTTGCAGGTAGCATCATGTGGGCTACTGAAATTAAATGGGAAAGCAAACAGCTGCAAACAGGTAGCAAACCCCAATGTAGACAAGCCCTGAAAGTCCTAGCAGCATCTGTTATATATTTGTGTGTGTGAATTGTAGCTGGGCCCTTTATCTTAGAGAAAGGAAATGGCAAGTTAAGGCAACACAGTGCCTTTCAGGAATCCCTGGATGTCAGTAAGTGGAAGATACTTTGCATGAAAGTATCTCCCAGGCAGATGGGAACCGCCTTTACAGCTTTCCTTCCTGACACACAAAATGCAGCCATTGCGTCTTTTCCCCAGTCTCTGAACATAAAATTACAGCCCCACCCATGCCTTAAGCCAACACATTATTTGAACTTGAAGAAAATGAATAAAATATGCAAGAGAATAGGATTTAATATTTTTTTTAAAAAAAATATCATATAATATAATCCCTGCAACAACATTCTGCTCCAAGCGCTATTGGGGAAGAGTGGGGTGCAGGTCCCTGTTAGTGAACAACAAATCCATATTCTGAAGTCTCCTCTGATTGTTGATCAACAAGTTACATGTTTTGGAGTGCAAACTCAGATGACTAAGTCAAGGGAGCAGTACCCTGTGCTCGGCTACAGGATGGGTGTGGTGTGGAAGTCAGTCAATCCATAAATATGTTGCCATAACTCATTAATTCACCCCCATCTCTTCCAAAAACATACAGTGGTACCTTGGTTCTCAAATGCTTTGGTACTCAAATGTCTTGGTTCCCAAATGCCGAAAACCTGGAAGTAAGAGTTATGTTTTTCGAACGTTTTTCGGAAGCCAAACATCTGATGCGGCTGTCAGCTATTGTTTCTGGAGCGCCTGCACCAATCAGAAGCTTCACCTTGGTTTTCAAACATTTCAGAAGTCAAACAGACTTCTGGAATGGATTAAGTTTGGCACTTTTGTTTTTGCTATTTATTTTGCGTTTTTGTTTTTGAGGCTTTTTTGGTTAATTTGTTTTTGTGACTGTGTGGAACCCATTTCAGCTACTGATTGATTGATTGATTGATTGATTGACTGACTGACTGACTGACTGACTGTGTGACTGCAGAAATGCATAAAAGCCCCCCATACTAACAATGACTATCATCAGTGCAAGTAAGAATTTTATTTTATTTTATCATCTACAATACTGTCTTATTTATTTTATACTATAGTGCATTGATTATTGCTTTCATTTCAATTTGCTGTTTTAGGGGTTGTTTTTAAAAGTCTGGAACGGATTAATCCATTTTGCATTACTTTCTATGGGTAAAGGTGCCTTGGTTTTGGGACACTTTGGTTTCGGAACAGACTTCCGGAACAGATTAAGTTTGAGAACCAAGGTACTACTGCATTAGCCACTTTATGAAAAATTCCTGACTCGTGCTATGTGCTAAAGTTAGGATGCATTGGCAAAAACTTATTGCCACTGTGCTGCTTTAAAAACTGCAAGCAGTATTTTCATGTACTTATGATATTTACTTCTTGCATTTCCCCACAAGGAGGTCAGGTAGCCGCCATTTCAGCCTTACAACCTTGCGAAAGAAGGCAAGGCTGAAGGAAAGAAAATTGCCTGAAGCCACCCAGTGAACTTCATAGCTGATCAAGGTCTTGGACCCAGGTTTCCCATTCTCAAATCCAATATGCTAACTTGGATAACACATATTGATCATCAGTGGCAACATAAACATGGACTGGGGTTTAGATGGAGTTCACATTCTTACCTTATCTAGCAATAATGGCCTCTCCCTCAAAGAGGGCCAAAACAGACAGAATGATCAGAAAGTACAGTGGTACCTCGGGTTAAGTACTTAATTCGTTCCAGAGGTCCGTACTTAACCTGAAACTGTTCTTAACCTGAAGCACCACTTCAGCTGATGGTGCCTCCTGCTGCTGCCGCGCCGCCGGAGCACGATTTCTGTTCTTATCCTGAAGCAAAGTTCTTAACCTGAAGCACTATTTCTGGGTTAGCGGAGTCTGTAACCTGAAGCGTATGTAACGTGAAGCGTATGTAACCCGAGGTACCACTGTAAATGATATTCCTGAATTGTTGAAGCTAAACAAGTCTCAATCCAATCTGTGTCTAAATAGGTATTGCCTCGTAATCCAGGAAAGTTTCTTGCCAGAAGAACAGGGTATAAGTGCAATAAGCAAATTATTTTCTCCCTGGTATTCAGGGGGTGGAGTGCAAAAAAAAAAAATGTCTCAAAGGGCAGCATACCTTCAAAGCTGGTTTATTATTTCCTTATAGGTCAAGATGCTTTGGTTCAACAAGAATCCAAAAAGGGCACAGATGGAGAATGTTTTTATATGCTATTATGTTACATGCACGAAGCTGGAAGCCACATACATTTCGCATGTAGGCCTTTCTACGCATTTTACTGCAGCAGTCTCTAGGAATCCCATTGCTACGGCATCCTTATGTTCAGTGGATGAAGGTTTAGATGATTCCAGCACTGGGATTGGGGAAGCCACACATCCAAACAGTGGAAGCTGTTACAGCTGCCTACAAATGTAGCAATCAGGAAGAATGGGTGGTTTCCCATTGAGATAAAGAAAGAGGTTAGAGGAATCAAATTCTGAGCACACTCCAACAGCAAGTGCACAAATACAATATCAGTTGAAATATGCCTTGTTATTAGTTTTGAATGGAGTAAGAGTTTCAGAGTAAGAATGACTGGGAAATGGCAATCTGTAACACGGAGGAGCAAATCAAGAACAAGTGGGTTTTGGGTACCCAACCTCAACATTTGTCCCCACCCTGGAAAATGTGAAAATAAGGGACAGCTTCATCCCCACTTTCACTTTACACACACACACACACAGAGAGAGAGAGAGAGAGAGGTGAAAGCTTGAAATATTCAAATGTTTGACCCACCCTTAGCCCAAACTGAAAGTTCCTGTTGGCTTTCCTCAGCTATCCCCTTTACACAGATATCCCCAACATTTGTCTGCACAACAGCTGTCCAATGTTCCATCAGCAGGATGCCACAATCTCTCACACTAAATTCCTTTGCAAAAGCCCAATGATCTGCCTCTTATTTATTTTTTTCATACACGATACATTTTCTTACAGCCTCAGATAATCTTCTGTTTATATAACACAAGTACGGGATGTTTCTTTTGCATTAATTTTTTTTCCATTCACAGACACAAGTTTACTTGGCTGTTTTCCCCACGAAAACAGAGCCTGTACCTTTCACCGCGATCCCAAGTCCTCAAATGCTCAAACGCTTGAATTCGTGGTCCCTGCTCAGATGTACAGGAGAGAAGGAATGGAACACTAAAAGTGGATCCTCAAGAAAAGAAGGAAAGAGGATACACGATACCCTGGGGATCAGGAAAGGAGGCTCATCATCCACAGGAAAACACTTAGGGGTTTCCTTGTATGTCTTTGTTACCTATGAGTCTCAAATCTGCTCTGTTGTCTGGCTCATGGACCTTTTTCATACCCAGCTCAGGGTTAGTAGTCTGAGACATGGATGGTTTGGCTTGAGTCACAGGGTGAGTCAAAGGCTTGGGATCTCCAGAGGTTCCCCAATCCTTGCCAGTTCTTAGACACACCACATCCCCAGATGATACACTGGATGGAACAATTAAAGCAATATGCTAGGAAGATGAGAACTGCTAGGTTCACAGTTTATCCAGCCCAAAGTTATCAGGAGCTATTGCTGACCAACAAGCTTGGAAGAGTCATCCTTTCTCTTACACACTTAGACCTCTTCACCAAGTATCAGTACTTTCTTATGTCTCATGATGTCATTCCAGGAGTGTAGGGTGGTGGCGACTGTCAGCTAAACTTCTGTCATAAAGAGCTACACAGCTGCTGCTGCTGCTGCCACCACCACCACAAGCAGCAGCAAAACGATATGTCTAAAGCCGTATCAAAATATCCTGCCCGACTTTATTTAGCAGGGTGGGAGGAAACTAAATATATGAGGGGTAAGAAAACCTTTATGAGGTGGTTGAGGTTCCCACCCCCCTTCCGCTAATCTTTCTCATAGCAGCAAAATACTTTGCGGTATCTCCGCATCCTCTGGCCTGCCCATTCTTTCTGAAATGCCCCTGGGAGGATTCTAGGAAGTGCAGCCAGCTGGGAGGCTTCAGAGATGTCAGAGTGCCTCGCATGAAGATAAGACGATACACATTTTTAAGCAAAAAAATGTTCAAAGAGGGAAAAGCGCCTTTGGCTGCTTTGTAAAGTAAAGGTATGCACCAATCACCAAAGTCCCTGAACTTGTCAAAATCTATGATGCCTGACAATCTTTTTTAAATGAATAGTAATATGCCTTTGGTTGATACAGTATATGACAGAACAGCAGAAAAATGGGCCACACATTTTGTAGGGGTGATTTTCTTTTTCACAAAAGGGGTGGCCATCCAAACTTTGTTGAACTGCAGCTCCCATCATCCCTGACTGCTGGCCATGCGGACAGGGGTTGAGAAGAGCTGGAGTCCAACCACATCTGGAAAGCCACAGGTTCTCCATCACTGCTTTAAAAATGGGTGGTGGCAGTGGGAACAAAGCCACTGCCGCCACAGCAAACAGCCTATTGAAACAATTTTGCACATCCTAACCCCCATAAAAAGGGGGGTAACTGGTAGCAAAGCATGGTATTGGAAAACCAAGTGAGGAACCCCAGCACACCCACACTGACCCACTGGCCGCTATTGCTTGAATTTCTTTCCCAAAGACTTAGGCCTATTATCATATGTGTCTGTCATCCACAGAGGGGAGACAGGTTTCAAGTGTTATTGTGTACAAGAAAAACAAACCAAAAGGAACAAACCAAAGATAATAAGGTTTTGTTGACTGCTGCAGAAAGCATCAGCATTTTAAAATTTCATGCAGTTCTTTCAATAGATGAAAAGGAAGCACTTTCAAGCACAAAAAGATAGGGGGTGGGGGTGTATGAAAGTGTCTACTGGAACACAAACCCTCTTTGCAATGAAAATACTTTAAAAAAAACTATTTTTATCCTAGCATTCTCTGTATTGTTGTGAAATGTTTATCCAATTGCATTCTGCCCACTGAAGAGTTCGGAGAACATCTGGAAGCTTGCATGCGCCTCCAACAACCTAAGTTGGTCCAAGCAGAAAGGCAATTTTGCCTGCTTTGTACGTTAAGAACATAAGACCACCTCTGCTGGATTGAACCAAAGTCCAGTGTTTTCACCAAGATGCTGCCAGGAAGCCCACAAGCAAAATATGAACACAGCAGCACTCTCCCATGCTTCAGACCAAGAGATTAAGCACTGTCTACTGAATGCTTTATTAACTTAAAGTTGCCTGAGGACACTCGCCCACACAGAGAGCATCTGCCGAAAACCTGGGTCTGCCCTTGCCAGACATGCTCAGCAGCTTTATTTTGGTGGTAGCCATACAGTACTCAAACATATTTAGATTCAACTTGACCTGATTGTGACCTCTGGAAGCTGGATTCTTTCCAGGTTAGGTTCCTACGTGCTGGTGGGGAATATGTTTCTGCTGGAGGAAAGTGAGTGGGCTCATCTGAACTTAGACCTTAGTGGGGAGACATGGAGGATGATGTTTAATGCAATGTCAACAGCAGTTTGGCTACAGAAAGCTTTGATTCTTTGGTTACAGTGCTTTTGGTCTTTGCATTTAAACACAAGCTCTTTCCACCTGTGGGAGAGAAGCCATGCTGATCAGAGTTAACACAGCACAACATCTAGGCTGTGTACACACTCCCATTTACTCTGTGTACGCAGTGCGCTCCCACTTCTGGTTTGGGAAGCAGTATACGCACAACCTTAATTGCAATCCATATTGTAATCCGTATCTATCCTGTCATTTCTTATGGAACCATGCATTTTGATGCATTTTCTCACCAACCAGAACAACCTAGCTGTGTTTTCAGCCAGTAATATTAGTCATAGTCACAAGGTTGAACTATCTGCATGCTCAAATGAGAGATAAAAAATAGTGTGTGTAGGCAACTGGAGCACGCAACAGCAGATCGAAATCTCAGGACCATCACAGGACCATGAGACTCCCCAGCTGCAGTACAAGATCATTAGTTTTCTGCACACTGTGATAAGCCCACAATCTGGTGCCCAGCAATGACAGAAGAGGGGATGACCTGATTCTTGTGTGTTTTAAAAAAGAGATAAGGAGTAAAGTAACCACAAAAAAATATTATTAGCCTAGAGACAGAACTTATCAAGAATTTTGGCAGTGGAATGCAAGCCCTTACATTTTATTCTAATTGAGAACAAATGACTTTACCTGAAAACCAACAGAAAAAGAGAAACTATTTTTCATTTCATCCACAATCAGTATTAAGAAAAGGCCAGACATTGCTTCCACATTTGCCCTTTCTCTGGTTTCCATCTTTTGTTCAATCACTTTTTAAAAATGAGGAATCCATACAATGCCATTATTAAATCATTACATGCCGGGGGGGGGCGGAGGTTTGCGGCAGTTTTTTATTTTTATTTATTTATTTTGCTATCAAATAAAATGACAGCAACAACTATTTGAACTTTTAAGGGATACCGTTCATTTAAATTGAAAGCCTCCTGTTTGTGGGTTTAGCTTATTTTATTGCTTCCTTGGTCAGCACCATTGAAGGATTAATGTTGAATTGCCAGTTATTGAGCCAATTATTAGACCTCTGTACAGCAGTTTCTGTACAGTGCTCTGGTCCATGGGGTCACGAAGAGTCAGACACGACTAAACAACAACAACAGCAGCAGTTATTTCTTTACTCCTTCCTCCATCTTTTCTTCCCATTGCAGCGAACAGTGTTGTTTTGCTACCAAGGAGGCGAGGGCGGGGGGGGAGAAAGAGATTTAAAAGAATGGGTAGTATTCAACAAAGTATTGTTCAGAGTAGTCCCGTTGAAATTAATGGACCTAAATTAGTCGTGTTCATTAATCTCAATGGGTCTGCTCTGAGTAAATCTTAGTTGAATACCACCCAATGTAAAGAAATGAATAGTGTATACAAATCAAGAAGTCAGGTGACAAAAGGGGGCAATTCAGCGCTAGACCCCATGCCACACTGACCAGGGTAGCAATAAAACAGCTGAACCTGCAAACAGGAATCTTTCAATTGACATTGGAAAGAACCTTTACTGACTGGAGCTTACTTGTGAGTAGATATTACAAGAGGATCGTATACATGGAGAGGGGAATGGCTAGTTAAATTAGTACTGAATTAATTAAGCACTCCATGGAAGCACTCTTTTTAATTGCACTTCCAGCTAATTCTGGAAAGGCGTTGCCTCTGCAGCAACAAAGGGCTCCAGAGGGGAAGCAACCAGAGTTGCAAAGATTGATGGAGCCACGTGGATTTCAAAGAATTCTGACTGAAGTCCCAGGAAGCCTGAGGGTCCTTGGAAGATTATCGGATCAACCTGAGAAAGGTCACGTCCGCACCATACACTTTAATGCACTTCCCACAAAGAGTCTTTGGGACTGTAGTTTCCCTTTGGCAGAGATACAATTCCCAGGACTCTTAACAAACTACAGTTCCCAAGATTCTTGAGGGGAAGTTGCATGCTTTCAGTGTGAACAAAGGCTATTTGCCCACCATTTCTTATCCATGGCAATGTGAGGTTCAAGAGGCCTTAGCCAGCGCCCTCCATGAAAGGGATCCTTGATACAAGGGACCCTTCAGCTACTACAAGAAGCTTTACTGAGAGACTCTGAAGTGACGACTTTAATGTGGAGATGAATGCCTTCAGGGAGCAAGGAGTATTAGTAAAAGGCTGGATTATGCGTATTCCTCTTGCCTCCATAGGTGCTATGAAGCACAGAACATGCATTCCAAACCAGAATCCTACTCCCTAGGAATCTTCACATCTACATTTTTTTCCCCAAAAAAGGGAATTTTCTAGCTTTTATAATGTTGCAAGAAAGTCTGAAACTATGCAAAGGCTATGAAATCAAAATGAGCCATGGAATGGGCTTCTGGTGACAAAGGAGTGGGATGTTCTGTTCTTGGAACAGCTCTCCTGTTCCTCACCTTGGCGTCTAAACCTTGACCTCCAGGGCTTACTATTTCCCACCCCAATCCATTTCCATCCCCTTTCTTTGGTTTTTTATTGCACCCGATTTTTGACCATATATTCCAACAAGAAATACCCAATGAAAAAAGGAAGAACAAGCAAGGCAAATTTGTGAGAGGTAGATCAATGCCAGGTAGATGCAACTGCCAAATCTATTAACTCATCTAGAACACTCTCTCTCTCTCTCTCTCTCTCTCTCTCTCACACACACACACACACACACACACACAAAAGCACCTATGACCTGGACTCTCTTCATGATTTCCATGACCCACCAGCTGCAGGTCAATAATGCAATCAGCTAAGAGTTATAGCTACAGTAATAACATCTATACTGTCAAAGCCTAATGCTCTGTTAGTAAACCCAGCAATAGACTACCAGTGATGCATTGTATTGTGGAACTGTAAATCCACTGCATTCCTTATGCCTTATTTAAGAAATACAAGCAAGCTCAATGATGCCGCTGGCGTCTGCGATCATACTTGATCATACTTCTATCTGATCTCTCCCACCTTCTTTCCCAAGTATTCAGTTCCTATCTGGCTCTAACTTGTCCTGCTATGGAATCTCAACTCCCTTCTGGTCAGCTGCGGCTTTATTTATTTAAAAGCCAGGATGACTGATAAAATATCAGTAGGGCTTGAAACACTGTAATCTGAACTTAAGAAATACCATTACAAATGGCATCAGGAAGTTGCATATTTATAGCCTGGTGTTTGTTCCAGATCAGATTTGAAGAGATTACAAGGAAAAGCAAAAATGTCTCCATTTTTTTCCTTCCCTTCTTGCATTTTTATTCTTACTAATCTGCCAGGGCAGCCTCACTTACTAGTCCACCCTCCTGGGATCTAAGGTTAAGCAAAGGGTCTTTCTGGCTCACATCTTTATTACCAGGATGAGAAATTCTGCCTAGCTGACAATTCTGCCCACAATGCAGCAGAACTCTTCATTCAGGTCTGCTTTACCCTCATCACCACGGCCAGGACTGTGTTGATTCAGATGAAATTATGAAGATCTGTGATTTGTTCTCCCATCCTTTTGAATGTTTATAAAAATAAAAAAAAATAGGGGAAGGGGATTTGGTTCAAGTCCATGGCTCGTGTGTGCACGTGCGCGCGCACACACACACACACACACACACACACAGTGGCTGCGTACACATTACCATTTACTCTGGCTTTTTTCCTTCAAACCAGCTTCAATCAAAAATGAAAACTTGAGCCACATTCACTGCACAGTTAAGCTCAGGTGTCTACATTGTGCATACATGGATGACAGCACATGTACAGGTGGCAGCTTCATGGACAGGAGTTTGGGGGTTTGCAGGGGCAGAGAAAGTCTTGAGTCCAATCAGGGGGAAAGGTGGGATATAAATATATATATAATACCAATACCAAACACATAATGTGCATTGAATGAACCTCTGGTGTGTACAACAGTGTGCAATTGCAACTTGAAACACAGTGGAAGGTGGATAATGTGTACATAGCCTGCATTACCAATGAGGAAAAACCCTTCCTCAAAATTACTTGCTTATGTAGGGAAAAATGTAGGAGGGCACTTCCAAACTGTCACTATATATTCAGGTAGGGTTCAAACACATACTGGCAAATTCAGGCTGTGCAATTATAACTGAAACTCTGACACTTCTCTAAAAGATTGGAAGATGACAGTAAAATGCATTTGTTTGATGCAGCATCACTTGACCTCCCTGTAAACAAATTAGAATGAATATTCAATAAATAGCTAACTTTGTCTAATCTCCCTGCAAACAAATCAGGTTGAATGCTCAGTAATAAACAGGTGACCTGGAAGCAACCTCACCTGCGTCAGGAGGTGCTGCTATTGTCAGAACCACCCCTCCTTCTCTAGTCTCTAAAAACAAACCAAGAGCTATAAATCCTGACCAGCAGCTGCCAGGGTTTTTGCCTGTTTGGCGCTTGTAGAATGGGGGCTAGGATAACAAGCCTCTTGAATACTTCCTAAAAACCTTCATTGTTGTGCCCTTTTGAGCGAGACACGGCAAGTGGCAGCTTCCTACTTACTGTTGTTTGCACAAGAAGAGGATTTTCATTTGCAGCTGGGCCTTTCTGTTTGCTGCTGTTGGCTCCCAGGCCTAAAAAGGCAAAGTTTACAAAGCTCCTCTTTGGGACTCATAGAGGGTGACGCTGAAAATTGGCTGGAAACCACCAGCTTCGAAGTCGGCAGAAGATCTCCTGACCCCAAACCTGCTGTTCCGCCCTGACTTTTTGCCTGACTCCACTCCTCCACAGAACCCTGCCCCACATAATCCCATGTTTATGCACATGGCACTCCAAAAGAATCCTGGCAGCTGCAGTTCTCCCCCCCCACACACACACACAATAACTACAATTCCCAGTACCCTGAACTAACTACAGTTCCTAGGATGCTCTGGGGAAGTCGTGTGCTTTAAATGAGCTTCAGATGTTTCATGTGGATCTGCCTTTTCCTTCACATTTAGGAACAAGGGGGTCTGAGCATGACTTGCATGGGAGCACACTTGCCTGCCTTTGCACACATATGCTTATTTATGCAAAATCCAAATGGACTTACTGACATTTATACACATATTTAGGCTTAAAAGCTGACCTAGCCATAAAACCTGGGGCAGTTCACATAAATATTTACATAGGGAGGGCGGGGGTGGGGGAGAGAACAGCTTCTCTCCTACATTCATTTCCTGCCCCTTCAAGTGATTTCCCAGGCAGACACAGTGACATCAACTTTTAACAGCAACTGTAGTTGTTCCGTTCAAGTAAACCTAGCTACATAAACACTATATTCTTTCACCCAAAGAATTCTGGGCACTATAGTGTACCCCTCACCAAGTTATAATTCCCAGCAAGCCTTAACAAAGTACAGTTACTAATAAGGGTACAGTACATGTGGACAAGTGGTCTAGTAAATATTTTGATACACTCATTATTTTTATAGACTTTTTTGAAAGGCTGCTAAGAACTATGGTATGTACACACTTATATTTCAACAGATCAGAAGACTGTGTGTTTTCCAGAGGTCAATAGAAAGCTAAATCCAAATTGCACCTTTTTCCAGAATTTCAAATCTCAACATATGCTAGCAAAGCAGTTAATGTCCCTCTCACCCAAAAGGTTATTTTTTACCAGTCAGCTAGCTGCGAATACTAACTGGTACACATGATAAAAAAGCAGGTAATGCTCTAAAAAGCAGCTACAAGGTGGGGGTTATGGGAAGCTCTCTACCTGGCAAACTAATTCTAAAATGCACATGTGCACCCATGAGTTTTTACTTTTTGAAGAAAATGTGAGAGAGAAGACAAAGTCACCTGTAGATTTCTGCCTGCTTAGTATGCTAATCAAATTCCCTTTGCGCCAACTCTCCCAGCTAAACTCATCTAGAGTTTGCTATGTCTGCCTATCTAGATAAATGATTTACCAGCTTTGATTTTTTTTTCCCCCTGGCAGCAGCTCCCAGCTGACATCTGAGGGTGGTGGGGGGTCTAATCTACAAACACCTGCCTTACCTTATGGGTTTCACTTCCTGGCCTTCATCCTATTTTCCAAGCTGAGGCATTGACCCCCAGTAACCAAGGTCTTGCTCAGGATGAGGGTGGGAAACCCAAATTGACTTCATCCACTTATTCCAGGCCAGCACACAGCCTGAGGGAATCCTACTTATGTCTGCAGCAAAGACAGGTTTTACCTGTCACACACACTCAGAGCCAAATCCCAGACTAGAATTGGCCACAGCGGTGAGGAAAAGGCCACTGCAAAGTTTGATGCCTTTGACCTGTCATTTACCCTTCCACTAGGTTTTATCTGTTACTTTTCAGATGAACAAGAGTCTCCTGTCTCTGGCCTTAGGCTTGAACAAAAATAGCTGCTTCCCAGCTGGCTGTTTTAGTGCATTCATGTTTAGCATTCATGCTACATTGTTTCAACAAATGTTAAGCTAATCTACTGCATTCACCTTGAGCAGCCTACACTAGGGTGCTTTTTCCAGACATCTTGAGTTCCCATGTTACGGAGCTGATCTACAAACACCTCCAGCCATGTGTTTCACACACCTACCTGCCACATTCTCACCCCACTAAATGCATCTGATAAACAAGTATGTAGCTGCCAATGGAAATTCACATAACAATAAATCAGCTGGGCCTAACATTACTCCAGACATGGCTACCCTCATGGAATTTTCCAGGGACTGGCACCCTGACCCCCAGTGAGTGCTTGTCAATAATCCCAAGTATAATGCAAATTAGTCACATTGCCTACAGCACACTTCTCCTTCACACCATTGCTTAAGCCCTTCCTTTGCTGTCACCGAGCCATAACTTGTTACCCTTGGCTTTCTCTCCTTCCTTCCCTCTGCTTTCTTCTCCATTGAAAGCTTCTTGGGGCAGAGACCTGTCTTTTGTGTTCATGATGCACCAAACCATGTACACTGATAGCACTGCATAAATCAGAAGAATAATATTGTGCTTCCTCCAATTGTCCTTTATATCCTCTAGCACTTTCGTAATGCTGGGAGTCCTTCAGTGAGTGAGCTGTGATCTGCTTTCAAATGTTTGAACCAACAGCTATCAGCACACTGGACTCCCGACTTTGTTCCTGGAACTCCTTGGTGCTGGCATGCACAAAACATATGTAACAACCAAGCATGTCCATGCTACGATTTAAAAAATAAAATTGCACCAGGAAGTGCTGCTTTTGCAACAAACAGAAATGTTGCCAAGAACCCCATCCAAGAAAGCAGGGGCCTGTAGCCAACTTTCTGATGATGCCAGACCCGACAGCTCAGCGGCAGTGTACGCCCATGGTCTCCTCCTCCCTTTCTAGCCTGGGACGATTTCTTGGATCTATACAGCCTAATGGAAACCCAGGCAGGGAGTCATGGTCAATCCACCCAAACGCCATTCAATGACTCAGCACAGCCTTGCCAAGCAGTCTCAGTAGTGCCAACCAGCGTGCCTGTTAGCCATCTGGTTCTCACCCTGGGCGTGCAAAAACAAACAAACAGTGCACTCCCAGACAGGGCCAGGCTAATGGAATGCATGTACACATCCCTGATCATATTAATATAGTTCCCCTCCATGGCACCAGGCCTGATGCACATGTTCAAAAGTGTTCAAAACACTGTGTCATGTGAGAGGCTTCACATGCTAGGCACCTTGAAGCCCCAATAACCCCCACTTCTGCAACACAGTCTGGACCTGGCATAGTGGAAAATTAAAGAACTCATCTCCTACCCCAGCAAGTTTGAGATGGCAGAGGATTCCTTCTTACTCGGCAGCTCTAGGAACTGATATCCCTGCTCTGTCCCCATCCCAATTATTTACCACATCTGCCTCAAGAGAGGTATACCTATAGCCTTTTTTATGCTTATGCAGAAGTCCCAGTATTGACAGGTCAACAAAATTATTCAACAACACACTGGAGAGGCACAATGCAGATAAGAGTGTCTGGAGCGGCTAACAGGAAGAATGGGATGACCCAGGGATAGCCAAGTGAAGTGTATCCAAACAAGCAGGAAATAATAAAAAACACTTCCCAAAGAGTTCATCCAGTACCAAGAAGTCTCAGTGTGTCTTCCACAATTAGAAATGTTACACCGAGACAGCTTTTGTTGAAAATGAAGGTGCCAGGTAATGGCTGAAAAATGCAAGGGTCACGCACCACATGGATTGCCCAAACCATGAGAGTTTCCTTGCCAGTGTCAGCTGCCAAAAGGAGTGTGATGCTGCCACACAGCAACATTTCCACAAGTCTCCATGTGGTGAGTACTGGCTATTTGTGTGTTTGAAGTACACAACTGGAGAGCTGAAAAGAGCCAGTGTGGTGCACTGACTAGACCAAAGTGTAGGTCTTGATCTGGAGGGACCCATGCTCACCTCCACAACTAGCCATGAGCCTTACTAGGTGATACTGAGCCAATCAACATTTCTTAACCTAACCCTCCCTGAAGGGTTTTTGTGTGGTAAAATAGGGAAAAGCCCCATGTATTGCCATCCTGAGCTCCCTAGAGAAAGGACGGGAGAAAGCCATCTCTACAGTGGGAGAGAATCCATTTACACTCCCAGCAAGAGAAAAACAGAACCTATGGATACACATAGAGATTAGAGTGTGAAGCAGCAAAAGAGCTGGAAGGCACAAACATTGTATGTTGAAAGGGAAATGCATACATTTAGCAAACAAACAGCTTCCTTGCAGATATAGATATCTATGTATGATTTCCCAGAGTGCATCTGGGTGGGCAGAGAGGCATTACGGGCTCCGATACTACTTAGTTATTGGCATCTGCTTAGTTACACTTGGCAGTATGTAAGCACAGCGCTGCCTGCAAAACTCACTTCAACCTCAGACCAAAAGTAATTTGCTGTTATTAGATCTCAACTAAGATATTGCAAGAACCAGCAGGCCTGGGAAAGGAGGTCTGTCTCCAGAGGCAAATACCACTGGCCTGTCTCAAACATCTTTAAATGCCAGGCCACCCCCATGTAGAAGACAGCAGCCAGTTGCATGGTTTACACCTGGTGGGAAAAGAACCAAGGGGACCAAAAAATAAAGAAAGCAGTCTTAGAGTTCATATTTTCCAGCTTTGAGCAGGAACTAGGATGGAATTGATTAGGCTTAGGCTCAAGTAAAGAATATAGAAGTAAGATAAGGTAATTGTTTTCTACTATGTGAAAGAGAACAGAGATCACTTGTTTTCTGCAGATGCTGAGGATAGCATAAGGGGGAACCACTTCTCATTTTAATAAGGTGCAATTCAGGCTTTATGCAACACTCAGAAATGTTTGCAAACATGGATATGTCCCTCACTGAAGATACTGTTTGATCTGAACACAGGCCTTGGATTTATGCACAATAAATTGCCAATGTCTTGGGGAGAGGTAGCAAAGAAAGTGAGAAGGATGTCTAAGGCCAAGAGGGACAGGAGCAAAGAAAGAGATTTAGAACCAGAAGGGGGTGGGGGCAAGAAGTTGCAAGAAGTCTCTTTGACTTCAGAGCCTTCATCAGTGCAAGCAGTCAGAATAATTCACTCTTTTTCTTCTACAGTTTTGTAAGGACTAGAAATTATTATCTTCCATTATATGCACCAGAGTTTTCTAAAGGAGGAGGTGGAGGAGGACATGCGGAAAGGGCTTACAGTCTCATTAAACCAAATAATGTTTCAGTTTGCTGATTCTGCACTGTTATACAGGTACACATGCCCATGATTACATTTTAAAAGGTGCATTTAAATGATAGTGAAAACGCTTAAAGTGCAGACCCAACCTGCTCCCTGCTGTTAATGGCTGGGAGGAAGAGGACTGTGTGTAACTGCATCCCCAAATAGCCCCCATCAGTGCAGAATAGTGCCATCATTTGCCATGGGTGAATGGAGGGCTCCACCACAGCAGAGACTCCAGTTTCGCCCACACAGACTGAAAACCACTACTCATGATTCTCCCACCAGTAATAGTAATCAAAAATCCCCCATACAAGGTATTTCAGGAGAGGGGTGCCAGTGGATTTGGATCTGGTTGATCCACAGTCCTCCAAATCCCCCTAAAGAGCTGATTCTCGGGGTCCTCTGCTTTGCCACCCTGGATCTGGCATAGTGGGAAATTAAAGAACTCACCCCCTGCACCAGCAAGTTTGAGATGGCAGAGGATTAAAGAGATTCCTTCTTGCTCGGCAGTTCTAGGAACTGATATCCCTGCTCTGTCCCCATCCCAATTATTCACCATCTATCTCAAGAGTGCCTTCTAATACTTATGGCCCTTTTTATGCTTGTGCAGAAGTCCCAGTGTTGACATGTCAACAAAAGTATTCAGCAAAACACTGGAGAAATACACAATGAAGACAACAGTGGCTAGAGCAGCTAATGGGAAGCATGGGATGGTCCAAAGAGATAGCCAAGTGAAGTCAGTCCAAACAAGCAGAAAATAAACACACTTCCCAAAGAGTTCATCCAGCCCCAGGAAGTCTCATTAATGTTACACCCTTCCACAAAACAATGCCCCAAGCACACTGCTTTAATTGCCAAGGCAGATTTATTGTAAAGAACTCTAGCCCTTTGTTAAGTGTTTTGCTGAAGCTTTCTCCCCTCAACTCACCCTAGAAATACGGTGAAGTCCAAACATGGGTTAAAACCACATAGCTGTCTCACAGCATTCCTCCTATGCAGGAAGATTGGCTTCATGAACACATCTACAAAGATTTGGGGAAAAGGTGCTGGTGGCACTGTGGTCTAAACCACTGAGTTTCTTGGGCTTGCTGATTGGAAGGTCGGCAGTTCGAATCTGAGTGATGGGGTGAGCTCCCATTGCTCTGTCCCAGCTTCTGCCAACCTAGCATTTCAAAAGCATACCAAGGCAAATAGATAAATAGGTACTGCTGCAGTGGAACAGTAAACAGCGTTTCTGTGCGCTCTGGCAATAGTCACGGTCCTCCGTGTGCCAGTAGTGATTTAATCATGACCCAGAAAGCTGTGGACAAACACCGGCTCCCTCGGCCTGAAAAGGGAAATGAGCACCATACCCCATAGTTGCCTTTGACTAGACTTAACCGTCCAGGGTTCCTTTCCTTTACCTTACACAGGTCCTGTCTTTTCAACTATAGCTTCATTTCTCAATGTGCACTGGTAAGCTAACGTGCATGGGTTTGGGTGGGTGGTTTTTGCCTAAATGTGGGTACCCAGTCACCTGCAAACAGTGCTTGTTTGGACAATATGATGGAAGATTTGTCTTCACTGGAGAAGCAAATCTAAAATCTAAAAAAAATAGTGATCTGAGAATGAGACACACAAGAGGGGGACTGGCCACCTGTTTTCAACACAGACGTGAACTGTTATCGTGGCTCTCCCCAACACAACTTCCTTCTCCATCTGCCTCACCTTGCTGCCACTGCAGGCAGATAAGTTTAACAAAATAAGTTTAACAAAAATATAAAACCTTGCAAAAGAAATTCCATACATAATTGTCTCTTTATTCAGCCTTTCTCAACCTATGGGTCCCCAGATGTTGTTGAACTACAACTCCCATCACCCCTAGCTAGCAAGACCAGAGCTCAGGGATGATGGGAGTTGTAGCCCAACAACATCTGGGGACTCAAAGGTTGAGAACAGAGGGTGCACATCTCCACCCAGGACCTGACTAAATCTGAATTGGGGCCATAATACAAAGCAAATGTCAATCAAATGTTGAAGGATGTGGTACACTGAACTCTGTTGCTGAACGCACAGGCAACACGCCAAGCAAAGCTTGACATGTTGCTTGACATTAAAGCAAAATAAACCACACAGATGAGAACTTAAAAGCCCATCTATCTCAGAAGGATTTTAGTGTGCTTACCCTTTTCTGAAATGTGCCCATTGTTTGACTGTAATTGAACTTTTTTCCACATAATGTTTGGTGCTCTTGTGTTTATCATTGTGCCTGGGCTCAGAGGTTGTAGTCACTGATGTTGATTTAGTGGATAAACATTGAACATCTCACCACATACCTGCATACCAGCCTGTATTAGTGAGTCCTTCTGCCTGAGAAAAATGACCCCTTGGCTAACCTCTGTTGGGTGAGGGATTCCTCCCCCTGCAACCTAGAATGCTCTCCAATATGCCCAAGATTCATGTCACAACATGCAGTTACTCTAAGCTTTACTCTCTCTAACATGTACTCTGCACAGACTGCCTGGAGCTTGTTGATTTCTGTAGCCTCCGGCGGGTCATGAGAAGCTTCCGACAGCGGCCTTTGTTTTGCTTTTTTTGTAGGATGACGCATCCATTTCCAGGCTTGCAAAGGCTGTTTCCTTTTTCAAAGAACAGATCGCGGAACAAGCCTAAATCCATCTGTGCTGAAAGCTCTGCTTAGAGTGTGAAATCAAGCCAGACATACCATCGCGTTAGCCTAGCTTTCTCTTGGACTGTCAAGCCTCTCTTGATAAGTCTCCTAAAAAAAATCAGAGCATCTGGGGTACAGCACGGATACTTGCCATGCTGAGGAAATGGAGAAGAATTCTGGATTTCTGCAACTTGGGTTCTTGAATTTCATGCCACCAAACTATGTGGGCATTCATTAACCAGAAGAACAATTACTGCAGGACCTGACATCGAAGGCAGAAAGAGACGGTGCCAGCGACGGACACCCCAGTCTGGAAAACGGTCAGAATTATCCCATCTCTTTCCTAATAAAACCCTCACAGAGTGTAGACATTGGTATTAAAGGCTGGAGTTACTGCTCTCTGGATAGAAGGTGGATTGGGAGAGCTTTACAAAAATATTGCAAATATATATTGGATAGTGGATCCCTGCAGCTTAGTTAATGAAGAGCTTCAGTTAAGATTTAAAGCGAGGAACATAAACCAGAGCTGAAATTATGAGCAAGTTTGAATCCATGTGCTTTGAGGAATTCTTCAGTAAAAATCTGGACCTGCTGCTGACTCTGACTTTCAGCTGTGACAACTTTAGCTCCTTACAATTGCTACTAAAAATCAAAGTTAATGTTACCTGCAGTTCATGTGACACACTGATTCTACCACTGACACTTACTAAATATATGAACATGATACCCCAAAAAAATTCCACAATCGCGCATAATGAGCAATCAATGACAAGGATCACTTCTGCTCTGATGGTAAAGTTAATCAGACTTGGCAAGTGATGTGTGTACATGTCTCTATGCTGGGGATTTAGGAAAGTGGTCAAATCTGAATTTTGCTTTACACATCTCCTTCCGATATAAAATAACTTCACCCTTTTGAAATCTAACTTTGGCACTTTCTTCTGATTGCTGCCTGCATACGCCTTCCAATCCTTCCAATTATTTGCCCCATAGTCCTTACCAAGCTGATGAGCCAAGAGGTGGAGGGGGCAGAGTTTATGTGCAGGCACCCACCTTCAGCTCTGCATTCTCCTCCTCACTTTCACAGTGATGAATCCAAAACTGTCCCATCAAACCTGCCTGCTACAGTATATTCTTTTATGCCAGCTAACAGTGGTGCTAGCAGGGTTATGGGTGCAGAATGACAGACCATCTCCTTTACATACCGAAGGAAAGATACGCCTGTCCCAATAAAAAGGAGAGAACACAGAAGCACACTGAACTGAAAATAGATTACTATGGGAACAGAAGAACGGTACAGCACATAATCCTTCAACAGCATATTCCTAACTTTCTTCAGATGTTTAATGCTTTCCCCAAATGCCCAGCTGTTTTTTTTTAGCTGTCACCATTTTGCAACTCATTTTATAATCCCGGTATACTTCTAGCCCCTAGAATTTTTGTGATTAAACTACCGTAAATTCATTTCTTCACTCACTTTCAAGCAGTTCTTCTGATTTCCCACAGACACTTCTCCCAACTTCCCTATTAAATCAGGGGAGGGGGAGAAAAAAGACAGATAAATAGTACCTGGTTCATTACGCTTCCAAAATCCATCTCGCTGTGCTGTTCTATCTCAAATTGCACCTCCAAGATGGTTACTACATCCAAGGGACAGGAAACTCTTGGCCTCACCTTAGTGAGCTTCTCCTTCTGCCATAGTGAAGCAAGAAGCAGCAATTGTTTGTGCAAAAGTTAGCCAGTGCAGATGCTGTTAGTCAAAGTTGGCAGAGAGGAGGAAGAAGTTACACAGTATTCTGTTGAAGATGGAGAGGAGCCAAGGTCTTGATTTCAGACATCGGTGAAAGGGGAGGCAGACCTGCTTGTCTGGGGCTTTCTGGGGTGGTGAGCTTGGGAGAGCAGGGTGTGCAGTGTGATTAAGCAGAGAGGAAAAAGCTTTCAGACTCGAAAGGGATTTTCCTTCCCAATCTCCACCTTATTAGCACAGCCTCTCTTCCCCCCCCCACCCCACCCGTCAATGCATCACTGTCCAAGTACAACATCACACACGCCCAAAAACAACACCACTAGCTGTGCGGGGCTCTTTTTCCCTCCTTCGGCTTTAAAGGGCATGGCATTCATAAGCTAGCCCATATGAAGAATCAGAGTGGGAGTCCAAGGGGCGGGGAGAGAATGGATTGTTTCTTGGAGGGGAGGGTGAAATAAAACATTGCAAATTCCTTATGCAAACGGGCTGCCCGTCTGAGTCTTATCAGCCTGTCCAGACACACAGCTGGAAAATGGGGCATGTCTGCCATGCCATTCTTAATGGAGAGCAGAGTTGAGCAGAGGGTGTCCTGGGGGCTTTCTCAGGAAAGCTATACCTCATGCTCCATCTTCGAAAATAACCTCTCCACAGAACTCATGCTGGCCTGGCCCACAAGCGCAGCTCACTAAGGTGGGCATGAGGGGGCAGAGTTCTGAGGTGAGAGAATTGATTGCACCGCTTTCAGTGTTGGCTTGCTCCCTTTGGGAGTTGTAGGGCAAAAAGGCAGGGAGACCAACAGTAGGTGGCGCCAGAGCCAATTCATTCTAGTTTTGACCCCATCCTACCACCTTCCAAGTTCTACAAAGACAACCATGAGGCTAAGGAGGAAGGAGCTGACAGCCAGTGCCATGCTCTGGACTGGTTGTAGGTAAGAAATCAGGCAGGTGGGGGGTCGCTGAGGGCAGGCTGAGGTTGGTGAGGCAGTGCTCCATTGTCCCTAGTGGGTCAGCCTCCACTGACCACTTTAGACTGCAAGTGGGAGGATCACATTTGTTAATGCCCACCTGTGCTTAAAGATTTCTTGCAAGAAGAAAACCAACAATGCAGGAAATGGGTTGAGCTATAATTTTTATCCCTGATAAACTATTTTTTCCCCTACAGGGATTTTAATATGGGGAAACATTTTTAAATAAAGGACTCCCAGACTTACACTCTGGGGTGGCACTACTATCTCAGGATCCGGCCGCTTCAGGCTGCTGCATCTGTAGACAACCCAAAGACACCCCATATAATTAGCCCAGACAGCCCAACGTCTTTGCAAGTGTGAGCTGTTCTCAGATAACATAGGAACAGAATCAGACCGCTAGTCCATCAACTCAATATTGTCTACATTGGCTGGAAGTAGCTCTCCAGAGTTTCCCAAGCCAGAGGTTGAACCGGGAACCTTCTGCATGCAAAGCGGATTCTCTCCCACTGAGCTCCTGCCCTTCCCCCAGACAAATCAATTTCTATAGAATACTAGAGAGCAGTCACTTCCAAAATTCTGAAGTCCCACAGAATGCAATTGCTCTTACACACACGGAATACTGTGTCATAAATTGTGTTCAGCATAGAGCCCTGCTTCTATTAATCCTTTTACAACCAGCACAAGGAGGCTCAAGGAATGTTTAGACAAGACACTCACCATTTCCCAGTTTTGTTTACCTAGCTGTCCATGTCAGATCATACACAGAAGATGAGGGACAGGCCATGATGCGCCCCGCCTTAACCCGTAATTACTGGGTAAGGTTTTGGCTATTCCCTGACAATGTGGAGAACAGCAATTGAGAATGTGTGCAGAGTAAGGCCAAGTCTAAGGCTGTAGTCCTATACTCACTTACTATCATTGAATCCAATGGAACTTTTCTGAATAGCTATGCATAGAATTGTGCTGTAAGGCTGAAAAAGAGGAATACAAAAACTGCATTTCTCTGACTCAAGGACATAAACTTACATGTTACATGCAAACTTCACCAGCCCTTTTTTTTATTCCAGATTTATTTATTTCTATCTATTTCTATTCCCATCTTTCTTCCAAGGAGCTTGAGGAAGCAAACAAAATTATCCCCTTCTCATTTCATCCTCGCAACAGCCCTGTGAGGTTGGTCAGGCTGAGAGACAGTGGCTGGCCCAGGGTCACCCTTTGAGCTTCATGCTGAGTGGGGATTTGAACCCTGGTCTCCCAAGCTGCTTCTCCACCCACCCTCAATATTCTAGCAGTTGCGGGGGGGGGGACTTGTGGCCCTCCAGCTCCCATCAGCCCAGCCATGGTCAATGGTTAGAGATTATGGGTGTTACAGTCCAGTAACACCTAGAGGACCACAGACAACCTTGGCTGACAAGGGTACGCACCTATATTTGTAGCCCTGTGGAATGGAAGGGAATCAGCTGGAGAGGGGTGTTTTTGGACAGGAAATTGCCCAACAGGGAGATGAAAGATGTGCTCAGAATAGACAGACTTGTGCACAAAGGCTGCATTTTACTTCTGATTCTGTGGGAGTATCGAGACCAACGACGTTTGTAAGAGAAATTTCTGGACCAGGCTCCACAGTGCCTATTAAGCAAGTATGAAATACCCACAGCCCTGCCCTTCTATTAGCCCATCCTTTCTCTCCTGATTACCCCCCCCCCTTGCAGAATCCCACAAGAGACACAGAGGAACTGACATTTTACATTCACTTACTCATGGCAGATGCTAGCATTCACCAGGTACAATTGCAACATCAACAAAATCCAGGCAGCGGGAAGGTTCCACTGAGCTCCTTTTAAACTGCCCAAACATTTGGGCAGCTGGACAGTTCCTTTAAGGGCAGTTCTTTGGAAGACAGCACAGGAACTGGTCCCTCCCTTACTTCGGGGATTAATTCTTCTCTCAGCCTTTTTAAACATTTCCATCAGCTCAAGGGGAGTCGCATTGCATGCCTTATGATCCCCCCACTCACACACCTCCCTGGCCAGAAGCCTATACCTCCCAAAACACAGTCGGCCCTTGATGAGTCAAGCTTTCCGGGTGCCTCCCCCTCTTCCCATCCCTACGCTGCAACTTTATTGCACATCTGGATCCAGTTGTGGCTTGCACATTAGGGGCATTTGTCTTGGAGATGGCTGCTTCTAAAAAGCTGGAGCCGCCAAATGTCTCAAACAAAAGAAGAAAGAGAAGGGAACGTTTTAAAACCAAGTTAAGTCTGAAGGGATTTGCCGCCGTTCCCGGACTCGACCGTGTGAGCTTGCCGAAGATGGAAGCTTGGAAGGGGAGCCTGAACAATGCTGTGACCCTGCAGAGTGCCTGGACACCACGGAATACTTTAGAGAATGAGAGGTGACATACCAGGATAAGCTCTTGGGAATGGAGAAAGCCAGAAAGTCTCAAGCGGTGTCCTTCCAAGACACTAATCGCCAAATGAATGGATATCCACAGGTCCTTCCCTTGTCGCCTGCTCTTCCACAGTTCTCCCTGCCTGCGCTCAGGCTGCTTCAACTGTGCCCACCCCTTCCCTGCTTTTGCACAGAAGTGTGGCTGAACTGAAAGATGGTGCCTGTACTCTTCATGAATTGATTTCTTCAGTATGCAAAGTGTCCACCTGACTGCTGGCAATGGGAACCTTCTATATTATTTATACGATGTATGGACTGATGTTTGAAATCTTCCACTGTAGAGAGCAGTGCATTTCCTTTTTGGAAGACCTGGTGGATGGGTACTACACTTCCCCTCACATCATTGGCCAGAGAAGACCATTGAATAGTGACTAACCTATCCAGCTGCAATCAACCAGCACCTCGATGTATCTCCTCATTCTGCTACCTCTCTTGGACCACAAAAGCAGGGATGGGGAGTGTATCAAAGCAGGGCACAGTACACAGTTTCCAAAAAAGGACTGTTGTTCCTCCAGACTGTCACTATTATGCAGGAGGGATACAAGCACATATTAGAACCGTAGGTTTCTGCAGTTAAACTGAATTAAAGGGCTTTGTTGCCCCAGCCCAATGAATCCACTATTAAAAAAGAATCATGATTTTTTTGCCATTTACAAAGTTATGGGGAAATGCATCGAAAAGTCTGGGGTGTCTGAATAACAGGAAGACGTATAAACACCCCACTAGCAAATCAGAATGAATGCTCAATAAAGATTGGATATAATCTAACATCCAGACAGGCATTGTGCAAGCAAATTAGGTGCTCGATAACCAGGTCATCTGGAAAGGCGATACTCAATGCTTGATGAGTCAATCTTTGACCTGGTTTTTTTCCTCTCCTCCCCCCTCCTTTGTGCCTCGCCCTCCTGTGGGCATCTGAGCAGACATCTTCATATCTTCTGAAGCTCTTTCCTTCCCCTTGCTCACACACAGTGCTATTTTTCTTGAAAAAGAGGTGCTGAAAGTCAACATGAGCGCCTCCCTTGTTCTCTTATAATGGCAATGGCACCCACCTGATTGGTGCCGGAACTGAGCTCTGGCAAGTTCCAGCTGGGGGGGGGGAGCCCTGCTCACACAGCTGATAATATCCAAGATCTTGTTGTTGTTTCTTCTTGTTGTTCTGTTAATGAACTTATTAGATCACCATTTATTTATTTTATTCCTCAATATTCAATATTCTCCTTCGCATTCCTCCTCTGTCTCATGTTGTCATTTGACCATCGGTCATGTGATCCCAAGAACTTCTGTTTATCTCTATCGGCTTTCATCGGCTTCCTTCGCACACTCTGCAACATCATCACTTACCTCTGTACTTCCTTTCTCGCTTGTCTGTTTTGCTCTGTTGTGTTGATCATGCTTCTTTTTCCTCTGTCATCCTGTTTACTCCAAGTGTTCATTATCTCTATAGTTCATTCTGCTGAAGGTCTATGGTGTAAAGATCATTCTTCTCCTGAATACTTTCATTGCAGTTTTATGTTTTCTTCAGCTCTGTCCTCGGCTAAGCAATTAAAATTTTCTTCTCATATACATTTCTCATCCCCTACTCTTTCCTTTTTGTAAACTTTACTTCTTCAACCTGCCACCCATGCTCTTCTTTCTTTTGTCCACTAGCTTTTAGTGAATTTTCTTTGGACTTTTTTCTATCTGCCCTTCATTCTGAACATCTTCTGCATTGCTTTTTCTCTGCCATTTCTTCCATATCATTAAGATGCTGATTCCTTTGCTTCTTTTTCTCTAACTTATCTGATTTGTTTCCATTTAAATCCATGCTAATACTAATCTTCTTGACCAAGTTCCCATGTAAAATTCTATTACCCTTTTGAACTTTCCTTCTAGGTTCTATTCTACATTTGCCATGTTTCTGTCTTCCAGTTCTTCCTTTAATTCTGCCCTTGTGGGCCTTTTTATTTTATTTTTTAAGTCTTTTCTTCCTTTGTTCTTATCTTATCTTATTGATAATCTTATTCTGTGGTTTACTTAGGAATAGACATGCCTAGGGTTGTTTTGCTACTTTCCTCTCTTTCACTTTCTCTTATAGATCTTTTTCAATCTGGTTTTGCTCTTTTCTGACGCATACTGCCAATTGCGTATCTCCTTTCAGCAAAATCTAAGAGTTAATATTCTGCACATCTAGTGCTGGGCTCATCTCCAATACATCTCTGATTCAGACAACCATTCATTTCTCCTTTCTATCTTACATTTTTCAGGCATTGTTTTCTCATGATTTTAATAACAACTTTCTCATCGCTCTTTTAAGGAGTTTTCCAATTGTTCGTTTTTTACAGTTTTTTCCCTTTACAGGAGTTCTTGAGAGATCAGTATTAGGCCCCCTTCTTTTTATATTATATATTCATTTTGTGTTCAACACCACCTTAAGAATGATGACCTACAACTTTTGTTACTTTAATTTTTCAACTCATCTCTTGCACCAATCTTCTATTCTGGCCTACTCTGCCATCTCTCATAGAATGAATGCCCATTTTCTCCAACTTAATTGTGCTAAAATGGACCTTCTGGGTTTGGGTTTGATTTAATTTTCCAGTCTTGTACTTTTTTACATATTTGTCTTCTCCTCTTTTCTCTACATGTTTTTCCATAAATCCTTCATCTTACATGACCAAAGATGCTGCTCTCTGTCCACTGCTTGTATCTCCTTTCCCATACCATTGAGTTGCTATCCATCTGATACATGACTCCTCCCTCCATTTTTACATTTAAGAGGTTCATTTTGTTGGCTATTTGCAGTTTAGTAGCGCTGCAGAGAGCTTGCTGGGGAGACCAAGCATTAAAAAGGGACTCAAAAAGTATTTAAACAAGGTTTTAATAAGAAAACAGAAACTCCATTTATGCTAAATACATCAACAACAAACCAGACCCAACCACCAACCCATCCCCCAGGGTAATGGGAGAGCTAGGTGCTGCTCCTTATATGTTGTTGTTGTTTAGTCGTTTAGTCATGTCCGACTCTTCGTGACCCCATAGATCAGAGCATGCCAGGCACTTCTGTCCTCCACTGCCTCCCGCAGTTTGATCAAACTCATGCTGGTAGCTTCAAGAACACCATCCAACCATCTCATCCTCTGTCATCCCCTTCTCCTTGTGCCCTCAATCTTTCCCAACATCAGGGTCTTTTCCAGGGAGTCTTCTCTTCTCATGAGGTGGCCAAAGTATTGGAGCCTCAGCTTCACAATCTGTCCTTCCAGTGAGCACTCAGGGCTGATTTCCTTCAGAATGGATACGTTTGATCTTCTTGCAGTCCATGGGACTCTCAAGAGTCTCTTCCAGCACCATAATTCAAAAGCATCAATTCTTCGGCGATCAGCCTTCTTTATGGTCCAACTCTCACTTCCATACATCACTACTGGGGAAAACCGTAGCTTTTACTATACAGACCTTTGTTGGCAAGGTGATGTCTCTACTTTTTAAGATGCTGTCTAGGCTCCTTATATACTACACCCAATTGCTGACACAGCTTAATCAATACAACTCAGCAGTACCTGCTATATTTCACAGCTGTAAAGCTGGGTCTCGTTATTTTGCTCTGGCCCTTGCTCTGGCCCCTTAAAGACATACACATCGGGTGGAACAATGATGAACCTTTACATTTAAAGAAACAATTCAACACATTTAGATATGTTCAGTTTACCAAAACTCCCAATAATTCACCTGAATTTTGCAAATACCCTGCCTTCCCACCTAACCTATTTTCCATGCCCTTAATAAATACATACCCGATACATCATTTGGAAATACATCTGTTCCCTAGACGTGTCTAGATGTGTCAAACAGTTTTCTGGATTGCAAAGAATGGTCAGATGCAGGGATGGCTGATTCCTCTTGCCTGGGTGGGACTGATTTTATTTTGCTATAAGTAAAAGTAATATTTATATATTTAAAGCATTTGTACCTTGCCCCTCTTCAGCTATAAACACAAGCTGTGCCAGCAGGGATCAGAGAAAGCTTACAATGAACTTCCAACAACATTCAATATGGGTCAACGTTCCTCCCGCCATTTTTTTTACAACTGTGCAGCTCTTAAATTTAGGTTTCTCATTTGCTTCTTTGTCATTCAAGGTGTCTTCCTATCCAGAGCTACAACTGGCAGATAGTGAGATGTGCAGGTAACCAATGTGGTTCCCTCCGATCAGCTCTGACCAGCTATGATCGGCCCCATCCAACATGGCCCAATAGTCAGGGATGCTGGGGGTTTAGTCCAACAACATCTGGAGGGAGCCAGATTGGCCACTCCTGGTGTGACAGAAAAAACATAAACGCTTTCCTCCAAGACTGGAATTTACTTTTTCCGTATCTGCCTATTCCAAGCTCTGATTTCTGACTAGATCAAGGTTCATGAACCAACTGAGACCTTTCAGATGGTTCGCAATTCTCGTCTGTGTTGCAATAGCCCTGTGAAAGTTACCAAGTTAAGGCTTCTAGTTTAGATAGCCACAGACAGGCAGAGCCTGCTGACTCAGACTGCATCTCTCTGACTCATTCTGCCAGTTGGCAAAAAAGTTGAAAGAAAGTTTAGTGGAGCTGCTGCTGAAAGTACACAGCAAAGGAATGATACAATTTGCAACCACTGTAAATGTCAACCCAAAAGCCGTGCAAAGCCATACAAGGGTATTGCCAACTGAAATGAAAACGCAGCCATGTACTTCCATCTCAGAGTGGCTTTTTACAAGCACTCTTCATCCTACACATGAAAAGGATGGCAACACCAAAGGGCATTACGAACTTATCCCTTTTTAAAAAAATGTGGCACAGAATTTATTTATCCTGCAACAGAATGGTGTACATCTGAAGCATGTGGTAGAAGCTCATGTGCTCTTTATGGATTAAGTTCTCTACTACTTATTATACAGTGACTCTCTAATTATACTATGGAAATTGCAATAAAAGTTCATTTAAACAGAAACCAGTTGTACACAGCCATGCCACAATAAACCTAAAGTGGAAGTTGCTGCTCTGGGTCTGGATCACTGATCAGAGCAAGACTACCTTACTTTGAGATTGTGTGCTAGATTTCTGACCAGCTCCATAAGTAACAAATCTGGGAATTCTGGGGCAATCCTGTGTGAAGGCTGAACAACATAGGAAATGAAACATACGGGTGTGGCCAGGGTCAACCATTCATTCCGTAATTATCTTCACACCATTGAAGGTATCTTATTAAAAAGGGGGGGAGAAACACCCAAACACTTTCAGCTTTAATATTTCATAGTTCAATGACATGTCAATGACAAATATATAAGAACATCAGAAGAGCATGCTGGATCAGGCCAAAGGCCCATCTAATCCATCACCCTGTTCTCAGTGGCTCACCAGATGTTCGTGGGACACTGGCAAGCTGTATTTGAGCACAAGAGCACTCTTCCCTCCTGTGGCTTCCAGAAATTTTTGTGACTACATATGTGTGTGCTGCTGCTGATGTTAGACTTCAGGATTTTATTGAAGGTTATGCTTCTGCACCCAAATAGACTGGTACCTTGGGTTACAGACGCTTCAGGTTATAGACGCTTCAGGTTACAGACTCTTTCAGGTACAGAAATAGTACCTCAGGTTAAGAACTTTGCTTCAGGATGAGAACAGAAATCGTGCGGCGCGGCAGCAGCAGGAGGCCCCATTAGCTAAAGTGGTGCTTCAGGTTAAGAACATTTCAGGACCTCCAGAACGAATTAAGTTCTTAACCCGAGGTACCACTGTAACTGCCTTACATGAACGTAGGTATGCTAGATAAATCAATCCATTCCTGAACAGAGCAGCTGCTACAGCATACAGTGGCACCTCGCAAGACGAATGCCTCGCAAGACGAAAAACACGCAAGACGAAAGAGTTTTCCGTTTTTTGAGTCGTTCTGCAAGACGAATTTCCCTATGGGCTTGCTTTGCAAGACGAAACAAGTTTGTTTCCTTTTTCTTAAAGCCGCTAAGCCGTTAATAGCCGCTAAGCCGCTAATAGCCATGCCGCTAATAGCCATGCTTCGCAAGACGAAAAAACCGCAAGACGAAGAGACTCGCGGAACAGATTAATTTCGTCTTGCGAGGCACCACTGTATTGCTCATTACGCATTCCATCAGATCTAAGCTGAACCCTTACTATCCTGAAACTAATGGACAGCAGTCAGGCCAACTGGCATACAGGACCAGCAAGATAATGCACACCCTGGATCAGCTGACAAAGACACTACATAATCCATCAGAGTCACTTGTCAAATTCATCTTGAGATGACACTACTGATTAGAAACCTACTGTCATCCACCCCTCAACCCACCCCCAAACCCTTTCCTTACAATGAAAGCTATTCCCATTTGCTACATCCCACAATGCTTCCCAGTTTTAGACAGGTGCTGCTTCACTCTCTGGAGCTGCTGCCTGGAGATGTCTTGCATGATGTTCTGAATTGTGCTAGCGTTACTTCCATGTGCCTTGCAAAAAGGAAGTGAGTGTCCAGGGACAAGCACACACTCCATTTTTCCAAGCAGCGACAACATTCCTGAAATTCCAACAGCTTCTTTCCAGGCTCTGTCAACTGCATTTCATTGGGGAAACATTAAAAATTTATAGCTTAAAAAAAAAAAAAAAGCACGCAGAAATCCTGGGAAATATTGAGTACAAAAGATTTCCACTGAAAAACGATGTGATGCATTGCTTGAGCCCCAAACAATACAAACACAGCACAACGACAAAGCCCCAAATTCATGAACAAAAAAGGTAATTTTAAGGAACACTATCATTCCCACATGCATAGATACAGCTGGGTTTTGTTAGCAATGTTTGATAGTAACTATGTAGGGAATGATTTGTGCAGAGAAAATGCACAAAGTGATACAACTAAGGGACGAGTTCAAGTAACATCTGCACTTCTCCATGAGCGGAGTTATGCTAAGTATGTATTTGCTTAATTTGCATTAAACATGCAGGCTACAGAATCCCCATACATTTTAAACTTTTAGCACTGGCTACACCCACTTGATATACATGTCTTGAGGGCCAGTGGCTAGATGGCACCTCAGTCTCCTCTTGTGCAACCTGCAATCTTGTTGGAATCTTGAGAATGCTAACTTCATTAAAAATTATGTGAGAGGCAGACAAAAATGCAAATACAAAATTAGCTCAATCTTTCCATGGCTTCCTAAGGGCATATCAACACATGGCATTTTGTCAGGGCTTGAACGAGTTGACTAAGTACACCTCATCACCACAAAACCTGCAGGTGAACACAGACAGAGCAGGAACCAAAGGCGCTGCTTATATATAGTGAAATACTGGAGGAAATCTCCACACCATGTGGCACCTCCACCCCTTATTTTTCCTATTTTTATCCTAGATCCCCTCCAAACAACCTTTTTATTGTGCATCCATCATAATCTCTACTCATGAAGGCATGAGGGCCATTATATGCAGTACTGTTTTCCATATTGTTTGAGCCTGAAAATGTTTTGGGGCAGACGTACTGCTCCATTTCCAATCAATCCCATAATTTGCTGCTGAAACATTTTATGCTACAAATGCTTGGGGTGGTGGTCCACTTTTATTACACTGTGGTGCAAGAGGGCCCTTCCATATAGCAAAGGTGTAATGACTACTGTTGGGGAAGCATCACAGAACAACTAATGAACTGAGATGATGTGTGGACAGCCCAGTGTAAATTCAGCACTAATGCACCATTACTGCATCAATGGCAAAGTGCTGAATACTCCTGCAAAAAAAACACAAGTCTGGAGAGGCTCCTAGTGTGGTATTCAGCTAATCATCCCATCAGCACAAGGATTTACACTTGAGCAATGGAACTCCCCACCCACCCACTAAATCTGTTCTAGGGGTTCCCCCAACCCTCCAGAGCAGATCTGGGGAAGATGCAGGGCACACACACACAGTGAAGAGAGGGGGGAAGTTCTGTTGCACAAGCATAAATCACTGCGCTGAAGGAATGTGCGCGCTGGATACTGCCCCTAATGCCAAATTAGCTTTGTGTGAAGCTCTTTGTGGGAGATGCTCTAAACTCATTCTGGCCAAAGAGAGGACAATCCAGGCAGCTGGAAGATCTTGAAGAGGAACACGTTTCCACTCATTAAGCTGATACTGGGCATGTTTTGATACTGGCAAGAGGGAAAGGAAGATCTCCCCACGTCATGCTAGGGAATAGAAGCACAATTGCTTTTCTTCTTCCTTTCATGAGCAGCGACTGTAGCCCCAAGCTGCTAAAGGCAGGTGTTCCAAAGTTGCTCTCATAGCTGGAAAGCAATGACACATCCCAGAAGCATCTCTCCCTAGCCTCGTAGGAGGAAAGCATCGCCTCTGATCCAGACAGTGTGACACAAAACCTACTTCCTGTTCCCAGCCATTTCTCAAGAACCAAGCCAAATAATATGTCTATAGAGTGAGTGGGTGGCAAGAGAATGACTAGAGTTAGAGGTGGGGCTTTTCTGAAAAGTTGTAGCAAGAGCAGGAGACTGGGGGGCAGCAAGCTGGATTCCCATAAACTGTCAAATGGAGACAGCCTCTCTGACTACTCCAGCTTCCAGATGGAAGAGGCCTTGCATAGCTCTCAGCGGGGGAAGGGAAGGGAAAAAGGAGTTACTCGTGGTCTATGTGGAAAAGTCCTGGGTTGGAGAGGCAGTGACAGCCACCAACTTGGAATGGGTTTAAAAGAGGATTCGACAAATTCATGGAGAACAAGGTTACCATTTGCCATGACGGTTGTGTTCTACCTCCATTGACTGAGGAACTGTGCTGGGAATTCAAGTTACTGGGAATCACAGGGCAGGGGAGTGCTGTTGTGCTCAGGTTCTGTTTTCTGGCTTCCCATGAACATCTGGTTGGTCCCTGTGAGAACAGAGCAGTTACTGAAGCGGTTCTACTGCTCCCCAGAAGGAATCCCTCTGCAGCAGAAGCATGCCTATTCACCCAACATTCCTGAGTGCAGTGAATTGTTAAAATCTCTAGACCAGATGGTGAAGAATAGGGGGTTTCCACTCTTGCTCCTGGTGGAAGAAGCCCTGGCTACTTCATGCAGGAAACAAAGAAACCCAGTGGAGGAAAAATTCTATAGGGTAAAGCTACCACTGAGAGATGTCACAAGGCCTGAGAATTTAGGCAAGGACCTGAGGATGGAGTCATTTATAGCACTTCTTTGCATGCCCAGGTGTCATGCTGCCCACTGCCCTGCAGGCCACCACTGACCAAAGACCACTTGTGACAAGCTTATATGGTTCAAATCAGGCCAAAACTTTATTGATGACAAATTCAAGAGGTTTGGTAAAGGCATTGGATTACAACCGATATCAACCAGCCTGACTGCTCCTGGGGAGTGGACCTGCATGGAGTCAGGCCCACCCCCTACCCCAGAGTGAGCCTGCCCTGAGCCTGCCTGCCATTGACCCAATTTGGCAGGCTGGCTAAATCTAAACTATCCAACTGGAGGCAGAGCTCAGGAGTCATTGCTGCAGCTGCTATGGCAGCTGGCAAAGCCGCCCACTGCTTAAGGTAAGTGGTATTGTTAAAGCAACTAATGCGATGTTGGGAAATTATTAGGCCCCTTTCCCCATCATCAGATGAAGTATATCCCAACCACACTTTTGTGTAAATCTAATACAGGACCTTCTTGGCTGCCAGTACTACTGATGCCATATTTTGCCTGTGCAAAATAGAGAGGAGAAAGGTGTATCTTTGCTACAGTTGGAAGTGGGAGGTATACCTTCAAGTCTTCAAAACCTGGGTAAATATGCATCCCAATGAGTGGAAGAGAGTTTTGCCACCAGAAAAAAAATTAATTAAAAATCAAACTGGTTGTAGGAACCCTGCGGAAACAAAGTGCAGAGATAAACAGTGCGCCTGCCATCTACTTGCTGTTCTTAATGTGAGCTGCCACAAGATGAAGGTGTTCTAAGTAAGTTTCCAAAGCAGAGCGGGGTAGGGGGGACAGGCTCTAGCCTTGCTCTCTGAGTTAAAAGATAGAACATTCCCTGGATACCTTGCTGTATTTAAAAAAAACCACACCCACATGTTTTGGATTCCCAAGAACAAGAGAGCGGGTGTGTCTGTGCTGGAAGGTGATAGAAAGGCAGCACAAATACTCTTAATACCATCAAGTTAAGAAGAGGCATAGATACAGGCCACGCCAAGAGGAAAACCCTAAGTTGTTCCTCACTCTCCTCCTGCTCTCGGGTTTGCCCAGGTTTGCCCAGATCCCCTGAGCAACTGTCCTGAGAACACAATGTTCAGGCTGAAGCAAGTCTTGGCTCCCAGACTCCTCTGGCTGCTGTCCAACAGCCTGTTTAATAATGTACACATGGCCATTAACTTAGATTTCTGAAGAAGGGAAAAACACCACACTAGTTTGCAATAACAAGTTGCTTGTGGCTCAGTAACCTAACAGACTGCGCAGGGCAGATACTCTGTCACTGCAAATGGACACAGTGAAGTGTAAGATAGGGATCCGAGCATAATAGTCAAAAGTGGAATACTAGGATCCATAGTATTTGTAGGGAACACTAAAATATCTACTGTCCCCTCAAGGATCACAACATTCTCAACAAAACATAAGTAATAGATTGTAAGTACAGTGGACGCTCGGGTTGCGAACATGATCCATGTGGGATGCACGTTCGCATGTGCAGGTTGTGATTTGGCGCTTCTGCGCATGCGCAACTGCCAAAACCCAGAAGTAACCCGTTCTGGTACTTCTGGGTTCCGGCAGTCCACAACCTGAAAAAACGCAACCTGAAGCGGACGCAACCTGAGGTATGACTGTAAAATGCAATGGCTGGGTTAGCATATCACGATAAACCATGATTTGTTAAAATAGGAATGAACCTTGGCAAGCCTAGGGCCTGTGAACTTTCTCCACATTGGTCTTCCAGCACAGCTGCAAAAAAGAATTTGGAAGAAATTGTTTCTGGGTTTTTTCTTTTTTTTTTTTTAATAAATATTTATTAAGGTTTTTAAATATAAATGCACACATAATAAACAATCTTACTTCTTTTACAACAATTTCAACACTTCTTTGGACTCCCTCACGTCTCCCGCTCCCATTTACATCGTTAAAAAATTTTTCCAAACAAATTATCAACTTGTTTACAATCTCATGTCCACTCATTCAAATATAATCTAGCACTTCTTCCAAAAATTTTTTATATTTTCTTTAGTCTCACTTATCATCAAATTTAAATCTAGTTTAGTGGTGGCCAGTTTTTTATAATCTAGCATCCTTCTTAACATTCAACCAAATTACAATGTTTTTGTAGATACATCTTAAATTTCTCCCAGTCTTCCTCCATCTTCTCTTCTCCCAGATCACGGATTCTGCCGGTCATCTCGGCCAGTTGCATATAGTCCATCAGCTGCATCTGCCACTCTTCCAGTGTGGGTAGATCTTGAGTTTTCCAGTTCTTTGCAATAAGAATCCTTGCTGCCGTTGTTGCATACATAAAAAATGTTCGATCCTTCTTTAACACCTTCTGGCCGACAATACCCAGAAGGAAGGCCTCTGGTTTCTTTGTGAAGGTATACTTAAATACCTTTTTCAGCTCATTATATATCATTTCCCAGAAGGCCTTCACCTTAGGGCATGTCCACCAGAGGTGAAAGAATGTTCCTTCATTTTCTCTGCATTTCCAACATTTATTATCAGACGAATGGTATATTTTGGCAAGTTTAACTGGGGTCATGTACCATCTATATATCATTTTCATTACATTTTCCTTCAGAGCATTACATGCGGTGAAGTTCAGCCCAGTGGTCCACAACCTTTCCCAGTCCTCAAACATAATGTTATGCCCAATGTCCTGTGCCCATTTGTTTCTGGGTTTTTTCATTAACTCACAGCTTCTTGTTTTATCCGAACCTGGCAGACCATGGTTAGTTTCTCTGGTATGTTTAAAACAAGCTAATTTAAAACCATGGCTTATGAAACTTGCTTGTTTTAATGAACCATAGCAAGGATTAAGCTCAGTTTGACATAAAGGTAAAGTACAATTAATGAAGCTTCCAATCTCCTTCTCATGTCCATGCTAGAGGACAGGTGAATGCGCAAGTCCTGTTCATCTAGGCTCCTTCTCATCATGATAGTCTGGATGCAATCAGTGAAGGAGAGGTATAGAATGGGGAAACAGCATGGCTACACACAGAGAAAAGGTTTGTATAAACTGTAGGGGTGTCATGAGGAGTCAAATACACAAGTACCCATTGCTACTATCTCAACCATCTTCCCTATTCCTTGCCCTCCTGTGAAACCTACCCAAGGAAAGAAGGAAGAAGTGGCAATTGCAGGTGCTCAGAGCAGAATGTCTTATTATGCCAAGAAGGGGGCTGGGACTGCACATCCCAGAGTCCCCAGCAGGAATATGATGCTATTCACATTAATTTCCACTAACAAAGGGCCTCAAAATTTTCCAGTGCTATATTAGCACATTGTCTGTATGTTGATCCTGCAAGCTAAAAAAAGAGCACTGGCAACCTTGAGCTTTCTGTTTCAAGGAAGAGCTGTTTCTGAATGACTCCAGGTCATTTAATATTTATTTTTTTCCATTTTTCCCTTGCAGCAGTTTACATAAGTGGCCACTCTTGGCTATCAATAGATATTACATAACCAGGATGGGATCTTGCCACAATGCTTACAAGTCAGTTACTATTGTTCTTCGTCTTCTTGCTGTGCTGCTAAAATTTATATTGTTTGCTTTCTTATAGGTTTGGTTGTTATTTATTGTGCTACAATAATTATTTCTGTCTGCTACTTTATTTTTATTTTTTTTACTTTTTTCACCTAGAGTCTGACTTATATGAGGCAACTGAGGCAAGGATTTTTTCTGTATATGACCAAAGCCTGCCATGCAACTGTTGTACAATATAGATAAGCAGACTTGTCCCTTCCAAAACAGAAGTTACCGTATTTTTCGCTCTATAAGACACACCCGCCCATAAGACGCACCTAGTTTTTAGAGGAGGAAAACAAGAAACAAGAAAGCAACGGAAAGCCTCTTGAGCGAAGAGGCAGGAGTGCTCCGGCTGCGCTCAAGAGGCTTTGCGTGGCCATCCCTGAAGCCAGAAGAGCAAAAGGGATCGCTGCGCACCAATCCCTCTTGCTTTTCTGGCTTCAGCGATAGCTGCACAGCCTGCATTTGCTCCATAAGACGCACACACATTTCCCCTTACTTTTTAGGAGGGGGAAAGTGCGTCTTATAGAGCAAAAAATACAGTAATAACTGCACAATAAATTAGATCCTATAGTTAGGTCCTATAGTTAGGAATAGTGTATTTTTTACACATAAATTCTGTGGAAGACACCCCTCAAGCAGATTGGCTGAGCTGCAGTGGCGGCACAGAAGTCTCAGACGCACTTCATAGAATGAAGCTATCAGAATGGTGGTGGGTGGGTGTGTTTTGCCTCCCACCCCCAATACAGTTTCAGCCCACCCTTTCCCCAAGGAGCTCATAACTGGTCCATGTGATGCCACTCTTAATGTTATCCTCACAACAACCTTTTGAGGTAGGCTAGGCTGAGAGATACTGACTGATCCACGATCACCTGGTGAGCTTCATGGCTGAGTTGGAACCTGAAATTGGATCTCCCTGGTCCTAGTACAAAACTCTTAACGTCTAACTAGCCCATGCAGTGTCTTCCATATATTGTTGAAACATAACTGCCATCAGTCCCAGTCAGCATGCTCAACTGTCATGATTGCTATCTACACAACCAATACAGAACACTGACTTCCTTAGATAAAGACAGACGGACTGCAAGTTATATAGATGCAATGATAGGAAAAAGAACCGCTAGATTCTTTGTTGTATATGTTGTCCTTTGTTTGAATTTGTGGCCTGGTACAGTATACGTAAAATTGGAGGAGATGGGGAAGGAGAAGAAAAATGTGTTTGCACTTTGGATTCAGAGCAAGCCAACACCCTTCATAGTTCTTCATTACATGAGCCATGAAAACAGAATGCATTTGTTTCACTGACCTTTGCAAATCCTCAGACACGTGAGCATCCCTGATGGTCCCAGAAGGGGAATGCATGGGGCAGAGTTCGCCTCTTCCCATGCTCTTTCCACCCTGGAATCTGGGAAGAAACAAATCTCTAGTGGCAGATGGATGCAGACCAATGCAAGAAGCATCTTCAACCTCCTCTTAAATGCTCATTCGAGCTTCTCTCTCCCCCTCCCCCTCCCTCTGGTCCCTGAAGCTAAACATCCAGGAGGAAAGCCACACAGGGTGGAGCAGGAAAACTTTTGAAACAAATTGCTGCTGTTGAATTCTCACTTCCAGGTTAATAGATTAGACATTAGACATTGGCTTCTGGAGCCATGTGTTCAGGAGGAAGAGAACCGTCTCACAAACCCAGATTTGTATTACAGCACCAAAACTAACAGCAGCAGCTTATTTACCAGAACGGTGCCTATGAATTACTAAGAAAGATGAACCAAACACAGTGTGAGTTTGTATAGGTGCTACCATCACAGCCAACCATGCTCTAAAGCTAAATGACCACTAGAGGACTTAAACCAGCATATAGCCCAGCAATCACAAGAGCCTCTCCATTTTTTGGAGCAAAGGACAGTGCCTACATAGAACTTTAGCTGACCAAAATTGCACCAGCAGAATCACCCCCAGCCAATAAAAGCATACACACTTCCTTCGCATTATCTGTTTCAAAAGGAAGGAATTGTGCAGTTAGTAAATCCAACTTTAGTGTGATCAGTTGAAAGAGTGCCACCTACTGATGCAGATCCTAACAGAGAATAGCTGATCTTGATTTAAACTGGGGACAGATTGAAGCTCTTGCTGGCTTGTTGGCTTGCTTGGAAGTAAAAGTCTGTAAGAGGTAATTTGGAGGCAAATTTTTATAGGTTTGGTGGGGGTTGTTATGTTATTTACATCAAACAATGTCCTTTCGATGAGGTCAAACTCCCGTTTCAAGCTCCCGTTGAAAAAAGTGCAACCAGTTAATCATACTGATCAATCAGTGAAATCTTGCAACCCTGCACATCTGCAGCAGGCTGTGTGTGACAGCACTGGCCATGCACTCTGTACAAAAACCAGCTGTCATTTCCCCAGTCGGGAAACTATATATTTCTCGCTGCCTTGTAGCATTAAAACAACAGACTGGAAAGCTGCCAGATGCGTGGGCAGCTCTTAGTGTCTGAAGTGGCAGGGCATTCCACCGTGATCCCCTCCCTTTAAAAAAAAAAATCAATTTTCCTTCTAGCTACAGAGCTGAATTTTCCTTGGTCGTATAAGCTCCTGGCCAAATGTACTTTGTTTGAGGGCACACTATGGAAGTCTTTTTTCATGGTATATTTGTCAGAGACTGAGCAAAAGACCATGCCCTGCAGTGCTGGAAATTCCTCTCTCTTTTTGCCCCTGCCCCCTGCATCTCTGCCTGTTGCAGCCCAAGGCTCAGAGCTCCGAAGTTTTTTGCAGCTGGAGGGCTGGGTAGGAATAAAAGCAGCCGAGGAAGGGGAGATTTCACTCAAAAGCCACAGGCAGCCTCATGAGCTGATTTCTCACAGGAATATAGGAAGCTGCTTTATACTGAGTCGGGCTATTTATCCATCAAGGCCAATAATGTCAGCACTGACTTGGCAGCAGCTTTCCAGGCTTTCAGACAGGATATACATCCATACATAATTTTATTTGTATGCCGCCTTTCCATAGTTAAAACCATGCTCAAGGCAGTTTACAACACACACAAAAAATACATTCCTTTTGTGTGTATTTTTACCAATGTGCAAGAGCAAATCCAGCCATCAAATCCCACAAAAAATAACTGTGGTGAGTTCATATGTACAGCCCCCATCACCACTTTTTCTTTTTGGCAGTGTTTTATGAATGCACATATTCATATGAGGGAGGAAGAGAAGGAGGAATTGAACTGATGGGCCTATCAAAATGCGTATCTTTCAGCTCTTGAGTTAATTGTAGAAATTTCTCCTACAACAAAATTCAGGGAAAGTGGAACACACACATGGCAAAGACAACCCACAGAACAATAAAGTAAGAGGGGAAGGTGTGGAATCCTGTGCAATTTTAGCTTAGAGGCTTTCAGAAACTTTCATCCTTATTCCTTCTATGTTTGCTTACTATAAGAGGGAGCAATGCATTCAGAAACACAGTTCAGAAATGCAACATTTCTGTACCTCTATAAAACATTCATCCTAATGATAAGTATACACAGGAACGTATTCCTAGAAAAGTAGGGGATTGTAACACAATTTACAGGATGAGGGATACTCCCTCTGCAGGCCCATAAATTAGACCACATTCCTCAAGCCCAAGGATTCTGTACATTTTAAGAGGGCTATAGGAGGAACAATATTCCCTCTGTTGGGTCACGCTCTGCCTGTGTGTTTATGCAGCTGAGGGTCTGCTCCATTACCTGTTTATACTAGCATTTGCCTAGTGATCTCTCTTTCCCCACCCTTCTGCCCCTTAATCCTTCTCATTGCCAAGGTTCTGCTCAGCCATAATCCCCCCACCCTTGTAGTTTCAGATGGATCAAGTGTGCTAATCCTTAACTCAACATACACATTCACTTTAGTGGGCTTCAAAGGCACCTTTTACCTTGGCACCCCAGGGGTGATGACATCACACCAAGGAATTGCTGATCTACTCCATTAAGCATGGCAGTATTTACAAGGTCATGAGATACTCATCTCCGTATCTCAGTAGCAGCCTCTTTAAAAACTATATATGTACTACTTGTATATAAGGCAACAGGGAGTTCCGGTGAGAAGCAAACTGAAGAGCACACAATCTCCACTTGCTGATTTTACTAAGCAAACCCATTCAAGGAACTATCAGTGATTTAGGACCTCTCAGCCCAGTCACTTTATAGCACAATAAAGACACAGATTATTAGCCTGTACAAACTCCTCAATGGAGCGCAGGGGTAGGTAACGTAGTGCCTTCCTGATGTTGTTGGACTCCAACTCCCATCAGCCTCTGCCAGCTTTGCCAATGGTCAGGGATGATAGTACTTGTAGTCCAACAACATCTAAAAGCACTCTTCTGGCTACCCTACTGCAGAGCTTTAGTTGTAGCATTCTCATCTCTTTCCAGCACGAACAGTATTGAAAGCAGGTTCTCATGTGACTGCCCCAACAGCATCATAAGAACAAATCACCATGAATATGCTATAAAAACAGGATGTATCGAAGGGTTACTTCAGCAACAGACAACCCCCAAAAGACACAAACAACAGGGACCTGAAGCAAACCCAGATGCCAACTGCCTCACAACTATTTTGAGAGCTAGTAACATCAGTCAGAACATCAAGGATCCGTTCACCTGCTCATCTACCAACACAATACATGTACCATCCGTCAGCAATGCTCTTCTGCATTCAGTCTCTATGAAAGGATAAATGGACCCAAATCTGACATCAGAAAGGACATGTGGAAACCAGTGGGAGAACATTTCAACCGCCCAGGGCATTCCACTGCTGGCCTTAAAGTTGTCATTCTTTAACAAAGGAACTTTAAAAGGGTCACACCAGCATGAAACTGCTGAATTGCAACTTATCAGGACATTCAGTTCTGCCTGAATAGAGGTGATGGTTGCCTATCTCAATAAAGACTTTAATTAGCGATTCTAGGATGCTTGTATTGCCATCAATTACTGCTGCTGCAAATGGTCACTCAGATCAAGTCATGTTTTAAGCCAGGCAAGTGCTTATTTCGCTTACATTTAAGCTTCATGTAATTGTCAGAGAATAATTTTTCCCATTTAATTTTCATCTGATCTTACTATATAGTTTATTACCTCTGTACCCATGCATATACATATCCTTTCCAGCTGAGGACAACATCTGATGGAGCCCATGAGTGCTTATGCCAAAATACATGTGTTAGCCTTTAATATGCCATGAGACTTGTTTCTTGTTGCAACAGACTAACATGGCTGCTCCTCTGGAAATGTGGCCTCTGGAAAAAGAAGCCTTGAATGGCACTGTTGTTTTAATGAGAGGTCTCTTTATAAGTCTGATGTTCTGGGGCCCTTATTGCTTGCATGATAACCTTTGCTGGTAAGTACCTGGCTCCTAGATGCAGCCTAACTGTGAAGGAGACAGGGTTCTGAGGAAAAGCTGAGATAAAATTACTACCTATTACATTTCAATCCCACACTTCCTCCAAAGTGATTAGAGTGACAGACAAGGCTCTTTCCCTCCCTATTTTATCCTCACAACAACCCTGTGAGGTAGGTTACCCTGAGAGACAGGGATAAACCAGTGTCATTGCATAGCAAGAGTAAGGATTTAAACTCCAGTCTCCCCAGTTCTTGACCAGCACTGTATCTATTTGACTCTATCTAGAACTTGCAAATTAAGACGTTACAAGCAACTTCTGGGATTCTTCAGAAGAAGCAAACAATCCAGATTGTTATTTTTAATTTTGGGGAAGAGCTTTTTTCTATGGGGATCTCAATGCAATTTACTGAGACATCTAGTGGCTGAATGACACACTGCAGAGAAATGGAGACAATGCAATCCAACACTTCAGCTTGCAATCACTCCTGCTTCTTGTTTCAGAAATTGCCTCCATGGAGAAAAGAGGCAGGCAGGGCAACCAACATCCTGGTAGTTTGGGCACAATATTGAGGACTGTTAATTCAATCATTTGCTGTGCCACTTCAGCTGATGAAGTGGGTACTGGCCCATAAAAGCTTATGTCAAAATGAACTTCTTATTCTTTTAAGATGCCACAATACTTTCTGGTCATACCACAGTGTCAGCTTCCTGCAGCCCAATTTCTCCTTGCTCTGGCTATCTCTTCTGCTCAGATTATAAATTCATCTTGATAGAAAGCCTTGCCACGGGGCTCTGTTGTTTCACAGTCTCTTGAGCAAGAGGAACAATATCTGCAGAACCTCAGATCAAATAATGTTTCAAATCAACAAGTCTATGACTCCTACAGTCATAGACTCTTAATCCAAAAAAGTGAACGTGGTCACAGGCCAACTCCAAAGGAAGTAGAATAACCAAGCCCAATTCTCCATGGCACTATCTCTCATGCAACTTTAGAAAGAAAGGCAAACTGAGACTGTTGTTGTTTCGTCGTTTAGTCGTGTCCGACTCTTCGTGAACCCATGGACCAGAGCACGCCAGGCACTCCTGTCTTCCACTGCCTCCCGCAGTTTGGTCAGAAAACTGAGACTAGTAGGGAGAAAATATACTAGTAGGGAGAAAATAGAAGATGTGAACCTATGTGAACCTCCTTTTTGTAATGCAGAGATTGCATAATATTGTTTGCTAATATATTCAGCATTTTCTTTACAAGAGACCCTTCTCCCTAATCTGACCAACTACCTCTCCCCTTGATTCTTCTTGCCTGCACAGATGGTGTACAGATATGCTGCATGCATCTTGGAAAGGTGTTATGATCTTTTAACTCCATTATGTAAATAAGACAGATGCATCTTGAAAATGGCTTTCACCTTTGTCTCCTCCATCTCTGACTGCAGCCAACTCCAAGAATGTATATCATCTACTGTACAACTATTCCTAGCTCAAGCTTGGAAGGTGGTAGACTCCTGTATGGCACTGGCGAGAGTTTTTATGAGTATTGGGTTTTACAGACAAGTCCATTGGACCCATGAAACAAGAGCCTCCTGTCCAAATAGTCAATTTAACAAGGGCCAATGGCTGCTCACCTGTAGGGTTGCCATATTTCAACAGGACACCCCTTTTTTGTTGAGCTTTTTTTCAGGAAACCACCAGAATTGTTGAGTTTTTACAAAAATGTCCCATCCCCCCCAATGTAAATTCCACCCTAGTCACCAGAACCCGTGCCATAGCTTTTTGGAAGCAGAGGAAGAAAAGGGATAAACAAAATTTTGAACAACTCCAGGAAGGGATTTCCCTGCAAAGCCAGTGATTCCAGAAGCCACAGGCTTTCGCCAGCACAAGAGGCTAAGTTCCTATAGGCGACAGTTCTTCTGCATCCCCCCCCCCCCAATCCATTCCAACTAGTTGATGCTGGGGGCTGCTTTTTTGGATAAAGAGACCTAAAAGGGGGCTGCTTTTTATGGCCAACCTCATGACGTTTAAAGCATAACACTGACCAGATGTCAGCAATTTTAGCAATCGAGTGCCAAATAAGTTTGGAGCCAATTCAAGGAAACAGTTTCCCCCCTGGGGGATGTCGGGTGGGGGAGAGAGAGAGCATGCTCCACATCCCCATGACCAGGAATGCAGGGAAGGAGAAATTCCAAAATGTTGAGGTAAGAGCTTATTAGTAGCACAGACCAACTTCATGGGCAGCCCTGCGGTGCTATTGTAAGCAGCCAGCAACCTCCTGCCCCCCACACCAGGGTTCTTGCTATAGCAACCCAGGGCAAGGGGCTCCTAAGGATGCATCTGTGTAAGACATGAGAAAGACCTGCCCACCTTGGCACTGCACAGCTGAAGTACTGCAATCCCCATGCCCACATCCCCACGTTTGCAAGGCACCAATGAACGCAGAAGTAGCTTCTGAGGAGGTAAATACAGGCCACAATCCTAAAACCACTTTTTAAAATAACTCAGCAGTGGTCCTACGGGTACACAAAGTTACCATTCCTGAATATATGAATTTCAGACTGAAAAATATATATATAATACTGAGGATTTTGTTATTCTTGTTGTTATTACTAATTCAATTGATATCCTCTCCTTCCTCCCCACAGAGCTCAAGGCAGCAAAGTTCTGTGATTAATACAGGGGTGGAGAACCTGTGGCATTCAAGATATGCCTGGACTCCAAGTCCCATAAGTCCCCTCCAGCATGGCCCATGGGCAGGAATGGTGGGACCTAGAGTCCAGCAACATCAGGAGCACCACAGGTCCCCTCGTCTCTGGATTAACGGTATCTGAAAACATGAGCTGCTTAGAGTGTCTGAGCTCCTGCTTAAACCAGCTTGTTCCCAGCTTGCAAGTTTTGCTGTCCCTGGGTAGAGACAGAACAGAGGGAGCAGGTGAAGGCTCTACACTTCTTCAGCAGCTACCAGGCAAATGCTCAGTACAGTGGTACCTCGGTTTAAGAACAGCCCTGTTTACGAACTATTCAGTATACAAACTCTGCAAAACCAGAAGTAGTGTTCCGGTTTACAAACTTTACCTCGGTCTATGAACGGAATCTGAACAGTGGAAGGGCACTGGTGGCAGAAGGCCTCATTAGGGAAAGCACGCCTCGGTTTAAGAACGGTTTCAGTTTAAGAACGGACTTCTGGAACAGATTAAGTTCATAAACCGAGGTACCACTGTACAAGGAAGCAGAAACAGGAAAGGTGGAGCTAAGGAATTAAAGTGCTTCCTGCGTTATTCCTTCGAGAGGCAGATTGGCTGCTTTTCGTGAATGCAAATGAAATATAGTGTTATGTACTGAGTCGAATAGGATCCAAACTGCAGCAGTCTGATTGGTCCTAGAACAATAGGATCCAAAAGGCAGCAGTCTGATTGGTCCTAGAACAATAGGATTCAGAATGCAGAAGTCTGATTGGTCCTAGAACAATGCAGCAGTATGATTGGTTGGCAGGAACCACCCAATCATGCTGCAGATTGAAGTGAATCCACAACCTGATTGGCTTACAGTAGAATTCCAAAATTAGCCAATCATGTGCAGCCCATTGTGTAAATAATGTATATAAAGCAGATACTTTGAGGGGACTTTCATTCATTCCTCCTCACCACCATGAGCTGAATAAAGAGCATGAAATCACTTTGCGACTCTGAGTATATTTCATATAGTTTTGTGAAAAGTAGGCGAAATGAACATGGCAACTAAATAGATAAATCTGAGCAAAGCACAGAGCTGCTGTGCTCCCCACTCCTCCCTGCTCCATCATCTCTCCTCCTCGCACCAATGGAGTCGGGGGGGGGGGGCGCAGTGTGGCAGAGTTTAGTTTCACTTTTAAAGCATCCCTGCTTAGCTTTCTTTTCGAACCAGAGATTCTAAGTTTAAAGCAAACAGCAGTCAGCCAAGTTGACATTTCTTTGTTGATGAATGAATCACTTCCCACGAGACATCCCAAAGAGATTTATAGTACAATGAAAATATGTATGGAACAATTGCAAGTATACAGTGAAAACCTTTTAACACTCTTATGGAACTCACTGTTGCTTTAAATCAGGATAGTTCGTTTGAATGCAACCATAACCTAGCCCTAAATTGTAACCCTTTAGAAGTGAAACTAAACTCCTCCTTTCCGGCCATGTGGGTGGAGCACAGGTGACTGGCAGCACGCAAGTCTGACATTTCAATTAGGATCATCCGCTAAACCACTGTTTTGAGTTAGAGGCAAATGTAGCCAGTGCATCTTTTCCTAACAAGTGGAAGTATGAGCATAAGTATTTATATCAGCTTGCTTTCAAAATGGTATTATTTCTAGGGCAACAGTTATAATATTGGCCCAAGGTCTGGTTGCAGGTCTTGAACCTTTGTCCTCTAAACAACATGAACTCAAATTGCACAAAATGTAACTGGGAAATCCTGCTGTGCAGACACAGCCTAGATGTCTGCATTGGCTATGAATGCAAAATTGGGTGGTCCCTTTCTCATGCGAAAGGTCTTTGCCGTGCATAACTATATGAGTCTGAATCCAAAATCCATGGCTACCCCTTTGCCGAAGTGTACAGCCGGATTTATAGGTAGAGTGCTACCCACTAAACGGAAAGTTGCAAAACACAGCTAGAGCAAATACAGAAACCCTTAAAAGCAAAGAGCAAACAAAACACATCAGCATTTAACCGACTCCAGTCATGTGACAAGCACCACACTAGAAGCACTGAAAGGGGCACTAGTTTAAACAGACGAAAGGTGACTTTGGCAGTTAAAGCACATGTCCCTGAAAGGCCACCAGCCTCCAAAGGCCTGAATCCAATTCCAACTGTGCCATAAACTCCCAGAGTGACCTTGGGCATATCCTTGTGCCTTTCTAGGGGCCTCATTCCTGCCTTAATCTTTACTTTCATTAAACACAGCCAGACCCTTTAACCTTTCCTCACACATCACATATACCCATTAATATCCCCCTCAGTCATTCCTGTTAATAAATTCACTTCCTCCTCTGCCCACATTTCTTACCCACAATCCATAGTTCTCAGGCTCTCAGAAACAGAGGAGAAAGAATCAGAATCTATTTTTATTTTAATTTATTAAAGACGGGCTGAGTTGGGAAGGAAATGTAAATAATGGATGTGATTTATTCAGAGTTCACAACCAGGAACAACAGGCTGAGGGGGAAGTGTTCTGTCAGACATTTCCTACTGATGGTATCAAGTATGGTCTATTGGACAGCATGATGGATTTTAGGGTTGCCATACGTCTGGAATTTCCCAGACATACCCAGAACACTGCAGTTGGAAGTAGTGTCCATGTGAGAATACATGTTTTGTTGCAGCTGAGGCAGAAGGCGGCATCCGGTTGCACCTTTGTAATATTTTCTTTAAATTGTTTGTTGCCGCTTCTGTTTTCTGTACACCACCTAGATATATTTTTAAATATATTAAGCAGTACACAAATTAAAGAATCAAAATTATCAAATCAATCCTTTCCCTCACACCTGGCAGCAGGCATTACATCAGGCTACAGGGAAGAGAAAATGGGAAGCAACTTTTGGCTAATTCTTTCCAGTTTTCATTGCAGCTGATTGTTGAAGGAACTTTGTTTTTCAGATCAGGTGCCTCTGTTGTTGTTTTTCTTCTCCTCAGTCCCTCTTCCTTTTGTGTTGTGGCTTTTAGATTCTAAATCTGAGAGTAAGGACTGTCTTACTGATCTTTGTAAGCCACTGTGAGAGCTTGGGGGGGGCGCTGAAGGATGAAGACTGCTATAAATCAATCAAAGTTTCAGGTTCTCCAGTCCCAATCTAAAAGACTTTGAAAGTAAGCACTAGTACCTCACACTGTGCCCAGAAACTGACTAAGCTCTGGCAAAATGTCGTTCTACTTTGCCTGGTCCCAGTTAGAAGCTGAGCAAGTGTCATGATATTACATAATGCCCACACGTCTATTGCTTTCTTTTGCACATCACCTGCATTGTATATTTTGTTGGCTGTGTCACATGGAAACTTATAACCAAAAGAAGTTTTCACTATACCAAAACAAAGAGTATGGTTGATAAAATATGCACTCAGGGCTATGATCCTAAGCCACTTATGTGGAAGTGCATTCCACTGAAATCGATGCAACTTATTTCAGCATAATATCTTCTAAGACTGGGGTGGTAGGTATAAATCAAAGCATGAATAATGGATAGATGATGAAAACCTAACACAGCAATTGACATAAAAATGCATTAAGTTAATGGACTGTTTGGGCCTGGAGGCGTTCAGTGAGGTTTGCCTTAATTCTTCATTGAAGTGTTTTCCTTTCCTTTTTTTCCTTTTTGTTAAATTAGCTTTGGTTCACAGCCCTACCCAAAGTACCTGTATGTGAGGATTTGACTTGGGGGGGGGGTACAGCATAGGTTACAGTCACCAGAGATGCTTTAAAAATGGCTTTACCATGGTGTGTCAGCCCCATTCTGGCTTTACCGCCACTTGATAGCACCAATCTAAACGATTAGTGCTTGCAGACATTATGGCAGCAACAAGCGCAACTTGCCACACTGAACTCATTTTGGGTGATAGTTCCATGGCAACCGCAAGGTATGCTCTGAGTCTGGTAGATATATTCCAAGATCCATACATTCTACCTATCTGTGAGTGGTCAGCTCCTAAATTATGCCTGCTCTCATCAACCCCTATGGATCAAAACCCCTTCAGAATTTTATGTATATACCTATTAAAGCCTGTGTTGAAAAAAGCAAAGCTTGCTTACACAGGATTTGTCTGATGCAGTCAACTTAAGGAAATGATTTATATGGAATAGAATTTTGCATTGTTCTGTCACCACCTATGGACATGGCTGGGCTAGGGTTGTATTCCAGGTCATCCAGAAGGTAACACCAGCACATTTGGTTTCTTATGCCTTAGTTGTGAACCAACTGTGCTAGCCACAGTGTTAAAAGAAAAACATGCTGGGAAACTCCCTTGCTGAACAACAACTTGCACCTAAGGCTATCAAGGGCTTCCAACCATGATTGCTATGTAGTACCTCCCATATCAGAAACAGTGTTTCTGAATAGCAGTTGCTGGAGATCATGAGCAGGAGAAGGCTGCTGTGTTCATGCCGTGCTTTGGACTTCCTGCAGGCATCTGGTCAGTCACTGTAAAACAGAGTGCTGCACTAGCTGGGCCCTTGGTACAATCCAGTAGGGCTCTTATGTTCATTGAGGTTTCCTACATAGTATCACAAAGGCAACCCAGTAGCTCATGAAAAAGAAAAACTGCTAAATCAAATCCAAGATCTTTGCAAGATCTTTACCTCGTCAGCTAATTAATCAAAGGTGGTAGAGGCATACAACACTTCATATAGTTCACAAATGTTTATTTTGTTACCACCTCTGGGCAAACAGTTTTCCGGGGATTTGGGCATAATGCAAAAACCTGCCAAGCCTGTTTGCCAGGCCTGAGAGCAGGGATGCATCATGAGAAGTGATCCCTCTGTCGAAGGACCTTACCTCTCTGAAAAAGATGTTATCTGTCCCTACCTAAAATAAGAAGGATGAGTTCTGTAAGAGGCCAACTATCATGTCCAAAGAGTTATTTACAAAAATTGCACAAAACCACTAGCTATTCATAAAACACGGTATGAAGGTGTCCATATCATTTAAGAATGTGGATGGAAAACATGCAAATGTTAGAAAATCGAATATAACATTATTGACTTTACTTCCCCCATGGGGCAGGTTTATGTGTCAAAGAAAGGAATTTTAATCTGTATCTTGCATTTGCTGTTGACATATGTGAAATAATCACTTAAGGGAGTCTGTGAAGAAAGAAGAATTTGTAAAAGTAGCAAAGGCCTAGCAGCCTAAATTACCTAGCTACAAATCAGACACTTCATAGTCAACATTTTCCCCAGATGAAATATACCATGTTTGTTGGAAAATGCATAACTTACCAGTGCATAAAGGACACAAGGCTTTATTTTGTCAGTTATGCAGTTGTTTGGGACACACTCCAATTCCAGGTCCCCAAAAACTACACACCCAATAAAAATATATTGTACTGTGTTTACTACTGCACACACCTATCAGAGTACTAGACATCCATGAAGCAAAAATTGCATGTGTATACAGACCCGAAGAAAAGAATCAGTGGCCTTGCTAATATGATACATTTGCATTGGATAACAGATGGATTTGTGATTTTAGAGGAGACGTTTTATTTTTTAACCAACACTTAGACTTGGCAAGACTAAAATTTGGGTAATTTGTTAAACAACAACCAAAAGTTTAGAAAGGAAGCAAAAGTTTGCATGCATGTGTGATGGAGAGAGAGAAGGAGAGAAGCCAGAACATCCTTATTAACTTTCCTGCCAAAGTTCCTCGGCATGTACACATTTCCATCTTCCAAATGCTGACACTTCCAGCACATTATCTGCTCACAGGCTTGCAGAGCTAAAACTGTGTTTTTGAGATCATTGCCAACTTTGCATTATGCAACTTATGCAACAGTTCCACCTTCAAATTCACAGCTGATAATGCTGAGAGGAACAATGGCAATATATACAGCAGAGATAACACTACCTGTGACTTCTAAAGCCCAAGATGAATGCTTAAATGGGAACAAAACTGTGCTTACCTCAGCTTCCTTAAGCATAATGCCAGGCTGTGTATACACCATACCTTTAAAGCATAAGACATCCCCCCCCAAGGAATCCTGGTAAATGTTGCTTAACCCTCACAGTGCTACAATTTCCAGCACCCTTAACAAATTACAGCTCCTAGGATTCTTTGTGGAAAGTGATGTTTTTAAATGTGCTTTAAACCTGCCTTTAATGTATGGTGCATACAATACCCTCATGTCCCAAAGAAACATTCCTTGCTGCCTCATGAAGCATACTTTTCAAGTCTTGCACATCATGTGTGACCTGTAACAAAATGGTGCTGTTGTTGGGAGTTCAAGCCAGTCAGCTACACCTTCTTCCAAGATCCTAGAAGCTGAAAGGCTAACACACTCTGCTGCCCTTGGTCTTCCATTTTTCCCTCCAGTCCACATTCTATGGTTCCAGGAAATTACTGATCCTGGGGTGGGGGTGGAAATCCCCTTTGGGATTTTAAAAATGTTCTGTACTTCAACATACCACAGGGATCACGTAAACATACTGATAGCTCCCTCTTCTTTCTCACTGGCCCACATTTTGACTACATAACTGTCAGCACTCAGTCACTCAAGTTCAGTGTTAGCGAGAAGGACAGTGATGATGATGATGCTTCCCACCTGCACCCGCTGGACGGTTCATTATATTTTTGTGTCAAAACAAAAAGAGAGAAAGGTGAAACAGGAGATTGAAATATCTGTGTCAGATTGGAAGCTTCTTTCTTGCGCCAAATTGTGGGGGGTAGGGGACACTTCCATTGCACAGGAGCACCAGGGTTAAGTTCCCATGGATCATGGTATCAAATTTGATTGGGCAGCCCAACATCATATATAGGATCATATATATATGAACCAACAACAAGGCACTGGTTTTAGCAGTAAAAAGACCTCTGCCATTGGAGCACAATCCAGTATGTGACGTGGTTTCAGATACAGAGGGCAATATCCTTCACATGCAAAGAGCCACACAGCGTGGCTCCTGCCTCCAATCTAGAGCTCTAATTCACAGAGCACCTGCACCAACAGACACAGCATTCACTTCAACAGAAGGAACAACTCTGTGCCCACCTTTCTTCATAAGCACAGGGCTGCCTACTCTTCAAGCAACAGGGGCGGGCCATGCTTGCGGGACAGTTTAGTGTGCATGCTCAACTTCATGCTGCACACACTCAAATAACTGCTCACCAATCTGCCATATATCCTTGGCTTGTTTCAGCAAGTCTCCCCACTCCAGGTGAAGATGCAAAGGCTACCCTGGAGCAGCAGAGCTTTGTCATCTTTCCTAACTCTTGCATGTGGAATACAACTGTTTTATCTATTTATACAGCTATCGTGATGCCTTTGGGAGCTGGGTAGATGTCATACCTAACAGAGCTGTACTCTTTAAACGCTTTCATATTTCTTTCCACTCATCTGATAAATCGTTTTTGAAAAAAACGATCTCCTTGTAAAACACTGTGTGATGTTTCTCCAGTCTAAAGCACCAAACCTAGATGTTGCTTGTCTTTATGACAACAATATTTGCTCACAGACATATATGCACCTAATATGTGCTGTATGCCAAGTCATATATCACCTGACCCCGGGCCTTACCTCCGCACACAGCGGCATTCTGTCCTGTTTGCTGCCTGTAATTCTGTCACTTAAAAAAAATATACAACACAGCTAACCAATTCAAAAACATCAGAGACTGCCCTGGGCATCAACATGGAGGGCCTAATAGAGTTTTTGAGCACAAAAATACAATATTAATCACTTTGCTATGATGTGGTGTTTTATTTGTTTTGTTACGACAAAACTTAAAATAATGAGTTTTTCAAGATGTTTTGTTGTTCATTCTATTTGTGCTGTTTATTCAAATGACTGAAATATTTAGTGTATTACACCTTTGAGTTAATCTTTGTGTGAGTGTATATAATAAAAAATACAGGAACTTTACAATTCTAATGAGACTGTACAATCATAAATGGATTTTTCACATACATGGACTCATTCCCCATAGGACCAGTGCTTTGTTTGTGATGGTACTCAATGATATGGAGTAATCATCAGCTTTTTTTGCCTTTTCCTTTTTTGCTGCCTATGGCATCCATTTTGCACTGGCACTCATGGCACTTTTATCAAGATATGAGCACCAGAACATCATTTTTCACCACCACCAACCTCAATAAAGGCACTGCATATGTCTATCACTTTGCTATGTATTACTGACTTGCACTTTCATCAGAGAGAAAAGGGTCAGCGATTCAGTGCATTACCTCTGCCGAGAATGCCCTCTTGACTAAAAGTTGCCTGAGCCAATGACTTTGCCTTGGAAGGTTCTGGGGTGATGGGGTGACCATCAGCACTGAGAAGGGATAAGGCATTGTCAGGGAACTTGGGTCATATGAACGGAGTCTGGGGAGAATGCAAGATGTGCGAGACTTTTATGAGCCAATTGGAATTGGTAAAAATACAACTGCAATTCAATCTAAAACCCAATGTCTCTGGCATGAAATCTAAGTTAGCAGTTGATTTACTGATGAAATAAAACAGGCATTTCTGCATCACAGTTCAAATTCTGGTTTTGATGTCCTTAAACTAATACGCAAAACGGGACTTGTAGCCCTATGAATATTTACATGATGGCCACATATGATTTGTTTGACTCTGGTTAAGTTGTAATAAACTTTTAAAACTGAACTATGCCACATCAAAACTGAGATGAGGACCATTTTGCATAACTGGGTCATGCAACACTCACTGCATTATAAAGCCTCCTAGGGGCAAGTCAATGGCCCATCTAGTTCAATACAGCAACCCATCAGAAGCCTATGAGAAACCCACAAGAACCTGAGCACAATGGCACTCTTACCACCTTTGATTCCCAGAAACTGGTACTGAGAAGCATACTGCCTCTGACAATGGAAATAGGGGATAGCCATCATGACTAGTAGACACTGCTAGCTTTATTTCTCTAATCATCTTTTAAAGCCGCTCAAGTTGGTGGCTATCACTACCTCTTGTGGGAGTCAAACAAAACTATTTAAAAAAATATTAACCTTTCCTCACAGGGGAGCTGCTCCACACCCTTAATCAATGTGCCTGTCCTTTACTGAACCTTGCTTCTTTCTCCCTGGGCTAAGTTTGTGACCCCTGACTGGCTGGATCCTGCCACAGGATCCTTATCTCCACTTTCACTAATGTCATCTCCAGACCAGCAGTTCAGTTCATTGTGGCCATACTCCATCCTGGTCCAACACACCACTGGCTTCTTTGGAGAATATGATTGTACTTTTAATTTCATGCTTCTCATTTGGGATATGTTCTCATTCCCACCTTCAAACACCTTGAGAGAAAGACTCAGCAAGTCTTTCTCTTTCTCCATAATTCCATCTCCACCTACTTATATAGCTTACAAAGTAGGAGAGGAATAAAGACCCAGACCATCTTCACAAGGCATCCCATTCAACAACAGGAATAATCCCTCAAGGGTCCTCCCCTTTGCAGCCCTGAATTAGTGTCGATATACGTGTTCCTGTTCCTGTACATCAGATGTGTATAGCCCAACAGACTTATTAGACCAGGCTTCCTCAAACTCAGCCCTCCAGATGTTTTTGGCCTACAACTCCCATGATCCCTAGCTAGCAGGACCAATGGTCGGGGATGATGGGAACTGTAGTCTCAAAACATCTGGAGAGCAGAGTTTGAGGAAGCCTGCATTACAGTCTAAAGAAAACAGGGGAAAAAATCAAAAGGCCATGGCAAGGAGGCAATTCTTTCAGAACAGAACAGGAGGAACATTTATTAAAAAGAAGATGAAGAATGGTGTATGGTGAAGGTCAGAGCCTTTGCGCTGACCACGGTAGATCAAAGAATCATTGAATTGCAGGGCTGGTACCCTGATCATTTAGCCCAGCACTCTGCTGAATGCAAGTTATGCAATGCAGAATGCAACTGCAGCATCCTAAGCAGAAGACTGTCCAGCCTCTACTTAAATACCTCCAGGTGTAAAGGCTAAGACAGATACTGAAGCATATCTGAATGGCAGAACCTAGAAATGAGACTGAGGGCACAATATTATAAACTGGTACATTGCATGCAGCAGCACATCATCCCCTCCTTCCCTGTCCCTGAATTCCATGCCATGTTGGCACGTGAATTTTGGCCTATGTGCATAGGCAAAAAAAAGGGAGGGATACAGTCCAATTCCCAGATAAAATCCAAGAACTAGCTATGTGAATTTGCACTGAGTGTGGGCCATAATTTGGACACAAGGGGTGGCATGCCAGCTGGAGGAGTTGACTGGCATATTTGTGTCCTTTCCACACAAATGGTCAGGTCCAAACAGTCCCAGAATGTTGTCCAGTTGTCCACTGTTTGGACAATGTGGCAAATGGGCCCTTGCACAGCAATGAGTGTGCCAGGAAGGGAACAGTCCATCAGAGGAACAGGTGGAAGAACCACGGCTGCCACTACCTCCTAATCAACCATGCAAAAATCCCTAGTAGGGGTGTGCTACGTGGAACTTCATGCATCACCACTGGCACAAGTT